>NC_142440.1:124535000-125785000 GCF_059453495.1 Arachis ipaensis
TGAATGTAGCATAAGCCAAATAGGCAACATAACTAATATAAGCATTAAAGTATCTGAAGGTAAGAGATAAATATAAAGTAAAAGAACATTGAACCTGGGATTGAGAGTCACTCCTAAAACTAAGAGAAATCCTAAATCCTAATCCTAAAGAGAGAGGAGAGAACCTCTCTCAAAACTAAATCTAAATCATGGAAACTAACTAAAGTGGAGACTCCCTTTTGAATGGATGCATTTTCCCACTTCATAACCTCTGGTCTATGCCTTCTGGACTTGGATTTGAGCCAAAAAGGGCTTCCGAATTCACTATGAGCGTTTTCTGCAATTTCTGGTGCGTGGCCTCTGTCACGCGTCCGCGTGGGTCACGCGGTCGCGTCATTCAGAGTTTTCCTTGGCACGCGGTCGCGTCAGTCATGCGGCCGCGTCGCTGCTTCTTCGCGCTTGGCATGCGGCCGCGTCGTCCATGCGATCGCGTGGATGCCAGTTTCTTTAAGAACTCCGTTTTGTGCTTTCCTTCCATTTTTGTATGTTTTCTTTCCATCCTTTAAGTCATTCCTGTCTTAGAAGATCTGAAATTACTCAACACACTAATCATGACATCGAATGGAAATAAAGGTAATTAAAATAATTAATTTTAAAGCATAGGAAACATGTTTTTCACATACATCACATAATAAGGAAGGAAAAGTAAAACCATGCAATTAATATGAATAAGTGGGTGAAGGATTGAATAAATCTCTCAAACTAAGCACAAAATATATCACAAAATATGGGTTTATCAAGGAGCGATGATGGGAGCAGAGACAAGCCTAACTTTTAGAGTTTCAAAAGCATGCAGACAGTCATCATCAAAATAAAAAGGAATGTCCGCAACCAAAAGGTTTCTCAGAGGCTTAGCAATCTTAGAAAAATCCTATATAAATCTTCTATAAAATCCTGCATGTCCTAAGAAACTTCGGATTGCCTTTGCATTAGTAGGTGGTGGTAATATTTCAATTACCTTCACCTTAGCTTTGTTAACCTCAATCCCTTTACTTGAAATCCAGTGTCCAATAATACCTTCAATTACCATAAAATGACATTTTCCCCAATTCAAAACAAGGTTTATTTCTTGGCTCTGTTTCAAGACCAAAGAAAGATGCTTCAGGCAGGAATAAAAAAATTTACCAAAAACAGAAAAATGATCCATAATACCTCAATGAACTTTTCAACCATATCTGAGAATAAGTATACACCTCTGAAAAGTTGTTAGGGCATTACAGAGTCCAAACGACATCCTCTGGTAAGCAAATACTCCAAGGAGACACGTGAACACCATCTTTTCCTGATCTTGAGGGTATACAACAATCTGATTATAGCTAGAATATCCATCTAAAAAACAGTAAAAAGCATGGCCAGCAAACCTCTCAAGCATATGATCAATGAAAGGCAAGGGAAAGTCATCTTTTCTTGTTGCATTGTTGAGCCTTTTGTAATCAATACACATATGCCACCCTGTGATGGTCCTTCTCATTCTTGATCACCGTCATCCCTACTTTCTTGGGAACCACTTGCACAGGACTTACCATGGGCTGTCAGAAATTGGGAAAATTATCCCGGCTTCCCAAAGCTTCATCACTTCCTTTTGGACCACCTCTTTCTTGGATTTAGTCGCCTCTGTGGTTGCACAACTGGTTTAACATCATCTTCAAGCAAGATCTTGTGCATACACTTGGCTGGACTAATCCCCTTCAGATCACTAATGGTCCACCCAAGAGCAGTTTTATGGCTTTTGAGCACTTTATGCAATGCTTCCTCTTTCTCATGCCTCAGAGAGGAGCTAATGATCACTGGATAAGGATTACGCTCGCCTAGAAATGTATACTTCAAAGAGAGAGACAAGGACTTCAACTCAAGCTTTAGAGGCCCTTCCTCAGTAATAGGCGTGTGTGGCTTCTCCCCCTGAGGTGGTGAATCATCAATCTCAAGCAAATCATCCTCAGAAGGAGATTCCAAAACACCATCAAGCTCTTTAGCTTCAAATACCTCTTGAATCAGTTGTTCAATAAGATCAACTCTCATATACCCCTCAAAATTGCTAGGGTGTTACAAAGCCTCAAGCACATTAAGGACAACTTCCTGTTCATTGACCCTTAGAGTCAATTTACCGTTTTGAACATCAATAAGGGCTCTCCTTGTAGCTAAAAGGGTCTCCCCAAAATAATAGAGGTTTTCTCATCGTCTTTCATATCTAGTATGAGAAAATCAGCAGAAAAAATAAATAGTCCTACTTTCACAAGTAATATCTCAACAACTCCCAAAGAAGACTTAATTGAACGGTTAGCAAGTTAAAGAGAAATACGTGTGGGTTTTACCTCATCAATTTGGAGCTTTCTCATCAAGGAAAGTGGTATGAGGTTGATGGTAGCTCTAAGATCACAAAATGCCCTTTGAATAGTGATATCACCAATGGTGCAAGGAATCAAAAAGATCCCCAGATCCTGCATTTTCTCAAGGAAAACCTACTGAATAATGGTACTGCATTCCTTTGTTAGCACCAATGTCTCATTCTCTTTCCAATTCCTCTTGTTAGTCAACAACTCCTTCACAAACTTGGCATAAAGAGGCATTTGCTCAAGGGCCTTTGCAAAAAAATGTTGATCTGAAACTTCCTGAAGACCTCTAGAAATCTGGATAACTGCTTGTCTTTGGAGGCCTTCTGAAGCCTTTGAGGATATGGCATCTTAGGCTTGTACTCGGGTGCTTTAGGCAACACCGGATATTGCTCAAGATCAACCGGAAAGGGATTATCCAGATTCCTTGGAGGGGCATGCTCCACCTTACTCTTGGCCTCCTCCTGAGCTTCTTTTTCAACTGGCTCCTCACTAACCTTTGCTTCTGAACCTGTTACCTTACCACTTCTCAGATGAATGGCCTTGCATTCTTCCCTTGGATTAGGTACTATGTCAATAGGAAGAGTATTAAGAGGCCTCTCAGGTGCTTATTTACTCAACTGATGACCCACTTGAATCTCTAAGTTTTTGAGTGAAGCTCTAGTTTTCTGTATAAAATTATGAGTACTCTTGGAGAGTTCTGCAACTATAGAGTCCAAGTTAGAACATTTCTGAGGCTGAGAAGGTGCTTGCTATGGTTGAGAGGGCTAAAACTGATGGTTGTTGAAGTTGTTCTGATTGAAATTGCCCTGAGAATTGTTTTTGAAATGTTGTTGCCTCTGTGGTTGATTCTCCCACCCGAAGTTTGGGTGATTTTTCTACCCTAGATTATAAGTCTTAGAGAAAGGATCATTATTGGAGGGTCTAGAAGAATTGCCCATGTAGTTTACCTGTTCATGGGAAACTTGGCCTGAATCATAACTCTCACCTTGAGAGAAGCAACCACTCATATCATAGGATGTATCTTGAGTATTGATGGCTGAGACTTGTATTTCACCCAAGTATTGAGCAATAACATTAATCTGTTGAGATATGGCCTTGTTCTAAGCAAGAATTGCATCCAAAACATCCAAGTGCATGACTCCTTTCCTCACAGAGGTACTCTCAGAAGAATACAGGTGCTGGTTGTTAGCAACCATCTCAATCAAATCAAGAGCCTCTTCAGGAGTCTTTTTCATGTGAAGGGATTTACCTATAGAATTATCCAAAGATATTTTGGCAGCCTCAATGACTCTTATCATAGAAAATCTGTAACTGAATCCAGTCTTAAAACATGTCAGGAGGACACTTTTTGAGCATTATCTTGTACCTCTTCCAAGCTTCATAAAGAGATTCACCTTCTCTCCGCTTGAAAGTCTGAACATCAATCTTCAGCTTAGGCTCCCTTGTTACGACTTCACTCCAGTCACTAGCCCTGCCTTCGGCATCCCCCTCCTTACGGATAAGAAGAAGTATCAGTTTCCGAAGATATCTTTTTTTTTTTTTGCTCAGTTCTTGTCATTTTTGAAATTCTTTCAACATCAAATTTGTGTTTTTCAATTTCACCGCTCGAAGACTCCTTCCCCTTCTTCAAACTCCGATTCATATTTTTCATAGAGAAATCTCTGATCAACGATAAAACAAGATCCTTTTTAAATCATATTTAAGGTTCTGCTATTCTGCACAAGCCTGGCTAAGGAAGAATTATCCCATGTATCCAAGCTCTCCTTGTATTGTGTGTCAAGCCACTGCTTGGCTCTATTCTGTACAGCAAACAGAAAGAGTAACAACCTATAGACATCAGGATGAACTCCATTGGTCTTCATCATATCACAGATTTGCAGGAATTTAGAGATAAATAAGTTTGGGTCTTCCTGCCGAAGTTCATGAAACTGACAATTTTATTACACCAAAGAGATCATTCTCCTATTCTTTCCTTCTTCTACTCACATAAAGGAATCTCTATACTGTGACATACAAGACTCCTCTTCTTTTCTGTTCTATTCTTTTTCATATGAGTAGGAACAAGGATAAGAACATTCTTGTTGAAGCTGATCCTGAACCTGAAAGGACTCTAAAGAGGAAGCTAAGAGAAGCTAAAGCACAACTCTCTGGAGAGGACCTGACAGAAATTTTCAAAAAAGAAGAAGACATGACAGCCGAAAATAACAACAATGGTGGAGATGCAAGGAAGATGCTTGGTGACTTTATTGCACCATCTTCTGACTTCTGTGGAAGAAGCATCTTAATTCCTACAATTAGAGCAAACAACTTTGAGTTAAGCATCAATTAGTTTCTCTAATGCAGCAAAATTGCAAGCTTCATGGACTTTCATTGGAAGATCCTCATCAGTTCTTAGCTGAATTCTTGCAAATCTGTGACACTGTTAAGACCAATGGGGTTATTCTTGAGGTCTACAGACTTATGCTTTTCCCTTTTGCTGTAAGAGACAGAGCTAGGACATGGTTGGACTCACAACCTAAAGAAAGCCTGAACTCTTGGAAAAAGCTGGTCAATGCTTTCTTGGCAAAATTTTTTCCACCTCAAAAATTGAGTAAGCTTAGAGTGGAAGTCTAAACCTTCAGACAGAAGAAAGGTGAATCCCTCTATGAAGTTTGAGAAAGATACAAGCAATTGATCAGAAGGTGTCCTTCTGACATGCTTTTAGAATGGAGCATCATATGCATATTCTATGATGGTCTATCTGAATTGTCCAAGATGTCATTGGACCACTTTGCTGGTGGATCTCTTCATCTGAAGAAGATGCCTGAAGAAGCCCAGGAACTCATTGAAATGGTTGCAAATAACCAATTCATGTACACTTCTGAAAGAAATCCTGTGAATAATGGGATAACTCAGAAGAAAGGAGTTCTTGAGGTTGATACTCTGAATGCAATATTGGCTCAGAATAAAATATTGACTCAGCAAGTCAATATGATTTCTCAGAGTCTGACTGGAATGCAAGCTGCATCCGGCAGTACTAAGGAAGCTTCCTCTGAAGAAGAAGCCTATGATCCTGAGAATCCTGGAATGGAAGAAGTGAATTACATGGGAGAATCCTATGGAAATACTTACAATCTTTCATGGAGGAATCATCCTAATCTCTCATGGAAGGATCAACAGAAGCCTCAACAAGGCTTCAATAATAATAATGGTGGGAGAAACAGGTTTGGCAATAGCAAACCTTTTCCATCATCTTCTCAGTAACAGACAGAGAATTCTAAGCAGAGCCTCTCTGACTTAGCAACCATAGTCTCTGATCTATCTAAGACAACTCAAAGTTTCATGACTGAAACAAGGTCCTCAATTAGAAATTTGGAGGCACAAGTGGTTCAGTTGAGTAAAAGATTTACTGAACTCCCTCCAAGTACTCTCCCAAGCAATACAGAAGAGAATCTAAAAAGAGAGTGCAAGGCCATCAATATACTCCACACGGCCGAACCTGTAGAGGAGGGAGAGGCAGTGAATTCCATTGAGAAAGACCTCAATGGACGTCCACTTGCCACTAAGGTGTTCCCTAATGAGGAACCTAAGGAATCTGAGGCTCATATAGAGACCATAGATATTCCACTGAACTTACTGTTGCCATTCATGAGCTCTGATGAGTATTCTTCCTCTGAAGAGGATGAATATATTATTGAAATGCAAGTAGCTCTGTATTTATGAGCAATCATGAAGTTAATACCAAGCTATTTGGTAATGAGACTTGGGAGGATGAACCTCCATTGCTCATCAATGAACTGAATGATCTGGTTCAACTAAAATTATCTCAGAAGAAACAGGATCCTGGAAAGTTCTTAATACCTTGTATCATAGGCACCATGACCTTTGAGAAGGCTTTGTGTGACCTGGGGTCAGGAATAAACCTCATGCCACTCTCTGTAATGGAGAATCTAGGGATCTTTGAGGTACAAGCTGCTAATTTCTCAGTAGAATTGGCAGACAAATCAAGGAAACAGGCTTATGGAGTTGTAGAGGATGTCTTAGTAAAGGTTGAAGGCTTTTACATCCCTGCTGATTTCATAATCCTAGACACTGGGAAGGATGAGGATAAATCCATCATCCTTGGAAGACCCTTCCTAGCCACAGCAAGAATTGTGATTGATGTGGACAGAGGAGAGTTAGTCCTTCAATTGAATGAGGACTACCTTGTGTTTAAGGCTCAAGGATCTTCTTCTGTAACCTTGGTGAGGAAGCATGAGAAGCTTCTCTCAAAATAGATTCAAACAGAGCCCCCACACTCAACTTCTAAGTTTGGTGTTGGGAGGCCATCACTAAGCTCTGAGTCTTTGTGAAGCTCTCTAAGAGCTCACTGTCAAGCTATTGACATTAAAGAAGCGCTTGTTGGGAGGCAACCCAATGTTATTTAATTATATTTATTTGTTTTCCATTGTTATTTTATGTTTTCTTTAGGTTGATGATCATGTGAAGTCACAAAAACAACTACAGAATTAAAGCAAAATCAAAAACAGCATTAAAAAAAGCACACCCTGGAGGACAGGCTCACTGGCGTTTAAACACCAGTAAGGATAGTAGAATGGGCGTTTAACGCCCAGCCTGGTAGCATTCTGGGCGTTTAACGCTAGAAAAGGGTGTCTGGCGTCTGGCTGGCGTTAAACGCTAGAAATGGTAGAAAGACTGGCGTTTAATGCCAGAAAAGGGTGTCTGGCCGGCGTTAAATGCCAGAAAGGGGCAGCAGACTGGCGTTTAACGCCAGGAAAGGTAGCAGAGATGGCGTTAAACGCCAGATTTGGCACACAGTGGGCATTTAAACGCCAGAATGGTGCAGGGACTCGAATTCCTTGACACCTCAGGATCTGTGGATCCCACAGGATCCCCACCTCTTCTTCTCTCCTCTTCACACCTTTCCATAACACTCTTCCCCAAACACCCTTGACCAATCCAATCAATACATCTTCCCCAAACACCGTTCACCTATTAAATCTTACCCTCTTCCCCACAATCTCTTCACCACTCACATCCATCCTTCATAAAACCCCACCTACCTCACCATTCAAATTCAAACCATTCCCTCCCAAACCCACCCCTTCATACACGCCCTCTCTCTCTCCCTTACCCTATAAATACCACTCCTTACCACCTTCATTTCCACACATCCTACACACTTTACCCCCCTTGGCCGAACCCAAACCACAACTCCATCTCCTCCATTTCTTCTTCTTTTCCTCTTTTCTTTTCTCTTTTACTCAAGGACAAGCAAACATTTTAAGTTTGGTATGGAAAAAGCATTGCTTTCTATTTTTCCATAACCATTAATGGCACCTAAGGCCGGAAAAACCTCTAGAAAGAGGAAAGGGAAGGTAATTGCTTTCACCTCCGAGTCATGGGAGATGGAGAGATTCATCTCAAAAGCCCATCAGTAAGAAAAAGATGGAGCAAACAAGAGAGCCCACTCATGGACCTCAACAAGAGCATGAGGAAGTTCCTCATCATGAAATCCCTGAGATGCCTCAAGGATGCACTTTCCTCCACATAACTATTGGGAGCAAATCAACACCTCTTTAGGAGAATTGAGTTCTAACATGTAGCAACTAAGGATGGAGCACCAAGAGCACTCCATCATCCTCCATGAAATTAGAGAGGACCAAAAGGCCATGAGAGAGGAGCAACAAAAGCAAGGAAGAGACATAGAGGAGCTCAAGCATTCCATAAGATCTTCAAGAGGAAGAACTAGCCGCCATCACTAAGGTGAACCCGTTCTTTAATTTCCTTGTTCTTATTTTTCTGTTTTTCGATTCCTATGCTTTATGTTTTATCTATGTTTGTGTCTTTATTACATGATCATTAGTATCTAGTGTCTATGACTTAAAGCTATGAATGTCCTATGAATCTTTAACCATTCTTAAATGAAAAATATTTTTAATTGCAAAAGAACAAAAAATACATGAATTTTGAATTTTATCTTGAAAATAGTTTAATTATTTTGATGTGGTGGCAACACTTTTTGTTTTTCTGAATGAATGCTTGAACAGTGCATATTTTTGATATTGTTGTTTATGAATGTTAAAATTGTTGGCTCTTGAAAGAATAATGAAAAAAGAGAAGTGTTATTGATAATCTAAAAAATCATAAAATTGATTCTTGAAGCAAGAAAAAGCAGTGAAAAGCAAAGCTTGCGAAAAAAAAAAGAAAAATAAAAAGCAAGCAGAAAAAGCCAATAACCCTTTAAACCAAAAGGCAAGGGTAAAAAGGATCCAAGGCTTTGAGCATTAATGGTTAGGAGGGCCCAAAGGAATAAAATCCTGGCCTAAGCGGCTAAATCGAGCTGTCCCTAATCATGTGCTTGTGGCATGAAGGTGTCAAGTGAAAAGCTTGAGACTAAGCGGTTAAAGTCGTGGTCCAAAGCAAAAAGAGTGTGCTTAAGAGCTCTGGACACCTCTAACTGGGGATTCTAGCAAAGCTGAGTCACAATCTGAAAAGGTTCACCCAGTTACGTGTCTGTGGCATTTATGTATCCGGTGGTAATACTGGAAAACAAAATGCTTAAGGTCACGACCAAGACTTATGAAGTAACTGTGTTCAAGAATCAACATACTGAACTAGGAGAATCAATAACACTATCTGAATTCTGAGTTCCTATGGATGCCAATCATTCTGAAATTCAAAGGATAAAGTGAGATGCCAAAACTGTTCAGAAGCAAAAAGGCTACAAGTCCCGCTCATCTAATTGAAACTAATTTTAATTGATAAGTTTGGAATTTATTGTATATTCTCTTTTTTTATCCTATTTTGTTTTCAGTTGCTTGGGGATAAGCAACAATTTAAGTTTGGTATTGTGATGAGCAGATAATTTATACCCTTTTTGGCATTGTTTTTACATAGTTTTTAGTATGTTTTAGTTAGTTTTTATTATATTTTTATTAGTTTTTATTCAAAAATCACATTTCTGGACTTTACTATGAGTTTGTATGTTTTCTGTGATTTCAGGTATTTTCTGGCTGAAATTGAGGGACCTGAGCAAAAATCTGATTCAGAGGCTGAAAAAGGACTGCAGATGCTGTTGGATTCTGACCTCCCTGCACTCGAAGAGAATTTTCTGGAGCTACAGAAGCCCAATTGGAGCGCTCTCAATTGATTTGGAAAGTAGACATCTTGGGCTTTCCAGCAATATATAATAGTCCATATTTTTTCTGAGATTTGATGGCCCAAACTGGCGATCAAAGTCAGCCTAAAACATTCTGGCGTAAAACGCTCAAACTGGCACCAGAATTGGAGTTAAACGCCCAAACTGGCACCAAAGCTGGCGTTTAACTCCAAGAACAGACTAAACACGAAAAAGCTTCAATGCTCAGCCTAAGCACACACCAAGTGGGCCCCGGAAGTGGATTTCTACACTATCTGCACTTAGTTACTCATTTTCTGTAACCCTAAGTTACTAGTTTAGTATAAAAACTACTTTTAGAGATTTATTTTACGTTTTCTTTTGATCTTTTGAGACTTTTATGCTTTTGTACACGTTTGGAGGCTAGCCTCACGGCCATGCCTAGACCTTTTTTCTCTTATATATTTTCTACGGTGGAGTTTCTACACCCCATAGATTAAGGTGTGGAGCTCTACTGTTCTTCATGAATTAATACAAGTACTACTGTTTTTCCTTCAATTCACGCCTACTTCTTGTCTAAGATATACTCTTGTTCTTAATTCAGTTAAGTCAGAATGAAGGGGTGACCGTGACAATCACCCACTATCTTCGTTACTCGCTTAGCCAAGATCCGCGTGCCTGACAACCACAAGCGGTCTACATGATGTTCAACGTAGTCATTGGACAATAGCTGGAGTATATTCTCTTGGATATCTAATACACGGACTGAGTCCGTGAGATTAGTATCTTCGTGGTATAGGCTAGAATCATTGGCAGCATTCCTGGGATCCGAAAAGTCTAAACCTTGTCTGTGGTATTCCGAGTAGGATCTGGGAAGGGATGACTGTAAAGAGCTTCAAACCTACGAATGTTGGGCGCAACTGACAGTGTGCAAAAGGATCAATGGATCCTATTCCGACGCTAGCGGGAACCGACAGATGATTAGCCATGCGGTAGCTGTACCTGGTATTTTTCATCCGAGACGAGAAATCCGACAGTTGATTAGTCGTGCAAAAACTGTAGAGGACCATTTTCACTGAGAGGATCTTACAGCTTGCCATGGAAGAGAGCATGCATGGTTGAAAGAAGGCAATAGGAAAGCAGAGGTTCAGAAGCAACAAAGCATGTCCGTACGCTTATCTAAAATCCCCACCAATGAATTACATAAGTAACTTTATTTTATTTTATGTTTTATTTATATTTTAATTATCAATACTCATAACCATTTGAATCCGTCTGACTGAGATTTACAAGGATGACCATAGCTTGCCTCAAGCCGACAATCTCCGTGGGATCGACCCTTACTCACGTAAGGTATTACTTGGACGACCCAGTGCACTTGCTGGTTAGTTGCACCGGAATTGTGAAAAGTGTGAATCACAATTCCGTGCACCAATGATACGACTAACTTTTTCTTATCTCCTTCTTTCCATCTCTCTCCTTTTCTCTCCCCCTCCTCTTCTCTCTTCCTTCTGTCTCTCTCTTTCTCCCCTTCCCCTCTTTCTCCCCCTTCCCTCTCTTTTTCTTCCTCTCTCTCTCTCCCCTCTCCCCCTCCTCTCTCTCTCTATCTCTCTCCTCTTCTCTTCCTTTTCTCTCTCTTTCTCTTTCTCTCTCTCTCTCTCTCTCTCTCTCCCATTTTTCTCACTCCTCCTCTCTTTCTTTTCTCTCTCTCCCCTCCTCTCTATCTATCTCTCTCTCTCTCCCTCCCCCTCTTTCTCCCTCTCCCCTTTCTTTCTCTCTATCATTCTCTCCCTCTCTCTTCCCATGCTCTCTCTCTCTCTCTCTCTCTCTCTCTCTCTCTCCCCTCCTCTCCCTCTCTCCTTCTCTCTTTTCTCTCTCTCTTTCTCTTTTTCTGTCTCTCTCTTTCTCTCTCCCCATCCTCTCTCTCTCCCGTCTTTCTTTCTCCCTCTTTCTCTCTCTTCTTCTCTCTCTTCTTTTTTTCTTTCTCTCCTCTATCTTTTCCTCCTCTCTCTCTTTTCTTTCGCTTTAGAGAAAAGAGGGGAAAAGAGATAGAAGAGGGATAGAGATTGAGAGAAGGTTGAGAGAGAAAGAGAAAAGAGAGAGTAAGAAAAGAAAGAGGATAAGGAGAGAAAAGGAAGAGAGGAAGAGGAGGAGAGAGAGAAAAAAGAAAAGGAAAGAGAGAGGAGCGAGAGAGAGAGAGAGAGAGAGAAAGAAAGAAAAGAAAAAAGAGAGAGAGAAAGAGAGGGGAGGGAAAGGGGAGAGAGAGAGAGAGGAAGGAGAGGGGGGAGAGAGAGAAGGGAAAAGAGAGGAGAAAGGAGAGAGATATGGGAGAGAGAGAAGGAGAGGAGAGGAGAGAGAGATAGGAGGGGGAGAGAAGAGGAGGAGAGATAGAAAAATGAGAGAGATGATTAGAGAGAAGAAAGGGAGGAGAGAGAGGAAGAGAGAGAAGGGAGGGGAAGAAAGAGGGCAAGGAGAGAGAGAGAGCAAAGTGAAGGAGAGAGAGATAGAGAGAGAAAGAGAGAAAGAGAGAGAGGGAGAGAAGGAGAGAGAGAGAGTAAGAAGATCACTGAAACCCCTCCTAGTACTCTCCCAAGCAATACAGAAGAGAATCTAAAGAGAGAGTGCAAGGCCATTGATATAACCATCATGGCCGAACCTACAAGGGAGGAAGAGGACGTGAATCCTAGTGAGGAAGACCTCCTGGGACGTCCAGTGACCAACAAGGAGTTTTCCTTTGAGGAACCAGAAGAATATGAGGCTCATCTAGAGACCATGGAGATTCCATTGAACCTCATTATGCCCTTCATGAGCTCTGATGAGTATTCTTCTTCTGAAGAGAATGAGGATGTTACTGAAGAGCAAGTTGCCAAGTACCTTGGTGCAATCATGAAGCTGAATGCCAAATTATTTGGTAATGAGACTTGGAAAGATGAACCTCCCTTACTCATCAATGAACTGAGTGATCTGGATCAACTGACATTGCCTCAGAAGAAACAGGATCCTGAAAAGTTCCTAATACCTTGTACCATAGGCACCATGACCTTTGAGAGGGCTCTATGTGACCTTGGATCAGGAATAAACCTCATGCCACTCTCTGTAATGGAGAAACTTGGGATCTTTGAGGTGCAAGCTGCCAGAATCTCATTAGAGATGGCAGACAACTCAAGAAAAAAGTCTTATGGACAAGTAGAGGACGTGTTAGTAAAGGTTGAAGGCCTTTACATCCCTGCTGATTTCATAATCCTAGACACTGGAAAGGATGAGGATGAATCCATCATCCTTGGAAGATCCTTCCTAGCCACAGCAAAAGCTGTGATTGATGTGGACAGAGGAGAGTTGGTCCTTCAACTAAATGAGGACAACCTTGTGTTTAAAACTCAAGGATCTCCTTCTGTAACAATGGAGAGGAAGCATGAAAAGCTTCTCTCAGTACAGAGTCAACCAAAGCCCCCACAGTCAAACTCTAAGTTTGGTGTTGGGAATCTAAAAAATTGACCTGATCACCTGTGTGGCTCCATGAGAGCCCACTGTCAAGCTATTGACATTAAAGAAGCGCTTGTTGGGAGGCAACCCAATTTTTATTTATCTAATTTTACTTTTATTTTTATTGTTCTTTCATGTTTTATTAGGTTCATGATCATGTGGAGTCACAAAATAAATACAAAAATTAAAAACAGAATCAAAAACAGCAGAAAAAAATCACACCCTGGAGGAAGGACTTACTGGCGTTTAAACGCCAGTAAGAAGCATCTGGCTGGCGTTCAACGCCAGAACAGAGCATGGATCTGGCGTTGAACGCCAGAAATAAGCAACATCCTGGCATTCAAATGCCAGGAATACACCCTGAGAAGAGCTGGCGCTGAACGCTAGAAACAAGCATGGAGCTGGCGTTCAACGCCAGAAACATGCTGCATCTGGGTGTTGAACGCCCAGAACAAGCATCAATTCGGCGTTTAAACGCCAGAATTGCATGCAAAGGCGTTTTACATGCCTAATTGGTGCAGGGATGTAAATCATTGACACCTCAGGATCTGTGGACCCCATAGGATCATCTCAGCATCTGTGGACCCCACAGGATCCCCACCTACCTCCACTCATATTCTCCCATCTTCTCAACATTCATCCTCTCTTCCCAATAAACACCCTTCCCCAAAACCCTTCACCAATCACCTCAATCTCTCTTCCCTATTACCCCTTCACCAATCACCTCCATTACTCCCCTAAAACCATCATACAACCCACATACAACCCACCTACACCCACCCACTCAAATTCAAACCATCAACACACCTCCATCTCTTCTTCTTCTTATCCTTTCTTTCTTCTTTTGCTCGAGGACGAGAAAACATTTTAAGTTTGGTGTAGAAAAAGCATTGCTTTTTTTCCATAACCACTAAGGCCTCAAGGGATGCACTTCCCTCCACAAAAATATTGGGAACAAATCAATACTTCCCTAGGAGAATTAAGTTCCAACATGGGACAACTAAGGATGGAGTACCAAGAGCACTCCATCATCCTCCATGAGATTAGAGAAGATCAAAGAGCTATGAGGGAAGAGCAACAAAGACAAGGAAGAGACATAGAGGAGCTCAAGAACACCATTGGTTCTTCAAGAAGAGGAAGACGCTGTCCTTACTAAGGTGGACTCATTCCTTAATCTCCTTGTCTATTTATTTTACTATTTTTCGGTTTTTGAGCCTTATGTTTTATTTATATTTGTGTCTTTACTATATGATCATTAGTATTTAGTAACTATGTCTTAAAGTTATGAATGTCCTATGAATCCATCACCTCTCTTAAATGAAAAATGTTTTTAATTCAAAAGAACAAGAAGTACATGAGTTTCGAATTTATCCTTGAACTTAGTTTAATTATATTGATGCGGTGACAATACTTTTTATTTTCTGAATGAATGCTTGAACAGTGCATATGTCTTTTGAAGTTGTTATTTATGAATGTTAAATATGTTGGCTCTTGAAAGAATGATGAACAGGAGACATGTTATTTGATAATCTAAAAAATCATAAAAATGATTATTGAAGCAAGAAAAAGTAGTGAATACAAAGCTTGCAGAAAAAAAATGCAAAAAAAAAAGAAAAAAATGGCGAAAAATATAGAAGAAAGAAAAAGAAAAAGCAAGCAAAAAAAGCCAATACCCTTAAAACCAAAAGGCAAGGGTAAAAAGGATCCAAGGCTTTGAGCATCAGTGGATAGGAGGGCCTAAAGGAATAAAATCCTGGCCTAAGCGGCTAAACCAAGCTGTCCGTAACCATGTGCTTGTGGCGTGAAGGTGTCAAGTGAAAACTTGAGACTGAGCGGTTAAGGTCAAGGTCTAAAGCAAAAAGAAGAGTGTGCTTAAGAACCTTGGACACCTCTAATTGGGGACTTTAGCAAAGCTGAGTCACAATCTGAAAAGGTTCACCCAGTTATGTGTCTGTGGCATTTATGTACCCGGTGGTAATACTGGAAAACAAAGTGCTTAGGGCCATGGCCAAAAGTCATAAAGTAGCTGTGTTCAAGAATCAACATACTGAACTAGGAGAATCAATAACACTATCTGAATTCTAAGTTCCTATAGATGCCAATCATTCTGAACTTCAATGGATAAAGTAAGATGCCAAAACTATTCAAGAGGCAAAAAGCTACAAGTCCCGCTCATTTGATTGGTGCTAAGTTTCATTGATATTTTGGAATTTATAGTATATTCTCTTCTTTTTATCCTATTTGATTTTCAGTTGCTTGGGGACAAGCAACAATTTAAGTTTGGTGTTGTGATGAGCGGATAATTTATACGTTTTTTGGCATTATTTTTAGTATGTTTTCAGTATGTTTTAGTTAGTTTTTATTATATTTTTAGTAGTTTTTATGCTAAATTCACATTTATGGAATTTACTGAGTTTGTGTGCTTTTTCTGTGATTTCAGGTATTTTCTGGCTGAAATTGAGGGACCTGAGCAAAAATCAGATTCAGAGGTTGAAGAAGGACTGCAGATGCTGTTGGATTCTGACCTCCCTGCACTCAAAGTGAATTTTCTGGAGCTACAGAACTCCAAATGGCAAGCTTCCAATTGCGTTGGAAAGTAGACATCCAGGGCTTTCCAGAAATATATAATAGTCCATACTTTGCCTAATTTTAGATGACGCAAACTGGCGTTGAACGCCAGTTCCATGCTGCAGTCTGGAGTCAAACGCCAGAAACAAGTTGCAAAGTGGAGTTAAATGCCAGAAACACGTTACAAACTGGCATTCAATTCCAAGAATGACCTCTCCAAGTGAAAGCTTCATGCTCAGCCCAAGCACACACCAAGTGGGCCTCGAAAGTGGATTTATGCATCAATTACTTACTTCTGTAAACCCTAGTAACTAGTTTAGTATAAATAAGACTTTTTACTATTGTATTTACATCTTTGGATTATTCTTAGTTCATCTCTAGACGTTTAGTTCTTAGATCATGGGGGCTGGCCATTCGGCCATGCCTAGACCTTGTTCTTATGTATTTTCAATGGTAGAGTTTCTACACACCATATATTAAGGTGTGGAGCTCTGCTGTTCCTCATAAATCAATGCAAAGTACTACTGTTTTTCTATTCAATTCAACTTATTCCGCTTCTAAGATATCCATTCGCACCCAAGAACATGATGAATGTGATGATTATGTGACGCTCATCATCATTCTCACTTATGAACGCGTGCTTGACAAACACTTCCGTTCTACATGCAAACAAGTTAGAATGAGTATCTCTTAGATATCTAATACAGAGGACCGAGTTCGAGATATTAGAATCTTCGTGGTATAAGTTAGAACCCATGGATGGCCATTCTTGAGATTCGGAAAGTCTAAACCTTGTCTGTGGTATTCCGAGTAGGATCTGGGAAGGGATGGCTGTAACGAACTTCAAACTCGTGAGTGCTGGGCGTAGTGACAGACGCAAAAGGAGGGTGAATCCTATTCCAGTATGATCGAGAACCTCCAGATGATTAACCATGCAATGACAGTGCATCGAACTATTTTCACAGAGAGGATGGGAAGTAGCCATTGACAACAGTGATGCCCTACACAAAGCTTGCCATGGAAAGGAGTAGGACTGATTGGATGAAGACAGCAGGAAAGCAGAGGTTCAGAGGAACGAAAGCATCTCTATACGCTTATCTGAAATTCTCACTAATGATTTACATAAGTATCTCTATCTTTATTTTCTGTTTATTTATTATTATTATTATTCGAAAACTCCATAACCATTTGATATCCGCCTGACTGAGATTTACAAGATGACCATGGCTTGCTTCATACCAACAATCTCCGTGGGATCGACCCTTACTTACGTAAGGTTTATTACTTGGACGACCCAGTGCACTTGCTGGTTAGTTGCGCGAAGTTGTGAAGTTATGTTTGGGCCATGGTAGTGTGCACACGTTTTTGGAGCCATTGCCAGGGAATCAATTTCGAACAACAATTTCACATCTAAATCATAATTTCGACGTACCAGTGGCCGGGCACTGTGAAAGCCCCGGATGAGCTCACCCCCATAAATATTCACCAGTGAGGGTGATGGATATGGATCATGATTATGATCAATTTATATTAAGTATAACTCGAGTTGGGGAGACACGACAGAGGGACAGTCCAATGGTTAGCTACCAGGACTTGTCGGGTTGGCTCTATAACTAACAGATGATATCATCAGCCACTAGGGACAGGCATTCATCATATGCATACTATATGAATTGTTTGAGATTGCCTATTTGACTGCATATTACTTGCTATTTGTCTAAATGCCTTAATTGTTTCTATTTGTAAATCTCTTGTCTGATATAACTGTGTTTGCTATATTATACTCCTGCTGGTGGTTGGGAGGTCTGAAGGAATTGGAAAGGGAAGTATTAGTTAGACTGAAGGATCTTTAGTCAGTTGCCACTTATGGTTTAGCTTGTTTATAAGCTTTGATATTATCTGGAGGAAGTTCTAGGATTGCCTTCGGCTTTCCTCTATTATTATGTATTATATATGTGGAAGCTGTTACCATGCTGGGGACCTCTGGTTCTCACCCATGCAGATTTTGTGGTTTTCAGATGCAGGACGTGAGGTTTCTCGCTGAGGCATGCTGGAGACTTCTGGATTAGCGAAGATCCTTTGTTCTCGGGACTCTGTTTTGATTTATATGTTTTTCTTAGATACTTTTATCTCCATTACATAATACAAACTGTGATGACTCCTCTTATAGGAGACTTTGGAGAATAGGTTTATGTATTTGTGTCCCTTTGGGTTTCCTTTGGGGTTTCCTTATTTTATTATATGTATATATTGTTATGCTCGGACCGGTTATCTTCGCAACCGGATTTTGAGTCTTGATATTCCTGTTTTTGACACTGCTTTGTATATATATAATCTCGTGTTAGCTTATCCCTGTTCATTACGTTATCGATCGGAGTGTTGCGCTTTCGAGTTGCGATTTTTTGTTTACCCCTTTTTCTACAAAGGATCCTAGTTATAATCAATCATTCATACTACTATACGTACTAAATGGCTGTTTTAGAGGTCGTAATACCTTGCCATCTCTGAATTATGACTTAAGCATAAGACTCTGTATGGTAGGGTGTTACATTATTGTATCAGAGCAGTTCGTTCCTGTAGAGCCTGAGGGACGGACTGACTATGCTTTTGTGCATTCTCTGTATATGTGTTATGTGCTATTAGTATATCTGCTTATTATAATTGGCATAAACATTCATGAGCATGCATTTGGGACTTTGAAGCACTAAACTTCCAATATTGAGACTGATCAACTTAATATCGATTGTTTGGTGTGTATAGGAACCAGATGGCATCTCGTGTACGCGGTAGAGGTCGTGGGAGAGGTCGTACTAATGCACGTGCGCCGGAGAATAACTCTAATGACCCGGTGAACTTTATGACTGCGTTGGAGAACATGGCTGCTGCTATGCAAGCCACTGCTGAGGTGGAGTTCAGGGCCTGATGACACTGGCAAACTTTTTGAAGGTTAATCCACCGAAGTTCAAGGGAACTACTAGCCCGACTGAAGCCGATACATGGTTTCAGGCTATGGAACGAGCACTGCAAGCGCAGGTGGTACCTGAAGGGCAGCGTGTGGAGTTCGCTACCTATTTGCTCACTGGTGAAGCGTCGCATTGGTGGCAGGGAATTCGACGCCTCCTGCAGTAGGGTGATGATTATATCACCTGGGATGTCTTTCAAGAGGAGTTCTATAAGAAGTACTTTCCGACTTCTGCTAGGACGGCCAAGGAGCTTGAATTGTTGCAGCTGAAGTAGGGTACTATGTCCATATCTGAGTATACTGACAAGTTTGAGGAGCTGTTCAGATTCTCTCGTATATTTCAAGGGACTCCGGTGGAATATGAGGAATGGAAGTGTGTTAAGTACGAAGGAGGACTCCGGAGCGATATTTTCGGTTCAGTGGGGCCAATGGAGATTAGGACTTTCTCCGAGTTGGTGAACAAGTGTAGGGTTGCTGAAGAGTGTGTGAAGAGGGCAGCCGCTAAGAAAGGAAGTCACAAAGGATCATTTCCACAGAACTGAGGAAAGAGCTTTGCACCTAGAGGTCTGCCTTTCAAGAGGGGAGGTTCTTTTAGGAGGTCCAACAACAACAACTCCCAAGGGAAAAGGTTTGGAAAGCAGCCTCAGAATGATCAAGCTTGTACTAGGTGTGGAAGTCACCATCCGGGAGCACCATGCAAGGCCGGATGGGGTTTGTGCTACAATTGTGGAAAGGCGGGGCATAAAGCCGCAAATTATTCGGAGAAGCAGAAACAAGGTGTTGGGAAAGAACAACAGACTGGTCGGGTGTTCACCACCTCAGCTGTGGGTGCAGAGAGATCCGAGACACTCATTCGAGGTAACTGTGAAATGGCTGGTCAAACTTTAAATGCTTTATTTGATTCGGGAGCATCGCATTCATTCATTGCATTTGAGAAAGCCCATGAGTTAGGGTTGAAGATCGTAACTTTAGGTTATGACCTAAAAGTGTATAATGCTACCCATGAAGCCATGGTAACTAGGTTAGGATGCCCGAAAGTTTCGTTTAGGTTCAAGCAGCGTGATTTTGTCCATAATTTAATCTGCTTACCGATGATCGGTCTTGATCTTATCTTGGGATTGGACTGATTATCTGAGAACCATGTCCTGCTTGATTGTTCTACAGAGTCGGTGTACTTGATGTCGGAAGAGACAGAAGGGCCGGTTGTGGTGAATAATTATTACTTGAATTCGATGATGGTGAACTGTTCCGGAATCGAATGTCAGGGTATTCTGTTGTTAACCGTGGGTGTTTCGGGTGATGATCAAAGGTTGGATCAGATTCTGGTAGTGTGTGAGTTTTCAGAAGTGTTTCCCGATGATATTGAGGAATTTCCACCTAACCGAGAGGTCGAGTTTGCTATTGAATTGGTGCCTGGGGCGGGACCAATCTCAAGTGCTCCTTATAGAATGTCACCGTTAGAGATGGCCAAGCTAAAGTCTCAGTTAGAGGAATTGTTGGGTAAGAATTTTATCCGACCAAGTGTTTCCCCGTGGGGTGCTCCAGTGTTACTGGTAAAGAAGAAAGATGGAAGTATGCGGCTCTGTGTGGATTACATGCAGCTGACTAAGGTTACCATAAAGAATAAGTTCCCATTGCTGAGAATTGATGATCTCATGGATCAGTTACAAGGAGCTGGGGTTTTCTCCAAGATCGATTTGCGATCCGGTTATCACCAGATAAGGGTGAGGGGTGAGGATATCCCTAAGACCGCTTTCAGGACTCGTTATGGTCATTATGAGTATACTGTAATGTCTTTTGGGTTGACGAACGCTCCTGCAGTGTTTATGGATTACATGAATAGAGTGTTCCGTCCGTTTCTGGATAAATTCGTTGTTGTCTTCATTGACGACATACTGATTTACTCCAAAACTGAAGAAGAGCATGCGGAACACTTGTGGACCGTGTTGCAGATTTTAAAGGAGAAGAAACTCTATGCAAAACTGTCTAAGTGTGAGTTCTGGAAGAGTGAGGTGAAGTTTTTGGGTCACGTGGTGAGTAAGAAGGGAATAGCCGTAGATCCAACTAAGGTGGAAGCTGTGATGGATTGGAAGCAACCAACCACAGTAATTGAGATAAGGAGTTTTCTGGGTTTAGCTGGCTATTACCGAAGGTTCATCAAAGGCTTTTCGCAATTAGCCTTGCCGTTGACAATGTTAACCCGTAAAGACACTCCATTTGTTTGGACTCCTGAGTGCGAAGAGAGCTTTCAGGCATTGAAGAAAAAGTTGACCACTGCACCTGTGTTAGTGTTACCTGAGCTGAACGAGCCTTTTGAGGTGTACTGTGATGCCTCACTAAAGGGTCTAGGGTGCGTGCTGATGCAGCATCGTAATGTGGTGGCGTATGCCTCACGACAGTTGAGACCTCACGAAGTTAGTTACCCTACGCACGATTTGGAACTCGCTGTGGTTGTGTTTGCCTTGAAGGTGTGGAGGCATTATCTCTATGGGGTTAAGTTCCAAGTCTTCTCCGATCACAAGAGTTTGAAATATCTCTTTGATCAGAAAGAGCTTAATATGAGGCAGAGAAGGTGGATGGAATTATTGAAGGACTACGACTTTGAGTTGAATTACCATCTGGGAAAGGCGAATGTAATGGCGGATGCGTTAAGTCGGAAGTCGTTATATGCGTCTTGGATGATGCTTCAAGACGAGAAGTTGCTCAAGGGATTCGAGAGTCTAAAAATTGGTGCTCAAGAAGTATCTGGAACCTTGTGTTTGAGCCGATTAGAAATCTCGGGTGACTTTAAGTCCGAACTCCTAAAGGCTCATGAAAATGATGAAGCGTTATGGAAGGTGTTACCGGCTATCGAGCAAGGAAAATAGTGGAGAGTTTCGGAAGGAAAAGATGGGTTATGGAGATTCAAGGGTAGGATCATTGTGCCGGATGTTGGCACTTTGAGGCAAGATATCTTAAAGGAGGCACACAAAAGCGGATTCTCCATTCACCCGGGAAGTACTAAGATGTACCATGATTTAAAGGCGATGTTTTGGTGGCCGGGTATGAAGAATGATGTGGTGGAATATATTTCAAAGTGCTTAACTTGTCAAAAGGTAAAGATTGAACATCAAAGACCTTCCGGGATGTTGCAACCTTTAGAGGTTCCGCAATGAAAGTGGGAAAGTATTGCAATAGACTTTGTGTCGGGATTGCCAAGGACTAGGACTGGTTTTGATGCTATCTGGGTGATTGTGGACCGACTGACGAAGTCAGCTCTCTTCTTACCCATTCGGATGACTTACACCCTTAAGGAGTTAGCACGGTTATACATTAAGGAGATTGTGAGACTTCATGGTGTACCTGCTACTATAATCTCTAATAGAGATCCTCGTTTCACTTCGAGGTTCTGGGGTGCATTTCAGAAAGCTTTTGGAACCCGATTAAGCTTGAGTACAACTTACCATCCTCAAACAGATGGTCAATTTGAGAGGACGATCCAAACACTAGAGGATATGTTGAGAGCTTGTGTTTTGGACCAACCGACGAGTTGGGATCGATATATGCCGTTAGTGGAGTTTGCATACAATAATAGTTACCATGCGAGCATTGGAATGGCTCCGTATGAGGCATTGTATGGGAGGAAATGTCAATCTCCGCTGTGTTGGTATGAAGCTGGAGAGAAAGGCTTGTTGGGGCTGGAGATGATAGCTGAGACCACTGAACAAGTCAAGAAAATCCGAGACAGGATGCTTACGGCGCAGAGTCGCCAAAAGAGTTACGCCGATTAGAGGCGGAAGCCCTTGGAATTTGAGGAAGGAGATCATGTTTACCTGAAGGTTACTCTGACCACAGGAGTAGGTAGGGCGATTAAAGCGAAGAAGTTGAATCCTCGATACATTGGTCCGTTTCAGATCCTGGAGAGGATTGGACCGGTGGCATATCGGATGGCTCTACCACCTCATCTTTCGAACCTGCACGACGTGTTTCACGTGTCGCAGCTTCGGAAGTACACCCCTGATGCTAGCCATGTGTTAGAACCTGAATCGGTTCAGTTAAGGGAAGATTTGACGCTTCCAGTGGCTCCAGTTAGAATTGATGATACTAGTATCAAACGGTTGCGTGAAAAAGAGGTTTCATTAGTCAAAGTGGCTTGGAGTCGAGGCGGTGTTGAGGAACACACTTGGGAACTTGAGTCGGAGATGCGAACGGATTATCCGCACTTATTCTCAGGTAATTGAATTTGAATTTTGTGGGCAAAATTCTCAATTAGGTGGGTAGAATGTAAGATCCGGTTAATTAACGGCTAATTAACCCATAAATGAGAATTTATTCTAGAAAGCCAAAAATATTATTTTTATGGCTAAATGTGATAGAGGAGTTTGAGACGAGAATTTTGGTACCAATTTTATAGAAATCGGACCAAGGTTGGACCGAACGGGCCAAATCGGGCCAACCGGACCCAAAGTGGGCCCTTGGCCCAACTAGACTAAACCAAAACCCTAGTTTTCAGCACTCTCTCTCCTCACAACACTCTAATTCACGCTGAAATGGAGTAAGGGAGGGGAAGAACACTCTCTCAAGTTCTTTCTCTCATTTGATCTTCAAACCACCATAACTTTTGATCTAGAGCTCTGATCGCCGCACCGTTTGCGGCCAAGCGTTCACCGCGGAGAGCTCTACAAAACTCATACAATCAATCTTGAGGTAAGCCACGTTTTGTTCTTCGAATTTCCAGCTTTGATTTCGAGTTTCATGAGCAAAAATGTTGAGATTGTGGGCTCTTTGATGTTATAGGACCCAACCCTCTTGAAGAAGAAGGTTAATCTTTTCTCCTTGGACCTTGGGTGTGGTAAGATTCTCAACCCTAGTGTAATTTGTTGTTCTATGATGTTTGGGTATTGAGATGTTGTGTATGGGTATGATGATTGTGGCTTAGGTTGTGTATATGTGAATATTGGAGCTTGATTTGTGATTTTGGAAAGCTTGGAAGAGGGTTTTGTGTGATAAAATCTGTTCTTGGAGGTGTTGATACCTTGAGAGCTTGTGAACAAGTGGTTTGGAAGTGCTCCAGTTGAGCTTGGAAAATCGGCTAAGGTATGGTCTCGGTTTCCTGTATCTAATATGTAATGTGGTAGGAAATACTTAGGCTAGAGGCCCTAAGATAGGCATTGAATTGTTGATGTTGTTGAATGGTTGAGATATATGATGTGTTCATATATGTGATTATGAATATTGATGCCTTGATTGTGTGATATATGAGAAATGCATGTTGTGATATATGCTTGATGGATGATTGAGGTTGAATTGATGGGTGGTACCATGTTGATGGTGAGTATGATGTTGATTATGTATAATGATGGTTGATTGGAAATAGTATTATTGGAAATTGGGATGAGGAAGGATGTATGACATGATATTGTGTTTGTCCTTTAGTCATTTGATTGAGAAGTGTTAAAATGGTTAGATGGTGACTTTGAAAATTTTGGTAAAGTGTCAATGTGTGAGTTGAGGATGGCTTGATGTTGATTTTGGTACATTTTGATTGATTTCAAAAAGGGTTGAAATTGGCATGTTTTGGTTGATTTTGAAAAGAGTTGAAAATGGCTTGTTTTAAAAATGGCACCTTGTGGTTTTGTATGAAAACATGATTTTTGGGCATATTTTGACGAGATATATCTTGGACTACGGATCCCCGTTTTGTACCAAACTTGTTTAGAAATGAAATTGGATTCGAGATGTCCATGCCGTTGAAAGAACGGGCGGAAAATGATTTAAAATAAGAAAGTTATGTCCGTCGGAAGATTAGGGGTTGAATCTGTGAATTCTGCAGCTTTTAACTTAGAAAATTTTTAGCAAAATGATCCCCCGCGCGTAGGCGCACTTGGCGCATACGCGCCGTTCTTCGAGAAAGCACCATCCACGTGTGCGCGTGGTGTGCATGAGCGCGTCGATGCGCTGCACCAAATGCCCAGCCATTTTTCAGAGAGTTGTGCCAGAGTTGTGCCAGTTTTGTGCCTGGGGCGCAAGAGCACCCACGCGTACGCGTGGCTGACGCTTGCGCGTCGTTTGGCTATTTTTCAACCTGCGCGTCCGCGCGCATGACGCTTGCGCGTCGATGAGTTTTGTGGCCCTCCACGCGTGCGCGTGGAGTGCGCATACGCGTGGCCCTGTTTTCATCCCAAAGTTGATTTTTGAGTTTCAAAAGCCAAATTTCATACTTCTAAGCCTCCGATCTCACCACTTATGTCTTAAATCATTATGATATGCCTAGCAATGAGACAATGAGCTAGTGAATGTGGTAACTTGCGAGTGAAGCAAGGGAAAATGGATGATCTATGAGGATCAAAGATGATTATGTGAGATGTGGAGGATGGCGGTGGAAGTGCTTGTTATGCCATGGGCCGAAGGGCCGCAATTGTTAATGAATTAGATGGTTATGGATTTAACCGTGAGCCGGATGGCTGGATTATTGCCGTGTTACGGCGGAGCCATGATTATGGCTGAGTATAAATGCATATATGCTGTTGAATGAATTGTGAATGTTTGCACTTTCACTATCGAATATGAGGGTTTCCCTTGGATGAAGCAGTGGCTAGCCACCACGTACTCCAGGTTGAGACTCGAAGCTCTGTTGACCCTATGTCGTCAGGGTGGTCGGGCACTGTGAAAGCCCCGGATGAGCTCACCCCCATAAATATTCACCAGTGAGGGTGATGGATATGGATCATGATTATGATCAATTTATATTGAGTATAACTTGAGTTGGGGAGACACGACAGAGGGACAGTCCAATGGTTAGCTACTAGGACTTGTTGGGTTGGCTCTATAACCGACAGATGATATCATCAGCCACTAGGGACAGGCATTCATCATATGCATACTATATGAATTGTTTGAGATTGCCTATTTGACTGCATATTACTTGCTATTTGTCTAAATGCCTTAATTGTTTCTATTTGTAAATCTCTTGTCTGATATAACTGTGTTTGCTATATTATACTCCTGCTGGTGGTTGGGAGGTCTGAAGGAATTGGAAAGGGAAGTATTAGTTAGACTGAAGGATCTTTAGTCAGTTGCCACTTATGGTTTAGCTTGTTTATAAGCTTTGATATTATCTGGAGGAAGTTCTAGGATTGCCTTCGGCTTTCCTCTATTATTATGTATTATATATGTGGAAGCTGTTACCATGCTGGGGACCTCTGGTTCTCACCCATGCAGATTTTGTGGTTTTCAGATGCAGGACGTGAGGTTTCTCGCTGAGGCATGCTGGAGACTTCTGGATTAGCGAAGATCCTTTGTTCTCGGGACTCTGTTTTGATTTATATGTTTTTCTTAGATACTTTTATCTACAAACTGTGATGACTCCTCTTATAGGAGACTTTGGAGAATAGGTTTATGTATTTGTGTCCCTTTGGGTTTCCTTTAGGGTTTCTTTATTTTATTATATGTATATATTGTTATGCTCGAACCGGTTATCTTCACAACTGGATTTTGAGTCTTGATATTCCTGTTTTTGACACTCCTTTGTATATATATAATCTCGCGTTAGCTTATCCCTGTTCGTTACGTTATCGATCGGAGTGTTGCGCTTTCGAGTTGCGATTTTTTGTTTACCCCTTTTTCTACAAAGGCTCCTAGTTATAATCAATCATTCATACTACTATACGTACTAAATGGCTGTTTTAGAGGTCGTAATACCTTGCCATCTCTGAATTATGACTTAAGCATAAGACTCTGTATGGTAGGGTGTTACATTTTTAGAAATAGAAAGTTTTCATCTTATTTTTTTGTCTTCCTAATATTGCTGGACTTTATTTTATTTTTCTATTTTATATAAAAATTTACTTTTAAATTTAAAATTTCAAAAAAATAAAAAAATTGTCTTTTGAAATCCTAAATTTTTTTTCAAGAATATTTTTTTATTCACCAGATAATGCTATTTTTTCACAAATATTTAATAAATTAATTTTAAAAAATTAACCTTTTTAAATTTTTTTATTATTGTATATTTTTTAAATTCTTTATTTTTTTACTTTTTGGTAAAAAAAATATTTTTTTAGTTTCAAAATTTAAAAATAAAAAGTTTTCGTCTTATTTTTTTGTCATCTTAATATTGCTGGACTTTATTTAATTTTTAATTTAAAATAAAAAATTTAATTTTAAATTTAAAATTTTAAAAAACTGAAAAATTTTGTTTTTTTAAATCCCAATTTTTTACAAGAACATTTTTTTCACTAGATAAATGCTATTTTTTCACAAATATTGAATAAATTAATTTTAAAAATTTAAACCTTTTTAAATTTTTGTATTATTGTATATTTTTGACATTCTTTATTTTTCTAATTTTTGGTAAAAAAAATTATTTTTTTAGTTTTAAAATTTAAAAATAAAAATTTTTCATTTTATTTTTTTGTCTTCCTAATATTGCTGGAGTTTATTTTATTTTTGAAAACTTTTTATTTTTAATTTTGTAACTAAAAAAATAATTTTTTTTACCAAAAAATAAAAAAATAAAAAATTTTAAAAATATCCAATTATAAAAAATTTAAAAAGGTTAAATTTTTAAAATTAATTTATTCTATATTTGTAAAAAAATAGTATTATTCAGAAAATAAAAAATATTCTTGAGAAAAATTTAGGATTTCAAAAGACAAAATTTTTCATTGTTTTGAATTTTTAAATTTAAAAATTTAATTTTTTATTTAAAATGAAAAAATAAAATAAACTCCAGCAATATTAGGAAGACAAAAAAATAAGATGAAAATTTTTTATTTTTAAATTTTGAAACTAAAAAAATAATTTTTTTTATCAAAAAATAGAAAAATCACTTAAAAATTATCTAAAATCATAGAAAAAACAAAAAAACTCAAAGTAAAATCTAAAAGATAAATTTTGCATTAAGATATACTAAAATTTAATAAAATTTACTAAAAACACTATGAAAATGCTTTGAAAAACGTATACGAAATCCACTTATCACTGTGCCACGTGCCTAGAAGCCCACTCACTAAGAAGCTAATTCAAACCTCTATTCAAAGCTCAAACCCACATTGGAGGATGTGAATTGAACCATCAAGTCATGGACTAGAATTATTAGAATAATTGAAGATTAATTGTGAAAGATTTGATTAGGTTTTGTTTTGTTTAAGTATGCATTTAAGTTTTAAGTTCTAACTAATAATAATAATAATAATAATAAAATTAACATTGGCGGACTTTTTCCTCTTTTCCTTTATAAATACTAGTAGCGCAACGCATAAGTTCTAAGTCAAATAAATCGTCCAATATACTAAAACTATGAATGCGAATATCGATTTGGGGCTCCAGATAGGAGTTGGGGGTGGTGCACCACCTGACATGCACCATGGCGGTGGTGTACCACCTGACATGCACCAGCCATGTGCTTGTAGGAGTACATGCCACTCATATTGCGATTGCCGTCGTAATAAAAGAAACTGTTCCAATGCTTGCATGTGTAAGGCAGACAAATGTCTCAACCGGGGAGTACCACCCAGTCCCGCAATGTTAGCAATGCACGTTCAAAGGTGTTCTTGCAGCAGTAGATACAACTGTGGCAATAGGTGCGGGTGCAGGAGGAATGGCAATAGGTGCACGGATCTTTGTGAGTGCCACAGAAGGGTTCCTAATCAGTGTCTCAACAGACAAGAAAATCTTCAAGAAGCACAGGTTCTTGAAGAGAATCCAGTTGCTGCATTGGAGCTCTTTCCCGACGCACATCCAGTTGCTGCATTGCAGCTCTTTCCCGACGCAGAACATGGCGTAGCACCGGTTCTTGGAGAGAATCCAGTTGCTGCATTGCAGCTCTTTCCCGACGCACCTGTTCTTGAAGAGAATCCGGTTGCTGCATTGCAGCTCTTTCCCGACGCAGAACATGGCGTAGCACCGGTTCTTGGAGAGAATCCAGTTGCTGCATTGCAGCTCTTTCCCGACGCACCTGTTCTTGAAGAGAATCCGGTTGCTGCATTGCAGCTCTTTCCCGACGCAGAACATGGCGTAGCACCGGTTCTTGGAGAGAATCCAGTTGCTGCATTGCAGCTCTTTCCCGACGCACCGGTTCATGAAGAGAATCCGGTTGCTGCATTGGAGCTCTTTCCCGACGCACATCCAGTTGCTGCATTGCAGCTCTTTCCCGACGCAGAACATGGCGTAGCACCGGTTCTTGGAGAGAATCCAGTTGCTGCATTGCAGCTCTTTCCCGACGCACCGGTTCTTGAAGAGAATCCGGTTGCTGCATTGCAGCTCTTTCCCGACGCAGAACATGGCGTAGCACCGGTTCTTGGAGAGAATCCAGTTGCTGCATTGCAGCTCTTTCCCGACGCACCGGCTGTTCCAGAACATGGGGTAGCAGATCAGGATGGTCTTTAGTTCCTTTGGTGATGTATGTCTTCAGTTCCTTTGAAATATGCTTTGTTACTGTATGGTCTTTTGGTGTATGGTCTTTAGTTCCTTTGAACGCACTTATTTTTAGTTAGTTAAAAGAGAGTTAGTTTAGCATTGTATATAAATAGCAACTATGTACAATTGCAATTTAGTTTTTGCCATTCATTACATTCAACTCAATCTGGTTCATTTCTCTCACTTCTTCTCATTTTTTTTCCATTATTTCCATTTCTCGTCCCATTCTTTTTGCTTCTCTCAAGAACTCACATCACATAGTTTGATGAGAGCTCATCATTTTCAACACACTTTTACATTATATGATCTAAACAAAACGATGTCTTTGTGCAATGGTTATAGGGACTATTCTGTTCATTGGCTATAAAGATCCATTTGTCTACCTCACTACACGGGAACACTTAATGGTCACGTAGGCAAGTGAACATTCCAACTTATCATTTGACGTAATTGACTATTGAAAAAAAATTAACTAAGGACTATATTGACTAACGAAAATAAACATTAGGAATGTACGTAATTGTGTATTAAAATTTTTTGAAAACTAAAATGTCCGCTTTTAAAAATTTTAGGCATTGATTTAGATAATTAGTCTCTACTTTTTATAAAGAATGCTGCTTGTCCATATTACGCATTCGTACATGTTTATTAATAGAATCTCTTCGAAATTGTGCCGCACCTTTGTCACACTAATGGATGTCACAACTCTAGCTTCCTTCAAATGGAATAAGAAGTGATATGATCCATTCACTTATCAAAATATCAATATCACATGTTTGAAGTGAATAAACACTAGCACGAATGATGACTGCATACTTTCTCATATACAATATGTAGCTGAAGAAAAATTTTCCTTCATATATTACTGTTAGTCTATTACCTAAAAATTAATACAAAAAAATTTTGTAAAATATGAAGAGCCGTCTAGGCTACAGCACCAAAGGAACTCCCACCCTGATTGAAGCTATTTCCGCTTGACTGGAAGTAAGAAATTGCTGCCCAAATAAGACGCAGAAGCAGAATTGCAGCAAATACAGTGCCTCCAAGTGTGCAAAAGACCTAAGATTTACAGTAAATAATCGTCAGCGATTGTTGTTTGTTAGGTTTCAATGCAATTCTCAATCACCTAATTATTTTAATATTTAAAATTTTTCTAAAAATAATTTTTTTTATTTTTTTATTTACCGGATAATACTACATCCAGACCCTTAACTTTTTTTGCTGGTGGACTTATTCACAAATTAAGAATAAATTAATTTTAAAAATTTAAAATTTTTTAATTTTTTATTTATTGGATATTGTTAGAATTTTTTATTTTTCTATTGGTAGAATAAAAATTTAAAATATAATAAATTTACAAATTTATTGTTTACTAGATATTGCTGAATTTTATTTTATTTTTCTACTTTAAATAAAAAATTTTATTTTCCAAGTTAAAAAATAAAAAAAATTTAATTTTTTAAAATCTTAAATTTTTCTATGCTACACCCAGACCCTTTACTTTTTTTGTTGATGTGCTGGTTCACAAATTAAGAATAAATTAATTTTAAAAATTTAAAATCTTTTAATTTTTTTGTTGGATATTGTTGGAATTTTTTATTTTTCTACTATTAATTTAAAAAATTATTTTTTAGATTAAAAACTTAGAAAAAATAATAAATTTACAAATATATTATTTATTAGATATTGCTGGATTTAATTTTATTTTTCTACTTTAAATAAAAAATTTAATATTTTAAATTTTTCTAAAAATATTTTTTTTTATTTACCGGATAATGCTACACCTAAACCCTTGACTTTTTTTTATTGATGGACCTGTTCACAAATTAAGAATAAATTAATTTTAAAAATTTAAAATTTTTTTATTTTTTTATTTTTGGATATTGTTGAAATTTTTTATTTTTCTACTATTAGAATAAAAATTTATTTTTTTAGATTAAAATTTAAAATATAATAAATTCACAAATTTATTGTTTACTAGATATTGTTAGATTTTATTTTATTTTTCTATTTTAAACAAGCAAGGTCTTTAAGTTATTTCTACAGCCTACATCCCAGCACTCATCAAAATAAAATCCAAAAGGTTTCAAATAATGCAAAGGAAGTAAAAACACAAAACTCATCCAAGCCACTGTCTTTCTACAGTCTACCAGCAAAAAGTCCAGTCAAACATCAAAAACGCCAAGCAGAAAGTCATCAAAGATACAACCTTTTTTAGAATCAAGCAAAGCCCATCATCGAAGGCGCAATCTTTCTCAGAATCAGACAAGAAAGCAATCTTCAAACAAAGCAAAAAAAAAATGCAGAATTTTCTGGGAATTGGTATTGGTATCAGGAGACAACAGAATATGAAAAAACCCTAAAGAAGCATCAAGCAACAGGAATGACAAAAAGGATCATACAGAAAAGAAAGAAACTCCCAGAACACACATTTCAACAACAAATGAGGCGCGACAAAAAAGATTCAAACTTTTCCTAAAGCAAAATCAAAACTTGATCACAACAAATTGTTAGAATAAAAATTTATTTTTTAGATTTAAAACTTAAAAAATAATAAATTTATAAATATATTGTTTACTAGACATTGCTGGATTTAATTTTATTTTTTTACTTAAAATAAAAAAATTTAATTTTATAATTTAAAATATCAAAAATAAAAAATTTAATATTTCAATATTTTAAATTTTTCTGCTGTTGAGTTGCTTAGATAGGATATTTTTCTTGTTATTTTTATTAACTATTTGCTTATTAAATAATTTAGAACTGATAATGTTACTTGTAATTTTTCATTATGTAGTGAATTTTTTTGTTCGAAGCTTTAAATTATATGGTGGATTGTTTTGTTGAAGTTTTAAATTTTGTCTGCTTTAAAATTTTTTTTCATATTATGTGGTAGATTGTTTTGTTGGAAGCTTTAAATTATGTGGTGGATTGTTTCGTTGGAAGTTTTAAATTTTGTAATTCATTTTAATTTTACTAGTATACAACCTGTTTGGTGCGCGGAATCGAACTCCGCACAACTGAACCGGCAAGTGCATCGGGTCGTACAAGTATTACCTCAGGTGAGTGAGGGTCGAATCTCACGGAGATTGTCAGATTGAGCAAACATGGCTATTTTGTAAATCTTAGTCAGGCGATTAGAAAAGATGATTGTTTGTTAAGAGGCATAAACGAAAACTAAAGAAAATGAAATACCAGATAAGTGTAAAAGCGATGATGGATATTGATGACAAGTCATCTTATGCTAACTTTTCAAGCATTTTTCACTTGTTTCATTAGGTTTTATGCACTTTCTTGCATCGTAAGTAAGTGATTTGGAGTGGATTCTTATGATCATGGTTAATCAATCAACCATCATTTACTTGACACAAAATCATAGGGTTTAAGCTAGAATTAGTTGATTTTATGAATGAATTAGAAACCTTATGAATTTAGTGATACTTTGACATGTTTGTGTGGTTGCTTGCAGGAGAAGAAAGGAAGCAAAGCCAGCTCAAGGTTGGTGCTCAAACAAGTGAGCACAATGCTCACTCTAGAGAGCATTTGCGTGCCACACAACCAAGGAGAGCAAAGGGCGCCCTAACAGTGCTCACTTAGTGAGCACAATGCTCACTTAAAGAGAGCATTTCCGTGCTCAAACAAGGAAAAAAAGGGAGCACAGCATGGAAAAGAGTGGGCTCACCAAGGCTCGAAGGAGGAGGTGCACTTCATTAAGACACGGCGCTCAAAGGAAGTGAGCACTATGCTCACTTAGTGAGCATTTTCGTGCCTCACCAAGGGATCGAAGCTGGGATGCTCCAACACAAGGATATAGCGCTCAAAATTTGAGCACAATGCTCACTTAGTGAGCACTACACTTAAAGCACTACCCTGGGAGCTGATCAAAGACACCTTGGTCCATGCTAACTCAACCAAGTCATTTTGGACCCATTTCTTCACAAATTTGAAAAGTCCACTCCAAATTCTGAAAATCAAAAATAGAAAGTGTATAAATAGGAGTTAATTTGATTTGTAAAAAACCTTTAGCTTATTTTTAGTTTTTTTACTTTTAGTTTTTATTTGGGAATTTGGGAATTGGAATTGAGATCTACTTTTTCTTTTTGTTTGTTCTTGCTACTGCAACTTCTGTTCTTGGATTTTGAATTGAGATTGAAGAGTTCCTGGTGCACGAAATTGTGATATCAGGCAACGGCGCCAAAAACTCTGTACGCACGTCTTAATAAATTGTTTTTCATTCACAACTTCGATACAACTAACCAGCAAGTGCACTGGGTCGTCCAAGTAATAAAACCTTACGTGAGTAAGGGTCGATCCCACGGAGATTGTTGGTATGAAGCAAGCTATGGTCACCTTGTAAATCTCAGTCAGGCGGATATAAAATAGTCATGGAGTTCTCGAAAATAAATAATAGATAGACAGAAAATAAAGATAGAAATACTTATGTATATCATTGGTGAGAATTTCAGATAAGTGTATGGAGATGCGTTCGTTCCTCTGAACCTTTGTTTTTCCGCTGTCTTCATCCAATCAGTCTTACTCCTTTCTATGGCTGGCTTTATGTAAGGACATCACCATTGTCAATGGCTACTTTTCATCCTCTCTGGAAAATGTTCCGATGCGCTGTCACTGCATGACTAATCGTCTGGAGGCATCACCGTGGTCAATGGCTGCATCCTATCCTCTTGTGAAAATGGTCCGAATGCTCTGTCACAGCATGGCTAATCATCTGAGGTTCTTGATCATACTGGAATAGGATTCACCCTCCTTTTGCGTCTGTCACTACGCCCAGCACTCGCGAGTTTGAAGTTCGTCACAGTCATTCAATCCCAGAATCCTACTCGGAATACCACAGACAAGGTTTAGACTTTCCGGATTCTCATGAATGCCGCCATCAATCTAGCTTACACCACGAAGATTCTGATTAAGAGATTCAAGAGATAATCATCCAATCTAAGGTGGAACGGAAGTGGTTGTCAGGCACGCGTTCGTGGGGGAATGATGATGATTGTCACGTTCATCACATTCATGTTGAAATGCGAATGAATATCTTAGAAGCGGAATAAGTTGAATTGAATAGAAAAATAGTAGTACTTTGCATTAATTCATGAGGAACAGCAGAGCTCCACACCTTAATCTATGGAGTGTAGAAACTCTACCGTTAAAAATACATAAGTGAAAGGTTCATGCATGGCCGAATGGCCAGCCCCCTAAACGTGATCAATAGTCTCCTAAGATGAACAATTGATTAAAACTGAGACCAAAGATGTCAAATACAATAGTAAAAAGTCCTATTTATACTAAACTAGTTACTAGGGTTTACAGAAGTAAGTAATTGATGCATAAATCAACTTCCGAGGCCCACTTGGTGTGTTCTTGGGCTGAGCTTTAGCTTTCCACGTGCAGAGGCTCTTTTTGGAGTTGAACGCCAGGTTGTAACGTGTTTCTGGTGTTCAACTCTGGTTTGTGACGTGTTTCTGGCGTTTAACTCCAGACAGCAGCATAGAACTGGCGTTCAACGCCCTTTTACGTCGTCTAAAATCGGCCAAAATATAGACTATTATATATGGCTGGAAAGCCCTGGATGTCTACTTTCCAACGCAATTGGAAGCATGCCATTTTGAGTTCTGTAACTCCAGAAAATCCACTTTGAGTGCAGGGAGGTCAGAATCCAACAGCATCAGCAGTCCTTCTTCAACCTCTGAATCTGATTTTTGCTCAAGTCCCTCAATTTCAGCCAGAAAATACTTGAAATCACAGAAAAACACACAAACTCATAGTAAAGTCTAGAAATGTGAATTTAACATAAAAACTAATAAAAACATCCTAAAAGTAACTAGATTCTACTAAAAACATACTAAAAATAATGTCAAAAAGCGTATAAATTATCCGCTCATCACAACACCAAACTTAAATTGTTGCTTGTCCCCAAGCAACTGAAAATCAAATAGGATAAAAAGAAGAGAATATACTATAAATTCCAAACTATCAATGAAACATAGCTCCAATCAGATGAGCGGGACTTGTAGCTTTTTGCCTCTTGAATAGTTTTGGCATCTCACTTTATCCATTGAAGTTCAGAATGATTGGCATCTATAGGAACTCAGAGTTCAGATAGTGTTATTGATTCTCCTAGTTCAGTATGTTGATTCTTGAACACAACTACTTTATAAGTCTTGGCCGTGGCCCTAAGCACTTTGTTTTCCAGTATTACCACCGGATACATAAATGCCACAGACACATAATTGGGTGAACCTTTTCAGATTATGACTCAGCTTTGCTAAAGTCCCCAATTAGAGGTGTCCAGGGTTCTTAAGCACACTCTTCTTTTGCTTTGGACCTTGACTTTAACCGCTCAGTCTCAAGTTTTCACTTGACACCTTCACGCCACAAGCACATGGTTAGGGACAGCTTGGTTTAGCCGCTTAGGCCAGGATTTTATTCCTTTAGGCCCTCCTATCCACTGATGCTCAAAGCCTTGGGATCCTTTTTATTACCCTTGCCTTTTGGTTTTAAGGGCTATTGGCTTTTTGCTCTTGCCTTTTGGTTTTAAGAGCTTTGGCTTTTTCTGCTTGCTTTTTCTTTTTCTTTCTATTTTTTTTCGCTATTTATTTTTTTTTTACTCTCTCTTTTTTTTTCTGCAAGCTTTGTTCTTTGCTGCTTTTTCTTGCTTCAAGAATCATTTTTATGATTTTTCAGATTATCAAATAACATGTCTCCTTGTCATCATTCTTTCAAGAGCCAACATATTTAACATTCTTAAACAACAACTTCAAAAGACATATGCACTATTCAAGCATTCATTCAGAAAACAAAAAGTATTGTCACCACATCAATATAATTAAACTAAGTTCAAGGATAAATTCGAAACTCATGTACTTCTTGTTCTTTTGAATTAAAACATTTTTAATTTAAGAGAGGTGATGGATTCATAGGACATTCATAACTTTAAGACATAGTCACTAAATACTAATGATCATGTAATAAGACACAAACTTAGATAAGCACTTAACATAGAAAACGAAAAACAGAGAATGTAAGAACAAAAGGAATGAGTCCACCTTAGTGATGGTGGCGTTTCCTTCTTGAGGAACCAATGATGTCCTTGAGCTCTTCTATGTCTCTTCCTTGTCTTTGTTGCTCCTCCCTCATTGCTTTTTGATCTTCTCTAATTTCATGAAGGATGATGGAGTGCTCTTGATGTTCCACCCTTAATTGTCCCATGTTGGAACTTAATTCTCCTAGGAAGGTGTTGATTTGATCCCAATAGTTTTGTGGAGGAAAATGCATTTGAGGCATCTCCGGAATCTCATGATGATGAGCTTCATGCGTCTCTTAAGATCCATGAATGGGCTCTCTTGTTTGCTCCATCCTTTTCTTAGTGATGGGCTTCTCTTCCTCAATGGGAATGTCTCCTTCTATGTCAATCCCAGCTGAGTTGCCTAGATAGCAAATGAGGTGGGGAAAAGCTAACCTTGCCATAGTGGAGGACTTGTCAGCTACCTTGTAGAGTTCTTGAGGTATAATCTCATGAACCTCCACCTCTTCTCCAATCATGATGCTATGGATCATGATGGCCCGGTCTATAGTAACTTCAGACCGGTTGCTAGTGGGAATGATTGAGCGTTGAATGAACTCCAACCATCCTCTAGCTACAGGCTTAAGGTCCAGTCTTCTCAGTTGAACCGGTTTGCCTTTTGAGTCAATCTTCCATTGAGCTCCTTCCACACATATGTCCATGAGGACTTGGTCCAACCTTTGATCAAAGTTGACTCTCCTTGTGTAGGGGCGTGCGTTCTCTTCCATCATTGGCAAGTTGAATGCCAACCTTACATTTTTCGGACTAAAATCTAAGTAATTCCCCCGAACCATGGTGAGATAATTCTTTGGGTTCGGGTTCTTACTTTGATCATGGTTCCTTGTGATCCATGCATTAGCATAGAACTCTTGAACCATTAGAATTCCGACTTGTTGGATGGGGTTTGTTAGAACTTCCCAACCTCTTCTATGAATTTCATGTCGGATCTCCGGATACTCATTTCTCTTGAGCTTGAAAGGGACCTCGGGGATTACCTTCTTCTTGGCCACAACATCATAGAAGTGGTCTTGATGAGCTTTGGAGATGAATCTTTCCATCTTCCATGACTCGGAGGTGGAAGCTTTTGTCTTCCCTTTTCCTTTTCTAGAGGATTCTCCAGTCTTAGGTGCCATCAATGGTAATGGAAAAACAAAAAGCTTATGCTTTTACCACACCAAACTTAGAATATTGCTCGCCCTCGAGCAAAAGAAGAAAGAATAGATGAAGAAGAAGAAGAAAATATGGAGGAGAGGAGGGAGAGGTGTATTCGGCCAAGAAGGGGAAGAGAGGGTTGTGTTGTGTGAAAATGAGGAAGAATGGAGGGCTTTATATAGGGAAGGGAGGGGGGGTAAGGTTCGGCCATAAGGGTAGGTGTTGGGTGAGAAATTGATTTTGAATTTTGAAGGTAGGTGGAGTTTATGAGGTAGGTTTATGGGGAAGAGTGGATGGATGTGAGTGGTGAAGTGGTGATAGGGAAGAGAGATTGAGGTGATTGGTGAAGAGTTTTGGGGAAGAGTGTTTATTGGAAAGAGAGGATGAACATTGAGAAGAGGGAAGAGAGTGAGTGGTGGTAGGTGGGGATCCTGTGGGGTCCACAGATGCTGAGATGATCCTGTGGGGTCCACAGATCCTGAGGTGTCAAGGAATTTCATCCCTGCACCAATTAGGCATGTAAAATGCCTTTGCATGCAATTCTGGCGTTTAAACGCCGAACTGATGCTTGTTCTGGGCGTTCAATGCCCAGATGCAGCATATTTCTGGCGTTGAACGCCAGCCAGATGCTTGTTTCTGGCGTTCAGCGCCAGCTCTTCTTCACTGCGCATTTCTGGCATCTGGATGCCAGGATGCTGCTTGTTTCTGGCATTCAACGCCAGAAACATGCTCTGTTCTGGCGTTGAACGCCAGACAGATGCTCCTTACTGGCGTTTAAACGCCAGTGAGATCCTCCTCCAGGGTGTGATTTTTCTTCTGCTGTTTTTGATTTTTCTTCAGTTTTCTCAGTTGTTTTTGTGACTCCACATGATCATGAAACTATGAAGACATATAACTAATAAAAATATAATTAAATAAAAATTGGGTTGCCTCCCAACAAGCGCTTCTTTAATGTCAATAGCTTGACAGTGGGCTCTCATGGAGCCTCACAGATGTTCAGAGCATTGTTGAGACTCTCCAACACCAAACTTAGAGTTTGACTGTGGGGGCTCTGGTTGACTCTGTTTTAAGAGAAGCTTACTGTGCCTCTTTTCCATGTTTACAGAAGGATGTCCTTGAGTTTTAAACTCAAGGGAGTCCTCATTCAATTGAAGAACTAATTCGCCTCTGTCAACATCAATCACAGCTCTTGCTGTGGCTAGGAAGGGTCTTTCAAGGATGATAGATTCATCCTCATCCTTCCCAGTATCTAGGACTATGAAATCAGTAGGGATGTAAAGGCCTTCAACCTTTACTAACACGTCCTCTACTTGTCCATAAGCCTGTTTTCTTGAATTGTCTGCCATCTCTAATGAGATTTTAGCAGCTTGTACCTCAAAGATTCCCAGTTTTTCCATTACAGAGAGTGGCATGAGGTTTATTCCTGACCCAAGGTCACATAGAGCCTTCTCAAAGGTCATGGTGCCTATGTTACAAGGTATTAGAAACTTTCCAGGATCCTGTTTCTTCTGAGGCAATCTCAGTTGATCCAATGTATTTAGTTCATTGGTGAACAGGGGAGGTTCATCTCCCCAAGTCTCATTACCAAATAAATTGGCATTCAGCTTCATGATTGCACCAAGGAACTTGGCAACTTGCTCTTTAGTAACATCCTCATTCTCTTCAGAAGAAGAATACTCATCAGAGCTCATGAAGGGCGTAAGGAGGTTCATTGGAATCTCTATAGTCTCTAGATGAGCCTCAGATTCCTTTGGTTCCTCAGAGGGAAACTCCTTATTGATCACTGGACGTCCCAGGAGGTCTTCCTCCTTGGGATTCACGTCCTCCCCTTCTTCCTTGGATTTGGCCATGATGGTTATATCAATGGCCTTGTACTCTTCTTTTGGATTTTCTTCTGTATTACTTTGGAGAGTACTAGGAGGGATTTCAGTGATCCTTTTACTCAGCTGGCCCACTTGTGCTTCCAAATTTCTAATGGAGGACCTTGTTTCATTCATGAAACTCACAGTGGCCTTAGATAGATTAGAGACTAAATTTGCTTAGCTAGATGGATTCTGCTCAGAATTCTCTGTCTGTTGCTGAGTGGATGATGGAAAAGACTTGCTATTGCTAAACCTGTTTCTTCCACCATTATTAAAGCCTTGTTGAGGCTTTTGTTGATCCTTCCATGAGAGATTTGGTGATTTCTCCATGAGGGATTATAGGTGTTTCCATATGGTTCATCCATGTAATTCACCTCTGCTATTGCAGGGTCCTCAGGATCGTAAGCTTCTTCTTCAGAAGATGCCTCTTGAGTACTGTTGGATGCAGCTTGCATTCCATTCAAACTCTGAGAAATCATATTGACTTGCTGAGTCAATATTTTGTTCTGAGCCAATATGGCATTCAGAGTATCAATTTCAAGAACTCCCTTCTTCTGAGGCGTCCCATTACTCACAGGATTCCTCTCAGAAGTGTACATGAACTGGTTATTTGCAACCATGTCAATGAGTTCTTGAGCTTCTGCAGGTGTTTTCTTTAGGTGAATGGATCCACCTGCAGAAGTATCCAATGACATCTTAGCTAATTCAGACAGACCATCATAGAATATATCCAGGATGGTCCATTCTGAAAGCATGTCAGAAGGACACTTTTTGGTCAGTTGCTTGTATCTCTCCCAAGCTTCATAGAGGGATTCACCTTCTTTCTGTCTGAAGGTTTGAACATCCACTCTAAGCTTACTCAGCTTTTGAGGAGGAAAGAACTTGGCTAAGAAAGCCGTGACCAGCTTATCCCAAGAGTTCAGACTATCTTTGGGTTGAGAGTCCAACCACACTCTAGCTCTGTCTCTTACAGCAAAAGGGAAAAGCATGAGCCTGTAGACTTCAGGATCTACTCCATTAGTCTTAACAGTATCACAGATCTGCAAGAATTCAGTTAAGAACTAAAAAGGATCTTCAGATGGAAGTCCATGAAACCTGCAGTTTTGTTGCATCAGAGAAACTAGTTGAGGTTTAAGCTCAAAATTGTTTGCTCCAATGGTTAGGATTGAGATGCTTCTTCCATGTAAATTGGAATTAGGTGCAGTAAAGTCACCAAGCATCCTCCTTGTATTATTATTATTTTCGGCTGCCATCTCCTCTTCCTGTTCGAAAATTTCTGAAAGGTGCTTGCTGGATTGTTGTAATTTAGCTTCTCTTAGTTTCCTCTTCAGAGTCCTTTCAGGTTCTGGATCTACTTCAACAAGAATGTTCTTGTCCTTGCTCCTGCTCATATGAAAAAGAGGGAACAGAAAAATAATAATAATAATAGGGATCCTTTTTGCCTAGGTATAGAGGTTCCCTTATGTGAGTAGAAGAAAAGAAGAAGAGAAAATCTGAACTCAGAGAGAGAGAGGGTTCAGATTTTTGTGAGTGAGGAAGAGATGTTAGTAGATGAATAAATAAACAGAAGGAGATGAGAGAGAAGGATTTTCGAAAATTATTTTTGAAAAGGGGTTAGTGATTTTCGAAAATTAGGAATGAAATCAAATTAAAATTAAAAATTGAAATAATTATCTAATTAAAAAGAATTTTTGAAAAAGAGGGAGATATTTTCGAAAATTAGAGAGATAGAGTTAGTTAGGTAGTTTTGAAAAAGATAAGAAACAAACAAAAAGTTAGAAAAGATATTTTAAAATCAAATTTTTGAAAAAGATATGATTTTGAAAAAGATAATATAAAAAGATATTTTTGAAAAGATATGATTGAAATTAGTTTTGAAAAAGATTTGATTTTTAAAATCACAATTAATGACTTGATTCACAAGAGATCACAAGATATGATTCTAGAACTTAAAGTTTGAATCTTTCTTAACAAGCAAGTAACAAACTTGAAATTTTTGAATCAAAACATTAATTGATGATGTTATTTTCGAAAATTAGGAGATAAAGATAAGAAAAAGATTTTTGAAAAATATTTTTAAAATTTTCGAAAATAACTAAGAAAAATGAAAAAGATTTGATTTTTGAAAAAGATAAGATTTTTAAATTGAAAATTTGATTTGACTCATAAGAAACAACTAAATTTTAAAAAGTTTTGAAAAAGTCAACTCAAATTTTCGAATTTATGAGAGAAAAAAGGAAAGATATTTTTTTGATTTTTGAATTTTTAATGAAGAGAGAGAAAAACATGAAAAAGATGCAATGCATGAGAATTATGGATCAAAACAATGAATGCATGTAAGAACACTATGAATGTCAAGATGAACACCAAGAACACTATGAAGATCATGATGAACATCAAGAACATATTTTTGAAAAATTTTTAATGCAAAGAAAACATGCAAGACACCAAACTTAGAAATCTTTCATGTTCAGACACTATGAATGCAAAAATGCACATGAAAAATAAGAAAAGACACAAAACAAGAAAATATCAAGATCAACCAAGAAGACTTACCAAGAACAACTTGAAGATCATGAAGAACACTATGAATGCATGAATTTTCGAAAAATGCAAAGAATTTTTTTTTTAGAAAAAATGCAATTGACACCAAACTTGAAATCGACTCAAGACTCAAACACAAAATAATTTTTTTGATTTTTATGATTTTATGATTTTTTTGGATTTTTCAAAAATTAGTTTGAAAAATAAAAATAAGGATTCCAAAATTTTTAATATGAATTCCAGGAATCTTTGTACTCTTAGTCTAAAGCTCCAATCTGAGGGTTAGGCATGGCTTAATAGCCAGCCAAGCTTTAGCATGTAACATCAGAATATACTGCTCATTACTTATCAAATTAACTTGCCTCTATGCTGATGGTTGGAAGCCCCTATCCAAAAGAATTAGACATGGCTTTACAGCCAGCCAGGCTCCAACATTTTTCATGAAACTCTAGAATTCATTCTTAAAAATTTAGAATAATTTTCGAAAACAGATGAGGAATTTTTGAAAGATTTTTTTTTTGAAAATTTTTTTTTGAAAACTTTTTGAAAACAAAATAAGAAGAAAATTACCCAATCTGAGCAACACGATGAACCGTCAGTTGTCCAAACTCGAACAATCCCCGGCAACAGTGCCAAAAACTTGGTGCACAAAATTGTGATCTCAGACAACGGCGCCAAAAACTCTGTACGCATGTCTTAATAAATTGTTTTTCATTCACAACTTCGATACAACTAACCAGCAAGTGCACTGGGTCGTCCAAGTAATAAAACCTTACGTGAGTAAGGGTCGATCCCACGGAGATTGTTGGTATGAAGCAAGCTATGGTCACCTTGTAAATCTCAGTCAGGCGGATATAAAATAGTCATGGAGTTTTCAAAAATAAATAATAGATAGACAGAAAATAAAGATAGAAATACTTATGTATATCATTGGTGAGAATTTCAGATAAGTGTATGGAGATGCATTCGTTCCTCTGAACCTTTTCTTTCCCGCTGTCTTCATCCAATCAGTCTTACTCCTTTCTATGGCTGGCTTTATGTAAGGACATCACCATTGTCAATGGCTACTTTTCATCCTCTCTGGAAAATGGTCCGATGCGCTGTCACTGCATTGCTAATCGTCTGGAGGCATCACCGTGGTCAATGGCTGCATCCTATCCTCTTGTGAAAATGGTCCAAATGCTCTGTCACAGCACGGCTAATCATCTGAGGTTCTCGATCATACTGGAATAGGATTCACCCTCCTTTTGCGTCTGTCACTACGCCCAACACTCGCGAGTTTGAAGTTCGTCACAGTCATTCAATCCCAGAATCCTACTCGGAATACCACAGACAAGGTTTAGACTTTTCGGATTCTCATGAATGCCGCCATCAATCTAGCTTACACCACGAAGATTCTGATTAAGAGATCTAAGAGATAATCATCCAATCTAAGGTGGAACGGAAGTGGTTGTTAGGCACGCGTTCTTGGGGGAATGATGATGATTGTCACGTTCATCACATTCATGTTGAAGTTCGAATGAATATCTTAGAAGCGGAATAAGTTGAATTGAATAGAAAAATAGTAGTACTTTGCATTAATTCATGAGAAACAGCAGAGCTCCACACCTTAATCTATGGAGTGTAGAAACTCTACCGTTAAAAATACATAAGTGAAAGGTTCAGGCATGGCCGAATGGCCAGCCCCCTAAACGTGATCAATAGTCTCCTAAGATGAACAATTGATTAAAACTGAGACCAAAGATGTCAAATACAATAGTAAAAAGTCCTATTTATACTAAACTAGTTACTAGGGTTTACAGAAGTAAGTAATTGATGCATAAATCCACTTCCGGGGCCCACTTGGTGTGTGCTTGGGCTGAGCTTTAGCTTTCCACGTGCAGAGGCTCTTTCTGGTGTTGAACGCCAGGTTGTAACGTGTTTCTGGCGTTCAACTCTGGTTTGTGACGTATTTCTGGCGTTTAACTCCAGACAACAGCGTAGAACTGGCGTTCAACGCCCTTTTACGTCATCTAAACTCGGCCAAAGTATAGACTATTATATATTGCTGGAAAGCCCTGGATGTCTACGTTCCAACACAATTAGAAGCGTGCCATTTTGAATTCTGTAGCTCCAGAAAATCCACTTTGAGTGCAGGGAGGTCAGAATCCAACAGCATCAGCAGTCCTTCTTCAACCTCTGAATCTGATTTTTGCTCAAGTCCCTCAATTTCAGCCAGAAAATACCTGAAATCATAGAAAAATACACAAACTCATAGTAAAGTCCAGAAATGTGAATTTAACATAAAAACTAAAAAAAACATCCCTAAAAGTAACTAGATTCTACTAAAAACATACTAAAAATAATGCCAAAAAGCGTATAAATTATCCGCTCATCAGTTCCATTGATTCTAACTTTGAGAATCATCTTTCACTTTTCTTCTCAATTGTTTCAAGAATTGGATCTGAGTTTAGTTTTCTGTTTTCAATTTCTTCTTCTGCAACTTCTGTTTTAAATTTTGGATTGAGATTGAAGGAATTCTGTTTCAATTCTTGATCTGAAATTTATCTTTGTCCTTCTTCTGCATAATTCTAAGAATTGAGAAATTAGATCTAAATTTCATTTGCTGTTTTATTTACATTTCTTCTGTAATTTATTTTCCGTTTGATCAAGGAAGTGATTGAGATCTAGATCTGCTTTCTAGTCTCATTGCTCTTCTTGGATCTTTAATTTCTCTTGGAGAATATCATAATTGAGCTCAGCTTCTTTTTGTTTTGCTTCTTCAAGTAATTTTCCATTTTTGTTTGATACTGAATTGGACTTCTTTACTTCACAGCTTTCTGATTTACTTTAGCTTGCATTTTTCTTGCTTAATTTTGAATCCCAGCTCCCAAATCCCTTTAATCTTCAAGCGATTTAAGTTTCCCAGCAATTTAAATTTAGTAATTTACATTTTTTGTACTTTAAGCTTCAGCCATTTATATTTCTTGCAATTTAAGTTTCAGCTCTTTTACTTTCTTGCACTTTAAGTTTCATGCAGTTTAATCTTCTGCACTTTACTTCTCTGTCAATTTCCCCTCTCCCTTCTATTTTCATGCTATTTAGCTTCTGTTAATCACAATTCACTCAAATCATTCAATATTTGCTTAACTAAATTCATCACCTAGCTAAAATTGCTCATGCTTTTCCCGTTTGCTGTTAGAGACAGAGCTAGAATATGGTTGGACTCTCAACCTAAGGATAGCCTGAACTCTTGGGATAAGCTGGTCACGGCTTTCTTAGCCAAGTTCTTTCCTCCTCAAAAGCTTAGCAAGCTTAGAGAGGATGTTCAAACCTTCAGACAGAAAGAAGGTGAATCCCTCTATGAAGCTTGGGAGAGATACAAGCAACTGACCAAAAAGTGTCCTTCTGACATGCTTTCAGAATGGACCATCCTGGATATATTCTATGATGGTCTGTCTGAGTTATCAAAGATGTCATTGGACCATTCTGCAGGTGGATCCATTCACCTAAAGAAAATGCCTACAGAAGCTCAGAAACTCATTGACATGGTTGCTAATAACCAGTTCATATACACTTCTGAGAGGAATCCTGTAAGTAATGGGACGCCTCAGAGGAAGGGAGTTCTTGAAATTGATGCTCTGAATGCCATATTGGCTCAGAATAAAATATTGACTCAGCTAGTCAATATGATTTCTCAGAGTCTGAATGGAATGAAAGCTGCACCCAACAGTACTCAAGAGGCATCTTCTGAAGAAGAAGCTTATGATCCTGAGAACCCTGCAATAGCAGAAGTGAATTACATGGGTGAACCCTATGGAAATACCTATAATTCCTCATGGAGAAATCATCCAAATTTCTCATGGAAGGATCAACAAAAGCCCCAACAAGGCTTTAACAATGGTGGAAGAAACAGGTTTGGTAATAGCAAGCCATTTCCATCATCCACTCAGCAACAGACAGAGAATTCTGAGCAGAATCCATCTAGCTTAGCAAATATAGTCTCTGATCTATCTAAGGCCACTTTAAGTTTCATGAATGAAACAAGATCCTCCATTAGAAATTTGGAGGCACAAATGGGCCAGCTGAGTAAAAGAGTCACTGAAACTCCTCCTAGTACTCTCCCAAGCAATACATAAGAGAATCCAAAAAGAGAGTGCAAGGCCATTACCTTACTTGGTGTGGCCAAACCTAGAGAGAAGGAGGAGGACGTGAATCCTAGTGAGGAAGACCTCCTGGGACGTTCAATGACTAATAAGGAGTTCCCTTTGAGGAACCAGAGGAATCTAAGGTTCATCTAGAGACCATAGAGATTCCATTGAACTTCCTTTTACCATTCATGAGCTCTGATGACTATTCATCTTCAGAAGAAGATGAAGACATTGCTGAAGATCAAGTTGCTCAATATTTAGGAGCAATCATAAAGCTAAATGCCAAATTATTTGGTAATGAGACTTGGGAGGATAAACCTCCATTGCTCATCAAGGAACTAAATGCCTTGGTTCAGCAAACTCTACCTCAAAAGAAATAGGATCCTGGTAAATTCCTAATCCCCTGTAACATAGGCACCATGACCTTTGAGAAGGCTCTGTGTGACCTGGGGTCAGAAATAAACTTAATGCCACTCTCTGTAATGGAGAAACTAGGGATATTTGAGGTACAGGCTGCCAAATGCTCATTAGAGATGGCAGACAACTCAAGAAAACAGGCTTATAGACAAGTAGAGGACGTGTTAGTAAAGGTTGAAGGCCTTTACATTCCTGCTGATTTCATAATCCTAGACACTGGGAAGGATGAGGATGAATCCATCATCCTTGGAAGACCCTTCCTAGCCACAGCAAAAGCTGTGATTGATGTAGACAGAGGAGAGTTGGTCCTTCAACTGAATGAGGACAACCTTGTGTTTAAAACTCAAGGATCTCCTTCTGTAACCATGGAGAGGAAGCATGAAAAGCTTCTCTCACTGGAGAGTCAACCAAAGCCCCTACAGTCAAACTCTAAGTTTGGTGTTGGGAGGTCCCAACAATGCTCTGAACATTTGTGAGGCTCCATGAGAGCTCACTGTCAAGCTATTGACATTAAAGAAGCGCTTGTTGGGAGGCAACCCAATGTTATTTAATTTTATCTATTTATTTTCTATTGTTATTTTATGTTTCTTTAGGTTGATGATCATGTGAAGTCACAAAAACAACTGAAAAATAAAAAACAGAAGGAAAAACAGCATTAAAAATAGCACACCCTGGAGGGAGAGCATTCTGGCGTTTAAACACCAGAAACAAGCATCTGTCTGGCGTTTAACGCCAGAAAGAAGCACCAAGTTGGCGTTTAACGCCAGAAACAAGCATCAACCTGGCGTTAAACGCCAGAAACAAGCAGCAATCTGGCGTTAAACGCTAGGATTGCACAGTAAGGGCATTTTACACGCCTAAAAGGAGCAGGGATGAAATCCTTGATCCCTCAGGATCTGTGAACCCCACAGGATCCCCATCTACCCCCTCCTTCTTCTTTTGCTCGAGGACGAGCAAACCTTTTATGTTTGGTATGGTAAAAGCATTGCTTTTTGTTTTTCCATAACCATTTATGGCACCTAAGGCCGGAGAGACCTCTAGAAAGAGGAAAGGGAATGCAAAAGCTTCCACCTCCAAGTCATGGGAGATGGAGAGATTTATCTCAAGGGTCCATAGCTCAGTAGTAGAACATTTGACTGCACATCAAGAGAGCCCACTCATGGACCTCAACAAGAGCATGAGGAATTCCCTCATCAAGAAATCCCTGAGATGCCTCAAGGGATACATTTTCCTCCCCACAACTATTGGAGCAACTAAGGATAGGAGCACCAAAAGCACTAAGGATGGAGCAACAAAGGCAAGAAAGATACATTGAGGAGCTCAAGCACTCTATAGGATCTTCAAGAGGAAGACGCCACCCATACTAAGGTGGACTCATTCCTTAATCTCCTTGTCTATGTTTGTGTCTTCATTACATGATCATTAGTATTTAAGTGTCTATGTCTTAAAGCTATGAATGTCTGATGAATCCATCACCTTTCTTAAATGAAAAATGTCTTAATTACAAAAGAACAAGAAGTACATGAATTTCGAATTCATCCTTGAAATTAGTTTAATTATATTGATGTGGTGACAATACTTTTTGTTTTCTGAATGAATGCTTGAACAGTGCATATGTCTTTTGATATTATTGTTTATGAATGTTAAATATGTTGGCTCTAAAAAGAATGATGAAAAGGAGAAATGTTATTGATAATATGAAAAATCATAAAATTGATTCTTGAAGCAAGAAAAAGCAGTGAATACAAAAGCTTGCAGAAAAAAAAAAGAGAAAAAAGAAAAATGGCGAAAAAAAAGAGAAAGAGAAAGAAAAAGCAAGCAGAAAAAGCCAATAGCCCTTAAAACCAAAAGGCAAGGGTAATAAAAAGGATCCCAAGGCTTTGAGCATCAGTGGATAGGAGGGCCTAAAGGAATAAAATCCTGGCCTAAGCGGCTAAACCAAGCTGTCCCTAACCATGTGCTTGTGGCATGAAGGTGTCAAGTGAAAACTTGAGACTGAGCGGTTAAAGTCAAGGTCCAAAGCAAAAAAAAGAGTGTGCTTAAGAACCCTGGACACCTCTAATTGGGGACTTTAGCAAAGCTGAGTCACAATTTGAAAAGGTTCACCCAGTTATGTGTCTGTGGCATGTATGTATCCGGTGGTAATACTGGAAAACAGAGTCCTTAGGGCCACGGCCAAGACTCATAAACAAGGTTGTCAAACTAGCGAGTCTAAGTAAACTCGTGGAGCTGACCTAGACTTGACTCACGAGTTAACTCGTAGACTCGTACGAGTTCATCTGTTATGAAGTTTATATATATATATATTATGTTTACTCAATTCTAACCCTTCAAAATTAATAATATCAATCTTAAAGTACATAATAAATTAAAATAGTAGCATACATTATAACAAATACTTTAAAATACACATTCAAATCCTCTATAATTATTCTTATACAAATACAACATAAAACACACAAAATTAAAAATTCTAAATCTGTAATACTAAATATTTAATTGAACATTGAACAATATCAAATAATCAAATTAACTCTAGTTAAAATAATTAATTACTAATCAGCCATGAATGGATGAACCATCTGGCAATCTAACATAAATGATAAGCAAAAAAAAAACTAAATCAAGAAGCAAAGGCTCAAAGAAATGGCAAAAAACATACAAAAATAGAGGATACAGAAGAAAAGAAGGGACAAAATCCCAGCAACAGCAGATCGAAGACAAGGGTCCAGCAGGCAACGGTGGTGAGGGTGCAGTAGCAGCACGAAACGACGGCGACAAAGAGTCATGGATTTCACAATGGCGCAAACCAGAGCAGAGATAGGACTGTAGGAGAAGTAGTCGAACTCGTGAACGGTGATAGCACGATAGAGATGGAGATGCGGACAGTAGAGATGTGAAGAAATACAAAGCAAAGAAAAATATAGGTAAAATTCACAGACAATGGTGCAAATCAGAGTAGAGGTAGCAGACGCAGGCGAACAGTGGCAACTCGACGGGGAATGGCGACTGCGGCAGAACATGGAAAAAGTGAGACTTGAGAGAAACGACGTAGAAGACTGAGTTTTGAGTAAGTTTTCTTTCATTTTCTGGGAGTGTTATCGTAACCCTAATAAAAAAAAGTATTTGTTTTTTCAAAATGACGCTTTTTTGAGCAAAAATAAAGAAAAACACAAACTCGCTAACTTGGTCCTAGACTCACGAGTTTGTCCGAGTTTGACCGGGTCTAGCTGAGTCTAGCCGAGTTTACTTAGGATAGAGTCTATGCCTGAGTCAACTCGATTCCATATCTAAACTCGTAAACTCGTACGAGTTTACGAGTTAACTCGAGAGTTTGACAACAATGCTCATAAAGTAGCTGTGTTCAAGAATCAACATACTGAACTAGGAGAATCAATAACACTATCTAAATTCTAAGTTCCTATAGATGCCAATCATTCTGAACTTCAAAGGATAAAGTGAGATGCCAAAACTATTCAAGAGGCAAAAAGCTACTAGTCCCGCTCATCTTATTGGAGCTAAGTTTTATTGATAATTTGGAATTTATAGTATATTCTCTTCTTTTTATCCTAATTAATTTTCAGTTGCTTGGGGACAAGCAACAATTTAAGTTTGGTGTTGTGATGAGCGGATAATTTATACGCTTTTTGGCATTGTTTTTACATAGTTTTTAGTATGATTTAGTTAGTTTTTAATATATTTTTTATTATTTTTAATTAAAAATCAAATTTCTGGACTTTACTATGAGTTTGTGTGTTTTTCTGTGATTTCAGGTAATTTCTGGCTGAAATTGAGGGACTTGAGCAAAAATCTGATTCAGAGGTTGAAGAAGGACTGCAGATGCTGTTGGATTCTGACCTCTCTGCACTCGAAATGGATTTTCTAGAGCTACAGAACTCCAAATGGCGCGCTCACAATTGCGTTGGAAAGTAGACATCCAGAGCTTTCCAGAAACATATAATAGTCTATACTTTGCCCGAGTTTAGACGAAGCAAACTGGCGTTCAACGCCAGCTCTCTGCCCTATTCTGGACTCAAACGCCAGAAACAGGTTGCAAAGTGGAGTTAAACGCCAGAAACAGGTTATAAACTGACGTTTAACTCCAACAAAGACCTCTCCATGTGAAAGCTTCAATACTCAACCCAAGCACACACCAAGTGGGCCCCAGAAGTAGATTTCTGCATCATTTACTTATCTCTGTAACCCTAGTAACTAGTTTTAGCATAAATAGGACTTTTTACTATTGTATTTACATCTTTGAATCTTTGGAACATCTTTGAATCTTTGGATTATCCTTTGATCACGTTTTGGAGGCTGGCCTCTCGGTCATGCCTGGACCTTGTTCTTATGTATTTTCAACGGTAGAATTTCTACACACCATAGATTAAGGTGTGGAGCTCTGCTGTTCCTCATGAATTAATGTAAAGTACTATTATTTTTCTATTCAACTCAAGCCTATTTCTTATCTAAGATATACACTTGTTCTTCAACCTGAGGAAGGTGATGATCCGTGACACTCATCATCATTCCCCCATGAATGCGTGCCTGACAACCACCTCCGTTCTACTTGCAATCGCTTAAGTGCATATCTCTTAGCCTTCTGGTTCATGATGCATGGTTGCCTCGCCTGACAACCGAGCCTTCCATTCCATGAGATCAGAGTCTTTGTGGTATAGGCTAGAATTATTGGCGGCCATTCTTGAGATCCGAAAAGTCTAAACCTTGTCTGTGGTATTCCGAGTAGGATCCGGGAAGGGATGGCTGTGATGAGCTTCAAACTCACGAGTGCTGGGCGTAGTGACAGACGCAAAAGGATGACTGAATCCTATTCCAGAATGATCGAGAATCAACAGATGAATAGCCGTGCGGTGACAGCGCATTTTGGACCATTTTCACTGAGAGGACGGGATGTAGCCATTGACGATGGTGATGACCTGCATAAGCTTGCCATGCAAAGGAATAGGAGTGATTGGATGAAGATAATAGGAAAGCAGAGAATCAGAAGGAACAAAGCATCTCCATACGCTTATCTGAAACCCTCACCAATGAATTACATAAGTATCTCTATCCTAGTTTATATTTTAATTATATTCTAATTATTAATTCACCATAACCATTTGAATCTGCCTGACTGAGATTTACAAGGTGACCATAGCTTGCTTAAAGCCGACAATCTCCGTAGGATCGACCCTTACTCACGTAAGGTATTACTTGGACGACCCAGTGCACTTGCTGGTTAGTTGTGCGGAATTGTGACGAAGTGTGATTCACGTTTGAGAGCACCAAGCTTATTGGCGCCATTGTTAATGATCACGATTTCGCATACCAGGAACCCTTCCAATTCAAACCCACCAGAGGGAATAGCCAACAACAATCCACCACAGAAGATAGTCTTGGCTTCTTACACGTTTGCTAATCCAAGACATTGTTGGAGTAGCATCCTTACTCCAAATATCAATGCAAACAACTTTGAATTGAAGCCCCAGCTCATTACTTTGGTACAAAACAACTGCTCATATAGAGGAAGCCCATTGGAAGATCCAAATAAATATTTATCTATCTTCCTGAGGATCTGTGACACAGTGAAGTCTAATGGAGTGCATCCAGACATATATAAACTCTTGCTGTTCCCATTTTCATTGAGGGACAAGGCTGCTTAATGGCTGATGCACGGAAACTTGTCTCACAACAAATTTTCCTTCGGCAAGTGTACCGAATTGTCGTCAAGTAAAAACTCACAATAGAGTGAGGTCGAATCCCACAGGAATTGATTGGTCAAGCAACTTTAATCAGAGGAATGTTCTAGTTGAGCTAAGCAGAATTTGATTTGAGAATTGCAGAAAATTAAATGGCGGGAAAGTAAATAGCAGAAAACGTAAATGCTAGAAATAAAGAGCTGAATGTAGATCGCGGAAAGTAAATTGCATAATCTTAAATGGGAATGGGGAAGATGCTCATGAAAGTAAATGGCAGAAATTAAAGAGAATGGGTAAGATCAGAAATGGGGAATTCATTGGGCTTAGGAGATGTTGCATTCTCCGAATCACGTTCATTTTCATCTCTTCCTCAATCAATGCATTCATTGATCTCCTTGGCAATCTTAAGTGATTGAATTCCAATTCCTTGGTAATTCAATCTCTCAAATCTTGATCAATAGCCAATTCCTTGGTCAATTGCTCATGAGAAGAGATGAAGTATGGTCACTGATTATACCACATGTATTTCTAAATCAAAGTGTTAGTAGGATTATATGTCACTATATCCATCCAAACCCTAATTTGGTCCAACATGAGAAAGAATTTCTAGCATGATCTCTTCATTCCTCTTCCAAGGTTCAGAAGAGATCCAAGTATGAATAGCTTCTTTTCCAAGACAACTATCCAATTGGATGAAGATTGAAAGCTTTCTAGTAAAATCAAGAGAAAAGAAAGAAGAAGAATAATGAAAACTATTATTGATCCATCAAATTACAACAGAGCTCCCTAACCCAATGAAAGGGGTTTAATTGTTCATAGCTCTGGGAAATGAAAGCAGAGATGGAGAATACATTTTGGAATCTCAAACTAGAAGTTACAGAGAAAGTAAAATATACAGAGAGTAGTTCTCTAATGCCAAAAGGCTAACTAAAATTCCAACTCCCCTCTTCTAATTCAAAACTAACCCTATATATACTACTCTTATGATCTTCTAGTTGGCTCTTCAAGTCTTGGATATGGGCCTTTGGATCTTGAGTTGAAGCAGTTTTCCTCTTCAGTGGGCTTAGCTTTACTTGCAGAGAGAAAGTGTGAAGTAGGCAGGGACTTTAGCTTAGGACGTTAGGGGCGTTAACGTTAATTGAAAGTGTGGGGTCGAGAACGTTAGTGACAATCACCTTTTTCACTAACGTTCCTAACCCAAAAATGGTCCACGTTAACTTCAACGTTAGTGGCACTAACATGACCACTAACATTGCCTATTGGCCCTTCGCAAACGTTACTGGGGCTTACCTTTTCCAATAACGTTGAGAATACCCCTTTCTCCCTACGTTAGAGTTCACGTTAATGTAGTTAACGTGACCTTTAACGTAGGCTTGCCAAATCTTCGAGAGCGTTAGTGACACTTACCTTTGTCACTAACGTTCCAAAATGCCCCTACTTCCCACGTTAGAGTTCATGTTAACTACGTTAACATGGCTTCTAACGTGGTAGTGATAGCCATCTCCAACGTTAGTGACAAAGGTGAGTGTCACTAACGTTGGCTCATCATCCCTTTCATCCACGTTAGCTTCCACGTTAATGTAATTAACGTGGGAGTTAACGTGGCTCATAGTGGCTCATTCCAACGTTAGTGACAAAGGTGAGTGTCACTAACGTTGGCGATTCTTTGCTCCCTCCACGTTAGAGTCCATGTTAACTGAGTTAACGTGGCTCAAAGTGGCTTAGTCCAACGTTAGTGACAAAGGTGAGTGTCACTAACGTTGGCCATTCTTTTGCTTCCCCACGTTAGAGTCCACGTTAACTGAGTTAACGTGGCTCTTAATGTGGCCAATATGAGCTTGGTCCAACGTTAGTGACAAAGGTGAGTGTCGCTAACGTTGGCTTCATTTTCTTCTTCCACGTTAACTACCACGTTAATGTAGTTAACGTGGCAATTAACATGGGCTATGATGGCTTCGAGGATGTTATTGGCAATTACTTTTCTCATTAACGTTGCAAGCTAGCTCCCATTCCACATTAGAGGTCACGTTAGTTAGACTAACGTGGCTGCTAACGTGGTTCTTCCTTGCTTTCTTTGTACTGAAATCAAGCAATAAAGTGCATCAAAGTTCTAATCCAAGTTATGAGACATGCATCATCCAATTTGTCATTTAATTCATGCATAATTCTCATGAAATCATGTAAAGTGCACAATGTTTGCTTGAATCAAAATGTAAGTGAAATTCTACCCAAAACTTGCTTATTTCCTAAGAAAATGCATGAAACTACTCTAAAACAGTAAAGAAAAAGTCAGTGAAACTGGCCAAAATACCCTGGCATCACAACACCAAACTTAAAGCTTGCTTGTCCCTAAGCAAGTACTGAAACAAGAGAATGATGAATGAAATGCCAAGAGAAATGAGTCATTATTGTGGAAGTCATGTCCTTGGTTATATGGTGGTTTCATGCATAGCAACTTAGGTTCATTCCTTCACTGGCTTTCAGACCTTTATCATGTCCTGGAATACTCACTTGATTGCACCCTATAAGACTTTTATTCATTGATCCTTTTGTTGTTTCAGGGCTTAGTTGTGTTCTTAGACTAGGTGCTCTGTGAGGGGGTGACTCTTTAAGATAAGATTTCAGCCAGCACTCCCAAACCAGTTGGTTCAAGGTGCTAGGTTTTTAGACACCCCTAAGGACTTACTCCCTCAAGTCTCTTTCCCCCATACATACACACCACAGGCACATGGTTTGTTATTTTCTTTCTTGAGACCTTGGTGTCCATCACCTCTTTGGGTTACTAAGTGTTCTGTAGCAAGGGTTACTCTTGATAGTGGACTTTCAACTGATAATTTCGGGTTAGTTAACCCAAGTTACCAAGTGATAAAGCACCCCTGAGAGCTTATTCATCCAAGCAAATCCCTTACACAGGAGCACCACAGACACATCCCTCAAGATTTAAACCCTTGGTGCCTAGCCTTATTTCTTACTCTTTTTCTTTTATTTCTCAACTTTCATTTTTTTCCCCTTTTTCTTATTAGGATCTTGTTATTCAGCTAGTCCCATGGGGTGTGTTTCAAGCATATGATTCAGGACAGATAGTTGCCTTCACACCTTGTTGGTGAACCAACTTAGCTAAACTATTACCACACCACAAAATTAGGAGCTTACTCCACAATATGAACTCCACTCTGGTCTTTTCATAGCATACATTCTCTTTTTATTGAACTTAAGGGACCAGCATACAAGTAGGCAAGGTGAAAATGAAAGCAGGTAACTTTAAGACCAGCACATATCAACTTAAGTAAAGAAAACTTAAAGGCAGAATTGAAAATCCTAAACTACCATGGAACATGTTCTATTTCATACATGATTTTCCTTATTTATAGCTTGAAAAATATGGATCAAAGAGGGAACTCCACCACCTTTTACTCATGGGGTTGCCCATGCTCTTTTTCTTATTTGTCCTCTTTGTGTCCACTTGTGTTTCCTCGAATCCGTGCCAGTCTCGCTTTCTTCCAATCCTTAGACTATGAGTTCATGAACCTTGATCTCTCCTCCTTTGAGTATACAGTGCACCATTGTGGCTCTCTTGAGATTCACCTCCGAGTTGTTCCCGGCGGGGAGGATGGATCTCCTTACAATTTCGAACCACCCCTTTGCTTCAGGAGTGAGGTCCCCTCTCTTAATGAACTTGGGTTTCTTTTCGGAATCTCGTACCCAGTCAGCTCCTGGTACACAAATATCTTGCACAATTTGGTCATAATTTGGGCTGTTATCAATTCTTGAATGATAGCTCTCTTCTGCAAACGATATAGACCGTAGCTTTAATGCCCTCATGACACTCATGGGACTGAAATCCACGGTCGTTCCTCTTATAAAACTTGTATAGGACTCATCTGCCTTATCATATCGGACAGCATTTGCATAAAACTCTCTTACAAGATTTGCATTTATCCTAGTGACCAGATCAGTGAGGAGCTCCCATCTTCTCTTTTCCACCTTCTTTGCGATTCCGGGGCACTCAGTTTTTCTGACTTGAAAGCCCAGCTCATAAATGATCTCCTTATCAACCATCCACCCGTACTGCAATGCATGGTGAAAGGTTCTAAATTTCTTTTCATCGAAAGGGCGTTGCTCCATAGGCTCCTTTCCCTTTCTTCTTTTAGAGCTTGATGATGCCATGAGTGATTTTGGCTATGTGAAGGTGTTGGGTTCCGAAAATGAGAGATGTGAAGAGTGGGAGTGGAATGTGAAGGGGGGTACGGAACAAGGATCACTTATATAGAGAGGTGGTGAGTGAATGAAAGGTGTAGATTAATGGAGTGGTTGTGTGATAAACGGATGGGGTTTAGCATGGGATGAGCACAAGGATCATCAACTTTATGAAGGAGTTGGTTCGGTCTCCAAGGGTGTCATTCTTTCAATGTTGCATGGCAACGTTTTCCAATGTATTCCCTTTGAAGACAAGTGTGTAGTACTCTCCTTTTGTGGTGGCCGAACCCTCCTCATTCAATTGTCCCATCAATTTTCCTACAAAATGAAAGGGATGCGATTAATGAAGTTGTGGATGGTGGCGGCAAAATAAAAATTGGAATAACTACGTTTTTTTATATAGTTTTTGTTTATAACTAACTAAGTGCTATTCATGAATGCTAACCAACTGACTATTTAATTGTTCATGTATGCAACATTGGTGACACCATGGGTGACACCAAACTTAGTTTGTGGTCATGTGATGAAAAAGGGTTTGTTCAAGGCTCTAAGAGTAGCATGATGCGAACTGCAATTATACTCTCTTAGTATGCCTTGAACACCAAACTTGTTTTTCACTATGTGCTGCATACAAGGACTCATTTAAGTGTATGTCAAAATTGATTTGGCCTTCATGAACTCTGTTTTATTAACTACTTTGAAAGCATGTAAAACATGGGTTGCCTCCCATGAAGTGCTTCTTTAGCGTTACTAGCTTGACGTTTTTCCTTTGTCAGGGTGGTTGGTAGTACTTCAAGTCCTCCCCCCTTGCAGTAAATCTATCTCCATTGGCTTCATCAAGGATCTCCATATGTTATAGGGAGAGAACTCTATTGATGGTAAAAACTTTAGGTAGCTGAGATGGGATGGTGGGGAGATTAGGGGGAATAGCTGAGAAGTAAGCTGAGATCACTTTATCCCCTGGAGAGAAGTCCTCTGTAGGGATCTTCTTGTTCCTCCACCTCCTTGGTGCCTTCTTCTTTGTTCCTTTTGATGTTGCCTTGCTCTTTGTGACCTCTTCTTCCAAGGAAATTTGGTTACTGGTCTCATATGACTCTAGTGGTTTAGGTTTTTCCTGATTTTTCTTGAGATGTGTTAGCTGCTGAATGCCTTGTTCATCAACCAAGGAGATTCCCAGATGTGCTGGTTGTGCTTCAGTGCTTGTTTCTTCCATCAGTATCTCACTGTGATCTTTTCTTGGTTCTTGGTTCTCTTGATCTATTTCTTGTGAGGGTTTGAAAATATTGAAGGTGAGTTATTCATCATAGATCCTCAAAATTAGCTCCCCTCACTCCACATCTATAAGTGCTCTGGCTGTAGCTAGGAATGGTCTCCCCAATATGATTGGATGGAGGTGACTTTCTTCCATTTCCAATATGACAAAGTCTGTGGGAAGGAAGTAGTTCCCAACCTTCACCAGCACATTTTCAACCACTCCTACTGCTTGTTTTTGAGTTTTGTCAGCCAACCTGATGACTACATCTGTGGGTATTAACTCATTGATCTGCAGCTTCTTCATAAGGGATAAAGGCATTAAGTTGATACTTGCTCCCAAATCGCAGAGTCCTTTATCAAACATTGTTTCTCCTATGGAACAGGGGATGTGAAAACTCCCTGGGTCCTTCCTTTTTGTAGGCCACCCTGGTTGAATGAGAGCACTGCACTCTTTATTCATCACTATTATTTGTCCTTTCTTGAGTGAGCTTTTCCTGGTCAGCAGCTCCTTCATATACTTAATGTATGAGGGCATTTGTTGGAGGGACTTGATGAATGGTATGTTTACATGGAAAGATGCAAACATGTTAAGAAACCTTGAGTATATTTTCTTCTCTACACCACCATTGAGTAATTGGGGAAAAGGTGCATAGAGTCTCAGCAGCTCCTTCTGTGAAATTTTGGGTTCTTGGTGCTCCTCTTCCTGTTTTTCTGCTGATGTATCTCCAGGTTATTCTGATGGTTTGTTCGGTTTGTCCTCGGTCTCCTTATCACTTATAGTGACCATCTTGCAATCTTCCCATCTTACTTTCTTTGCTTCACCTCTCGGGTTTTTCTCTGTGTCACTTGGGAAGCCATCTGTAGGTTTGGGAATCTGCTCAGAGAGGTATCCCACTTGAAATTCCAGCCTCTTGATGGTGTCTCCCTGATTCTTGATATTGGCTCGCATCTCCTCTTTGAACACCTTGTTATCTTGAATCTCTTTGCATATGCCTTCAAGTAGAATCTCAATCCTTGAGAGTCTATCTTCAGATGATCGAAGATTGGGGTTGGAGGGATGAGAAGGGTTATTTTGGTTTTGGTATGGATGTGGAGAGGTGTTGTTAGGGTGGTATTGATATGATCTCTATGTGAAATGTTGGTGAGCTGCATTGTTGTTGGGGTTGTGACGTCTCTGATCTTAGCCTTGATCTTGTTGATTTTCCCACCCAAAGTTTGGGTGATTCCTCCAACCAGGGTTGTAGGTCATGGAGTATGGATCATGGGTCTGCCTGGGTGAGTTTCTAATGTAGTTGGCTTGTTCATGCTCACCCTCTACCTCTGCATTCACTCCCTCTTGGGTTGCTGATGAGGTGGTGATTGCTGCTACTTGGTTCCTCTCCATCTTCTTGGTAAGGTAAGCCAGCTGCTTGGCAATAAACTTGTTTTGGGCCAGCAGTGCATCCACATTGTTTAGCTCCATCACTCCTCTAGTGTTGCCTCTTTCAGAAGCATAGAAGTAGTCATTCTCTGCTACAGTCTCAATAACATCTATGGCCTCCTCAATGGTCTTCTTCTTGTTTAGAGATCCCCCGGATGAGTGGTCTACTGCCTTCTTTGATTCATAAGAAAGACCTTCATAGAAAATGTGTAGCTACACCCATTCATTGAATATATCTGGTGGGCACCTTCTTGTCAGGTCCTTAAACCTCTCCCATGCTTCGTAGAGAGTCTCACCATCTTATTGTCTGAAAGTTTGAACCTCAGCTCTCAACCTGTTGATTCTTTGAGGAGGATAGAATCTTGCCAAGAATTTGTTCACCACATCTTCCCAGGTTGTTAAGCTCTCCTTCGGGAAGGATTCCAGCCATTTAGATGCATTGTCCTTGAGTGAGAAGGGAAATAGGAGCAGTCTATAGGTGTCAGGATGAACACCATTAGACTTCACAGTATCACATATCCTCAGGAATGTGGTTAGATGTTGATTGGGGTTTTCTTGGACGCCTCCTCCGAATGAACAGTTATTTTGAACAAGGGTGATGAGTTGTGGCTTTAGTTCAAAGTTGTTGGCATGTATGGTTGGCTTTTGGATGCTACTCCCACAATTTCCTGGGTTTGGATTGATGTAGGAGCCTAGAACTCTTCTCTCTTACCCAGCATGATTTGCTAGACCTTCTCTGCCATGGTTGTGAGCTTCTTCTTCATGATGGTTCTCCATGTTTTCATCCATGTTTGGTTCAAAATACTCCTCTTCTTCCTCCGCACCAACTACTCGTTTTTCTCTTGCTTCCCTCCTTAATCTAAAGAAGGTCCTCTTAGGTTCAGAATCAAAGGAAGTTGAAGCCCCGCTTCTTCTCCCTGTCATACAACCAACAAGGCACAAGCAAGGAAATAGATGCAGAAAGTTTTCTTGTCAGAAATGCTGTTAGTGTGAGTGATGCAATATATCAAACAGTTAGTGGATTAGTGGACTGAATTGTAAATAACTAAGAAAAAGGAGGTAGGGGAAAGGGAAGCAAATAACTAAAACTGAAAGTAAATTACTCAAACAGAATTGTAAATCAAACTAAGGAAAAATGCTCAATCTAGTTATCCTCTAATTTAATTATTGTTGATACAAAATCAATCCCCAGCAACGGCGCCATAAACTTGATGCACGGAAACTTGTCTCACAACAAATTTTCCTTCGGCAAGTGTACCGAATTGTCGTCAAGTAAAAACTCACAATAGAGTGAGGTCGAATCCCACAGGGATTGATTGGTCAAGCAACTTTAATCAGAGGAATGTTCTAGTTGAGCTAAGCAGAATTTGATTTGAGAATTGCAGAAAATTAAATGACGGGAAAGTAAATAGCAGAAAACGTAAATGCTGGAAATAAAGAGCTGAATGTAGATGGCGGAAAGTAAATTGCATAATCTTAAATGGGAACGGGGAAGATGCTCATGAAGTAAATGGCAGAAATTAAAGAGAATGGGTAAGATCAGAAATGGGGAATTCATTGGGCTTAGGAGATGTTGCATTCTCCGGATCAAGTTCATTTTCATCTCTTCCTCAATCAATGCATTCATTGATTTCCTTGGCAATCTTAAGTGATTGAATTCCAATTCCTTGGTAATTCAATCTCTCAAATCTTGATCAATAGCCAATTCCTTGGTCAATTGCTTATGAGAAGAGATGAAGTATGATCACTGATTAAACCACATGTATTTCCAAATCAAAGTGTTAGTAGGATTATATGTCACTATATCCATCCAAACCCCAATTTGGTCCAACTTGAGAAAGCATTTCTAGCATGATCTCTTCATTCCTCTTCCAAGGTTCAGAAGAGATCCAAGTATGAATAGCTTCTTTTCCAAGACAACTATCCAATTGGATGAAGATTGAAAGCTTTCTAGTAAAATCAAGAGAAAAGAAAGAAGAAGAATAATGAAAACTATTATTGATCCATCAAATTACAACAGAGCTCCCTAACCCAATGAAAGGGGTTTAGTTGTTCATAGCTCTGGAAAATGAAAGCAGAGATGGAGAATACATTTTGGAATCTCAAACTAGAAGTTACAGAGAAAGTAAAATATACAAAGAGTAGTTCTCTAATGCCAAAAGGCTAACTAAAATTCCAACTCCCCTCTTCTAATTCAAAACTAACCCTATATATACTACTCTTCTGATCTTCTAGTTGGCTCTTCAAGTCTTGGATATGGGCCTTTGGATCTTGAGTTGAAGCAGTTATCCTCTTCAGTGGGCTTAGCTTTACTTGCAGAGAGAAAGTGTGAAGTAGGCAGGGACTTTAGCATAGGACCTTAGGGGCGTTAACGTTAATTGAAAGTGTGGGGTCGAGAACGTTAGTGACAATCACCTTTTTCACTAACGTTGCCTCTTGGCCCTTTGCAAACGTTACTGGGGCTTACCTTTTCCAATAACGTTGAGAATACCCCTTTCTCCCTACGTTAGAGTTCACGTTAATGTAGTTAACGTGACCTTTAACGTAGGCTTGCGAAATCTTCGAGAGCGTTAGTGACACTTATTGGTATGCGAAATTGCTACTCGGGTTGTGAATTGTTATTCGAAATTGATTCCCTGGCAATGGCACCAAAAACGGATGCACAGAACCATGGTCTAAACATATCTTCACAACTTCGCATAACTAACCAGCAAGTGCACTGGGTCGTCCAAGTAATACCTTACGTGAGTAAGGGTCGAATCCCACGGAGATTGTTGGTATGAAGCAAGCTATGGTCACCTTGTAAATCTCAGTCAGGCAGATATAAAATGGTGATATGGTTTTCGAAATTAAATAATAAGATAGGGATAGAAATACTTATGTAAATTACTGGTGAGAATTTCAGATAAGCGTATGGAGATGCTTTCGTTCCTCTGAACCTCTACTTTCCTGCTATCTTTATCCAATCAGTCTTACTCCTTTCCATGGCTGGCTTTATGTGATACATCACCATTGTCAACGGCTACTTTCGGTCATCTCTCGGGAAAATGGTCCAGTGCCCTGTCACGGCACGGCTAATCGTCTGGAGGCATCACCCTTGTCAATGGCTTCATCTTATCCTCTCAGTGAAAATGATCAACGCACCCTGTCACGGCACGGCTATTCATCTGTCGGTTCTCGATCATGCTGGAATAGGATTTACTATCCTTTTGCGTCTGTCACTAACGCCCAGCAATTGCGAGTTTGAAGCTCGTCACAGTCATTCAATCATTGAATCCTACTCGGAATACCATAGACAAGGTTTAGACTTTCCGGACTCTCATGAATGCCGCCATCATTCCAGCTTACACCACGAAGATTCTGATTAAGAGATCTAAGAGATATTCATTCTAGCTTAATTCATGTAGAACGGGAGTGTTTGTCAGGCATGTGTTCATAGGGGAGGATGGTGATGAGCGTCACACATAATCATCACCTCCATCACGTTCTTGGGTGCGAATGGATATCTTAGAAGCGAAATAAGATGAATTGAATAGAAAACAGTAGTACTTTGCATTAATCTTTGAGGAACAACAGAGCTCCACACCTTAATCTATGGAGTGCAGAAACTCTACCGTTGAAAATACATAAGTGGAGGTCCAGGCATGGCCGAGATGGCCAGCCCCTCTGATCTAAGATAGCATAGGACTGATCAAAGATATCAAATACAATAGTAAAAGGTCCTATTTATAGTAAACTAGCTACTAGGGTTTACATGAGTAAGTAATTGATGCATAAATCCATTTCCGGGGCCCACTTGGTGTGTGCTTGGGCTGAGCTTGAGTGTTGCACGTATAGAGGTCATTTGTGGAGTTGAACACCAGTTTTTGTGCCATTTCTGGCGTTCAACTCTGGTTTTGGCTCCTTTTCTGGCGCTGGACGCCAGATATGGGCAGAAAGCTGGCGTTGAATGCCAGTTTACGTCGTCTATTCTTGGCCAAAGTATAAACTATTATATATTGCTGGAAAGCCTTGGATGTCTACTTTCCAACGCAATTGGAAGCGCGCCATTTTGAGTTCTGTAGCTCCAGCAAAATCCATTTTGAGTGCAGGGAGGTCAGAATCCAACAGCATCAGCAGTCCTTCTTCAACCTCTGAATCTGATTTTTGCTCAAGTCCCTCAATTTCAGCCAGAAAATACCTGAAATCACAGAAAAACACACAAACTCATAGTAAAGTCCAGAAATATGAATTTAACATAAAAACTAATGAAAACATCCCTAAAAGTAGCTGAATCCTACTAAAAACATACTAAAAACTATGCCAAAAAGCGTATAAATTATCCGCTCATCACAACACCAAACTTAAATTGTTGCTTGTCCCCAAGCAACTGAAAATCAAGTAGGATAAAAAGAAGAGAATATACTATAAATTCCAAACTATCAATGAAACATAGCTCCAATCAGATGAGCGGGACTTATAGCTTTTTGCCTCTTGAATAGTTTTGGCATCTCACTCTATCCATTGAGGTTCAGAATGATTGGCATCTAAAGGAACTCAGATTTCAGATAGTGTTATTGATTCTCCTAGTTCAGTATGATGATTCTTGAACACAGCTTCTTTATGAGTCTTGGCCGTGGCCCTAAGCACTTTATTTTCCAGTATTACCACCGGATACATAAATGCCACAGACACATAATTGGGTGAACCTTTTCAGATTGTGACTCAGCTTTGCTAAAGTCCTCAATTAGAGGTGTCCAGGGTTCTTAAGCACACTCTTTTTTTTGCTTTGGACCTTGACTTTAACCGCTCAGTCTCAAGTTTTCACTTGACACCTACACGCCACAAGCACATGATTAGGGACAGCTTGGTTTAGCCGCTTAGGCCAGGATTTTATTCCTTTAGGCCCTCCTATCCACTGATGCTCAAAGCCTTGGGATCCTTTTTATTTGCCCTTGCCTTTTGGTTTTAAGGGTTATTGGCTTTTTGCTCTTGCCTCTTGGTTTTAAGAGCTTTGGCTTTTTCTGCTTGCTTTTTCTCTCTATTTTTTTTCGCCTATATTTTTTTTTCTGCAAGTTTTGTTCTTTGCTGCTTTTTCTTGCTTCAAGAATCATTTTTATGATTTTTTAGATTATCAAATAACATGTCTCCTAGTCATCATTCTTTCAAGAACCAACATATTTAACATTCTTAAACAACAACTTCAAAAGACATATGCACTGTTCAAGCATTCATTCAGAAAACAAGAAGCATTGTCACCACATCAATATAATTAAACTAAGTTCAAGGATAAATTTGAAACTCATGTACTTCTTGTTCTTTTGAATTAAAACATTTTTCATTTAAGAGAGGTGATGGATTCATAGGACATTCATAACTTTAAGATAAAGTTACTAACCACTAATGATCATGTAATGAAGACACAAACATAGATAAGCACCATAACATAGAAAACGAAAAATAGAAGAAATAAGAGCAAGGAATGAATCCACCTTAGTGATGATGGCGTTTCAATGATGTTCTTGAGCTCTTCTATGTCTCTTCCTTGCCTTTGTGGCTTGATTCCTAGTGATTTTTGGTATTTCTATCCTCAGTTGCTTCCAATAATTATGTGGAGGGAAGTGCATCTCCTGAGGTATCTCAGGGATTTCTTGATTTGCAGCCACATGTTCTACCACTGAGCTATAGATCCTTTACATAATTGTTTTACCACACCAAACTTAGAATGTTGCTCGCCCTCGAGCAAAAGAAGAAGGAATAGATGAAGAAGAGGATGTGGAAAAAAAAACTAGGATTATGAGGAGATAAGGTGGGGATCTTGTGAGGTCCACAGATCCTGAGATGATCCTGTGGTGTCCACAGATCCTGAGGTGTCAAAGATTTACATCCCTGCACCCATTAGGCATGCAAAATGCCCTTGCACACAACTCTGGGCATTCAGCGCCAGGTTGGTGGCCATTTTGGGCGTTCAATGCCCATTTGTATGCCATTTCTGGCGTTGAACGCCAGAACCATGCCTGTTCTGGCGTTCAGCGCCCAGAAGATGCCCATTTTGGCCGTTCAGCGCCAGAACCATGCTCTGTTCTAGCGTTTGAACGCCAGGCAGATGCTCCTCCAGGGTGTGATTTTTCTTCTGCTATTTTTGATTCCGTTTTCAATTTTTTTGTTTATTTTGTGACTCCACATGATCATTAACCTAAGAAAACATGAAAAATAAAGATAATAGAATTAGATAAATAAACATTGGGTTGCCTCCCAACAAGTGCTTCTTTAATGTCAATAGCTTGACAGAGGGCTCTCATGGAGCCTCACAGATATGCAGAGCTTTGTTGAGACTCCTCAACACCAAACTTAGAGTTTGGATATGGCCTCCCAACACCAAACTTAGAGTTTGACTGTGGGGGCTTTGGTTGACTCTGCTTTAAGAGAAGCTTTTTATGCTTCCTCTCCATGGATGCAGAGAGAGATCCTTGAGTTGTAAACACAAGGTTGTCCTCATTCAATTGAAGGACTAGTTCTCCTCTGTCCACATCAATCACAGCTCTTGCTGTGGCTAGGAAAGGTCTTCCTAGGATGATGGATTCATCCTCTTCCTTTCCAGTATCCAAGACTATGAAATCAGTAGGGATGTAAAGGCCCTCAACCTTTACTAGCACGTCCTCTACCTGTCCATAAGCCTATTTTCTTGAATTGTCTGCCATCTCTAATGAGATTCTAGCAGCTTGTACCCCATAGATTCCCAGTTTCTCTATTACAGAGAGGGGCATGAGGTTTATACCTGAACCAAGGTCACACAGAGCCTTAAAGATCATGGTGCCTATGGTGCAAGGTAACATGAACTTTCCAGGATCCTGTTTCTTCTGAGGCAATCTCAGTTGATCCAGATCACTTAGTTCATTGGTGAACAAGGGAGGTTCAACTTCCCAAGTATCAATGCCAAATAACTTGGCATTCAGCTTCATGATTGCACCAAGAAACTTGGCAGTTTGCTCTTCAGTGACATCCTCATTCTTTTCAGAAGAGGAATACTCATCAGAGCTCATGAATGGCATAAGGAGGTTCAATGGAATCTCTATGGTCTCTAGATGAGCCTCAGAGTCCTTTGGTTCCTCAGAGGGAAGCTCCTTATTGATTACTAGACATCCCAGGAGGTCTTCCTCCTTAGGATTCACGTCCTCCTCTCCCTCATTGGGTTCGGCCATTTTGCTTATGTCAATGGCCTTGCACTCTCCTTTTGGATTCTCTTCTGTATTGCTTGGGAGAGTACTAGGAGGGATTTCAGTGATCTTTTTACTCAGCTGGCCCACTTGTGCTTCCAAATTTCTAATGGAAGACCTTGTTTCATTCATGAAACTTACAGTGGCCTTAGACAGATCAGAGACTAAGTTTGCTAAATTAGAAGTAATTTGTTCAGAGTTCTCTGACTGTTGCTGAGTTAATGATGGAAAAGGCTTGCTATTGCTAAACCTGTTTCTTCCACCATTATTAAAGCCTTGTTGAGGCTTTTGATCCTTCCATGAGAAATTTGGATGATTTCTCCATGATGGATTATAGATGTTTCCATAAGGTTCACCTAAGTAATTTATCTCTGCTATTGCAGGGTTTTCAGGATCAGAAGCTTCTTCTTCAGAAGATGCCTCTTGAGTACTGTTGGATGCAGCTTGCATTCCATTCAGACTATGAGAAATCATATTGATTTGCTGAGTCAATATTTTATTCTGAGCCAATATGGCATTCAGAGTATCAATCTCAAGAACTCCCTTCTTCATAGGCGTCCCATTATTCACAGGATTCCTCTCAGAAGTGTACATGAACTGGTTGTTAGCAACCATGTCAATGAGTTCTTGAGCTTCTGCAGGCGTTTTCTTTAGGTGTATGGATCCACCTGCAGAGGTATCCAATGACATCTTAGCTAAGTCAGACAGACCATCATAGAAGATATCCAGGATGGTCCATTCTGAAAGTATGTCAGTAGGACACTTTTTGGTCAGTCCTTTGTATCTCTCCCAAGCTTCATAGAGGGATTCACCTTCTTTCTGTCTGAAGGTCTGAGCGTCCACTCTAATCTTACTAAGCTTTTGGGGAGGAAAGAACTTGGCTAAGAAAGCCTTGACCAGCTTATCCCATGAGTTCAGGCTATCCTTAGGTTGAGAATCCAACCAGAGTCTAGCTCTGTCTCTTACAGTAAAAGGGAAAAGCATGAGCCTGTAGACTTCAGGATCTACTCCATTAGTCTTTACAGTATCACATATCTGCAAGAATTCAGTTAAGAACTGAAAAGGATCTTCAGATGGAAGTCCATGAAACTTGCAGTTCTGCTGCATCAGAGAAACTAATTGAGGTTTCAGCTCAAAGTTGTTTGCTCCAATGGTAGGAATGGAGATGCTTCTTCCATGTAAATTGGAATTTGGTGCAGTAAAGTCACCAAGCATTCTCCTTGCATTGTTGTTGGGTTCGGCTGCCATCTCCTTTACTTGTTCGAAATTTTCAATCAAGTTATCTCTGGATTGTTGTAATTTAGCTTCTCTTAGTTTCCTTTTCAGAGTCCTTTCAGGTTCTGGATCAGCTTCAACAAGAATGCCTTTTTCTCTGTCCCTGCTCATAAGAAAGAGAAGAAAACAAGAACAGAAGAGGAATCCTCTATGTCACAGTAAAGAGGTTCCTTATTGTTAGTAGAAGAAAAGAATAAGAAATTCGAACACAGATAGAAGAGGGGGTTCGAATTTGGTGATGATGTGAGGAAGAGATGTTAGTTAATGAATGAATAAATAGAATAAGATAAGAGAGAAGGAGAGAATTTTCGAAAATTATTTTTGAAAAAGAGTTAGTGATTTTCGAAAATAGTTTTTGAAAAAGGTTAGTAATTTTCGAAAATTCAAATAAAGAATAAAATAATTAGTTTAATTAAAAAGAAATTTTTTTGAAAAAGGGGGAAGATATTTTCGAAAATTAGAGAGAGAGAGAGTTAGTTAGGTAGTTTTGAAAAAGATAAGAAACAAACAAAAAGTTAGTTAGTTAGTTGAAACAAATTTTGAAAATCAATTTTGAAAAGATGAGATAAGAAGTTAGAAGAGATATTTTGAAATCAAATTTTGAAAAAGATAAGATAAGAAGATATTTTTGAAAAAGATGTGATTGAAATTATTTTTGAAAAAGATTTGATTTTTAAAATCACAATTAATGACTTGATTCACAAGAAATCACAAGATATGATTCTAGAACTTAAAGTTTGAATCTTTCTTAACAAGCAAGTAACAAACTTGAAATTTTTGAATCAAAACATTAATTGTTATTGTTATTTTCGAAAATTTGATATAAAAATAAGAAAAAGATTTTTGAAAAATATTTTTGAAATTTTCGAAAATAACTAAGAAAAAATGAAAAAGATTTGATTTTTGAAAAAGATTTTGAAAAAGATAGGATTTTTAAAATGAAAATTTCATTTGACTCATAAAAACAACTTGATTTTAAAATTTTTTGAAAAAGTCAAATCTAATTTTTGAAATTTTAAGAGAGAAAAAGGGAAAGATATTTTTTTGATTTTTGAATTTTTATGATGAAAGAGGAAAACATGAAAATTATGCAATGCATGAACTTTTTAGATCAAAACATGTGATGAATGCAAGAATGCTATGAATGTCAAGATGAACACCAAGAACACTATGAATGTCAAGATGAACATCAAAGACACAATTTTGAAAAATCTTTAATGCAAGGAAAACATGCAAGACACCAAACTTAGAATTCTTTAATGCTTAGACACTAAGAATTCAAGAATGCATATGAAAAACACCATATAACACAAAACAAAAAATCATCAAGATCAAACAAGAAGACTTACCAAGAACAACTTGAAGATCATGAAGAACACTATGAATGCATGAATTTTCGAAAAATGCAAGATGAATATGCAATTGACACCAAACTTATAACATGACTCAAGACTCAAACAAGAAACATGAAATATTTTTGATTTTTATGATTTTCTAATTTTTTTGGATTTTTATTTTATATTTTTCGAAAATTAAAAGGAAAAATAAGGATTCCAAAATTTTTAATATGAATTCCAGGAATCTAGCCATGTTAGTCTTAAAGCTCCAATCAAATGGTCAGGCATGGCTTAATAGCCAGCCAAGCTTTAATAAAAATATGAGTGTAATTCAGACATGACAAGCCTGACATACCCTATCCAGAAGGATTGGGCATGGCTCCACTGAGGTGATTAGTTGAAGGCCAATCCCAAAGGAGTTTGGGTATGGCTTTACAGCCAGATAGGCTTCAACATGCTTCATGAAACACTAGAATTCATTCTTAAAAATTCTGAAGCCATAGAATAATTTATTTTTTTGAAAACATTTTTATTTAAAATTTTTTTTTCGAAAACAAAGGAGAAATTTTTGAAAGATTTTTGACAAATTTTTTTTTGAAAACAAAACAAAAAGAAAATTACCTAATCTGAGCAACAAGATGAACCGTCAGTTGTCCAAACTCGAACAATCCCCGGCAACAGCGCCAAAAACTTGGTGCACGAAATTGTGATGTCCAGGCTCAAACAATCCCTGGCAACGTGAGCAACTTGGTACGCGGAATCGTGATTACACTTTGATTATGTAAAATTCATGGCTCTTTCTTTCCCTGGCAATGGCACCAAAAACGGATGCACAAAACCATGGTCTAAACATATCTTCACAACTTCGCATAACTAACCAGCAAGTGCACTGGGTCGTCCAAGTAATACCTTACGTGAGTAAGGGTCGAATCCCATGGAGATTGTTGGTATGAAGCAAGCTATGGTCACCTTGTAAATCTCAGTCAGGCAGATATAAAATGGTGATATGGTTTTCGAAATTAAATAATAGGATAGGGATAGAAATACTTATGTAAATTACTGGTGAGAATTTCAGATAAGCGTATGGAGATGCTTTCGTTCCTCTGAACCTATGCTTTCCTGCTATCTTCATCCAATCAGTCTTACTCCTTTCCATGGCTGGCTTTATGTGATACATCACCATTGTCAACGGCTACTTTCGGTCATCTCTCGGGAAAATGGTCCAGTGCCCTGTCACGGCACAGCTAATCGTCTGGAGGCATCACCCTTGTCAATGGCTTCATCTTATCCTCTCAGTGAAAATGATCAACGCACCCTATCACGGCACGACTATTCATCTGTCAGTTCTCGATCATGCTGGAATAGGATTTACTATCCTTTTGCGTCTGTCACTAACGCCCAGCAATTGCGAGTTTGAAGCTCGTCACAGTCATTCAATCATTGAATCCTACTCAGAATACCATAGACAAGGTTTAGACTTTCCGGACTCTCATGAATTCCGCCATCATTCCAGCTTACGCCATGAAGATTCTGATTAAGAGATCTAAGAGATATTCATTCTAGCTTAATTCATGTAGAACGGGAGTGTTTATCAGGCACGTGTTCATAGGGGAGGATGGTGATGAGCGTCACACATAATCATCACCTCCATCACGTTCTTGGGTGCGAATGGATATCTTAGAAGCGAAATAAGATGAATTGAATAGAAAACAGTAGTACTTTGCATTAATCTTTGAGGAACAGCAGAGCTCCACACCTTAATCTATGGAGTGCAGAAACTCTACCGTTGAAAATACATAAGTGGAGGTCCAGGCATGGCCGAGATGGCCAGCCCCTCTGATCTAAGATAGCATAGGACTGATCAAAGATATCAAATACAATAGTAAAAGGTCCTATTTATAGTAAACTAGCTACTAGGGTTTACATGAGTAAGTAATTGATGCATAAATCCACTTCCAGGGCCCACTTGGTGTGTGCTTGGGCTGAGCTTGAGTGTTGCACGTGTAGAGGTCATTTGTGGAGTTGAACGCCAGTTTTTGTGCCATTTCTGGCGTTCAACTCTGGTTTTGGCTCCTTTTCTGGCGCTGGACGCCAGATATGGGCAGAAAGCTGGCGTTGAACGCCAGTTTACGTCATCTATTCTTGGCCAAAGTATGGACTATTATATAGTTCTGGAAAGCCCTGGATGTCTACTTTCCAGTGCAATTGGAAGCGCGCCATTTCGAGTTCTGTAGCTCTAGAAAATCCATTTTGAGTGCAGGGAGGTCAGAATCCAACAGCATCAGCAGTCCTTCTTCAACCTCTGAATCTGATTTTTGCTCAAGTCCCTCAATTTCAGCCAGAAAATACCTGAAATCATAGAAAAACACACAAACTCATAGTAAAGTCCAGAAATGTGAATTTAACATAAAAACTAATGAAAACATCCCTAAAAGTAGTTGAATCCTACTAAAAACATACTAAAAACTATGCCAAAAAGCGTATAAATTATCCGCTCATCAAAATTTAAGTGAAATTCTACCCAAAACTTGCTTATTTCCTAAGAAAATGCATGAAACTACCCTAAAACAGTAAAGAAAAAGTAAGTGAAACTGGCCAAAATGCCCTGGCATCAATGGCTTGAAGCCTTTCCACAAGAAAGCATCACTAGCTGGGAGGATCTAGTGAGTAAATTCCTGGCCAAATTCTACCCACCTCAAAGGATTATTAGATTGAAGACAGAGGTGCAAACATTCACACAGATGGATGCTGAATCTCTCTATGAGGCATGGGAAAGATACAAGGCCCTGATTAGGAAGTGTCCCCCTGAAATGTTTAATGAATGGGACATACTCCATAATTTCTATGAAGGATTAACTCTAAAAGCTCAGGAAGCACTAGATCACTCAGCAGGAGGTTCTTTGCAATTAATGAAGACAGCAGAGGAAGCCCAAAACCTCATTGATATAGTGGCAAACAATCAATACTTCTTTGCCCATCAAAGACAACGCCAACCAGCCCAAAGGAAAGGAGTCCTAGAGTTGGAAGGTGTGGACACCATTCTAGCTCAAAACAAGGTAATGCAGCAGCAAATCCAGCAATAATTTAAGTAGATGGCTAAGAGGATTGATAGCTTACAAGTTGCATCAGTGAATGTCACCAATCAACCACCAGCTAGGTGGGGACAAAATGAGGAAAGTGGTGAAGATCAGCAGCAGAAACAAGTGAACTACATGCACAACCAAGGATCCAGCCAGAATGAATTCCATGGAGACACATATAACCCCTCTTGGAAGAACCATCCCAACTTGAGATGGGGAGACAACCAGAATCAAAACCAGTAGCCATGGCAAAGAAATTCAAACCAAAACAACTCAAGAAACACCAATCACAATAACCAGCAAAATACTAACCATAATCCATATAGAAAACCCCCAAAACAACCACCCCAATTCCAGCTACTATCCACCTAATAACCCAGCCACTAACCAAAATAATTATCATCCACCCTCAACATCCCATAATCAGCCACAGATACCACAAGATGCTCAAAGGATCTCCAACTTGGAGATACTGATGGAAAAGATGATGAAGTACCAGGAGATGAGCAGCAAGAACCATGAGGCCTCAATGAGAAATTTAGAAAGGCAGATTGGACAATTGTCCAAGCAAGCTGTGATTGAAAGGCCAACAAGCTCACTCCCCAGTGATACCATTCCGAATCCCAAAGAAGAGTGCAAAGCTATCCAATTAAGGAGTGGAAGGACCTTGGTGAATGACAAAGAAGCCAACAAGAAGCCTATGGAGAATGACAAGAGGCCAACTGAGAAAAATGAGGCTAACAACAAAGAAGAGATGACAGCAAGTAAGCAAGATCAAGAGAAGCTTAAAGAAAAGGGTGACCAGCCACAAAATTCAAGGAAAGGGAAGCAAGTAATGGAGGAACCATCTTAAGGACAGAAGCAGGTGGTGAAAGCTTTCCCACCTCCTTTGCCATATCTTCAAAGGTTCAACAAGGAGATCAAGGATCAATACTTCCCCAAATTCCTTGAAGTCTTCAAGAAGTTGGAGATTAATATCCCCCTGGCTGAAGCATTAGAGCAGATGCCTCTATATGCAATGAATTGAGGCTTTAACTCAAAGTTGTTAGCCTCAACAGGAGGTACAACAATGCTATTACCATAGAAGTTGGGATTAGGAGCAGTATATAATCCAAGTGTCCTTCTAGGTTGCTCAGGCATATTAGGAGCATTCAGAGCATTAGGGTTAACAACATTGTTGTTGTTTGATCCATAGTGACTTCTTCAGATTCCTCATCAGAATTATCCTTGAGATTCTCATCAGCTTTGTAAGCTCTAGCCTGCTGTAAATGCCTTCTTAAAGTCCTTTCAATCTCAGTATCAAATTTAAGAAGAGGTTCCTTGTCTCTGTTCCTATTTATAAACAAACAGAAAATAAGAAAAAGTGAAAATCTCTACGTCAAAGTGAAGAGAATTTCCAGTGAGGTATCCTGAGTAAAAGAAATAAAGCAAAATAAAATAAATAAATAACACTAGAATTTTCAAAAATTACTAAAGAAATTAAACTAGAAATTTTGAAACTAATAAATAAAAAAAATAGAAAATAATAAAATAAAGAAACCCAGAGACACCAAATTTAATTTTGAAAATTAAAGCAAAAATTTTAAACGATTTAAACTAAATTTTTGAGAAAGTAAAAGAGAAAATTAAACAAAATTCCAGCAAAAACGTCTGATCTATGCAATCAAACAATGGGTAGTTGTCAATCACAATCAATCTCCGGCAATGGCGCCAAAAACTTGGTGCGGATTTAGAATACCACAACTGAACTGGCAAGTGCACCGGGTTGTAGCAAGCAGTAATAGCTCATGTGAGTGAGGGTCGATCCCACGAGGATTGGTGGACTAAGAAACTATAATTGAATGATTTACTTAGTCAGACAAGCACAAAAGAGTGATTTGGGTCCTAATGCATTAAACAATACTTCGAGAAATTAAGAAAGAAAATAGTAAATGGGTTGTGAAGATTATATGAGGAAACAATTAAGGTTCAGAGATATTTATTTTTCCGAATTAACAGTTCTTACCAATTACTTTAATCATACAAGATTCAATTCATGGCAAGTTTTAATTGATTAACCATAATTCCTTAGTTATTTAATCCCCTCTAACCTAATCAACCGCCAATTGCTTAGCCACTTAATTTAGATTAAAGGTTTAACTTCAATTCTAGCTTATTAGCCATACAAACCTTAAATAATCAAAGATAAGGTGATTATATGTCATGTATCACATCAAGTCCAAGTAATCAGAGAACTATGAGGTGATGGGTTGGAACCGAAATTTCAACACCTAAAACTCATCGGCAAGTGTACCGGGTCGCATCAAGTAGTAATTACTCACATGAGTGAGGTCGATCCCACAGGGATTGAAGGATTGAGCAATTTTAGTTAGGTGGTTGATTTAGTTAAGCAAACAGTTGATGATTTGAGTGACTTGTAACCAACAGAAGCTAAATTGCATGAAACTAAAAGGAGAGGGGGAATTGATAGTAAATTAAAGAGCAGAAGTAAAAGAGCTAAATCTTAAAGTGCAAAAAATGTAAATGACTGAAACTTAAATTGCAAGAAATGTAAATAATTGAAGCTTAGATTGCAAGAAATATAAATTGCTTGAATAATAAAGGGGTATGGGATGCTGGGATTCAGAATTTAATAACAAAAAGTAAAGAAGATGGAATAAGTGCAATAGATCTAAACAGAATTGGAAAATTACAGTGAAGAACAAATAGAAAGTAAATTCAATTCAATTACAAGAACTAGGAAAGAAATTCAAGAGCTCAGAGGCTCAATGAGACTAGAAAATAAGTCTAGATCTCAATTCCTTCCTTGATCCAACAGAGAACAATTTGTAGAAGAAAAGAAAATGAAAACAGTAAAGGAAATTCAGATCCACTTCTTGGAACACTTGAGAAGAGAGGTAAAAGATGATTCTCAAACTTAGAATCAATGAAGCTCTTCAATCTCAATTCAAATTCCAAGAGTAGATAGCAAATGTAGCAGAAGAAATGAAAACGAAGACAGTGAGCTAGATCCAATTCACAATTCCTTAGATTTATGCAGAAGAGAACAAAGATGAATTGTAGATTAAGGATTAAAACAGAATTCATTCAATCTCTATCCACAATTCAAAAACAGAAAGCAAGAAATGCAAAAGTGAGAACAAGGAGGAGAGAACTCAGCTCTCAATCCCGATTCCCCAATTCAAAGCTCAAAATCAAAATGAAAGTTCAAAAGTAAGCAAAAGGTAAAGAAAACCAGAGGTCCTCTTTAACTCAAACTAAGTCCTATTTATGCACTTTCTATTTTTGATTTTCAGAATTTGGAGTGGGCTTCTCATTTGGTGAAGAATTGAATCCAAAATAGCAATTGAAGTGAAATTGGCCCATGGTGCACCTCCAGGGGAGCGTTCAGTTAACTAAGTTAACTGAGCGCTCCAAGTCTTGGTCCTTGGCTCATTTCCCTTGCGTGACAAAGCTTCCTTGGGTAGCCCTCATAGCACTAAGTTAACTAAGTTAACTGAGTGCCCCTGCCTTGTAGAGAGAGCTCCAAGTTCGAACCTTGGGTGAGCCAAATTGGTGCCAAATTTCCTTGGCCCAATTCCCTTGCAAAGTGGTGTAAGTAGCGCTCAGTTAAAAACTCTTCACGCAGCGCTACTTGTTGTTTGAGTGAGGCTCCCACTTCGATTCCCAGTGAATGTATTTTATGGAGCCAATTTTCTTTATGCCTAGCAATATAAGGTAGCGCTCAGTTAAGTAAAGCAACTGAGCGCCCTTGCCCTCATTGGAGTAGTGCCTTCTTGTTATCCCTCAGGTGCAAGGTTCAAGTCTTGGTGAATACTTTTTGGCTAATTTCCCTTGGAGTAGCTGGTACACAAAATCGTGATCGCACACTTTTCACACAACTCCGTGCAGCTGACCAGCAAGTGCACTGGGTCGTCCAAGTAATACCTTGAGGATAGAAATACTTATGTAATTCATTGGTAGGATTTCAGATAAGCGTATGGAGATGCTTGTTGCTTCTGAACCTCTGCTTTCCTATTGCCTTCATCCAATCATGCGTACTCCTTTCCATGGCAAGCTGTATGTTGGAGATCACCGTTGTCAATGGCTACCGTCCGTGCTCTCAGTAAAAATGGTCCAAATGTGCTGTCACCGCACGGCTGATCATCTGTCGCTTCTCACTCATGTTGGAATAGGATCCATTGATCCTTTTGCGTCTGTCACTACGCCTAACACTCACGAGTTTGAAGCTCGTCACAGTCATCCCATCCCAGATCTTACTCGGAATACCACAGACAAGGTTTAGACTTTCCAGATCTCAAGAATGCTGCCAATTGATTCTAGCTTATACCATGAAGACTCTGATCTCATGGAATGGAAGGCTCTATTGTCAGGAGAGGCAACCATGCGTCGTGAACTAGGAGGCTAAGAGATACACACTCAAGCTATTGCAGATAAAACGGAAGTGGTTGTCAGGCACGCGTTCATGGGTGAGAATGATGATGAGTGTCACGGATCATCACATTCATCAGGTTGAAGTGCGAGTGAATATCTTAGAATAAGAATAAGCTTGAATTGAATAGAAAAACAATAGTACTTTGCATTAATTCATGAAGAATAGCAAAGCTCCACACCTTAATCTATGGGGTGTAGAAACTCCACCGTTGAAAATACAAAAGTGATGAAGGTCTAGGCATGGCCGAATGGCCAGCCTCCAAACGTGTACAAAAGCATAAAGGTCTAAGGACTAATCGTCCAAAGATGAAAATACAATAGCAAGAGGTCCTATTTATAATGAACTAGTAACCTAGGGTTTACAGAAATGAGTAAATGATGCAGAAATCTACTTCTGGGCCCACTTGGTGTGTGCTTGGGCTGAGCATTGAAGCTTTTTTGTGCATAGCTTGTTTCTGGAGTTAAACGCCAGCTTTTGTGCCAGTTTGGGCGTTTTACGCCAGAAATTTTAGGCTGACATTGAACACCGGTTTGGGCCATCAAATCTCAGGAAAAGTATGAACTATTATATATTGCTGGAAAGCCCAGGATGTATACTTTCCAACGCAATTAAGAGCGCGCCAATTGGGCTTTTGTAGCTCAAGAAAATCTATTTCGAATGCAGCAGGGTCAGAATCCAACAGCATCTGTAGTCCTTTTTCAGCCTCTGAATCAGATTTTTGCTCAGGTCCCTCAATTTCAGCCAGAAAATACCTGAAATCACAGAAAAACACACAAACTTATAGTAAAGTCCAGAAATGTGATTTTTAATTAAAAACTAATAATTATATACTAAAAACTAACTAAATCATACTAAAAACTATGTAAAAACAGTGCCAAAAAGCGTATAAATTATCCGCTCATCACAACACCAAACTTAAATTGTTGCTTGTCCCCAAGCAATTAAAAACAAAATAGGATAAAATGAAGAGAATATACACTAAATTCCGAAAACATCTATGAAGATCAGTCTTAATTAGATGAGCGGGGCTATTAGCTTTTTGCTTCTGAACAGTTTTGGCATCTCACTTTATCCTTTGAAGCTCAGAATGATTGGCATCTATAGGAACTCAGAATTCAGATAGTGTTATTGATTCTCTTAGTTCAGTGTGTTGATTCTTGAACACAACTACTTTATGAGTCTTGGCCGTGACCCTAAGCATTTTGTTTTCCAGTATTACCACCGGATACATAAATGCCATAGACACATAACTGGGTGATCCTTTTCAGATTGTGACTCAGCTTTGCTAGAGTCCCCAATTAGAGGTGTCCAGAGCTCTTAAGCACACTCTTTTTGCTTTGGATCACGACTTTAACCGCTCAGTCTCAAGTTTTTCACTTGACACCTTCACGCCACAAGCACATGGTTAGGGACAGCTTGGTTTAGCCGCTTAGGCCAGGATTTTATTCTTTTGGGCCCTCCTATCCATTAATGCTCAAAGCCTTGGATCCTTTTTACCCTTGCCTTTTGGTTTAAAGGGTTATTGGCTTTTTCTGCTTGCTTTCTTTCTTTTTTCTTTTTCTTTTATTTTTTGCCTTTTTTTTTTCAAGCTTTGTATTCACTACTTTTTCTTGCTTCAAGAAACAATTTTATGATTTTTCAGATTATCAATAACATTTCTCCTTTTTCATTATTCTTTCAAGAGCCAACAAATTTAACATTCATAAACTTCACTATCAAAAATATGCACTGTTCAAGCATTCATCCAAAAAACAAAAAGTATTGCCACCACATCAAAATAATTAAACTATTTTAAAATTCAAAATTCATGTACCTCTTTTTCTTTTGCAATTAAGACATTTTTCATTTAGGAAAGGTGAAGGATTCATAGGACATTCATAGCTTTAAGGCATAGACACTTAGACACTAGTGATCATGTCATAAGACACAAACATAAATAAAACATAAAGCATTATTTTCGAAAAACATAAAAATAAGAACAAGGAAATTAAAGAACGGGTCCACCTTAGTGATGGCGGCTTGTTCTTCCTCTTGAAGATCTTATGGAGCGCTTTAGCTCCTCAATGTCTCTTCCTTGCCTTTGTTGCTCCTCCCTCATAACTCTTTGGTCTTCTCTTATTTCATGGAGGAGGATGGAATGCTCTTGGTGCTCCACCCTTAGTTGTCCCATGTTGGAACTTAATTCTCCTAGGGAGGTGTTAATTTGGTCCCAATAGTTTTGTGGAGGAAAGTGCATCCCTTGAGGCATCTCAGGAATTTCATGATGAGGAATTTCCTCATGCTCTTGTTGAGGTCCTTGGGTGGGCTCTCTTGTTTGCTCCATCATTTTCTTAGTGATGGGCTTGTCCTCATCAATGAGGATGTCTTCCTCTATGTCAATTCCAGCTGAATTGTAGAGGTGACAAATGAGATGAGGGAAGGCTAACCTTGCCAAAGTAGAGGACTTGTCCGCCACCTTGTAGAGTTCTAGGGATATAACCTCATGAACTTCTACTCCCTCTCCATTCATGATGCTATGGATCATGATAGCCCAGTCTATAGTAACTTCAGACCGGTTGCTAGTAGGAATGATTGAGCGTTGGATGAACTCCAACCATCCCCTAGCCACTGGCTTGAGGTCAAGCCTTCTTAGTTGAACCGGCTTCCCTCTTGAATCTCTCTTCCATTGAGCGCCTTCCACACAAATGTCCATAAGGACTTGGTCCAACCTTTATTCAAAGTTGACCCTTCTAGTGTAGGGGCGTGCATCTTCTTGCATCATTGGCAAGTTGAATGCCGACATTACATTTTCCGGACTTAAATCTAAATATTTTCCCTGGACCATTGTAAGCCAATTCTTTGGGTCCGGGTTCATACTTTGATCATGGTTTTTGGTGATCCATGTATTGGCATAGAACTCTTGAACCATTAAGATCCCGACCTGTTGAATGGTGTTGGTGAGAATTTCCCAACCTCTTCTTCGAATCTCATGTCGGATCTCCGGGTATTCACTCTTTTTTAGCTTAAAGGGGACCTCGAAAATCACCTTCTTCTTGGCCACAACTTCATAGAAGTGGTCTTGATGGACCTTTAAGATGAATCTCTAGATCTTCCATGACTCGGAGGTGGAAGCTTTTGCCTTCCCTTTCCTCTTTCTAGAGGTTTCTTCGGCCTTAGGTGCTATAAGTGGTTATGGAAAAATAAAAAGCAACGCTTTTACCACACCAAACTTAGAAGGTTTGCTCGTCCTCGAGTAAAACAAGAAAGAAGAGAGTAGAAGAAGAAGAAATAGAGGAGATGGAGAAGTGTGAGTGGTTCGGCCAAGGGGTTGGGTTTGGGAGGGAAAGGATTTGACTTTGAATTGTGAGGTGAGTAAGTGGTGGAGGTGATTGGAAAGAGAAATGTAGGTGATTGGGGAGGGGTATTTGTGGAAGGGTGTTATGGGAAGGTGTGAAGAAGAGAGAGAGAGTTGAGGTAGGTGGGAATCCTGTGGGATCCACAGATCCTGAGGTGTCAAGGATTTCTCATCCCTGCACCATGTTTGCGTGTAAACGCCCCTTTGAGTGCCAATCCTGGCGTTAAACACCAGGTTGCTGCCCATTTGTGGCGTTTAATGCCAGCTTTTCTTCCTTTTTTGGCGTTTAAACACCAGCTTTGTGCCCCTTTCTGGCGTTAAACGCCAGTCTGGTGCCCTTTTCTGGCGTTAAACGCCCAGAATGGTACCAGAATGGTACCATTCTGCTATTTTCAATGTTGTTTTTCATTCTGTTTTTGCTTTTTCAGTTGTTTTTGTGACTTCACATGATCATCAACCTAAAAAAAACATAAAATAACAATAGAAAAATAGAAATTTAACATAGATAAATAAAAATTGGATTACCTCCCAACAAGCGCTTCTTTAATGTCAATAGCTTGACAGTGGGCTCTCATGGAGCCTCACAAATACTCAGAGCATGATGATGGCCTTCCAACACCAAACTTAGAGTTTGAACGTGGGGGCTCTGTTTGACTCTGCATTGAGAGAAGCTTTTCATGCTTCCTCTCCATGGTTACAGAGGAAGATCCTTGAGCCTTAAACACAAGGTAGTCCCCATTCACTTGAAGGACCAATTCTTCTCTGTCAACATCAATCACAGATTTTGCTGTGACTAGGAAGGGTCTGCCAATGATGATGGGTTCATCCATACTCTTCCCAGTGTCTAGGATTATGAAGTCAGCAGGGATGTAAAGGCCTTCAACCTTTACCAACACATCCTCTACAAGTCCATAAGCCTGCTTCCTTGAATTGTCTGCCATCTCTAGTGAGATTCTTGCAACTTGCACCTCAAGGATCCCTAGCTTCTCCATTACAGAGAGGGGCATGAGGTTTATACTTGACCCTAGGTCACACAGAGTCTTCTCAAAGGTCATGGTGCCTATGGTACATGGTATTAAGAATTTTCCGGGGTCCGGTTTCTTCTGAGGTAATTTCTGCCTGACCAAGGTATTTAGTTCATTGATGAGCAATAGAGGTTCATCCTCCCAAGTCTCATTACCAAATAACTTGGCATTCAACTTCATGATTGTTCCAAGGTACTTAGCAACTTGCTCTTCAGTAATATCTTCATCCTCTTCAGAGGAAGAATACTTATCAGAGCTCATGAATGGCAGAAGTAGGTTCAGTGGAATCTCTATGGTCTCTATCTGAGCCTCAGATTCCTCTGGTTCCTCATTAGGAAACTCCTTGGAGACTAGTGGACGTCCATTGAGGTCTCCCTCAGTGGAAATCACTGCCTTTCCCTCCTCTATGCATTCGGCCATGTGGGACGTGTTTATGGCCTTGCACTCTCTCTTTGGATTCTCTTCTGTATTGCTTGGAAGAGTACTAGGAGGGAGTTCAGTAACTTTCTTACTCAGCTGACCCACTTGTGCCTCCAAATTTTTAATGGAGGACCTTGTTTCAGTCATGAAACTTAGTGTGGTCTTAGATAGATCAGAGACTATGGTTGCTAAGCTAGAGAGACTCTGCTCAGAATTCTCTGTCTGTTGCTGAGAAGATGATGAAAAAGGTTTGCTATTGCTAAACCTATTTCTTCCACCATTATTACTGTTGAAGCCTTGTTGAGGCTTTTGTTGATCCTTCCATGAGAGGTTTGGATGATTTCTCCATGAAAGATTATAGGTGTTTCCATAGGGTTCTCCCATGTAATTCACCTCTTCCATTGCAGGATTCTCAGGATCATAAGCTTCTTCTTCAGAGGAAGCTTCCTTTGTACTGCCTGATGCAGCTTGCATTCCAGACAGACTCTGAGAAATCATATTGACTTGTTGAGTCAATATTTTATTCTGAGCCAATATGGCATTCAGAGTATCAATCTCAAGAACTCCTTTCTTTTGAGGCGTCCCATTATTCACAGGATTCCTTTCAGAAGTGTACATGAATTGGTTATTTGCAACCATTTCAATGAGTTCCTGGGCTTCTTCAGGCGTCTTATTCAGATGAAGAGATCCTCCAGAAGAGTTGTCCAATGACATCTTGGATAGTTCAGACAGACCATCATAGAATATGCATATAATGCTCCATTCTGAAAGCATACCAGAAGGACACCTTCTGATCAATTGCTTGTATCTTTCCCAAGCTTCATAGAGGGATTCGCCTTCCTTCTGTCTGAAGATCTGGACTTCCACTCTAAGCTTACTCAATTTTTGTGGTGGAAAGAACTTTGCCAAAAAGGCATTGACTAGCTTTTCCCAAGAGTTTAGGCTTTCTTTAGGTTGTGAGTCCAACTATGTCCTAGTTCTGTCTCTTACTGCAAAAGGGAAGAGCATAAGTCTGTAGACCTCAGGGTCAACCCCATGGGTCTTAACAGTGTCACAGATTTGCAAGAATTCAGATAAAAACTGATGAGGATCTTCCAATGGAAGTCCATGATACTTGCAATTCTGCTGCATTAGAGAAACTAATCGAGGCTTAAGCTCAAAGTTGTTTGCTCCAATTGCAGGAATTGAGATGCTCCTTCCACAGAAGTCAGAAGAAGGTGCAATAAAGTCACCAAGCATCTTCCTTGCATTGTTGGCATTGTTGTTATTTTCGGCTACCATGTCTTCTTCCTTTTCGAAAATTTCTGTTAGGTCCTCTCCAAGGAGTTGTGCTTTAGCTTCTCTTAGCTTTCTCTTCAAGGTCCTTTCAGGTTCAGGATCAGCTTCAACAAGAATGCCTTTGTCTTTGTTCCTGCTCATATGAAAGAGAAGAGAACAAGAGAGTATAGAATCTTCTATGTCACAGTATAGAGATTCCTTGAGGTGTCAGAGGAACAGAAGGATAGACGGATGAGGTAGAGAGGAGAATTCGAACTTATAGAGAGGGAGAGAGTCTAAATTGTTAATAGAGGAGAAGTGTTAATCCTTAAATAGAAGGAGGTGAGAAGGGGGAAATTTTTTTCGAAAATAAATTTTGAAATAATTAAAAGGAATTTTGAAAAAGTGGTTAAGTAATTTTGAAAAAGATTTTGAAATTAGTAATAAAAAAGATATGATTGAAAATTATTTTGAAAAAAGATGTGATTGAGAAGATATGATTGAGAAGATATGATTGAAAAAAAAATTTAAAAAGATTTGATTTTAAAATTAATGACTTGGCTAACAAGAAATTTAAAAGATATGATTCTGAAATTCAAATTTTGACCCTTTCTTAACAAGGAAGTAACAAAATTGAAATTTTTGAATCAAATCATTAGTTGTTAGCAGGGATTTTCAAAAATAGTGAGAAAAATGGAAAAGATTTGATTTTGAAAAAGATATGATTGAAAAAGATATGATTTGAAAAAGATTTGATTTTGAAAAATTATGAAAATTTGAAAAAGATTTGAATTAAAAACTAACTTACCTCCCTTGTGTTGACCTGGCGTTAAACACCCATAATGGTGTCCATTCTGGCATTTAACGCCCAAAATACTACCCTTTTGGGCATTTAACGCCCAGCCAGGTACCCTGGTTGGCGTTTAAACGCCAGAATTCCTTCCTCACTGGGCGTTTTGAACGCCCAGTTTTTTCTCTGTAATTCCTTTACTGTATGTTCTGAATCTTCAATTCTCTGTATTATTGACTTGAAAAGACATAATTTTGAAAGATTTTTTTTTGAATTTTTAATGATGAGAAACAACAAAATGAAACTAATCATGAAAAACTAAGATCAAATAAACAATGCATGCAGGACACCAAACTTTTCATATTAGAGACACTAACAAATTGAGAATGCACATGAAAAACAACAAAAGACACAAAAAAAAAAAGAGAATTTAAAGATCAGACCCAATAAAGTCATCAAGAACAACTTGAAGATCAATGAAGAACATAATGCATATATTCAAAAATTGCAAGAAAATTAAAAATATGCAAGACACCAAACTTTAAAATAGACACTAGACTCAAACAAGAAACACAAATTATTTTTGATTTTTATGATTTTATAAATTTTTTTTGTATTTTTCGAAATTTATTTAGAAAAAGAAAATAAGGAATTCAAAATTCTTAATGAGAATTTCAGGAATCATGCAATATTAGTCTAAAACTCCGATCCAGGAATTAGACATGGCTTACTAGCCAGCCAAGCTTTCAGTGAAAGCTTCGGTCCAAAACACTAGATATGGCCAATGACCAGCCAAGCTTTAGCAGATCATTACATTCAACAGCAAGATTGATAGAAATCAACAAGCTCTTGTGATGATAAGTTGAAACCTCGGTCCAAAAGATTAGACATGGCTTCACATCCAGCCAGACTTCAACAAATCATCATGAAACTCTAGAATTCATTCTTAAAAATTTTGATGAATTTTTAGAAGACAAATATTTATTATTTTATTTTATTTTTTTTCGAAAATTAAAATAATAAAGCCTAAACATAAAATAAAATTACCTAATCTAAGCAACAAGATGAACCGTCAGTTGTCCAAACTCAAACAATCCCCGGCAACGACGCCAAAAACTTAGTACACGAAATCGTGATCGCACACTTTTCACACAACTCCGTGCAGCTGACCAGCAAGTTCACTGGGTTGTCCAAGTAATACCTTACGTGAGTAAGGGTCGATCCCATGGAGATTGTCGGCTTGAAGCAAGCTATGGTCATCCTTGTAAATCTCAGTCCGGCGAATTTAAATGGTTTTGAGGTTTTGATAATAAAAATATAATTAAAACAGAAAATAGGATATAAATACTTATGTAATTCATTGGTAGGATTTCAGATAAGTGTATGGAGATGCTTGTTGCTTCTGAACCTTTGCTTTCCTATTGCCTTCATCCAATTATGCGTACTCCTTTCCATGACAAGATGTATGTTGGAGGATCACTGTTGTCAATGGCTACCGTCCGTCCTCTCAGTGAAAATGGTCCAAATGCGCTGTCACCGCACGACTAATCATCTGTCGGTTCTCACTCATGTTGGAATAGGATCCATTGATCTTTTTGCATCTGTCACTACGCCCAACACTCACAAGTTTGAAGCTCGTCACAGTCATCCCATCCCTGATCCTACTCGGAATACCACAGACAAGTTTTAGACTTTTTGGATCTCAAGAATGATGCCAATTGATTCTAGCTTATACCACGAAGACTCTGATCTCACAGAATGGAAGGCTCTGTTGTCAGGAGAGGCAACCATGCATCGTGAACCAGGAGGCTAAGAGATGCACACTCAAGCTATTGCAGATAGAACAGAAGTGGTTGTCAGGCACGCGTTCATGGGTGAGAATGATGATGAGTGTCACGGATCATCACATTCATCAGGTTGAAGTGCGAGTGAATATCTTAGAATAAGAATAAGCTTCAATTGAATAGAAAAACAATAGTACTTTGCATTAATTCATGAAGAACAGCAGAGCTCCACACCTTAATCTATGGGGTGTAGAAACTCCACTGTTGAAAATACAAAAGTGATGAAGGTCCAGGCATGGCTGAATGGCCAGCCTCCAAACGTGTACAAAAGCATAAAGGTCTAAGGACTAATCGTCCAAAGATGAAAATACAACAGCAAGAAGTCCTATTTATAATGAACTAGTAACCTAGGGTTTACAGAAATAAGTAAATGATGCAGAGATCCACTTCTGAGCCCACTTGGTGTGTGCTTGGGCTGAGCGTTGAAGCTTTTTCGTGCATAGGCTATTTCTGGAGTTAAACGCCAGCTTTTGTGCCAGTTTGGGCGTTTAACTCCAATTCTGGTGCCACTTTGGGCGTTTTACGCCTGAAATTTTAGGCTGACTTTGAACGCCGGTTTGGGCCATCAAATCTCGAGTAAAGCATAAACTATTATATATTGCTGGAAAGCATATCTACTTTCCAACGCAATTAAGAGCTCGCCAATTGGGCTTCTGTAGCTCGAGAAAAGCCATTTCGAATGCAGCAGGGTCAGAATCCAACAGCATCTGCAGTCCTTTTTCAGCCTCTGACTCAGATTTTTGCTCAGGTCCCTTAATTTCAGCCAGAAAATACTTGAAATCACAGAAAAATACACAAACTCATAGTAAAGTCCAGAATTGTGATTTTTAATTAAAAACTAATAATTATATACTAAAAACTAACTAAATCATACTAAAAACTATGTAAAAACTGTGCCAAAAAGCGTATAAATTATCCGCTCATCAGTAGCGCTTCTCTTGGCTCTCTAGGTGCTTGGTTCAAAACCTGGCTGTTGCACTTTTGCCAATTTCCTTTGTGAAGCAATGCATGTAGCTCTTCCTTCCATGTCCTCCAGGTGCAAGGTTCGAAACTTGGCTTCACCATTTTGGTTGCTTGCACCTTGATTTCTTTCATGAAGGGACACGAAAAAGGTAGAAAAAGTTAACTGAGCGCTAGTGCTTCCTTCCATTCTCTTGGGTGCTCAGTTATGTTTTTCAACTTAACGTTGTGCCTTAGTGCTTCCTTGGTCATGATGCGCCATGTCCTTGCCTTTGGTGTGCCACGCTTTTGGTTCCTTGGGTCACGCTTTCCAAAGCATGGCCTAAGGTCCAAAGCGTGCTTTATCTTCAAAAGCATGCCAAATATTCCTTTTTCCACCATTTCTTCACCTACAAGTAATCAAAACAACCAATCAAAGCATCACCAAATTCACAAGGTTCATAAATTATTCAAAAACCAACTAATTTTAGCTTAAACCTCATGATTTAGTGTCAATTAAAGGATGGTTGATTGATTCAACAAAACCATGCAAATCCACTTCAAATTACTTACTTATAATGCAAGAAAGTGCATAAAACCAAATGAAACAAGTGAAAAATGCTTGAAAAGCTAGCATAAGATGTCTTGTCATCACAACACCAAACTTAAACCTTGCTTGTCCCCAAGCAAGCACCAAACATAAGAGAAAATGAAATGAAACAGAGAAGCATACATGTCCTTATTTAGCAGATAATTGAACTTGTTTCATGGGGTTTTATGCAGACAATGGTAGCTCATTTATTACTTGCTGATAGATAAGAAATGTTTCCTTAAAGATTCACTAGAGTTGCTGCTATAATGCCTTACTTTTGCTTGATCCCTCTTAGCTTTTTCTTTCTTTCTTTTGCTTAGAAAACTTATTTTTTAATGGAGGCTTGGTGGCAAATGTTGCAGCAGCCTTTTGGCTCAATTTTGCTCAACATTTCTTCACCACAGACACATGGCTCACAATTTCTTCCTAGGAACATTGATGCCCAGCATCTCTTTGGATTACTAAATGCTTTGTAACTAGGTTGCTCTTGATAGTGGACTTTCAGTTGGCAATCCCAGATCAGTTGATCTAAGTGGCCAAATTTCAAAATACTCCTCAGAACCTACTTGTCCAAGCACATCCCAGTACAAAAACACCACAGGCATATGTCCTAGGGTCCAAGCTATTGGTGTTTAGCCTTATTGTTTGTTTCTTTGTCCATTCTTGGCTTTTCTTTTTGTTTTTCTTTCTTATTTTTTTTGCTTCATTCTCAAGGGACTTTCTTTAATTAATAGACTTTATAGTAGCAAACTAATTTACACTTCAAAGAGCATGTTATTATGCAGCTTTTGTTATTTGAGCTAACCATTAAATCAAACAAGTACCACCACTGAATTTCATTCTAATTTCTACAACATTGGTCATTCACTTTTCTAAATCAAACATTTTTCTTTTATTTATTGGTGCACGAATTGTGAATCACACTTTTCACAACTCGTACCACTAACCAGCAAGTGCACTGGGTCATCCAAGTAATACCTTACGTGAGTAAGGGTCGATCCCACAGAGATTGTTGGCTTGAAGCAAGCTATGGTTATCTTGCAACTCTTAGTCAGGATATTAATTATAATTATCAGTTGACTTGCAAATGAACAAGAGAGCATGGATTAAATAATACTTGTTATGCAGTAATAGAGAATATGTTGGAGTTTTGGAGATGCTTTGTCTTCTGAATCTCTGCTTTCTCTCTGTCTTCTTCTTCACGCACGCAAGGTTCCTCCTATGGCAAGCTGTGTGTTGGTGGATCACCGTTGTCAATGGCTACCATCCGTCCTCTCAGTGAAAATGGTCCAAGTGCACTGTCACCGCACGGTTAATCACCTGTTGGTTCTCACTCATGCTGGAATATGATCCATTGATCCTTTTGCGTCTGTCACTACGCCCAACCCTTATGAGTTTGAAGCTCGTCACAGTCATTCAATCCTTGAATCCTACTCGGAATACCACAGACAAGGTTTAGACATTCCGGATTCTCAAAAATGCTGCCAATGGATTCTAGCTTATACCACGAAGATTCTGATTAAGGAATCCAAGAGATACTCATTCAATCGAAGGTAGAATGGAGGTGGTTGTCAGGCACGTGTTCATCAGTTGAGGATGGTGATGAGTGTCACGGATCATCACATCCATCATATTGAAATGCGAATGAACATCTTAGATAGAAACAAGCGTGTTTGAATAGAAAACAGAAATAATTGCATTAATTCATCGAGACACAGCAGAGCTCCTCACCCCAACAATGGAGTTTAGAGACTCATGCCATCAAAGAGTACAAAGTTCAGATCTAAAAATGTCATGAGATCCAAAATAAATCTCTAAAAGTAGTTTAAATACTAAACTAGTAACCTAGGTTTACAGAAAATGAGTAAATTAAAATAGATAGTGCAGAAATTCACTTCTGGGGCCCACTTGGTGTGTGCTGGGGTTGAGACTTGAGCTTTACACGTGTCTAGGCTGTTTCTAGAGTTAAACGCCAGGTTGTAACCTGTTTCTGGCGTTTAACTCCAACTTGTAACCTGTTTCTGGCATTTAATGCCAGAATGCAACATGGAACTGGCGTTGAATGCCAGTTTACGTCATCTATCCTTGAGCAAAGCATGGACTATTATATATTGATGAAAAGCCCTGGATGTCTACTTTCTAACGCAATTGAGAGAGTGCTAATTGGACTTCTGTAGCTCCAAAAAATCTATTCTGAGTGCAGGGAGGTCAGAATCCAACAGCATCAGCAGTCCTTTTTCAGCCTGAATCAGATTTTTGCTCAGCTCCCTCAATTTCAGCCAGAAATTACCTGAAATTATAGAAAAATATACAAACTCATAGTAAAGTCCAAAAATATGAATTTTTCCTAGAAACTAATAAAAATATACTAAAAACTAACTAAAACATACTAAAAACTATATGAAATTAACCCCAAAAAGCGTATAAAATATCCGCTCATCACAACACCAAACTTAAACTGTTGCTTGTCCCCAAGAAACTAGACAAATAAAATAGGATAAAAAGAAATTAAGAAGCAATAATCCCTCAGAGTTTTGAGTGAAGCTCAGATTCTAATTAGATGAGCGGGACTAGTAGCTTTTTGCTTCCGAACGGTTTTGGCATCTCACTTTATCCTTTGAAATTCAGAATGATTGGCATCCATAGGAACTCTGAATTCAGATAGTATTATTGATTCTCTTAGTTTAGTATGTTGATTCTTGAACACAGCTACTTTATGAGTCTTGGCCGTGGCCCTAAGCACTTTGCTTTCCAGTATTACCACCGGATACATAAATGCCACAGACACATAATTGGGTGAACCTTGTTAGATTGTGACTCAGCGTTGCTAAAGTCCCCAATTAGAGGTGTCTAGGGTTCTTAAGTACACTCTGTTTTTGCTTGGATCTTGACTTTAACCACTCAGTCTCAAGTTTTCACTTGACACCTTCACGCCACAAGCACATGGTTAGGGATAGCTTAGTTTAGCCGCTTAGGCCAGGATTTTATTCCTTTAGGCCCTCCTATCCACTGATGCTCAAAGCCTTGTATCCTTTTTATTACCCTTGCCTTTTGGTTTTAAGGGCTATTGGCTTTTTCTACTTGCTTTTTCTCTCTCTTTTTTTTTTCGCACAAGCTTTTGTATTCACTACTTTTTCTTGCTTCAAGAATCAATTTTATGACTTTTCAAATTATCAATAACATTTCTCTTGTTCATCATTCTTTCAAGAGCCAACAATTTTAATATTCATGAAATTCAATATCAAAAATATGCACTGTTCAGGCATTCATTCAGAAGACAAAAAGCATTGCCACCACATATTAATAATTAGAATTTTCCTTATTAAAAACTCGAAAAAGAAATATTGCCTCCTTATTCTAAAAATCTGCTATTTTATTCATGTTTGATGATGATGAGAAAAATAAATTATAGCTTAATTGGAGATAAAATCAAAATAGAAATACTAATTTCTACTACTCATATATGACTTCTAAGGTAAATTTCTAATAATTATCACAGAGTCAAGGCTAAGATTAGAACTTAACAACCTTGAATTTGGGAGGTGAATGCCTCTTTAGTCTATGGAGTGCTTGGCCCTTCAAGAGAAAGCCTCTGGTGCTTCAATTCCTTCAGTTCATGCCCTTGCTCTTCTTGTTCTCTAAGTAGTTTGCAGAGCATGCTGTTTTGATTTTGCTGTTCTTCCTTCAGTTGATCCACAGCTTCTTGCAACTTGGTGACAGATGCTTCTAGGCGCTCCCAGTATTCAATTTGAGGGATTTCCAGGAGGAACTCCTGTGCTCTCCTCTTGATGGGCTCGTCCTGCACTTGTTGTCCTTCTATAGACTTTTTGGTGATTGGTTGCTCAACTGAGATATACTCATCTACTCCTATTTTTACCCCAACATCTTTACAAAACAGAGAGACCAAGCTTGGATAAGCCAATCTGGCATCTTTAGAGTTCTTGTTTGCAATTTTGTAAAGCTCACAAGCAATCAGCTGATGAACTTCCACTTCTTTTTCAGCATAATGCAATGAATCATCACTGCTCTTCTGAAGGTGACCTCAGAGCGGTTGCTAGTGGATAGTATAGAGCACCCAATGAAGTCCAGCCAGCCTCTGGCAACTGGTTTGAGATCTCCTCTTTTGAGTTGGTTTGGGGCACCCTTTGTGTTGGTTGTCCATTTGACTCCAGGGAGGCATATGTCCTCTAGGATTTTGTCCAAGCTCAGATTTGATCTCATTATTCTCCTATTAAAGGAGTCTGGGTCATCTTGCAGTTGAGGCAGCTTGAAGATCTCCCTTATTTTGTCAGGGTGGGTGATGAGCGGATAATTTATACGCTTTTTGGCATTATTTTTAGGTAGTTTTTAGTAGGATTTAATTAGTTTTTAGTATATTTTTATTAGTTTTTAAATAAAAATCACATTTCTGGACTATACTATGAGTTTGTGTATTTTTTTGTAATTTCAGTTATTTTCTGGCTGAAATTGAGGGACCTGAGCAAAAAGTCTGATTCAGAGGCTGAAAAAGGACTGCAGATGCTGTTGGATTCTGACCTCCCTGCACTCAAAATGGATTTTCTGGAGCTACAGAAGTCCAAATGGCGCGCTCTCAATTGAGTTGGAAAGTAGACATCCAGGGCTTTCCAAAAATATATAATAGTTTATACTTTGTCCACGTTTAGACGACGCAAACTGGCGTTCAACGCCAGTTCTCTGCCCTATTCTGGCGTTAAACGCCAGAAACAGGTTACAAGTTGGAGTCAAACGCCCAAAACAGGTTACAACCTGGCGTTTAACTCCAGAAACAGCCTAGGCATGTGTAAAGCTCTAGTCTCAGCCCCAGCACACACCAAGTGGGCCCCAGAAGTGGATTTCTGCACTATCTATCATAGTTTACTCATTTTCTGTAAACCTAGGTTACTAGTTTAGTATTTAAACAACTTTTAGAGATTTATTTGGGATCTCATGACATTTTTATATCTGAACTTTGTACTCTTTGACGGCATGAGTCTCTGATAAACCCATATTTTATGATATATTTTGTGCTTAGTTTGAATGATTTATTCAATCCTTCACCCACTTATTCATATTAATTGCATGATTTTACTTCTCCTTCCTTATTATATGATGTATGTGAAAAAAACATGTTTCCTATGCTTTAAAATTAATTATTTTAATTACCTTTACTATCATTCGATGCCGTGATTTATGTGTTAAGTAGTTTCAGATCTTCTAAGGCAGGAATGACTTAAAGGATGGAAAGGAAACTTACAAAATGGAAGGAAAGCACAAAACAGAGTCCTTGAAGAAACTGGCATCCACGCGATCGCATGGACGATGCGAACGCATGCCAAGCGCGAAGAAGCAGCGACGCGACCGCATGACTGATGCGACCGTGTACCAAGGAAAACGCTCATAGCGAATTCTGAAGCCCTTTTTGGCCCAAATCCAAGTCCAGAAGGCATAGACCAGAGGTTATGAAGTGGGGGAATGCATCCATTCAGGGGAGTCTCCACTTTAGTTTAGTTTTCATGATTTAGATCTAGTTAAGAGAGAGGTTCTCTCTCTCTCTTTAGGATTAGGATTTAGGATTTCTCTTAGTTTTAGGAGTGACTCTCAATCCCAGGTTCAATATTTCTTTTATTTACTTTTACAATTTGATTTATGAATTCTTACATGTTACAGATTACTCTTTTGAATTAATGTTATTTGAGGTATTTCAGTTTAATATTGCTTTCTTTTATTTATGCTATTATTTCTTTTAATCTGAAGACATTCTTATTCCAGTAGATTTACTTTTCTTCTTTTGGCCTTGGTTAAGAAATCAATAACTCAGGAGCTATCAAACTCAACATGATTGGTAATTGTTATCTTGGTTAATTGAATTGAACTTCAATAATCCCAATCTTTTCTTAGGAAATAAATAGGATTCGAAGATCAAACCAATTAATCCCTTGACCTTCCTTTATCTTAGTAAAGGTTAACAAAGTGAAATTAAGATTCAATTCTCATCATCATTGATAAGGATAGCTAGGATAGGATCTCTAATTTCCCATACCTTGCCAAAAGTTTATTTATAGTCATTTATTTATTTTACTTGCCATTTAAATTGCTTGTTCTTCATTTACTTTATTTGCTAATTAAACTATTCGCTCCTCATTCTCAAAACCCCAATTTACAATCTCCATAACCAATAATAAGAACATACTTCCCTGCAGTTCCTTGAGAAGACGACCCGAGGTTTAAATACTTCGGTTATCAATTCATTTAGGGGTTTGTTACTTGTGACAACCAAAACGTTTGTACGAAGGGATTTCTGTTGGTTTAGAATCTATATCTACAACGCGACTATTTTTATAAAATTCTTTACTAGCAAAAATTCTAACGTCAAAATGGCGCCGTTGCCGGGGAACTGCTAACGTGTGCCTTATTATTAGTTATTGTAAATATTTTTCCTTTACTTGTTTATTTGTTTATTTTTATTTTTATTTTTATTTGCATTAGTTACTATGAATTCTCACCCCTCTCGCTTTGAGTTTGGTTCTAACTTTGCTGAAGGAAATAGAAGCTACAGCAGGAATATGCATCAAGATCAGACCAATCAAGGATGGACGGAGTCGAAAGGACCTAATCAACCCTTTAGGCAACAACACCCTCCAAGATATCATGGACAAAGACCACTCTGCAATGCATACCCAGCTGAAAGATATGGTGGACAACCTTGTAGCTACCAACAAGTCCCACCCCGTGCCTATAGACCATCCTCTCAACATAACCTCGAACCGCCACACTCGCAAGCATCTTTTCGCCATTCGCCACCATATGATCCTCATTTACCCCGATTCCAATCCAACTACTCCCAAACACCACCACTCCCCCATGTACCACGTCCAAATCTATCACCCCGAGAATCAGAGATTCGCCTCAAGGAAACAACAGATTAACTTCAAACAACCATTCATCAACTGGAGCAAGCAATAAGTCAATTACTTGCCAGACGTTCGAACATTCAAGGACCTCCCACAACACCATGTGGACAATCTAATGAAGAGCGTAGCATGAAGGAGATACTAGAGACTCCAGTGGACATGACAGAGCCTGACTTCGTCCTAGAACAAGTAGAGGAAGCTGTCACTATACAAAAAGAAGAGTTGGTTGAAGACTTAGGAGACGCTGAACTCCCATGGGAGTCCAGAGTTGTGGAGAGTTCTGTCAAAGATGTTACAATTGATGCTAAGGAGGGTGGTGCACAACCTCCAAAGCTAATCTTTTATGGAGAACTAGACAGGATAATTCCAGAAGCAAGTTTCCTTGATGATGATAGTCATAAATCAAGTTCTCCTAGTGATGGACTTGCATCCGCAAGCAAATTCTCTGAGATCGAAGACTCTTCCCTAGATGAATACGAAGATGACGCGGAGGTAGATTTCTCTAAACCGCCCATTTATGACTCAAGTGATGAGGAAGACATAGAAGACTTTGATCAGGACGATGTTACATTTGAAGAATTCTGCGAGGAAGTGAAGAGATTCACAGAAGAGCACAAGGGAGTAGAACCTACAGAACCACTGGAAACACCTATCCCAAGGCTACTACCACCCAATACAAGCTTCAAGTGGGTACAATCCTTAACCCTTAGCTTTATTTTTCCACTTGAATACGGTTTGCTTGAAACAGATGGCCAGCTTAGAGCTCTCTGCGGCTTTAAGAGTAAGAGGGAAATGGATCATATTCAGAGCTGGTGCACAAAGTTCAATAAGGTTCCACGCTTCAACTCGAAGTGCACGGATTGGTATCATGCTCAATTGAATGGATCACGAAGAACGTTTGGTCACCGTGGTGAGAATCTACTTTTTAAACCGCCCGGATGGAAACATGTAGATCAAAACGGAGGTGGATTTAAAAGCAAAGCTTGGGATCATGGATTCTATTCTGACATTTGTCATCCCGGGAGCCTGAAAATTTGTTTAAAGCTGCTCAGAAGCTTTACATGCCTAGTTTGGGACCCCGGAGGCTATTGGCATTCCAAGCATTGGTGGAGATTCCTGGATGAATACAAGCATAAGCCACCATAACAGAGAGCTCCCCAAATGTCCAACTTAAGGACTCTAACTAAAAGTGCTAGGTGGGAGACAACCTACCATGGTATGATCGTTTCTTTTTCATTTTTATTTAGTTTTATTTGTTTTCGAGTTTTATTTTATTATATTGAACCTGGAGTTTTGCATCACATTCATACTAACACTGCATTCTGCATTTTTCAAAAAAAAAAAAAAGCACGCACGCGACGCGGCAGCGTCGCTGACGCGTCCGCGTCACTAGTCCGTTGGGAAGAAAAGAATTGAACGGAGAGTCATGCGAGAGTGTGGCTAGAGGTGCGCCTTTAGCATAATTTGACCCCACGCGACAGCATCGCCCATGCGACCGCGTCATATGGGAATAATGGCCTCTCACGCGACCGCGTGCCCCACGCGGCCGCGTGACCAGGATTTCGACGTCAAAGTGGTGCACACCCGAAAATTGTGCGAGAGTGGTGCTGGATTGGTGCTGAACGCATAATCCTTCCCATGCGGCCGCGTGACCCACGCGACCGCGTCATATTTCTTTAAAGCCCACTCACGCGATCGCATGCCCCATGCGATCGCGTCACTTAAAATTTGGCAATAATATGATTTTGAACAGAGAGTTGTGTGAGCGCGAGGCTGCCCTCGCGCTAGTAGCATAAAACGTGTCACGCGACCGCGTGACCGACGCGACCTCATCGATTAACTTAAAGTGCAAGTCACGCGACCACGTGCCCCACGCGTCCGCGTCGCTTGCGCCGCACAACTTATCCTAATTTGCCAAATATCTTATCTTTTCTTCTCCAATCCTAATTTTTCCTCCCTCCTTTCTTACTTACTTCTTCTTCCATTCTTTCCCTTCTCATTCCTCTTATCTTTTATTTTATTTTATTTTATTTATTTGCATACTTTAATTCATTGCATATTTTTATTTTTCTAAATTTATTATTTTACCATTGGTGTTCAAATGTTCTTATTCAACTGTTACATCTTTTCTGGTATTTTCTTGGTGCTTAGTGACTTGTTTAATTCTGATTGAGTAATATTATTTATATCAATGCCAACCTTTTATATCTATACTACTTTTGTATTGACATGAATTTATATTATCTCTCCTTCCCTACTCTCTTCCCCATTGTTGTAAATTTTGCACCACTGGTATGCCATGGCTTCTATTGTTTTCTTACGCACATGTTGAAGCTTCCATGTACATGAGACCCTTATCATTTGGCATTAACCCACCCATAATTCAATTATTTTCTTATCTTTATTTCTGGGTTACTGTTCTTCTTTTTCTCTTCTTTCAGGCTGGCCACCGAAGACGGAAAAAGGGAGAAATTTCTAAAAGGGGAGACAAACAAGTCCATCTGCACAATCCTTGAAGAAAGGCATCAGTTGGAACAACCCGTCCTCCTGCACATCTCAGCATGCACCGAGGACGGTGCAATCTTTAAGTGTAGGGAGGTCGATACCGACTTCCATGGGTTAGTTACTTCATATTTTAACACCAATGGTTTATTTTCCTTGTTAGTTGTTGCATTTGCATGTTTGATTGCATGATTATTTGATTTTGTGCATATTTTACCACTTGGTTGAAGTAATATTTTCTTTTTCAAGAAACCTTTTAGAGCATTTCACTAATTTGAATAAAATTTAATGTTACACTTGTTTGAAGAAATATTATTTTGGAACATGGTTTAGAGTTCGAACACACAAAACCTGTGAGATTTTGAGCCTATTTGAATTGGTTGCATTTTATCAACCAAAATTTTGTTTTAGTGTGTATTGTTCTCTCTAAAATTGTGATCTTTGTCTTGCTTAATTCTATATTTCCATTTATTTGATGTATGCATGCACTTACATGATTGAGGCCTTTGTTTCACTGATCTTACATACCCATATGGCCTTACCTTTCATTATCCCTTGCAAACCAATGTTGAGCCTATTATACCCCTTTGTTCTTTACTTTAGCACATCATTAACTCTAAGCGGAAAACAATAATGTCCTTAATTTGAATCCTTGGTTAGCTTAGACTAGTGAAAGTGCTCATGAATTAAGTGTGGGGAAGTGAATTTGGAAACATTTGGTTTGAGAATTGAGTATGTTAGAATTTTCTGAAAATGTGAAAGAAATGTTTAGGACATGATTCATGCATCCAATAATTTAATCATATGCATTGAGAAAAAATAAAAGAAAAAAATGTATATATAAAAAAAAAAGAAGAAAAAGAGAAAAAGAAAAGAAAAAAAAGAGCAAATAAGAAAAAGGGGACAAAATGCCCCAAAGTAAGTGGCGAAAGCAATGCATATGTACTGTACTTGAAATTAGAATGCATGAATATGTGGAAAACATGGTTAATGGATAGTTAGATGTGGTATTATGATTACATGGATTGTCTAAAGTTAGGTGGAAAGTTTAAGTTAATTAAAGATTCAGATTTTAGTCCACTTGACCAAATACAATCCTACCTTGACCCTAACCCCATTACAACCCTTAAAAGACCTATTGATATGTGTATTTGTGCATCAAATTTATGTTGATCGTTAGATAAAGAGCAAGCCTTAGAAAGCAAGGTTAATAGAGAATTGAGAGAATCGAACCTTAAACACATGAGTGATTAGAGTGCATACACTTCCAGTGAGGGTTCGATGCTCGATTCTTTGTTCCCAGCTTTCACGAGCTATTTTCTTTTGCAAGTTTACTTGTACTTCATTTTTATGATTTGAATTAGTGAAATCCAGTTCATATTTATTCTTGGAGAATTTATTTACTTTTAACCAAGTAGGAAAAAGCATGATGCATCTAGGTAGTTGCATTTAGATTAGATTGCATTGCATGGCATTCCACCACTTTAACCTAACATTACTCTTGGATTTAGCATGAGGACATACTACTGTTTAAGTGTGGGGAGGTTGATAAACCCATATTTTATGATATATTTTGTGCTTAGTTTGAATAATTTATTCAATCCTTCACCCACTTATTCATATTAATTGCATGGTTTTACTTCTCCTTCCTTATTATGTGATGTATGTGAAAAAACATTTTCCTATGCTTTAAAATTAATTATTTTAATTATCTTTACTATCATTCGATGCCGTGATTTGTGTGTTAAGTAGTTTCAGATCTTCTAAAGCAGGAATGACTTAAAGGATGGAAAGAAAACTTACAAAAATGGAAGGAAAGCACAAAACGGAGTCCTTGAAGAAACTGGCATCCACACGATCGCATGGACGACGCGACCGCATGCCAAGCGCGAAGAAGTAGCGACGCGGCCGCATGACTGACGCGACCGCGCGCCTTAAGAAGAACATCTATGACGCGGCCGCATGACTGATGTGACCGCGTACCAAGGAAAACTCCAATTGACGTGACCGCGTGACCCATGCGGACGCGTGATAGAGGCCACGCACCAGAAATTGCAGAAAATGCTCAGAGCGAATTCTGAAGCCCTTTTTGGCCCAAATCCAAGTCCAGAAGGCATAGACCAGAGGTTATGAAGTAGGGGAATGCATCCATTCAGGGGAGTCTCCACTTTAGTTTAGTTTTCGTGATTTAGATCTAGTTTAGAGAGAGGTTCTCTCTCTCTCTTTAGGATTAGGATTTAGGATTTCTCCTAGTTTTAGGAGTGACTCTCAATCTCAGGTTCAATATTTCTTTTATTCACTTTTACAATTTGATTTATAAATTCTTCCATGTTACAGATTGCTCTTTTGAATTAATGTTATTTGAGGTATTTCAGTTTAATATTGCTTTCTTTTATTTATGCTATTATTGCTTTTAATATGAAGACATTCTTATTCCAGTAGATTTACTTTTCTTCTTTTGGCCTTGGTTAAGAAATCAGTAACTCAGGAGCTATCAAACTCAACATAATTGGTAATTGTTATCTTGGTTAATTGAATTGAACTTCAATAATCCCAATCTTTTCTTAGGAAATAAATAGGATTTGAAGATCAAACCAATTAATCCCTTGACCTTCCTTTATCTTAGTAAAGGTTAACAAAGTGAAATTAAGATTCAATTCTCATCATCATTGATAAGGATAGCTAGGATAGGATCTCTAATTTCCCATACCTTGCCAAAAGTTTATTTATAGTCATTTATTTATTTTACTTGCCATTTAAATTGCTTGTTCTTCATTTACTTTATTTGCTAATTAAACTATTCGCTCCTCATTCTCAAAACCCCAATTTACAATCTCCATAACCAATAATAAGAACATACTTCCCTGCAGTTCCTTGAGAAGATGACCCGAGGTTTAAATACTTCGGTTATTAATTCATTTAGGGGTTTGTTACTTGTGACAACCAAAACGTTTGTACGAAGGGATTTCTGTTGGTTTAGAATCTATATCTACAACGCGACTATTTTTATAAAATTCTTTACTAGCAAAAATCCTAACGTCAGTCTCTAAACTCCATTGTTGGGGGTGAGGAGCTCTGCTGTGTCTCGATGAATTAATGCAACTATTTCTGTTTTCTATTCAAACACGCTTGTTTCTATCTAAGATATTCATTCGCACTTCAATATGATGAATGTGATGATCCGTGACACTGATAAACTACTATTTTATGGTTTATTTTGTGTTTAATTGGGTGGTTTTATCATGATACTTACCCACTTATTCATTAAATAAGCATGCATTTATAATTCCTTCCTAAAGTTATTGCATGATTGAAAATTTGCTTCCTAGATACTTTTAATTATATATTTTATTTCTCCTTTATTCCATTTGATGCCGTGATCTGTGCGTTAAGTGTTTCAGACTTTATAAGGCATGAATGAGTTGGAGATTGGAAAGGAAGCTTGCAAAAATGGAAGGAACACAAGAAATTGAGGAGATGACCAGCGAGGAGTGACGCGGTCGCATGGCTCATGCGACCGCGCGAAAGAGAGGAAATCGCAGTGACACGGCCGCATGGATCACGCGACCGCGCGGTATGGAATAGCACGAGTGACGCGGTCGCATGGACGACGCGTCCGCGTGACATGCGCGATCTGCATAAATCTGCAGAATCGTTGGGGCCGATTTCGGGCCTTATTTTGACCCAGTTTTCGGCCCAGAAAAGCAGACTAGAGCCAAGGAACATGCAGAATGGAGGACAGCATTCATTCTACACAAGTTTTAGTTTTTAGATCTAGTTTTACTCCTCCTCTAGGTTTTTTTCTCTCTGCACATTCATAGTTTTTAGGATTTGTTATGTTCATTGTTTTGCATTGGGATATTGAGAAGAGTTATTGCCTCATCAAGACTTCGACATTCTAGTTCGTTCTCTTTACTTGTCTCTTACTCTTCCATGTTCCTTATTTTACTTAATTTTACTATTGGATTATTTTAGCATTTATTAATACAAGAATTACTTTTATTTTTAATTAATCCTTTGATCATTATTTATCATGTCTTTCTTTAATTCCTTTTCTTATGTTATGAATTTTTTATTTACAATGAGCGAGTAGTTCCCTAACTTGATGGGGAGTTGATTGAAAGGAACCCTTGAGTTGATATGCTCAAGAGAAAGATTGTAATTGGGTTTATTGTTGGATTGCTTTCTAATCACTAACACCTATCCTCCCAAGAGTGGATTGGAACTTGTGAATAGAAACAGCATTCTGACTTGTTTGACTTTTCCTTATTTAGTAAGGGACAACTAGACACAATAACCCTCAATTGTCAATTAATCTTGAGAGTACTGCAACAAGAATAGGGCTCCCAGCTAATCAACTCCCAGTCAAGGCCTTTATTTAATTTACATTCATTCTCTGATTTAATTTCCTGCAATTCAACTCAACCCTTTTTGAAAACCATCTAATTAATAAAATAGCACACTTTCCTGCAACTCGTTGGGAGACGACCTGGGATCCATACTCTCAGTATTTTAATTTTAATTTTGTGACACCCTTTTAAATTGATAAAGCGGATTTCTGGTTGGTTGAGAAGTATACTTGCAACGCATATTTTATAATCATTCTTAATTAGCCAATTTCTGCCCACGTCAATTTTTGGCGCCGTTACCGGGGAGTTGCAATAGAGTGCTAAAGTTATTAATTAGATTTTTATTTATTTATTTGCATTTTATTTTATTTTGCTACTATGAGCTGCTTGTTTCTTTCGCTAGATGACGCGTTCACTTCTTGATCCAAGCTTGCCAGTATTCGATCCTGAGATTGAAAGAACCATCTCACAAATAAGGCGAGCTTGGCGTCGGTTAGTCCTCTCTGAGGGCGGGTCTGAAACGTCATTTGAGGAAGAAACCAGCCCCCGTTCTACTAATTCGGTTGTTTTACGTGTAGACGACATGGCAGCACCTAGGAGAGTTACCATCCATGAGGAAGGAGCCCATAATTTTACCATGCAACCGTTTCAAGCACATCACCCAGCGGTGGCTACAGACTTTGAATTAAAAACCACACTGCTCAATCTGATGCCCATGTTTCATGGCTTACCTACTCAAGAGCCTATCAAGCACCTGAGAGATTTTCAAGCAGCCTGTTCTACTGTCAGGCGTGACGATGCAAATGAAACTTCAATTTTGCTGAAAGCTTTCCCGTTTTTTCTTGAGGAAAAGGCGAAAGAGTGGTACTACACTCAATCCGCAGCAACTGTATTCGACTGGGATACACTCAGAAAAGAATTTTTGGAAAAATTCTTCCCAGCTGAAGTTACTGATAAACTGAGAAAAGACATCTCCATGATTGTTCAGGATGACAACGAGACTCTCTATGAATACTGGGAGCGCTTCAATAATCTTCTGGAAGTATGCCCTACCACATGATTGACAAGATAGTGTTACTAAGTTACGTCACACAGGGCATGAGGCCCCAAGATAAGACCACATTGGAAAGTGCTAGCAACGGGTCTATGAAGAAGTATAAGACCACTGATGAGGCATGGCAATTGATCAGCGACTTAGCTGAATCTACTAGGAACCACAGGCAGAAATAAGGCCGTTCAAAAGCCGTTACAGAAGTATCCTCTAGCAGAGAGACTGCTGCTCTAGCTCAGAGTATCTGTGAAATGACCAACTTGCTGAAGCAAATGCAATTGAATCAACAACAAGTTCAGCAAGCTTAACCTTCTCTAGCACAGCAAAGCCAACAGTTAGTCCCACAGAGAGTCTGCATAATTTGTGCTAATTATAGCCATTATACTGATGAATGTCCGCAGCTCCAGCAGGAAGATAACACCGTGGCAGCCACTCATAACTTCTATGACCACCCTAACCAAGGATACAATCAAGGTGGCAATTACAACCATGGATGGCAGGATAATTCTAACCAGAATTGGAGGACAACAACAACAGAGGAGGCAGAGATAATCAGGGAAATCAGAGGTGGAATAACAACAACAACAGGCAGCAGAATCAAAATCAGCTTTACAGAGCACCTCACCTGAGGCAATCCCAAGGACCACAAAATACCCAACAGCAGACTTCTCAATTTACTTATCCTTCTTCGTCTTCTAATGATGACTTACTACAAAATATTGATCGGAGACAACAGACCATAGAAAATAACATTCAAACCACTCTGAATGGTCTGAACGCTACTTTGCAAGCTCTTGTCTCACAGATTGGATCAATGAATAACCCCAATAATCAGTCTTTGAGCTCCAGTGGAATCCCCTCTCAACCATTACCCAACCCAAAGGGTGGTATTAATGCCATTACCCTCAGGTCCGGAACCACACTGCAGGAGAGGAACCAGGAAGAGCCAAACCCACCAAAACACGCCTCAGCTGAAGAGGTAGTGGAAATAGAAGATGTTGAAGAGGAAGAGGACACACAGGACATGGCTGAAGAAGAAGAAGTGCAACCACAAGAGGAAGCACTGAAAGGCGCAAACACTGCAGAAGACACCACTCCCATTCTATTTCCACAACTTGCAAGGAAGCCCAGGAAGCAGCTGGAACCCGATCCAAAAATGGTAGAGATATTCAAAAAGGTTGAGGTAATTGTTCCTTTATTTGATGTTATTCAACAGGTACCTAAATATGCAAAGTTTCTAAAAGATTTATGTATACATAAAGACAAAATTAATGAATTAGAAACTATTCCTTTAGGTAGTTCCATATCTGCTTTAATGGGAGGTTTACCTGAAAAGTGTAGTGACCCAGGTCCTTGTATGGTTAATTGTACTATTGGTGGTGTAATAATTTCTGACTGCATGTGTGATCTAGGATCATGTGTTAGTGTAATGCCTTTGTCTATATATGATGTTTTGAGGCTCCCTCCCTTAAAAAGGTCGGCAGCTCGTTTTGTGTTAGCAGATAAAAGCATTATTACAGTGGCTGGAGTTGCTGAAGATGTTTTAGTGGGCATTAAGGGACTCACATTCTCCATTGATTTTTATATTCTGGAGATGCCCCCAAATGACTCAAAGAAGCCATCATCAATCCTACTCGGAAGACCATTCCTGAAGACCTCAAAGTTTAAATTAGATGCTTTTTCAGGAACATACTCTTTTGAAATAGATGGCCGAGTAGTAATCTTTAATCTGAATGGAGTTGTGAAGCATCCTCTGTAGGATCATTCTATCCTCCAGTGTGACATCATTGACGAAACTGTAGCTGAGGTTCATCAGGAGGAATTTGAAGAGAAGCACACAGGACAAGGTCCGAGTGTGGGGACACTCATGAACGACAATGAGGGCACTTCGGCATTTTCACTAGCTTCAGATAATCCAGAGCCTGACCATGAGCAGAAGTTAGAGTTGAAACCCCTTCCCCCACACCTCAAATATGCTTACCTTGAAGACAAGCAGAAGTTCCCAGTTATCATTGCAAGGGAACTCACTCCTCAACAGGAAGAACAGCTACTTGGTGTGCTGAGGAAGCACAAAAGGCAATTGGTTGGAGTTTGGCAGACATAGTAGGCATCAACCCTCAAGTATGTGAGCACAGAATATTTTTAGAAGAGGGAGCAAGACCTGTCCATTAACCCCAGAGAAGAATGAACCCCACTATCTTAGAGGTTGTTAAGAAGGAAGTGACCAGACTACTGGATGCAGATATCATCTATCCCATCTCAGACAGTGAATGGGTGAGCCCAGTACAAGTAGTGCCAAAGAAGTCTGGCATCACTGCAGTGAAGAATGAGCATGGAGAGCTCCTGACAACCAGAGTTCAAAATGCTTGGAGGGTCTGCATTGATTACAGGCGTCTCAACCAAGAAACCCGTAAGGATCACTATCCTCTTCCATTCATTGATCAAATGCTGGATCGCCTGTCAGGTAAATCACATTATTGTTTCTTAGATGGTTACACAGGTTATTTCCAGATTCATATAGCTCCTGAGGATCAGGAGAAGACTACTTTTACATGTCCTTTTGGGACTTATGCTTACAAGAGAATGCCCTTTGGCTTGTGCAATGCACCAGCTACTTTCCAAAGGTGCATGATAAGTCTTTTCTCTAATCTTATTGAGGACTGTATGAAAGTTTTTATGGACGATTTTAGCGTTTATGGTGATTCCTTTAGCCTTTGCTTAGATGGACTATCTAGAGTATTGGATAGATGTGTCAGTACAAACCTTGTATTAAATTTTGAAAAATGTCACTTTATGGTTAAACAAGGGATTGTACTAGGACATGTTGTGTCTAATACTGGCATTTCTATGGATCCAGCAAACATGGATGTTATTTCTAGTTTACCTTACCCCTCTTCTGTGAGGGAGGTCTGTTCTTTCCTTGGCCATGCAGGTTTTTACAGGAGGTTCATTAAGGACTTCAGTAAGGTAGCACTTTCCTTATCCAGATTACTGCAGAAAGATATTGAGTTCGAGTTCAGTGAAAATTACAAACAAGCATTTGATAAGCTGAAGACCGCACTGACTCAAACCCCAATTGTAAGAGGACCAGATTGGAGCCAACCATTTGAAATAATGTGCGATGCTTCCAACCATGCAGTAGGAGCAGCACTGGCTCAGCGTGAAGGTAAGGATCCTTTTGTTATTGCTTATGCGTCTAAAACTTTAGATGCTGCTCAGTCCAATTGCACTACCACTGAGAAAGAGCTTCTTGCTATTGTTTTTGCTCTGGATAAATTTCGAGCCTATTTACTTGGTGCGAAGGTAGTAGTGTATTCAGACCACGCAGCTCTAAGGTATTTATTATCTAAAAAGGAGTCCAAACCAAGGCTTATACGTTGGATACGGCTATTACAAGAGTTTGATTTAGAAATTAAGGATAGGAGTGGAAATCAGAATTTAGTGGCAGACCATTTGAGTCGCCTTGAGCACATTACAGATGACTCTACTCCTACGGCTGATAATTTCCCATTTGATAACCTGCAAGCAGTATCTGAGATAGTCCTTTGGTATGCGCCTGTAGCTAATTATCTAGTTAGCCGCACTTTTCTAAGCATCAAAGAGACAAGCTGAAAAGCGAGTCTAAATATTATATATGGGATAACCCATATTTATGGAGATGTGGCGCTGACCAGGTAATTAGGCGGTGTGTGCCTCAATCAGAATTCCGGTCTATTTTAGAGGCATGTCACTCATCTGAGAGTGGATGACATTTTGGCCCTCAAAGAACTGCTAGAAAAATCTTAGACTGTGGATTCTGGTGGCCTACTCTTTTTAAGGACGCTGCTGAATTTTGTAGATCTTGTTTTCCATGCCAGAAATTTGGTAATATATCCAGGAGGGATGAGATGCCTCAACAAATTATGCTTTTCTGTGAAATTTTTTATGTTTGGGGCATTGACTTCATGGGTCCATTTCCAAATTCTAATGGTTATTTTTATATATTGTTAGCTGTGGATTACGTTTCCAAATGGGTGGAAGCAATTCCTACCCGCACTGATGATGTTAACACTGTTGTTTCCTTTGTGAGAAACCATATTATTTGTCACTTTGGATCACCACGAGCAATCGTGAGCGATCAAAGCACCCACTTTTGTAACAGGAGACTAACAGGACTAATGAAGAAGTATGGAATAATTCATAAAGTTGCAACAGCCTACCATCCTCAGACTAATGGGCAAGCCGAGGTGTCAAATAGAGAGATAAAGCGTATCTTGCAAAAGATAGTCAAACCTCATAGAAGAGACTGGAGCACCAGGCTACAAGATGCACTTTGGGCGTACAAAACCGCATACAAAACACCCATTGGGATGAGTCCTTTCCGCTTAGTTTATGGAAAAGCTTGTCATCTCCCTGTTGAAGTAGAGCACAAAGCCTTTTGGGTAGTAAAGGAATGCAACATGGGAATTGAAAAAGCCGGAGCTGAAAGGAAGTTGCAACTACAAGAACTGGAGAGCCTTCGCCTAGAAGCTTATGAGAACTCAAGACTATACAAGGAGAAGATGGAGGCTGTACATGATCAGCACATCAAGAGGAAAGAGTTCCAACCTGGGGACTTAGTCCTCCTTTACAAATCTCGACTGAGCCTCATGCCAGGCAAGTTGAGATCGAGATGGGAAGGTCCATACAGAGTAGAGAAGGCCGCACCGTATGGAGTCTATCACCTAAGTCATCCTTCGAGCTCTGAACTTATCAAAGTTAATGGACATCGTTTAAAGCTGCACCATGGCGAGAAGCTGAAGAAAAACAAGGAGCTTGAGATCTTCCTCTTGGAAGCTCCCCACATAGCCGAAGACTGAGCTAGTGGAGCGTCCAACTTACGGACGTTAAAGCAAAGTGCTAGGTGGGAGACAACCCACCATGGTATAATCATTCTTTTCTTTATTTTTAGTCTTCTTATTCAATAACTCTTCTCTTCATTAGTACATTTCGTGCATCTGCATTTACATACTTTTATTTAAAAAAAAAAAGGGAGAGAGCACGCGACGCGACCGCATCAGCAACGCGTCCGCGTCACAAGGAGATGGGAGACAATATTAATATGAACAGAGAGTTACGCAGGAGCAGCGCTGGAGGCGTGCCAATGGCACAAATCATCCCACGCGACTGCGTCGCTGACGCGACCGCGTGCCCCACGCGGCCGCATGCCTTGGATTTCGACGTAAAAGGGTGCACAACCAATTATTGTGCTAGAGTGGTGTTGGATTGGTGCTGAACGCACAATTCTACCCACGCGGCCGCGTGACCCATGCGACCGCGTCACATTCTTCTAAAGCCCACTCACGCGATCACATGCCCCATGCGATCACGTCACTTAAAATTCGGCACTAATAATAATTTGAACAGAGAGTTGTGCGAGCGCGAGGCTGCTCTCGCGCCAGTAGCATGAATTGTGTCACGCGACCGCGTGACCGACGCGACCGCGTCAATCCACTTCAGTGCAAGTCGCGTGACCGCGTGCCCCACGCGTCCGCGTTGCTTGCGCCGCACAACTCACCCTATTTTGCCAATTATCATATCTTTTTCTCCCCAAATCCTATTTTCTCTTTTCCCTCCTTCTTTCTTCTCCCTCCCTTCTTCCCTTCTTCCTTCTTTCTCACTTTCTACTCTCTCTCACCCCCATTAACAAGGTTTTTCTTTTACTTCTTCCCTTACTACTTTTCTATTATTCTTTTTATTTTTATATGTCATCTTTTCTTTTCTTTTTACCTTCCTTATTCATATTTTCTTTTTCTTTCTTTTTTCCTTTTTACTTGGTGTTATCAATTTATGTGAGTCATTATTTATTGCTTGTGGATTGTTGTAAATTTGTTTGACAATTATATATCACTTTTTAAGGGATTACTTGCATGTTCTAATTCTTACTTTCAAGAGCTTCTTCTACATGCATGCTATGTGTTTGTGAAAAAGCCCATATGGCATTATGAACTTCTCTACATCTTTCTACTCTAATATTCAATACTTGCTTTTCACAAATTCCCTTTACTATTTTATTCATTAAATTTAATTGTCAATACAAACGTGATGGTTAGTTACGAGTGATAACATATTTAAAGTGGACATTGAATGCTTGATCTATGCTACTCATGCCTTTGCCTGCATGCCAATAAACCTCTTGCATTTCATTGTCCTACATGCACTTGCTATATTTTCATTGATGAACTTTTCACATGTAATCCGGACCATGTGTTAATGTCATCCTTCTTTATTGTGCATTGATTATCACTTACATCACCCTCTTCCTTGCTCTACCCCTGTAAATTCAATTTACTTTCTCTTTCCTTTTTTTAGGATGGCCACCAAGAAAGGAAAGGAGAAAGCTACTCCCAAACAACCAGCAAAAAGAGGAACAAAAAGATCATTAGTGGCAGAACCCTCTTCAACTACAGTCAAGCCCTCAACAAAAAGGATTATGAGGATTATAAAGATTGATGAAAAAGAAAAAGCCTTCCCAGCAAAGGACACTGCGGGATTTCTCAATCGCTACTGTGAGAAGATGTTCCCCATTCTAGGTGAAAGGAGTTACAACAACGAACACCTTCTTATCCTCCCGCCCAATATTGCTACTTTTGTTGAGCCACAAATTGCACGAAGACAATGGGGCTTCCTACAGAGACAGCCGAAGCAGGTCAATCTTTCTTGGGTAGTCGAGTTCTACTCTAACTTCTACCTGCCAACCCTGCAGTCTATCTTTGTCCGTCAGAAGCAAGTTCCCATTACAGAAGAGGCCATTTAAAAAGATTTAGGTCTTTCCCCTATTCCAGAAGGACTGGAGGCCTTTCAAGAAGCCTCACTCAAGCGCCAGATATACCAATTTGACTGGGAAGCTGTTCTCAGAGTTATCGCACTACCTGGCAGCCGTTGGATCTACGGATACCATCGTACCCGCCCTAAGGGAATCTCAGCTTCAGCACTTACCTTGGAGGCTCACGTATGGGCACAAATTATGTCCCACTACGTCTTTCCGAGCACTCACGAGTCCTCCTTCACTGCAGACATGGCCGTTCTACTATGGTGCATCCTTACAGACCAGCCTCTGAATCTACCAAGACATATCCGGAATGCCATGGGACACGTAAAAATTGCGGGCAACCTACCTTTTCCCACCTTAGTCTCAGATCTTCTCTCAGCCGCCGGAGTTTCCTACAGAGCTGGAGACAGCAAAGCCATGTTTCCACGGGATGATCAGTATGTCCCCAATGGGAAGTACCTTAGACTTCCAGCAGCCACTATTAGCCAGCATACTGAACCACTTGTAGATATTTCTTCTTCAACACCACAAGCACCTACAACAGCCCAACTGCTCCATCAGATACTTGAAAGGTTGGATCGACAAGAACACAAAGCTAAGATGAGAGCGCCGTAACAAGCGCCGATTTAAACACCTCAAGGAGCTACTCAAGGGACACTTCAAGGACTCAGACACCCCAGACTCCACTTTCTTTACCAGCACAGGGAGCCATGATAGTCCCGACTGTAGAGATACTGCTACCAGCCCACCTTTGTTCCTAACAGATGGCACCGAGGACGGTGCAAAGCCTTAAGTGTGGGGAGGTCAGTTAGTACCTGACTTCCGGAGGTAATTTCTCTTCTCTAACACCAATAAATTAGGATATTTAGTTAGATTTTTCTTTTTTTTAGGATTTTGTAGAATAGGATAAATTGCATAGAAATAGATTAGTTGCATGCATGTTCTACTTGATTGAAAAGACAATAGGTTCTTCTAAATCCCTATCTTTGGAACAAAATTTCACTAATTTTAATTAAAACTTTTATGTTAAATCTGCCTGAAGTTGTATTTGGAACATGATTTTTAAAGCTAAAGAACACACAACCTGTGAGATTTGAGCCTTTATGAATGGTTACATTATTTAACCATAATTATTTTATTCTTGTGTGTTTACTTCTCTATAATTGTAATCTATATTTTGTTTCATCTTAGATGTCCAATATTTATTATATTTATATGCTTGCATATGATTGAGGCCATTATTTGTTTAGCTCACCGGTCCAAATAAGCCTACCCTTTTAATTACCTTTGTTAGCCACTTTGAGCCTTTAAATCCCATTTATTCTATATTTTACCACATTACTAGCCTTAAGCGGAAAAACAAGTATATATCCCAAATTGAATCTTTGGTTAGCTTAAGATAGAATTGTGAGTGTTATTTAAGTATGGGAAATTGTGGGAACAAAGGATGACAAGGGAATGAGTCATGATAATATACTGGGAATTTGGATAGTTACTCATGTGAAACCTTAAGAATTAAAACTCTATGTGCATTGATAAGCTATGTTTATTTTTATGTTTATGCAATATATATATATAAGGGGACAAAATTACCCCAATGCCAAGTTAAGAATTCAAAGATCAATGCATGTATGATAAAATCAAAATAAAAGGTTGATACATGAGTATGGATGTGAAAGAGATTTCTGGGTAGCTAGGTATGAATTCTAAAGTTATATAGAATATATATGGGTTATGTTAAAGCTTGGGTTAATTAAAGATTCAATTTATAAGCTTACTTAGCCATATATATCCTTACCCTTACCTTGGCCCCATTACAACCCTGAAAAGACCTCATGATGTTTGCATTGGTATATTAAATGTTGTTGATTGGTTAAGAGAAGAACAAAAATTAGAGAGCATGATTAGAGAAGGATAGAGTGATGACCCTAAACACTAGAGAGACTAGAGTGTACATACATCATCAGTTAGGGTTCCATGCTTGAATTTCTATGTTTCCTGCTTTCATGAGCTATCTTCTTGCATTTTTATCTGTTCTTACTGTATAAGAATTGAGTTAGTGGAATTTGATTTGTAATTGTTTTGAAGATCTTATTTACTTTCGATCAAGTGGACAAAAGTCATATAGTTGCATTCATATATATATATATATATATATATATATATATTGCATTGCATTTCATAGGTTTTACATGTTCTTACTCATTTATTTCATCTCCTTCAACTAAGCATGAGGACATGCTAATGTTTAAGTGTGGGGAGGTTGATAAACCACTATTTTATGGTTTATATTGTGTTTAATTGTGTGATTTTATCATGATCCTTACCCACTTATTCATTAAATAAGCATGCATTTATAATTCCTTCCTAAAGTTATTTCATGATTGAAAACTTGCTTCCTAGATACTTTTAATTATATATTTTATTTCTCCTTTATTCCATTTGATGCTGTGATCTGTGCGTTAAGTATTTCTGGCTTTATAAGGCATGAATGAGTTGGAGATTGGAAAGGAAGCTTGCAAAAATGGAAGGAACACAAGAAATTGAGGAGATGACCAGCGAGGAGTGACGCGGTCGCATGGCTCATGCGACCGCGCGAAAGAGAGGAAATCGCAGTGACGCGGCCGCATGGATCACGCGACCGCGTGGTATGGAATAGCACGAGTGATGTGGCCGCATGGACGACGCATCCGCGTGACATGCGCGATCTGCATAAATCTGCAGAATCGCTGGGGGCGATTTCGGGCCTTATTTTGACCCAGTTTTCGGCCCAGAAAAGCATACTAGAGCCAAGGAACATGCAGAACGGAGGACAGCATGCATTCTACACAAGTTTTAGTTTTTAGATCTAGTTTTACTCCTCCTCTAGGTTTTTTTCTCTCTACATATTCATAGTTTTTAGGATTTGTTATGTTCATTGTTTTGCATTGGGATATTGAGAAGAGTTATTGCCTCATCAAGACTTCGACATTCTAGTTCGTTCTCTTTACTTGTCTCTTACTCTTCCATGTTCCTTATTTTACTTAATTTTACTATTGGATTATTTTAGAATTTATTAATACAAGAATTACTTTTATTTTTAATTAATCCTTTGATCATTATTTATCATGTCTTTCTTTAATTTCTTTTCTTATGTTATGAATTTTTCATTTACAATGAGCGAGTAGTTCCCTAACTTGATGGGGAGTTGATTGAAAGGAACCCTTGAGTTGATATGCTCAAGAGAAAGATTGTAACTGGGTTTATTGTTGGATTGCTCTCTAATCACTAACACCTATCGTCCCAAGAGTGGATTGGAACTTGTGAATAGAAACAGCATTCCGACTTGTTTGACTTTTCCTTATTTAGTAAGGGACAACTAGACACAATTACCCTCAATTGTCAATTAATCTTGAGAGTACTGCAACAAGAATAGGGCTCCCAGCTAATCAACTCCCAGTCAAGGCCTTTATTTAATTTACATTCATTCTCTGATTTAATTCCCTACAATTCAACTCAACCCTTTTTGAAAACCATCTAATTAATAAAATAGCACACTTTCCTGCAACTCGTTGGGAGACGACCTGGGATCCATACTCCCAGTATTTTAATTTTAATTTTGTGACACCCTTCTAAATTGATAAAGCAGATTTCTGGTTGGTTGAGAACTATACTTGCAACGCATATTTTATAATCATTCTTAATTAGCCAATTTCCGCCCACGTCAAACACTCGTCACCATTCTCAACCTATGAACGCGTGCTTGACAACCACCTCCGTTCTACATTAGATTGAATGAGTATCTCTTGGATTCTTTAATCAGAGTCTTCGTGGTATAAGCTAGAATCCATTGGCAGCATTCTTGAGAATCCAGAAAGTCTAAACCTTGTCTGTGGTATTCCGAGTAGGATTCAGGGATTGAATAACTGTGACGAGCTTCAAACTCGCGAGTGTTGGGCATAGTGACAGACGCAAAAAGGATCAATGGATCCTATTCCAGCATGAGTGGGAACCGACAGATGATTAGCCGTGCGGTGACAGCGCACCTGGACCATTTTCACTGAGAGGACGGATGGTAGCCATTGACAACAGTGATCCACCAACACAGAGCTTGCTATAGGAGGAACCTTGCGTGCGTGAAGAAGAAGACAGGGAGAAAGCAGATATTCAGAAGACAAAGCATCTCCAATACTCCAACATATTCTCCATTACTGCATAACAAGTATTATTTAATCCATGCTCTCTTGTTCATTTGCAAGTCAACTGATAATTATTACTAATTTCCTCACTAAGAATTACAAGATAACCATAGCTTGCTTCAAGCCAACAATCTCCGTGGGATCGACCCTTACTCACGTAAGGTATTGCTTGGACGACCCAGTGCACTTGCTGGTTAGTGGTACGAGTTGTGAAAAGTGTGATTTACAATTCGTGCACCAAGTTTTTGGCGCCGTTGCCGGAGATTTTTTGAGTTTGAACAACTGACGGTTCATTTTGTTGCTTAGATTAGAAAAATTTTGTCTTTTGGGTCAGAGTCTTTTATTTTCTTTTCAAAAATTTTCCAAAAATTTATTATTTTTCTTTATTAATCTTTAGAGTTTTCTGTTTGAGTCTAGTTGTATGTTTTAAGTTTGGTGTTCTTTGTGTTTTTATCATTAAAAAAAAATAGTTTTTCTCTGTTTAATCCTTGCATTTGTTGAATGTGCCTATGTTCTTGTTAATAGTTGCTCCTTTGAGTCTTTCTTTCTAAAATCTTTTCAAAAATAATTTTTCTTTGATTAAATCTTGTGTCAAGTTTTAAATTTGGTGTTTTCTTGTCAGTTTTAATTTTCAAAAATTTATTTTTGGTTTTCTAAAAATTTTAAGTTTGGTGTTCTTTTTTATGTTCTTGAGTCCTTTGAGTCTTTGAATTTTTTGTTCTTCGTGTTCTTGTGAATCTTCAAGGTGTTCTTGAGTCTTTCTTGCGTTTTGATCTTAAAATTTTTATGTTTGGTGTTCCTTGGTGTTTTTCCTCCAAATTTTCGAAAATAAGGAGCATTAGATCTAAAAATTTTAAGTTTTGTGTCTTTTATTGTTTTTCTCTTTCCTCATTGAATTCAAAAATATCTTTTTCCTTTATTTTAATTGATTTTTTGAATTTTCCTTTTAAAAATTCAGATTTTATTTTAAAAATTTTTTTTATCTTATCTTAGTTTTAAAATTTCAAATTCAAATCTTTTTCAAAAAAATCATATCTTTTTCAAAATCTTATCTTATCTTATTTCAAATTTCAAATTTCAACTTCCAAAATTCAAATTTCAAATTTCAAAATTCAAATTTCAAAATTCAAATTTCAAAATTTAATATTCAAAATTTAATTTTCAAATTTAAAAATCAAATCTTTTCAAAATTTAAATCTTTTTCAAATCCTTATCTTATATTGTTGACTTTTTCGAAAATTCAAAATTCAATTTTCAAATTTTAATTTTCAAATTTCAAAACTTTTTAATTTAAATTTCTTATCTTCTCTTACCTAGCTTATCTTTTCTAATCTCAAATCTTAAAATCAAATCTTTTTCATATCTTTTCTTTTTTATTTTATTTTATTTTCTTACAAGTATCTTTAATTTTAAGACATATCTTTTTCAAAACTTCCTAACCAATTTCTCTCCATTTTTTTTTGAAAATCCTCACCCACATCTTTTTCAAATCTTTTTAATTAATTAATTTAGTTTTCACTTTTATTTTATTTCTTTTTCTTCTAATTTTCAAAATTATAGTCAATTTTTCACTTATTTTATTTTATTTTATTTTAATTTTGGTTTTCAAAAAAAAAGTTTATTTGCAATCCGCATCATCTCCCTTTCTCCATCATGGACCTAAGTGAAAATGAACAGTCCAGAAGGACTCTGGGGTCATATGCTAACCCCACTACTGCTGAATATGGGAGTAGCATCTGTATACCTCCCATCAAAGCAAGCAATTTTGAGCTAAATCCTTAGCTCATTGTCATGGTGCAGCAAAATTGCCAGTATTCCGGTCTTCCACAGGAAGAACCTACTGAGTTTTTGGCGCAGTTCTTGCAAATTGCTGACACAGTACATGACAAGGAGGTAGATCAGGATGTATACAGGCTGTTACTGTTTCTATTTACTGTAAAAGATCAAGCTAAAAGGTGGTTAAATAACCAACCCACAGCAAGCATAAGAACATGGAAACAGTTATCAGAAAAATTCTTGAATCAATATTTCCCTCCAAAAAGGATGACACAGCTAAGGTTGGACATCCAAGGCTTTAAACAAGAGGGTGATGAATCCCTTTATAATTCCTGGGAGAGATACAGAGGGATGCTAAGGAAATGCCCTTCTAAAATGTTTTCAGAGTGGGTACAATTAGACATCTTCTACTGTGGGCTTACAGAAAGAGCTCAGGTATCTCTAGATCACTCAGCTGGTGGATCTATACACATGAGAAAAACTATTGAAGAGGCTAAAGAGCTTATTGATATAGTTGCTAGAAATCAGCATCTGTACATAAGTAGGGGGTCCTCCATGAAAGAAGAAGCCAAAGCAGTATTTACTGAGCTTGGTCCTCCAGAACAAGTTGCTAAACTCAATCAACAATTATGTTTTCTAACAAAACAGCTAGCAAAATTCAAGGAGATGCTACAAGACACTAAAAATGCTAATAAAAATATGGAAGCACAGTTGAATCAGACAAAACAGCAGTTATCAAAGCAGATAACAGACGAGTGTCAGGCAGTTCAATTAAGAAGTGGGAAAACATTAAATACCTCACTTCAGAGTAGCAGAAAGCCAAGAAAAGAATAACTGACAGAGGATGAGCAAAATACTATCCAAAATCCCTCTAAGGACAGTAAGAGCCCAGAGAGGAATAACTCTGGCATTCAAATGCCAGAAAAGGATGCAAAGCTGGCGTTAAACGCCCAACCCACGCACAGTTCTGGCGTTAAAACGCCAGGAACAGGCAAGGAGCTGGCGTCAAACGCCCAATGGAAGCTCAGTTCTGGCGTTCAAACGCCAGAAACATGTAAGAAGTTGGCGTCCAACGCCAATCAAGCTTCCAACCCTGGCATTCAAATGCCAGTGAGGGATCAGACACACACAATTGCTGATAACAACCCCTCTAAAGGCTTCTCCAACCACCTTTGTAGGAAATAAACCTGCAGCAACCAAGGTTGAGGAATACAAAGCCAAGATGCCTTATCCTCAAAAACTCCTCCAAGAGGAGTAGGATAAGCAATTTGTTCTCTTTGTAGACTATCTCAGGACTCTTGAAATAAAGATTCCGTTTGCAGAGGCACTTGAGCAAATACCCTCTTATGCCAAGTTCATGAAAGAGATCTTGAGTCATAAGAAGGATTGGAGAGAAACTGAAAGAGTTCTCCTCACTGAGGAATGCAGTACAGTCATTCTGAAAAGCTTCCCAGAAAAGCTTAAAGATCCTGGGAGCTTTATGATACCATGCATATTAGAGGGTGATTGCACCAAGACAGCTTTATGTGATCTTGGGGCAAGCATCAACCTAATACCTGCATCCACTATCAAAAAGCTTGGTTTAACTGAAGAAGTCAAACCAACCAGGATATGTCTCCAACTTGTTGATGGCTCCATTAAATACCAATCAGGAGTGATTGAAGACATGATTGTCAGGGTTGGGCCATTCACCTTCCCCACTGACTTTGTAGTGTTGGAAATGGAGGAGCACAAGAGTGCTACTCTCATTCTAGGAAGACCCTTCCTAGCAACTGGACGAACTCTCATTGATGTCCAAAAGGGGGAAGTAACCCTAAGAGTCAATGAGGATGAGTTTAAGTTGAATGCCGTCAAAGCCATGCAGCATCCAGACACACCAAAAGACTGCATGAAAATTGATCTCATTGACTCTTTAGTAGAGGAGATCAACATGGCTGAGAGTCTCGAATTAGAGCTGAAAGACATCTTTAAAGATGTTCAGCCTGATCTGGAGGATTCAGAAGAATTGAAAGAGCCTCTGAAACTTCCTCAGGAAGAGGAAAAACCTCCTAAACCCGAGCTCAAACCATTACCACCATCCCTGAAATATGCATTTCTGAGAGAAGGTGACACTTTTCCGGTGATCATACGCTCTGCTTTAAATCCCCTGGAAGAGGAAGCACTACTTCAAGTGCTAAGGACACACAAGACAGCCCTTGGGTGGTCCATAAGTGATCTTAAAGGCATCAGCCCAGCAAGATGCATGCACAAGATCCTATTAGAGGACGATGCTAAGCCAGTAGTTCAACCACAGAGGCGGCTAAATCCAGCCATGAAGGAAGTGGTGCAGAAAGAGGTCACCAAGTTACTAGAGGCTGTGATTATTTATCCTATTTCTGATAGCCCCTGGGTGAGCCCTGTCCAAGTTGTCCTCAAAAAGGGAGGCATGACAGTGGTTCATAATGAAAAAAATGAACTGGTTCCTACAAGAACAGTTACAGGGTGGCGCATGTGTATTGACTACAGAAGGCCTAATACAGCCACCAGAAAGGATCATTTTCCTTTACCATTCATAGACTAGATGCTAGAAAGACTAGCAGGTCATGATTATTACTGCTTTTTGGATGGCTATTCAGGCTACAACCAAATTGCAGTAGATCCCCGGGATCAAGAGAAAATAACATTCACATGTCCATCTGGAGTATTTGCCTACAGAAGGATGCCATTTGGGCTGTGTAATGCGCCTGCAACTTTTCAGAGATGCATACTCTCTATTTTCTCTGATATGGTGGAAAAATTTCTGGAAGTCTTCATGGATGACTTCTCAGTATATGGAGACTCATTCAGCTCCTGTCTTGATCACCTGACACTGGTTCTGAAAAGATGCCAAGAGACTAACCTGGTTTTAAACTGGGAAAAATGTCACTTTATGGTGACTGAAGGGATTTTCCTTGGGCATAAGAGTTCGAATAAAGGAATAGAGGTGGATCAAGCTAAGATAGAGGTAATTGAAAAATTACCACCACCTGCCAATGTTAAGGCAATCAGAAGCTTTCTGGGGCATGAAGGATTCTATAGGAGGTTTATAAAGGATTTTTCAAAAATTACAAAACTTCTAAGCAACCTGTTAGCTGGTGACACGCCATTTGTGTTTGACACAGAGTGTCTGCAGGCGTTTGAAACTCTGAAAGCTAAGCTGGTCACAGCACCAGTTATTTCTGCACCATACTGGACATTACCATTCGAACTAATGTGTGATGCCAGTGACCATGCCATTGGTGCAGTATTGGGGCAGAGGCATGACAAGCTTCTGCATGTCATTTATTATTCTAGTAGTGTTTTAAATGATGCCCAGAGAAGTTACACAACCACAGAAAAAGAATTGCTTGCACTGGTTTATGCCATTGACAAATTTAGATCATACTTAGTAGGATCAAAAGTGATTGTGTACACTGACCATGCTGCTCTTAAATATCTACTTACAAAGCAGGATTCAAAACCCAGGCTCATAAGATGGGTGTTGCTTCTGCAAGAGTTTGATATAGAAATAAGAGACAGAAAAGGGACAGAAAACCAAGTGGCTGATCATCTGTCCCGGATAGAACTAGTAGAAGGGGAGTCCTTTCCATCTATTGAGATCTCTGAAACCTTTCCAGATGAGCATTTGTTCACCATTCAGGAAATACCGTGGTTTGCAGACATTGCAAACTATAAAGCTGCAAGGTTCATACCCAAGGATTACAGTAGGCAACAAAAGAAAAAATTAATTACTGATGCAAAGTACTACTTGTGGGATGAACCCTATCTCTTTAAGAGATGTGCAGACAGAATAATCCGTAGGTGTGTGCCTAAAGAAGAAGCACAGAAGATCTTATGGCATTGTCATAGGTCACAATATGGAGGTCATTTCGGAGGTGAGCGAACAGCCACCAAGGTCCTCCAATGTGGCTTCTACTGGCCTACACTCTATAGAGATTCCCGAGAGTTTGTACGTAACTGTGACAGTTGCCAGAGAGCTGGTAATCTGCCTCATGGTTACGCCATGCCTTAATAAGGAATCTTGGAGATTGAGTTATTTGATGTATGGGGTATTGACTTCATGGGGCCTTTTCCACCATCATACTCAAACACTTATATTCTGGTGGCAGTCGACTATGTATCCAAATGGGTAGAGGCCATTGCCATACCCACTAATGATACTAGGACAATGCTGAAGTTCCTCCAGAAACATATCTTCAGCAGGTTTGGTGTCCCTAGAGCACTAATCAGTGATGGGGCACTCACTTCTGCAACAAACAACTTTATTCTGCTATGGTCCGGTATGGAATTAGCCACAAGGTGGCAACTCCATATCATCCATAGATAAATGGGCAAGCTGAAGTCTCTAATAGAGAACTAAAAAGAATCCTGGAACGGACTGTAAGTACCCGTAGAAAGGATTGGGCAAGAAGCTTGGATGATGCTCTGTGGGCTTACAGAACAGCATTCAAGACTCCTATAGGGATCTCTCCATACCAGCTTGTGTATGGTAAGGCCTGTCATCTGCCCGTGGGACTGGAGCATAAAGCCTACTAGGCAACCAGATTCCTAAACTATGATGCCAAATTAGCTGGAGAAAAAAGATTGCTCCAGCTGAATGAGCTAGAGAAATTCAGACTCACTGCTTTCGAAAATGCTAAGCTTTACAAAGAGAAAGCAAAAAGTTGGCATGACAGAAAGTTGTCACCTAGAGTCTTTGAACCATGACAGAAGGTTCTGTTATTTAACTCTAGGCTCAGATTATTCCCCGAAAAATTGAAATCCCGGTGGAGGAAACCATATGTGATTACAAGCGTGTCACCATATGGCTATGTGGAGCTTCAAGACATTGACTCTAATAAGAAGTTCATTGTTAATGGACAGAGAGTCAAGCATTATCTTGAAGGCAATGTTGAGCAAGAATGCTCAAGGCTGAGACTAGATTAAAAGCTCAGTAAGGTCAAGCTATTGACATTAAAAAAGCGCTTGTTGGGAGGCAACCCAATGTTATTTAACTATATCTCTTTATTTTCTATTGCTATTTTATGTTTTCCTTAGGTTGATGATCATGTGAAGTCACAAGAACAACTGAAAAATTAAAAACAGAATGAAAAACAGCATCAAAAATAGCACACCCTGGAGGAAGAACAGTCTTGCGTTTAAACGCCAGAAACAAGCATCAACCTGGCGTTAAACGCCAGAAACAGGCTACCTTTGGGCGTTTAACGCCAAAAACAGGCAGCAGTCTGGCGTTTAAACGCCAGGATTGCACTGCAAGGGCGTTTACACGCCTAATAGGAGCAGGGATGATACATCCTTGACCCTTCAGGATCTGTGGACCCCACAGGATCCCCTTCTTTCTTTATTCTTTTGCTCGAGGACGAGCAAACCTTTTAAGTTTGGTGTGGTAAAAGCTTCCACCTCCAAGTCATGGGAGATGGAGAGATTCATCTCAAGGGTCCATAGCTCAGTAGTAGAGCATTTGACTGCACAACAAGAGAGCTCACTCATGGACAACAAAGACAAGGAAGAGACATAGAGGAGCTCAAGAGCACCATTGGTTCTTTAAGAAGAGGAAGACGTCACCCTCACTAAGGTGGACCCGTTCCTTAATCTCCTTGTTCTTATTTTTCTATTTTTCGTTTACTATGCTTTATGTTTGTGTCTTTACTATATGATCATTAGTATTTAAGTGTCTATGTCTCAAAGCTATGAATGTCCTATGAATCCATCACCTTTCTTAAATGAAAAATGTTTTAATTACAAAAGAACAAGAAGTACATGGTTTCGAATTCATCCTTGAAACTAGTTTAATTATTTTGATGTGGTGACAATACTTTTTATTTTCTGAATGAATGCTTGAACAGTGCATATGTCTTTTGATATTGTGGTTTATGAATGTTAAATATGTTGGCTCTTGAAAGAATGATGAAAAAGGAGAAATGTTATTGATAATCTGAAAAATCATAAAAATGATTCTTGAAGCAAGAAAAAGCAGTGAAGAACAAAGCTTGCAGAAAAAAAATTGCGAAAAAAAAGAGAGAAAGAAAAAGAAAAAGCAAGCAGAAAAAGCCAAAAGCTCTTAAAACCAAAAGGCAAGAGCAAAAAGCCAATAACCCTTAAAACCAAAAGGCAAGGGTAATAAAAAGGATCCAAGGCTTTGAGCATCAGTGGATAGGAGGGCCTAAAGGAATAAAATCCTGGCCTAAGCGGCTAAACCAAGCTGTCCCTAACCATGTGCTTGTGGCGTGAAGGTGTCAAGTGAAAACTTGAGACTGAGCGGTTAAAGTCAAGGTCCAAAGCAAAAAAAAGAGTGTGCTTAAGAACCCTGGACACCTCTAATTGGGGACTTTAGCAAAGCTGAGTCACAATCTGAAAAGGTTCACCCAGTTATGTGTCTGTGGCATTTATGTATCCGGTGGTAATACTGGAAAACAAAGTGCTTAGGGCCACGGCCAAGACTCATAAAGTAGTGGTGCACGAAATTGTGATCTCAGGCAACGACGCCAAAAACTCTGTGCGCACGTCTTAATAAATTGTTTTTCATTCACAACTTCGATACAACTAACCAGCAAGTGCACTGGGTCGTCCAAGTAATAAACCTTACATGAGTAAGGGTCGATCCCACAGAGATTGTCGATATGAAGCAAGATATGGTCACCTTGTAAATCTCAGTCAGGCGGATATAAAATAGTTATGGAGTTTTCAAAATTAATAATAAATAAACAGAAAATAAATATAGAAATACTTATGTATATCATTGGTGAGAATTTCAGATAAATGTATGGAGATGCATTCGTTCCTCTGAACTTCTGCTTTCCTGCTGTCTTCATCCAATCAATCCTACTCCTTCCTATGGCTGGCTTTATGTAAGGACATCACCGTTGTCAATGGCTACTTTTTATCCTCTCTGGAAAATGTTCCGATGCGCTGTCACTGCATGGCTAATCGTCTGGAGGCATCACCGTTGTCAATGGCTGCATCCCATCCTCTTGTGAAAATGGTCCAAATGCTCTGTCACAGCACGGCTAATCATCTGAGGTTCTCGATCATACTGGAATAGGATTCACCCTCCTTTTGCGTCTGTCACTACGCCCAGCACTCGCGAGTTTGAAGTTCGTCACAGTCATTCAATCCCAGAGTCCTACTCGGAATACCACAGACAAGGTTTAGACTTTCCGGACTCTCATGAATGCCGCCATCAATCTAGCTTATACCACGAAGATTCTGATTAAGAGATCCAAGAGATACTCATTCAATCTAATGGTAGAACGGAAGTAGTTGTCAGGCACGCGTTCATAGGGAATGATGATGATTGTCACGTTCATCACATTCATGTTGAAGTGCGAATGAATATCTTAGAAGCGGAATAAGTTGAATTGAATAGAAAAACAGTAGTACTTTGCATTAATCTTTGAGGAACAGCAGAGCTCCACACTTTAATCTATGGAGTGCAGAAACTCTACCGTTTGAAAGTACATAAGTGAAAGGTTCAGGCATGGCCGAATGGCCAGCCCCCATGATCTAAGAACTAGACGTCCCAAGATGTCTAATACAATAGTAAAAAGTCTTATTTATAATAAACTAGCTACTAGGGTTTACAGAAGTAAGTAATTGATGCATAAATCCACTTCTGGGGCCCACTTGGTGTGTGCTTGGGCTGAGCTTGAATGTTACACGTGCAGAGGCTCTTTCTGGAGTTGAACGCCAGGTTGTAACGTGTTTCTGGCGTTCAACTCTGGTTTGTGACGTGTTTCTGGCGTTTAACTCCAGACAGCAGCATAGAACTGGCGTTCAACGCCCTTTTACGTCATCTAAACGCGGCCAAAGTATGGACTATTATATATTGCTGGAAAGCCCTGGATATCTACTTTCCAACGCAATTAGAAGTGCGCCATTTTGAGTTTTGTAGCTCCAGAAAATCCACTTTGAGTGCAGGGAGGTCAGAATCCAACAGCATCAGTAGTCCTTCTTCTACCTCTGAATCTGATTTTTGCTCAAGTCCCTCAATTTCAGCCAGAAAATACCTGAAATCACAGAAAAATACACAAACTCATAGTAAATTCCAGAAATGTGAATTTAACATAAAAACTAATGAAAACATCCCTAAAAGTAACTAGATTCTACTAAAAATACACTAAAAACAATGCCAAAAAGTGTATAAATTATCCGCTCATCACAACACCAAACTTAAATTGTTGCTTGTCCCCAAGCAACTGAAAATCAAATAGGATAAAAAGAAGAGAATATACTATAAATTCCAAACTATCAATGAAACATAGCTCCAATTAAATGAGCGGGACTTGTAGCTTTTTGCCTCTTGAATAGTTTTGGCATCTCACTTTATCCATTGAAGTTCAGAATGATTGGCATCTATAGGAACTCAGAGTTCAGATAGTGTTATTGATTCTCCTAGTTCAGTATGATGATTCTTGAACACAGCTATTTTATGAGTCTTGGCCGTGGCCCTAAGCACTTTGTTTTCCAGTATTACCACCGGATACATAAATGCCACAGACACATAATTGGGTGAACCTTTTCAGATTGTGACTCAGCTTTGCTAAAGTCCTCAATTAGAGGTGTCCAGGGTTCTTAAGCACACTTTGTTTTTGCTTTGGACCTTGACTTTGACCGCTCAGTCTCAAGTTTTCACTTAACACCTTCACGCCACAAGCACATGGTTAGGGACAGCTTGGTTTAGCCGCTTAGGCCAGGATTTTATTCCTGTAGGCCCTCCTATCCACTGATGCTCAAAGCCTTGGGATCATTTTTATTTACCCTTGCCTTTTGGTTTTAAGGGTTACTGGCTTTTTGCTCTTGCCTCTTGGTTTTAAGAGCTTTTGGCTTTTTCTGCTTACTTTTTCTCTTTTTTTTTTTTTGCCTATTTTTTTTTTCTGCAAGCTTTGTTCTTTGCTGCTTTTTCTTGCTTCAAGAATCATTTTTATGATTTTTCAGATTATCAAATAACATGTCTCCTTGTCATCATTCTTTCAAGAGCCAACATATTTAACATTCTTAAACAACAACTTCAAAAGACATATGCACTGTTCAAGCATTCATTCAGAAAACAAAAAGCATTGTCACCACATCAATATAATTAAACTAAGTTCAAGGATAAATTCGAAACTCATGTACTTCTTGTTCTTTTGAATTAAAACAATTTTCATTTAAGAGGGGTGATGGATTCATAGGACATTCATAACTTTAAGACAAAGTTACTAAATATTAATGATCATGTAATGAAGACACAAACATAGATAAGCACTTAACATAGAGAAAACGAAAAACAGAGAATGTAAGAACAAGGAATGAGTCCACTTTAGTGATGGTGGCGTTTTTCTCTTTGAGGAACCAATGATGTTCTTGAGCTCTTCTATGTCTCTTCCTTGTCTTTGTTGCTCCTCCCTCATTGCTTTTTGATCTTCTCTTATTTCATCAAGGATGATGGAGTGCTCTTGATGTTCCACCCTTAATTGTCCCATGTTGGAACTTAATTCTCCTAGGGAGGTGTTGATTTGCTCCCAATAGTTTTGTGGAGGAAAATGCATTTGAGGCATCTCCGGGATCTCATGGTGATGAGCTTCATGCGTCTCTTGAGATCCATGAATGGGCTCTCTTGCTTGCTCCATCCTTTTCTTAGTGATGGGCTTCTCTTCCTCAATGGGAATGTCTCCTTCTATGAAAGCTCCAACTGAGTAACATAGATGGCAAATAAGATGAGGAAAAGCTAGCCTTGCCCAAGGAGAGGGCTTTTCGGCTATTTTGTAGAGTTCAAGGGAGATGACTTCATGAACTTCTACTTCCTCCCCAATCATGATGCTATGAATCATGATGGCCCGATCCACAGTAACTTCAGATTGGTTGCTAGTGGGGATGATGGAGCGTTGGATGAACTCCAACCATCCTCTAGCCAAAGGCTTGAGGTACAGTCTTCTTAATTGAACCGGCTTGCCTTTGGAGTCAATCTTCCATTGAGCTCCTTCCACACATATGTCTATGAGGACTTGGTCCAACCTTTGATTAAAGTTGACCCTTCTAGTGTAGGGGCGTGCATCTCCTTGCATCATAGGCAAGTTAAACGCCAACCTTACATTCTTCGGACTAAAATCTAAGTATTTCCCCCGAACCATTGTAATGTAGTTCTTTGGATTCGGGTTCTTACTTTGATCATGGTTCTTAGTGATCCATGCATTGGCATAGAACTCTTGAATCATTAGGATGCCGACTTGTTGGATGGGGTTTGTTAGAACTTCCCAACCTCTTCTTTGGATTTCATGTCGGATCTCCGGATACTCATTTTTCTTGAGTTTGAAAGGGACCTCGGGGATCACCTTCTTCTTGACCACAACATCATAGAAGTGGTCTTGATGAGCTTTGGAGATGAATCTTTCCATCTCCCATGACTCGGAGGTGGAAGCTTTTGTCTTCCCTTTCCCTTTTCTAGAGGATTCTCCGGTCTTGGGTGCCATCAATGGTAATGGAAAAACAAAAAGTTTATGCTTTTACCACACCAAACTTAGAATATTGCTCGCCCTCGAGCAAGAGAAGAAAGAATAGATGAAGAAGAAGAAGAAAATATGGAGGAAAGGGGGGAGTAGTGTATTCGGCCAAGAAGAGAAGAGAGGGTTGTGTTGTGTGAAAATGGGGAAGAATGGAGGGCTATATATAGGGAAGGGAGGGGGTAATTAATTTTGAATTTTTGAAGGTAGGTGGGGTTTATGAGGTAGGTTTATGGGGAAGAGTGGATGGATGTGAGTGGTGAAGTGGTGATAGGGAAGAGAGATTGAGGTGATTGGTGAAGAGTTTTGGGGAAGAGTGTTTATGGGATTGTGTGAAAGAGGGGTGAGAAGAAGTGAGTGGAGGTAGGTGGGGATCCTATGGGGTCCACAGATCTTAAGGTGATCCTGTGGGGTCTACAGATCCTGAGGTGTTCAAGGATTTACAACCTTGCACCAAATTAGGCATGCAAAATGCCCTTGCACACAACTCTGGGCGTTCAGCGCCAGATTGGTGCTTGTTTTGGGCGTTGAACGCCCATTTGTTACCCATTTCTGGCGTTGAACGCCAGAACCATGCTTGTTCTAGGCGTTCAGCGCCAGCTCTTCTCCAGGGTGCAATTCTGGCGTTCAAACGCCCAGATGCTGCCCATTTTGGGCGTTCAGTGCCAGAACCATGCTCTGTTCTGGCGTTGAACGCCAGCCAGATGCTTCTTACTGGCGTTCAAACGCCAGTAAGGTCTTCCTCCAGGGTGTGATTTTTCTTCTGCTGTTTTTGATTCTGTTTTCAATTTTTATATTTATTTTGTGACTCCACATGATCATGAACCTAATAAAACATGAAAGAACAAGAAAAATAAAATTAGATAAATAAAAATTGGATTGCCTCCCAACAAGCGCTTCTTTAATGTCAATAGCTTGATAGTGGGCTCTCATGGAGCCTCACAGATGTTCAGAGCATTGTTGAGACTCCTCAACACTAAACTTAGAGTTTGGATATGGGAGTTCAACACCAAACTTAGAGTTTGGTTGTGGCCTCCCAACACCAAACTTAGAGTTTGACTATGGGGGCTCTGGTTGACTCTGTTTTGAGAGAAGCTTTTTATGCTTCCTCTCCATGTTTACAGAAGGATGACCTCGAGTTTTAAACACAAGGGAGTCCTCATTCAATTGAAGGACTAGTTCACCTCTGTCAACATCAATCACAGCTCTTGCTGTGGCTAGGAAGGGTCTTCCAAGGATGATGGATTCATCCTCATCCCTCCCAGTATCTAGGACTATGAAATCAGCAGGGATGTAAAGGCCTTCAACCTTTACTAACACGTCCTCTACTTGTCCATAAGCCTGTTTTCTTGAATTGTCTGCCATCTCTAATGAGATTTTAGCAGTTTGCACCCCAAAGATTCCCAGTTTCTCTATTACAGAGAGGGGCATGAGGTTTATCCCTGAACCAAGGTCACACAGAGCCTTTTCAAAGATCATGGTGCCTATGGTACAAGGTATTAGGAACTTTCCAGGATCCTGTTTCTTCTGAGGCAATCTCAGTTGATCCAGATCACTTAGTTCATTGGTGAACAAGGGAGGTTCATCTTCCCAAGTCTCAATACCAAATAATTTGGCATTCAGCTTCATGATTGCACCAAGGTACTTGGTAACTTGCTCTTCAGTGACATCCTCATTCTCTTCAGAAGAGGAATACTCATCAGAGCTCATGAATGGCATAAGGAGGTTTAATGGAATCTCTATGGTCTCTAGATGAGCCTTAGATTCCTTTGGTTCCTCAAAGGGAAACTCCTTATTGATCACTGGACGTCCCAGGAGGTCTTCCTCACTAGGATTTACGTCCTCCCCTTCCTCTCTAGGTTCGGCCATGTTGACTATGTCAATGGCCTTGCACTCTCCTTTTGGATTTTCTTCTGTATTGCTTGGGAGAGTACTAGGAGGGATTTCAGTGATCCTTTTACTCAGCTGGCCCACTTGTGCTTCCAAATTTCTAATGGAGGACCTTGTTTCATTCATGAAACTTACAGTGGCCTTAGATAGATCAGAGACTAAATTTGCTAAGCTAGATGGGTTCTGCTCAGAATTCTCTGTCTGTTGCTGAGTGGATGATGGAAAAGGCTTGCTATTGCTAAACCTGTTTCTTCCACCATTTTTAAAGCCTTGTTGAGACTTTTGTTGATCCTTCCATGAGAGATTTGGATGATTTCTCCATGAGGGGTTATAGGTGTTTCTATATGGTTCACCCATGTAATTCACCTCTGCTATTGCAGGGTTCTCAGGATCATAAGCTTCTTCTTCAGAAGATGCCTCTTGAGTACTGTTGGATGCAGCTTGCATTCCATTCAGACTCTGAGAAATTATATTAACTTGCTGAGTCAATATTTTATTCTGAGCCAGTATGACATTTAGAGTATCAATCTCAAGAACTCCCTTCTTCATAGGCGTCCCATTACTCACAGAATTCCTCTCAGAAGTGTACATGAACTGGTTATTAGCAACCATGTCAATGAGTTCTTGAGCTTCTGCAGGCATTTTCTTTAGGTGAATGGATCCACCTGCAGAAGTATCCAATGACATCTTTGATAGCTCAGATAAACCATCATAGAATATATCCCGGATGGTCCATTCTGAAAGCATGTCAGAAGGACACTTTTTGGTCAGCTGCTTGTATCTTTCCCAAGCTTCATAGAGGGATTCACCTTCTTTCTGTCTGAAGGTTTGAACATCCACTCTAAGCTTGCTCAGCTTTTGAGGAGGAAAGAACTTGGCTAAGAAAGTCGTGACCAGCTTATCCCAAGAGTTCAGGCTATCTTTGGGTTGAGAGTCCAACCACACTCTAGCTCTGTCTCTTACAGCAAATGGGAAAAGCATGAGCCTGTAGACTTCAAGATCTACTCCATTAGTCTTAACAGTATCACATATCTACAAGAATTCAGTTAAGAACTTAAAAGGATCTTCAGATGGAAGTCCATGAAACTTGCAGTTTTGTTGCATCAGAGAAACTAGCTGAGATTTCAGCTCAAAATTGTTTGCTCCAATGGTAGGGATAGAGATGCTTCTTCCATGTAAATTGGAATTTGGTGCAGTAAAGTCACCAAGCATCCTCCTTGCATTATTATTATTTTCGGCTGCCATCTCCTCTTCCTGTTCAAAAATTTCTGACAGGTGCTTGCTGGATTGTTGTAATTTAGCTTCTCTTAGTTTTCTCTTCAGAGTTCTTTCAGGTTCTGGATATGCTTCAACAAGAATATTCTTGTCTTTGCTCCTGCTCATATGAAAAAGAGGGGACAGAAAAATAATAATAATAGAGATCCTTTTTGCCCAAGCATAGAGGTTCCCTTATGTGAGTAGAAGAAATGAAGAAGAGAAAATCTGAACTCAGAGAGAGAGAGAATTTTCGAAAATTATTTTTGAAAAAGAGTTAGTGATTTTCGAAAATAGTTTTTGAAAAAGGTTAGTAATTTTCAAAAATTAAAATAAAAAATTAAAATAATTAGTTAAAAAGAAATTTTGAAAAAGAGGGAAGATATTTTCGAAAATTAGAGAGAGAGAGAGTTAGTTAGGTAGTTTTGAAAAAGATAAGAAACAAACAAAAAGTTAGTTAGTTAGTTGAAACAAATTTGAAAATCAATTTTGAAAAGATAAGAAAATAGGAAGTTAGAAAAGATATTTTAAAATCAAATTTTTGAAAAAGATAATAAGATACGAAGATATTTTTGAAAAGATATGATTGAAATTAGTTTTGAAAAAGATTTGATTTTTAAAATCACAATTAATGACTTGATTCACAAGAAATCACAAGATATGATTCTAGAACTTAAAGTTTGAATCTTTCTTAACAAGGAAGTAACAAACTTGAAATTTTTTGAATCAAAACATTAATTGATGATGATATTTTTGAAAATTATGAGATAAAATTAAGAAAAAGATTTTTGAAAAATATTTTTATAATTTTCGAAAATAAATAAGAAAAATGAAAAAGATTTTATTTTTGAAAAAGATTTTGAAAAAGATGAGATTTTTAGTTTGAAAATTTGATTTGACTCATAAAAACAACTAGATTTTAAAAATTTTTGAAAAAGTCAAATCTAATTTTCGAAATTTTAAGAGAGAAAAAGGGAAAGATATTTTTTTTTATTTTTGAATTTTTAATGAAGAGAGAGAAAAACATGAAAAAGACTCAATGCATGAAAATTTTTAGATCAAAACAATGAATGCATGCAAGAATGCTATGAATGTCAAGATGAACACCAAGAACACTATGAAGATCATGATGAACATCAAGAACTTAGTTTTGAAAATTTTATGATGCAAAGAAAACATGCAAGACACCAAACTTAGAAATCTTTCATGTTCAGACTCTATGGATGCAAAAATGCACATGTAAAACAAGAAAAGATGCAAAACAAGAAAACATCAAGATCAAACAAGAAGACTTACCAAGAACAACTTGAAGATCATGAAGAACACTATGAATGCATGAATTTTCGAAAAATGCAAGATGAACATGCAATTGACACCAAACTTAAAATCTGACTCAAGACTCAAACAAAAAACTCAAAATATTTTTTATTTTTATGATTTTCTAATTTTTTTGGTTTTTTTTTTCGAAAATTATTTTGAAAAAGAAAAATAAGAATTCCAAAATTTTTAATATGAATCCCAGGAATCTTGCACTCTTATTCTAAAGCTCCAATCTGAGGGTTAGGCATGGCTTAATAGCCAGCCAAGCTTTAGTATGTAACTCAGACATGACACGGTTGACATTCCAATTAACTTGCTTCCATGCTGATGGTTGGAAGCCCCTATCCAAAAGAATTAGACATGGCTTTACAGCCAGCCAGGCTTCAACATGCTTCATGAAACACTAGAATTCATTCTTAAAAATTCTGAAGAAAAATATATTTTTGAAAATATTTTTATTTTTTTACTTTTTTTTTTGAAAATAAAACAAAAAGAAAGTTACCTAATCTGAGCAACAAGATGAACCGTCAGTTGTCCAAACTCGAACAATCCCCGGCAACGGCGCCAAAAACTCTGTGCGCACGTCTTAATAAATTGTTTTTCATTCACAACTTCGATACAACTAACCAGCAAGTGCACTGGGTCGTCCAAGTAATAAACCTTACGTGAGTAAGGGTCGATCCCACGGAGATTGTCGGTATGAAGCAAGCTATGGTCACCTTGTAAATCTCAGTCAGGAGGATATAAAATAGTTATGGACTTTTCGAAATTAATAATAAATAAACAGAAAATAAAGATAGAAATACTTATGTATATCATTGGTGAGAATTTCAGATAAATGTATGGAGATGCATTCGTTCCTCTGAACTTCTGCTTTCCTGCTGTCTTCATCCAATCAATCCTACTCCTTTCTATGGCTGGCTTTATGTAAGGACATCACCGTTGTCAATGGCTACTTTTTATCCTCTCTGGAAAATGGTCTGATGCGCTGTCACTGCATGGCTAATCGTCTGGAGGCATCACCGTTGTCAATGGCTGCATCCCATCCTCTTGTGAAAATGGTCCAAATGCTCTGTCACAGCACGGCTAATCATCTGAGGTTCTCGATCATACTGGAATAGGATTCACCCTCCTTTTGCATCTGTCACTACGCCCAGCACTCGCGAGTTTGAAGTTCGTCACAGTCATTCAATCCCAGAGTCCTACTCGGAATACCACAGACAAGGTTTAGACTTTTCGGACTCTCATGAATGCCGCCATCAATCTAGCTTATACCACGAAGATTCTGATTAAGAGATCTAAGAGATACTCATTCAATCTAATGGTAGAATGGAAGTGGTTGTCAGGCACGCGTTCATAGGGAATGATGATGATTGTCACATTCATCACATTCATGTTGAAGTGCGAATGAATATCTTAGAAGCGGAATAAGTTGAATTGAATAGAAAAACAGTAGTACTTTGCATTAATCTTTGAGGAACAGCAGAGCTCCACACCTTAATCTATGGAGTGCAGAAACTCTACCGTTTGAAAATACATAAGTGAAAGGTTCAGGCATGGCCGAATGGCCAGCCCCCATGATCTAAGAACCAGACGTCCTAAGATGTCTAATACAATAGTAAAAAGTCCTATTTATAATAAACTAGCTACTAGGGTATACAGAAGTAAGTAATTGATGCATAAATCCACTTCCGGGGCCCACTTGGTGTGTGCTTGGGCTGAGCTTGAATGTTACACGTGCAGAGACTCTTTCTGGAGTTGAACGCCAGGTTGTAACGTGTTTCTGGCGTTTAACTCTAGACAGCAGCGTAGAATTGGCGTTCAACTCCCTTTTACGTTGTTTAAAATCGGCCAAAGTATGGACTATTATATATTTCTGGAAAGCCCTGGATGTCTACTTTCCAACGCAATTGAAAACGCACCATTTTGAGTTCTGTAGCTCCAGAAAATCCACTTTGAGTGCAGGGAGGTCAGAATCCAATAGCATCAGCAGTCCTTCTTCTACCTCTGAATCTGATTTTTGCTCAAGTCCCTCAATTTCAGCCAGAAAATACCTGAAATCACAGAAAACACACAAACTCATAGTAAAGTCCAGAAATGTGAATTTAACATAAAAACTAATGAAAACATCCCTAAAAGTAACTAGATTCTACTAAAAACATACTAAAAACAATGCCAAAAAGCGTATAAATTATCCGCTCATCAAGTAGCTGTGTTCAAGAATCAACATACTGAACTAGGAGAATTAATAACACTATCTAAATTCTAAGTTCCTATAGATGCCAATCATTCTGAACTTCAATGGATAAAGTGAGATGACAAAACTATTCAAGAGGCAAAAAGCTACTAGTCCCGCTCATCTGATTGGAGCTAAGTTTCATTGATATTTTGGAATTTATAGTATATTCTCTTCTTTTTATCCTATTTGATTTTCAGTTGCTTGGGGACAAGCAACAATTTAAGTTTGGTGTTGTGATGAGCGGATAATTTATACGCTTTTTGGCATTGTTTTTAGGTAGTTTTTAGTAGGATTTAATTTGATTTTAGTATATTTTTATTAGTTTTTAAATAAAAATCACATTTCTGGAATTTACTATGAGTTTGTGTGTTTTTCTATGATTTCAGGTATTTTCTGGCTGAAATTGAGGGACCTGAGCAAAAATCTGATTCAGAGGCTGAAAAAGGACTGCAGATGCTGTTGGATTCTGACCTTCTTGCACTCAAAGTGAATTTTCTTGAGCTACAGGAGTCCAAATGGTGCACTCTTAATTGTGTTGGAAATTAAACATCCAGGGCTTTCCAGCTATATATAATAGTCCATGCTTTGTCCGAGTTTAGATGACGCAAACTGGCGTCCAGTTCTCTGCCCTATTTTGGCGTTAAACGCCAGAAACAGGTTACAAGTTGGAGTCAAACGCCCAAAACAGGTTACAACCTGGCGTTTAACTCCAGAAACAGCCTAGGAACGTGTAAAGCTCTAGTCTCAACTCCAGCACACACCAAGTGGGCCCCGGAAGTGGATTTTTGCACTATCTATCATAGTTTACTCATTTTCTGTAAACCTAGGTTACTAGTTTAGTATTTAAACAACTTTTAGAGATTTATTTGGGATCTCATGACATTTTTAGATCTGAACTTTGTACTCTTTGACGGCATGAGTCTCTAAACTCCATTGTTGGGGGTGAGGAGCTCTGCTGTGTCTCGATGAATTAATGCAACTATTTCTGTTTTCTATTCAAACACGCTTGTTTCTATCTAAGATATTCATTCGCACTTCAATATGATGAATGTGATGATCCGTGACACTCATCATCATTCTCAACCTATGAACGCGTGCCTGACAACCACCTCCGTTCTACATTAGATTGAATGAGTATCTCTTGGATTCTTTAATCAGAGTCTTCGTGGTATAAGCTAGAATCCATTGGCAGCATTCTTGAGAATCTAGAAAGTCTAAACCTTGTCTGTGGTATTCCGAATAGGATTCAGAGATTGAATGACTGTGACGAGCTTCAAACTCGCGAGTGTTGCACGTAGTGACAGACGCAAAAAGGATCAATGGATCCTATTCCAGCATGAGTGGGAACCGACAGATGATTAGCCGTGCGGTGACAGCGCACCTGAACCATTTTCACTGAGAGGACGGATGGTTGCCATTGACAATGGTGATCCACCAACACAAAGCTTGCCATAGGAGGAACCTTGCGTGCGTGAAGAAGAAGACAGGGAGAAAGCAGAGATTCAGAAGACAAAGCATCTCCAAAACTCCAACATATTCTCCATTACTACATAATAAGTATTATTTAATCCATGCTCTCTTGTTCATTTGCAAGTCAACTGATAATTATTACTAATTTCTTGACTGAGAATTACAAGATAACCATAGCTTGCTTCAAGCCAACAATCTTCGTGGGATCGACCCTTACTCACGTAAGGTATTACTTGGACGACCCAGTGCACTTGCTGGTTAGTGGTACGAGTTGTGAAAAGTGTGATTTACAATTCGTGCACCAGTGGGTGTGAACAATCTTCCCTCTGACCAGAGTTCTATAGTCATAGAATGCGGTTCCAGCTATTCTCTGCCTATCCGTCTGCCACAGATTTGCGTAGAATTCCTGAACCATGTTTCTTCCCACCTTTGTTTCAGGATTAGCTAGGACTTCCCAGCTCCTGTTTCGAATTTTCTCTTGGATCTCCGGATATTCGTCTTCTTTCAGATCGAATTTAACTTCTGGGATATCTGACCTTAGACCCATTATTTTGTAGTAATGGTCTGAATGTTCTTTGGTTAAGAACTTCCCTTGATTCCAAAGTGGTTTTGGAATATTCTCTTTCTTGCCTCTTGAGTTGGTTTGTTTTCCCTTAGGGGCCATGATCTTAGTGGGTATTGGCTTAGTGATCATGGATAACACACCAAACTTAGAGGTTTGCTTGTCCTCAAGCAAAAGAAAGGAAGGAAGAGGGATAGGAGGAGAGCCAAGGCCGAATTGTGAAGGTGGGGGCGAGGCCGAACTAGGATTTAAAGGGAAGGGGGGTGGGTTTCAAAAATTTTGAAGAAGATATGATAGAAGATATGATTTGTAAAAGATAAGTATGATAGGAAAAGGATGCACTTTAAAATTTAAAAGATATGAATGATATGAAAGATATTTGAAAAAGATAGCTTTGTTTGGAAAAAGATATTGTGAAAATTTGAAAAAGGTATTGATGAGTTGAAAAAAAATTTGAGAAGGAAAAGAGATAGATTTGTTTTGAAAAAGATTTGAAAAAGAGGTTGAAGAGGATTTTTGAAAAAGGTTTATGTTTAGAATTAAGATACATTTGATATCTTTTGAAAAAGGATTTGAAAAATTAGGATTTGTAATATGTTTATGCAAGAAATTATGATTTGAAGCATGAAAATTGGAAAAAAATTTGAAGTGAAAATGAAATTACCTACTCCCCACAATCCTGGCGTTAAATGCCCAACTGCTGCATGTTTTGGGCGTTTAACGCCCAATTGGTGCTTGGTCTGGGCATTTAACGCCCAGTTGTTGCTTCTAGCTGGCGTTAAACGCCAGAAACTCCTTTGTCACTGGGCATTTTTCTGAACGCCCAGGATGCTATAAATCTGGTGTTAAATGCCCAGAAGCTGCTTCTTTCTGGCGTTTAATGCCCAGATGGCTATCTCTACTGGTGTTAAACGCCCAGTAGATGCTCCTTTTGGGCGTTTAACGCCCAAAATAGCTCTTACTGGCTTTTTCGCACCAGTGAGCTTCTTTTTGCTGTTTTGTATTCTGAATCCTTCTGCAACCCTGTGAACTTATGCAATTGATTCTTTACCTTGAAGATTATTTATATTTAAACCTGCATAATAAAAAATAAATAAAAAGAATTAATAAGAAAAAGTTTTGCTAATGGCTGGGTTGCCTCCCAGCAAGCGCTTCTTTATTGTCTTTAGCTGGACCTTGCTGAGCTTTTTACTCTAGCCTCAGCCTTGAGCACTCTTGCTCAACATTTCCTTCAAGATAGTGCTTGATTCTCTGTCCATTCACAATGAACTTCTTATTAGAATCAATGTCTTGAAGCTCCACATAGCCATATGGTGACACACTTGTAATCACATATGGTCCTCTCCACCGGGATTTCAGTTTCTCGAGGAATAGCCGGAGCCTAGAGTTAAACAGCAAAACCTTCTGTCCTAGTTCAAAGACTCTAGATGACAGCTTTCTATCATGCCACCTTTTTGCTTTCTCTTTGTAAATCTTGGCATTTTCGAAAGCAGTGAGTCTGAATTCCTCTAACTCATTTAGCTGGAGTAATCTTTTTTCTCCAGCTAATCTGGCATCAAAGTTTAGGAATCTGGTTGCCCAGTAAGCCTTATGCTCCAGTTCCACGGGCAGATGACAGGCCTTACCATACACAAGCTGGTATGGAGAGGTCCCTATAGGAGTCTTGAATGCTGTTCTGTAAGCCCACAGAGCATCATCCAAGCTTCTCGCCCAATCCTTTCTACAGGTACTTACTGTCCATTCCAGGATTCTTTTTAGTTCTCTATTAGAGACTTTAGCTTGTCCATTTGTTTGTGGATGATATGGAGTTGCCACCTTGTGGCTAATTCCGTACCGGACCATAGCAAAGTAAAGCTGTTTGTTGCAGAAGTAAGTGCCCCCATCACTGATTAGTGCTCTAGGGACACCAAACCTGCTGAAGATATATTTCTGGAGGAACTTCAGCACTGTCCTAGTATCATTAGTGGGTGTGGCAATGGCCTCTACCCATTTAGATACATAGTCGACTGCCACCAGAATATAAGTGTTTGAGTATGATGTTGGGAAAGGCCCCATGAAGTCAATACCCCATACATCAAACAACTCAATCTCCAAGATTCCTTGTTGAGGCATGGCATAACCATGAGGCAGATTACCAGCTCTCTGACAACTGTCACAGTTATGTACAAACTCTTGGAAATCTCTGTAGAGTGTAGGCCAGTAGAAACCACATTGGAGGACCTTAGTGGTTGTTCTTTCACCTCCGAAATGACCTCCATATTGTGATCCATGGCAATGCCATAAGATCCTCTGTGCTTCTTCTCTAGGCACACACCTACGGATTATTCCGTCTGCACATCTCTTAAAGAGATAGGGTTCATCCCACAAGTAGTACTTTGCATCAGTAACTAATTTTTTCTTTTGTTGCCTGCTGTACTCCTTGGGTATGAACCTTGCAGCTTTATAGTTTGCAATGTCTGCAAACCATGGTATTTCCTGAATGGTGAACAAATGCTCATCCGGAAAGGTTTCAGAGATCTCAATAGAGGGAAAGGACGCTTCTTCGACTGGCTCTATTCGGGACAGATGATCAGCCACTTGGTTTTCTGTCCCTTTTCTGTCTCTTATTTCTATATCAAACTCTTGCAGAAGCAACACCCATCTTATGAGCCTGGGTTTTGAATTCTGCTTTGTAAGTAGATATTTAAGAGAAGCATTGTCAGTGTACACAATCACTTTGGATCCTACTAAGTATGATCTAAATTTGTCAATGGCATAAACCACTGCAAGCAATTCTTTTTCTGTGGTTGTGTAATTTTTCTGGATATCATTTAAAACACGGCTAGCATAATAAATGACATGCAGAAGCTTGTCATGCCTCTGCCCCAATGGCATGGTCACTGGCATCACACATTAATTCGAATGGTAATGTCCAGTCTGGTGCAGAAATAACTGGTGCTGTGACCAGCTTAGCTTTCAGAGTTTCAAACGCCTGCAGACACTCTGTGTCAAACACAAATGGCGTGTCAGCAGCTAGCAGGTTGCTTAGAGGTTTTGCAATTTTTGAAAAATCCTTTATAAACCTCCTATAGAATCCTGCATGCCCCAGAAAGCTTCTGATTGCCTTAACATTGGCAGGTGGTGGTAATTTTTCAATTACCTCTACTTTAGCTTGATCCACCTCTATTCCTTTGTTCGAAATCTTATGCCCAAGGACAATCTCTTCAGTCACCATAAAGTGACATTTTTCCCAGTTTAAAACCAGGTTAGTCTCTTGGCATCTTTTCAGAACCAGTGTCAGGTGATCAAGACAGAAGCTGAATGAGTCTCCATATACTGAGAAGTCATCCATGAAGACTTCCAGAAAATTTTCCACCATATCAGAGAAAATAGAGAGCATGCATCTCTGAAAGGTTGCAGGCGCATTACACAGCCCAAATAGCATCCTTCTGTAAGCAAACACTCTAGATGGACATGTTAATGCTGTTTTCTCTTGATCCTGGAGATCTACTACAATTTGGTTGTAGCCTGAATAGCCATCCAAAAAACAGTAATAATCATGACCTGCTAGTCTTTCTAGCATCTGGTCTATGAATGGTAAAGGAAAATGATCCTTTCTGGTGGCAGTATTGAGCCTTCTGTAGTCAATACACATGCGCCACCCTGTAACTGTTCTTATAGGAACCAGTTCATTTTTTTCATTATGAACCACTGTCATGCCTCCCTTTTTGGGGACAACTTGGACAGAGCTCACCCAGGAGCTATCAGAAATAGGATAAATAATCCCAGCCTCTAGTAACTTGGTGACCTATTTCTACACCACTTCCTTCATGGCTGGATTTAGCCACCTCTGTGGTTGAACCACTGGCTTAGTATCATCCTCCAATAGGATCTTGTGCATACATCTAGCTGGGCTTATGCCCTTAAGGTCACTTATGAACCACCCAAGAGCTGTCTTGTGTGTCCTTAGCACTTGAATTAGTGCTTCCTCTTCCTGTGGATTTAAAGCAGAGCTTATGATCACCGAAAAAGTGTCACCTTCTCCCAGAAATGCATATTTCAGGGATGGTGGTAATGGTTTGAGCTCGGGTTTTGGAGGTTTTTCCTCTTCATGCGGAATTTCCAGAGGTTCTTTTATTTCTTCTGAATCCTCCAAATCAGGCTGAGCATCTTTAAAGATGTCTTCTAGCTCTGATTCGAGACTCTCAGCCATGTTGATCTCTTCTACTAAAGAGTCAATAAGATCAACTTTCATGCAGTCTTTTGGTGTGTCTGGATGCTGCATGGCTTTGACAGCATTTAACTTGAACTCATCCTCATTGACCCTCAGGGTTACCTCCCCCTTTTGGACATCAATGAGAGTTCGTCCAGTTGCTAGGAAGGGTCTTCCTAGCATGAGAGTAGCACTCTTGTGCTCCTCCATTTCCAGCACCACAAAGTTAGTGGGAAAGGTGAATGGCCCAACCCTGATAATCATGTCTTCAATCACACCTGATGGATATTTAATGGAGCCATCAGCAAGTTGGAGACATATCTTGGTTGGTTTAACTTCTTCAGTTAGACCAAGCTTTCTGATAGTGGATGCAGGTATTAGGTTGATGCTTGCCCCAAGATCACATAAGGCTGTCTTGGTACAATTACCCTCTAATATGCATGGTATCAGAAAGCTCACGGGATCTTTAAGCTTTTCTAGGAAGCTTTTCAGAATGACTGCACTACATTCTTCAGTTAGAAGAACTCTTTCAGTTTCTCTCCAATCCTTCTTATGACTCAAGATCTCTTTCATAAACTTGGCATAAGAGGGTATTTGCTCAAGTGCCTTTGCAAACGGAATCTTTATTTCAAGAGTCCTGAGATAGTCTGCAAAGCGAGCAAATTGCTTATCCTGCTCCTCTTGGCGGAGTTTTTGAGGATAAGGCATCTTGGCTTTGTATTCCTCAACCTTGGTTGCTGCAGGTTTATTCCCTACAGAAGTGGTTAGGGAAGCCTTTTTAGAGGGGTTGTTATCAGCACTTGTGTGTGTCTGATCCCTCACTGGCATTTGAACGCCAGGGTTGGAAGCTTGAGTGGCGTTGGACGCCAACTTCTTACCTGTTTCTGGCGTTTGAATGCCAGAACTGAGCTCCCATTAGGCGTTTGACGCCAGCTCCTTGCCTGTTCCTGGCATTTGAACGCCAGAACTGTACGTGGGTTGGGCGTTTAACGCCAACTTTGCATTCTTTTCTGGCGTTTGAACGCCAGACTTATTCCTCTCTGGGCTCTTACTGTCCTCAGAGGGATTTTGGATAGTATTTTGCTCATCCTCTATCAGTTGTTCTTTTCTTGGCTTTCTGCTATTCTGAAGTGAGGTATTTAACGTTTTTCCACTTCTTAATTGAACTTCCTGGCACTCGTCTGTTATCTGCTTTGATAACTGTTGTTTTGTCTGATTCAACTGTGCTTTCATATTTTTATTAGCATTTTTAGTGTCCTGTAGCATCTCCTTGAATTCTGCTAGCTGTTTTGTTAGAAAACACAATTGTTGATTGAGTTCAGCAACTTGTTCTGGAGGACCAAGCTCAGTAGATACTGCTTTGGCTTCTTCTTTTATGGAGGACCCACTACTTATATACAGATGCTGATTTCTAGCAACTATATCAATAAGCTCTTGAGCCTCTTCAATAGTTTTTCTCATGTGTATAGACCCACCAGCTGAGTGGTCTAGAGATACCTGAGCTCTTTCTGTAAGCCCATAGTAGAAGATGTCTAATTACACCCACTCTGAAAACATTTCAGAGGGGCATTTCCTTAGCATCCCTATGTATCTCTCCCAGGCGTTATAAAGGGATTCATTATCCTCTTTTTTAAAGCCTTGGATGTCCAGCCTTAACTGTGTCATCCTTTTTGGAGGAAAATATTGATTCATGAATTTGTCTGATAACTGTTTCAATGTTCTTATGCTTGCTGTGGGTTGGTTATTTATCCACCTTTTAGCTTGATCTTTTACAGCAAACGGAAACAGTAACAGTCTGTATACATCCTGATCTACCTCATTGTCACGTACTGTGTCAGCAATTTGCAAGAATTGTGCCAGAAACTCAGTAGGTTCTTCCTGTGGAAGACCAGAATACTGGCAGTTTTGCTGCACCATGACAATGAGCTGAGGATTTAGCTCAAAACTGCCTGTCTTGATGGAGGGTATACAGATACTACTCCCATATGCAGTAGTAGTGGGGTTAGCATATGACCCCAGAGTCTTTCTGGACTGTTCATTTCCACTTAGATCTATGATGGAGAAAGGGAGATGATGTGAATTGCAAGTAAAATATATTTTTATTTTTATTTTATTTAATTAAAATAACCGAAAAAATGAAATAAAATAAAGTAAAATAATTAGAAAGTAAAATATAGATTTCAAAAATTAAGAGAAAAGGAAAATAAAAAGAAATTTGAATGTTGAATTAACTAATTAATTGAAAAGATTTGAATTTTGAATTTGATTTTCGAAAAAGATTTGGGGAATTTTGAAATTTTTTAAAGCTAAGATAAAATAAAATAGGAAGTTTTAAAATAAAATTTGAATTTTTTAAAGGAGAATTTCGAAAATTAATTAAAATAAAGAGAAAAGATATTTTTGAATTCAATGAAGAAAGAGAAAAACACACAAAAGATACACAACTTAAAATTTTTAGATCTAATGCTCCTTGTTTTCGAAAATTTTGAAGGGAAAACACCAAGGAACACCAAACTTAAAAATTTTAAGATCAAAACACAAGGAAGACTCAAGAACACTTTGAAGACTCACAAGAACAACAAGAACATGAAGATAGAATACCAAACTTAAAATTTTTAGAAAACCAAAATAAAATTTTCGAAAATTAAAGAAAAGTTAATAGGAAAACACCAAACTTAAAGTTTGTCACAAGATTTATTCAAAGAAAAATTATTTTTGAAAAAGTTTTAAAAAGAAGATAGCCAATTACCAAGAATATAAGCACAACGCTCTAGCCAATTGAGCTATAAATTTAATGTGTTTTAATAAGGTATTTAATAAAAAAAATTTTTGAAAACTGATATTTTGAGAAAGCACAAGAAGAACAAGAAAAGACACAGAACAATTTGAAGATCAAGGAAGAACAAGAACATGCAATTCAAAATTTGAAAGACAAAGAAAAGCATGCAATTGACACCAAACTTAAAACTTGACACAAGATTTAATCAAATAAAAATTATTTTTGAAAAGATTTTAGAAAGAAAGACTCAAAGGAGCAATTATTCACAAGAACATAGACACATTCAACAAATGCAAGGACTAAACAGAGAAAAACTATATATATATTTTTTTTGGATGACAAAAACACAAAGGACACCAAACTTAAAACATGTAACTAGACTCAAACAGAAAACTCTAAAGATTAATAAAGAAAAATAATAAATTTTTGGAAAATTTTTGAAAAGAAAATAAAAGACTCTGACCCAAAAGACAAAATTTTCCTAATCTAAGCAACAAGATGAACCGTCAGTTGTTCAAACTCGAATAATCCCCGGCAACGGTGCCAAAAACTTGGTGCACGAATTGTGAATCACACTTTTCACAACTCGTACCACTAACCAGCAAGTGCACTGGGTCGTCCAAGTAATACCTTACGTGAGTAAGGGTCGATCCCACGGAAATTGTTGGCTTGAAGCAAGCTATGGTTATCTTGCAACTCTTAGTCAGGATATTAATTATAATTATCAGTTGACTTGCAAATGAACAAGAGAGCATGGATTAAATAATACTTGTTATGCAGTAACGGAGAATATGTTGGAGTTTTGGAGATGCTTTGTCTTCTGAATCTCTGCTTTCTCTCTGTCTTCTTCTTCACGCACGCAAGGTTCCTCCTATGGCAAGCTGTGTGTTGGTGGATCACCGTTTTCAATGGCTACCATCCGTCCTCTCAGTGAAAATGGTCCAAGTGCGCTGTCACCGCACGGCTAATCATCTGTCGGTTCTCACTCATGCTGGAATAGGATCCATTGATCCTTTTGCGTCTGTCAATATGCCCAACCCTTGTGAGTTTGAAGCTCGTCACAGTCATTCAACCCCTGAATCCTACTCGGAATACCACAGACAAGGTTTAAACTTTCCGGATTCTCAAAAATGTTGTCAATGGATTCTAGCTTATACCACGAAGATTCTAATTAAGGAATCCAAGAGATACTCATTCAATCGAAGGTAGAACGGAGGTGGTTGTCAGACACGCGTTCATCGGTTGAGGATGGTGATGAGTGTCACAGATCATCACATCCATCATATTGAAATGCGAATGAACATCTTAGATAGAAACAAGCGTGTTTGAATAGAAAACAGAAATAATTGCATTAATTCATCGAGACACAACAGAGCTCCTCACCCCCAACAATGGAGTTTAAAGACTCATGCCGTCAAAGAGTACAAAGTTCAGATCTAAAAATGTCATGAGATCCAAAATAAATCTCTAAAAGTTGTTTAAATACTAAACTAGTAACCTAGGTTTACAGAAAATGAGTAAACTAAGATAGATAGTGCAGAAATCCACTTCTGGGGCCCACTTGGTATGTGTTGGGGCTGAGACTTGAGCTTTACACGTGCCTAGGCTGTTTCTAGAGTTAAACGTCAGGTTGTAACCTGTTTCTGGCGTTTAACTCCAACTTGTAACCTGTTTCTGGCGTTTAACGCCAGAATGCAACATGGAACTGGCGATGAATGCCAGTTTATGTCATCTATCCTTGAGCAAAATATGAACTATTATATTTTGCTGGAAAGTCCTGGATGTCTACTTTCCAATGCAATTGAGAGCGTGCCAATTGGACTCCTGTAGCTCCAAAAAATCCATTCCGAGTACAGGGAGGTCAAAATCCAACAGCATCAGCAGTCCTTTTTCAGCCTGAATCAGATTTTTGCTCAGCTCCCTCAATTTCAGCCAGAAAATACCTGAAATTATAGAAAAACACACAAACTCATAGTAAAGTCCAAAAATATGAATTTTGCCTAGAAACTAATAAAAATATACTAAAAACTACATGAAATTAACCCCAAAAAGCGTATAAAATATTTGCTCATCATTTATGCAGAAAGGAACACAACAAAATTCAAGCTAGTGATGGATGACAAGCACAATATGCAGGCTAGCATTCTTAGCAAATATCTCCACTTGCACTTAATTGAACACTTCAGCAAGACATATAGGAATTTCCAAATTAAAATACTTCAAAGCAACAAAGATTAAGTGTCAATACAACCTGTTGGGAATGTCTCTTAGCTTTTCCTTCTGTCATCATTATTTCTCTTTATTGTACTTCCTTTGGACAATGATGTAGACTCCCTCCACAGGTTGAATGTTTTCCTGCATAATCCTCAAAAGTTGCTTGTTTCTCAAGCCCTTAAACAATTGGTTAGCTAACATGACTTATTTATGGGCATTTTAAACTTACTTTGGTGTGTGAACACCAAACTTAGTCCCTTGCCATTGTTTCTTATGTATCAAGTTAACCATATGTGAAACCCTTCTGTCTTTGCTAAAGGTAATATAACTAAAAACTAGAAAACAGACAATGGTTAAGTAGTTTCTCTGATTGCTTGGAGCTAGCAACCCTTTATGCAGAAGGTGAAAATGTGTTTTCAAATGAGATTTTGGTAGAACACTAAACTTAGCATCCTTCATTCTCCCTAAAATTATTTTGGTGTGCAACACCAAACTTAGCTCCTTACAATACATATAAAACTACTCAACCTTTCTATTGAAATAACTATGAAAAGAAAACTACCTCAGGCTGGGTTGCCTCCCAACAAGCGCTTTTTTATTGTCACTAGCTTGACATTGGACCCTCATTAGGGTGGTTGATGACTGTAGTGTCTCAGCTTATCTCCTCTCACAGTAAGCTTCCTTCCAGTGCTCTGATGTTCAATCTCTGCATGCTCCAGTGAGAGTATCCTGTTGATAATGTAGTACTCATCAGCTTGTTGATTTGTCCCCAACTATTGGTAAATTAGCTGCACTTTATCTCACTTTGAAAATCCTTCAGTTGCAATTTTTTTATTTTTCCACCCTCTTGGACCCTTTTTCTTGCTTTTCTTCCCCTTTTTTGATGATTTTTTTCCTTTGACAGTGAGCTGTGTTTTGGAATCTGTTTTCTCAGTGGCTAACACCTCACTTCCTTCTTGATTCTTCTCATTATTCGATGCAGTCTCATTCTCCTCTTGGCCTGCCTTGCTGCTTGTCTCTTGCTTTGGAGGAGGATTAATGAGTGTCTTGTTGATTTCTTCCTTCCACTGCAAGTCTTTTTTGTCATCTTTCACGCATTCTTCATTTTCATCATTATGTTGTGCTTCTGGAAAGACATTCAGAGTAATGCTTTTATTATGTACCCTTAGAGTCAGCTCTCCTTGTTCAATATCTATAATGGCTCTTGCTGTGGCCAAGAAGGGTCTTTCCAAGATAATAGATTCATTTCCTTCTTCTCCTAGATCCAGGATCACAAAGTCTGCAGGAAATATGAACTTATCCACCTTGACCAAAAGGTTTTCAATTACTCCTTTGGGAAACACCAATGATTTCTCCACGAGCTCTAGTGACATCTGTGTGGGCTTTACCTCCTCTATGCATAGCTTTCTCATCATAGAATAAGGGATTAAGTTGATGCTGGCCCCTAAGTCACACAGTGCCCTTTTTATGGTTATATTACCAATGGTGCAAGTTAAGAAGAAGCTCCCAGGATCTTTGAGCTTTGGTGGGAGACCTCTTTAAATTATAGCACTGCACTCTTGTGTGAGCATGATGGTCTCCTTCTCATGCCAACTTCTCTTTTTGTTAATGAGCTCTTTCAAGAATTTTGCATATAGAGGCATCTGCTCTAATGCTTCAGCCAAGGAAATATTAATTTCCAATTTCTTAAAGACTTCAAGGAACTTGGGGAAGTGTTGATCCTTGTTTTCCTTGTTGAACCTCTGATGATATGGTAAGGGAGGTGTGAAAGCCTTCACTGCCTGCTTCTGCCCTTGAGATGATTCCTCCATTACTTGCTTCCCTTTCCTTGAATCTTGTGGCTGGTCATCTTTCTCTTCAAGCTTCTTTTGAGCTTGTTTGCTTGCTATCATCTCTTCCTTGTTGCTAGCTTCATCATTGTCCATAAGCCTCTTGTTATCTTCTTTGTTACTCACCAAGGTTTTTTCACTCCTCGGTTGGATGGCTTTGCATTCTTCTTTAGGATTTAGAATGGTGTCACTTAGGAGTGAGCTTGTTGGCCTTTCAATCATAACTTGCTTGGATAGTTGCCCCATCTGCCTCTCTAGGTTTCTTATTGAGGCTTCCTGATTCTTGCTTGTTATCTCTTGGTTCTTCAGCATCTTCTCTATCAACATCTCCAAGTTGGAGATTCTTTGAGTGTCTTGTGATGCTTGTGGCTGGTTGTGAGATGTTGAAGGTTGATGGTAGGTGTTTTGGTTAGTGGTTTGGTTATTGGGTGGATAGTAGCTGGAATTTGGGTGGTTATTTTGGGGTTTTCTATATGGATTGGGGTTAGTATTTTGCTGGTTGTGGTTTTGGTTATTTATTGAGTTGTTTTGGTTTGAATTTCTTTGCCATGGTTTCTAGTTTTGAGTGTGGTTATCTCCCCATCTTAGGTTTGGATGGTTCTTCCAGGATGGATTGTAGGTGTCACCATAAACCTCATTTTGGCCTGAGCCTTGGTTATGCACATATTGAATTTGTTCCTGCTGTTGATCTTCTTAGTTTTCTTTATTTTGCCTCCATGTGGTTGATGGTTGGCTTGTATTCACTACTGCAACTTGGAGGCTATCAATTCTTTTAGCCATTTGCTCAAATTTTTGTTGGATCTGCTGCTACATTATCTTGTGTTTAGCTAGGATTGTGTCTACTCCTTCCAACTCTAGCACTCCTTTCCTTTGTGATGGTTGGCATTGTCTTTGATGAGCAAAGAAATATTGATTATTTGCCACCATATCAATGAAGTTTTGAGCTTCCTCTGCTATCTTCATAAGTTGCAAAGAGCCTCCTGCTGAGTGATCTAGTGCTTTCTGAGCCTTGAGAGTCAACCCTTCATATAAATTTTGAAGAATGTCCCACTCATTGAACATTTCAGGAGGACATTTTCTAATTAAGGCCTTGTACCTCTCCCATGCCTCATAGAGAGATTATGCATCCATTTGTGTGAAGGTTTGCACCTCAGTCTTGAGCCTGATGATCCTTTGAGGGGATAGAATTTTCCCAAGAATTTATTCACTAGATCCTTCCAGCTAGTGATGCTTCTTTGTGGAAAGGTTTCAAGCCATTGAGCAGCCTTGTCCCTAAATGAAAATAGGAACAGCAGCAATTTGTATGTTTCTGGATGCACACCATTAGACTTCACTGTATCAGAGATCCTTAAGAAGGTAGAGAGATGCTGATTTAGATCCTCTATTGGACTTCCTCCATAAGAGCAGTTGTTTTGTACCAAGGTGATGAGCTGGAGTTTCAATTCAAAGTTATTTGCATTAACATTTGGAGTAAGGATGCTACTCCCAAAATGCCTTGGATTAGCAAATGTATACGAAGCCAATACTCTCCTTTGTGGTTGACCATTGTTGTTGGCCACTCCTACTGGTGGATTTATTGGATTTGTTGAGTGTTCCTCCATTTCTTGGAATTCTTCCTCTGAATCCTCTTCTCCAACAATGCCTTTTCCTCTTGCTTCTCTTCTTATCCTTCGAAGAGTTCTTTCGTCAGTTTCACAGAAGGTAGGGATCCCTCTCCTTGCTTCTGTCATAAAACCACAACAACAAGAAATACAAAGAGCACTCTGTAGCTTGAGTGCAGTGAGATTTAGTAGAGACAAAGTCTCAAATAGTTAGTGTGCTAGTTAAAAATAAAGAAAATAAACAAAAATAAAGAAAAAAAATGCTTAATCTAGACTACCACCTTACTTAATCATTGTCAATCTAATCAATCCCCGGCAATGGCGCCAAAAACTTGATGGGTTGGAACCAAAATTCCAACACCTAAAACTCACCGGCAAGTGTACCGGGTCGCATCAAGTAGTAATTACTCACATGAGTGAGGTCGATCCCACAGGGATTGAAGGATTGAGCAATTTTAGTTAGGTGGTTGATTTAGTTATGCAAACAGTTGATGATTTGAGTGACTTGTAAACAACAGAAGCTAAATTTCATGAAACTAAAAGGGAGAGGAAGAATTGACAGTAAATTAAAGAGTAGAAGAAATAAAAGAGCTGAATCTTAAAGTGCAAGAAATGTAAATGACTGAAACTTAAATTGCAAGAAATGTAAATAGCTGAAACTTAGAGTGCAAGAAATGTAAATTGCTTGAATAATAAAGGGGTGTGGGATGCTGGGATTCAGAATTTAATAACAAAAAGTAAAGAAGATGGAATAAGTGCAATAGATCTAAACAGAATTGGAAAATTGCAGTGAAGAACAAACAGAAAGTAAATTCAATTCAATTGCAAGAACTAGGAAAGAAATTCAAGAGCTCAGAGGCTCAATGAGACTAGAAAAAAGTCTAGATCTCAATTCCTTCCTTGATCCAACAGAGAACAATTTGTAGAAGAAAAGAAAATGAAAACAGTAAAGGAAATTCAGATCCACTTCTTGGAACACTTGAGAAGAGAGGTAAAAGATGATTCTCAAACTTAGAATCAATGAAGCTCTTCAATCTCAATTCAAATTCCAAGAGTAGATAGCAAATGTAGTAGAAGAAATGAAAACAAAGACAGTGAGCTAGATCCAATTCACAATTCCTTAGAATTATGCAGAAGAGAACAAAGATGAATTGTAGATTAAGGATTGAAACAGAATTCCTTCTATCACTATCCACAATTCAAAAATAGAAAGCAAGAAATGCAAAAGTGAGAACAAGGAGGAGAGAACTCAGCTCTCAATCCCAATTCCCCAATTCAAAGCTCAAAATCAAAATGAAAGTTCAAAAGTAAGCAAAAGGTAAAGAAAACCAGAGGTCATCTCTAACTCAAACTAAGTCCTATTTATACACTTTCTATTTTTAATTTTCAGAATTTGGAGTGGGCTTCTCATTTGGTGAAGAATTGAATCCAAAATAGCAATTGAAGTGAAATTGGCCCATGGTGCACCTCCAGGGGAGCGTTCAGTTAACTAAGTTAACTGAGCGCTCCAAGTCTTGGTCCTTGGCTCATTTTCCTTGCGTGACAAAGCTTCCTTGGTCAGCCCTCATAGCGCTAAGTTAACTAAGCTAACTGAGCGCCCCTGCCTTGTAGAGAGAGCTCCAAGTTCGAACCTTGGGTGAGCCAAATTGGTGCCAAATTTCCTTGGCCCAATTCCCTTGCAAAGTGGTGTAAGTAGTGCTCAGTTAAAAACTCTTCACGCAGCGCTACTTGTTGTTTGAGTGAGGCTCCCACTTTGATTCCCAGTGAATGCATTTTGTGGAGCCAATTTTCTTTATGCCTCGCAATATAAGGTAGCGCTCAGTTAAGTAAAGCAACTGAGTGCCCTTGCCCTCATTGGAGTAGCGCCTTCTTGTTATCTCCCAGGTGCAAGGTTCAAGTCTTGATGAATGCTTTTTGGCTAATTTCCCTTGGAGTAGCGCTTCTCTTGGCTCCCTAGGTGCTTGGTTCGAAACCTGGCTATTGCACTTTTGCCAATTTCCTTTGTGAAGCAATGCAAGTAGCACTTCCTTCCATGTCCTCCAGGTGCAAGGTTCGAAACTTGGCTTCACCATTTTGGTTGCTTGCACCTTGATTTCTTTCATGAAGGGGCACGAAAAAGGTAGAAAAAATTAACTGAGCATTAGTGCTTCCCTCCATTCTCTTGGGCGCTCACTTATGTTTTTCAACTTAATGCTGTGCCTTGGTGCTTCCTTGGTCATGATGCGCCATGTCCTTGCCTTTGGTGCGCCACGCTTTTGGTTCCTTGGGTCACGCTTTTCAAAGCATAGCCTAAGGTCCAAAGCGTGCTTTATCTTCAAAAGTGTGCCAAAAATTCCTTTTTCCACCATTTCTTCACCTACAAGTAATCAAAACAACCAATCAAAGCATCACCAAATTTACAAGATTCATAAATTATTCAAAAACCAACTAATTTTAGCTTAAACCTCATGATTTAGTGTCAATTAAAGGATGGTTAATTGATTCAACAAAACTATGCAAATCCACTCCAAATTACTTACTTACAATGCAAGAAAGTGCATAAAACCAAATGAAACAAGTGAAAAATGCTTGAAAAGCTAGCATAAGATGACTTGTCATCATGAGGAATTATGATAAACCACTATTTTATGGTTTATCTTGTGTTCAATTGAGTGGATTCATCAAGTCTTTACCCACTTATTCATATGATTTGTAGGATTTTACAATTCCTTCCTAGTTTTGTTCTATGGTTGAAAATTTGCTTCCTAGGAACTTTAATTTGTGTATTTTAATTCTCCTTCATACCATTCGATATCATGATCCATGTGTTAAGTGTTTCAGGCTTCATAGGGCACGAATGGCTTAGAGAATGGAGAGGACGCTTGCAAAAATGGAAGGAACACAAGAAACTAAGGAGATGACCAGCGAGCATCGACGCGCACGCATGGCTCACGCGAATGCTCGATATGAAGAAATTTGCAACGACGCGCGCACGTGCCTGACGCGCACGTGTGAATTGAAGTTTGCACAAAGACGAGCATGCGTGGATGACGCGTACGTGTAACAAGGAAATTAGCCAAATGACGCGCACGCGTGACTAACGCGTACGCCTGACATGCGCGATCTGTAGAATTAATAGAAAATGCTGGGGGTGATTTTGGGCCGAGTTTTCACCCAATTTTCAGCCCAGAAACACAGACTAGAGCCAGGGGACGTGCAGAGACTCAACAGACATTCTCATTAGCATAGTTTTAGGTTTTTAGATCTGAATCTAGAGAGAATTTTCTTCTTCCTCTAGGTTTTCTTTACATTCATAGTTTATGAGTTTTATGCTTTTGCTTTGGATATTGAAGAGTCACCACCTCCATTGAAGATACTATTCTAGTTTGTTTCCTTACTCCCTATTTATTTATTCCATATTCTTAATTCTTGTTTAGAGTGGTAATTGGATTATTTTGGATTTATTAATGCAAAGGATTACTTTTATTTTTAATTAATTTTCAATCCCTACTTTATTTAATTTATCATGTCTTCTTCTTATATTTTTATGAGCGTTATATTCATGTCAATGGAGTAGATTCCCTACTTGACATGGGGTCGATTAAGAGGAGACACTTGAGTTGGAATGCTCAAGTGATTAGTTAAATTGGAAGTTGTTGGCTAATTCTGTATTTACTAACGCTAGACCTTCCCAAGGGAGAGGACTAGGATTTGCAAATAGGAGTTAGCTCAATCACTTGACTTTTCTTTATTTAGTAAGTGTTAACTAAGTGAAAATAACAACCTCTTTATACTACACTTGAGAGAATTCCAACAGGGAAAGAACTTCCAGTTAATCATTCCCCCAGTCAAGGCTTTTTATTTTGAATAATATAAATTCCTTTTAGTTTTCATTGCTTTAAATTTACAATAATTTATTTTCTGCCATTCACTCTCAAAATCTCTCGGAAAAAATTCCTGATTAATAAATTAGCACCCTTTTTAGCAACTCGTTGGGAGACGACTTGGGACTCATACTCCCAGTATTTTTATTCTAATTTTTGTGACACCTTTCGAAATTGATGAGGCGGATTTCAGCTGGTTAAGAGCTATACTCGCAACGCTATTTTCACATTGACTTCTTAATTGGCCGACTCCCGCCTTACTCTATCAATTTATGGCGCCGTTGCCGGGGAGTTGCAATAGTGTGCTAAATTATTAATTAGTGTACATATTTTTATTTTATTTGCATATTTTATTTTATTTTGTTACCATGAGCTATATGTTTCTTTCATTGAATGACGCGTTCACTGCATGAGCTATATGTTTATTTTATCAATTCACCAATCTAATCTGAGGGCAAATCTGAACCGCCATCTGAGAGAAAAACAAGCTCCTTTACTACTGATTCAGTTGATTCACGTGCAGATAGAATGGCAGCACCTAGGAGGATTACTCTCCAAGAAGCTGGAGCCCCAGATTTTATGCTGCAACCGTATCAAGTGCGTCATCCAAATCTGGCTGAAGATTTTGAACTGAAGACTGCACTAATCAACTTGATGCCTAAGTATCATGGCTTACCTGCTCAGGAGCCTATCAAGCACCTAAGGGATTTTCAGATAGCCTGTTCTACTGTTAGGTGTCATGGTGCAAATGAAACTTCTATTCTGTTAATTGCCTTCCCGTTTTCTCTTGAGGGAAAGGCAAGGGAGTCGTACTACTCCCAACCTGAAGCAACTGTTACCAACTGGGATACGCTCAGGAGAGAATTCTTGGAAAAATACTTTTCAGCTGAAGTTACAAATAGATTGAGGAAAGAGATCTCCTGCATTGTTCAAGGTGAATCAAAAACTCTCTATGAGTACTGGGAGCATTTTAAGAACCTTCTGGATGCATGCCCCCATCACATGATTAACAGGCTAGTGTTGATCAGCTACTTCACTCAAGGCATGAAGCCTCGGGATAAAACTACACTGGACGGTGCTAGTAATAGTTCTCTGAAAAAGTACAAGACCGCAGATGAAGCATGACAACTGATCAGCGACTTAGCTGAGTCCACCAAAAATCACAGGCACAGGAGCAGCCACTCAAAAGCTATTGCAGAGGTTTCCTCTAGCATTAAGACTTCTGCTCTTACACAGAGTATATGTGAAATGACCAACCTACTGAAGCAGATGCAGTTGAATTAACAACAACAACAGCCTCCCCCACCACAACAAAGCCAACAGTTGGTTCCCCAAAGAGTATGCGGAGTATGTGCTGATTATAGTCATTATACTGATGAATGTCCCCAGCTCCAACAAGAAGACAACATTGTGGCAGCTACTCATAACTTCTATGACCGCCCGAATCAAGGATACAATCAACAAGGCGGCAACTACAACCAAGGTGGAAACTATAACCAAGGGTGGCAAGACAACTCCAACCAGGGCTGGAGAGATAATTCCAACCATGGCTGGAGGGATAACTATAACAGAGGAGGCAGAGACAACAATGGAAATCAAAGGTGGAATAACAACAACAGACAGTAGAATCAGAACCAGCATTACAGAGCTTCTCACTTAAAGCAGTCACAAAGACCCTAGCACAACCAACAACAGGTCCTTTAGATCACTTATCCTACTTCATCATCAAATGACGAGATGCTTTGTTCTCTTGCATAAGGACAACAAGACATGCAGACTACACTGAACTCTACTTTAAATGGTCTGAATGCCACTTTACAAGCTCTCGCCTCTCAGATAGATTCATTACCTACTTCAACCAACCAGCCTTCAAGCTCTAGTGGAATTCCTTCTCAACCCTTACCTAACCCCAAGGGTGGCATCAATGCCATCACTTTGAGGTCCGGAACCACACTGCAAGAGAGGAATCATGAGGAGTCAAGCCCACAAGTACACGCCCCAGGTGAGGTTATGGTAGAAGTGGAAGATGCTGAAGAGGAAGAGGAAGTATAAGACATGGTTGAAGAAGAAGTAGCTCAGCAAAGGAATGGAGCACCAAAGGATGCAGAAGCTGCAAGTAGCGCCATTCCTATCCCATTTCCACACCTTGCAAAGAAGTCCAGAAAGCAGATGGAACTTGATCCCAAAATGGTAGAAATTTTTAAAAAGGTTGAGGTAACTATTCCCCTTTTTGATGTTATTCAGCAAGTGCCTAAATATGCAAAGTTTCTGAAGGATTTATGCATATGTAAAGATAAAATTAATGAATTAGAAACTATTCCTTTAGGTAGTTCTATATCTGCTTTAATGGGAGGTATACCTGAAAATTATAGTGATCCAGGTCCATGCATGGTTAACTGTGCCATTGGATGTGTAATATTTTTTGACTGCATGTGTGATTTAGGAGCTTGTGTTAGTATAATGCCATTGTCTATATATGATACTTTGAGGCTCCCTCCTTTAAAAAGGTCGGCAGCTCGTTTTGTGTTAGCAGATAAAAGTATTATTACAGTAGTTGGAATTGCTGAAGATGTATTAGTGAGCAATAAGGGGCTCACATTTCCCATTGACTTCTATATCCTGGAAATGCCCCCTAATGACTCAGGAAGACCATCATCAATCCTGCTTGGGAGACCATTCCTGAAGACTTTGAAGTTCAAGCTAGATGCATTCTCAGGAACTTATTCCTTTAAGATAGATGGCAGGGCAGTGAGCTTCAGTTTAAATGAAGCTATGAAGCACCCTCCAGAAGATCATTCTATCTTCCAGTGCGACATCATTGATGAAACTATAGCTGAATTTCACCAAGAAGAAGTAGAAGAGAAGCACATGGAGCAAGGTCCAAGTGTGGGGACACCCTCTGAACACAATGAGGACCCTTTGCCATTATCACTAGCCCCGGATGATCCAGAGCCTAGCCATGAGCAGAAATTGGAATTAAAGCCCCTTCCTCCACACCTCAAGTATGCTTTCCTTGAGGATAATCAGAAGTTCCCAGTCATCATTGCAAGAGAACTCACTTCCCAACAAGAGGAGCAACTGCTTAGTGTGCTGAGAAAATATAAGAAAGAAATTGGGTGGAGCTTGACGGATATAGTAGACATCAGCCCTCAAGTTTGTGAGCACAGAATATATTTAGAAGAGGAATCAAAGCCTGTCCGTCAACCCCAAAGAAGATTAAATCCCACCATCTTATAAGTTGTCAAGAAAGAAGTGACCAGGCTACTTGAAGCAGATATCATTTACCCCATCTCAGACAGCGAATGGGTCAGTCCAGTACAAGTGGTGCCCAGAAGTCTGGAGTCACAACAGTAAAGAATGAGCATGGAGAGCTCCTGACAACTAGAGTGTAGAATTCATGGAGGGTTTGCATTGACTATAGGCGTCTCAACCAACCTACTCGCAAGGATCATTACCCCTTGCTATTTATTGATCAGATGCTCGATCGCCTGTCAGGTAAATTCCATTACTGCTTTTTAGATGGTTATACAGGCTACTTTCAAATTCATATAGCTCCTGAAGATCAGAAGAAGACTACTTTTACATGTCCCTTTGGAATGTATGCATACAAAAGAATGCCTTTTGGTTTATGTAATGCACTGGCTACTTTCCAAAGATGCATGATGAGTATCTTTTCAGATCTTATTGAGAACTGTATAGAAGTATTTATGGATGATTTTAGCGTATATGGTGATTCATTTAACCTTTTCTTGGATAGTTTAGCTAGAGTATTAGACAGGTATGTTAGTTCAAACCTTGTATTAAATTTTGAAAAGTGTCATTTTATGGTAAAACAAGGGATTGTTCTAGGACATGTTGTGTCTAATACTGGTATTTCTATAGATCCAGCAAAGGTAGATGTCATTTCTAGTTTACCATACCCCTCCTCTGTGAGGGAAGTCCGTTTGTTCCTTGGCCATGCAGGTTTTTACAGGAGATTCATTAAGGACTTCAGTAAGGTAGCATTACCTTTATCTAGACTGCTGCAGAAAGATATTGAGTTCGAGTTCAGTGAGGATTGCATGCAAGCGTTTTGTAATTATTTTGACGTTAGGATTTTTGCCAGTAAAGAATGTCATAAAAACAGTCGCGTTGTAGATATAGTCTCTAAACCGACAAAAATCCCTTCGTACAAATGTTTTGGTTGTCACAAGTAACAAACCCCTTTAAAATTGATAACTGAGTATTTAAACCTCGGGTCGTCTTCTCAAGGAATTTCAGGGAGGTATGTTCTTATTATTGGTTATGAGTTTGTAAAATGGGGTTTAGGAAGTAAGGTGGGAATATGTTATATGACAAATAAAATAAAATAATAATAATAAAATAAACTCTTGGCAAAGTATGAAGAACTGGAAGTCCTATCCTAGTTATCCTTATCAATTGTGATGAGAATTGGATTCTTCCCACTTGGTCATCCTTTATTAAATAAAAGAAGGTTAAGTGGACTGATTAGTTTGACTCTCAAGTCCTAGTCAACTCCTGTGGAGAGACTAGTGTTAGAGCAATCCTAGCTAAAGCAAAATCTGCCAATTTCAATCACTTGCTGAGTTTGATAACTCAAGTACTACCAATCACTTGACCAAAGCCAAAAGGGAGAAAAATATCTAAATTAAATTAAAAGCATTAATATAAATAAAGCAAAGCAATCTTAAATCTGAAATACCTCAAATAATATTAAATAAAATATGCAGATCTTAACATGAAAAGTTCATAAGCTAATTGGGCAATATATCTAATACAAGCATTGAAGCATCTGAAAGTAAAAAGAGGAATATAAAGTAAAAGGAATATTAAACCTGGGATTGAGAGTCACTCCCAAAACTAAGAGAAATCCTAAATCCTAATCCTAAGAGAGAGGAGAGAACCTCTCTCTCTAAAAACTACATCTACTCCTAAAATTGTGAATGTGAGAGCCTCCTCTGAATGGATACATTCTCCCACTTTATAGCCTCTAATCTGTGTTTTCTGGGTCAAGAATTGGGTCAGAAACAGCCCAGAATTCGCTGGTCTCGAATTCAATCACGCTGGATTTCTGTCACTGCGACACGGCCGCATGGATCACGCGGTCGCGTCACCTAGCGTCAGGGGAACTATATTATCTTATATATCAAATCGAAGCCCCGGGTGTTAGCTTTCCAACGCAACTAGAACCGCGTCGTTTGGACCTCTGTAGCTAAAGTTATAGCCGTTTGAGTGCGAAGAGGTCAGGCTGGACAGCTTAGCAATTTCTCCAACTTCTTGTATTCCTTCCACTTTTGCATGCTTCCTTTCTATCCTCTGAGCCATTCCTGCCCTATAATATCTGAAATCACTTAACACACATATCAAGGTATCTAATGGTAATAAGAGAGGATTAATAATAAGCAAATATAAGATCAAAGAAGCATGTTTTCAATCAAAACACATAATTAGGAAGGAAATATAAAACCATGCAAATAGTATGAATAAGTGGGTAAAGAGTTAATAAAAACCACTCAATTGAGTACAAGATAAACCATAAAATAGTGGTTTATCAACCTCCCCACATTTAAACACTAGCATGTCCTCATGCTAAGCTCAAGAGAAGCTATAAAGATGAAGAGGAATGGTATGAAATGCAACCTATGAATGTAACTACATGCTAAGATGTTTCTACCTACTTGGTTAAAAATAAACAAATCTTTCAAGAACAAATATGAACTGGATTTCACTAATTCAAATCATAAAAATGAAGCACAAATAGACTTTCAAGAAGAAAATAGCTTATGAAAGCATAGAACATAGAATTTAAGCGTTGAACCCTCACTGGAAGTGTATATCACTCTAATCTCTCAAGTGTATAGGGTTATTCACTCTACTCTTCTCTAGTCATGCTTTCTAAACCTTGTTCTTCATCTAACCAATCAACGAAAATTTAATGTACCAATGCAAACATCATGAGGTCTTTTCAAGGTTGTAATGGGGCTAAGGTAAGGGTGAGGGTATATATATATAAGGCTAAGTGAGCTAACAAAGTGAATCCTTGATTAGTCTAAGATCTCACCTAACATGTACATACTCTATAAAAATTTTAAAATCATACCTAGCTACCCATAATTCCCACTTTTGTATGATTCCCATACTCACGTACCAAATTTTTCTTTTTAATTTATCACATGTGCATTGATTTTTTTTTTTCATTAACTTAACATTGGGATAATTTTGTCCCCTTATTTATTTTATATATATATATTTGTTTTTCTTTTTCTCTTTTTTTTTTGAATCATAAAAGCAAACATAACTTATCAATGCACATGGATTCTTCATTATTTTTCTATTTTGGTTTTTCATGAGTAGGTTCCCAAATTCCCAATATTCAAATAAATTAAATACATTCCCTTATTAACCAATGTTCCCACACTTAGTTGATGCACAATTTCTATCTTAAGCTAACCAAAGATTCACTTGGGATTTTTAATTTATTTTTCTGCTTAAGGCTAGTAATGTGGTTATAGAACGAGAGGGGATTAAAAGCTCAAGGGGCTAACAAAGGTGATGTAAAAGGTAGGCTTATTTGGGATAAGTGAGTTAATAACAAATAATGGCCTCAATCATATGCAAGCATGTAAATATACTAAATAATGGACATATAGAATGGAACAAAGCAAAGATTGCAATTATAGAGAAGAAAATACACATGAATAAAAATTTATGGTTAAATAATGTAACCATATAAATAAGCTCAAAATCTCACAGGTTGTGTGTTCTTTAGCTCAAAAACCATGTTCTAAATACAACTTCAAACAAGTTTTAACATAAAAATTTTATTCAAATTAGTGAAATTTTCTAAAAGGTTTCTTGAAAAAGAAAATATTACTTTAATCAAGTGGTAAAATATGCAAAAAAAAATCAAATAAATATGCAATTAAATATGCAAATGCAACAACTAACAAGAAAAATAAACCATTGGTGTTTGAGATAGGAAGGTACTAACCCACGGAGATCGGTATCGACCTCCCCACACTTAAAGATTGCACCGTCCTCGGTGCATGCTGAGATTTACAAGTGGACGGGGGTTGTGGTTCCTCAGCTGGAGCTCTTTTTGTTCCTTTCCTTGCCGGTAGTTTGGGAGTAGCTTTCTCTTTACCCTTCTTGGTGGCCATCCTGAAAAGGGAAAAAGAAAGTGACTTTTAAAGCTAAGAGTTAGAGCAAGGAAGAGAGCGGGAAAGGTGGTAATCAATGCACAATAAAGAAGAATGACGTTAACACACGCTCATGAGTACATGTGAAAAGTCATCAATGGAAAATAGCTAGTGCATATGATAACAATTGAATGCAAGGTGTTTATTGGCATGCAGGCAAAGGCATAAGTAGCATAGATCAAGCATTCAATGTCCAAGTTAGATTACTAAGTCTTTCAAACTAGCAACATTTTTGTAATGACAATTATATTGAATGAATATGATATGAAAAAGGGTTTTGTGAAAAGCAGGCATTCAGAGTAGTAGGATAAAAGATACTGAAAAGCAGTGCACAATGCCATACGGGCGTTTTCACAAACACATAGCATGCATGGTAAATAATCTAATGAAAATAATAAATTGAACATGCAAGCAACCCTTTAAAAAATAAATATATATAATTGTCAAATAATTCCTCTAATAATCCACAAGTAAAATATAGAAATAATGACCCAAATAAATTTCTAACACCAATGAAAATAATGTAATGACTGAAAGTGTGCAAATAAATTAAAATAAAATAAAAAGAAAAATAAGAAGAATGAGAAGGGAAAGAAGATAAGAAAGGAAGAAGAAAGAAATACGAAAAGATAAGAAAAATAAGGATTAGAGAAGAAAAGATACGAAAGTTGGCTGATCTGGATATGTTGTGCGACGATGGCGACGCGGTCGCGTGGGTGACGCGGTCGCGTGGTGCGCGATAAGGTTGGGTGACGCGGACGCGTGGGGCACGCGATCGCGTGACTCGATTTGTGCTAGTGGCGCGAGTGCAGCCTCGTGGTCGCACAACTCTTTGTTCAAAACTCAGTATTGCCAAAATCCAGGGTGACGTGGTCGCGTGGTCGACGCGATCGCGCGGGTAGCCTTATTTCCAATATGACGCGGACGCGTGGGTGACGCGTTCGCGTGGCAGGGCTTGTGCTACTAGCACGGGTCCAGCCCAACTCCAGCTCAACTTTCGGCCATACACCTTGTTACGTCGAGATCCAGGGCCATGCGGTCGCGTGGGAAGCTATTTTGCAAATGACGCGGCCGCATCAGTGACGCGGTCGCGTGGGACGATTTGTGCGCTTGGCACGCCTCCAGCTCTGCTCCTGCATAACTCTCTGTTCAATTTCTTTTCCTCCTAACGCACTGGTGACGCGGACGCGTCAGCAACGCTGCCGCGTCGCGTGCGTGCTTTTTTTTTATCTGAAAAATGAAGAATGCAGTGTTAAGATGAATGTTATGCAAAACTCCAGGTTCAATATAATAAAATAAAATAAAATAAAATTAGAAAACAAATAAAACTAAATAAAAATGAAAAAGGAACAATCATACCATGGTGGGTTGTCTCCCACCTAGCACTTTTAGTTAAAGTCCTTAAGTTGGACATTTGGTGAGCTTCCTGTTATGGTGGCTTGTGCTTGAACTCATCCAGGAATCTCCACCAATGTTTGTGATTCCAGTGTCCTCTGGGATCCCAAACTAAGCATGTAAAGTCCTTAAGAAGCTTCAAACAGATTCTTAGGCTCCCAGAGTGACAAATGCCAGAACAGATTCCAGGATCCCAAACTTTACTTTTACACCCGTTCTTGTCTCGATCTGCATTTTTTCAGCCGGGTGAAAGGTGATCTGAATTCTCACTGCAGTGACCAAACAGCTTCCTAGACCTATTCAGTTGAGCTTTATACCAACCTTTGCGTTTAAACTTAAAGCTTCCAACCATGATGAACCTTGCAGGACAATTCTTACCACTGGCCATCTTTCTCTTACTCTTAATGTCACAAAGAGCTCTAAGTTGACCATCCGTCTGCAGTAGCCCATATTCAAGTGGAATTAGAAAGCTAAGGGATATGAATTTTACCCACTTGAATGTTGTGAAGGATGATGGCAACTTAGGGGAGCCATTTTTAATGAAATTGCAAGCTCCACTCCCTTGTGCTCTTTTCTGATAATTACCACCTCTTTGCAAGCTTCTGCAATTTCAACCTCTTCCTCTTGGTAGCTTTCTTCCAATTCAATCTTCTCTTCATTGCTTTCCAAGGGCATAGGAGGTTGTGCTTCTTCTTCTTGAATCTCCATCTCTTGAACAACCTCTTCCAAGTCTTTAACTGTGATATGCCTTGGAGGTTGTACACCCTCCTTAGCATCAATTTCAAACGTCTTGGAAGAGGGTTCTATGACTGGACTTTCCCATGGAGGTTCTGCATCTCCTAAGTCTTCAACCACTTCTTCTTCTTCAATAATTCCGGCTTCCTCTACTTGTTCCAGTACAAAGTCGTGCTCCGTACTGTTCACTGGAGTTTCTAGTATCTCCTTCATACTACGTTCTTCATTAGATTGCCCACATGAAGCCATGGGGGTTCCTTGAGTGTCCGAACGTCGGGAAGCTAATTGACTCATTATTGCTTGCCCCAATTGATGAATGGTTGCCTGGAATCTATCCACTGTTTCTTTTAGGTGAACCTCTGCTTCTCGGGTTGCCGGATTTGGACAGGACACATAGAGAAGTGGTGGTGGTTGGGAGTGAGTAGATTGGAATTGGGGTGGTTCTATATATGGTTCATATGGCTCATAAGGTGGTTGGTATGGTGGTTGAGGGTTAGGGTCATATGGAGGTGAATGGCGGAAAGGGGCTTGTGAGTTTGGTGGTCCAAAGTTATGTTGAGGAGAGGGTTCATAGGCATATGGTGGTGGTTATTGATAATCAAAAGAGCGCTCACTATAGCCATTGCCTTGATATGCATCACAGAATGGTTGTTGACAGTCTATTGGAGGTGGTTGTTGCCATGAGGGTTGATCAAATCCTTGTGGCGCCTCCCATCTTTGATTCTTCCAACCTTGATGCCTGTTCTCATTATAGTTTCCATTCCTAACAACAACATTGGAATCAAACTTGAAGCAAGAGGGGTGAGAATTCATAGTTAGTTAATAAAAATTTAAAAACAAAAATAAAAGCAAATTTAAATTAAAAGGTTATTTAAATTTTGAATTTGAAAATTAAATTTTGAATTTTGAATTTTTAAATTTTGAAATTTGAAATTTTGAAATTTTGAATTTTAAATTTTTTAAATTTGAATTTTTTTTTTTTGAAATTTGATTTTTGAAATAAGACAAGATAAAATAAAAATTTTAAAATAAAAACCAATAACCTCTTAACTTAAGAAAAAGCAAAAATAAAAAACAAAAACAAATAAACAAGCAAAAATAAAATATTTACAATAACCAATAATAAGGCACACGTTTACAATTCCCCGGCAACGGCGCCATTTTGACGTTAGGATTTTTGCCAGTAAAGAATGTCATAAAAATAGTCGCGTTGTAGATATAGTCTCTAAACCGACAAAAATCCCTTCGTACAAACGTTTTGGTTGTCACAAGTAACAAACCCCTTTAAAATTGATAACCGAGTATTTAAACCTCGGGTCGTCTTCTCAAGGAATTGCAGGGAGGTATGTTCTTATTATTGGTTATGAGTTTGTAAATTGGGGTTTAGGAAGTAAGGTGGGAATATGTTATATGACAAATAAAATAAAATAATAATAATAAAATAAACTCTTGGCAAAGTATGAAGAACTGGAAGTCCTATCCTAGTTATCCTTATCAATTGTGATAAGAATTGGATTCTTCCCACTTGGTCAGCTTTTATTAAACAAAGGAAGGTTAAGTGGACTGATTAGCTTGACTCTCAAGTCCTAGTCAACTCCTGTGGAGAGACTAGTGTTAGAGCAATTCTAGCTAAAGCAAAATCTGCCAATTTCAATCACTTGCTGAGTTTGATAACTCAAGTACTACCAATCACTTGACCAAAGCCAAAAGGGAGAAAAATATATAAATTAAATTAAAAGCATTAATATAAATAAAGCAAAGCAATCTTAAATCTGAAATACCTCAAATAATATTAAATAAAATATGCAGATGTTAACATGAAAAGTTCATAAGCCAATTGGGCAACATATCTAATACAAGCATTGAAGCATCTGAAAGTAAAAAGAGGAATATAAAGTAAAAGGAATATTAAACCTGGGATTGAGAGTCACTCCTACAACTAAGAGAAATCCTAAATCCTAATCCTAAGAGAGAGGAGAGAACCTCTCTCTCTAAAAACTACATCTACTCCTAAAATTGTGAATGTGAGAGCCTCCTCTGAATAGATGCATTCTCCCACTTTATAGCCTCTAATCTGTGTTTTCTGGGTCGAGAACTGGGTCAGAAACAGCCCAGAATTCGCTGGTCTCGAATTCAATCACGCTGGATTTCCATCACTGCGACGCGGTCGCATGGATCACGCTGTCTCGTCACTTAGCGTCAGGGGAACTATAGCATATTATATATCAAATCGAAGCCCCGGGCGTTAGCTTTTCAACGCAACTGGAACCGCGTCGTTTGGACCTCTGTAGCTAAAGTTATAGCCGTTTGAGTGTGAAGAGGTCAGGCTGGACAGCTTAGCAATTTCTCCAACTTCTTGTATTCCTTCCACTTTTGCATGCTTCCTTTCTATCCTCTGAGCCATTCCTGCCCTATAATATCTGAAATTACTTAACACACATATCAAGGCATCTAATGGTAATAAGAGAGGATTAATAATAAGCAAATGTAAGATCAAAGAAGCATATTTTTAATCAAAACACATAATTAGGAAGGAAATATAAAACCATGCAAATAGTATGAATAAGTGGGTAAAGAGTTAATAAAAACTACTCAATTGAGTACAAGATAAACCATAAAATAGTGGTTTATCATATATCAGACCTCCAGCTGCCACTACTAGCCGGCCTGCAGAACAGGCCGAAGATATTCCTTCTCCTTCCACATCACAAGCACCTTCAACAAACCAACTGCTCCATCAGATACTTGAGAGGTTGGACCGGCTTGACCGGAAGGGAAAGCAAAGGGAGCGCTGTAACAAGTGCCGATTTACATACCTCAAGGAGCTGCTTGTTGGTAACCACCCACCTGAAGAAAATTCAGACACCCCGGACTCCACTTTATTTACCAGCACAGGGAGCCATGACGGTCCTGATTGTGGAGATACTGCTACCAGCCCCCCTTTGTTCCTGACTGATGGCACCGAGGACGGTGCCAAGCTTTAAGTATGGGGAGGTCGGTCAGTACCTAACTTTCAGAGGTAATTTCTCTTTCTTAGCACCAATAAATTATTTATTTTTCTTTTGTTTAGGATAGGATAGATTGCATAGTAATAGATATTTGCATGCATGTTCTAATTGGTTGAAAAATAGTAAGTTTCTTTTTAAGACCCTATTTTTAAAAAATTTTACTAATTTAAATCAAAATTTTTGTGTTAAAATTGTTTGAAGATTGTAATTTAGAACATAAATGATAGCTAAGAACACACAACCCAGTAAGACTTGAGCTTAATTACATGGTTACATTATTTAACCATAAAAATTTTATTCTTGTGTGTTTGCTTATCTATGATTGTAATTTATTTTGTTCCATCCTATATGTCCAATGTTTAATATATTTATATGCATGCATATAATTGAGGCCATTATTTGATTATTAACTCACTTATCCTAAATAGCCTACCCTTCCATTCATCTTTATTAGCCACTTTGAGCATTTTTAATCCCATTCGTTCTATATTTTACCACATCACTAGCCTTAAACAGAAAAATAATTAAATACCCCAAATTGAATCTTTGGTTAGCTTAAGATAGAGATTGTGTGTCAATCAAGTGTGGGAAAATTGTGGGAACATGGGTTAACAAGGGAATGTGTTATATTTTTAAAATTGATAAAATATTGGGAATTTGGTTACCCACTCATGTGAAAACAGAAAGATTAAAAATCCATGTGCATTGATAATGTTATGTTTACTTTTATTTTTTTAAAAAAAAGAAAAAAAGAAAAAAAAATCCAAAAATATTAAATAAATAAATAAATGAATAAGGGAACAAAATTATCCCAAATGCTAAATAAAAGATCAATGCATATGTGATACAAGTTAAGAGCTTAAGGCCATTCAAAGATTCAATTTATAGCTCACTTAGCCATATATATATACCCTCACCTTTACCTTAGCCCCATTACAACCATGAAAAGACCTCATGATATTTGCATTGGTACATTAAATATTTGTTGATTGGTTAGGTGAAGAACAAAGTTTAGAAAGTATGACTAGAGAAGAGTAGAGTGATTACCCTATACACTTGAGAGATTAGAGTGCATATACACCATCAGTAAGGGTTCAATGCTTGATTCTATGTTTCCTGCTTTCATGAGCTATCTTCTTACAAGTTTACTTGTTTTTACTGTATAATTTGAATTAGTGGAATTTGAGTTATTTTTGTTTTGAAGAACTTATTTACTTTTAACCAAGTAGACAGAATCATCTTAGCATATAGCTGCATTCATATACATAGGTTGCATTCCATTGCATGAGTCTTACTTTTCTCTACTCATTTATTTTATCTCCTTAAGCTAAGCATGAGGACATGCTAATAATTAAGTGTGGGGAGGTTTGATAAACCACTATTTTATGGTTTATCTTATGTTCAATTGAGTGGATTCATCAAGTCTTTACCCACTTATTCATATGATTTGCAGGATTTTACAATTCCTTCCTAGTTTTGTTCTATGGTTGAAAATTTGCTTCCTAGAAACTTTAATTTGTGTATTTTAATTCTCCTTCATACCATTAGATGTCGTGATCCGTGTGTTAAGTGTTTCAGGCTTCATAGGGCACGAATGGCTTAAAGAATGGAGAGAAAGCTTGCAAAAATGGAAGAAACACAAGAAACTAAGGAGATGACCAGCGAGCATCGACGCGCACGCATGGCTCACGCGAACGCGCGATATGAAGAAATTTGCAGCGACGCGTGCGCGTGCGCGTGCGCGTGCCTAACGCGCACGCGTGAATTGAAGTTTGCACAAAGACGCGCACACGTGGATGACGCGTACGCATAACAAGGAAATTAGCCAAATGGCGCGCATGCGTGACTGACGCGTATGCGTGACATGCGCGATCTACAGAATTAACAGAAAATGCTGGGGCGATTTCGGGCCGAGTTTTGACCCAGTTTTCGGCCCAGAAACACAGACTAGTGCCAGGGGACGTGCAGAGACTCAACAGACATTCTCATTAGCATAGTTTTAGGTTTTTAGATCTGAATATAGAGAGAATTTTCTTCTTCCTCTAGGTTTTCTTTATATTCATAGTTTATGAGTTTTATGCTTTTGCTTTGGATATTGAAGAGTCATCACCTCCGTTGAAGATACTATTCTAGTTTGTTTCCTTACTCCCTATTTATTTATTCCATATTCTTAATTCTTGTTTAGAGTGGTAATTGGATTATTTTGGATTTATTAATGCAAAGGATTACTTTTATTTTTAATTAATTTTCAATCCCTATTTTATTTAATTTATCATGTCTTCTTCTTATATTTTTATGAGCATTATATTCATGTCAATGGAGTAGATTCCCTACTTGACATGGGGTCGATTAAGAGGAGACACTTGAGTTAGAATGCTCAAGTGATTAGTTAAATTGGAAGTTATTGGCTAATTCTGTATTTACTAACGCTAGACCTTCCCAAGGGAGAGGACTAGAATTTACGAATAAGAGTTAGCTCAATCACTTGACTTTTCTTTATTTAGTAAGGGTTAACTAAGTGAAAATAACAACCTCTTTATACTACACTTGAGAGAATTCCAACAGGGATAGAACTTCCAATTAATCATTCCTCCAGTCAAGGCTTTTATTTTGAATAATATAAATTCTTTTTAGTTTTCATTGCTTTAAATTTACAATAATTTATTTTCTGCCATTCACTCTCAAAATCTCTCGGAAAAAATTCCTGATTAATAAATTAGCACCCTTTTTAGCAACTCGTTGGGAGACGACCTGGGACTCATACTCTCAGTATTTGTATTCTAATTTTTGTGACACCTTTCGAAATTGATGAGGCAGATTTCAGCTGGTTAAGAGCTATACTCACAACGCTGTTTTCACATTGATTTCTTAATTGGCCGACTCCCGCCTTACTCCATCAAATTACTTTGAAGCTGTTATTCAAGTGAGTTAACTTTTTCAAGATTCAACAAGAATTCAAATAGAAAAAGAGTTATCTTTTAATATACTCTAATTCCTAAGATGAAGAACGAAAGCAATCCTTAAATATAAATTAATACATTAATTAAAGTAGAATGACAATAGTATTATTCCATCAAAATAAATAGAGCTCCTAACCTTAACAGAGGAGGTTTAGTTGCTCATAGCTCAAAGAAAATCAGGGTTTCAAAAGGTGTGTCAAGTACGGAATGAGGAAGAGAGAGAAAAAGGATCCCGAAAGACTGAATCTTTTCCCCTTTTATATCTAATCTAATTGATTTGAAATAAAAATAAAATAATAACTACTAAAAGCCCAAAAGATTGTGTTTTATTTTAATAAAAATAAAAATAAAATAAAATAATTATTAACTAAATCTAACTAATGAAGCTCCTTCCGTGGAGTCCAAATACGAACTACTGGCGCTAAACGAAGCTTCTGGCGCTAGCGCCAATCCAACTGTAGACTTGCACGTGTTACGAGGCGTCTGGCGCCAAACAGCCAGTATCGACGTTTAGCGCCAGCTTGACAGTATCAAATTTCTTCCTTTTTCTTTTGCATGAATTCTGTCAAATTTGTCCGAATTTTTTTTGAAATAAATAAAACCACAAAGCGCCTCAAAATAGCCTCCAAATAGGCTTCAAACACAGAAATCTAAATAAAACTCAATAAATTTATATATAAAATAATAAAAAAATAAAAAATATGCTCACACATCACATGCTTGTTATTCTTTATTTTAAGTATTATGGTTTTTTCTTATTTCTTTTATGTTCTTGTAGGTGTGAAGATAAAAAAACTAATAAAGAATGATCAAAATCCTAAAAAATCCCTTAAAAATGGTAAAAATGTTAGATTAGTGTCATCTCCTAATGCAAGAGAAAATATTTATATCTCAATTTTTAATTTTACTGTATCTTTAAAGTGTCATCTCCTACTAAAAAGAGAAGGCTTGTACAATTTGAAAAAAAAAAATGTTGAATCAAATATTGTATATGTCAGAAAAAATATTCATTTCTTAAATGATAAAAATGGTAAATGATTTTTTTTTTGTCATAATTGATATTTCAAACTTTAATATATTTTTAAATATATTTCTTCAGTAATAAATGTTGTATTTTTGGAGAATGAATTTTGCTGGTTGCTTGCAGCATGAAACATAGCAGTTCTCTTCGTTCATATATCTCACTTCTTGTGCTAGGGGTAACCCATTCAAGAATGAATCCAGGAATCTAACTATGAAGGAGTCGAAAATTAAAATTTTGTATAATCAAATATAATGTCATATATTTAATAATAGATATAATTATAATTAATTTTTTAATTAAAAAATTAATAAATACTTGTCAAATAAAAGAGTTATCTCGGTCTTTATAATTTTTTTCATAAATTTGTATAATTTTACATCTAATAAAATATAAAATTATCTATTTTTAAATATTTTGTTAATTAATTTACTTTAGTAAGTATTTATGTGCCGCGAATTAAATTTTTATGTTTTATATTATTATAAAATATGACATAAAATAATATAAATTAATCTCACTAACAATTTTGTTATGTGAATTTAAAATATACTAAAATATTTTTATATAATAACAGATATAAAAAGTAATAGAAAAATAATAAAAAAATAACTAAATTGCCAACTAAAAAAAGAATAATATTATTATAAATAATATTAAAGTATTTTTTATATAATTATAGAAGTTAAAATTAATTTTAAAAAATAAATATAAAAAGAACTTTAAATCAAATAAAAAAATATAAATAATATAAATGTATCTAGAGAAATTTAAACTCTAATACATAAAAAATATTAACTCTTTTTATTATTACTACACTATTAAATTTTACTCTATATAATACATTTATTATGATAATATATGAGTTTAAAATTTGTTGGAGGCTAAGACCACCACTTGCCTCCCCTTAAATCCATTCCTGAACCCATCCGTCCCTTGCCCTTCCAACTATAGTTACATTAACCATCTCTTAGGAACTGCAATTAAATGAAAGCTATCTCTTATAATTTTCTTATAATATAAAGTGGATTTCAACGAGTTAGATAGAATTTATAACGTGAGATATAGGAAATATAAAAGTATTCAGGGAACTTGGAAAAGAAGTTATTCCAAGTGTGTGTATTAAAGGAAGTAAGAACCATTATGGATAGAGAGAAAGATAATGAAGGTGGCAAAAGATTTATTATTATATAAATCAAAGATAAGATAAGACTCTTGTAATTTTTTTTCTACACATAAAGATGAATATTAATTTTCCTTCTGAGACTCTTGTGTTATATAATACATTACTTGTAGTCGTAAATATAATAACTTTCCCTTGTTTTGTATTTTTGTTTGATGGGTCTGACTAATTGGGTCGTGTTAGTGGAAAATTTAGGGGGATTATCTTTTGATTTGCTTATACGTATTAATAGTTTTATCATTGGAAGCCTTGATATAATCTTGTGCTGTAGTCTTGATATATAATATCTTTTGTTATTAGTTATATGATTGTACTTTGTAATTACAGTCTTTAACATTTGTTAATTTAGTAAGTATCTTTCTAAAATATTCACTAATATATTTGTTTATTTTTAATTTTGAATTACAGATTTTGAATCATCAACGTAGATAAGACCATCTTTTTCTGTTAGTTATGAACTTCAACAACATAGACCATCTAATATTTAAAGGAATTTTATGATTGAATAGTTAGCATTATATGTTTGGATTAAATTAAAATTTTTCGAATTTACATATTATGAATTATGACTATGTACAACTTGTAGAATTCAACGTTGAAATACATTGTTATTTTTTGAAATACAATGCAATGCTATATCTTTAAATTTGATGTGATTGAGATTATAACAATTTAAAACGGTCATTAAATACAGAAAAAAATTATCACAGAAATTAGTAACTTAATGACAGTTTTAAATCGAAAAACTGTCATTATAAATATTGCATAGTTTAAACAATTACTAAATATACCTAAAAATTGTCATAGAAAGTAATAATTTAGTGATCGTTTCAAATTGTCGCTAAAAAATTTGTGATGGTTTAAAACAATCACAAAATATAAGAAAAAACTATCATTGGATTAGTAATTTAATTACAGTTTTAAAACGTCGCAAAATGTAGCACAAAAAATACTTTGATAAGTGTTACAAATTAGTAATGATTTTGTACTTTGAAAACCATTATTACAAATAATTTAGTGTAACGCTTAAATTTGTGACGGTTTTTTAACCGTCACAAAAATATTTAGTGACGGTTAAAACTATCATCACTAAGTATTTAAAAAATATTGCAAAATTGTTATTTTATTGTAGTGAAAGAGGCAATATACAACATATATAATTTTGGGTATTCTTAAAATTTTTTTTGAAACAATAAAGACGAAACATATATTTTGTCCTAAAATAAATTAATTCTTTTCTAAAATCTCAAAATACTATATAATGTGAAGTAGCGTAAATGATACATTGGATGGAACAAAATAGGAAGGAGAGAACGAGCGACATGGGATTCTTTCTTGTGTGAATATAGTCGGGAGGTGTTGATGGGTGACATCTATGGATGGTTCTTCCATGTTTGAAGAAGAATCGTTTCTTACCGTTTTATCGTACAGAGCTCGTATACAATATAAAAAATTTATGTAGGTCTAATTCAATCAAAAAAAAAATAATTTAATAGGAGTGAAAGTTGGCTCAAACTCTTATTTCTGCATGTGTGATTTTATGGTTAGAATGGAGAGAATAACTAGGTATGTTTGGTAATATATTACACAAAATTGAGTACATGAGAAATATTGTTGTATACTCGTCAAAATATCAACTAGAGAAGAGATGAATGTAATTAGTAATTACACCAAATCTCTTATACATAAAATATTAAGATTACGTAGGTAAAATCAGTTTCTTCATACCTCTACAATTGGGACCAGAGGGAAATTTTCAAGCTGAGGTAAATTTAGGTGAAATTATTAGGTAATCTAGAAATCAATTGTTTTCCTTCTTTTTTCGCTTAGTACACTATGTTTGACTAAGTGGCTATGATCTTATTAATATAACCCAAGATGCAACTTCGCTTCATCTTGGTTTCACCCCCTATTATGGGGTACGGTAAAAGTTCCTTGGTTTGAAATAATCTTCTAGTGTAAAACTAACTACAAACTACACCTCTCTAGCACCATTTGGCAATGACACTGAATTTGTGATGTTGCGGTTCTTGTTAAATCTTTTCTTTAGTGTTTGAGCTAACGACAGCTTATTAACAAACACTTCCTCCCGTTGCTGGGGGCGGTTTGCATAGAGAATCCAGAGAATGAGACAGAGCAAAACACCAACCGAAATGAGGCCAAGACCAACATTGATAACCTTAAGATAGCGGTTTAATGGAGGACAGTAACTAGTAGTGATTTCTTTGAACGTGTTCCTCACGAAATTGCAATTCTGAAGGCTAAGTAAAATGGGAGTGTAGTGTTCTAGTGCAAAGCTTTCAATAACTGCGGCTACTAACTCCGAGTAAATCTCTGGAGTCACCCTTCCAACACTGTTGCAAATACCATTTTCGGATATCTTGCATTTGTATTTCTTCCAAACCTGAAAATGTTTAAACAATGAACTTGATAAATTGTGTGTATTTATATGTAGATAAAAAATTGGGTGATGCGTTAAATTTCTCGGTTACGGGTTAAATCACATGTTTCACATAACCTGATAATCATCACACTATCTGAATATAGAAAAGATAAAGAGGACAAATGTTTTATTAGCCAAGCTAATTCTTTATTTTGTGCTAAAATTATTCTTTTAAATTCATAATTTAGAGTTTAAAATTTAAGAGTAAAAAAATAATTTTTAAATATATTGGTTAAATTTGACAATGTTAGCTGATTAAATAAAAAAATTCTAATGAGATTGATTGATATAACATCCAAGATTATCTATATGGAAAAGTGAATTATGAATCAAATTTTCAGCTTTTTATGTGATGTATTTTTTCTTATGAGTGACCTTTTTCCTTCAAAATTCTTTGTCAGTGGTTAGTGCATTTCCATTATAAAAAGAGTTTAACGTCTAGCAAATAAAAAGTTAAAAACAACGTGTCAATATAAATTAAAAATGAGTTAGTATGTGAAATAATTTGGATCAGTTAAATTATTTCTTCGTACATTAAATATATTAAATTTAATCGTTCACAAAGATTATTACAATAATATTCTTAAATTCTCACTTGATTATTATATTAAATAGATATCTTTATTAGTAAAATAATTAAAATGAAATTAATATTAATGAATTAAAAAAAACCATATACATTATTTTTATCCACATCTTATTTTTAAATTTTTTTATTTATTTAATAGTATACTAAAGAGTGGCACAAATATAATTTTACGAAGATAAAAAAGAGTTATTATTGACTCCTAAACACTCAAGCAAATCGATTATACTAAGAAACTAATTAGAAGTTAGTCAATTAGAGCCATTTTGTTAAAAAAATAAGAAGTCTGTTATAAAAAATAAAAAAATAATTTTTCATATTAAAAAAATAAATGATTAATTTGAGTTGGCTTATGTTATAGTTGGCTACATATACTTTTTCTTTTAGAAACGAGGTGGAAAATCTAATACTTCAAAATGTACATAGATAGAGGAGAGAATAAAATCATATTTCGTGTGTCTCTCTTTCTTTTAATATTTTTTTATTTTTCTTTTATTTAGAAAATCGTGGGGCGACAAAATAGAGAGGGGGATGATGAAAAGCATACCAATGAAGCATTGGAAGCGGAAACTTCTTGGGCTGTACATTGGCGTTCTTTAAACTGAGAGTCAAATGGATAGCACAAAGGTGGCATTTCTGGTCCAGATTGATTGTAATAGTTGATGCTACTCGGTGTGGGGTTTGAATCTGCGGTGCTATATATGAAACGGTTCACAACACTTACAATGTTGGTCACCACTTGTTTACTCTGAAATAGTGTCCTGTTTGTGGTTCTCTGATCAACGCAAGGAAGGATATTGCTTAGTGCAGATTCTGCGTGTGGATTCTCTACCCATTCTCCCATTGCCATACACGTATCACAAATTGCACTGTAATTCAAGCCAAATCATTCATATTCATCATTTAATGGGTGGTTAAATTTAATTTGTATCTGAGTTCAATGTCAAATATAATAAATAATGATAGTAAAATATGAAAATTTTCTTGATGAAGAGTAAAATTTTCTTTACTTCTCACCAAAACTAGTACTTCACTAGTTCACTTTTCAGCATAGTATTACTCCTAAAATATGTTTATAATCGTGTAAGGTCTATGTGGACATTACAGTGCAAGAAGTGTCAAAATAAAGTATTGCATTTTCAAAAGGAAAAGTCTAGGGGCGAACAATTTTATTAAATTCTGACCAGCAAAATTGAGTAATCACACACCATTAAAAACATTATTAATGGTTACTTGATGGTTACAAATCACAAAAGTTGTTGGCCTCTAGCATTCCCCTTAAATGAAATTCGGACAAACTATTGGATGGCTTACTTGTTAAGAATCATGAAAACTCCACAAAGAATGAATGTAGTAGCAACGAGTAACCATCCGCTGATGACAAATCTGCAATAACATTTTGAAATCAAAACAAATTAAAAAGAAGAAAGGGAACATTCAGGTAGATAGGTAGTGGAATGTCATGAGATCAAAGGTCATATCTATGGTATATCCGTGACTTACATGAGGATCGCATGTTGATGTCCAAGAATAGAAAGAACTGCAGAGGAATATTAGCAAATTATGAAAGATTTCAGGAATACAAACATGAAATAAGCTCAACTTATTTGGCAATTAAGACAACTACTACTAGCGGGTAAATCATAATTTTGACACTCGAAATATTTTAATTTCTCTCCTAAATAAAAGAAAAATACTAGTGATTTTTTTTTTCTTTTTTGGAATAAATAGCCATTTTACAACTCCAACAGATTACGATTTTGACGAAATAGATTCTATATGTTTTATTTAACAAAATGAATCAAAGCTATATAAGTATATAAACAAATTGACTAAAATTTTAATTTAATTTCTCAAACAAAACATATTTTTAGAGATAAATTTGTCATTTACATTTTTTGGGATTTGTTTTATGAAAATCGTAATATTTTATAGTTAAAATGGTTATTTACTCGGTGGAAACTCAGGTGTAGTCGACTTCAAGTAAAATTGATAGCTGAGAGCGGATAGATAATATGACTGATTTGACTAAATTTTCATCTAATTAATCTCAAATATCAATTTCACGTGAAGTCGACTACATATGAGTGTCCACCTATTTACTCAAACAAGGAATCTTTAGGTGGCAAAATAGGAGTTAAGTCTCAAAGTAGTCCCTGAACTTGCACTCGAGCCTCAAAGTGATCCCTAAACTTAATAATTCCTCAAATTCGTCCCCAAAATTGCACTCCAGGACTCATAGTAGTCCCTGAGACATTTTCCGTTCATCAAAACCTTAAAACGACGTCGTTTTGAACCAAAAAAATAATAAAAAAAGGTGCAGCGTAGACCCCCAATTCGAACCAAAAAAAAAAAAAAGAAAAAAGAAAAAAGAAAGTGTAGCGTATAACCACCCCCCTCCCCTCTCAATTCCCAATCTGTTCCATCCCATCCCCATCCCCAACCGTCCCCTTCCCCTTCTCCTTCTCCTTCCCCTTCTCCTTCCCCTTCCCCATCCCCATCCCCATCCCCATCTCCTTCTCTTTCATCCCCATCCCCAACCTTTCCCTTCCCCTTCCCCTTCCCCTTCCCCTTCCCCTTCTCTTTCTCCATCCCCATTCCCATTCCCATCCTCTTTTCCTTTCCCTTCCCCTTCCCCTTCCTCTTCTAATTAAACGGATCATGCAACTAGTTTCATTCCAAAACATTCAACTCATCTGTCTCAGAAAACCCTTTCAAAATTTCTTACTATCAACGACCACCACTGCAAACCAAAAAGAAATGGTAAATTTAATAACAAAATTCCTAAAATCAACAAAATTCCGATCACTACTCTTTCCACTCTCATCATCACTCTCACACTGTCTGCCGCTCAACCTCCGCCGGGCAGCACCAACAACCACCCGCTTCTGACTCCTCCTCCTCTTCCATCTTCACCTTCTCATCTAGCGGCGATAACAACAATAACCAGAACATATATGTGAAAGAAAAAGTGGAAGGTTGGGAAAATAGAAGGGGAAGGGGAAGGGGAGGAGAAGGGGTTGGGGATGGGGAAGGGGAAGGGGAATGAAAAGGTTGGGGATGGGATGGGGATGGGGATGGAGATGGAACAGATTGGGAATTGGGAGGGGGTGGTTCTACGCTAAGGGGAAGGAGAAGGAGAAGGGGTTGGGGATGGGGAAGGAGAAGGGGAAAGGAAAGGGGATGGGGATGGGGATGGAGAAGGAGAAGGGGAAGGGGAAGAAGGAGAAGGTGGGGATGGATCAGATTGGGAACTGGGAGGGAGGGGGGTTTCTACACTACACTTTTTTTTTTCTTTTTTCTTTTTTTGGTTCGAATTGGGGGGTCTATGCTGCACTTTTTTTTTTATTTTTTTTTGTTCAAAACGACGTCGTTTTAAGGTTCTGATAAACGGAAAATGTCTCAGGGACTACTATGAGTCCCGGAGTGTAATTTCCGGGATGAATTTGAGGAATTATTAAGTTTAGAGATCACTTTGAAGCTCGAGTGCAAGTTCAAAGACTACTTTGAGGCTTAACTCGGCAAAATAGTAATTTAGTGTATTATTAACGCATACCCAGTCCAACTAGAGCGAGAAGAAGCATCACTGTTGCCATCAGAATCAAAGCTAGACGCCTGCAAAATGAAGCATCATGCTGCATTATGCATATTGCAATAGTAGATTCTAGAATACAACACATTATGGTGAAGTTTACGATTCCATACACATCATTAAAGACTTTACGTATTTTAACAGAGTTATCGTGTGTCTTCTCCGACAGTGTATTTGCTGCAGCATTGAGATCAAGGTTCAAATTATCAATATCTGCCATGATATCAGATGGGAGAAATATCTGTGCTACTTTGATTGATTTCGCGAGCTTCAGATACTCCGTCACGTTCCTCAGAGTCTGCACCGTATAGTCTGATTGATTCACGACGTAATGGAGCGTATCCAAGGCCTCGTCGTGGAACTTGTCCTGCCCTACACTTAGAAGGATACATCCAACCCTGTGAAGAAAATGAACAGAATAATTGTTATCTTAATTTTCACCTTTATTTGGAAAATGAAAAAAAATTGAAACTTCTTTGCTATCTAGAAATAAATTATTTTGGGATATATTCATTTTATTACCGAGAGTGTAACAGATATTAAATGATATTAACAAACTCCCATCAAGATTGGTATTTTCAAAAGCAGAGTTGCAATACAAAAGAAACCTTAGTAACTAATCATAAGAATACATAATTAAACAACCGAAGTTTTATTCAAACATTGAAAGAAGGCTGAAGGAATTACGCAGCGGCTCAGGTGAATAACAAGATCAAAATAAGACAAATTCGTTGCGAACGGTGTGATCCTTCATCCTTGATGTTAATGCCCCATCCACAGCATGCATGAATCAAGATTGCGAGGCCAAACGAAATAAACCACAGAGCAGCAAGTATGAAACCAGCTGCACCAGTGAAACCAACTGACTGCAAAAATAATACAATTATTGATTAAAAACAAACAAAACAATATGCTGAAAGTACAACCACAAAGTAATTCTTGTTTTTTTAACCAGTAAAATCCTAATCTTTGTTGCAAATTACACAACCATGGCCAAAATTTTCACACGAACAACGGAAACATGGTTAATGTAGTTATAAGCAACAAAAGAACTAGATAAAATAAGCTCAATAGATTATTCATTGGAACTTCACTATTTATCATTGTTCAATCGGCATGAAGAACGTAATGAAGCAGCCATTTAAGAACATGGTAAACAGGAAAATAGTAACAGAGCTTACAGCCCAATAATGGCGATTTGCAATGTCCCAGCCGCCTCGGTAGCGACAAAATCGTCGTAGAATGTCCGGCCTATCCGTCCTGTTTGCGGCCAGCACAAGGGTACCTGAAGGAGCATCCGTTTCAGGAGCTGGTGCTAGAGCCTCTTGTGTGATCTTATTCTTCCAGGGACCTAAATTCGCTTCCCCTTAAAACAGAACAATATAAAAAACATAGTAAATTATATAACATGATCCAAGTAAAAGACTATGTCTATTCATCACCACAATTCTTTTTTTTATACGTTTGATACAGCTTTTTGCTCTTTGTTTTTAGTTCATTCATCTTTCTATTTCTTCTAATTCTTTGGCTTTCAGAGAAATCAATTTAACTCTGAGAGGAACAAGATCTACATTAAACCAATCACTATAAGCAATCAATGTGAAAAGCATATTCACAATTAAACTTTTTTAATCAAAGTTGCTGGGAACATTTTCAGGTGCACCAACCTAGAATAAACTTCGCAGTAGTACTATCTCTTCTAGATCCACTTGCAGATAAAGCTGAAGTTGATCTAAGAGAAACTACTATGAAGAAAATTAACAAGTAAAAACTGAATACGTTAAAGCAAACACTCTTCATGGCAGTTTCCCTTCCAAAAAAACTCACTCTTCACCTCAAAACTGGCCACTCAGTCATGGTAATCGTGTTAGAATTCTTTGATATAAAACGTGTTCATTATAAGGTGTAATTAATAGTGTAACTAAGGAGTGGGAAAATTGGATGATTTTATAGAAACAGAGGGAAAGTGAAATAGAGAGGGAAGGAATGAGGAAGAGAGTGAGTCACATGGGGTGGGGTAGCGATGAAGACTTGGGTGCAAGGAAAACGAAAAAGGCGGGTGTGATTTAATCAAAAGGAGGTAAATTAATTAAAATAATACCACCGAGTTAAGTAAAGCATGGGAAAATAAATCCAATTAAGAAAAGGGGCAAAAAATAAAGTAACTAAAGATTGATTGCCATAAGCCTTTACAAATTGTTGGCGCATTTGCAGTTTGCTTGCTTGCACTACGTACTTGTCTTTTCTGCTTTTGAGTTTTTTTATTATTTTCATTCTTCTTCTTCTCTCATTTGCTTTCACACTATTTTTCATGATAATTATCTTGATGTTTGATCTTTGTCTTGCAATTTGCAATCGATTAAAATGCTCTTTATTCTGAGAGTCATAATCAGTGTCCTTATCTGACAAACTAGAAATGCAAGCTGATGTTGGTGGATGTACTTATTGATTTTGCCATGTGGGATCATTCAGTCATAGTTCTCTTGTCATCATTTATTTTGTTGCCATTTACTTTTTACTTTATAAGATTCTTTTCAAATAAATAAATAAATATAATAATTACCAATACATAGTTACATACATGTATGTCGAGAGTTAGATAATAAATATACGAGTAAAGGACATTTTCGTCTCTGACCTTTTTTTTTGCGGATATTTTCGTCCTCAAGGAATGGAAAATACATTCAAGTCCCTAACTCCTGAAAAATGTGGACATTTATGTCCTTCCGTTAAATTCAGCCGTTTGCACTGAACGGAAAAGGATGAGCTGGCAAAGGTGGCGCTGAGGTGGCCGTAACGGAGGCCAGGTGGCATGGAGCATTTCGTAACAGGACATATAAGTCCCTGGAGAGAAAAACGACGCCGTTTTGTAACTTCCCCCAATCCTGTTTCGAATTTCTCTGCCTTTTCTTCTTCCTTCCTCCTTTTTCCCTTCCATTCTTCTTCCATGGCCCCTGCCTCCATCACCGCCGCACAGCGGTGCCTCCGTCAGCACCATCAACGCCGGCGTGGAGAAACAAGGTACGAAGGATGAGTCCATAACCATAAGCATGAAGCCGCCTTGAGCTTCTTCGATGATTCTTCGTCGTTCCCACGACTCTGTTGAAAGCCAGACTATTAATTAATAAGACGGAGTTATCCGATCCGACAATGAACAAGTGCTGTAAAATTTGTACATGAATCAAGAAATAAAATTAAATATGGGTTTGAATAGAAGCATTGCGGGGATGGATCCACAGCTGGCTGCGGAGAAAGCAGTGCCAGTGATTGGTCAAGGCTATGATCTCTGCAGCGACATAAGATTCTCCGCCTGCAAGTCTTCCACGTTGATCGAGATTGATCATAAACACACCAGGGACATGCTCTTCCCAGTTCCAGGTTCAATTCTTGTCCACAATGTTCCCTCTTCCATCAAGTGTGACAAAGGTGAACGCACAAGGTTCCATTCCGATGTTCTCACCTTCAACCAGGTCACTGCTAACTACTAACTAATTCCATCGAATAAAACAAAGATATATGGTTCGCTAGGGATAATGAATTTGTTTTAATTGCAGATGTCGGAGCATTTTAACAGGCAGTTATCTCTGTCTGGGAAGATACCATCGGGAGTTTTCAATGCTATGTTTGACATGAGGAAGTGTTGGCCTAAGGATGCAGCTGCAACTAAGAGCCTTGCTTTTGATGGATGCTTCATATCATTGTACACCGTTGAATTGGATAGAACTAACTTAACCCTTTCCGATCAAGTCAAGAAAGATGTTCCTTCTTCCTGGAACCCTGCAGCTCTTGCCTCGTAAGTATTTTTCAGAAACAGAAACACAAACATGAAGCTTGTTCAATCAATTTAACACAGCATATGCTTGTGTTGTTCATCAGGTTCATTGACAAGTATGGCACCCATGTGATTGTTGGCGTTAAGATGGGAGGTAAAGATGTGGTCCACATCAAGCAGTCAAAGATTTTAGATCTTCCACCCGCTGAACTGCAGAAACTACTAAAACAACTAGCTGATGAGAGGTTTTCAGAGGATTCAAATCCATCTTCCAATGCTAATCCTGCTCAAATATCAGGAAAACTGAAGGCAAATATCAACCACCATATAGACCTTCCGTTTCATTGTAGAAAAAAGAAAGAAACCTCTAACATAATTCAACCATGTTTACTTTCAGGATGATCATGCCAAGCTGTGGAGGCAGAACCATTTTCCTCCTGCTGGAAGACCAGTTGTAAAAAGCCACTCCAAGAATGATGTTTCGGTCCGCAAGGAAGGCATTGATATTCGTCAGCCTTATAACCAGTGGCTTCAAACCATACTACAATCCCCCAATGTCATATCAATGTCTTTTGTTCCTATTACTTCCTTACTCAACTCTGTTCCAGGCAATGGATTCTTGAGTCACGCCGTTAATTTGTATCTTAGATGTGAGCAAACATTTCTGAATTACTTTTGGCACAAATATAGAATGAGTAATATAATATAATATAATATCTCTAGTACATGTTTTTCTGAGAGTTTTATGTATCAAATAGATAAACCTGCCATAGAGGATCTCCATCATTTTCTGGAATTTCAGTTGCCACGGCAATGGGCATTAATGTATGGAGATCTGCCTCTTGGATATGGCCACAAGCATAAGAAAAACATGTCTCCATCACTTCAGTTCAGTCTCATGGGACCCAAGCTTTATGTTAACACTGTCAAGGTAATTTTATTCAATTTAAGCAAGAAGCATATTATGTTGAGGGGTTCTTTCAACAGAGAAGCATTGTATAAGGAGAGGGATTTGGAAGTAGATGAAACTATTTCATTCTTGAAGGAAAGGGCCTGTTTAAAATTTTTCTCTTTAAGGATTGCATTCAACTATGTTGACCAAAGGACAAAACGTCCAGCACAAAATTTTGTGCCATTCAACTATGTTCTATTTTAATAGAATGCTATAGCATTGCCTAATCTACTGGCAATGAGAATTTACACAGCAGCAGTGTAAAACATCAGTCTCAGCAATTTCCATTAACCAACCCTAATCCTAACAACTTAAGAACAATTGAACAAACTAAATATAATGAACTACAAACAGTGATTGCACAGACAGCAGCATTAAGCAAGCAAGACCTAATCCACTATCCACGCCAGATTCTCTAACAACCTAATGTAACTAACTAATCTAACCAAATTGAAATTAGCTAAACAAAACTAACTAAACAATATTAATTAACTAATTGCAATAACAGAGTGAATTAAACAGAGAGAAAGAAGACCTGGGAAGCACAGGGGTGGTAATGAGAGAGAGAGGAAATGATGGTTGGGCCCTAGTAGCGACGGTGGTGCGCCGGTAGAGAGGCGGCGGCGCGGCGGCAGTGGGTCGCTGAGAAGGTTGTCGCAGACGAACGGTGGGTGGAAGGAGGGTGAGAAGAGAGAGAGACTAATGGGAGTAAGGGAGTGAGAAAGGGAAGAAGACGCGAAAAGAGAGGAAGGAAGAGGTCGCCGGCATTGATGGTGGTTGACAGATGCGCCGCTGTGCGGCGGTGATAGAGGCAGGGGCCATGGAAGAAGAATGGAAGGAAAAAATGAGGAAGGAAGAAGAAAAGGCAGAGAAATTCGAAACAGGATTGGGGGAGGTTACAAAACGGCGTCGTTTTTCTCTCCAGGGACTTATATGTCCTGTTACGAAATACTCCATGCCACCTGGCCTCCGTTACGGCCACCTCAGCGCCACCTCTGCCAGCTCACCCTTTTCTGTTCAGTGCAAACGGCTGAATTTAACGGAAGGACATAAATGTCCACGTTTTTCAGGGGTCAGGGGCTTGAATGTATTTTCTATTCCTTGAGGACGAAAATGTCTGCAAAAAAAAAGGTCAGGGACGAAAATATCCTTTACTCTAAATATACATATATGTTGAGTAACATTCTGCTTTATAGATGAAATAAGTAATGTTATTTATTTTATTTATAGTCAAAATGAGATATATGTTGCATATCTCGTATCAATTAAAAAATTTTAATTTGAATGAATTTTGAGAATTTTTTGTTTTCTCTTAATTTTTTGTAAGTTTTTTTGAAAGAGATATATTATGGTGCACTCAACAGATATCATCATGCTAAACAAGACGTGGTACATAACCAAAATTTTGGACTTTGAGATTTGTATTTTTTTAATAATTTAATTTTGGTATTTTGGTTAAGAACAACTTTAACATAATTTGTTTTGGAATATTAATGTTCAATACTTTAGTACATAGACTAAATTAGGTTGTGTAGATGTAATATTTTTATGGGGCAAAACGAGCTATGACAGACAGTCAAGAAATACATCTCTTGACAGATTAAATAATTAAATTTATAGAAATACAAATAAAATCTTCTTTATTTTGATAATTTCTTCAAATAGATATTATCATCTTATGTCAATAATAAGCATCCAGACCTCACAGCAACATAAAAAATTTCAATATATTCACAAAACAAACATCCAAAAAATATACTATAATTAATAAGTTAATTTCTTGAGCATATAGTTTGTCCAATTAAATTTGCATAACTAAATCATGATCAATATTCTAACAATTTAAGCACCAAGCCGACGCATATATACCATAAAAGACCATGCTTGTGACGTACGAAACATTAGACACAATCTAAAATCTATTGTGGGAGTGATGGAATATAACATTGAATCGACATTTATATATAAAAAAAAATAATGCCCATAGACACCAAAAAAAAAAAAAAAAAAAACACTGATTCTAGATTTATAGTTATGTCAGAATTGGTCACGGTCAACTGTGATCTAAAATAAAAAACGATGGCACAAATTTATGATCATATTTTTTACTAGCTACTGTGATTATAGTTCAATTTTGTTGTAACTTCGAAAATAAATATTATATTATAATTCACATAAGACAATTCAAATGATTTTATGAAAATTATGTTTTACTTAGGGATAAGAAACTTATATCAATCAAGTAGGCAATTAAATAGATAACTAAATAAATCAATAAATTAAAATAAGAGTTTACCAATGAACTATAAATCAAATGGCATAATTTTTTTATATTAATTTAGATATTATTGATATTTTTTTATCTTAACTATTGAAATAGATAAATTTAGATAACATTTACAAATTTATGAGTTTAAACTTTAAAATTAAATATTATTATAATAAATGAAATAATTAAATGTAATTGCTTTTACTAGTACTGGTATAAAAGCTTGAAACAACAGTAATTATGAACATACACGCAAGTGGCAACAGCGTGTGTGATCCACCATTTCATTGGAACAAATCCAACAATCACCACAGGAAGTATTTCACCTTCCATCCATCACAACTGAAACGGTGTATCACATTTGATGTGATCCATTTGGAAACTTATTCATTGTTTGTTTGTTTTGTATCTGATGTGTTAATATGTATCTGGTGAATAATAAGATTAAGCAACAAGTGTAGTTGCTCCATAATGCACGTATCTGATGAATAATAAGATTAAGCAACAAGTGTAGTTTCTCCGTAATGCACGCACGAGAAAGTTTAAAAGCTCAATTATTTTGTTAATTTTTATAATTTTATTAAATTTATAATTAAATTTTTATATTTTTTAAAATTTTTTTTATATTTTTTAATTTTATAATTAAATTATTTTTATCATAAAAATATTAAAATTAATAAAATATTATATTTTTTAAAAAAAATATGTAATTAAAAATTTATTTAGGTTTTTAATTATAGGTATTTGTTTATATTCTGACCCAATAACTGAAAGTCAGGCCCAATAACATATAAAAGGTCCACCAATAAAGGTGGACTTCACTATAAATCCGACCTCCTACGGTATAGAGGTCCAACTCTATTTGACCTAACGAGTAATTGCCTCCTTAAATCTCTCCTACTATCTCTACCTCATCTAAAAAGTAGATCTTAATAGACTCCCAAGATAAGGAAAACGCTTATCCATTAGAAAAGATGGAACTACTCCAACAAAGGTGGTTATCAAACTCTACGATAAATACACTGGCACCCCCCTCCCCCCTCCCCCCTCCCCAAGGTATAACTCATGTTCTAACCTACTAAAAACCTGCTTAAAGCCCTTGCTAACTTAAGCATCAGAGTCTCTTGCAGGGACCACCCCCTACCTCCTCACGAGGAACTCGAACAGACAACACCTCGACATCAACAAATCAGACACTGCCACACAAAGGGATATGGACCTCACATTCAGGCCCAAATCAAAGTTTCAGGTAACCCTCAGAACATTGACACCGTTGCCGGAGATATGGGATTCTCCCTCTGACAAATGGCTGACCACAATAGTAGAGATGGCTACACAGCATCTGAGTCTGAGCCGAAAGAACAGCCAGAAGGCCAAGCCCTCTTGCTTCCACCTCCGCCACCACACCAAGACCCCCACGGAGAAGGGACTTCAGAAAATCCTGAAACAAGAAGGATCTATTCTGAGGTCCACCATCCCAAGGTTGAGAACCGACCTCATACAACCGAGATCCTGGATCTCGTTCATGGCCAGGGGGATCGATTACAACAGCTCGAGCACAAGGCTGGATGACAACAGGAAGCAGAACGGAGTTAGAAGACAAGCTACGGAAACTGGAGGTTGACATACAAAGGAGGAATAATCGGGCGAAGCGTAATGAAAGTCCTTTAGGAGGAGAGGATCCATTCACAGAAAGATCATGACGGCTAAAGTTTCTAGGAACTTCAAATCCCCCGACATGGATCTCTATGATGGAATATCCGACCCGAGCCACCATCTTAGTAACTTCAAAAGTAGAATGTACCTGGGCGACGCCTCTGACGCCACCCATTGCAAATCCTTCTCGACTACTCTGACCAAAACGGCCATGAAGTGGTTTGATAACCTACCACCCAGATTTTCCATCTAGAAGGACAAAACGAAGCATGCCCTGAGCTTACTGGGAGTAAAGAAAGAAATTGGAGAAGGCCCCTATGACTACATGGAAAGATTCAACAAAGCTTGTCTGGAGATCCAGAATCTACCAACTGAAGCTGTGATTATGGGTTTGGTCAATGACCTAAAAGAAGGACCATTCTCCCAGTCCATATTTAAGCGACACCCGACTTCTTTAAATGAAGTGTAAGAAAGGGCAGAGAAATACATCAACATAGAAGAAAATTCTCGAGTTAGAGAACCTCCCCCGCGAGCAAACTTGCCCTACTATCAAACTCGGGACAAAGAAAGGGAACCCAAGAAGAAAGAAAAGCAAAATGTAGAGAAGCCCCGAAAGTATTACAACTACATCCCTATAAGGGTTTCTTTGGTTGATGTTTATCGCGAGATATGCCACACAGAGAAACTCCCTCTCCCTTGTCTGATTAAGCATAAGAAAGATGGAAGTCAGACTGAATATTGCGAGTACCACAAGCTATACAGGTATTTCACTAATGAATGCTACGACTTAAAGAATGTCATAAAAAAGTTGGCCAGAGAAGGCCGACTTGACAAGTACCTACCGGACAGGTCGGACGACCCAAGGAAGAGAAGATGAGACGAAGAAGGAAGACGGCTTGAACGCCCTCCTAACACCCCATAACGACACATACATATGATCAATGGTGGGTTTGTAGGAGGAGGAATATTAAAATCCTCGCGAAAAAGACATCTCAAAGAGGTGTATCAAGTCAGAGAAAACAGTCAATTGACCGACCTACTCACCATCTCTTTCACCAAAGAAGATGCTCAAGGTGTAGTACCCGGGCATGACGACCCGTTGGTGATAACCATGATCCTAGCAAATGCTAACCTTCACAGAACCTTGATAGATCGAGGTAGCTCAGGTGACATTTTGTTTAAACACGCCTTTGACAAGCTCGGGTTGGAAGAAAAGGACTTAAAGACATACCTAACAGCCTCTTTGAACAGGGAGATACCCTAATTCGACCTCTCGGTTACATCTCATTGAACACCAACTTCGGAAAAGGTGTCCAATAAAAAACACTGAGCATTGATTACATAGTAGTTGATGTAACTTCGGCCTACAACGCTTTAATAGGTCAAACTACCTTAAAACGACTTGCAGCCATTATCTCTACTCCTTACCTCTATATGAAATTTTCAACAGCAAAAAAAATCGCTACTGTAAAAGGGGACAAAAAATTGGCACGAATATGTTACAAAACGAGAGCCTCAGTTTGAAAGCCAATCCAGGGGAAAGGAGGTTAACACCATTGAGTTAGGAGGGGTCCAAACTTGTGAAGATTCGTGACCCCAGCATGAGGGAAAAATAGAAGAAGTACAAATCGAGAATCACCCTAACAAGACGACGAGCATAAGGGCAAACCTAGAAGGGAGCCTCTGTTAAGGGACAACTCTGACCTCTTCGCTTGGAAAGCTTCCAACATGCCTGGCATAAACCCCGACCTAATGTCCCATAAGCTTGCAATGTATCCGAGCTTCCAACCTGTTCAACAAAAACGCAGGATGCTCGGACCAGAACGGACACAGGTCGTAGAAGAACAAGTACAAGCCTTGCTGGAGGCAGGGTTTATAAGGGAGGTAAAATATCCACTATGGTTAGCTAACGTAGTGTTAGTGAGAAAAACAAAATGGAAAGTAGAGAATGTGTGTTGATTATTGTTGCACAAAATTGACTCCGCAATATTCGCACAGATAGACCGGCAAGTGCATCGGGTCATCTGAGTAATACCTCAGGTGAGTGAGGGTCGATCCCTGATGCGTGAGCATCTTTCCTTTCTTTTCCTAGTGAATTTGCATTTGAATTATTAAGTTTAATCATGGTTTAGATATCTTTTAGTCACTATGGATGCTACTTTGAGTTTTGTGCAATTCTGTTTATTTCAGGTAGCATTCGGATGGATTTGACGGAGTTTTATAAAAGAAGAGGAAGAAAGTGGATGATGCTATCAACCCTGACCTCCCTGCACTCTAATGAACATAACTTGAGCTATAGAAGTCCAATTGATGTGATTCTAGTGGCGAAAGCTAACTTCTAGAGCTTTCCAATGATATATAATAGTATGCCCTTCTTCTTCATTCTGTTCCTCCAAGGTGGCACCTAACTTGGAATTTCCCAAGTTAGGTGCCATGATTTTGAAGTTAGGCGCCAGGAAGGCCAAACTAGTGAAGTTAGGCCCCATGAATATGAAGTTAGGCGCTGGAAGAAGGAACTGCACTCCAAACGATGCTGCCTAGGCCAAGTCCAACTTGAAGAACTTGAAGTTAGGCGCCAAGAAGAAAAAAGCACATGATTACAAGCTGCCATAATGGCGCCTAACTTGGGATTTTCCAAGTTAGGCGCCAGCTCAATGATTCAAAGTGGTCCCAGTGTCCAAATTGAGGGCATGCACGAAGATTTGTTATTTATTTCTTGATTTAAAACTTTTATTTTATTTTAAAATAGGAAAAGATATTATTTAGTTTTAGAAAATATATTTTACATTAATTAGGATTAGATATAAAAGGGAAAAGAATCAGCCCTTCGGGCTCAGTCTCTTCTCTCTTATACTTCATTCCGCACTTTACAGTTTTTCAGAACCCTATTTTTCTCTCTGAACCATGAGTAACTAAGCCTCCACTGTTAAGGTTAGGAGCTCTGCCTATTATGTGGATTGATACTATTACTTTTCTATTTTAATTCATGTACTGATTTCTATTTCAAGAATTGTTTTTGTTCTTTATCTTATGAATCTGGGTAGAACGGAAGTGTGACCCTTATTCTAATTGAGTTCTTGTAAAACTTGGAAAAGCTCTTTACTTGAACAACAGCTTGAAAATAATTTCTCCTAAACTTTTAATTATCTGGACTTAACGGGATACGTGACATATAATCCTCTTATATTTGGGTAATTAGGGTTTCTGTGGCATATAAACTAGAATTGAACTTAACCCTCTGAGGAAGCGTCTGAGATCCGGCAGCTTCTGAGGTAGTTTCTTTTGAACCAAGGCATTGAGTTCCTTGGTGAGCACTAGAGGTTCTTCCTCCAATGTCTCTGAAGGTTGTAGTAGGTTTAGAGAAGGGGGGTTGAATCTATGCCTTTCTTTAACTTACTGAAATAACCCCTTTTAATTAAACTTACAATTCTGATTCTGTTTGAACTCAGCAGCAAAAATTTATGAGACAATTTATTTTTGTCTCATGAATATCAGAAAACAGAACATAACAGAGAAGAGAGAAGCTAACACCAGCATGTATCCTGGTTCGGTTGCCATGTGCTATGTAACCTACGTCCAGTCTCCTCCACAACAATGGAGGAATTTCCATTATAGTTAAAAGTATTACATACACCAATTCCACAGGATTGACCCAATCCTTTCACACTCAAGTTCTAACCTAACTTGACATTGGCTATGCTAATACCTAACTCTTCACTCTTAGTGCTAACCCAACTAAGGAAGGGATACCTCACAGGTACAAGATACAAGACACAGACATACCTAAAGAAATCTGAAATAACTCTAGGCTTTTCTCTCTAGTGTATCACTCATCCTCATTCACTCATTGGCTTTTACTTGAACTCACTCAATATGCCTTTTCTCTCAAGAAATTATAGAAAGATAAACATTGAAAAGAAAAATACAATCTGCAATAACATGAAGGAGATTGACTTCATCAACAGCCTCTTTGCTATGTGATAAACCAGATTCACATGTCTCTGATTCAGTTCTTCATTTTTGGCGGAATGCTTCTTTGAAAGAAAGTACTGTCCAAGTAGAGGAACTTCTTCACAGAACTTCTTCACAGAACAAACCTCAATACACTGGGTTATCTCTCCTTGCCTCTGAATGAATAGAAAATCTTCTTTTATCTCCTTGTATGTTGCTGGGTTCTTCTTCCTAGGTCAACTCCTTGAGTACTGTGCTTCACCAACCCACAAACTCACTTTTTCTCATTAATCCTCAGAGTAGAAGTGATAGGCTTAGTTAGACAAACAAAAATTGGTGTTGAGATGCAGTATAAAAGACATTAAACAATATAAAAAATATTAAAGATAGGTAGATAAATAAGTTGGGAATAAAATATGGAGAAGATAGTTAAGGTTTCAGAGTTATCTATTTTTCCGGATTAATTTTTCTTATTAACTATTTTAATCATGTAGGATTTAATTTATGACAAACTATATGTGACTAGACCCTAATTCCTTAGACCTTCTTAGTCTCCTCTAAAATTCATCAACAGCCAATTCCTTGGTCAATTAATTCCAATTAGAGGGTGATAATCAAATTCCAGTTTATATGCCACAAAAACTCTAATTACCCAAAAATAAAAAGATTATATGTCACGTATCCCGTTAAATCCAAATAATTAAAATTTAGAAGAAAATGTTTTCAAGCTGTTGTTCAAGTAAAGAGCTTTTCCAAGTTTTACAGGAACTCAAATAGAAAGAGGGTCATACTTCTGTTCCACCCAAATTCATAAAATAAAAAGCGAAAACAATTCTTAAATTATAAATCCATACATAAATTAAAATAGAAAAAGCAATTAAATTAATCCATAGAAATAGATAGAGCTCCTAACCTTAACAATGGAGGTTTAGTTGCTCATGGAAAAGAAAAAATAAGGATTCAGGTCCAAATGTACCGAGTTTTCATCTGATGACATCAGATCCCTTTTTATAACTAATCCTAATAAATTTAAAATCTAATATTTAAAATTAAACTTAAAATAATATCTTTTCCTAATTTAAGATTTGAATTTAAATTTGAATTAATTAACAGATCTTCAGTTGATGGGTGGGGACCACTTGTTCTGTCCATTCTGCAGCTTCTAATCTGTGTTTTCGGGGCTAAAAATTGAGTTAAAACAGCCCAGAAATTGCCCCCAGCGTTTTTCTGCATTTTCTGCACATGGCGCATGTGACGCGTCCGCGTCGTCCACGCGTTCGCGTCATTTGTGCAGATTCCAGTCCACGTGTTCGCGTTAGGCATGCGATCGCGTCATTGCGATTTCCTCCATTCCGCGCGGTCGCGTGAGCCATGCGTCCGCGTCGGTATTCGCTGGTCATCTCATTGGCTTCTTCTCTTTCTCTGCAGAAACTCCATCAAATTCCGCCAAATGCTACCTAAGATAAACAGTATTGCACAAAACTCACAATAGCATCCATAGTGGCTAAAATATAATTAATTCTTAATTAAACTCAACAAATGAGATGCAAATTCACTAGGAAAAGATAGACAAGATGCTCATGCATCACAACACCAAACTTAAACTGTTGCTTGTCCTCAAGCAACCAAAACTAATATAAGCTTAGGATGTGAATTTGCATGAGAATGAGAGTGTGATTAAGCCCATATCTCTTCTTATAGTAGGGTTTACAACTGCAATCCTGAACAGTTTTGGCATCTCACTTCATCCTTTGAAGTTTAGAATGATTGGCATCCATAGGAACTCAGAATTCAGATAGTGTTATTGACTCTCCTAGTTCAGTATGTTGATTCTTGAACACAGCTACTTTATGAGTCTTGGCTGTGAACCTAAGCATTTTGTTTTCCAGTATTACCACCGGATACATAAATGCCACAGACACATAACTGAGTGAACCTTTTCAGATTGTGACTCAGCTTTGCTAGAGTCCCCAGTTAGAGGTGCCCAGAGCTCTTAAGCACACTCTTTTTGCTTTGGATCACGACTTTAACCGCTCAGTCTCAAGCTTTTCACTTGACACCTTCACGCCACAAGCACATGGTTAGGGACAGCTTGATTTAGCCGCTTAGGCCAGGATTTTATTCCCTTGGACCCTCCTATCCATTAATGCTCAAAGTCTTGGATCCTTTTTACCCTTTGCCTTTTAGTTTAAAGGGTTATTGGCTTTTTCTGCTTGCTTCTTTTTTTTTTCTGCTTGCTTCTTCTTTTTTTTTTTTTTCGCAAGCTTTGTGTTTTTCACTACTTTTTCTTACTTCAAGAATCAATTTTATGATTTTTCAGATTATCAATAACATTTCTCTTTGTCATCATTCTTTCAAGAGCCAACAATTTTAACATTCATAAACTTCACTATAAAAAAATATGCACTGTTCATGTTATGCATTCAGAATCACAGAAAATACCACCACATTTAAGTAAATCAGACTATTCTTAAAATTAACTGAATTTCTCATGCAATACATCACTTCTTTTTCTTTTCTTTTTAGATTCAAGTTCAGTGAGTGGTACATGAAACATCTTTTCAGCATTAAAGTAATTAAAAGAGAACTAAACTAGTCCTAGGATTCTAACTAATAAAGGATCATGCAACAAACAAAGCAAACTAACAGGAAACCGGAACATAACATAGAAAAAGAGGGGAGGAATAAAAAATGAAAGGAACTCAACCACCTTAATTATCCGCTTTATTCTTCAGGTTGTGCTCCTTCAAAAAGATGATTCGCTTCCCTTTTGTACTAGAAAACCTATAAGCGCAGCGTCAACACCAAAATTAAAGGTTTGATTGTCCTCAAGCAAAGAAGAACTGAAAATAGAAGAGACAAATGTTAAAAGAAAAGAAAAAATAAATAAAAGGATAAGAGAATAAGAGAGAATTATGATTGGGAGAGAGAGAGAAAGAAAACTGGGCGGTGCAAGCGACACGGCCGCTTGGGGCACGCAGTCGCGTACGTCGCGCGTTCTTCATAATGACGCGATAGCGTCAGGCACGCGTTCGCGTGGATGGCCATATATGCAACTGACGCGAACGTGTCAGTCACGCGTCCGCATGACCAAATATGTGCTTTTAGCACACTTCTTGCCCCAAGCTGGCACAACTCTCTGCCCAAACGCTCTTTTACGTCGAATTTGCAGGTCACGCGATCGCGTCAGTGATGCGGACGCGTAGGTGGCGAAAAATCACAAGCGACGTGAACGCGTGGGGCGCGCGTTCGCGTGGGATCATTTGTGCGAAAGGCATAAGTCCAGCGCCACTCTTGCGCAACTCTCTGTAACTTTTTAGTTTTTCTCGCACCCCTAGATGACGCGTTCGCGTCAGCGACGCTGGCGCGTCGGTTTTTTTTTTTGAAATATAGCTTGAGGTGTTCGGTTCCTGGAAGAACATAGCTGCATGATCAGAAAATTAGTAAGAACTCAAAAAAAAAAAATAACTAAGAAAACTACTACTACGAAAAATAGCTAAGGATACGAATTTATCGGGTTGCCTCCCGACAAGCGCTTCTTTATCGTCACTAGCTTGACGGTTAGCTCCTCTAAGGAGGAGGATCATAGGGGCTCAGCTCTTCACCCCTTACTTTGAACTTCTTTCCTGTGTCTCCATAACGTAGCTCAATATGCTCCAGAGAGAGGATTTTGATTACTGTATAAACCCATGCTGGATTGCTGGTCAACACCACCTTCATTCCTGGGGAGAAACCTTCAGTGGGGATCTTTTTGTTTCTCCATCTTCTGGGTATTTTTTTATTTTTGGGGACCTCCTCCTTGGTAGATGATGCAGTTTCAACACCAAACTTAGGTTTGATGTCAGGCGGAATTTTATCGGTTGTCACCACAGGAGGTTTGAGTTGCAAATTCTGCTGTGCATCATCAGGGGATTCTTGAAGGTTTGGATCAATAAGCTCAGCCTGCATGCACCTCTCTTCTTCACCTGTTGAATGTACATCTTTGAAGACATGAAAGATCAGTTGTTCATTATGCACTCTAAGCACTAATTCACCCACTTCTACATCAATCAGAGCTCTTCCAGTGGCTAGAAATGGTCTTCCTAGAATTATAGAGGCATTCTCATCCTCCCCTATGTCAAGAATCACAAAGTCTGCTGGGAGGAAGAACTTACCCACTTTAACCAAGATATTTTCCACTAATTCGTATGCAGGCTTCATAGATTTGTCTGCCATCTGTAATGCTATCTTTGTGGGTTGTGCCTCTTGGATTTGCAGCTTCTTCATCACAGACAGGGGCACTAAATTGATACTTGCTCCCAGATCACATAACGCTTTCTCAAAGGTTGTGCTCCCAATGGTGCATGGAATTTGAAAGCTCCCTGGATCTGGCAACTTCTTTGGTAAGTCATTCTGAATGATGGCACTGCATTCTTTAGTCAGGACCACTGTCTTATTTCCTTTTAAAGGCTTCTTCTTTGGCAATAGCTCCTTCATGAACTTGGCATAGAGAGGCATTTGTTCCAAAACCTCAGCAAAAGGAATATTTATTTCCAACTTTCTGAAGACTTCCAAGAACTTTGAAAACCGTTTGTCCTTGGTCTCCTTTTGAAGTCTCTGAGGATATGGCATTTTAGGCTTGTACTCAGGAGCCTTTGGCAAAGTAGGATAAGTGTCAAGAGAGTCTGGGAATGGGTTGTCCGCACGCTTTCGAGGGGCGTGTTCTACTTCCTTCTTCTCCTCTGGAGCTTCTTTTTCAACTAGCTCTTCATTGGCCTTAGTCTCAGAGCCAGCTACTTTACCACTTCTCAATTGAATACCCTTGCAATCTTCTCCTGGGTTCACTACTGTATCACCTTGGAATGTACTTGCAGACCTCTCAAGTATTTGCTTGCTCAGTTGGCCCACTAGCACCTCTAAGTTTCTAATAGAGGCTTTGATTTCCTGTATAACTTGTGCTTCCGTACTTGCCACTTGTTCACTTATTACAGTGATAGCCTTGCATTCCTCTCTTGGATTTGGAATTATGTTACCAGGAAGGCTGTTAGTGGTCCTCTGATCAATTTCATTAACCTTTGTGGCTAATTGACCCATTTGAATTTCCAGGTTCTTGATGGATGCTCTGGTTTCCTGTCTAAAACCTGTCAATATTGCTTCTAAATCATTGTTCTGCTGGAAACTGCCCTGAGAACTATTGTTGAAGTTCTGAGGTCTCTGAGGTTGGTCCCTCCACCCAAAGTTTGGGTGATTTCTCCATCCCGTGTTGTATATCTTAGAATATGGATCATTGTTGGGATTCCTAGGACCACTCCCCATGTAATTCACCTGTTCATAAGAAGGTTGAGCATAATCATGATTATCATTTTGAACAAAATTACCTGCCATGTCATAGGAGATTTCTTGGGGGTGGATTTTGAGTGTTGATAGCTGAGATTTGCATGCCACCCATCTATTGAGTAAGTAGATTTATCTGTTGAGACATAAGCTTGTTCTGAGCAAGAAGGGCATTAACAGCTTCCACTTCCAACACGCCTCTCTTCTGAGCGGTCTTAGAGTTCACAGGATTCCTGTTAGATGAGTATAAATATTGGTTGCTTGCAACCAATTCAATCAGCTCAATAGTTTCCTCTGGTGTCTTCTTCTTGTGCAATGAACCGCCTGCAGAGGTATCTAAGCTCATCTTTGACATCTCTCCTAAGCCTTCATAAAAGATATCCAGTTGGGTCCACTTGGAGAACATGTCAGGAGGGCATTGCCTAGTCAGTAGCTTGTATCTCTCCCAAGCTTCATAAAGAGTTTCACCCTCCTTCTGTCTGAAAGTCTGAACCTCCAACCTAAGCTTAGTCAGCTTCTTTGGTGGGAAAAATTTAGTGAGAAATTCAGTAACGACCTTTTCCCAAGTATTCAGACTCTCCTTTGGTTGGGAATCTAGCCATAGCTTTGCTTTATCCCTCAGAGCAAACGGGAAAAGCATGAGTTTGTACACCTCTGAGTTCACTCCATTTGTCTTCACAGTATCACATATCTGCAGGAAATCAGATATAAATTGATTCGGGTCTTCGTGAGGAAGACCATGATACTGGCAATTTTGTTGCACCAGGGTGACCAATTGTGGCTTCAACTCAAAGTTGTTTGCAGTTATAGGAGGCACCACAATGCTCTTTCCATAAAGATCTGCAGTAGGAGCAGAATAAGAGCCAAGCACTTTCCTCTGTTGATCATCCCCATTCGGATTTACCACATTGGCATTAGCGTTATTATTTGCCATAGTAAATTCTGCAGTCTTGCAAAGTCTTGCTTGTTGTAAACGTCGCCTGAAAGTTCTTTCAGGTTCAGGATCAAAATCTAAGAGATGTTCTTTGTCTCTGTTCCTGCGCATACACAAGCAGAAAACAAGAAAAAATGGAACTCTCTACGTCAGAGTGCAGAGAAGTCCCTGTGAGGTAACCTGTGTAAAATAATAAAATAAAAATACTAAATAAATAAATAAATAAATTCAAAAATTTAAAAGAAAAAATAAACAGAAAAATAAAATTAACTAGGTAACACCAAACTTAAATTCAGAAATAAAAAAATAAAAAAAAAATTTTTTGCTATTTTATTTATTTAAATATAAAATTTTTTTATAAAATAAAAAAGGTACGGAAAAAGGGGGGGATAACGTAAACGAAAGGGAAAATAAAAAATAAAAAAAAGAAAAATAAACGTAAAGAGAAGAAAAAAGAAAAAAAATAATCGTAAGAAAAAAAAATGCAAAATAAAAAAATATAAAAATTAATAATAAAAAAAATAAAAAAAATAAAAAAATTATCTAATCTAAGCAATCAAATAACGAGTAGTTGTTAATCACAATTAATCCCCGGCAACGGCGCCAAAACCTTGGTGCGGTATTTTTATAACCACACTTACTAACCGGCAAGTGCACCGGGTCGTACCAAGTAATACCTTACGTGAGTAAGGGTCGATCCCACGAGGATTGATGGACTAAGCAACAATAGTGTTTGATAGGCTTAGTTAGACAAACAAAAATTGGTGTTGAGATGCAGTATAAAAGACATTAAACAATATAAAAAATATTAAAGATAGGTAGATAAATAAGTTGGGAATAAAATATGGAGAAGATAGTTAAGGTTTCAAAGTTATCTATTTTTCCGGATTAATTTTTCTTATTAACTATTTTAATCATGTAGCATTTAATTTATGGCAAACTATATGTGACTAGACCCTAATTCCTTAGACCTTCCTAGTCTCCTCTAAAATTCATCAACAGCCAATTCCTTGGTCAATTAATTCCAATTAGAGGGTGATAATCAAATTCCAGTTTATATGCCACAAAAACTCTAATTACCCAAAAATAAAAAGATTATATGTCACGTATCCCGTTAAATCCAAATAATTAAAATTTAGGAGAAAATGTTTTCAAGCTGTTGTTCAAGTAAAGAGCTTTTCCAAGTTTTACAGGAACTCAAATAGAAAGAGGGTCATACTTCCGTTCCACCCAAATTCATAAAATAAAAAGCGAAAATAATTCTTAAATTATAAATCCATACATAAATTAAAATAGAAAAAGCAATTAAATTAATCCATAGAAATAGATAGAGCTCCTAACCTTAACAATGGAGGTTTAGTTGCTCATGGAAAAGAAAAAATAAGGATTCAGGTCCAAATGTACCGAGTTTTCATCTAATGACATCAGATCCCTTTTTATAACTAATCCTAATAAATTTAAAATCTAATATTTAAAATTAAACTTAAAATAATATCTTTTCCTAATTTAAGATTTGAATTTAAATTTGAATTAATTAACAGATATTCAGTTGATGGGTGGGGACCACTTGTTCTGTCCATTCTGCAGCTTCTAATATGTGTTTTCGGGGCTAAAAATTGAGTTAAAACAGCCCAGAAATCGCCCCCAGCGTTTTTCTGCATTTTCTGCACGTGACGCATGTGACGCGTCCGCGTCGTCCACGCGTTCGCGTCATTTGTGCAGATTCCAGTCCACGTGTTCGCGTCAGGTATGCGATCGCGTCATTGCGATTTCCTCCATTCCGCGCAGTCGCGTGAGCCATGCGTCCGCGTCGGTATTCGCTAGTCATCTCTTTGGCTTCTTCTCTTTCTCTGCAGAAACTCCATCAAATTCCGCCAAATGCTACCTAAAATAAACAGTATTGCACAAAACTCACAATAGCATCCATAGTGGCTAAAATATAATTAATTCTTAATTAAACTCAACAAATGAGATGCAAATTCACTAGGAAAAGATAGACAAGATGCTCACGCATCAAGAAGCTTTACTTCTGACCTTCTTTTGTTGACCGAAAGCCATAAAATAGCAACCACAAAGGTCTTCCAATGGTAAACCAGATCTGAGCCATTGAGAAGCTACTTAGTCCCCAAGAATCACTTGTGACCGTAGATACACATCAGATTGGAACAGAAATCAACTTTTCCTTGTATGCCATTTTTAGACTTGCAGAGTGTTGGGAAGAAGAGAAGAACATATGATGCATGCATAAGAAAATGGGTTACCTTTAACCTTTGCCCTTAGCTTGATTTGGTTTGATTTTGCTGATTTGACCTCAGTCTTTCTTGCCTAACCTTCTCTTTCTTTCTTCTTCTTTGAATAGCTTAGGAACTAAGCACTCTCTCTCACTTCTGTGCATTCTGATAGAGACAGTAAGGTGTACGTTGCTTTTGGTTAAAGCACAAGGAAAGAGTTTGAACTGAGAGAGGTAACCGGGCTTGGATCAGATCATTTTCATTTAGCCCGCTACCTTCTTTTCTTTGTTTGTTTTGAGCTTCATTTGTATTTTAGCCCACCAGTCATGTTTGTTGTTTTCCTTGCTCTTGGGCTACTGCAAAGATAAGTTTTGGCCTACAACAATAAATAATTTGCCTTATATAATCATAAACAATCAACACTAATTATTTACTTTGCGTAATAAAATAATGTTTGTCATCATTAATTAATTTTGTTAATTTCTTAACTCAACAATCTCCCCCTTGATGACAAACATAATTAAACATTAATCAAAAGGAAATAAATTTGAATAAAGTTTAGAAACTCCCTTTGAATGATGTTGATTGTTTTTATGTTGCTCCCCCTTTCTTTTTCAAGAGTAGCTCCCCCTGGATCTGTGCTCTTCCTTTTTGTTCCTGTTTGCATCATACTTAAAAAAATTGTACATAATGTAACTCGACTAAGAGATACTACATAATCAGCAACACAGATTCAGCCCAGTATTTATCATATCAGCAAATACAAAGTGTCAAGATTAATCAAGGGCAAACCAACACATATGAGCAAACCCTGTAGCAGCACAGTTGCAGATATTATGTGCTCAAAACTATCATCAGCAGCAGTCAGAAATTCATCATTTAAATCACAAAAAAATCACAGTAGCAGCAAAAATCTAACTCATAAAATCTAACTCATTTCAGCATTTCAGCCTATTACTCCCCCTTTTGTCATCAAGGGTTGAGCATAAGCAGGACCAATGAAAATAGCTCTGTAAATCCTGCAAGAATGTGTTAGAGCACAGACCAAAATATGAAGTAAATTAAAACTAAGTGCAGCAGTGGTTACAATATTACAGTCATCCAAGACAACAGAAGTAGTTCAAAAGTATCAAAATAAACAGAATTCATGAGACAAAAAAATAGACAGCAACAATTTCATGAAACAATCCTAGGCATCTGAACCATTTCCCTCCGAATCAGCTTCCTTTTCAACATCAGTGGCAGGATCTTCATCTTGGTTAAGATTATCAATGAACTTCATAAACACAGCCACTCTATCTCTTGATTTTCGAAGGAAATTCTCATATTTGCTGGCTAGCTTTCTTTGCTCCTTGCTCATGGCAATCATGTGATTGGATTGGGAGACAAACTCCTGAACAACATCCTTGACAATATTCAGCAGGGCAGATTTTTGGCCAGTAGAGATGGAGGTACCCTTGGTGGAAGGAGGAGGAGATGCATCAGGAATGAACTCTTCATCATCATCATCTAGAACCACTCTTTCAGATCGAGTAGGTCCTTTTTGTTGTTTCACTGCACCACCTCCCTTTAGATATGAATGTCTATTTTCATAATTCTCATTGGTCAAGTCAACACTAAAATGCTCAAATATGCAAGTTAGAAACATGCCATAAGGAAGTGCTTTGTCTTTTTCACTCCTAACAGAGTCAAACATGTATCTAACCATCAAATATGCAAATGAAATTTCTGTTTTGGTGAGAAGAGCATATAAAACAAGAGTGTCAGTGTAGAAAACCCTTTGATATGAACCACTTTAAGGAAGTATGATGTGATTGATGATTCGGTGCAACTGAGCACGTTCATATCCTAGGGCTTTGTGAGTGGGTGTAATGCCATCAATCAAGGAGACATGTTCACAAATATCAGCCAAAGCATCATTGTAAAAAATACCAACTCCTTCATTCCACTTAACAGAAATATAAGCACAAGGCCCAACATCAGTATACTTCAATGAATCACTGATAGTTTCATTATTTAAAACTATATCTTGGTCCTTTACATATGAGTGAACAGTGCCTTCATGATATGTCAAGTTGGCATAAAACTCTTTAACCAAAAGAGGGTAAACTGGCTTTTTGATATTAAAAAGATGATTCTAGTCCAGAAATTCCAAGTTTTCAACAAAAGGAAAGCCTTTCTTTTTCAAAGTGGGTAAATCAACAAGAAAAGAGGGACACAGGGTACAGTACTTAATAACTCCATCATAAAAGTCATTATTCATGGCAGACCTAAATCTATAAGGATTGTAGTTGGAGTGAGATGTCATGAAGTGGGATTTATGAGCAAAAGGATCAATGTCAAGTTCTTTAACAGATTTAAGAGGAACTCGAGTTTTACCTTACTGAGAACGTACTGGAACAGACCTAGACTTAGGTTGTGTGCGCTCAGAGGCTAGTTCGGGCGCTGCTGGTTGCTTCCCTTTCGACGTGCTAGGCTTTGACGACCCAGGTTTGGATGGTGGTTCCTTCTGAGGAGGTGTTGGCTTGGCTGACGATGGAACCCTAGAGGAATTTTTATTGCGAGCCATTGGATTACTCCGAGGAGGTGAGATAAGAGGAGAGGGAGATGGAGTGAATGTTCTGTCTTGGGAGCGAGTTGAGGGTTTTGTAGGAAGCTTGTAGACCTTTTCACGAGGGGGCTTGTGAGCTACGGTTTTCTTCCTCATTTGGTTGGTTTTAGGTTTTTTGAGGGAAGAAAAGCAGTAAAAAGAGTGGGAAGAAACTGAAAGGTTTGAGGACGAGTTATGGAGGGAAGAGAAGGAGTGTTGGTAACCGTACCTAAAAGAAAGTTTCTCAAACCATGCAACTGCATCACCTTTTGATATGACTTGAAAAGACTTGACATCACAAAAGAGAAAGATTTGATTTTATTTCAAAATAAAAGGAAATCAGTTTAGAATAAACAATCTTTATTGGACTTAAAGTTAAAATAAAATTAAAAGAAAACCTTTTTTGGACAGAAACTAAAACACACAAGCCAACAAAAAACAAAAAAAAAATAACATGTAACATTCATATTGGGCCCAGAAGTGGTTTGAATTAAGGAAACACATAGGACCACCCACGATCTTGAATTTTGAGGTTGGCCCAGATAAATCTACCCTTGCAACACGTCCAGAATAAAATAATATTTGTCATCATTAATTAATTTTGTTAATTTTTTAACTCAACAGTCCCTGTTCTAAAAAACTTGGCATTTAGCTTCATGAGGACTCCTAGGTACCGAGCAACTTGCTCTTCCCTAGTTTCCTCTTCCTCATCAGAGGAGAAGTGGTCTTCATAGTCCATAATTAGCAACAAGGCATTCAATAAAACTTCTATGGTCTCCTCATGAGCCATAGTTGCCTTCAGTTCTTCAATAGGAAAGTTTTTAGTGGGTGTTGAACCCCCAGCTGCCTCATTACTGGCGTTCAACACCAGGAATGGTTCTTCTTTGGGTGTTGAACACCCAGTAGGGACTCCCTTACTAGCGTTCAACGCCAGAGCATTCCCTTCAGATTCGGCCTCCATGTCTACAGTGATGGCCTTGCACTCTTCCCTTGGGTTTACTTCAGTGTTACTTGGAAGAGTGTTAGGAGGGGTCTCAGGGATTCTCTTACTCAACTGACCAACTTGTACCTCCAGATTTCTGATGGAGGACCTAGTTTCTGTTGTGAAACTGTGAGTGGTGTTAGAGAGTTCAGAGACTACGGTTGCTAAGTCAGAGAGGCTCTTCTTAGAGGTCTCCATATGTTACTGAGAAAATGGGAATGGTTTATTACTGTTAAACCTATTCTGGTTTCTTCCACCTTGATTATTGTTGAAGCCTTGCTGAGGCTTCTATTAATCCTTCCATGAGAAGTTAGGAGATTTTTCCATGAGGAGTTGTAGGTGTTTCCATAGGGTTCTCCCATGTAATTCACCTCTTCCATAGTGAGTTGATCTGGATCATAAGCATCTCCATCATAGGATGTGTCTTGAGTGCTGCCCGCTGCAACTTATATTCCAGTCAAATGCTGAGAGATCATATTGACCTGTTAGGTCAAGATCTTGTTCTGAGCCAATATGGCATTCAGAGTGTCATCCTCCAGGACTCTTTTCCTTTGAGCTACCCCATTGTTAATAGGGTTTCTCTTAGAAGTGTACATGAATTAGTTGTTTGCAACTATTTCAATGAGTTCCTGTGCCTCTGCAGGCATTTTCTTCAAGTGGAGTGATCCACCAGCAGAGTGGTCCAAGGACATCTTGGACTTCTCTGATAGACCATCATAAAAGATACCTAAGATAGTCCATTTTGAGAGCATGTCAGGAGGACATCTTCTGATCAGTTGCTTATATCTTTCCCAAGCTTCATAGAGAGATTCACCCTCTTTTTGTCTGAAGGTTTGAACTTCCACCCTGAGCTTGCTCATCTTTTGAGGTGGAAAGAACTTGGCCAATAAAGCATTGACCAACTTTTCCCAAGAGTCTAGACTTTCCTTAGGTTGAGAATCCATCCATATCCTAGCTCTGTCTCTAACAGCAAAAGGGAAAAGCATAAGCCTGTAGACCTCATGATCCACTCCATTGGTCTTAACAGTATTACAGATTTGCAAGAATTCAGATAAGAATTAATGTGGATCTTCTAGTGGAAGTCCATGGAATTTTCAGTACTGTTGCATTAGAGAGACTAACTGAGGCTTAAGCTCAAAGTTATTTACTCTAATGATAGGTATGGAGATGCTTCTTCCATAGAAGTCAGAAGTAAGTACAATGAAGTCACCAAGAACCTTCCTTGCATCTCCTCTATTATTCGAATCGGCTGCCATGTTTGTATTTTCAGTTTCTTATTCGAAAAGTTCAGTGAGATTTCCTCCGGAGTATTGTGCTTTAACTTGTTGTAAATGCCTTCTTAGAGTCCTCTCAGGTTCAAGATCAGGATCAAAGAGAGGTTCTTTATCTCCGTTCCTGCTCATAAACAAGAAAAAGAAAACCAAGAAAGAAAGAGAATGAGAGTTTCTATGTCAAAGTATAGAGAACTCCCTGTGAGATATGAAAAAGAAAGAAGAATGAGGGTAGAGAGATGAGAGAAAGAATTCCAATATAGGGGGTAGAAGAATTTGAAAATTAAAAGGTAGTTTTCGAAAAGAAGAAAGAAAGATTTGAAACTAAGATAAAACAGGAGATTTGAAAAAGATTTGATTTAAAAAAATTAAATTTAAAATAGAAAAGGAAAAGTCAACAAGATAAGATAAGAATTGAAAAGATTTGAAAAAGATTGGATTCTGAATTTTGAAATTGAAACAAGATAAGATAAATGTTTGAAAATAAGTTGAAAAGATAAGATATTGTGAAGATTTGAAAAGTTTTTGAAATTTGGAAAGATTTGCTTTTGAAATTTGAAATTAAGATAAGATAAGATAATGATTTGAAATTTAAAGAAAGATAAACCAAAGATAAGATAAAGATTTGAAAATGATTTGAAAAGATAAGGTTTGAAATCAAAATTTAAACTTTACTAACAAGAAAATACTAAACTTAAAATTTTTGAATCAAGATAAGAAAAGAAAGCAAGATTTTCGAAAAATTGAATAAAGATAGAAAAGATTTTTTTTTATTTTTTTGAAATAAAGAAGAAGGAGAAAAACAACCAAAAGACACCTAACTTAAAATTTTTAGATCAAAGACACTAGCTTTTTTCAAAATTTTAAACAAAAGCACCAAAAGACACCAAACTTAAAAATTTTTAGATCAAATAAAGAAAAGAAACAAGAACAACTTGAATGCCAAGAAGAACACTCAAGAACAAATTTCGAAAATTTAAAGAAAAGATAAACACACAAGGGACACCAAACTTAAAAATTGACACCAGACTCAAACAAAAGACACAATTTTTGAATATTTTTTGGCAAAAGAAACCAAGAAAGTTCGAAACTTTTAACAAAAGACTCAAATACAAGACAAAGAAAAGATGGATTTTGAAAAAGTTTTTAAAAAAGAAAACAAAAGACACAATTAAAAGTACCAAATCTAAGCAACAAGATAGTCCGGCAGTTTGTCAAACTGGAACAATTCCCGGCAACGGCGCCAAAAACTTGGTGCACGAAATTGACTCTGCAATATTCGCACAGATAGACTGGCAAGTGCACCGGGTCATCCAAGTAATATCTCAGGTGAGTGACGGTCGATCCCACGGAGATTGGTTGTTTGAACAAGTAATGGCTATCTTGTAGATTTTAGTTAGGCGGATAGAAAATATAGTTGTTGTGGAAAAATGCATAAAAATAGAATAAATAAAGTATTACTGGATAGATGTAAAATCAATTGATAAGAGAACGGTTGAGGCTTCGGAGATGCTTCCTCCTTTTGGAACAACTTTTTTCACTATCTACTTCAACTTCTGATGATTCATTCCATGGCAGGCTGTAAGTGATTAACGCCAGGTCAGTGGTCATTAATCTCCTCTGATTCAGATCAAATGCCAGGTCAGTGGTCATCCAATCTGAACGGGGGTGAAGCTCCTGTAGTCCATTCCCTTGGTGATCCTACTCAAAGCGCCACAAACAAGGTCGGATCTTCCGGATCAGAGAATTCTGCTTCCTAATTCTAGCCTATACCACAAAGGCCCTAATCGCCCCGTACCTCGGCAGAACTGATGTCTCCAAGTCCCCAAAAAAGTCATGGATTAGCCGTCTAAGAGATGTATAATCAAGCTTGTGGTTCAATACTATCCTGTCATGGACTCACAAGAACCCATGTAGAATAGGGATGACAGTCAAGTTACACTCCCAATTCATTAGGATGAAGAACAAAGATATATCTTAGAATGGAATCAAGCATAGATTGAAATAGAATAGTGATATTATTAATCCATAAGAATCAGCAGAGCTCCTAACCTTAACCTAGGAGGTTAGTGACTCATAGCTTACAGAAAATGTTCGAAAGTAAAAGTGGAGGAAAAAGATCCTAAACAAGGGTGATCTCTTCCTATATATACTAATATGATAACTAAGAATTACAAAAATAGGATAAACTAGTCTTGTAGGGCAAAAATCCACTTTTTGGCCTTACTTGGTGAGTTTTTAGGCTGAGTTTGAGTGAAGCCACAAGTTGGTATCCCCTCTGGGGCGTTGGACGCCAGTTTTGGACTCCTGAATGGGCGTTGGACGCCAGCTGCTCCTTTTTGGGCGTTGGACACCAAGAATGGGGTTGGTGGCTGGCGTTGAACGCCCGTTTTGGGCTTTCATTTCCATATCAAAGTATAGACTATTATATATTTCTGAAAAGCCCTAAATTTTAGCTTTTCATAGCCATTGAGAGAGTGTCATTTGGACTTTTGTAGCTCCAGAAATGCTCTTTCGAGTGCATGGAGGTCAGAATCTGACAGCATCTGCAGTCCTTTCTTTGTCTTTGAATCAGACTCTGCTAAAACTCCTCAATTTCAGCCAGAAAATACTTGAAATCATCATAAAACACAACTCAAAATAGAATCCAAAAATATGAATTTTGCACTAAAATATATGAAAATACAATAAAACTTAAACAAAACATAATGAAAACTATATCAAAATGATGCCAAAAAGCGTATAAAATATCCGCTCATCAGTTAGCTTTCCAATGCGATTGAGAGCGTGCGATTTGGACTTCTGTAGCTCCAAAAATGCTCCTTCGAGTGCACGGAGGTCAAAATCCGACAGCATCTACAATCCTTTCTCTGTCTCTGACTCAGACTTTTCCAAAGCTCCTCAATTTCAACCAGAAATTACTTGAAATCATCATAAAATGCAACAACTCAAAGTAGAATCCAAAAATGTGAATTTTTCACTAAAACCTATGAAAATATAATAAAACTTAAACAAAACATAATAAAAACTATATGAAAATGATGCCAAAAAGCGTATAAAATATTCGCTCATTAATTATACCGACCTCAATAAAGCCTGCCCTAAGGACCCTTATCCACTCCCCAGTATTGATGCTCTGGTTGATTCAGCATCAGGCTACAGATACTTGTCTTTCTTGGATGCCTACTTGAGATATAATCAAATTCCGATGTATAAACCGGACCAAGAAAAGACCTCGTTCATAACTTCGAAAGCTAACTATTGCTACGTAGTAATGCTTTTTGGATTAAAGAACACAGGGCCTAGTGGTCTACATACCAGCTCTTGATGAATAAGGTGTTTTTCGCTCATATAGGAAAACTCATGGAGGTATATGTGGACGACATGCTTGTCAAGCCCCAAGAGGACACGTCACTCCTGACCGACCTCTCGGAGGTGTTCTCCACCATAAGGAAACATGAGATAAGGTTAAATCCTTCCAAATGCACCTTTGCAGTAGAAGCTCGGAAGTTCCTGGGGTTTATGTTAACCCAAAGGAGAATAGAAGCCAACCCAGACAAATGCCAGGCTATACTAAACATGAAAAGTCCGCCTCCAACCATGCAGTAGGAGCGGCGCTGGCTCAGCGTGAAGGTAAGGATCCTTTTGTAATTGCTTATGCGTCTAAGACTTTAGACGCCGCTCAGTCTAATTACACTACTACTGAGAAAGAGCTTCTTGCTATTGTTTTTGCTCTGGATAAATTCCGAGCCTATTTACTTGGTACTAAAGTAGTAGTGTACTCAGACCATGTAACTCTAAAGTATTTATTAGCTAAAAAGGGGTCCAAACCGAGGCTTATACGTTGGATACTGCTACTACAAGAATTTGATTTAGAAATTAAGGATAGGAGTGGTAACCAGAATCTAGTGGCAGACCACTTGAGTCACCTTGAGCACATTAAGGATACCTCCACTCCTATAAATGATAATTTCCCATTCGACAACTTACAAGCAGTATCAGTAGTCCCTTGGTATGCGCCTATAGCTAATTATCTAGTCAGCCGTACTTTTCCTCCAAACTTTACTAAGCATCAAAGAGACAAGCTGAAAAGCGAGTCCAAATTTTATATATGGGATGACCCATATTTATGGAGGTGTGGTGCTGACCAGGTAATTAGACGGTGTGTGCCTCAATCAAAACTCCAGTCCATTTTAGAGGCCTGCCACTCATCTGCGAGTGGATGACATTTTGGCCCTCAAAGAACAGCTAGAAAAATTTTAGACTGTGGATTCTGGTGGCCTACCCTTTTTAAGAACGCTGCTAAATTTTGTAAATCTTGTTCCCATGCCAAAGGTTTAGTAATATATCCAAGAGGGATGAGATGCCTCAACAGATTATGCTTTTCTGTGAAATTTTTGATGTTTGGGGCATTGACTTCATGGGTCCATTTCCAAATTCTAATAGTTATTTTTATATATTGTTAGCTGTAGATTACGTTTCTAAATGGGTGGAAGCAATTCCTACCCGCACTGATGACACTAACACTGTTGTTTCCTTTGTTAGAAACCATATTATTTGTCGCTTCGGATCACCACGAGCAATCGTGAGCGATCAAGGCACCCATTTTTGTAACAGGAGACTAACGGGATTACTGAAGAAGCATGGGATAATTCATAAAGTAGCAACAGCCTACCATCCCCAGACTAATGGGCAAGCCGAGGTGTCTAACAGAGAGATAAAGCGTATATTGCAGAAGATAGTCAAACCTCATAGAAGAGACTGGAGTACCAGGCTACAAGATGCACTCTGGGTATACAGAACAGCATACAAGACACCCATTGGGATGAGTCCCTTCCGCTTAGTTTATGGAAAAGCCTGCCACCTCCCAGTTGAGGTAGAGCACAAAGCCTTTTGGGCAATGAAGGAGTACAACATGGGATTTGAGTAGGGGTGCACATGACCCGGTCCGGCCCGAAGGCCCGGCCCGGTCCGAACACTTTAGGGATTAATTTGGTGTGATTTCATCGGGTTTAGGGTCGGGTACGGGACTCAAAAATAGACCCGGTTATTATTTCGGGTCGGGTCCGGGCCATAGCTCGGGTCACCCGAAGTCGGCCCGGTGGTCTGGTTATCACACATAATTAATATTTTGTGTTATTAGTGATGGATCATGACTATTCTTATGTGGAATTTAAGTATTGTAAACCTTAATATTTTGTGTTATTAGTCATTATAAGACTATAAGTTAATGTTTTATGTTTAGAATGCATAAGACTTTAGACTAATACATAAGATTGTGTTATTGTATTGATTTAAATATTTGGTATTATTAGACAATATTAGTATTGATTGTGGTTATGCTTTAGTATTGATTGTGGTTATGCTTTAATTTTGAAGAATGGTTGGTTATTGTTATATTTTTCTAAGTGAATTTTACCATGTTAACTAATGGTTGGAGTCTTGAAAATTTGGATATTTTTACATGCTAACTTACAAGAAGGTATCAACGTAATATAATGTTAACGGCCTGGTTTTCACCCGGTTTTTACCCGGTATAATTGTGGCCCGAAAGTGTATTGGTTTCATCGGGTCTAGAGTCGGGTTCGGGTCTAATAAATAGACCCGGTGTATATTTCGGGCCGGGTCTGGATCACATCAAATCCAGCTTCACCCGGCCCATGTGCACCCATAGATTTGAGAAAGCCAGAGCTGAAAGGAAGTTGCAACTGCAAGAATAAGAAAGCCTTCGCCTCGAAGCTTATGAGAACTCAAGGCTGTACAAGGAAAAAATGAAGGCTGTGCATGATAAGCACATCAAGAAGAGAGAGTTCCAACCTGGGGACTTAGTCCTCCTTTACAACTCTAGACTGAGACTCATGCCAGGCAAGTTGAGATCAATATGGGAAGGTCCATATAGAGTAGAGAAGGCCGAGCCATACGGAGTTTTCCACCTAAGTCATCCTTCAAGCTCTGAATTCATCAAAGTTAATGGACATCTCTTAAAGCTATATCATGGTAAGAAGATGAAGAAAAACAAGGAGCTAGAGATCTTCCTCTTGGAGGATCCTCCAACAGCAGAAGACTGAGCTAGTGGAGCATCCAACTTAAGGACGTTAAAGCAAAGTGCTAGGTGGGAGATAACCCAGCATGGTATGATCGTTCCTTTCTTTTTTCTTAGTTTTCTTTTTTCAATAACTCTTCTCATTATTAGCACATATAGTTTGCATCTTCATTTGCATAATTGCATTAAAAAAAAAACCCATGCGACACGACAGCGTCACTGACGCGCTCGCGTCACAGGTGCATAACAAACAAAAAGAAATCGAACAGAAAGTCACGCGAGAGCATGGCTAGAGGCGTGTTTTTGGCACAATTTGACCCACGCGACCGCATCGGTGACGCATCTGCATCGTGAGGAAAATAATGCCTCCCACGCATCCGCGTCAAGCACGCGAACGCGTGCCCTGAAAATCGACGTAAGAAAGGGTGTATGGCATAATGTTACACTGGACTGGGGCTGGAATGGCGCTAGACGCACAGGCCCTACCACACGAACGCGTGCCCCACGCGTCCGCGTCGTCTTCCAATCTTGGCCATTCACGCGATCACGTCCACCACGCGAACGCGTCACCCTGGAATTTGGCAACAATGAGTTTCGAACAGAGAGTTGTGCGAGCGCGAGGCTGCCCTCGCGCCAGTAGCACAGAACGAGTCACGCGTTTGCGTGACCGACGCGTCCGCGTCGTTTCATCTAAGCGCCATTCGCGCGAACGCGTACCCCACACGTCTGCGTCGCTTGCGCCGCACAACATATCCATATCTGCCAAAATATCTTATCTTTCTCTTCCCCAAATCCTACTTTTCTTTTCCCTTCTTCTTTCTTTCTTCCCCCTTTCTCCCTTCTTCATTCTTTCTCACTTTCTAATTTCTCTCTCTCACCACCATTATCAAGGTTTTTCTTTTCTTCTTCCCTCCTTACTTTTCTATTCTTCTTCTTGTTTTTATGTTTTCTTCTTCTTTTCTTTTTCTTTTTACTTTCATTATCCATGTTTTCTTTTTTTTTCTTTTTCTTTTAATTGGTGTTGGAAATTTATTTGGGTCATTATTATTTCTTATGATTTGCTTGTGGATTGTTAAGGAATTGTTTGGCAATTATATATTAATTTTATAGGGTTGCTTGAATGTTCAATTTAATACTTTCAATAGCTTATTTACCATGCATGCTATGTGTTTGTGAAAATGTCCGTATGGCATTGTGCACTGTTTTTCGATATCTTTTATTCTACTCCTCTAAATGCTTGCTTTTTACAAAACTCTTTTTATATTATATTATTTAAATATAATTGTTAATACAAACATGTTATTAGTTTGAAAGGCTTGGTAATCTAACTTGGACATTGAATGCTTGATCTATGCTACTCATGCCTTTGCCGGTGATAAGCGGATAATTTTTATGCTTTTTGGCATTGTTTTTAGTATGTTTTTAGTATATTTTAGTTAGTTTTTATTATTTTTTTATTAGTTTTTAAATAAAAATCACTCTTCTGGATTTTACTATGAGTTTGTGTGTTTTTCTGTGATTTCAGGTATTTTCTGGCTGAAATTGAGGGACCTGAGCAAAAATCTGATTTAGAGGCTGAAAAAGGACTGCAGATGCTGTTGGATTCTGACCTCCCTGCACTCAAAGTGGATTTTCTGGAGCTACAGAAGCCCAATTGGCGCGCGCTTAATTGCGTTGGAAAATAGACATCCTGGGCTTTCCATCAATATATAATAGTCCATACTTTACTCGAGATTTGATGGCCCAAACAGGCATTCCAAGTCAGCTCAAGAATTTTGGCGTTTAACTTCAAAACTGGCACAAAAGCTGGCGTTTAACTCCAAGAAAAGTCTCTACACATGAAAGCTTCAATGCTCAGCCCAAGCACACACCAAGTGGGTCCGGAAGAAGATTTCTGCATTAATTACTGATTTCTGTAAACCCTAGGCTACTAGTTCTCTATAAATAGGACCTTTTGCTATTGTATTTACACACTTGATAAACTTTTGATCTTTGAGAGTCTTATGCACGTTTGGAGGCTGGCCTCACGGCCATGCCTAGACCTTGTTCTTATGTATTCTCAACGGTGGAGTTTCTACACACCATAGATTAAGGTGTAGAGCTCTGCTGTTCTTCATGAATTAATACAAGTACTATTGTTTTTCTATTCAACTCAAGTCTATTTCTTCTCCAAGATATACATTCGTTCTTCAACTTAATGAATGTGATGATCCGTGACACTCATCATCATTCTCACCTATGAACGCGTGACTGATAACCACTTCCGTTCTACATGCAACCAAGCTTGAATGCGCATCTCTTGGGTTTCTAATCTGAGATTGGAACCTTCGTGGTATAGGCTAGAATTATTGGCGGCCATTCCTGAGATCCGGAAAGTCTAAACCTTGTCTGTGGTATTCCGAGTAGGATCTGGGAAGGGATGACTGTGACGAGCTTCAAACTCGTGATTGTGGGGCGTGTGACAGACGCAAAAGGATCAATGGATCCTATTCCGACATGATCGAGAACTGACAGCTGATTAGCCGATGTTGTGACAGAGCATCAGGACCATTTTCACTGAGAGGACGAGATGTAGCCATTGACAACGGTGATGCCCAACATAAATCTTGCCATGGAAAGGAGTATGAATGATTAGAAGATGGCAATAGAAAAGCAGAGGTTCAAGGGGAACAAAGCATCTTCATACGCTTATCTGAAATCCACCAATGAATTACATAAGTATCTCTATCTTTATTTTATGTTTTATTTATCTTTTAATTATCAATCCTCCATCACTATTTGAATCTGCCTGACTGAGATTTACAAGATGACCATAGCTTGCTTCAAGCCGACAGTCTCCGTGGGATCGACCCTTACTCACGTAAGGTTTATTACTTGGACGACCCAGTGCACTTGCTGGTTAGTTGTGCGGAATTATGACAAAGTGTGATTTACGTTTGAGAGCTCCAAGTCTTTGGCGCCATTGTTGATAATCACAATTTCGCATACCAAGTTTTTGGCACCATTGCCGGGGATTGTTCGAGTTTGGACAACTGACGGTTCATCTTGTTGCTTAGATTATGTATTTTTCAGAATTTTTAAGAATGAATTCTAGAGTTTCAAGGTGATGTTCTTATCATCACAAAAGCTGATTGATTCTCAACAATTTAGCTGCTAAATGTAATGTCCTGCTGAAGCTTGGCCAAACATGTCTAATCTTTTTAGACTGAAGCTTTAGACTAACATTGCATGATTCCTGGAATTCTTATTAAAAGTTTTGATTCTCTTTATTTTCTTTTCCATATAAGTTTCGAAAATCACAAAAAAATTTATAAAACCATAAAAACCAAAAATATTTTATGTTTCTTGTTTGAGTCTAGTATCAATTTTTAAGTTTAGTGTCAATTGCATGACTTTCTTCTTCTTGCATTTTTTGCATTTATGCATATTGTTCTTCATTGATCTTCAAGTTGTTCTTGATGATTTCATTGCTCTGATCTTTAAATTCTCTTGTTTTGTGTGTTTTGTTGTTTCTCATATGCATTCTCAATTTGTTAGTGTCTCCTATATGAAAATTTTTAAGTTTGGTGTCCTGCATGCATTGTTTATTTGATCTTAGTTGCAATTTTTATTGTTTCTCATCATCAAAAATTCAAAAATATTTTTAAAACTATGTCTTTTCAAGTCAATAATACAGAGAATTGAAGATTCAGAACATTTAGCAGAGGAATCAAACAGAAAAAGCTGGGCATTCAAAACGCCCAGTGAAGAAGGAAAACTGGCATTTAAACGCCAGCCAGGGTACCTGGCTGGGCGTTTAACGCCCAAAAAGGTAGAGATTTGGGCGTTAAACGCCAGAATGGGCACCATTCTGGGCGTTTAACGCCAGGATGACACTAGAGGGAAGATTTTGTTTTTAATTCACATTTTTTTCAAGTTTTCAAAATTTTTCAAAATCAAATCTTTTTCAAATCATATCTTTTCAATCATATTTCTTTCAAAATCAATTTCTTTCCATTTTATATTTATTTTTACTATTTTCAAAAATCCTTGCTATAATTAAAGATTTACTTCAAAATTTTCAAGTTGTTACTTGTCTATTAAGAAAGGATCAAACTTTAAATTTTAAAATCATATCTTTTAATTTCTTGATAGTCAAGTAATCAACTTTAATTTTAAAAATTTTCTTTTTCTAAATTGATTTTCAAATCATATCTCTTCAAACATATCTTTTCAATCACATCTTTTTTAAAATTAATTTTTTTTCAATCAATTCTTTTTCGAGTTGCAAAATCTTTTTCAAAAATCACTTTATTTCTTTCCCAATCTTAGTTTTTGAAAATATCAATCAAATTTTCAAATTTCTTTTTAAAATCTTTTAATTAATTTTCGAAAATTCTTCCCCTCTTTTCACATCCTTTTATTTAAGGGACTAAGACTCCTCATCAAGGTGCAATTCGAACCCTATTTCTTTAATAAGTTCGAATTCTATCATCTCTACCTCCTCCTTCTATTCTTCTTTTCCTCTGACACCTCAAGGAATTTCTATATTGTGACATAGATGATTCCCTACTTTCTTGTTCTCTTCTCTTTCATATGAGCAGGAACAAAGATAAAGGGATACTTGTTCAAGCTGATCCTGAACCTGAAAGGACCTTGAAGAGAAAGCTAAGAGAAGCTAAAGAACAATTCTCTTTAGAGGGCCTAACAGAGCTCTTCAAAGAAGAAGAAACCATGGCAGCCGAAAACAACAATGCCAACAATGCAAGGAAGGTGCTTGGTGACTTTACTGCACCTACTCCTAATTTCTATGGGAGAAGCATCTCTATCCCTGCCATTGGAGCAAACAACTTTGAGCTTAAGCCTCAATTAGTTTCTCTAATGCAACATAATTGCAAGTTTCATGGACTTCCATTGGAAGATCCTCATCAATTCTTAGCTGAGTTCTTGCAAATCTGTGACACTGTCAAGACCAATGGGGTTGACCCTGAAGTCTACAGACTTATGCTTTTTCCTTTTGCTATAAGAGACAGAGCTAGGACATGGTTGGATTCACAACCTAAAGAAAGCCTGAACTCTTGGGAAAAGCTAGTCAATGCCTTCTTGGCAAAGTTTTTTTCACCTCAAAAATTGAGCAAGCTTAGAGTGGAAGTCCAAACCTTTAGACAGAAGGATGGTGAGTCCCTCTATGAAGCTTGGGAGAGATACAAGAAATTGATCAGAAGGTGCCCTTCTGACATGCTTTCAGAATGGAGCATCATAGGAATCTTCTATGATGGTCTGTCTGAACTATCTAAGATGTCATTGGATAGCTCTGCTGGAGGATCTCTTCATCTGAAGAAGACGCCTGTAGAAGCTCAGGAACTCATTGAAATGGTTGCAAATAACCAATTCGTGTACACCTCTGAAAGGAATCCTGTGAATAATGGGTCAACTCAGAAGAAAGGAGTTCTTGAGATTGATACTCTGAATGCCATATTGGCTCAGAATAAAATATTGACCCAACAAGTCAATATGATTTCTCAGAGTCTGTCTGGAATGCAAGCAGCAACAGACAGTACTAAGGAAGCTTCCTCTGAAGAAAAAGCTTATGATCCTGAGAACCCAGCAATGGAAGAGGTGAATTACATGGGAAAATCCTATGGAAACACCTATAATCCTTCATGGAGAAATCATCCAAATCTCTCATGGAATGATCAACAGAGACCTCAATAAGGTTTCAACAACAACAATGGTGGAAGAAACATGTTTAGCAATAGCAAGCCTTTTCCATCATCTTCTCAGCAACAGACAGAGAATTCTAAGCAAAACCACTCTGACTTAGCAACCATTGTCTCTGATCTAATCAAAACCACTCAAAGTTTCATGACTGAAACAAGGTCCTCCATTAGAAATTTGGAGGCACAATTGGGTCAGCTGAGTAAGAAAATTACTGAACTCCCTCCTAGCACTCTCCCTAGCAATACAGAAGAGAATCCAAAAAGAGAGTGCAAGGCCATAACCACATCTCACATGGCCAAACATGGAGAGGAGGAAGAGGCAGTGATCTCCACTGAGGAAGGCCTCAATGGACGTCTACTGGCCTCCATGGAGTTCCCTGATGAGGAACTATGGGAATCTGAGGCTCACACTGAGACCATAGAGATTCCATTGAATTTACTTCTGCCATTCATGAGCTCTGATGAGTATTCTTCCTCTGAAGAGGATGAAGATGTTACTGAAGAGCAAGTTGCTAAGTACCTTGGAGCAATCATGAAGCTAAATACCAGGTTGTTTGGTAATGAGACTTGGGAGAATGAACCTCCATTACTCATCAAAGAACTGGATGACTTTACTAGGCAGAAACTACCTCAAAAGAGACAGGACCTTGGAAAATTCTCCATCCCTTGTACCATAGGCACCATGACCTTTGAGAAGGCTCTGTGTGACCTAGGGTCAAGCATAAAGCTTATGCCTCTCTCTGTAATGGAGAAGCTAGGGATCATTGAGGTACAAGCTGCAAGAATCTCACTGGAGATGGCAGACAATTCAAAGAAACAGGCTTATGGACTTGTAGAGGATGTCTTGGTAAAGGTTGAAGACCATTACATCCCTGCTGATTTCATAATCCTAGAGACTGGGAAGTGTATGGATGAATCCATCATCCTTGGTAGACCCTTCCTAGCCACAGCAAAAGCTGTGACTGATGTTGACAGAGGAGAATTGATCATTCAAGTGAATGGAGACTCCCTTGTGTTTAAAGCTCAAGGATATCCCTCTGTCACCATGGAGAGGAAGCATGAAGAGCTTCTCTCAATACAGAGTCAAACAGAGCCCCCACAGTCAAACTCTAAGTTTGGTGTTGGGAGGCCACAACCAAACTCTAAGTTTGGTGTTGAACCCCCACATTCAAACTCTGAGTTTGGTGTTGGGAGGTTCCAACATTGCTCTGAACATCTGTGAGGCTCCATGAGAGCCACTGTCAAGCTATTGACATTAAAGAAGCGCTTGTTGGGAGGCAACCCAATTTTTACTTATCTATGTTAAATTTCTATTTTCTGTTGTTATTTTATATTTTCTGTAGGTTGATGATCATGTGAAGTCACAAAAATAATTGAAAAAGCAAAAACAGAAGGAAAAACAGAATGAAAAATAGAACACCCTGGAGGAGACAGTTACTGGCGTTTAAACGCCAGTAAAGGGCACCAGACTGGCGGTTAATGCCAGGAATGGGCAAGAAGCTGGCGTTAAACGCCAGAAATGGGCAGCAGCCTGGCGTTTAACGCCAGGATTGGCAGAAAGGGGGCATTTTGCACACCACTTGGTGCAGGGCTGAGATATCCTTGACACCTCAGGATCTGTGGACCCCACAGGATTCCCACCTACCCCACCACTCTCTCTCTTCTTCACCCATTCACCAATCACCTCAATACCTCTTTCCCAAAAACCCCTCACCTATCAAATCCCACAATTCTCTTCACCACTCACATCCATCCTTCATAAAACCCCACCTACCTCACCATTCAAATTCAAACCACTTTCCCTCCCAAACCCACCCTCTATAACCAAACCATACACACCCCTCTCACCCCTATATAAACCCATCTTCACTCCTTCATTTTCACACAACCTAAACACCACTTCTTCCCCTTGGCCGAAACACAAAGCCCACTCCATCTCCTCTATTTCTTCTTTTTCTACTCTCTTATTTCTTCTTTTGCTCGAGGACGAGCAACCTTCTAAGTTTGGTGTGGTAAAAGCTAAAGCTTTTTGTTTTTCCATAACCATTTATGGCACCAAAGGCCGGAGAAACCTCTAGAAAGAGGAAAGGGAATGCAAAAGCTTCCACCTCCGAGTCATGGGAGATGGAGAGATTCCTCTCAAGGGTGCATCAAGACCACTTCTATGAAGTTGTAGCCAAGAAGAAGGTGATCCCCGAGGTCCCTTTTAAGCTCAAAAAGGGCGAATATCCGGAGATCCGACATGAGATCCGAAGAAGAGGTTGGAAAGTTCTCACCAACCCCATTCAACAAGTCAGAATCATAATGGTTCAAGAGTTCTATGCCAATGCATGGATCACCAAGAACCTTGATCAAAGTGTGAACCCGGACCCTAAGAATTGGCTTACAATGGTCCGAGGGAAATACTTAGATTTTAGTCCGGAAAATGTGAGGTTGGCATTCAACTTGCCCATGATGCAAGGAGATGCACACCCATACACTAGAAGGGTCAACTTTGATCAAAGGTTGGACCAAGTCCTCATGGACATATGTGAAGAGGGCGCTCAATGGAAGAGAGATTCAAGAGGGAAGCCGGTTCAACTAAGAAGGCATGACCTCAAACGCGTGGCTAGGGGATGGTTGGAGTTCATCCAACGCTCAATCATTCCCACTAGCAATCGGTCCGAAGCTACTATAGACCGGGCTATCATGATACATAGCATCATGATTGGAGAGGAAGTGAAAGTTCATGAGGTTATATCCCAAGAACTCTACAAGGTGGTGAACAAGTTCTCTCCTTTGGCAAGGTTAACCTTCCCTCATCTCATTTGTCACCTTTGTAATTCGGTTGGAATTGACATAGAGGGAGACATTCTCATTGATGAGGACAAACCAATCACTAAGAAAAGGATGGAGAAAACAAGAGAACTTCATCAAGAGCATGAGGAAATCCCTCATCATGAAATCCCTGAGATGCCTCAAGGGATGCATCTTCCTCCACAAACTATTGGGAGCAAATCAACACCTCCCTAGGAGAATTAAGTTCCAATATGGGACAACTAAGGGTGGAGCACCAAGAGCATTCCATCCTCCTTCATGAAATTAGAGAAGATCAAAGAACCATGAGAGAGGAGCAAAAAAGGCAAGGAAGAGACATTGAGGAGCTCAAGCACTCCATAAGATCTTCAAGAGGAAGAACAAGCCGCCATCACTAAGGTGGACTCGTTCTTTAATTTCCTTGTTCTTTATTTTTCTGTTTTTCGAAAATTGTGCTTTATGTTTATTTATGTTTGTGTCTTTATTACATGATCATTAGTGTCTAAGTGTCTATGCCTTAAAGCTATGAAAATGAATCCATCACCTTTCTTAAATGAAAAATATTTTTAATTAAAAAAGAAAAAGAAGTGCATGAATTTCAAATTTTAAAACAGTTTAATTATTTTGATGTGGTGGCAATGCTATTGTTTTTCTGAATGAATGCTTGAACAGTGCATATTTTTGAATTTGATTGTTTATGAATATTAAAATTGTTGGCTCTTGAAAGAATGAAAGGAAAAGGAGAAATGTTATTTGATGATCTAAAAAATCATAAAATTGATTCTTGAAGCAAGAAAAAGCAGTGAAAAGCTTGCAAAAAAAAAAGAGAGAAAAGAGAAAAGCAAGCAGAAAAAGCCAATACCCCTTTAAACCAAAAGGCAAGGGTGATAAAAAAGATCCAAGGCTTTGAGCATCAGTGGATAGGAGGGCCCACAGGAATAAAAATCCTGGCCTAAGCGGCTAAACCAAGCTGTCCCTAACCATGTGCATGTGGCGTGAAGGTGTCAAGTGAAAACTTGAGACTGAGCGGTTAAAGTCGAGGTCCAAAGCAAAAAGAAGAGTGTGCTTAAGAACCCTGGACACCTCTAATTGGGGACTCTAGCAAAGCTGAGTCACAATCTGAAAAGGTTCACCCAATTATGTGTCTGTGGCATTTATATATCCGGTGATAATACTGGAAAACAAAGTGCTTAGGGCCACGGCCAAGACTCATAAAGTAGCTGTGTTCAAGAATCAACATACTTAACTAGGAGAATCAATAACACTATCTAGATTCTGAGTTCCTATAGATGCCAATCATTCTGAACGTCAAGGGATAAAGTGAGATGCCAAAACTGTTCAGAGGCAAAAAGCTAAAAGCCCCGCTCATCTAATTAATACTGATCTTCATAGATGTTTTTGGAATTCATTGTATATTCTCTTCTTTTTACCCTATTTGATTTTCATTTGCTTGGGGACAAGCAACAATTTAAGTTTGCTGTTGTGATGAGCGGATAATTTATACGCTTTTTGGCATTGTTTTTAGTATGTTTTTAGTATATTTTAGTTAATTTTTATTATGTTTTTATTAGTTTTTAAATAAAAATCACTCTTCTGGACTTTACTATGAGTTTGTGTATTTTTCTGTGATTTCAGGTATTTTCTAGCTGAAATTGAGGGACCTGAGCAAAAATCTGATTTAGAGGCTGAAAAAGGACTGCAGATGCTGTTGGATTCTGACCTCCCTGCACTCAAAGTGGATTTTCTGGAGCTACAAAAGCTCAATTGGCACGCTCTCAATTGCGTTAGAAAGTAGACATCCTGGGCTTTCCAGCAATATATGATAGTCTATACTTTGCCCGAGATTTGATGGCCCAAATAGGCGTTCCAAGTTAGCTCAAGAATTCTGGCGTTTAACTCCAAAACTAGCACAAAAGCTGGAGTTAAACGCCCAAACTGGCACAAAAGCTGGCGTTTAACTCCAAGAAAAGTCTTTACACATGAAAGCTTCAATGCTCAGCCCAAGCACACACCAAGTGGGCCTGAAAGAAGATTTCTGCATTAATTACTGATTTCTGTAAACCCTAGGCTACTAGTTCTCTATAAATAGGAACTTTTGCTAATGTATTTACACACTTGATAAACTTTTGATCTTTGAGAGTCTTATGCACATTTGGAGGCTGGCCTCACGGCCATGCCTAGACCTTGTTCTTATGTATTCTCAACGGTGGAGTTTCTACACACCATAGATTAAGGTGTGGAGCTCTGCTGTTCTTCATGAATTAATACAAGTACTATTGTTTTTCTATTCAACTCAAGTCTATTTCTTCTCCAAGATATACATTCGTTCTTCAACTTGATGAATGTGATGATCCGTGACACTCATCATCATTCTCACCTATGAACGCGTGACTGACAACCACTTCTGTTCTACATGCAACCAAGCTTGAATGCGTATCTCTTGGGTTTCTAATCTGAGATTGGAACCTTCGTGGTATAGGCTAGAATTATTGGCGGCCATTCCTGAGATCCGGAAAGTCTAAACCTTGTCTGTGGTATTCCGAGTAGGATCTGGGAAGGGATGACTGTGACGAGCTTCAAACTCGCGATTGTGGGGAGTGTGACAGACGCAAAAGGATCAATAGATCCTATTCCGACATGATCGAGAATCGACAGCTGATTAGCCGATGTTGTGACAGAGCATCAGGACCATTTTCACTGAGAGGACGGGATGTAGCCATTGACAACGGTGATGCCCAACATAAAGCTTGCCATGGAAAGGAGTATGAATGATTGGAAGAAGGCAATAGAAAAGCAGAGGTTCAAGGGGAACAAAGCATCTTCATACGCTTATCTGAAATTCACCAATGAATTACATAAGTATCTCTATCTTTATTTTATGTTTTATTTATCTTTTAATTATCAATCCTCCATCACTATTTGAATCTGCCTGACTGAGATTTACAAGATGACCATAGCTTGCTTCAAGTCGACAGTCTCCGTGGGATCGACCCTTACTCACGTAAGGTTTATTACTTGGACGACCCAGTGCATTTGCTGGTTAGTTGTGCGGAATTGTGACAAAGTGTGATTTACGTTTGAGAGCTCCAAGTCTTTGGCGCCATTGTTGATGATCACAATTTCGTGCACTAGCCGGCATGCCAATAAACACCTTGCATTTAATTGTTATCATATGCACTTGCTATATTTCCATTGATGATTTTTCACATGTAGTCATGACCATGTGTTAACATCATTCATCTTTAATGTGCATTGATTACCACCCTTCCTGTTCTCTTCCTTGCTCTAACCCTTGAAGTTTTAACATCCTTACTCTTTCCCTTTCAGGATGGCCACCAAGAAAGGTAAAGAGAAAGATACTCCCAAATCAACAGCAAGAAGAGGAACAAAAAGAGCATTAGTGGCAGAACCATCTTCAACTGCAGTTAAGCCCTCAACAAAAAGAATTAAGAGGATTATTAAGGTTGATGAAAAAGAGGAAGCCTTCCAAGCAAAGGACACTGCGCGATTTACCAATTGCTACTGTGAGCAGATGTTCCCCATCCTAGTAGAAAGGAGTTACAACAACGAATATCTTCTTATCCTCCCGACCCGTATTGCTGAATTTGTTAATTCGCGAATTGAGCGACGACAATGGGGATTCCTACAGAGACAGCCACAGCAGGTTAATCTCTCATGGGTAGTCGAGTTCTACTCTAATTTCCACTTGCCAACCTTGCAGTCTGTCTATGTCCGTCAGAAGCAAATCCCCATTACAGAAGATACCATTTAACGAGCTTTGGATCTCCTCCCTACTCCAGAAGGACTAGACGCATTTCAAAAGGCCGCACTCAAGCGCCAGACGTACCAATTTGACTGGGATGCCGTTCTCAGAGTTATCGCATAACCTGGCAGCAGATGGATCTACGGATACCATCGTTCCCGACCTAAGGGAATATCGGCTTCTGCACTTACCTTGGAGGCTCGCGTATGGGCACAGATCATGTCCCATTATGTCTTTCCGAGCACTCACGAATCCTCTTCACTGCAGACATGGCTGTTTTACTATGGTGCATCCTTACAGACCAGCCTCTAAACCTACCAAGACACATCTGGAATGCAATGAGACACATACAAATTGCAGGCAACTTACCTTTTTTCGCCTTGGTTTCATATCTCGTCTCAGCAGCCGGAGTCTCCTACAGAGCTGGAGACACCAAAGCCATGCTTCCACGGGATGATCAATACGTCCCTAACGGAAAATATATCAGACCTCCAGCAGCCACTACAAGCCAACCTACTGAACCGGCTGAAGACATTCCTCCTTCAACACCACAAGCACCTACAACAAACCAACTGCTCCATCAGATACTTGAAAGGTTGGATCGGCAGGAACACAAAGCAAAGCTAAGAGAGCGTCGTAACAAGTGCCGATTCACATACCTCAAGGAGCTACTTATGGGAAAGTACAAAGACCCAGACACCCCGGACTCTACTTCCTTTACCAGCACAGGGAGCCATGACGGTCCCGACTGTGGAGATACTGCTACTAGCCCCCCTTTATTCCTAACAGATGGCACTGAGGACGGTGCAAAACCTTAAGTGTGGGGAGGTCGGTCAGTACCTGACTTTCGGAGGTAATTTCTTTTCCTTAACACCAATAAATTAGGATATTTAGTTAGTTTTTCTTTTGAAGAATAGGATAAATTGCATAGTAATAGGTTAATTGCATGCATGTTCTACTTGATTGAAAAGATAATAAGTTTCTTCTAAGACCCTTTTTTTTTTTAACAAAATTTCACTAATTTTAATCAAAACCTTTATGTTAAATTTGCTTGGAGTTGTATTTGGAACATAGTTTAAAAAAGCTAAGAACACACAACCCGTAAGATTTTAGCTTAGTTACATGGTTACCTTATTTAACCATAAATATTTTATTCTTGTGTGTTTACTTCTCTATGATTGTAATCTATATTTTGTTTCATCCTATATGTCCAATGTTTAATATATTTATATGCTTGCATATGATTGAGGCCATTATTTGTTTAGCTCACTTATCCCAATTAAGCCTACCCCTTAAGTTACCTTTGTTAGCCACTTTGAGCCTTTAAATCCCATTTGTTCTGTATTTTACCACATCACTAGCCTTAAGCAGAAAAACAATTATATATCCCAATTGAATCTTTGGTTAGCTTGAGATAGAATTGTGTGTTAATTGAGTATGGGAAGATTGTCGGAACAAAAGATAATAAGGGAATATGTCATGATAATATAATGGAAATTTGGGTACCTACTCATGTGAAACTATAAAAATTGAAAATCCATGTGCATTGATAAGCTGTGTTTATTTTCTGGTGGCAGTGGCGGTGGGTTTCGAGCGGCAGAAGCTCGGTCACGGCGGCGCAGCCCCAGCAGTAGCGGTGACGGAGCGCGCAACGGTGGTGGTAACTTTGCGGCGGCGGTAGCTTCTCGCTGCACGGCGGCGCCTCCCTGTTTCCTCCACCGTGAGATCTCTTTCGCTCTGCTCCAAAGACGGCGACAATCTGCGAAGGGGAAGACGTCGGTGAGGTTTTCATGGCGGCGACATAACCAGGCGGCGGCTGGGCTTGTCGGCAACGGCGACTCCACACGCGATGAAGACAGCGACGGTGGCGCCTCCTCCTTGCGCGGTCCTCCTCAGCGCTGGCGCAAACGGCGACGCGACGCAGCGGCTCCCTCGCGACACTCTCCTTCTCTCTCAGATCCTCTCTCTCCTCTGTCAGCAGCGGCGGCGACGGTGGCAGTGACACCCACCGTGCCGCCTCACTCTTCTTCCCCCTCTCCTTCCTTCCTCGGTCCCCTTCCTTCTTCCCCTTTCTTTCTCTTTTTTTTTTCTGATGGGTTTTGGTTAGACAAAAGAGGGGGGGTTTCAGCTGCTGTTGGTGAAGGCTAATGGCGGCTAGGGTTTTATTAGGAGTAAGGGAAAAATTGTAATTTAATTGGGATTAGGGTATGTGTATAAAATTAAAATTTTGGATTTAATTATAGTAAAGTAATTTTAATAAAATTGAGGCATGGAGTATAAATTTTGAAATCTAATTAAATCTCTAAAATTATTTTAAAATATTATTTGTGGTATAAAAATACTAATTGATTTTCTCAATAAATTATTCTAATTGAAAATTCATGGTAATATAATTAATTTTCTTTATCTTTAACTTAAAGTATTAAATGATATAAATTAAATTATCTAAAATCTAATCATATAAAATTCTTATTATTTCATAACTACTGATTTTATATCAATAATTATAAAATTAGACAAAATTCTAATTTAAATAGCCAAATCCCATTATTTTCAAATTTCTAGAACTTTAAATCATAAATAGGAAAATAATACTTAGGAATATAGTTTAGATAAAAACCTTAATTTATTTCAAATCCAATTAATTGCCTTTAATTATTTTTCAATAAAAATAATTTCTGAAATTAAAACTATAAATAAATATATATAATTTGAGATTAGTTCAACTCTGTATCGCTGATTTCTTAGAAAAACCGAAATTAAACACTTTATCTTAAGAGAAATACAAACAGGCATAGATTCATATACAAGACTCCTTATATAATAACTAATAATATAATATACATATAAAACATACAATTCATATCCCTCTTACAAACTCGTAATAACAAAGACGAGGGAAGAAAATAATCCAATTAATACATCTTATAAACCAAACGCAGTATATCTCTTCTTAATGCTTCTTCATCCGGTTCCTGAAAAAGTAAATCTGTAGGGGGGTGAGAACCTAACCACACGGTCTCACCACGGAGTTTCAAAGTTGTTATAAGAAGATATTTAATAAGAAACTGTTTTCAAGCTCAGTGATTATCATTGCCTTATGAATCTTTTAAAACCAATAGAAAATCGTTCAAAAACCCTTTTCAAAGAAACAATGTTTAATCTTTCAGAAATCCAAAATCTTTCCTTTCTTATAAGAAAATCTCAATCAGAAATCAACCACGCAATCAAACAACACAATCATTAATTCAGCAACCAAGTTCATTCCCAAATGTAGCACGCCAGAACAAACACAGGCAAGACATACAAGGAAAGCACAAGTAGGTAGCAGTTATAGCAAATAGTTCAAGTAGCAGTTAAGAACAGTTTAGCAATTAGGCAAACCGAAACAAGTTCAAACCCAAGCAAAGCATACAAATGCATATGATGCATGCCTGTCCTATGGCTGATGAGGCTCATCTGTTGGTTATCCAGCCAACCCGACAAGTCTGAATTGTCCTTAGACTGTCCCCCGACGTGCATCCCCAAGAGTCTATGCATAGCTTTTTCTCAAATAATCAATAATACTCAATGGGGGTATCATTCCCGGGAATTTATATAGTGCCCGGTCACACTTACGTCGTAGGGTCAACAGAGTATCGAGTTTTCAACCTGGTACACGTGGTGGCAAGCCACGGCACTTAATCCAGGGAACCTCGTATCTCATATATTTCAAATTTATAAGCCATATAAATAATTCATTCATCATTCATCAATATCTAAGCCATTCTCAATATCATCATCATTCATCAATCCATATCCCGTTTCTAAATTCATTTAAAAATCATATTTCAAATCAATCCTCATCATCCTTCTTTCCGTTAATCAACAATCTCAATTCAAAACATAATTCTTTCTTTTCTAAATAAATCAATCCGAAACAAATAACGTTTAAGAACTAAATCTTTTTAAACAATTTCTTCAAACAAAACTTCCAAATTTATAAAATTTCGGCAGCATCTCCTCTAAAACTCGGATTCTGCCACCCTGTTAATAAGGGGACAAAATTACTCCAATGCTAAGTTAAAATTCAAAGATCAATGCATATATGCTAAAATTAAAATAAAGGGTGATGCATGAGTATGGAATGTAAAAGGAAATTTTCGGTAGCTAGGTATGAAATTTAAAGTTATATAGAATATATATATATATATATATATATATGTGTGTGTGTGTGTGTGTGTGTGTGTGTGTGTGTGTGTGTTAGGTGAAAGCATAGGTTAATTAAAGATTCAATTTATAAGCTTACTTAGCCATATATGTACCCTTACCCTTACCTTGGCCCCATTACAACCTTGAAAAGACCTCATGATGTTTGCATTGGTACATTAAATGCTGTTGATTGGTTAGGTGTAGAACAAATTTTAGAAAGCATGATTAGAGAGGAGTAGAGTGATCACCCTATACACTTGAGAGACTAGAGTGTACATACATCATCAGTGAGGGTTCAATGCTTAAATTCTATGTTCCCTGCTTTCATGAGCTATCTTCTTGCATTTTTATCTGTTCTTACTGTATAAGAATTGAATTAGTGGAATTTGATTTGTGATTGTCTTGAAGAGCTTATTTACTTTTAATCAAGTGGACAAGAATCATATAGTTGCATTCATATGTATAGGTTGCATTGCATTGCATGAGTTTTACATGTTCCTACTCATTTATTTTATCTCCTTCAACTAAGCATGAGGACATGCTAATGTTTAAGTGTGGAGAGGTTGATAAATTGTTATTTTATGGTTTATATTGTGTTTAATTGTGTGGTTTTATCAAATCTTTACCCACTTATTCATATGATTAGCATGTATTTACAATTCCTTTCCAAAATTACTCCATGGTTGAAAACTTGCTTTCTAGAGACTTTTAATTATGTATTTTAATTCTCCTTTATTCCACTCGATGCCGTGAGCCCTATGTTAAGTGTTTCAGGCTTTATAGGGCATGAATGACTTGGAAATTAGAGAGGAGACTTGCAAAAATAGAAGGAACACAAGAAATTAAGGAGATGACCAGCGAGAAGCGACACGGATGCATGGCTCACGCGACCGCGCAAAATGGAGAAATCGTAGTGACACGCTCGTGTGCCTGATGCGAACGCGTGAATTGGAAGCTGCACAAGTGACACGAATGCATGGACGACGCGCACGCGTGGCAGGGAAAACGCTGGATGACGCGATCGCGTGACGTGCGCGATCTGCAGAATTTGCAGAATTCACTGGGGGCGATTTTGGGCCATATTTTGACCCAATTTTCGGCCCAAAAAAGCAGATTAGAGCCAGGGAACATGCAGAGACTAAGGAGGACATTCATTCCACATAATTTTTAGTTTTAGATCTGACTTTACTCCTCCTCTAGGTTTTTCTCTCTACACATTCATAGTTCTTAGGATTTTGTTTTTATTGCTTTTTGGATTGGGATATTGAGAAGAGTTATTACCTCCGCCGAGACTTCATCATTCTAGTTTGTTTTCCTTACTTGTCACTTATTCTTTCATATCCTTAATTTGTTCAGAATTGCTATTGGATTATTTTTTCAGAATTTATTAATACAAGAACTATTTTTATTTTTAATTGGTCTCTTTGATTATTATTATTTATCATGTCTTCCTTTATTTCCCTTTCTTATTTTGTGAAGTTTACATTCATAATGAGCGAGTAGTTCCCTAACTTGATTGGGAGTTGATTGAATGGAGAACCTTGAGTTGGAATGCTCAAGAGTAAATTGTAATTGGATTTGTTGTTGGATCGCCCTCTAGTCACTGACACTAATCCTTCCCAAGGGAGAGGATTAGAACTTGTGAATAGAAATAGACTTCCAACTTGCTTGACTTTCCTCTACCTAGTAGAGGATAACTAAGCAGAACAACCTTCAATTATCAATTAATCTTGGGAGAACTCCAACAAGGATAGAACCTTCGATTAATCTACTCCCAGTCAAGGTTTTTATTTAAATTACATAAATTCTCTGACTTAATTTCCTGTTTATCAAACTCAAAACCATTTTGGAAAATATCTGATTAATAAAATAGCACATCTTTCTGCAACTCGTTGGGAGACGACCTGGGATTCATACTCCCAATATTTTAATTCTAATTTTGTGACAACCCTTCTAAATTGATAAGAGGATTTTTGTTGGTTAAGAACTGTACTTGCAACGTATCTCTTATATTAATTTCTTAATCCGCCAATTTCCGCCACATCACCCGACCTTCAACACAAAGGAAGTCTTGGAAGACGTACATAGCGGCATATGTAGAAATCACCTAGGAGCTCGGTCACTGGCCAAAAAAGTGATCTGAGCTGGCTTCTTTTGGCCGACCTTACAGAAAGAGGCGGCCGAGTTCGTTAAGGTATGTCCACCTTGCCAGAAACATGCTAATTTCCATGTAGCGCCTTCTGAAGAGCTCATCAGTGTTACCTCGCCATGGCCATTCGCAAAATGGGGTCTTGATCTACTCGGACCCTTTCCACAAGCACCAGGCAAGTCAAATACCTCATAGTAGAGATTGACTATTTCACTAAATAGATTGAGGCAAAGCCCTTATCACTGGTCAAAGAAGTCAGAAATTTCTATATAAAAATTTTGTCACAAGGTTTGGAGTTCCACACTCCATCACCACGGGCAATGGGACTCAATTTACCGACTCAACCTTTAGGAGCTTGGTGGCTGACTTAAAAATAAAATACCAGTTCACATCTGTGGAGTACCCCCAGATCAACGGACAGGCTGAAGCTGCCAACAAGGTAATATTGGTCGGGTTAAAGCACCGATTGCAAGATGCGAAAGGAGCTTGGACAGACAAGCTACCTCAAGTCTTATGGGCATATCATACCACTCCACACTCCACAATGGGAGAATCGCTCTTTCGACTTGCTTCTGGTATGGAGGCAATGATCCCCATAGAAGTAGTTGAAGAATCACCTAGAGTCCTATTTTACAATGAAAGAGCTAACGCCCAGTCTCAAAAGGAAGAGCTCGACCTCCTTTATGAAGTCTGAGAAAGAGCTCGGATTAGAGAGGAAGCTCTGAAGCAAAGAATGGCTCTAAGATATAATCAAAAGGTGATCAAAAGAAACTTCACCACCAACGACCTTGTCCTAATTCAAAACAACATCGGAATACAGAAGTCAGGTGAAGGAAAGCTAGCTGCAAACTGGAAAGGACCTTACAAGATAATAGAGGTCCTACGCAAAGGTTCCAATAAGGTGTCTGACCTCCAAAGGCGGGAGCTCCCGAGGTCTTGACACGCTTGTAACCTAAAAAGATATTATAGCTAAAATCCTTGTACCTAGGTGCACTTTTTCCCAATAGTAAGGGTTTTTTAATAAGACATTAGTGCAAGGGCTAGGGGCACTGAAGTCTTTAGCAAATAGCTCTGTAAAGGAATTTCTTAAAATTTAATAAAAATTTCTGGTCTATTTCTTTTTCAAAAGTTTCCTATCTCAAACGTATTAATTTAAGCTTGATAAACCGCAAAAATTATTGCCTGACCTAAAGTTGTCGGCAAGATGAAGCAACGAGGTACAAATTAATATAAGAAGTTATACAAATAACTCGTACAAAGAGATCTCAAACAGGTCGAATAAAAAACAGAGTTGTAAAAATAACTTAGTAAAGGACGATTACTCAAAGTCGGGCCTAGAATAAGGAAATTAATAATCAATGCCATTAAGACTCAAGATATTCGTCAAAGGGTGCTTTTCAATTTTGATAAAGTTTGAACATTGCTTAATAAAAGTTGTAAAAAACAACTAAACAATAAAAGTAAAGTGTTCAAAAAACTACAAACCATTACACAAAGTGAAAGTGTTATAAGCCCACAAGTCAGGCTATCATATAAAATAGAAAGTAATAAAACTCAAGACTTCTCGCCCATAAGAGGGTTGAGAGCCTCACCAGTTATAGTGTCTTTGCCCTCGGCCGAAGGAGAGGGAGGAAGCATGGAAACTAGCACAACTGAAACAATCTCAGGAGCAGGAGTAGAAGTCTCCACAACAACTGCTTAAGGTTGATCTCCCGAGGTGGACGATTGACTGACCTGAGGCCCCAAAGTCTTTGAATCCATGGGAGTCTCCTCCTCATCATCCGAATCAGGCATAGGAACTATCCTCTGGTCCACCACATTATTGTTCACATTAAAGAGAGAAAGGTCAAGGTCGGGAGCCAAGACCTTGACCTGAGACTCTAGATTGTTGAACATCTCGTCCATCCCTAAAGCAGCCACCTCTTGGGACTCGTTGAGCTCTTCCTTCAGCTTCTTCACCTCCTTCTCTAGCGCCATTCTCTCCCCAAACACATTAATGTAGCTTTCCTAAAATTTCTTGGCCTTCTCCTCGGCTAAAGCAGCAACAGCTTGCGACTTGGTATCTCTTTCCCGAGCTCTTTCAAGGTCAGACCTCAAAGTCTCTTGCTCCTTCTCTAAGTCCTTTTTCAGCTCATCCAGCGATGTGCGAATTAGGATTTTGCATAGCTTAATCGGCAAGTACACCGGGTTATTAAGGTCCCATTTCCTTGGTGTAATAGCCCGGTTACTTCTCTTTTTTTTTCCAAGTAATATCTCAGGTGAGTGAGGGTTGATCTCACGAGGATTGTCAGACTAAGCAAATGATGGTTGTCTAATTGGTTTAGTTAGGCAAACAAAAAAGGGTTTTAAAGGTTAAAATTCGCATAAAACAATAAGCAATAGAATAAGGAAAGCAAATAAAGGTTTGGTGTAAAAACAATGAGAGAAAACAGTTAAGGCTTCGGAGATGTTTACTTTTCCGATTTTAACACTGCATGATTCATTCCATGGAAAACTATAAATGTGTAAACCCTAATCTCTTAGTGATTTAGCCTCCTTTAACATTCATTAACCGCCACTCTCGTGGTCACCTAATTCCGATTAGAGGGTTAAGTTCAAAAACTAGTTTATGGCCACGAAAACCCTAATTACCCAAAGCTAACAGGATTATATGTCACATATCCCAATTAGTTCATGTAACTAGCAATTTAGGAGGAATTTATTTTCAAGCTATTGTTCAAGCGAGATAACTCTCTCGAGAATCACAAGAACTCAAGTAGAATAAGGGTCATACTCTCATTCCACCTAAATTCATAAGATTAAGAACGAAAATAATCCTTATAATTGAATCAATACATTAATTAAAATAGAAGAATAATAGTTCTAATCCATATAAATAAACAGAGCTCCTAACCTTAACCAAGAGGTTTAGTTGCTCATGACTTACAGAGAAACTAGGGTTCTGAAAACGTGCGGAAGGAAGAAGATTCGAATCACAAGAGATCTTTTTCCTTTTATACTAACCAAATTTGATACAGAAATAAAATAAAATAATAAATCCTAAAACTAAAAGATATTGTTTTTAATTAAAAATTATAAAAAGAAAATAAAATATAACTAATAAATGCTAAATCCACTTGAGAGGCTCCAAGAGAAGGGAATTCGGACAGCTGCTGGTGTTAAACGCCATTTTCGGCGTTTAACGCCCTAAAGGGAGTGAGTGGCGTGCATGCTTGTATTATCTGCTGGTGCTAAACGTCAGTTGGGCGTTTAGCGCCCAGGGGAGTTCTGCCAGCTTTTCTGTTTTTAGCTCCAAACTCTGCCAAATTGCTCCGAATTTTACCTGAAATCATAAAAACATCAAAATAATTCGAAGTAGCATCCAAAGGGTATTTTTACACTAAAATCAAATAAAACAAAATAAAATCTAACTAAAAACAACTAGAAAATGCTAAGAAAAAGACAATATGCTCGTGTATCACAACACCAAACTTAAATTATTACTTATCCTCAAGCAACCAAAACAATATAGGACCAAGAAGAGAAAATGTCTGAGACTTGAGTTATCATTTAAGCTCAGGTTTAGTTACCAAATGGGGCTAATGACACTCTAATTCTGAATAGATTTCACATCTCACTATCCTTTGAAGCTCAAAAATATTAGTATCCTTCGGAACTAGAACTCGGATGATATTGTAAATTTCTTCTTTAGGCTCTAATTGATTCTTGAATACTGCTTTTTCTTTCTTTTCCTTTGGTGCTTTGCATTTTGAGCCTAGCCGTGACTCTAAGTATTTTGTCTTCAAACTCAACTTGATACAATAACACCAAAAGCACTTAACTGGGAAACTCTTTTGAGTTCTAATTTTTCTTTCTATTTCTCTCAGACAGTGGTGTTCAGAGCCTTTGGCATACTCTGTACAGCAATGAGTCACGACTTTAAATGTTTTGTCTCAACAATTACTTGACACATTCCACCACAAGCATATGGTTAGGAAAAACCACTCTTTTGAGCTTTAGATTAATTTTGACCTTCCTAACCATTTATGCACAAAGCCTTGGACCTTTTCTTTTGATTTTTCTTTTCAATTCTTTTTGCTATTTGTTTTGCTTCAAGAATCATTTTTCTTCTTATTTCAGAGAATCATTAATATTTCTCTACATTCCTGTTCCTCAAAAACCAATATACTCAACTCCAATATCAACTATGCACAATTAATTCATACATTCAGAAATAGAGATAGTGCCACCACATCAAAGTAACTAGAACACACAACATATATATATATATATATATATATATATATATATATATATATATATATATATATATATACTTAAAATCTCATGCATTTTACTACTTTTTCTTTTGATTTTTGTTTAAGCTCAGTGCACAATACATGAGACATATTTTTAAAATAAACATAAAAAAACTAAAATAAACAACTAAACTAGAAAGCAGAGAAACCATACTAGTGATCTTGCAAATCAGAATAGAAAATAAAAAATAGAATGAAGTATTGAAAAACAGAAATAAGATAAAAGAAGGGAGAATGAAACTCAACTACCTCAGTCACGGTGGCTACTGATGCATGAGCATCTTTCCTATCTTTTCCTATTGAATTTACATTTAAATTGTTGAGTTTAATTAAGAGTTAATTATCTTTTAGCCACTATGGATGCTACTTTGAGTCTTGTACAATTCTGTTTATTTTAGGTAGCATTTGGTTGGATTTGATGGAGCTTCCGCAGAAAAAGAGAAGAAGGCTATATAGGACAGGAATGACTTAAAGGATGAAGAGGAAGCTTACACAAATGGAAGGAGCACAAGAATTAAAAGAGATGACCAGCGAGGAGCGACGCGTGCGCGTGAATTGGAGAATTGCTTAGCGACGCAGGCGCGTACCTGACGCGTACGCGTGACATGCGCCACGTGCAGAAAACGCAGAAAAAACCCTTATTATTTAATTAATTCTGATTTAAACTTTATCTTTTATTTTAAAATAGGAAAAGATATTATTTAGTTTTAGAAAATAGATTTTTAAATTAATTATGATCAGATATAAAAGAAGAAAAGAAACTTCCCTTCGGGGGAGAGGATTCCATTCCATTCCACTTTTGATTCCACCTCAGCCAATTTACATTTTAACCAGAATCCTTATTTTCTCTCTGAACTATGAGCAACTAAACCTCCACTGTTAAGGTTAGGATCTCTGTCTATAGTATGGATTGATACTATTATTTTTCTATTTTAATTCATGTACTGATTTATAATTTAAGAATTATTTTCGTTCTTTATCTTATGAATTTGGGTGGAACGGAAGTATGACCCTCTTTCTAATTGAGTTCTTGTATAACTTGGAAAAGCTCTTTACTTGAACAACAACTTGAAAACAATTTCTTCTAAATTCTAATTATCTGGACTTAATGGGATACGTGACATATAATCCTCTTATATTTGGATAATTAGGATTTTTGTGGCATAATAACTAGAATTAAACTTCACCCCCTAATTGGAATTAATTGACCAAGGAATTGGCAGTTGATGAAAGTTAGAGGGGACTAGAAAGGTCTAAGGAATTAGGGTCTAGTCACATATAGTTTGCCATGAATTAAATTTTGCATGATTAAAATAAATTAATAAGAAAAGTCAATCCGATAAATAGATAACTCTGAAGCCTTAACTGTTTCTGCATATATTATTCTCATCAATTTATTGTTTGCTATTTTAATTTCTAAATTACTATTTAATGCTTTTGAATACCAAAACACTCTTCTCTGTTTGTCTAACTAAGTAAATTAATCAACCATTGTTGCTTAGTACATCAATCCTCGTGGGATCGACCCTCACTCACCTGAGGTATTACTTAGTATGACCCGGTGCACTTGCCGGTTAGTTTGTGGTTAGAATTTCCGCACCAAGTTTTTTGGCGCCGTTGCCGGGGATTGATAGTGATTAACAGCTATTAGTTGTTTGATTGCTTAGATTAGGCATTTTAGTTTTAATTTTATTTAAATTTTGCTTTAGTTTTTTTTTTGAAAAAAAAAGAAAAAAAATAGCACTAATTTCTTTTCCTTAATTTCTGAAATTAAGTTTGGTGTCACCTAGTTAATTTTATTTTAATTTTCCTATTTAATTTTGCTTTATATATTTCAAATTCTCTGACTAGGTTTAGTTATAATTTTCAAAAATTTATATAGTTAATTGTTTAGTATTTTTATTTTATTTCTTTACACAAGGTACCTCACTTGGAATTCTCTGCAGTCTGACATAGAGAATCCCATATTTTCTTGTCTTTTATTTGTTTATGAGCAGCAACATGGACAAAGAACCTCGTTTAGACTTTGATCCTGAACCTGAAAGGACTTTTAGGCGGCGTTTACAACAAGCGAAACTCTACAAAGCTACAGAGTCCAATATGGATCCTAATAATGCTGTTAATGCCAATGTGGCAAATCCGAATGGGAATGAGCAACAAAGGAGAGTGCTTGGCTCCTACTCTGCTCCTACTGCAGATCTTTATGGAAAAAGCATTGTGGTGCCTCCTATAGCTGCGAACAACTTTGAGTTGAAGCCACAATTGGTCACCCTGGTGCAACAAAACTGCCAATATCATGGTCTTCCCCAAGAAGACCCAAATTAATTTATTTCTAACTTTCTACAGATTTGTGATACTGTGAAGACAAATGGAGTGAACCCAGAGGTATACAAACTCATGCTCTTCCCGTTTGCTCTGAGGGATGGAGCAAAGCTATGGCTGGATTCCCAACCTAAGGAGAGTTTGGATACTTGGGACAAGGTTGTTACTGAGTTTCTTACTAAATTTTTCCCACCAAAGAAGCTGACTAAGCTAAGGGTGGAAGTTCAGACCTTCAGGCAGAAGGATGGTAAAACTTTCTATGAAGCTTGGGAGAGATACAAGCTACTGACTAGGCAATGCCCTCCGAACATGTTCTCCAAATGGACCCAACTAAATATCTTTTATGAAGGTTTGGGTGAAATATCCAAAATGTGCTTAGATAATTCTACAGGTGGTTCATTGCACAAGAAGAAGACACCGGAGGAGACTATTGAGCTGATTGAATTGGTTGCTAGCAACCAATATTTATACTCATCTAACAGGAATCCTGTGAACTCTGAGGCTCCTCAGAAGAAGGGTGTTATGGAAGTAGAAGCTCTTAATACTATACTTGCTCAGAACAAGCTTATGTCTCAGCAAATAGATCTACTTACTCAGCAAATGGGTGGCATGCAAGTCTCAGCTATCAACACCCAAAATCCACCTCAAGAGGTCTCTTATGACATGACAGGTAATTTTGTGCAAAATGATAATTATGATTATGCTCAACCATCTTCTAAACAGATCAATTACATGGGGAGTGGTTCCAGAAATCCCAATAATGATCCATATTCTAAGACATACAATCAGGGGTAGAGAAATCACCCAAATTTTGGGTGGAGGGACCAACCTCAAAGACCTCAGAATTTCAACAATAATTCTCAAGACGGCTTCCAACAGAACAATCACAATAACCACCAATTTCAGTCTAATCAATAACAACCACCTCCGCAGGCAAATTCTAAATCCCAGGAAGATTCTAATTGGGAGATGATGAGGAGTTTTATATAGGAAACCAGAGCATCCATCAAGAACTTGGAGATTTAGATGGGTCAACTAGCCACAAAAGTTAATGAAATTGATAAGAGGACCATTAATAGCCTTCCTGGTAACACAATTCCAAATCCAAGAAAGGAATGGAAGGCTATCACCTTGATAAGTGGACAAGTGGCAAGTTTGGAAGCACAAGTTAATAAGGAGCCAGTTGAAAAAGAAGCTACAGAGGAGAAGAAGGAAGAAGTAGAGAACGTCCCTCCAAAGCGTGCGGACAACCCATTCCCAGACTCTCTTGACACTTATCCTACATTGCCAAAGGCTCCTGAGTACAAGCCTAAAATGCCATATCCTCAGAGACTTCAAAAGGAGACCAAGGACAAGCAATTTTCAAAGTTCTTGGAAGTCTTTAGAAAGTTGCAAATCAATATTCCTTTTGCTGAGGTTTTGGAGCAAATGCCTCTCTATGTCAAATTCATGAAGGAGTTGTTGTCAAAGAAGAAACTTTTAAAGGGAGATGAGACAGTGGTTCTGACTAAGGAATGTAGTGCCATAATTCAGAATAACTTTCCAAGGAAGATGCTAGATCGAGGGAGCTTTCAAATTCCATGAACTATTGGGAGCACAACCTTTGAGAAAGCGTTATGTGATCTGGGGGAAAGCATAAATCTAATGCCCTTATCTGTGATAAAGAAGCTGCAAATCCAAAAGGCACAACCCACAAGGATAGCATTACAGATGGCAGACAAATCTATGAAGCCTGCATACGGATTAGTGGAGAATATCTTGGTCAAAGTGGGTAAGTTCTTCCTCCCAGCAGATTTTGTAATTCTTGACACGGGGGAGGATGAGAAAGCCTCTATAATTCTAGGAAGACCATTCCTAGCCACTAGGAGAGCTCTAATTGATGTAGAAGTGGGTGAATTAGTGCTTAGAGTGCATGATGAGCAACTAGTCTTTCACGTCTTCAAAGATACACATTTAGCAGGTGAAGAAGAGAGGTGCATGCAGACTGAGCTTATTGATCCAAACATTCAAGAACCCCCTGATGATGCACAGCAGAAATTGCAGCTCAAACCTCCTTTGACAACCAATAAAATTCTTCCTGATATCAAACCTAAGTTTGGTGTCGGGAATGCATCATCCACCAAGGAGGAGGTCCCCAAAAAGAAGAAAGTACCAAGGGGATGGAGAAACAAAAAGATCCCCACTGAAGGTTTCTCCCCAGGAATGAAGGTGGTGTTGACTAGCAATCCAGTGTGGATTTATACAATAAACAGAATCCTCTCTTTGGAGCATATTGAGCTAATTTTTGGAGACACAAGAAAGAAGTTCAAAGCAAGGGGTGAAGAGCTGAGCCCCTACGATCCTCCTCCTTAGAGGAGCTGACCGTCAAGCTAGTGACGTTAAAGAAGCGCTTGTAGGGAGGCAACCCGATAATTTCGTATCCTTAGTTATTTTTCGTAGTAGTGATTTTCTTACTTATTTGATTTTTATTGAGTTTTTACTGTTTTTCTTTCGTCTTACGTGTGCTCTGATCATGCAGCTATTTTAGAACAGGAACCGAACACTATAATTAAAAAAAAGAGAGAAAGAAAGAAGAGACAAAGAAGAAAGGCCGAAAGTTGTGCTGGAGTTGTGCAGAAACCATGCCTCGCGTACCAGCTCACCCACGCGTACACGTACCAGACGCGTACACGTACCAGACACGTACGCGTCACTCTGGTTCTCGGCACTCCACGCGGACGCGTCCTTGACGCGCACGCGTGACTACATAAAATCAGCGTAAAAGGTGTTTAGCCAGAGAGTTATGATGGTGTGGGGATGGAACTGTGCTGGGTGCACAAGCCCCATCACGCGTACGCGTCCCTGACGCGTGCGCATCGTTTTCCCATCCTGGCCGTCCACGCGTACGCGTCCCTGACGCGCACGCGTCATATGCAATTTTGGCTCTCGTGCGTATCTGAACAGAAAGTTGTGCGTGCGCGGGGTTATCCTCGTGCCATTCGCACAACCAACATCACGCGTACGCGTCCCAGATGTGTACGCGTTGCTTGAAATTCACGCGATCCATGCGTACGCATGCCTTACGCGTACGCGTCGCATGCGACGCCCAATTAAACCACCTCAGCGCCTGATTCCAAATCATCCACCCCCCCACTCCTAATTCTCTCTTGTTCTTTTATCCTTTTATTCTTCTTTCATCATACTATTTGTTTTTGTTTTCAGTTTTCTTTGCTTGAGGACAAGCAAACCTTTAAGTTTGGTGTTGTCGCTTCGCTGATGGTTTTTCTGTTTAATTTTATGGTACCAAAGGGAGGCGAATCATCTTCACGGAGGATCACAGCCTGAAGAATAAAATGGCCATTAGGATAACTGATGTGGTTAAATTCCTTTCGTTCTATATTCCTTCCCGCTCTTACTATGTTATGTTCCGGTTTTCTGCTATTTTGTCTCGTTTATTGCATGATCCTTTATTAGATAAATTCCTAGGTTCTAGTTTCGTCTACTATTTTGAATTTTTTTGTTATTTGCTTTAATGTTGAAAGGTGCCTCATGTAGTGCCCACTGAGTTTGAAATCAAAAAGAAAAAAAAAGTTGTAGTTCATGAGAAAATGAGTTTAATTTTTAGAGTAGTCTCATTTATCTAAATGCGGTGGTATTTTCTGTGACTCTGAATGCATGACATGAACAATACATATTTAAATTTGAATCAAAGAATGTTGATGTACAAGGAACAGGAACTTAGAGAACTATTATGAATTTTCTGCAATAAGTAAAAGTTTAATCCTTGAAGCAAAAGAAACAGCAAAAGAAAAAAATAAAAGCAAGGTCCAAGGCTCTGAGCATCAATGACCAGGGAGGTCAGACATGATTAAAATCTCAAAGAGTTGTTTCCCTAGTCATATGCTTGTGGTGTTCTTGTGTCAAGTAATCCTTGAGACAAAACATTTAGAGTCGAGATCAATTGCAATTAGCAGAGTATGCCAAAGGCTTTGAGCACCACTGTCTGGGAGTAGCTGAAAGAAAAATCAGAACTTCAAAAGAGTTCCCCAGTTAAGTGCTTGTGGTGTTTCTGTGTCAAGTAAAGCTTGAGACAAAGGATTAAACTGGCATATAAAAGATTAGAGAATTCATAATATGATCCGGATTCTAATTCCGAATGACACTGACATCCCTTTGATTCAAAGGAGAGTGAGATGCCAAAACGGTTTAGAGTTATAATGAATAAACCCCATTTTTTTAAGAAGAGACATGAGCATAACTGAACTCTCATCTCTCATGCAAATTCACATCTTAATCATGTACTAATTTTGGTTGCTTGAGGACAAGCAACAATTCAAGTTTGGTGTTGTGATGCCTGAGCATCTTTCCTATCTTTTCTTAGTGAATTTGCATTTAAATTGTTGAGTTTAATTAAGAATTAATTACCTTTTAGCCACTATGGATGCTACTTTGAGTCTTGTACAATTTTGTTTATTTTAGGTAGCATTTGGTTGGATTTGATGGAGCCTCTGCAGAAAAAGAGAAGAAGGGTATATAGGGCAGGAATGACTTAGAGGATGAAGAGGAAGCTTGCACAAATGGAAGGAGCACAAGAATTAAAAAAGATGACCAGCGATGAGCGATGCGTGCGCGTACTTGACGCTACGCGTGAATTGGAGAATTGCCCAGCGACGCGTGCGCGTACCTGACGCATGACACGCGAATAAGAACATCGACGCGTACGCATGACATGCGCCACGTGCAGAAAATGTTGATTATTTAATTAATTCTGATTTAAACTTTATCTTTTATTTTAAAATAGGAAAAGATATTATTTTAGTTTTAGAAAATAGATTTTTAAATTAATTAGGATTAGATATAAATGAAGAAAAGAAACTTCCCTACGGGGGAGAGGATTCCATTCCATTCCACTTTTGATTCCACCTCAGCCAATTTACATTTTGACCAGAATCCTTATTTTTTCTCTGAACTATGAGCAACTAAACTTCCACTGTTAAGGTTAGGAGCTCTGTATATAGTATGGATTGATACTATTATTTTTCTATTTTAATTCATGTACTGATTTATAATTTAAGAATTGTTTTCGTTCTTTATCTTATGAATTTGGGTGGAACGGAAGTATGACCCTCTTTCTAATTGAGTTCTTGTATAACTTGGAAAAGCTCTTTACTTGAACAACAGCTTGAAAACAATTTCTCCTAAATTCTAATTATCTAGACTTAACGGGATACGTGACATATAATCCTCTTATATTTGGATAATTAGGATTTTTGTGGCATAATAACCAGAATTAAACTTCACCCCCTAATTAGAATTAATTGACCAAGGAATTGGTGGTTGATGAAAGTTAGAGGAGACTAGAAAGGTATAAGGAATTAGGGTCTAGTCACATATAGTTTGCCATGAATTAAATCTTGCATGATTAAAATAAATTAATAAGAAAAGTCAATCCAGAAAATAGATAACTCTGAAGCCTTAACTGTTTCTCCATATATTATTCTCATCAATTTATTGTTTGCTGTTTTAATTTCTGAATTACTATTTAATGCTTTTGAATACCAAAGCACTCTTCTCTGTTTGTCTAACTAAGTAAATTAATCAACCATTGTTGCTTAGTCCATCAATCCTCATGGGATCGACCCTCACTCACCTGAGGTATTACTTAGTATGACCCGGTGCACTTGCCGGTTAGTTTGTGGTTAGAATTTCCGCACCAGCTACTGCTTCCTTTGGGGAATCCTCTATAGCGCTTAAGCTCCTCTATGTTGCGCCCTTGCCTCTTTTTCTCTTCTATCATCTAGTGGAGGAGAGTAGAGTGATCCTGATGCTCTATCCTCAACTGATCAACAGATCATGTCAGCTCCCATATAGATGTAATCAACAGATCCCAGTAGTCATGGAGAGGGAAATAAACTCCCTGAGGCATCTTCAAAAGATACTATGGAGGCGGTACAACTGGCTCCTGCTGTGGTCCGTGCCCAAGCTCTCTAACGTGCTCCACACACTTCTTTGTGATCGGTCTCTCAACGTCGATCGGGGTATCTCCATCAATGTGAGCTCCAGATGCTACACATAGGCGGTAGATGAGATGAGGGAAAGCCAGCCTTACAGTAGTAGAGGACTTGTCAGCTATCCTTTAGAACTCCTGAAGGATCACCTCGTGCACCTCAACCTCGTTTTCGAGCATAATACAGTGAATCATCACTGCTCGCTCGACTGTAACCTCAGAATGGTTACTCGTAGGGAGGATAGAACGTTGGATAAACTCCAACCATTCTTGAGTAACTGGCTTGAGGTCATGCCTACCCAGCTGGTATGGCTTACCTCTAGAATCCCTCCTCCATTGAGCTCCGGAAAGGCAAATGTCTGTAAGAACCTGATCCAACCGCTGGTCAATGTTAACCCTTCGAGTGTATGAATGAGGGTCCTCTCCGGATGGTGGTAATTGCAATGTCACCTCACACTCTCCGGGCTGAAATCCATGATGTGCCCTCTAACCAAGGTGCGCCAATTGTTTGGCTCCAGGTTCACGCCTCTGACATGCTTGTATGTCACCCAAGCATTGGCGTAGAACTCTCACACCATCAATACTCTAACCTCAGTTACGGGGTTGGTTAGAACTTTCCAACCCCATCTCAGAATCTGGTGCTGGATCTCCTGGTACTCGTCAGGATTCAGATTGAAACGGACCTCGGGAATCACCTTCTTCTTGTGAACCACCTCATAAAATGGTCCTCATGTGTCTTGAAAAAGAACTGTGTAAAATCCCATGGGTCAGAGGTAAGAGCCTTCTCTTTCATCTTTCTTGAGGAGGATTCTCTGGTTTTAGGTGCCCTGGAGATAGTAAAATGCAGAAAAAATGGAGCGCCAAACACCAAACTTAAAATGTTTGCTCATCCCCAAGCAAAGTAAGAAAGTAAGGAAAGGAAAATAAAAGAACAATAAAAGAGATAGGAGAATGGAGAAGGGGGCTTCGGTCTTGGCTAAGAAAAAAGGGAAAGAGGGGAAAAAGGGTTGTGTGTATGGTGAAGGGTAAGTAAGAAGGAGTGAGTAGTAAGAGGTGTGGTGAGAGTGAAAGGGAAGCGGCATATTTATAGGTGGGGAAGGGGGGCTTTGGTTATGGGGAATAGGTGGGGGAGTTAAACGCCTATTGCTCCTACTCCCCCTATGGCGTTAAATGTCCTCTCTGGCGTTTAGCGCCCCCAGCTGGTATTCTCCAGGGTGTTCTATTTTTCTGTCTAAGTCTTCCTGTCTCTGTTCTAAGTGCTACACATGATCACAAACATTAGAAAACCTAGGAAAACTATGAAAATCAATGAGAAATAAAATGAGATTAAACTAAAATAAAAATAAGAATAAACTAAAAGGTACTTATGGTTGGGTTGCCTCCCAACAAGCGCTTCTTTACCGTCACTAGCTTGATGGTCAGCTCCTCTAAGGAGGAGGATCATAGGGGCTCAGATCTTCACCCCTCATTGTGAACTTCTTTCCTATGCTCACATGAATTGACTCAACATATTTCAGAGATAGGATCTTGTTCACAGTGTGTGGTACTACTGGGCTTCTTGTAAGCACCACCTTCATGCCAGGTGAGAAGTCCTCAGTAGGAATCTTCTTGTTCCTCTAGCCCTTAGGTACTTTCTTCTTGGAGCCTCCTCTATCTTTGGTGGGTGGTGAATGCCCAACACCAAACTTAGGTTTGATGTCAGGGGGTACTGTATGGCTTTCCACTAGGTGAGAAGGCTTAAGCACTGAGCTCTGTATGCAGGTACTTTTTTTGTCAGAGAGTGGTAGAGGTTTCAAAATCTTGAAAACCATCTAATCCTCATGTAACCTCATCACCAATTCGCCTCTCTCAATATCAATTAGGGCTCTTCTAGTGGCTAGGAATGGCCTTCCTAGGATGATGGAGTCGTCTATATCCTCTCTAATGTCAAGCATCACAAAATCAGTAGGGCGGAAGAGCTCTCCAACCTTGACCAATACGTTCTCCACTAGCCCATATGGTTGCCTCAGAGACTTGTTAGCCATTTGCAGGGATATCCTTGTTGCCTATGCTTCTTGGATTCCCAGCTTCTTCATTACAGACAGAGGCATCAGATTTATGCTTGAACCAAGGTCACACAGTGCTTTCTCCAAAGTAATATTCCCAATGGTACAGGAAATCAGGAAGCTTTCGGGGTTTGGCATCTTCTTAGGTAGCTTCCTCTGAATCAATGCACTGCACACCTTGGTTAAGACCAGAGTTTCATCTCCCTTTAAGGCCTTTTTCTTAGAGAGTATGCCTTTCATGAAGGCCATATAAAGAGGCATCTTCTCCAATACCTCAGCAAGAGGAATATTGATGTATAGCTTTTTAAATATTTCCAAGAATTGAGTCAACTGCTCATCCTTGGTCTCCTCTTGAGGTTTCTGAGGGGGTTGTACTTCAGGCTCTTGTGCCACCAATGGGGCGTGTAACATTGTGCTTCCAGCCTCTTCTTGAGCCTTTTCTTCCTTCAATTTCTTAGCAGCATGCACCTCTTTAGGCTCAGCCTCCTTGGCCATGGCAAGGGCCTTACACTCTTCTCTTGGATTCACCTCCGTGTTACTGGAAAAAGTGTTAGGAGGCCTCTCAGTTATCCTCTTACTTAACTAACCCACTTGTATTTCCAAGTTCCGAATTGAAGCTCTTGTGTCCTTCATAAAGCTGTGAGTAGTCTTGAAAAGTTCAGAGACTATTGTGGCTAAGTCAGGAGTATCTTGGCTCTAAGGGTGTTCATGTTGCTGCTGAGAGGGTTGGAACTGTAGATTGTTAAATCTATTCTGATTTATTCCACCCTGGATGTTGTTGAAGCTCTGTTGGGACCTTTGTGGCTGCTCCTACCACCCAAAGTTAAAGTGATTCCTCCATCTCTGATTGAAAGTATTCGAATATGAATCATTGGTGGGATTTCTGGAGGAGTTTTCCATGTAATTTACTTGCTCAGTGGTGGGTTGAGCATAGCCATAAGCATCTCCTTGGTTGTAGCTCCCAGTCATGTCATAGGATGCCTCTTGAGTGTTGACAGCTGAGACTTGCATCCCTGTTAAATGCTGAGAGACCATGCTAATTTGCTGGGACATAATCTTGTTTTGAGCCAAGATAGCATCCAGTGTGTCCACCTCCATGACTCCTTTCCTTTGAGTAGTCCCTGTGTTCACAGGGTTCCTTTCAGAAGTTTAAAGATACTGGTTATTGGCAACCATCTCAATAAGCTCATTCGCCTCTTCAGGCGTCTTCCTCATATGCAAGGAACCACCTGCAGAGTTGTCCAGTGACATATTCGCCATCTCAGAGAGGCCATCGTAAAAGATCTATAGCCTGGTCCATTTAGAAAATATGTCAATAGGGCACCTCCTGATCATTAGCTTGTATCTCTCCCAGGCCTCATAGAGGGACTCTCTATCTTTCTGTTTGAAAGTCTGGACATCCACCCTAAGCTTAGTCAGCTTCTAAGGTAGAAAAAATTTGGTCAGAAATCCAGTGACCACCTTATCCCACGTGTCCAGGCTCTCCTTGAGCTGAGAATCAAGCCACTGCTTTGCTTTGTCCCTCGCTGCAAACAGAAAGAGCATGAGCTTGTAGACTGATGAGCGGATAATTTATACGCTTTTTGTCATTGTTTTTAGTATGTTTTTAGTACAATCTAGTTACTTTTAGGGATGTTTTCATTAGTTTTTATGTTAAATTCACATTTCTGGACTTTACTATGAGTTTATGTGTTTTTCTGTGATTTTAGGTATTTTCTGGCTGAAATTGAGGGACTTGAGCAAAAATCAGATTCAGAGGTTGAAGAAGGACTGCTGATGCTGTTGGATTCTGACCTCTCTGCACTCCAAATGGATTTTCTGGAGCTACAGAACTCAAAATGGCGCGCTTCCAATTGCGTTGAAAAGTAGACATCTAGGGCTTTCCAGCAATATATAATAGTCCATACTTTGGCCAAGTTTAGATGACGCAAACTGGCGTTCAACGCCAGCTCTCTGCCCAATTCTGGCGTCCAGCGCCAGAAAAGGATCCAAAACCAGAGTTGAACGCCAGAAATGGATCAAAACCTGGCATTCAACTCCACAAATGGCCTCTGCACGTGGAAAGTTAAAGCTCAGCCCAAGCACACACCAAGTGGGCCCCAGAAGTAGATTTATGCATCAATTACTTACTCATGTAAACCCTAGTAGCTAGTTTATTATAAATAGGACATTTTACTAGTGTATTTTACATCTTTGGACGTCTGGTTCTTAGATCAGAGGGGCTGGCCATCTCGGCCATGTCTGAACCTTTCACTTATGTATTTTTAACGGTAGAGTTTCTACACTCCATATATTAAGGTGTGGAGCTCTGCTGTTTCTCAAAGATTAATGCAAAGTACTACTGTTTTCTATTCAATTCATCTTATTTCGCTTCTAAGATATTCATTCGCACTTCAACCTAAATGTGATGAACGTGACAATCATCATCATTCCCTATGAACGCGTGCCTGACAACCACTTCCGTTCTACATTAGATTGAATGAGTATCTCTTAGATCTCTTAATCAGAATCTTCGTGGTGTAAGCTAGAATGATGGCGGCATTCAAGAGAATCTGGAAAGTCTAAACCTTGTCTGTGGTATTCTGAGTAGGATTCAATGATTGAATGACTGTGACGAGCTTCAAAATCGCGATTGCTGGGCGTTAGTGACAGACGCAAAAGGAGGGTGAATCCTATTCCAGTATGATCGAGAACCGACAGATGAATAGCCGTGCCGTGACAGGGTGCGTTGACCATTTTCACTGAGAGGATAGGATGCAACCATTGACAAGGGTGATGCCTCCAGACGATTAGCCGTGCCGTGACAGGGCATTTGGATCATTTTCCCGAGAGAAGACCGAAAGTAGCCATTGACAATGGGATGCATTACATAAAGCCAGCCATAGAAAGGAGTAAGACTGATTGGATGAAGATAGCAGGAAAGTAGAGGTTCAGAGGAACGAATGCATCTCCATACGCTTATCTGAAATTCTCACCAATGATTTACATAAGTATTTCTATCCTTATTCTATTATCTATTTTCGAAAACCCAATTACTATTTTATATCTGCCTGACTGAAATTTACAAGGTGACCATAGCTTGCTTCATACCAACAATCTCCGTGGGATTCGACCCTTACTCACGTAAGGTATTACTTGGACGACCCAGTGCACTTGCTAGTTAGTTACACGGAGTTGTGAACCATGGTATTGGCATCATGTTTTTGGCGCCATTGCCAGGGAAAGAAAGAGCAATGAATTTTACATAATTAAAGTGAAATCACGATTCCGCGTACCAAGTTTTTGGCGCCGTTGCCGGGGATTGTTCGAGTTTGGACAACTGACGGTTCATCTTGTTGCTCAGATTAGGTAATTTTCTTTTTATTTTATTTTCAAAAATTTTTCAAAAATCTTTCAAAAATTTCTCATCTGTTTTCGAAAAAAAATAAAAATGTTTTCAAAAAAAAATTTTATTCAAAATTTTTAAGAATGAATTCTAGTGTTTCATGAAGCATGTGAAGCCTGGCTGGCTGTAAAGCCATGTCTAAATTCATTTGGACTGAGTCTTCCAATTTGTTATCAAGAGCAAGCTGGTTGGTGCTAATCCGCCTACTACTGTTCATGATCCACCTGTTATATGCTGAAGCTTGGCTGGCCATTGGCCATGTCTAGTGTTTTGGACCGGAGCTTTCATTGAAAGCTTGGCTGGCTAGTGAGCCATGTCTAATTCCTGGACTGAAGCTTTAGACTAAAGAGCATAAGATTCCTGGAATTCATATTAAAAATTTTGGAATCCTTATTTTTCTTTTTCAAAATAATTTTCAAAAAATATAAAATAAAAATCCAAAAAAAATTTAGAAAATCATAAAAATCAAAAATAATTTTTGTGTTTCTTGTTTGAGTCTTGAGTCATATCATAAGTTTGGTGTCAATTGCATGTGCATCTTGCATTTTTTTTGAAAATTTCATGCATTCATGGTGTTCTTCATGATCTTCAAGTTGTTCTTGGTAAGTCTTCTTGTTTGATCTTTGCATTTGCATGTTTTGTGTCTTTTCATGTTTTTCATATGCATTCTTGAATTCTTAGTGTCTAAGCATTAAAGAATTCTAAGTTTGGTGTCTTGCATGTTTTCTTTGCATTAAAAAAAATTTTTCAAAAATATGTTCTTGATGTTCATCATGTTCTTCATAGTGTTCTTGGTGTTCATCTTGACATTCATAGCATTCTTGCATGCATTCATGGTTTTGATCTAAAAATTTCATGCATTGCATAATTTTCATGTTTTTCTCTCTCATCATTAAAAATTCAAAAATCAAAAAAATATCTTCCCCTCTCTCTCTCATCAAATTCGAAAATTTGAGTTGACTTTTTCAAAAAATTTTAAAAATCTAGTTGTTTCTTATGAGTCAAATCAAATTTTCGATTTGAAAATCTTATCTTTTTCAAAAATCAAATCTTTTTCAAATTTCTTAGTTATTTTCGAAAATTCCAAAAATATTTTTCAAAAATCTTTTTCTTATCTTTACTTCATGATTTTCGAAAATAACATCATCAATTAATGTTTTGATTCAAAAATTTCGAGTTTGTTACTTGCTTGTTAAGAAAGATGCAAACTTTAAATTCTAGAATCATATCTTGTGATTTCTTGTGAATCAAGTCATTAATTGTGATTTTAAAAAAATCAAATCTTTTTTCAAAACTAATTTCAATCATATCTTTTCAAAAATATCTTCTTATCTTACCTTTTTCAAAAATTTGATTTCAAAATATCTTTTCTAACTTCCTAACTTCTTATCTTTTCAAAAATTTATTTTAACTAACTAACTAACTAACTTTTTGTTTGTTTCTTCTCTTTTTCAAAATTACCTAACTAACTTTCTCTCTCTAATTTTCGAAAATATCTTCCCTCTTTTTCAAAATTTCTTTTTGATTTAACTAATTATTTTATTTTTTTCGAAAAACTACTAACCTTTTTCAAAAATTATTTTCGAAAATCACTAACTCTTTTTCAAAAAATTATTTTCGAAAATTCTCTCTCTCTCATCTTATTCTATTTATTTATTCATCCACTAACATCTCTCCCTCACCCACCAAAAATCCGAACCCTCTCTCTCTTTCTGAGTTCAGATTTTTCTCTTCTTCTTTTCTTCTACTAACAATAAGGAACCTCTTTACTGTGGCATAGAGGATTCCTTTTCTTTTCTTTTGTTTTCTTCTCTTTCTTATGAGTAGGAACAAGGAAAAAGGCATTCTTGTTGAAGCTGATCCAGAACCTGAAAGGACTCTGAAGAGGAAACTAAGAGAAGCTAAATTACAACAATCCAGAGACAACTTGATTGAAAATTTCGAACAAGTAAAGGAGATGGCAGCCAAACCCAATAATAATGAAAGGAGGATGCTTGGTGACTTTACTGCACCTAATTTCAATTTACATGGAAGAAGCATCTCCATTCCCACCATTGGAGCAAACAATTTTGAGCTGAAACCTCAGCTAGTTTCTCTGATGCAGCAAAACTGCAAGTTTCATGGACTTCCATCTGAAGATCCTTTTCAGTTCTTAACTGAATTCTTGCAGATATGTGATACTGTTAAGACTAATGGAGTGGATCCTGAAGTCTACAGGCTCATGCTTTTCCCTTTTGCTGTAAGAGACAGAGCTAGAATATGGTTGGATTTTCAACCTAAAGACAGCCTGAACTCTTGGGATAAGCTGGTCAAGGCTTTCTTAGCCAAGTTCTTTCCTCCTCAAAAGCTGAGTAAGCTTAGAGTGGATGTTCAAACCTTCAGACAGAAGGAAGGTGAATCCCTCTATGAAGCTTGGGAGAGATACAAAGGACTGACCAAAAAGTGTCCTTCTGACATGCTTTCAGAATGGACCATCCTGAACATATTCTATGATGGTCTGTCTGACTTAGCTAAGATGTCATTGGATACTTCTGCAGGTGGATCCATTCACCTAAAGAAAACGCCTGCAGAAGCTCAAGAACTCATTGACATGGTTGCTAATAACCAGTTCATGTACACTTCTGAGAGGAATCCTGTTAGTAATGGGATGCCTATGAAGAAAGGAGTTCTTGAAATTGATACTCTGAATGCCATATTGGCTCAGAATAAAATATTGACTCAGCAAGTCAATATGATTTCTCAGAGTCTGAATGGAATGCAAGCTGCATCCAACAGTACTCAAGAGGCATCTTCCGAAGAAGAAGCTTATGATCCTGAGAACCCTGCAATAGCAGAAGTAAATTACTTAGGTAAGCCTTATGGGAACACCTATAACTCATCATGGAGAAATCATCCAAATTTCTCATGGAAGGATCAGCAAAAGCCTTAACAAGGCTTTAATAATGGTGGAAGAAACAGGTTTAGCAATAGCAAGCCTTTTCCATCATTAACTCAGCAACAGACAGAGAACTCTGAACAAAATACTTCAAATTTAGCAAACTTAGTCTTTGATCTGTCTAAGGCTACTATAAGTTTCATGAATGAAACAAGGTCTTCCATTAGAAATTTGGAAGCACAAGTGGGCCAGCTGAGTAAAAGGATCACTGAAATCCCTCCTAGTACTCTCCCAAGCAATACAGAAGAAAATCCAAAAGGAGAGTGCAAGGCCATTGACATAACCAAAATGGCCGAACCCAAAGAGGGAGAGGAGGACGTGAATCCCAAGGAGAAAGCCCTCCTGGGATGTCTAGTGATCAATAAGGAGGTTCCCTCTGAGGAACCAAGGGAATCTGAGGCTCATCTAGAGACCATAGAGATTCCATTAAACCTCCTTATGCCCTTCATGAGCTCGGATGAGTATTCCTCTTCTGAAGAGAATGAGGATGTTACTGAAGAGCAAGCTGCCAAGTTCCTTGGTGCAATCATGAAGCTGAATGTCAAACTATTTGGCAATGAGACTTGGGAAGATGAACCTCCCTTGTTCACCAATGAACTAAGTGATCTGGATCAACTGACATTGCCTCAGAAGAAACAGGATCCTGAAAAGTTCTTAATACCTTGCACAATAGGCACCATGATCTTTAAAGCTCTGTGTGACCTGGGTTCAGGTATAAACCTCATGCCCCTCTCTGTAATAGAGAAACTGGGAATCTATGGGGTGCAAGCTGCTAAAATCTCATTAGAGATGGCAGACAATTCAAGAAAACAGGCCTATGGACAGGTAGAGGATGTGCTAGTAAAGGTTGAAGGCCTTTACATCCCTGCTGATTTCATAATCTTGGATACTGGAAAGGAAGAGGATGAATCCATCATCCTAGGAAGACCTTTCCTAGCCACAGCAAGAGCTGTGATTAATGTGGACAGAGGAGAATTGATCCTTCAATTGAATGAGGACAACCTTGTGTTTAAAACTCAAGGATCTCTCTCTGCAACCATAGAGAGGAAGCATGAAAAGCTTCTCTCACTACAGAGTCAACCAGACCCCCATAATCAAACTCTAAGTTTGGTGTTGGGAGGCCATATCCAAACTCTAAGTTTGGTGTTGAACTCCCATGTCCAAACTCCAAGTTTGGTGTTGAGGAGTCTCAATAAAGCTCTGCACATCTGTGAGGCTCCATGAGAGCCCACTGTCAAGCTATTGACATTAAAGAAGCGCTTATTGGGAGGCAACCCAATGTTTATTTATCTAATTCTATTATTTTTGTTTTTCATGTTTTCTTAGGTTAATGATCATGTGGAGTCACAAAATAAACAAAAAAAATTGAAAACGGAATCAAAAACAGCAGAAGAAAAATCACACCCTGGAGGAGCATCTGTCTGGCGTTCAGCGCCAGAACAGAGCATGGTTCTGGCACTGAACGCCCAAAATGGGTAGCTTCTGGGCACTGAACGCCCAGAACAAGCATGGTTCTGGCGTTCAACGCCAGAAATGGCCAGCAAATGGGCATTGAACGCCCAAAATGGGCACCAACCTGGCGCTGAACGCCCAGAGTTGTGTGCAAGGGCATTTTACATGCCTAATTTGGTGCAAGCTTGTAATTCCTTGAATACCTCAGGATCTGTGGACCCCACAGGATCATCTCAGGATCTGTGGACCCCACAAGATCCCCACCTACCTCCACTCACTTCTTCTCACCCCTCTTTCACACAATCCCATAAACACTCTTCCCCAAAACCCTTCACCTATCACCTCCATCCCTCTTCCCTATTAACCATTTACCACTCACATCCACCCACTCTTCCCCATAAACCTACCTCATAAACTCCACCTACATTCAAACTTCAAAACCAATTTCCCACCCAAACCCACCCATATGGCCGAACCTTAACCCCCCTCCCTTCCCTATATAAAGCCCTCCATTCTTCATCAAATTCACACAACACACCCCTCTATACCCTTCTTGGCCGAAACACTTCCCACTCCCCCTCTCCTCCATTTCTTCTTCTTCTTCATTTATTCTTTCTTTTATTGCTCGAGGGCGAGCAATATTCTAAGTTTGGTATGGTAAAAGCATAAGCTTTTCATTTTTCCATTACCATTGATGGCACCTAAGACCGGAGAATCCTCTAGAAAAGGAAAAGGGAAGACAAAAGCTTCCACATCTGAGTCATGGGAGATGGAAAGATTCATCTCTAAAGCCCATCAAGACCACTTCTATGATGTTGTGGCCAAGAAGAAGGTGATCCCCGAGGTCCCTTTCAAACTCAAAAGAAATGAGTATCCGGAGATCCGACATGAGATTCAAAGAAGAGGTTGGGAAGTTCTAACAAACCCCATCCAACAAGTCGGCATCCTAATGGTTCAAGAGTTCTATGCCAATGCATGGATCACTAGGAACCATGACCAAAGTAAGAACCCGAATCCAAAGAACTATGTTACAATGGTTCGGGGGAAATACTTAGATTTTAGTCCGAAAAATGTGAGGTTGGCGTTTAACTTGCCTATGTGCAAGGAGATGAACGCCCCTACACTAGAAGGGTCAACTTTAATCAAAGGTTGGACTAAGTCCTTATGGACATATGTGTGGAAGGAGCTCAATGGAAGATTGACTCCAAAGGCAAACCAGTTCAACTTAGAAGACTGGACCTCAAGCCTGTGGCTAGAGGATGGTTGGAGTTCATCCAATGCTCCATCATCCCCACTAGCAACCGATCTGAAGTTATTGTGGATCGGGCCATCATGATTCATAGTATCATGATTGGAGAAGAGGTGGAAGTTCATGAGATTATACCTCAAGAACTCTACAAGGTGGCTGACAAGTCCTCCCCCATGGTAAGGCTAGCTTTTCCCCATCTTATTTGCCATCTATGTTACTCAGCTGGAGCTTTCATAGAAGGAGATATTCCTATTAAGGAAGAGAAGCCCATCACCAAGAAAAAGATGGAGCAAGCAAGAGAGCCCATTCATGGAGCTCAAGAGGCGCAGGAAGCTCATCACCATGAGATCCCGGAGATGCCTCAAATGCATTTTCCTCCACAAAACTATTGGGAGCAAATCAACACCTCCCTAGGAGAATTAAGTGCCAACATGGGACAATTAAGGGTGGAACATCAAGAGCACTCCATCATCCTTCATGAAATAAGAGAAGATCAAAAAGCAATGAGGGAGGAGCAACAAAGACAAGGAAGAGACATAGAAGAGCTCAAGGACATCATTGGTTCCTCAAGAAGGAAACGCCACTAAGGTGGATTCATTCCTTGTTCTTATTTCTTCTGTTTTTCGTTTTCTATGCTATGTGCTTATCTGTGTTTGTGTCTTCATTACATGATCATTAGTAGTTAGTAACTTTGTCTTAAAGTTATGAATGTCCTATGAATCCATCACCTCTCTTAAATGAAAAATGTTTTAAATCAAAAGAACAAGAAGTACATGAGTTTCAAATTTATCCTTGAACTTAGTTTAATTATATTGATGTGGTGACAATGCTTCTTATTTTCTGAATGAATGCTTGAACAGTGCATATGTCTTTTGAAGTTGTTGTTTAAGAATGTTAAATATGTTGGCTCTTGAAAGAATGATGACTAGGAGACATGTTATTTGATAATCTGAAAAATCATAAAAAATGATTTTTGAAGCAAGAAAAAGCAGCAAAGAACAAAGCTTGCAGAAAAAAAAAATATAGGCTAAAAAAAAAAAGAGAGCAAAAGCAAGCAGAAAAAGCCAAAGCTCTTAAAACCAAGAGGCAAGAGCAAAAAGCCAATAACCCTTAAAACCAAAAAGCAAGGGCAAATAAAAAGGATCCCAAGGCTTTGAGCATCAGTGGATAGGAGGGCCGAAAGGAATAAAATCCTGGTCTAAGCGGCTAAACCAAGCTGTCCCTAACCATGTGCTTGTGGCGTGTAGGTGTCAAGTGAAAACTTGAGACTGAGCAGTTAAAGTCAAGGTCCAAAGCAAAAAAAGAATGTGCTTAAGAACCCTGGACACCTCTAATTGGGGACTTTAGCAAAGCTGAGTCACAATCTGAAAAGGTTCACCCAATTATGTGTCTGTGGCATTTATGTATCTGGTGGTAATACTGGAAAATAAAGTGCTTAGGGCCACGGCCAAGACTCATAAAGAAGCTGTGTTCAGGAATCATCATACTGAACTAGGAGAATCAATAACACTATCTGAAATCTGAGTTCCTATAGATGCCAATCATTCTGAACCTCAATGGATAAAGTGAGATGCCAAAACTATTCAAGAGGCAAAAAGCTATAAGTCCCGCTCATTTAATTGGAGCTATGTTTCATTGATAATTTGGAATTTATAGTATATTCTCTTCTTTTTATCCTATTTGATTTTCAGTTGCTTGGGGACAAGCAACAATTTAAATTTGGTGTTGTGATGAGCGGATAATTTATACGCTTTTTGGCATTATTTTTAGTATGTTTTTAGTACAATCTAGTTACTTCTAGGGATGTTTTCATTAGTTTTTATGTTAAATTCACATTTCTAGACTTTAGTATGAGTTTGTGTGTTTTTCTGTGATTTCAGGTATTTTCTGGCTGAAATTGAGGGACTTGAGCAAAAATCAGATTCAGAGGTTGAAGAAGGACTGCTGATGCTGTTGGATTCTGACCTCTCTGCACTCAAAATGGATTTTCTGGAGCTACAAAACTCAAAATGGCTCGCTTCCAATTGCGTTGGAAAGTAGACATCCAGGGCTTTCCAGCAATATATAATAGTCCATACTTTGGCCAAGTTTAGATGACGCAAACTGGCGTTCAACGCCAGCTCTCTGCCCAATTCTGGCGTCCAGCGCCAGAAAAGGATCCAAAACCAGAGTTGAACGCCAGAAATGGATCAAAACCTGGCGTTCAACTCCACAAATGGCCTCTGCACGTGGAAATTTAAAGCTCAGCCCAAGCACACACCAAGTGGGCCCCAGAAGTGGATTTATGCATCAATTACTTACTCATGTAAACCCTAGTAGCTAGTTTATTATAAATAGGACATTTTACTAGTGTATTTGACATCTTTGGACGTCTGGTTCTTAGATCAGAGGGGCTGGCCATCTCGGCCATGCCTGAACCTTTCACTTATGTATTTTTAACGGTAGAGTTTCTACACTCCATTGATTAAGGTGTGGAGCTCTGCTGTTCCTCAAAGATTAATGCAAAGTACTACTGTTTTCTATTCAATTCATCTTATTTCGCTTCTAAGATATTCATTCACACTTCAACCTGAATGTGATGAACGTGACAATCATCATCATTTCCTATGAACGCGTGCCTGACAACCACTTCCGTTCTACATTAGATTGAATGAGTATCTCTTAGATCTCTTAATCAGAATCTTCGTGGTGTAAGCTAGAATGATGGCGGCATTCAAGAGAATCCGGAAAGTCTAAACCTTGTCTGTGGTATTCCGAGTAGGATTCAATGATTGAATGACTGTGACGAGCTTCAAACTCGCGATTGCTGGGCGTTAGTGACAGACGCAAAAGGAGGGTGAATCCTATTCCAGTATGATCAAGAACCGACAGATGAATAGCCGTGCCGTGACAGGGTGCGTTGACCATTTTCACTGAGAGGATAGGATGCAACCATTGACAAGGGTGATGCCTCCAGACGATTAGCCGTGCCGTGACAGGGCATTTGGATCATTTTCCCGAGAGAAGACCGAAAGTAGCCATTGACAATGGGATGCATTACATAAAGCCAGCCATAGAAAGGAGTAAGACTGATTGGATGAAGATAGCAGGAAAGCAGAGGTTCAGAGGAACGAATGCATCTCCATACGCTTATCTAAAATTCTCACCAATGATTTACATAAGTATTTCTATCCTTATTCTATTATCTATTTTCGAAAACCCAATTACTATTTTATATCTGCCTGACTGAGATTTACAAGGTAACCATAGCTTGCTTCATACCGACAATCTCCGTGGGATTCGACCCTTACTCACGTAAGGTATTACTTGGACGACCCAGTGCACTTGCTGGTCAGTTACACGGAGTTGTGAACCATGGTATTGGCATCATGTTTTTGGCGCCATTGCCAGGGAAAGAAAGAGCAATGAATTTTACATAATTAAAGTGAAATCACGATTCCGCGTACCATAGACCTCTGAATTCATGCCATTCGTCTTTACCGTGTTACAGATCTGTAGGAAGTTAGACATGAATAATTTTGGATCTTCCTGTGGGAGTCCATGAAACTAACAATTCTGCTACACTAGAGTGGTCAGTTGAGGTTTAAGCTCAAAATCATTACCAATAGCAGGTACACCTATACTGCACCTATAGAAGTTAGGAGTGGGTGCAGTGTACGAGCCAAGCGTCCTCCTTGCCTGCTCATCAGTGTTCATGTTTCCACCATTAGCGTCCATGGTGGGCTATTCAACTTTCTTCTCAAAAGTTTTCTTGAGATTCTCTCCAGCTTTGTAAGCTCTAACTTGTTGCAAACGCCGCCTCAAAGTCCTCTCAGCTTCAGAATGAAACTCAAGAAGGGGTTCTTTGTCCCTGTTCCTGCTCATAAACAAACAAGAAACAAAAAAAAAAAGTGGGAGTCTCTATGTCAAAGTATAGAGAGTTTCCAGTGAGATACCTAAAAAAAATAAGAAATAAAAGAAATTAAAAGAAGTAATTAAACTAAAATTTTGAAAATAAAAATGAGAAAATAACCTAAAAATTTTCCAAAACTAAAAGGGAAAAAACACAAAAAAATTCAAAAATAAAAAGAAAAAGAGTACTAGAGGGACACCAAACTTAAAATCAGAAAGTAAAAGAAGATAAATAGAACAAAATTGGAAAATTAAGAGAAAATAAATAAAATTAAAAATAAAAAATTAAAAGAAAAAGTAAATAAACAAAACTAATAAAAATACCTAATCTAAACAACTAAACAACTAGTATTTGTCAATCACAAACAATCCCTGACAACGGCGCCAAAAACTTGGTGCGCAAATTAGGATTTTGCATAGCTTAACCGGCAAGAGTATCGGGTCATCCAAGTAATACCACAAGTAAGTGAGGGTCGATCCCACGAGAATTGTCAAACTGAGCAAACAATGATTGTCCAGTTGGTTTAGTTAGGCAAACAAAAAGGGATTTTGATGGTTGAAATTTGCATAAAATAATAAGCAATAGAATAAGGAAAGCAAATAAAGGTTTGGTGTAAAAACAATGAGAGAAAACAGTTAAGGCTTTGGAGATGTTTACTTTTCCGGATTAAAAGTTCTTACAAACTATTTTAACAATGCATGATTCATTCTATGGAAAACTGTAAATGTCTAAACACTAATCTCTTAGTGATTTAGCCTCTTCTAACCTTCATTAACCGCCATTCTCGTGGTCACTTAATTCTGATTAGAGGGTTAAGTTCAAAAACTAGTTTATGGCCACAAAAACCCTAATTACCCAAAGCTAAAAGGATTATATGTCACATATCCCAATTAGTTCATATAATTAGCAATTTAGGAGGAATTTGTTTTCAAGTTGTTGTTCAAGCGAGATAACTCTCTCGAGAATCACAAGAACTCAAGTATAATTAATGTACTTGAGTTCTTGTGATTCTCAAGAGAGTTATCTCGCTTGAACATCTTGAAAACAAATTCCTCCTAAATTGCTAATTACAAGAACTAATTGGGATATATGACATATAATCTTGTTAGCTTTGGGTAACTAGTGTTTTTGTGGCCATAAACTAGTTTTTGAACTTAACCCTCTAATCGGAATTAAGGGACCACGAGAGTGGCGGTTAATAAAGTTTAGAGGAGGCTAAATCACTAAGAGATTAGGGTTAGACATTTACAATTTTCCATATAATGAATCATGCATTGTTAAAATAGTTGGAAAGAACTTTTAATCCGGAAAGATAAACATTTCCGAAGCCTTAACTATTTTCTTGCACTGTTTTTACACCAAACCCTTATTTGCTTTCTTTATTCACTTGTTTATTGTTTTATGCATTTTAACCATCAACAACCCTTTTCTGTTCGCCTTACTAAGCTAATTAAATAACCATTGTTGCTCAGTCCGATAATCCTCGTGGGATTGACCTTCACTCACCTGAGGTATTACTTGGATGACCCAGTGCACTTATCGGTTAAGTTGTGAAAATTCTAAATCCCGCACCAACAGTGGGACCCAACCTTGAATTTTTCCTTGAGGAAGGGCGGACGGAGGATCCTGCCCTGACCTCTTTCTGAGACCCAACTCCGACCACTTTTTGGTATTCCGAAGGTATTTCATAGCCGACTTCGGAGCCACACTTTCTGCAAAATCACAACCACAGTCATACATAAAAGAAAACCCTTTTAGGAAAAGAGAGCCTTTTCAAAATCATTCCAAAAACTTTTTCACACAAGCAGTGCAAAAAAGCAATTTCTTTCCTCAGCAGAAAAGAAAAAAGAAGGAAACGACAGTAAAAGGTGAAAACTCAAAAGAAATAAACCAAATCCAAGCAAAACAAAAATGAGAGTTCAAGAAAAAGGGAAGACAAAATCAACCTCGAAGCAAATTGCGGAAACAGAAGAGATCACGTCTAAACCGTAAACACACGGACGATCCCCTTTACGATGATGAGAGAAAAGTAATCTTCGAAGAAGACAGAAGTAGTCAAAATAGCGCGGTGAAATTCTTTGTCAAAGGAAGGAAGCAATTTTTCTTAGAAAGCAGTGAAAAGAGAGAAGAAGAGACGAAAAGTCCTTTATAAGAGATAATGAACCAAAAAACGGTTCCTTTCTCCTCTTTAAATGAATGTGGACCCCCAGGAACAACTGCTACGCATTACTCACGCATCATTAAAGCTCCACCAACAGACCGAGGTACTATTACCCGACGTTCATAGCAGAAGCCGCGAAAAGCTTCAGCTCGACCTCTAAAAGTAACATACTCAAGCAGGGGCACTGTTCATACCCTGGCCCAATAACTGAGTGACAGGCCCAATAACATATAAAGGCCCACCAATAAAAGGTGAACTTCACTATAAATCCGACCTCTTTAAGGAGGTTGGACAATGGCATAGAGGTCCAGCTCTACTTGACCTAACAAGTAACTGCCTCCTTATCTCTCCTACTATCTCTACCTCATCTAGAAGGTAGATCCCAATAGATTCTTAAGATAAGGGGAACGCTTATCTATTAGAAAAGATGGAACTACTCCAACAAAGGTGGTTATCAAACTTTACTATAAATACACTGGCACCCCCAGGTATAACTCATGTTCTAATCCACTAAAAACCTACTTAAAACCCTTGCTAACTTAAGTATCGAAGTCTCTTGCAAGTACCACCCCCACCTCCTCACGAGGAACTCGGACAGGCGGCACCTCAGCATCAACAAGTCGGACGCTGCCATACAAAGGGACCTATACCTCATGTTCAGGCCCAAATCAACGTTTCAGGTAACCCTCGAAACAGTATCTTTAATTTGTGAAAAAATATATAATTAATTCTAATATTTTTTATGCTAGCAAATACCTAATTGTAAAATTAAAAATAATATAAAAAATTAATTAAAAAAAGTATAAAAGTTTAATTACAAATTTGACAAAATAATAGAGACTAACAGAGTGATTATAACATAAATTATGTGATTTACATAAAAAACTTCAGGCAAAAATTAGAAAAATGTTATTAATAGCATAATTAATGAATATATAAATTTGATAATTGTATAAATAATAATAATAATAATAATAATAATAATAATAATAATAATAATAATAATAATAATAATAATAATAATAATAATAATAATAATAATAATAATAATAATAAGAAGAAGAAGAAGAAGAAGAAGAAGAAGAAGAAGAAGAAGAAGAAGAAGAAGAAGAAGAAGAAGAAGAAGAAGAAGAAGAAGAAGAAGAAGAAGAAGAAGAAGAAGTAAACACCCAACCCGGTCCTTGTCCATTTTTACGAAGGACAAAGCGATCCCCGTCCAAAAAAGGGACAATTCGATCCTCAACCTTTTTATTTTGGGACAATACGATCCATCTGTTAAAAAATCCGTTAAATAATAACAAAAATTAGTTTTGTGGGGGGTTTTATTTGTATTTTTTTGGGATTTTAAACCTCCACAAAATTCTTTTCAATAATTTAACCAAATACTACGACTACTTTTTTCATCCTCATTATTATCACTCCTACCTCTATTATTTTTATTGCTTTAATATCATTATCTCCTCTACCGTCATCATCACCAATACCAATATTCTCAACATTAAAGTTCTCTTCTTTCATTTCTTATTTGATGTTTTTTTTTCCTCTAAAAAATATTTGTACTACAATTGCTTTTTTTTTTGCGGCATTATTTTTGTTAATGGTTTTTCTTCACTTAACCACCATTGGTGAAGGAATTTTTTAAAAACAAACTTATTAATAGTTTGTGGAGGTTTAAAACCCCCACAAAATACAAATAAAACCCTCACAAAACTATTTTTGTTATTATTTAACAAATTTTTTAACAGAGGGATTGTATTGTCCCAAAATAAAAAGGTTGAGGGTCGAAGTGTCCCTTTTTTTGGACAGGGATCACTTTATCCTTCGTGAAAATGGACAAGGACAGGATTGGGTGATTACTCTAATAATAATAATAATACTAGTTAAACCATAGTTAATTGCTATTGTCTTGATAGTGATTAGTCCCCTTCTAAGGCCTGCCAAAAAATGAAGAGGACTAACTCAGCTTGTCAAAATAATATAGGCCAAATATGATAGTTATTCATACCTTGGCCCAAAACATAGCCAGGCCCAAAAATGAGCAAAGCCCAATCCTATCCGACTTTATGGAAGTCGAGCTCGATTACGCGAACCTTGGCCCTACCTACTTGGATCAATAAACTGACTCTTACAAACTCTCCCCATTATCTAGAAGGGAGATCTCAACAGTCTCCCTAATATAAGGGAATAGTTATTCAGCATCAAAGGTGAAACTATTCTAAAAGGTTGTTATTAGCTCTACATCTACATTTATAAATACCCTGATGCTCTCAGGTATTCTTCGAACCCAATCTATGAAAATTCTGCCTAAAATCCTTGCTAACTTAAGTATCAGAGTCCTTTGCAGATACCATCTCCCACCTCCTCACGAGGAACTCGAACTGTAGTACCTCGATACTAGCAGACGTTGGACGCTATTCCAAAAGGAGCCTGGAACTCACGTTCAGATCCAAAACAACCCAGTTTCAGGTAACCCTCAAAACATTGGTGTCGTTGCTGGGGACTTGAAAGTTTACACTCAATCATGGCAGACTATCATCCCGAAAATGGACACACGGCATCTGAATTTGAGCCAGAACGTCACAACGATGATTGCGCAATAGTGATACCTCCGTGACAAGATAGAGCGGACAGTTCTAATGGAAAGGGGACTTCATGGAACCCTCAACCTAGAAGAATCAACTTAAAGATACACTTACCAAAGGATGTAGTAAACCGACATTCAATAGAACTCATGGGACTCCTGCACGGGCATCATGGCCGACTAGAACAACTCAAGAAGGAGATAGATCATCAAAGAAAAGCCAAAAGAGACCTGAGAAGGGAAGTACAATGATCAAGAGAACTAGAAGAAAAGATTTTGATATTAGAAGCTGACCTTCGGGATCGGAGCAATCACACAACTCAGGAAGAAACTCCCTTTTAGAGGGGAGGATCCATTCACTGAAGAGATCATGTGGGCTAGGGTCCCCAAAAGCTTCCAGATCCCTGACATGGACCTTTATGATGGATGACCACCCCGAAACACCATCTAAGCAACTTTAAAAGCCAGATGTACTTAGCCAACGTGTCAGATGCAACTCGTTGCAAAGCTTTTCCGACAATGTTAACTAAGGCAGTAATGAAATGGTTTGATAGTCTACCACCCAGGTTTATAACCTACTTTGATGATCTTGCAAAAAAGTTTCTCACTCGTTTCTCTATCCAGAAAGATAAAGTTAAACACACTCCAAGCCTCCTAGGAGTTAAGCAAGAGGTCAGAGAAAGTATCCTTTATGGCTGGCCAATATAGTGCTCATGAAGAAACAAAACGTAAATGGAGAATGTGTATCGACTATACTGACCTCAATAAAGCTTGTCCCAAGGATCCTTATCCTCTCTCCAGTATAGATGGTCTAGTAGATTCTGCTTCCAGCTACAAATACTTATCATTTATGGATGCATATTTGGGATACAACCAAATCCCGATGTATAAGTCAGATCAAGACTTCTTTCATCACTCCTAAAGAAAATTATTGTTATGTGATAATGCCTTTTAGATTAAAAAATGCTAGAGCCACATATCAATGATTAATGAACAAGGTATTTTCCTCTCATCTTGGAAAGTTGATGGAAGTCTATGTGGACAACATGCTTATCAAGACAAAAGAAGGCATTAACCTCTTGTCCAAGTTAGCTGAGGTATTCAAAACAATAACAAAGCAAGGGATGAGACTAAATCCCTTAAAATGAACCTTCGCAGTAGAGGTCGGAAAGTTCTTAGGATTCATGCTCACCCAAAGGGCATCGAAGCTAACCCAGACAACTGCAAAGCAATACTTGAGATGAAAAGCTCGACATACCTCAAAGAAGTCTAGTAGTTAAATAGAAGGTTGGTAGCCCTATCTTGATTCTTGGTAGGGTCGGCCTTAAAATCTCTACTTTTGTTTTCAATATTCAAGAAGGGATGCCAATTTGAGTGGGGTCAGGAATATGAGCAAGCTTTTCAAGACTTCAAGAACTTCCTGAGCAAGCCACTGATCTTTACCCGACCTGAAAAGGGAGAGGAGCTCATACTATACCCGGGAGTAGCAAGCAAGGCCATAGCCTCCGCTCTCATCCAAAAAGATACGAACAGAGAACAACCAGTCTACTTTCCCAGCAAGGCCTTACAGGGAGTAGAACTAAACTATCAAAAAATAGAGAAATTCACCTATGCCCTCGTGCTCACCTCCAGAAGACTCCGACCTTATTTCCAGGCCTATACCAAAAAGGTCCAAACTAACCAACCCATGAAGCACATCCTCTAGAAGACGGATATTGCGAGTCAGATGCTATAATGGGTCATGGAGCTGTTCGAATTCGACTTGAAGTATGAAACTCACACAGCAATCAAATCCCAATACTTGGCTGACTTTTTAGCCGAGTATACAGCCTGCCATCTATATGTAGACGAATTATAAAAATGAGCAAAGCCCAATCCTACCCGACCTTATAGAAGTCAGACACGATTACGTGAACCTTGACCCTACCTACTTGGATCAATAAACTGACTCCTATAAACTCTTCCCTTCATCTGGAAGGGAGATCTCAACAGCCTCTCTAACAGAAGGGAACAGTTATCCACCATCAAAGGTGGAACTTCTAAAAGGTGACTATTAACTCTACATCTACATTTATAAATACCCTAAGGCTCTCAAGTATTCTTCGAACCCAATCTACAAAAATCCTGCCTAAAACTCTTGCTAACTTAAGCATCAGAGTTCCTTACAGGTACCATCCCTGATGAGCAAAAATGGAGGCTCACAAATACCGACAAGTGCACCGGATCATTCAAATAATACAAAGGTGAGTGGATATCGTTCCCACGGGGATTAAAGGATTGAGCACACAAATATCGAATTAAACTACTAATTAGATCAATAAAACATGGAATTAATGAATGTTGAGAAACCCTAGAATACTTGAATGCTGGAATCTTGAAGGTTGAATGCTTCGGAGGAAGTAATTGTTGAATTAGAAGAAATTAATGGTGAAAAGTGTCTAGGGTTCAGAGCTGTTAAGTTCATAGGAGAATCAAACTTTGTTAACCTAGTTCTAAAGCATGTAAAGATCTTTTCACGACAAATTTTAATTAACCAATTTCTGATGTCTCGACTCTTCGGTTTCTCTTCAATTAACTAACCACTAATGTCTTGGTCAATTGATTATTTGAAAAAGTTAAGTGCAACATTTGATTTAGTTCCTCATAAGATTCAAAAGCAGTCCTTAGGTAAGATTATATGTCACGTATCCAAGCTAGTCCTGTCTGATTGAATCTTATAAGAAAACACAATTTCAACAATTGTCCTAATCTGAATTATATGTCTTGTATTCAAAACTAGGATAATTGAAAATCATGTTTTGTGTCGCACACTTAGAAAATCACCATGTCTAGTCGATTTAAAAAGTCATGTGAAAGAGTTTTCAATCACAATTTAAATATCAGTTCTGTCAAATCAGTAAACAAATCTAAAACGGGATTAGCACACCTGTCAATGCTACTAATCCTTTAGTGATGAAGAACGAAATACTCAATCATGAAACAGATCAATGCATTGCTTTAAATCAAAAGAAAACTTATATTAATAAACCGTTGAAACATAAAGAGAGCTCCTAACTCTTTGACAAAGGTTTAGTGACTCATGGAGAATTCAGAAAAATTAAAGAAAAGAAGAAAAACAGACGCACGTAAGGGATCCAAAGATCCTCTCCCAGATGCCTTCCCTTGTGAACAATGTTCACTTATTTAAATCCTAGGTTTTACCTAATAATTCAAATTCAAAATTAAATCTTCTCTTTTATGAATAATAAGATAACTAATAATAATAATTCAAATAAAATCCTAATAGAATTCTCTAATATCTTGATCAAAATTACACTTTCCAGGGGTATATAGGCTTCAATTGGCGTGTAATTAGGTCTTGGGCGTGTAAAATTGAAGTCTAGGCATGTAAAGTTGAAGTCTGAGCATGGCACACGGTGTTTGGGTGTGCCACGCCATGTCGCCATGCATCTGGCGCTGATTTTTGAGCTGAGAATATGAAGGTCGTTCGCAGTCCAAACAGAACGTCCACTATAAATATATGCATATCGTTTCGAAGTTCTGAATGTTAGCTTTCTAACGTCACTAAAACTACTTCATTTGAACCTCTCTATCTCAAGTTACGGTCACTTGAGTGTGAAGATGTCAGGATTAACATGATTGCAATTTACTCCCAAGAGTTTATTTTCTTCAACTGTGGCACGCTAGCCTTTATTCAACTAGGGTGTGTGATGAGCGGATAATTTATACGCTTTTTGGCATTGTTTTTACATAGTTTTTAGTATGATTTAGTTAGTTTTAATATATTTTTATTAGTTTTTAAATAAAAATCACATTTCTGGACTTTACTATGAGTTTGTGTGTTTTTCTGTGATTTCAGGTAATTTTTGGCTAAAATTGAGGGACTTAAGCAAAAATCAGATTCAGAGGTTGAAGAAGGACTGCAGATGCTGTTGGATTCTGACCTCCCTGCACTCAAAGTGGATTTTCTAGAGCTACAAGACTTCAAATGACGCGCTCTCAAATGATTTTGAAAGTAGACATTCAGGGCTTTCCAGAAATATATAATAGTCTATACTTTGCCCGAGTTTAGATGATGCAAACTGGCGTTCAACGCCAGCTCTCTGCCCTATTCTGGAGTTAAACGCCAGAAACAAGTTGCAAAGCAGAGTTAAACGCCAGAAACACGTTACAAACTGCCGTTCAACTCCAAGGAAGACCTCTACACGTGAAAGCTTCAATTCTCAGCCCAAGCACACACCAAGTGGGCCCGGAAGTGGATTTCTGCATCATTTACTCATTTCTGTAAACCCTAGTAACTAATTTAGCATAAATAGAACTCTTGACTATTGTACTAGGGGTCTTTTTCCCTATTTTCGAATTCATATGCCATTTGGGGAGGCTGGCCATTTGGCCATGCCTAGACCTTGTTCTTATGTATTTTCAACGGTAGAGTTTCTACACACCATAGATTAAGGTGTGGAGCTCTGCTGTTCCTCATGAATTAATGCAAAGTACTATTGTTTTTCTATTCAATTCAAGCCTATTTCTTCTCTAAGATATTCATTCGCACTCAAGAACATGATGAATGTGATGATTATGTGACGCTCATCACCATTCTCACTTATGAACGCGTGCCTGACAAACACTTCCGTTCTACATGAAAACAAGCTTGAATGCATATCTCTTAGCCTACTGATCTACGATCAGAGTCTTCGTGGTATAGGCTAGCATTATTGGCAGCCATTCTTGAGATCCGGAAAGTCTAAACCTTGTCTGTGGTATTCCGAGTAGGATCTGGGAAGGGATGGCTGTGACGAGCTTCAAACTCGCGAGTGCTACGCATAGTGACAGACGCAAAAGGATTACTAAATCCTATTCCAGTATGATCGAGAACCGACAGATGATTAGCCATGCGGTGACAGTGCATCTTGGACCATTTTCACTGAGAGGACGGGATGTAGCCATTGACAACGGTGATGCCCAACATACAGCTTGCCATAGAAAGGAGTATGAAGGATTGGATGAAAGCAATAGGAAAGCGGAGATTCAGAAGGAACTAAGCATCTCTATACGCTTATCTGAAATTCTCACCAATGAATTACATAAGTATCTCTATCTTTATTTTACGTTTTATTTATCTTTTAATTATTAAAACTCTATAACCATTTGAATCCGCCTGACTGAGATTTACAAGGTGACCATAGCTTGCTTCAAGCCGACAATCTCCGTGGGATCGACCCTTACTCATGTAAGGTTTATTACTTGGACGACCCAGTGCACTTGCTGGTTAGTTGTGCGAAGTTGTGACAAAGAACTAAGATTATGAACGTGCGTATAAAGTTTTTAGCACCGTTACCAAGGAATGAACGATCACGATTTTGCCGCACCAAGTTTTTGGCACCGTTGCCGGGGATTGTTCGAGTTTGGACAACTGACGGTTCATCTTGTTGCTCAGATTAGGTAATTTTATTTTAATTTTAAGTTTTTGTTTTAATTATTTTTATTTTCGAAAAATTTCAAAAAAAAATTTAATTATTCTATGTTCTTCAGAATTTTTAAGAATGAATTCTAGAGTTTCTTCATGATCTGTTGAAGCCTGGCTAGCTGTCAAGCCATGTCTAAATTTTTGGACTGAGACTTCCACTTATCATGGCAAGAGTCCTTGGACTCTCATCTAATCAACTGTTATATACCTAATTTGTATCTACTGAAGCTTGGCTGGCCATTGGCCATGTCTAGTGTTTTGGACCGGAGCTTTTACTGAAAGCTTGGCTGGCTAGTGAGCCATGTCTAATTCCTGGACTGAAGCTTTAGACTAACATTGTATGATTCCTGGAATTCTCATTAAAAATTTTGAAATCCTTATTTTTATTTTCCAATTAATTTTCGAAAAAATCCAAAAAAATTAGTAAAATCATAAAATCAAAAATATTTTTTGTGTTTCTTGTTTGAGTCTAGAGTCAATTTTTGAGTTTGGTGTCAATTGCATACTTTTATAATTTTCTTTAAAATTTCGAAAACTCATGCATGTGTTCTTCATGATCTTCAAGTTGTTCTTGATGATCTTCTTTGTTTGATCTTTAATTTTTCATGTTTTGTTTCTTTTCTTATTTTTCATATGCATTTTCAATTTGTTAGTGTCTAAAGTTTGAAAATTTCTAAGTTTGGTGTCTTGCATGTTTTTCTTTTCTTAAAAATTTTTAAAAATAAGTTCTTGATCTTCAACTTGACATTCAAAGTGTTCTTGGTGTTCATCTTGACATTCAAAGTGTTCTTGCATGCATCATGTGTTTTGATCTAGAATTCTCATGTTTTGAGTCTTTTCATTGTTTTTCTCTTTCATCATTAAAAATTCAAAAATCAAAAAAATATCTTTCCCTTTTTATCTCATAAATTTTCGAAAATTTGAGTTGACTTTTCCAAAACTTTTTAAAATTTAGTTGTTTCTTATGAGTCAAATCAAATTTTCAAATTAAAAATTCTATCTTTTTCAAACCTTTTTCGAAAATCAAATCTTTTTCATTTTTTTCTTTCTTTCATAATTTCGAAAATTTCAAAACTTATTTTCAAAATCTTTTCTTATTTCTATTTCATATTTTCGAAATTAATGCTAACAATTAATGTGATTGATTCAAAAATTTTAAGTTTGTTACTTGCCTAGTAAGAAAGGTTCAATCTTTAAACTCTAGAATCATATCTTTTTAGTTTCTTGTTAGTCAAGTAATCAACTTTAATTTCAAAAATCAAATCTTTTTAAATTTCTTTTTCAAATCTTTTTCAAAATCAATTTCAAAATCTTTTCTAACTTCTTATCTTTTCAAAATTGATTTTCAAATCTTTTTCAATTAATTTTATCTTTTTGTTTGATTCTTATCTTTTTCAAAACTACCTAACTAATTTTCTCTCTCTAATTTTCGAAAATCACCTTCCTCTTTTTCAAAATTTCTTTTTAATTAACTAATTGTTTTAATTTTTTTTTCTTTCTTAATTTTCGAATTTTAATTTTAATTTTAAATTAAAAACAAAAATATTTTTATTTTATTTTTGTTTAATTTTCGAAATCTTCCCTCTCTCATCCCCTCCTAATTATTTATTTATCTACTAACACTTCTCTTTCGCTCAAAAATTCGAACCCACTCTTTTCTCCTGTGTTTGGATTCTTATCTTTTTCTTCTGCTATTCTTCTCTTCTTATACTTATATAAGGAATCTCTATACTGTGACATAGAGGATTCCATATTTTCTTTTGTGTTCTCTTCTTTTTCATATGAGCGGGAACAAGGATAAGGACATTCTTGTTTAAGCTGATCCTGAACCTGAAAGGACTCTGAAGAGGAAGCTAAGGGAAGCTAAAGCACAACTCTCTGGAGAAAATCTGACAGAAATTTTCGAAAAAGAAGGAGACATGGCCGAAAATAATAACAATGTAAGGAAGATGCTTGGTGACTTTACTGCACCAAATTCCAACTTACATGGAAGAAGCATCTCAATCCCTGCCATTGGAGCAAACAATTTTGAGCTTAAACCTCAATTAGTTTCTCTGATGCAACAGAACTGCAAGTTTCATGGACTTCCATCAGAAGATCCTTTTCAGTTCTTAACTGAATTCTTGTAGATCTGTGATACTGTTAAGACCAATGGGGTTGATCCCGAGGTCTACAGGCTTATGCTTTTCCCGTTTATTGTAAGAGACAGAGCTAGAATATGGTTGGACTCTCAACCTAAAGATAGCCTGAACTCTTGGGATAAGCTGGTCACGGCTTTCTTAGCCAAGTTCTTTCCTCCTCAAAAGCTTAGCAAGCTTAGAGTGGATGTTCAAACCTTCAAATAGAAAGAAGGTGAATCCCTCTATAAAGCTTGGAGAGATATAAGCAACTGACCAAAAAGTGTCCTTCTGACATGCTTTCAGAATGGACCATCCTGGATATATTCTATGATGGTCTGTCTGAATTATCAAAGATGTCATTGGACCATTCTGCAGGTGGATCCATTCACCTAAAGAAAACGCCTACAGAAGCTCAAGAATTCATTGACATGGCTGCAAAGAACCAGTTCATGTACACTTCTAAAAGGAATCCTGTGAGTAATGGGATGCCTCAGAGGAAGGGAATTCTTGAAATTGATGCTCTGAATGCCATATTGGCTCAGAACAAAATATTGACTTAGCACGTCAATATGATTTCTCAGAGTTTGAATGGATTGCAAGCTGCATCCAACTGTACTAAAGAGGCATCTTCTGAAGAAGAAGCTTATGATCCTGAGAACCCTGCAATAGCAGAGGTGAATTACATGGGTGAACCCTATGGAAACACATATAATCCCTCATGGAGAAATCATCAAAATTTCTCATGGAAGGATCAACAAAATCCTCAACAAGGCTTTAATAATGGTGGAAGAAATAGGTTTAGGAACAGCAAGCCTTTTCCATCATCCACTCAGCAACAGACAGAGAATTCTGAGCAGAACCCATCTAGCTTAGCAAATATAGTCTCTGATCTATCTAAGGCCACTCTAAGTTTCATGAATGAAACAAGGTCCTCCATTAGAAATCTGGAGGCATAAGTGGGCCAGCTGAGTAAAAGGGTCACTGAAACTCCTCCTAGTACTCTCCCAAGCAATACGGAAGAGAATCCAAAAAGAGAGTGCAAGGCCATTACCTTCCTTGGTGTGGCCGAACCCAAAGAGGAGGAGGAGGACGTGAATCCTAGTGAGGAAGACCTCCTGGGACGTCCATTGACTTATAAGGAGTTTCCCTTTGAGGAACCAAAGGAATCTGAGGCTCATCTAGAGACTATAGAGATTCCATTGAACCTCCTTTTACCATTCATGAGCTCTTATGACTATTCATCTTCTGAAGAAGATGAAGACATTGCTGAAGAGCAAGTTGCTCAGTATTTAGGAGCAATCATGAAGCTGAATGCCAAATTATTTGGTAATGAGACTTGGGAGAATGAACCTACATTGCTCATCAAGGAACTAAATGCCTTGGTTCAACAAACTCTACCTCAAAAGAAACAAGATCCTGGTAAATTCCTAATTCCCTGTAACATAGGCACCATGACCTTTGAGAAGGCTCTGTGTGACCTGGGGTTAGGAATAAACTTAATGCCACTCTCTGTAATGGAGAAACTTGGGATCTTTGAGGTACAGGCTGCCAAATTCTCATTAGAGATGGCAGACAAATCCATGAAACAGGCTTATGGACTAGTAGAGGACGTGTTAGTAAAGGTTGAAGGCCTTTACATCCCTGCTGATTTCATAATCCTAGACACTGGGAAGGATGAGGATGAATCTATCATCCTTGGAAGACTCTTCCTAGCCACAGCAAAAGTTGTGATTGATGTGGACAGAGGAGAGTTGGTCCTTCAACTGAATGAGGACTACCTTGTGTTTAAGACTCAAGGTTCTCCTCCTGTAACCATAGAGAGGAAGCATGAAAAGCTTCTCTCACTGCAGAGTCAACCAAAGCCCCCACAGTCAAACTCTAAGTTTGGTGTTGGAAGGCCACAACGAAACTCTAAGTTTGGTGTTGAACCCCCGCATTCAAACTCTAAGTTTGGTATTGGGAGGTCCCAACAATGCTCTGAACATCTGTGAGGCTCCATGAGAGCTCACTGTCAAGCTACTGACATTAAAGAAGCGCTTGTTGGGAGGCAACCCAATGTTATTTAATTATATCTATTTTATTTTTATTTTTATTTCGTGTTTTATTAGGTTGATGATTATGTGGAGTCACAAAAACTACTGAAAAATAAAAAACATAATGAAAAACAACATTAAAAATAGCACACCCTGGAGGAAGAGCATTCTGGCGTTTAAACGCCAGAAACAAGCATCTGTCTGGCGTTTAACGCCAGAAACAAGCACCAAGCTGGCGTTTAACGCCAGAAACAAGCACCAAGCTGGCGTTTAACACCAGAAACAAGCATCAACCTGGCGTTAAACGCCAGAAACAGGCTACATTTGGGCGTTTAACGCCAAGAACAAGCAGCAAGCTGGCGTTTAACGCCAGACATGCATGCTAAGGGTGTTTTACACGCCTAATTGGAGCAGGGATGTTAAGTCCTTGACCCCACAGGATCCCCACCTACCCCACCTCTTCTTCTCTCCTCTTCACACCTTTTTATAACTCTCTTTCCTAAATACCCTTCACCAATCACCTCAATCACTCTCCCCCATCACCTATTCACCACTCACATCCATCCACTCTTCCCCATAAACCCCACCTACCTCCAAAATTCAAACTCTTTTCCCTCCCAAACCCAACCCTAATGGCCAAACCCTAAACCTTCCCCACCTCCTATATAAACACCTCATTCCTTCTTCATTTTCACACAACACAACCCTTTCTTCTTCCCCTTGGCCGAATATACACCTCTATCCCTCTCCTCCCTTTTTTTCTTCTTCTCCTTCTTTCCTTCTTCTTTTGCTCGGGGACGAGCAAATATTTTAAGTTTGGTGTGGTAAAAGCATTGCTTTTTATTTTTCCATAACCATTAATGGCACCTAAGACCAGAGAAACCTCAAGAAAGAGGAAAGGAAAGGCAATTGCTTCCACCTCTGAGTCATGGAAGATGGAGAGATTCATCTCAAAGGTCCATCAAGACCACTTCTATGAAGTTGTGGCCAAGAAGAAAGTGATCCCTAAGGTTCCTTTCAAGCTAAAAAAGAATGAGTATCCGGAGATCTGACTTGAGATCCAAAGAAGAGGTTGGGAAGTTCTCACCAACCCCATTCAACAAGTCGGGATCCTAATGGTTCAAGAGTTCTATGCAAACGCATGGATCACTAGGAACCATGATCAAAGTGTGAACCCGAATCCAAAGAATTGGCTCACCATGGTTCGGGGGAAATGCTTAGATTTCAGTCCGGAAAATATAAAGCTGGCGTTCAACTTGCCAATGATGGAAGAAAACGCACGCCCCTACACTAGAAAGGTCAACTTTGATCAAAGGTTGGACCAAGTCCTCATGGACATATGTGTAGAAGGAGCTCAATGAAAGGTTGACTCAAGAGGCAAGCCGGTTCAATTGAGAAGACTGGACCTTAAGCCTGTAGCTAGAGGATGGTTGGAGTTCATCCAACGCTCAATTATTCCTACTAGCAACCGGTCTGAAGTTACTGTAGACCAGGCCATCATGATCCATAGTATCATGATTGGAGAGGAAGTGAAAGTTCATGAGATTATACCTCAAGAACTCTACAAGGTGGCTGACAAGTCTTCCACTTTGGCAAGGTTAGCCTTTCCTCACCTCATTTGCCACCTCTGCAATTTGGCTGGGATTGACATAGAGGGAGATATCCTCATTGATGAGGATAAGCCCATCACTAAGAAAAAGATGGAGCAAACAAGAGATCATGGACCTCAACAAGAGCATGAGGAAATTCCTCACCATGAAATCCCTGAGATGCCTCAGGGGATGCACTTTCCTCCACAGAATTATTGGGAGCAAATCAACACCTCCCTAGGAGAATTAAGTTCCAACATGGGACAACTAAGGATGGAGCACCAAGAGCACTCCATCATCCTCCATAAAATTAGAGAAGATCAAAGAGCTATGAGGGAGGAGCAACAAAGGCAAGGAAGAGACATAGAGGAGCTCAAGAGCACCATTGGTTCTTCAAGAAGAGGAAGACGCCACCCTCACTAAGGTGGACCCGTTCCTTAATCTCCTTATTCTTATTTTCCTATTTTTTGTTTACTATGCTTTATGTTTTATTTATGATTGTGTCTTTACTATATGATCATTAGTGTCTAAGTGTCTATGCCTTAAAGTTATGAATGTCCTATGAATCCATCACCTCTCTTAAATGAAAAATGTTTTAATTACAAAAGAATAAGAAGTACATGGTTTCGAATTCATCCTTGAAATTAGTTTAATTATTTTGATGTGGTGACAATACTTTTTGTTTTCTGAATGAATGCTTGAACAGTGCATATGTCTTTTGAATTTGTTGTTTATGAATGTTAAATATGTTGGCTCTTGAAAGAATGCTGAAAAGGAGAAATGTTATTTGATAATCTAAAAAATCATAAAATTGATTCTTGAAGTAAGAAAAAGTAGTGAATACAAAAGCTTGCGAAAAAAAAAAAAGAGAGAAAAAAATGGCGAAAATAAAAGAAAAAGAAAGCAAGCAGAAAAAGCCAAAAGCTCTTTAAACCAAAAGGCAAGAGCAAAAAGCCAATAGCCCTTAAAACCAAAAGGCAAGGGTAATAAAAAGGATCCAAGGCTTTGAGCATTAATAGATAGGAGGGCCTAAAGGAACAAAATCCTGGTCTAAGCGGCTAAACCAAGCTGTCCCTAACCATGTGCTTGTGACGTGAAGGTGTCAAGTGAAAACTTGAGACTGAACGGTTAAAGTCAAGGTCCAAAGCAAAAAAACAAAAAGAGTGTGCTTAAGAACCCTGGACACCTCTAATTGGGGACTTTAGCAAAGATGAGTCATAATCTGAAAAGGTTCACCCAGTTATGTGTCTGTGGCATGTATGTATCCGGTGGTAATACTGGAAAACAGAGTGCTTAGGGCCACGGCCAAGACTCATAAAGTAGCTGTGTTCAAGAATCAACATACTAAACTAGGAGAATCAATAACACTATCTAAATTCTAAGTTCCTATAGAGGCCAATCATTCTGAACTTCAATGGATAAAGTGAGATGCCAAAACTATTCAAGAGGCAAAAAGCTACTAGTCGCACTCATCTGATTGGAGCTAAGTTTCATTGATATTTTGGAATTTATAGTATATTCTCTTCTTTTTATCCTATTTGATTTTTAGTTGCTTAGGGACAAGCAACAATTTAAGTTTGGTGTTGTGATGAGCGGATAATTTATACGCCTTTTGGCATTATTTTTACATAGTTTTTAGTATGATTTAGTTAATTTTTAATATATTTTTATTAGTTTTTAAATAAAAATCACATTTCTAGACTTTACTTTGAGTTTGTGTGTTTTTCTGTGATTTCAGGTAATTTCTGGCTGAAATTGAGGGACTTGAGCAAAAATCAGATTCAGAGGTTGAAGAAGGACTGCAGATGTAGTTGGATTCTGACCTCACTGCACTCAAAGTGGATTTTATGGAGCTATAGAAGTCCAAATGGCACTCTCTTAATTGAGTTGGAAAGTAGACATCTAGGGCTTTCCAGAAATATATAATATTCCATACTTTGTCCGAGTTTAGACGACGCAAACTGGCGTTCAACGCCAGCTCTCTGCCCTATTCTGGAGTTAAACGCCAGAAACAAGTTGCAAAGCAGAGTTAAACGCCAGAAACACGTTACAAACTGGCGTTCAACTCCAAGGAAGACCTCTACACGTGAAAGCTTCAATGCTCAGTCCAAGCACACACCAAGTGGGCCTGGAAGTGGATTTCTGTATCATTTACACATTTCTGTAAACCCTAGTAACTAGTTTAGCATAAATAGAACTCTTGACTATTGTACTAGGGGTCTTTTTCCCTATTTTCGAATTCATATGCCATTTGGGGAGGCTGGCCATTCGGCCATGCCTAGACCTTGTTCTTATGTATTTTCAACGGTAGAGTTTCTACACACCATAGATTAAGGTGTCGAGCTCTGCTGTTCCTCATGAATTAATGCAAAGTACTATTGTTTTTCTATTCAATTCAAGCCTATTTCTTCTCTAAGATATTCATTCGCACTCAAGAACATGATGAATGTGATGATTATGTGACGCTCATCACCATTCTCACTTATGAACGCGTGCCTGACAAACACTTCCGTTCTACATGAAAACAATCTTGAATGCATATCTCTTAGCCTCCTGATCTACGATCAGAGTCTTCGTGGTATAGGCTAGCATTATTGGCGGCCATTCTTGAGATCCGGAAAGTCTAAACCTTGTCTGTGGTATTCCGAGTAGGATCTGGGAAGGGATGGCTGTGACGAGCTTCAAACTCGCGAGTGCTGGGCGTAGTGACAGACGCAAAAGGATTACTGAATCCTATTCCAGTATGATCGAGAACCGACAGATGATTAGCCGTGCGGTGACAGCGCATCTTGGACCATTTTCACTGAGAGGACGGGATGTAGCCATTGACAACGGTGATGCCCAACATACAGCTTGCCATGGAAAGGAGTATGAAGGATTGGATGAAAGTAGTAGGAAAGCGGAGATTCAGAAGGAACTAAGCATCTCTATACGCTTATCTGAAATTCTCACCAATGAATTACATAAGTATCTCTATCTTTATTTTACGTTTTATTTGTCTTTTAATTATTAAAACTCTATAACCATTTGAATCCGCCTGACTGAGATTTACAAGGTGACCATAGCTTGCTTCAAGCCGACAATCTCTGTGGGATCGACCCTTACTCACGTAAGGTTTATTACTTGGACGACTCAGTGCACTTGCTGGTTAGTTGTGCGAAGTTGTGACAAAGAACTAAGATTATGAACGTGCGTATAAAGTTTTTAGCGCCGTTACCAAGGAATGAACGATCACAATTTTGCCGCACCAATGTAGCATGCCCTTTTTCTTGGTTTTATGGCGTGACACTCCTCTGCTTCTTCACTCCAAAGCGTGGCACACTTGGCTTGCTTCCTTTGGGGCGTTGCACGCTCCTGCTTGTCCTCTCCAGGGCATGACACGTCCATGTCCTTGCTCTCTTATATGGCTTGATCCTTACGTGATTGACTCTTGACTCTTCATGCAATGCTTTTCTTTTTGAACATGTTTCCTTTGCTATTTTATTTCACTTTCTTTTAATCATATTCTTTGAAAATACTTAACAAATACCTTAATAGCAAAAGATACTTAGCAAATACCTTTTATTTTTATTTAAATTCAAATCAAAATAATAATAACTTATTCTATTTAGTATTTATTATAACAATAAATGAAATCATATATATATATATAAAATAGCTAACATGATGATTATAATCAATTATATGTATTAAATAGATTAAAAATTATAATTTTTTAAAAAACTTTTCATTGTTAGTTTCTTTTTTTATTATTTTATTATTATATTATTATTATATTAATTTAATTATTTTGGAATGACTATATGAACAATGATAAAATTAACATTATATATATAATAACGTTTTTTGTATCATTTTTTAAAAACCATCATTGGATTAGAAATTTGTATGTTATAGATAATCTCTAAAAAAATTCATATCAATCCAAAATTGTTTGCATACATTTATATATATGAAAATTAACATATTATATTTGTTCAAGAGATATATCATAAACAATTGGTGTTTCCATTATTGCATGCTTATATACGTCATATTTTGGCAATATTTGGTATAGATAACTTTCTTTATATATTATTTATTTTTCACGTATTTCTAATATGTCAAAAATTAATTTATTAGAAATTTAAATTTTATTTAAAAATTTATAGTTGACCAATGAATTATTATATGTATAAAACGAGATTCAAACCCCTCACATTTACTTAAATAGACAAGTAAACTGACAATTCGATCAATTTAAATTGTTTCATTCTATATTATAGTACGGTAATACTAGAAAAACTAAAAAAATAGTCAAAATTTATTTTATTTAATATTTATTAATTATTACAATAATTAATAAATATTAAATAAAATAAATTCTAACTGATTTTAATTAATTTTTTTTTTGTTACCAAATATTTTTAATAATTATCGTAATTCCACAAGTGAGATACATCTTATGAAAAATTATGAGCAGTATAATTTTACTTAAATTGATATCACTATTATTGGATCTTGACATTTTAGATACGTATATGTGTGCGCGCGCCTGTTACAGATGATCATCGATGGAGATTGAGAAGCTAATTACATCAGTTAAACGTTGTTGCTGGATAGATTTATCATACAATTAGATGCACAATTTACTTCTTGTATGTCACGTTGCACAAGAAGGGTTGCCGTTGTTAAAATCTTAGCATACGCGTGTGTCAGCATCTTGTAGATATTATAGTTTCAACTTAGACGTAAAAGCCATAACCTCCAAACGCGTAGATTGTTCCGATGTCCTTGTAATTAGTCTAATCACTTAGTTATGCTTAACACATTAATAAAATGGATTACGAGGTTTGTAAATTATAGGCATTGGCCTACGTTGGAAAGCAAAAGAAATAGCATTAACATTATTATTCCGCATATCTTTCCTGATGTAGATTAAATACAAGCATAACAAAAAGAAAAAAATTTTAAAAAAAATTTAACTAACATCTATCTTTAAGGACTAATCGAACAAGTTATTATAAAAAAAACTTTACAAAATTTAATTTTTAATGTAATTATTATGTATTTATTAAAATAAAATTTTTTTATTAATATTAATTTTAACAATAATTCTTAAAACACATGTTAGCTAAAAAAATACTAATAATAATCATTTGGTATCTTTGACGTTATGCATGAAATACCAATAGAGAACAAACTCTTGGGGGATACCTCATCAAATAAAATTTAAGAAATTTTAATTTATTTTTAGGAATTATTTATGTAAATATTTTATTTTCTTTGTTTGTTGAAATTTTAAATTTTAATTACCAAAAATAATTTATTCCCAAGAGAAATTAAATTGTACATTTATAAAGTTTTATTTCTATCTAAAAGGGTGAGTATTCGAATTTTTCATTTCCAGGAAAATTAACAGATAGATTACTATTATATCCCTCTATTATTATATTTCTTAATAAAGGAATAAAATTAATATTTTGAGGGTATTTTAAAAATTGAACATCCACTCTTAAGAATGCGAATAATAAAACAAATATATATATTTATAAATTTTAAAGAAATTGTATACAACTGATTTTGATTTATTTTGTTATTTATATTTTTTGTGAACATGATGTATTTAATAAATTTTATAGGTATAAAGATTTTCTATTTCGTGGTAATAAAATTTGTATGTCTGTTTATTCTATTAATGACTTACTTGTTTTGGAATCAAATAATGGAATTTGATGGATTATTTTGGGTATGCATAAGACATTAAATGTGTTATCTGTGCATTTTTATTGGTCACACATGCATAAAACTGTTAAAAAAATTTGTACTAAATATATTGTATATAAACATGCTAAATCTAAGTCTTTACCACATATTTTGTTCCTGTGCATCCGTTGGTTGATATTTTTATAGATTTTGTTCTTGGTTTGCCTCGAACTAGAAAAGGTAGAAATATCATTTTTGTGGTGGTAGACAGGTTTAGTAAAATGACTCATTTAATTACATGTCATAAAACTGATGATGTTACAAATATTGCTGATCTGTTCTTTAATTAGAGAGGTTGTATGCTTGCATGATGTTTTTCAAACTATTGTTTCTGATCTTGACGTAAAATTTTTGAGTCATTTTTTGAAAGTATTATTGGATAAATTGGGCACAAAACTATTATACTCTACTATTTGTCATCCTCAAACTGATGGTCAAACTGTAGTAAATAGAACATTAGGGACCTTATTACGTGCTATTGTTGAAAAGAATCTGAAAACTTGAGAAGATTGTTTACCTTTTATTGAGTTTATCTATAAAAGAATAATTCATTCTTCTATAGGTTTTTCTTCTTTTGAACTTGTATATGGTTTTAATCCTTTATCTGTTTTGGACTTATTACCTTTACCTTTAAGTGATCTTATTAGCTTGAATGTAGAAGGTAAAGCTAAAAATGTTAAAACAATGCACTTGAAAGCACGTGAGTTGATTGAAAAGAAAAACATGTTGACAGCTTAAAGGGTGAATAAAGGTTGAAGACAACTTGTCTTTGAATCTGGTGACTGGGTATGTGTTCATTTGAGAAAAGAGAGGTTTCCTACTCAAAGAAAATTTAAATTAGACTCTAAGGGTGATGGTCCATTTCAGGTGCTCGAAATGATCAATAATAATACTTACAAGATTGATCTTTCAAGTGAGTATAATGTGTTAGCTACTTTTAATGTCTCTGACCTATCTCCTTTTGATTTGCATGCAGATTTGAGGATGAATCTTTTTCATTAGGGAGAAAATGATACAAGTTTTATGGGACAAACTGAGAACTGTCATATGCTAATTGGTTCAATTACAAGAGCAACAATTAAGAGAATAAAAGAAGGTTTTGCGAACATGGCTAAATCATTTGTTCAGGAGATATATAAAAAATTGGGCAAGACAATAGTTAACGATTACGGAAAGCCAAACGTCTTACTATTTATAAGTTGTATTAAAGATTCTCGTTAGTCAAGTTGAATCAAATAGGCATCACTTTTTTAATATTTGTTTTAAGACTTATTTTATGTTTATTTTATTTTATTTTATTTTATTTTGTTTTGTTTTTATTTGTTTTAGGTCCAATTACGATTTGACCCATTTTTATTTTAGTGAACTCATGAGTTAGGATTTTAAAGTTAAAGAGATATAAAAATCTCTAAAACCTTATAGTTACTTATTTTTTCCTTAATTTTGATGAATGAAAATTTATGAGTTTCTTTGAAATCTTAGGTATGAACAGTAGAGACGATGTAAATAAGAGAGATAGAGTGATTTTCTTAACGGTTGTATTAGAAAATTAAATTGAAATAGATGAGTCTCTTTTTTTGATTTTTTATTTTATTTTGGGTTCCGCTCCGTATTAAGTATAGTGGTAATTCATTGCGGTAGTCAAGATGAATAGAAGAAAAAAATAAAAAATAAAAAATAAAATAATGCAACATAATAGTGACGGTGACACAATAATAATTATACATGTATAAAAAATAATAAGAGAAAAGGATAGTATATGATATGGTGAAATGATATAATCAAAATAAAAATTAATAATTTTAAAAGAATAATGAAATTAAAGATAATTAAAGATGCTCAATATAAAATTGAAGAAATATTCTTTTTATCTATTAAACTTATACATGGAGATAAAAAATATTTTGAATATAAATTTTTAAATTTGTTTTAAATTAAATAGGGTTTAAAAAATAAATTTAATAGTTTATAAATAATTAATCTGTAAATAATGTTAATAAATTTTTATCTTGATTTTATTACACATAATAACAATATCATTTTTTTCTTATTTTATTAATTTAAATTTATTTATTTTATATATTTAACATATTAAATTTATAATTTTAAAAATAAAAATATAAAAATAATTTTTTAAATTCAATAGAAAAGCGACTGAGGTTGAGCTGCTAGTATTATTTACGAGAATACAAATATACAAAGAAGTGTTTTCTATGTACTAGTGCTCATACCATATGACTAGGGATGGCAAATGGAGTGAAATCCGTCGAAAAAGGCAGGTTGAGCAAGAAATTTAAAATTGTCAAACTTTAAAAGCCTGCTTAACTCACACCGCCTAATTCGTAGGCTTTGGTGGGTTTCGGTGGAGTGGGACAGACTTCCCTACCGAGACATGTATTTTTTTATAAATTTTTATGATGTTATTGATTTACAAGAGGATGAAGATAATAATTGAAAATGTTTTAAATTATATTTTAGATTATATTTCATATTTTAATTGATTATAAATTTAAAGATATTTAATTATATATTTTAGATAATGTTTATTTTGTTTTGGACAATCTTAGTTTTATTATTTTATTTCAAAAAATTTAGTTTATAATTATATTTATTATATATTTATAATTATAAAAATTTTAATATTTGTAAATTTAAAAATTATAAATATATTAAAATAATTATAAAATTATATATTACTTAATATTTAATGATATATAAAAAAAATTTGACAAGTCTGCCAATCTACTAACTCAGCGTTGGGCTAAATAAAAAAAATTCAGAACTGTCTACTAGACAAAATAAAGTAATCCAACCTATTAAATAGCAAGTTTTTAACGGAACAAAATGAAACTAAACAGACTTCCCTAGTAGCTATGACCTTATTTGTACACCTCCAAATTCATCCTTTTCCCATGCTTATTATTAAACTTGAGTCTTCCGCAAAAATCTGAAGCCGCCTTTTTTTAAATTTGAGCCACCTAGTTTATTTTGAATGGTTGAAAAGATCATGGCTTATTAAAGGGATAAGTATTATTTTGGTCCCTCAAGTTAAGGGTCGGAATCGAAATCATCTCTGATATATATTTTGATTTAAAATCATCCTTAAAGTCATATTTAAATTTAAAATCATCATTTCTAATAAAATTTTTTAATTTATTCCTAAACTACCCCTATAAAAAAATTATAAAATTAAAAAACAACAAAAGAAACGCGTGGGGGTGCCGGGGGGGAGGATATTCGAAGGGGGAGGGGAGGGAAAGGGGGAAGGGGGAAGGGGAGGGGGGGAGGGGGACAGCGCCAGCGTCGAAGAGAGAGAGGAGGAGAAGTGGAAGAAGCCGGAGAAGAAGAGGAAGAAAATGAAGGGGACGCGGGTTCAGGGTGGGGGTGGGGGTGGGGGGAAGGGGAGATCAGAGGGGGAGGGGGAAGGGGAAAGGGGGGAGGGGACGGCGGCTGTTCTGAGGGTTACCTGAAACTGGAGGTCGATCTCGGATGAGATCTTCTGTACTGGTCGGAGATAACGTGTCCGGCTGGCTGATGACTGCCGGAGCTGTTGTATCCGATTTGTTGGATTTGCAGCACTGCTGATCCTTGGTCACCGAAGGGTGGGGGGTACCTACAAGAGACTCCGATGCTTAAGTTAGCATGGGTATTAAGCAGGTTTTATGTAGAATCAGAGTATGAGTTATACTTGAGTGCTCCAGTGTATTTATAGTAGTGTGGGCTGACCTTTCTGATAAGATAAGTTAGTTATCTTATCTTATCTTTATCTTGAGTGAAGTCAGCTTATCTTTAAGGGAATCGCCTTTATCTCTGCAGGCTGGAACTGCCTTTGGATTTGGGTCGTGTTCCTCTGTTTGGGCCCTTTACTGGGCTCTCCTGTCGATTTGGCCGATCACTTTAAGAAGAGGTCGGACAGTCGGACCTGAAGAGGTCGGTCGCTTTGCCACCAATCGTCCCGGGTCTGTCAGTTCGACCCAGGGTATGAACAGTGCCCCTGCTTGAGCTCGGTTTTCTTTTTGAGGTCGAATTCTTGACTTCGGTCCTTCTCTAGTGAAGCCGAACTCAAGCATTTTGTCGATTCCTTTATAGAAGCCTTTGAATGTAGAACGTTTTTCCTCTAAAAGCGCGCGCTTTTATATCAGCGCTTTGGGAACGTGTGAGGGTTTAATACTTTCATTAATTAGTATTAATTGCCCCGTTTTTCTTCGGCTCTTTATTTTTATTTTTGAAAACCCAGAAACGGTTTCTCTTCTTTGCTCTTTCGTAACTTCTTCACAATTTTCTCCTTTGTTCTCTCGTTCTCTGTTTTTTGCCTACGTTTCTGCTTTTCCTGCGTTGCGGCATCGCTCGGTGATTTTTGGGTCTGCTTCCATTTTTGCATCTCCTTCTTTTCTTTGAAGCTTCTCTCTTCTCCAGGTGAGTTCTATTCGTATTTTCTTTCTCTTTCGTTGCTTTGGCTTTGTGATCAAGTTTTGATTTTGCTTTAGGAAAAGTTTGAATCTTTTTTGTCGCGCCTCATTTGTTGTTGAAATGTGTGTTCTGGGAGTTTCTTTCTTTTCTGTATGATCCTTTTTGTCATTCCTGTTGCTTGATGCTTCTTTAGGGTTTTTTCATATTCTGTTGTCTCTGTCTGATACCAATACCAATTCCCAGAAAATTCTGCATTTTTTTCTTGCTTTGTTTGAAGATTGCTTTCTTGTCTGATTCTGAGAAAGATTGCGCCTTCGATGATGGGCTTTGCTTGATTCTAAAAAAGGTTGTATCTTTGATGACTTTCTGCTTGGCGTTTTTGATGTTTGACTGGACTTTTTGCTGGTAGACTGTAGAAAGACAGTGGCTTGGATGACTTTTGTGTTTTTACTTTCTTTGCATTATTTGAAACCTTCTGGATTTTATTTTGATGAGTGCTGGGATGTAGGCTGTAGAAATAACTTAAAGACCTTGCTTGTTTAAAATAGAAAAATAAAATAAAATCTAACAATATCTAGTAAACAATAAATTTGTGAATTTATTATATTTTAAATTTTAATCTAAAAAAATAAATTTTTATTCTAATAGTAGAAAAATAAAAAATTTCAACAATATCCAAAAATAAAAAAATAAAAAAATTTTAAATTTTTAAAATTAATTTATTCTTAATTTGTGAACAGGTCCATCAATAAAAAAAAAAGTCAAGGATTTAGGTGTAGCATTATCCGGTGAATAAAAAAAAATATTTTTAGAAAAATTTAAAATATTGAATTTTTTATTTAAAGTAGAAAAATAAAATTAAATCCAGCAATATCTAATAAATAATATATTTGTAAATTTATTATTTTTTCTAAGTTTTTAATCTAAAAAATAATTTTTTAAATTAATAGTAGAAAAGTAAAAAATTCCAACAATATCCAACAAAAAAATTAAAAGATTTTAAATTTTTAAAATTAATTTATTCTTAATTTGTGAACCAGCACATCAACAAAAAAAGTAAAGGGTCTGGGTGTAGCATTATCCGATGAATAAAAAATATTTTTAGAAAAATTTAAAATTTTAAAAAATTAAATTTTTTTTATTTTTTAACTTGAAAAATAAAATTTTTTATTTAAAGTAAAAAAATAAAATAAAATTCAGCAATATCTAGTAAACAATAAATTTGTAAATTTATTATATTTTAAATTTTTATTCTACCAATAGAAAAATAAAAAATTCTAACAATATCCAATAAATAAAAAATTAAAAAATTTTAAATTTTTAAAATTAATTTATTCTTAATTTGTGAATAAGTCCACCAGCAAAAAAAGTTAAGGGTCTGGGTGTAGTATTATCCGGTAAATAAAAAAATAAAAAAAATTATTTTTAGAAAAATTTTAAATATTAAAATAATTAGGTGATTGAGAATTGCATTGAAACCTAACAAACAACAATCGCTGACGATTATTTACTGTAAATCTTAGGTCTTTTGCACACTTGGAGGCACTGTATTTGCTGCAATTCTGCTTCTGCGTCTTATTTGGGCAGCAATTTCTTACTTCCAGTCAAGCGGAAATAGCTTCAATCAGGGTGGGAGTTCCTTTGGTGCTGTAGCCTAGACGGCTCTTCATATTTTACAAAATTTTTTTGTATTAATTTTTAGGTAATAGACTAACAGTAATATATGAAGGAAAATTTTTCTTCAGCTACATATTGTATATGAGAAAGTATGCAGTCATCATTCGTGCTAGTGTTTATTCACTTCAAACATGTGATATTGATATTTTGATAAGTGAATGGATCATATCACTTCTTATTCCATTTGAAGGAAGCTAGAGTTGTGACATCCATTAGTGTGACAAAGGTGCGGCACAATTTCGAAGAGATTCTATTAATAAACATGTACGAATGCGTAATATGGACAAGCAGCATTCTTTATAAAAAGTAGAGACTAATTATCTAAATCAATGCCTAAAATTTTTAAAAGCGGACATTTTAGTTTTCAAAAAATTTTAATACACAATTACGTACATTCCTAATGTTTATTTTCGTTAGTCAATATAGTCCTTAGTTAATTTTTTTTCAATAGTCAATTACGTCAAATGATAAGTTGGAATGTTCACTTGCCTACGTGACCATTAAGTGTTCCCGTGTAGTGAGGTAGACAAATGGATCTTTATAGCCAATGAACAGAATAGTCCCTATAACCATTGCACAAAGACATCGTTTTGTTTAGATCATATAATGTAAAAGTGTGTTGAAAATGATGAGCTCTCATCAAACTATGTGATGTGAGTTCTTGAGAGAAGCAAAAAGAATGGGACGAGAAATGGAAATAATGGAAAAAAAATGAGAAGAAGTGAGAGAAATGAACCAGATTGAGTTGAATGTAATGAATGGCAAAAACTAAATTGCAATTGTACATAGTTGCTATTTATATACAATGCTAAACTAACTCTCTTTTAACTAACTAAAAATAAGTGCGTTCAAAGGAACTAAAGACCATACACCAAAAGACCATACAGTAACAAAGCATATTTCAAAGGAACTGAAGACATACATCACCAAAGGAACTAAAGACCATCCTGATCTGCTACCCCATGTTCTGGAACAGCCGGTGCGTCGGGAAAGAGCTGCAATGCAGCAACTGGATTCTCTCCAAGAACCGGTGCTACGCCATGTTCTGCGTCGGGAAAGAGCTGCAATGCAGCAACCGGATTCTCTTCAAGAACCGGTGCGTCGGGAAAGAGCTGCAATGCAGCAACTGGATTCTCTCCAAGAACCGGTGCTACGCCATGTTCTGCGTCGGGAAAGAGCTGCAATGCAGCAACTGGATGTGCGTCGGGAAAGAGCTCCAATGCAGCAACCGGATTCTCTTCATGAACCGGTGCGTCGGGAAAGAGCTGCAATGCAGCAACTGGATTCTCTCCAAGAACCGGTGCTACGCCATGTTCTGCGTCGGGAAAGAGCTGCAATGCAGCAACCGGATTCTCTTCAAGAACAGGTGCGTCGGGAAAGAGCTGCAATGCAGCAACTGGATTCTCTCCAAGAACCGGTGCTACGCCATGTTCTGCGTCGGGAAAGAGCTGCAATGCAGCAACTGGATGTGCGTCGGGAAAGAGCTCCAATGCAGCAACTGGATTCTCTTCAAGAACCTGTGCTTCTTGAAGATTTTCTTGTCTGTTGAGACACTGATTAGGAACCCTTCTGTGGCACTCACAAAGATCCGTGCACCTATTGCCATTCCTCCTGCACCCGCACCTATTGCCACAGTTGTATCTACTGCTGCAAGAACACCTTTGAACGTGCATTGCTAACATTGCGGGACTGGGTGGTACTCCCCGGTTGAGACATTTGTCTGCCTTACACATGCAAGCATTGGAACAGTTTCTTTTATTACGACGGCAATCGCAATATGAGTGGCATGTACTCCTACAAGCACATGGCTGGTGCATGTCAGGTGGTACACCACCGCCATGGTGCATGTCAGGTGGTGCACCACCCCCAACTCCTATCTGGAGCCCCAAATCGATATTCGCATTCATAGTTTTAGTATATTGGACGATTTATTTGACTTAGAACTTATGCGTTGCGCTACTAGTATTTATAAAGGAAAAGAGGAAAAAGTCCGCCAATGTTAATTTTATTATTATTATTATTATTATTAGTTAGAACTTAAAACTTAAATGCATACTTAAACAAAACAAAACCTAATCAAATCTTTCACAATTAATCTTCAATTATTCTAATAATTCTAGTCCATGACTTGATGGTTCAATTCACATCCTCCAATGTGGGTTTGAGCTTTGAATAGAGGTTTGAATTAGCTTCTTAGTGAGTGGGCTTCTAGGCACGTGGCACAGTGATAAGTGGATTTCGTATACGTTTTTCAAAGCATTTTCATAGTGTTTTTAGTAAATTTTATTAAATTTTAGTATATCTTAATGCAAAATTTATCTTTTAGATTTTACTTTGAGTTTTTTTGTTTTTTCTATGATTTTAGATAATTTTTAAGTGATTTTTCTATTTTTTGATAAAAAAAATTATTTTTTTAGTTTCAAAATTTAAAAATAAAAAATTTTCATCTTATTTTTTTGTCTTCCTAATATTGCTGGAGTTTATTTTATTTTTTCATTTTAAATAAAAAATTAAATTTTTAAATTTAAAAATTCAAAACAATGAAAAATTTTGTCTTTTGAAATCCTAAATTTTTCTCAAGAATATTTTTTATTTTCTGAATAATACTATTTTTTTACAAATATAGAATAAATTAATTTTAAAAATTTAACCTTTTTAAATTTTTTATAATTGGATATTTTTAAAATTTTTTATTTTTTTATTTTTTGGTAAAAAAAATTATTTTTTTAGTTACAAAATTAAAAATAAAAAGTTTTCAAAAATAAAATAAACTCCAGCAATATTAGGAAGACAAAAAAATAAAATGAAAAATTTTTATTTTTAAATTTTAAAACTAAAAAAATAATTTTTTTTACCAAAAATTAGAAAAATAAAGAATGTCAAAAATATACAATAATACAAAAATTTAAAAAGGTTTAAATTTTTAAAATTAATTTATTCAATATTTGTGAAAAAATAGCATTTATCTAGTGAAAAAAATGTTCTTGTAAAAAATTGGGATTTAAAAAAACAAAATTTTTCAGTTTTTTAAAATTTTAAATTTAAAATTAAATTTTTTATTTTAAATTAAAAATTAAATAAAGTCCAGCAATATTAGGATGACAAAAAAATAAGACGAAAACTTTTTATTTTTAAATTTTGAAACTAAAAAAATATTTTTTTTACCAAAAAGTAAAAAAATAAAGAATTTAAAAAATATACAATAATAAAAAAATTTAAAAAGGTTAATTTTTTAAAATTAATTTATTAAATATTTGTGAAAAAATAGCATTATCTGGTGAATAAAAAAATATTCTTGAAAAAAAATTTAGGATTTCAAAAGACAATTTTTTTTATTTTTTTAAAATTTTAAATTTAAAAGTAAATTTTTATATAAAATAGAAAAATAAAATAAAGTCCAGCAATATTAGGAAGACAAAAAAATAAGATGAAAACTTTCTATTTCTAAAAATGTAACACCCTACCATACAGAGTCTTATGCTTAAGTCATAATTCAGAGATGGCAAGGTATTACGACCTCTAAAACAGCTTATTACGTGCTGTTGTTGAAAAGAATTTGAAAACTTGAGAAGATTGTTTACCTTTTATTGAGTTTATTTATAAAAGAATAATTCATACTTCCATAGGTTTTTCTCCTTTCGAATTTGTATATGGTTTTAATCCTTTATCTGTTTTGGACTTATTACCTTTACCTTTAAGTGATCTTATTAGCTTGGATGTAGAAAGTAAAGCTAAAAATGTTAAAACAATGCACTTGAAAGCACGTGAGTTGATTGAAAAGAAAAACATGTTGACAGCTTAAAGGGTGAATAAAGGTTGAAGACAACTTGTCTTTGAATCTGGTGACTGGGTATGTGTTCATTTGAGAAAAGAGAGGTTTCCTACTCAAAGAAAATTCAAATTAGACTCTAAGGGTGATGGTCCATTTCAGGTGCTCGAAATGATCAATAATAATGCTTACAAGATTGATCTTTCAAGTGAGTATAATGTGTTAGCTACTTTTAATGTCTCTAACCTATCTCCTTTTGATTTGCATGCAGATTTGAGGATGAATCTTTTTCATTAGGGAGAAAATGATACAAGCTTTATGGGACAAACTGAGAACTGTCATATGCCAATTGGTTCAATTACAAGAGCAACAACTAAGAGAATAAAAGAAGGTTTTGCGAACATGGCTAAATCATTTGTTCAGGAGATATATAAAAAATTGGGCAAGACAATAGTTAACGATTACGGAAAGCCAAACGTCTTACTATTTACAAGTTGTATTAAAGATTCTCGTTAGTCAAGTTGAATCAAATAGGCATCACTTTTTTAATATTTGTTTTAAGACTTATTTTATGTTTATTTTATTTTATTTTATTTTGTTTTGTTTTTATTTGTTTTAGGTCCAATTACGATTTGACCCATTTTTATTTTAGTGAACTCATGAGTTAGGGTTTTAAACTTAAAGAGATATAAAAATCTCTAAAACCTTATAGTTACTTTTTTTCCCTTAATTTTGATGAATGAAAATTTATGAGTTTCTTTGAAATCTTAGGTGTGAACGGTAGAGACGATGTAAATAAGAGAGATAGAGTGATTTTCTTAACGATTGTATTAGAAAATTAAATTGAAATAGATGAGTCTCTTTCCTTGATTTTTTATTTTATTTTGGGTTCCGCTCCGTATCAAGTATAGTGGTAATTCATTGCGGTAGTCAAGATTAATAGAAGAAGAAAATTAAAAATAAAAAATAAAATAATACAACATAATAGTGACGGTGACACAATAATAATTATACATGTATAAAAAATAATAAGAGAAAAGGATAGTATATGATACGGTGAAATGATATAATCAAAATAAAAATTAATAATTTTAAAAGAATAATGAAATTAAAGATAAGTAAAGATGCTTAATATAAAATTGAAGAAATATTCTTTTTATCTATTAAACTTATACATGGAGATAAAAAATATTTTGAATATAAATTTTTAAATTTGTTTTAAATTAAATAGGGTTTAAAAAATAAATTTAATAGTTTATAAATAATTAATCTGTAAATAATGTTAATAAATTTTTATCTTGATTTTATTACACATAATAATAATATCATTTTTTTTCTTATTTTATTAATTTAAATTTATTTATTTTGTATATTTAACATATTAAATTTATAATTTTAAAAATAAAAATATAAAAATAATTTTTTAAATTCAATAGAAAAGCGACTGAGGTTGAGCTGCTAGTATTATTTACGAGAATACAAATATACAAAGAAGTGTTTTCTATGTACTAGTGCTCATACCATATGACTAGGGGTGACAAATGGGGTGAAATCCGTCGAAAAAGGCAGGTTGAGTAAGAAATTTAAAATTGTCAAACTTTAAAAGCCTGCTTAACTCACACCGCATAATTCGTAGGCTTTGGTGGGTTTCGGTGGAGTGGGACAGACTTCCCTGCCGAGACATGTATTTTTTTATAAATTTCTATGATGTTATTGATTTACAAGAGGATGAAGATAATAATTGAAAATGTTTTAAATTATATTTTAGATTATATTTCATATTTTAATTGATTATAAACTTAAAGATATTTAATTATATATTTTAGATAATGTTTATTTTGTTTTGGACAATCTTAGTTTTATTATTTTATTTTAAAAAATTTAGTTTATATTATATTTATTATATATTTATAATTATAAAAATTTTAATATTTATAAATTTAAAAATTATAAATATATTAAAATAATTATAAAATTATATATTACTTAATATTTAATGATATATAAAAAAAATTTGACAAGTCTGCCAATCTACTAACTCAGCGTTGGGCTAAATAAAAAAAATTCAGAACTGTCTACTAGACAAAATAAAGTAATCCAACCTATTAAATAGCAAGTTTTTAACGGAACAAAATGAAACTAAACAGACTTCCCTAGTAGCTATGACCTTATTTGTACACCTCCAAATTCTTCCTTTTCCCATGCTTATTATTAAACTTGAGTCTTCCGCAAAAATCTGAAGCCGCCTTTTTTTAAATTTGAGCCACCTAGTTTATTTTGAATGGTTGAAAAGATCATGGCTTATTAAAGGGATAAGTATTATTTTGGTCCCTCAAGTTAAGGGTCAGAATTGAAATCATCTCTGATATATATTGTGATTTAAAATCATCCTTAAAGTCATATTTAAATTTAAAATCGTCATTTCTAATAAAATTTTTTAATTTATTCCTAAACTACCCCTATAAAAAATTATAAAATTAAAAAAAAAACAAAAGAAACGCGTGGGGGTGCCGGGGGGGAGGGTATTCGAAGGGGGAGGGGAGGGAAAGGGGGAAGGAGAGGGGGGAGGGGGACAGCGCCAGCGTCGAAGAGAGAGAGGAGGAGAAGTGGAAGAAGCCGGAGAAGAAGAGGAAGAAAATGAAGGGGACGCGGGTTCAGGGTGGGGGAAGGGGAAAGGACGTGGGGGTGGGGGTGGGGGTGGGGGGAAGGGGAGATCAGAGGGGGAGGGGGAAGGGGAAAGGGGGAGGGGGACGGCAACTGTTCCGAGGGTTATCTGAAACTGGAGGTCGATCTCGGACGAGATCTTCTGCACTGGTCGGAGATAACGTGTCCGGTTGGCTGATGACTGCCGGAGCTGTTGTATCCGATTTGTTGGATTTGCAGCACTGCTGATCCTTGGTCACCGAAGGGTGGGGGGTACCTGCAAGAGACTCCGATGCTTAAGTTAGCACGGGTATTAAGCAGGTTTTATGTAGAATCAGAGTATGAGTTATACCTGGGCGCTCCAGTGTATTTATAGTGGTGTGGGCTGACCTTTCTGATAAGATAAGTTAGTTATCTTATCTTATCTTTATCTTGAGTGAAGTCAGCTTATCTTTAAGGGAACCGCCTTTATCTCTGCAGGCTGGAACTGCCTTTGGATTTGGGTCGTGTTCCTCTGTTTGGGCCCTTTACTGGGCTCTCCTATCGATTTGGCTGATCTCTTTAAGAAGAGGTCGGACAGTCGGACCTGAAGAGGTCAGTCGCTTTGCCACCAATCATCCCGGGTCGGTCAGTTCGACCCAGGTTATGAACAGTGCCCCTGCTTGAGCTCGGTCTTCTTTTTGAGGTCGAATTCTTGACTTCGGCCCTTCTCTAGTGAAGCCGAACTCAAGCATTTTGTCGATTCCTTTGTAGAAGCCTTTGAATGTAGAACGTTTTTCCTCTAAAAGCGCGTGCTTTTATTTCAGCGCTTTGGGAACGTGTGAGGGTTTAATACTTTCATTAATTAGTATTAATTGCCCCGTTTTTCTTCGGCTCTTTATTTTGATTTTTGAAAACTCAGAAACGGTTTCTCTTCTTTGCTCTTTCGTAACTTCTTCATAATTTCCTCTTTTGTTCTCTCGTTCTCTGTTTTTTGCCTACGTTTCTGCTTTTTCTGCGTTGCGGCGTCGCTCGGTGATTTTCGGGTCAGCTTCCATTTTTGCATCTCCTTTTCTTTGAAGCTTCTCTCTTTTCCAGGTGAGTTCTATTCGTATTTTCTTTCTCTTTCGTTGCTTTGGCTTTGTGATCAAGCTTTGATTTTGCTTTACAGAAAGTTTGAATCTTTTTGTCGCGCCTCATTTGTTGTTGAAATGTGTGTTCTGGGAGTTTCTTCCTTTTCTGTATGATCCTTTTTGTCATTCCTGTTGCTTGATGCTTCTTTAGGATTTTTTCATATTCTGTTGTCTCTGTCTGATACCAATACCAATTCCTAGAAAATTCTGCATTTTTTCCTTGATTTGTTTGAAGATTGCTTTCTTGTCTGATTCTGAGAAAGATTGCGCCTTCGATGATGGGCTTTGCTTGATTCTAAAAAAGGTTGTATCTTTGATGACTTTCTGCTTGGCGTTTTTGATGTTTGACTGGACTTTTTGCTGGTAGACTGTAGAAAGACAGTGGCTTGGATGACTTTTGTGTTTTTACTTCCTTTGCATTATTTGAAACCTTCTGGATTTTATTTTGATGAGTGCTGGGATGTAGGCTATAGAAATAACTTAAAGACCTTGCTTGTTTACTGCCTCCAAGGGATGCCCCAAGACTTTTTGTCTTGAGTCTTGGGGTTTTTCCTTTTTTGTTTATCCGCTCGTCGAGATGTTTTGCCCCCTGTCCGAGACATTTTTAAGTAATCCATTCTTCTTTTCTTTTTGTAGGATTTAGTTGACCTCATGTCTTCCCGAAATAACGTTGTAGAGATGCCTTCCCAGGTTCCCGTGGGTATGGCCGATTGGGTGGATTCCATGGTTCTCATGTGTGTCTCGCTGGTTGATTCTAAATTTTGTGCTCAGCTTAGGCAGTTTCATAGTGTCTGTAGTAATTCTGGTGATGAGAAGAACTATGAACTTGTCCCTCCCTCTTCTGACGAGAGAGTCTGCTTTTCTACTCGGATTGTTTATGATTGCCCCTTCTTTTATGTTTATGATTTTTTCTTCGGTCCGCTGGGTATCACCCTTCCTTTTACTCCATTTGAAACCGATCTGTTATGGTCCTGTAATGTTGCCCCTTCTCAACTTCACCCCAATTCCTGGGGTTTTATTAAAATTTTCCAATTGTTGTGTAATGGTTTTGGTATTCCTGCTTCCCAATCTCTTTTTTTCTATCTGTTTGTCTTGACTAAGCCCGGTGTGGTAAAAAAGAAGTCAGCTTGGGTCTCCTTTCGTTCTACCCAGGGGAAGAAGGTTTTTTCCATGTTTGACGAGTCGTTCCGTGATTTTAAGAACTACTTTTTCAAGGTCCGAGCTGTTGAAGGAGCTCGGCCCTTTTTTCTGGATGAGAATGACGAACCTGCTTTTCCCTTGGAATGGCAAAAAGACGTGAGGGTCTCCAGGTATTTGTGGGAAATGTTGGATGAGGCTGAGCGAGCCTTCGTGACTGTCTTGGAAGATCGCTGGGGTCATCCTCCCCATCTTGACACAAAGAAATTTCTAACCAACCCTTCTCTTCTTCAAACTGAACTGGGTATCTTGTGTTTATCTGTTTATGTTGCTTGTAGCTGTCTTTCCGACTTATCCGACTTGTAGCTTAACTTCTGTTTTATTTGCAGAGGCAATGAAGAATAATGAAGCTATGAAAGCTTTTAAGAGGGCGCAGAGGGCGACTGCTGCCAGGAATATTGCGGCCAAGGCGGCTGGGGAGGGATCCTTCCAAATGCGCGAGAAGCCATCAGTGCCGAGTTCTCCTGGGGTGAAGAAGGTGGTCCCTACACCCCGAGTCCGTTTGGTGGATCCTCACCCCACTTCTGCCGCTCCATCTGTTGCTCCTCCCAATAAAAAACAAAAAACAGCTGAGCCCTTTGACCTCGATGCTCCTGATTTCAATGCCATTGAGTTTGTGGATCAGCAAATCGGTCCCTATGGCTCCCTCTCTACGGATGATGTGTCCATCCTCCATCACTTGGAATTTATGGCCCGAAATCACGTAAAGATGGCGTATATGGCGGCCGCCATATATCGGACTGCTCAGAATCTCCCTCTCCATGCCACTAAGGCGTTTATAGAGGAAGCAAAACAAGAGTTTGATTGGATGAAGGAGTTGAAGGAGGAACTTGAGATAAAGGTAGCTAAGCTAGAGAAGGACTTAGAGAACGAGAAGGTGGGTTCTCAATCACTGGCAGCTTCTTTGAGGTTGGCTGAGGACACAGCCATGATGCACAAGGATAGCTACGTTACATCCTATCGGGAGATGTTGCGTCTGAGGGGGGAGCTCGACAATGTCCGGGAAGATTATTCTGAGCTCCAAAGTCATCTCGTTGGCAGCGTGACTACTGCTTACGAGAACTTGAAGGAGCAAGTTCGGGTTATTGCTCCCGAGGCCGATCTCACTCCCTTTAGCTTGGACAACATTGTCAGGGATGGCAAGATTGTTCCTAATGATGGGGATGATGATGATGAAGTCGATCCCCTCCCTGTGTCTTCTGCCAAGATGTCAGCGCCTACTGTTCCTCCTGCCAAGGTCGACCCTCCTGCTTCTGATTCTGACTGTCAGATTTTAAATTGGGACGATGATACTGTGGATGCTGTTCCTCTCCAGGCTCGCCCTCCTTCTCCTCAGACTGATGCTGCTAAGAAGCCTTCTAACCTTTAACTGATTTATGTTGGATATTTTTGTAGTTGGCCCAGCTTGTGGGCTTTAAAACTCTTTGGTTTATTTTGTTGACACTCTTTCTGGTTGCTTGTTTAGCAACATAATTTAAAAACACAACGAATAGCTTCTGAGCTTTTGGGTTTGACCCTGAGGCTTTTACGTCATATTTGCTTGCGCCTGTCTTGGCTTTTTTGAGGGCTTGTTTGCTTAGCTTTCTTGAACCGGTTTGTGGGAGACCGACTTCTTTGTGTCGATCTCTTCTAAGTTACTTCGTAATCCTCTTTTTTGGACCTTTGTCAGGTCTCTTTCTGGGATTACTTTTATAACTTTCCATTGTAGGAGACCGACTTTTTTGTGTCGATCTCTTCTAAGTTACTTCGTAATCCTCTTTCTTGGACCTTTGTCAGGTCTCTTTCAGGGATTACTTTTATAACTTTCCGTTGTAGGAGACCGACTTCTTTGTGTCGATCTCTTCTAAGTTATTTTGCAATCCTCTTTCTTGGACCTTTGTCAGGTCTCTTTCAGGGATTACTTTTATAACTTTTCGTTGTAGGAGACCGACTTCGTTAGGTCGATCTCTTTCTAGGTTATTTTTGTAATCCTCTTTCTTGGACCTTTGTCGGGTCTCTTTCAGGGATTACTTTTATAACTCTTTTTATTTTGGGCTGACTTTGTTAGGTCGAGCCCTTCTAAGTTAAAGTAATCCTCTTTAATAGGGTTGGTCAGACCTCTTTCCAGGGTTTACTTATAACTTGGGTTGACTTGGTCCGACTTCTGGACGTCGGCCAGTCTTTAAGTTATTATTTTAGCTATCCGTAAGACCTCGTCAGGTTCTTTTTTGGATTGCTTTCGATAACTTCTTACATTATTCTGTGTTCATTTTTGCCAATTTGTAGAAAGTGGTTGGCATCTTTAGATCGTCCTTTGGGTGAATCGCGCTTTCACCTTTATCGGAGGGTTTGTCTTTATCGTGGTCGTGCAGTGAAATTGTTTTTCACTTTCTGCCGACCTGTCGCTTTATAATCGGACGATGAATTCTTCAGATTAATGCATCTTGAATTCTTGTAGAAATATCTAAATAAACTTTATTCAAAGTAAAAGTGCAAATATATACATGTGAGAATTTTTTCATCCCTTCAAGTCGGATAGCGTCTGGGTCTCAACTTGGTGCCTCATTAAAAAACCTTTTCAGGAAAAAGAGTGCATCCAATAATGAGATCTATTACCTTCCTAACTGTAGTACCTTCTTAGGTTGCAAGCGTGCCATGATCTGGGAAGCTCTCGTCCGTTGAGTTCGGACAGTCCGTAATAGCCCTTCTCGAGTACTTCTACAACTCGGTAGGGTCCTTTCCAGTTTGCTGCCAACTTTCCATCTCCTGGTCGAGTTGTTCCGATATCATTTCGGATTAAGATGAGATCATTCTCTGCGAAACTTCTCGGCACTACCTTTTGATTATATCTGGAAGCCATCCGTCGTTTTAGTGCTTCTTCCCTGATCCGAGCTCTTACTTGGATTTCAGGTAGTAGGTCGAGTTTTTCCCTCTGAATTTGGGAGTTGGCTTCTTCATTGTAGTGGACTACTCTGGATGACCCTTCCTTGATCTCTACTGGGATCATTGCCTCCACTCCATATGCTAGTCAAAATGGTGATTCATTTGTGGTGGAGTGTGGCGTTGTTCGATATGCCCATAGGACTTGTGGAAGTTCTTCGGCCCAAGCTCCCTTTGCATCTTGTAGTCTCCATTTTAACCCAGCCAATATGACTTTGTTGGTGGCTTCGGCCTGTCCATTGGCTTGAGGGTGTTCGACGGAGGTGAACTGGTGCTTTATATTTAAGTCGGCTACTAGTCTCCTGAAGCTTGCGTCTGTGAATTGGGTGCCATTGTCCGTGGTGATGGAGTGTGGAACCCCAAACCTTGTGACAATATTTCTATATAGGAATTTTCGGATTCTTTGGGCGGTGGCATTGGCTAGGGGTTTTGCCTCAATCTATTTTGTGAAATAGTCTACCCCTACTATGAGAAATTTAACTTGTCCTGACCCCTGGGGGAAGGGGCCAAGAAGGTCGAGCCCCCACCTTGCAAACGGCCAAGGGGAAGTTACACTGATGAGCTCTTCTGGTGGGGCGATGTGAAAGTTGGCATGTTTTTGACATGGTGGGCATGTCTTTACAAATTCTGTAGCTTCTTTTTGTAGAGTTGGCCAATAAAACCCCGCCCGGAGTACTTTTTTGGCTAGAGCTCGTGCTCCGAGGTGATTGCCACAAATGCCGCTGTGTACTTCTTCTAACACTTCCTTTGTGTGGGAGGTCGGTACGCATTTTAGTAATGGTACTGAGATCCCTCTTTTGTACAGGATGTTGTTTATAATGGTGTAGTACTGTGCCTCCCTTTTTAGCCTTTTTGTCTCTTTTTCTTCTGTGGGGAGTGTTCCTGCTCTGAGGTAGTTAATTATGGGAGTCATCCATCCTTGGTCCTGGTTTGTTATGGCTAAAACTTTTTCCTCTTCCGAGATTAACGGGTTCTGTAACATTTCCTGGATGAGGCTTCTATTGTTGCCCCCTGGTTTGGTGCTGGCTAGTTTCGAGAGTGCGTCAGCTCGGGCATTTTATTCTCGGGGTATGTGGTATATCTTATATTCCCTGATTTGTCCGAGTTGTTGCTTGGTCTTATCTAAATACCTTTTCATAGTGGGATCTTTGGCTTGGTAGCTCCCTGTTATTTGTGATGTGACAACTTGCGAATCATTGTAGATGTTGAGTTTTCGAGCTCCAACCTCTTCAGCCAGCTTCAAACCAGCTAGCAGTGCTTCGTATTCTGCTTGGTTATTCGAAGCTGGGAACCCGAACTTGAGGGAGAGCTCAACTTGGGTTCCCTGGTTGCTTTCTATTATCACTCCTGCGCCGCTTCCAGTTTTATTTGAAGAACCGTCCACATAGAGATTCTACTCTGTGAGGGTTTCCCGGGCATCTGTGAATTCTGCAATAAAATTGGCCAGATATTGTGACTTAATGGCCGTCCGAGCTTCATATTGGAGGTCGAATTCTGACAACTCGACTGCCCATTATAGAATTCTACCTGCTAAATCTGTTTTCTGCAATATTCCTTTCAAGGGCTGGTTGGTGCGAATTTTGATGGTATGGGCCTGGAAGTAAGGGCGGAGTCGTCTAGATGTTAGAATGAGCGTATATGCAAATTTTTCTATTTTATGGTAGTTCAGCTCGGATCCCTGTAGTGCTTTACTAATGAAGTAGACGGGTTGTTGTCCGGTTTCGTCTTCTCTGACTAGTGCTGATGCTACTACCTTGCTTCCCACTGCGAGATATAATATAAGTGGTTCTCCTACTCGCGGTCGGGATAGGATATGTGGCTGTCCTAAGAATTTCTTAAAGTCTTGGAATGCTTGTTCGCACTTTATTGTCCATTCGAACTATTTTCCCTTTCTTAAAGTAGCATAGAAGGGGAGAGATCTTATCACAGCTCCTGCTAAGAATCGGGATAGGGCAGCCAATCTCCCGTTGAGTTGCTGTACTTCTTTGACACAGGTTGGACTTTTCATGTTGAGTATGGCCTGACATTTGTCTGGATTTGCTTCAATTCCTCTTTGAGTGAGCATGAAACCTAAGAATTTGCCTGCTTCTACTGCAAAGGTGCATTTCGTGGGATTGAGTCGCATGTCATGCTTCCTTATGGTGTCGAACACTTGAGCCAGGTCGGACAATAATGTCTCTTCGCTTTGTGTTTTTATTAGCATGTCGTCCACATAGACCTCCATGATCTTTCCAATGTGATCCGAGAAAACTTTATTCATTAGTCTTTGATAAGTAGCTCCTGCGTTCTTGAGACCGAAAGGCATCACGATGTAACAGTAGTTCGCTTTTGGTGTTAAAAATGAGGTCTTTTCTTGATCTGGTGGATACATGGGAATTTGGTTGTATCCCGAATATGCATCCATAAACGAGAGATATTTATATCCAGAGGAAGCATCTACCAGGGCGTCGATACTTGGGAGTGGGTATGGATCTTTTGGGCAAGCTTTGTTGAGATCGGTGTAATCGGTGCACATTCGCCACTTCCCATTTGATTTTTTCACCAAGACGACGTTGGCTAGCCATAGTGGGTATTTGACTTCTCTTATAAATCCGACTTCCAGCAGTGCCTGTACTTGCTCTTCCACAGCCTGGGATCGCTCTGGCCCAAGTTTTCTTCGTCTCTGCTGCATCGGTCGAGATCCTGGGTGTTCCGAGGGTTACCTGAAACTGGAGGACGATCTCGGATGAGGTCTTCTGTACTGGTCGGAGATGACGTGTCCGGCTGGCTGATGACGGCCGGAGCTGTTGTGTCCGACTTGTTGGACTTGCAGTACGGCTGATCCTTGGCCATCGGAGGGTGGGGGGTACCTGCAAGAGACTCCGATGCTTAAGTTAGCATGGGTATTAAACAGGTTTTATGTAGAATCAAAGTATGAGTTATACCTGGGTGCTCCAGTGTATTTATAGTAGTTGTTGAGTGACCTTTTTAGATAAGATAAGTTAGTTATCTTATCTTATCTTATCTTTGGGGTGAGATCAGCTTATCTTCAACGGAACCGCCCTTCTCTCTGTAGGCTTGGGCCACCTTTGGATTGGGCTGTGTTCCTTCATTTGGGCCCTTTACTGGGCTATTCTGTCGATTTGGCCGAGTTCTTTGTAAAGAAGTCGGTCCGCTTGACCTGAACAGGTCGGTCACTTTGCTACTGAACATCCCGGTTCGGATAGCTCGACCCAGGGTATGAACAGTGCCCCTGCTTGAGCTCAGTCTTCTTTTTGAGGCCGAGTTCTTGACTTCGGTCCTTCTTTAGTGAAGCCGAACTCAAGCATTTTGTCGATTCCTTTGTAGAAGCTTTTGAATGTAGAACGTTTTTCCTCTAAAAGCACGCGCTTTTATATCGGCGCTTTGGAAACGTGCGAAGGTTTAATGCCTTCATTGACATTAATTGCCCCGTTTCCCTTTGGCTCTTTTATTTTGATTTTAAAAACCCAGAAACGGTTTCTCTTCTTTCGCCCTTTTCGTAACTTCTTCGCACTTATTCCTTTATTCTCTGCATTTTACCCACATTTCAACTTTTCTTGCGTTGCGGCGTCTGAAGCTTCTGTTTTCGCCTGAGTTTCGCGTTTCTCTCTGTGATACTGCTTTTGTTTGTGCTTTTTTGCTCGTGAGGGGGCGATTCCAGATTTCGTCTTCCATCCTCACTTTCTTTGAAGCTTGCTGCTTTTTCCAGGTTGGTACTAGCTTTCTTGCTTCTTTCATAGCTTCGTCTTCAGTTTTTTAGTGAAGCTTTGATTTTGCATGTTTGAAGGTTTGAATCTTTTTTGTGGTCTTGTATTTGCTTGTCACTTGTAATGTGTTTTTCCTGACTTTTTTTATGCCTTCTCTTGGTATTTTCGTCGAGGCTTTCTAGGGTTTTATTCGTTGCTTCTGGTTGTTTCTTGTCTGATACCGATAGAAGATCTGCATCTGTTCCTCGCTTTGTCTAGTGATTTCTTTTTCTTCTGATTCTGAAAAAGTTTGCACCTTTGATGATTTCTACTTGGCATGCTTTTTGATTTTAGAAATGTTTTTTGCTTGGTAGACCGTAATGACTTTCTGTGTTTTACTTTGATGAAAAAATGTTTGTTGTTTGAATTCTTCCTGAGAGATGCTGGGGTGTGAGCTGTAGATTTTTCCTGAAAACTTTGCCTGATTATTGCCTCCAAAGGATGCCCCAGGACTTTGGTTTGAGTCTTGGGGTTTTCCTTTTTCTGCGTGTTCGTCTGTATCGTGTTTGAGTTGTTTTCTCCCTTGTCCGAGATGTTTTTAGTAATCCCATCTTCTTTTCTTACTTGTAGGATTAGTTGGCCTCATGTCTTCTCGCAATAACATTGTAGAGATGTCTTCCAGAGTTTCCGAGGGGATGTCCGATTGGCTGGACTCCCTTGTCTTGTTGTGTGTTTCCATTTTGGATGCTGAATTTTGCACAAAGCTGAGGAAGCGCCATAGGATTTGTGATAACAGTGCCCGCGAGGGGGATTATGAGCTTGTTGCTCCTGATTCCGATGAGAGAGTTTATTTTCCGACTTCCGTCGAGGGGGAACGTCCCTCTTTCTATGCTTATGAATACTTCTTCAGCCAATTAAACGTTACTTTCCCTTTTACTGCTTTTGAAACCGACTTGTTGTGGTCCTGTAATATTGCTCCGTCCCAGCTTCATCCAAACTCCTGGGGTTTTATCAAAATATTTCAACTTCTTTGTTAGGAGTTGGACATAGCACCTTCTGAAACTCTTTTCCTTTATCTTTTTGTCTCGGCCAAACCTGGAGGTTCCTGCAAAAAGAAAGCTTCCTGGGTTTCTTTTAGGTCGGCCCAGGGACATAAGGTTTTTGCCATGTATGATGAGTCGTTCAAAGATTTTAAGAACTATTTCTTTCGAGTCCGTGCCATTGAGGGGGTTCGCCCCTTCTTTCTTGATGAGAATGATGAGCCTGCTTTGCCTCTGGAGTGGCAAAAGAATGTAAGAGTGCCACGTTACACATGGGAAATGCTTAGTGAGGTTGAGCGAGCCTTTGTAGTTGTTCTTGAAGATTTGTGGGGGAAGCCTCCCCATCTGGACACGAAGAGATTTTTGAGTGATCCATCTTTGATTCGGGCTGCTTTGGGTACTGTCTGATTTTGTTTTTATACTTGCTCCCTAGTTTTGTTTCTCCTGTGTTGCAACTTGTCTTCTATGATTGACTTTTGTGTTTTTCAGAGATGTCAAAGAATAATGATTCTATGAGGGCCTATAAGAAAGCGAAGAAGGCGACCGCTGCTTTAAACATCTCGGCTAAGGCGGCCGGAGAGGGATCTTCTCAGTCTCCAGTTAAACCTCCTATACCAAGTTTGCCCGGGCCGAGGAAAGCAATTCCTACTCCTCGGGTTCGTCTGGTCGATCCTCCACAGTCTTCTGTTGCAGCTTCCGGTGCCCCTCCTAGTAAAAAACAAAAAACAATTGAGCCTTTCAACCTTGACGCTCCTGACTTTGATGCGGTTGAGTTTGTAGATCAACAAATCGGCCCTTATGGTGCTCTTTCTATGGATGATGTGTTGCTTCTTCATCACTTTGATTATATTACTCGGAGTGGTATCAAGTTGGCACACATGGGAGCGGCCCTATATCGAACTGCTCAAAGTCTTCCTCTCCATGCGACTTGACCCTCTTTAGCTTGGAGAACGTTGTCAAGGATGGCAAGGTTGTTCCTGATGACGAGGATGAGGATGATGTCGATCCTCCCCCTGCAGCCTCTACCAAGGTGTCGACTTCTACTGTCCCTGCCGAGGTTGGTCCTCCCGCTTCTGATCCCGACTGCCAGATCTTGAACCGGGATGACGGTACTGTAGATGCCGTTCCTCTCCAGACTCGCCCTTTGTCTCCTCGACCTGATGCTGCTAAAAGATCTTCTGACTCTTAGCTTTAACTTTTATTCCGGATGTGTAGTTGGCCCGGCTTGTGGGCTTTTTTTTTTTAAAACTCTTTACGTTTTGTTAGTTGCTGGTACTTTCCCGTTGCTTGCCTAGCAACTTTTGTTTTTATAAAAAACAAATGGTAGCATGCTTTAGCTTTTTTGAGGTAGGTTTTGGTGGCCTCCGAGGCTTTTATAACCTTGTAGATGATATCACGCTTTTTGTGCTTGACTTGGTATCTCTTTTTCTGTGAATATTGGAACCTTACAACTTAACCTTTTTTGGATTGCTTTTGTACTTTGTATCTTGGATCCTTTGTGGTTGTGACTAGGTAGGTCTAACTTGTTTTTTGGTTCGTTCTCGCTCCGGTTTGTATATCTGACGATTCGTAACCGATTTCTTCAAGTTGGTCCTCCGAGTTGTTTTCGCAGTCCATTTCTAAGTTATTTTTGTAATCCCTTTCCTGGATCTTTGTGAGATCTCTTTCAGGGACTTACTTTTATAACTTGTTCGTAGTAGGAGTCCGACTTGATTATATCGGTCTCCTTTAAGTTATTTGCAGTCCTCTTTCTTGGATCTTTGTCAGATCTCTTTCAGGGACTACTTTGATAACTTTTTAAGTAGTAGGAGTCCGACTTGGTTATATCGGTCTCCTTTAAGTTATTTGTAGTCCTCTTTCTTGGATCTTTGTCAGATCTCTTTCAGGGACTACTTTGATAACTTTTAAGTAGTAGGAGTCCGACTTGGTTATATCGGTCTCCTTTAAGTTATTTGTAGTCCTCTTTCTTGGATCTTTGTCAGATCTCTTTCAGGGACTACTTTTATAACTTGTTCGTAGTAGGAGTCCGACTTGATTATATCGGTCTCCTTTAAGTTATTTGCAGTCCTCTTTCTTGGATCTTTGTCAGATCTCTTTCAGGGACTACTTTGATAACTTTTTAAGTAGTAGGAGTCCGACTTGGTTATATCGGTCTCCTTTAAGTTATTTGTAGTCCTCTTTCTTAGATCTTTGTCAGATCTCTTTCAGGGACTACTTTGATAACTTTTAAGTAGTAGGAGTCTGACTTGGTTATATCAGTCTTCTTTAAGTTATTTGTAGTCCTCTTTCTTGGATCTTTGTCAGATCTCTTTCAGGGACTACTTTTATAACTTTTCATTTTGGGCTGACTTTGTCATGTCGAGCCCTTCTAAGTTAAAGTAATCCTCTTTAATAGGGTTGGCCAGACCTCTTTCCAGGGTTTACTTATAACTTGGGTTGACTTGGTCCGACTTCTCAACGTCAGCCAGTCTTTAAGTTATTATTTTAGCAATCTGTAAGACCTCGTCAGGTTCTTTTTTAGATCACTTTCGATAACTTCTTACATTATTTTGTATTCATCTTTGCCGATTTGTAGAAAGTGGTTGTCATCTCTAGATCGTCCTTTGGGTGAATCGCGTTTTCACCTTTATCAGACGGTTGTCTTTATTGTGATCGTGCAGTGAAATTGTTTTTCACTTTCTGCCGATCTGTTGCTTTATAATCGGACGATGAATGCTTCAGATTAATGCGTCTTGAAATCTTTGTAGAATATCTAAAATATATTTTATTTAAAGAAAAAGTGCAAATATATACATATGGGATTGTCTGAGTCTCAACTTGGTGCCTCATTAAAAAACCTTTTCAGGAAAAAGAGTGCATCCAATGATGAGATCTTTTATATCCTTTTTTCTAACTGTAGTACCTTCTGAGGTTGTAGGCGTGCCATGACCTGGGAAGCTCTCGTCCATCGAGTTCAGATAGTCTGTAGTAGCCCTTTCCAAGTACTTCCACGACTCGGTAGGGTCCTTTCCAGTTTGCCGCCAGCTTTCCTTCTCCCGGTCGAGTTGTTCCGATATCATTTCGGATTAGAATAAGATCATTCTCTGCAAAGCTTCTCGGCACTACCTTTTGATTGTATCTGGAAGCCATGCGGCGCTTTAGGGCTTCTTCCTTGATCCGAGCTCTTTCTTGGATTTCGGGTAACAAGTCGAGCTCTTCTCTTTGAAGTTGGGAATTTGCTCCCTCATTATAGTGAACTACTCTTGGCGATCCTTCCTCAATTTCTACTGGAATCATCACCTCTGTTCCGTATGCTAATCGGAAAGGGGATTCCTTCGTGGTGGAATGTGGCGTTGTTCGATATGCCCATAGGACCTGTGGAAGCTCTTCTGCCCAGGCTCCCTTTGTATTTTGTAATCTCTGTTTTAGTCCAGCCAATATGACTTTGTTAGCAGCTTCGGCCTGTCCATTGGCTTGTGGATGCTCAACGGAGGTGTACTGGTGCTTTATATTCAGGTCCGCTACTAGTTTTCTAAAGCCTGCATCTGTGAACTGAGTGCCATTGTCTGTGGTTATCGAATATGGGACCCCGAACCTCGTGACAATATTTCTATATAAGAATTTCCGGCTTCTTTGAGCGGTGGCATTGGCTAGGGGCTCTGCTTCGATCCACTTTGTAAAGTAATCTACTCCCACTATGAGAAATTTAACTTGTCCTGATCCCTGTGGGAAGGGGCCGAGAAGATCGAGTCCCCATTTTGCGAACGGCCAAGGCGAAGTCACGCTGATGAGCTCTTCTGGTGGGGCAATGTGGAAGTTGGCATGTTTTTGACATGGTGGACATGTCTTTACAAATTCTGTGGCTTCTTTCTGTAGGGTTGGCCAATAAAATCCCGTCCGGAGTACTTTTTTGGCGAGAGCTTGTGCTTCGAGATGATTACCACAAATGCCGCCGTGTATTTCTTCTAGCACTTCCCTTGTGTTGGAGGTCGGCACGCATTTTAGTAAAGGTATTGAGATCCCTCTTTTGTACAGGATGTTGTTTATGATGGTGTAGTACTGTGCCTCCCTTTTTAACCTCTTTGCCTCCTTTTCTTCTGCGGGGAGTGTTCCTTCTTTGAGGTAGTTGATTATGGGGGTCATCCATCCTTGGTCTTGATTTGTTATGGCCAGGACTTTTTCCTCTTCCGAGATTGATGGGTTTTGCAACATTTCCTGGATGAGGCTTCTATTGTTACCCCCTGGTTTGGTGCTGGCTAGTTTTGAGAGTGCATCCACTCGGGTATTTTGTTCGCGGGGTATGTGGTAGATCTTATATTCCCCGATTTGTCCGAGTTGTTCCTTGGTTTTATCCAAATATTTTTTCATGGTGGGATCTTTGGCCTGGAAGTTCCCTGTTATTTGTGATGTAACTACTTGTGAATCACTGTAAATGTTGAGTTTTTGAGCTCCAACCTCTTTAGCCAGCTTTAAACCAGCTAACAATGCTTCATATTCTGCCTGGTTATTGGAGGCCGGGAACCCGAACTTGAGGGAGAGCTCAACTTGGGTTCCTTTGTTGCTTTCTATTATCACGCCTGCACCGCTTCCAGTTTTATTTGAGGAACCGTCTACGTAGAGATTCCATTCTGTGGGAGTTTCCAGGGTATCTGTGAATTCTGCGATGAAGTCGGCCAGATACTGTGATTTGATGGCCATCCGAGCTTCATATTGGAGGTCAAATTCCGACAACTCGACTGCCCATTGTAGAATTCTGCCTGCTAAATCTGTTTTCTGCAATATTCTTTTTATGGGCTGGTTAGTTCTAACCTTAATGGTGTGAGCCTGGAAGTACGGGCGGAGTCGTCGAGATGTTAGAATAAGAGTATAGGCAAATTTTTCTATTTTCTGGTAGTTCAGCTCGGATCCCTGTAGTGCTTTGCTAATGAAGTAGACGGGTTGTTGCCCATTTTCGTCTTCTCTGACTAGTGATATGGCTATTGCCCGGCTCCCTACTGCGAGGTATAATATGAGCGGCTCTCCTTCTCGTGGTCGAGATAGGATAGGTGGCCGTCCTAAGAACTCCTTGAAGTCTCGGAAGGCCTGCTCGCATTCTGTCGTCCATTCGAACTGTTTTCCCTTTCTTAAAGTGGCATAGAAGGAGAGAGATCTTATCGCAGCTCCTGCTAAGAATCGGGATAGGGCGGCCAATCTCCCGTTGAGTTGTTGTACCTCTTTGACGCAGGTTGGGCTCTTCATGTTGAGTATGGCTTGACATTTGTATGGATTTGCTTCAATTCCCCTTTGTGTGAGCATGAAGCCTAAGAATTTGCCTGCTTCAACTGCGAAGGTGCATTTTGCGGGGTTGAGTCACATGTTATGCTTCCTTATAGTGCCAAACACTTGAGCCAGGTCGGACAGTAGTGTATCTTCGCTTTGTGTCTTTATCAGCATGTCGTCCACATAAACTTCCATGATTTTTCTGATGTGATCTGAGAAGACTTTATTCATTAGCCTTTGATAAGTAGCTCCTGCATTCTTGAGACCGAAAGGCATCACGATGTAGCAGTAGTTTGCCTTTGGCGTTAAGAACGAGGTCTTTTCCTGATCTAGTGGATACATGGGAATTTGATTATATCCTGAGTACGCGTCCATAAACGAGAGGTATCTGTATCCGGAGGAAGCATCTACCAGAGTGTCGATACTTGGGAGTGGGTATGGATCTTTTGGGCAGGCTTTGTTGAGATCGGTGTAATCGGTGCACATGCGCCACTTCCCGTTTGATTTTTTCACCAAGACGACATTGGCTAGCCATAGTGGGTACTTGACTTCTCTTATGAATCCTGTCTCTAGCAGTGCTTGTATTTGTTCTTCCACAGCTTGGGATCGTTCTGGTCCAAGTTTTCTTCGCTTCTGTTGTACCGGCCGAGATCCTGGGTAGACTGCCAACTTGTGGCACATTAGCTTGGGGTCTATACCTGGGATGTCTGCGACTTTCCATGCGAAGAGGTCGACATTATCTCGTAAGAATTGTATCAGTAATTCTTTTGAGTCTCCTCTTAGGACCGTGCCGATATTAGTTATTTTGTCCGGGGTGTCTCCGATCTGAACCTTCTCTACCTCGCCTTCTGGGTGCGGCCGGAGTTCTTCTCGTCGATGAGCTCTGCCGAGCTCAATTGTATGAAACGCTTCTCCTCTGCCCCTGAGGTTTAAGCTCTCGTTATAACAACGACGTGCCATCTTTTGATCTGCTTTTATCGTGGCTATTCCCTCTGTAGTTGGGAATTTCATGCATAGATGTGGAGTTGAGACTATTGCGCCAAGTTGATTGAGTGTTGTTCGACCTATTAGGGCATTATAGGCTGAACTTACGTCGACCACAATGTAGTCTATTTTGAGGGTCCTGGATTAGTTTTCTTTTCCGAAAGTAGTGTGTAGTGATACGTATCCCAGCGGTTGTACCGGGGTGTCTCCTAGTCTGAACAGATTGTTCGGGTATGCTCTAAGCTCCTTTTTGTCTAAGCCGAGTTTGTCGAAGGCTATTTTGAATAAGATGTCGACAGAACTCCCTTGGTCTACTAGTGTGCGGTGTAGATTAGCGTTTGCCAGTATAATAGTGATGACCATGGGATCGTCGTGTCCCGGGATTATGCCGGATGCGTCCTCTTTAGTGAATGTTATTGCCGGGATGTTGGGTGCTTCCTCCTTTCCCTCGACATGATATACCTCTTTGAGATATCTCTTTCGGGATGATTTGGAGATCCCACCTCCTGCGAATCCGCCGTGTATCATGTGGACGTGTCTTTCTGGTGTTCGAGGTGATCGTTCAGCTCGTCCATCATCTTCATCTCTTCGTCTTTTTCTTTGGTCTTCATCTCGGGTGGCCAGAAATTGATCTAATTTTCCTTCTCTTACCAATTTTTCTATGATATTTTTCAAGTCGAAGCACTCGTTGGTAGAGTGCCCTCGGACTCGATGGTATTCACAATATTCCTTCCGGTTTCCTCCTCCCCTTTTGCCTTTGAGTGGTCGTGCTGGGGGGATCTTTTCTGTATGGCAGACTTCTTTGTATACATCGACCAGGGATGCCTTGAGGGGAGTGTAGTTATGGTATTTTTTGATTTTCTCCCCCTGTCGATCTTCTTTCTTTTTAGAGTCCTTATCTTTGTCTCGGTAGGAGGCCCCAAATTTTGAAGTTTCTCCGAGCCGAGCGTTCTCTTCCATGTTGATGTATTTTTCTGCTCGTTCCTGTACTTCGTTTAAGGAGGTGGGTTACTTTTTGATATAGATTGGCTGAAGGGTCCCTCTCGTAAGCCATTGATGAGCCCTATGATGGTGGCCTCGGTTGGTAAACTTTGTATGTCCATGCATGTTTTGTTGAATCTTTCCATGTAGTTGCGGAGGCTCTCCCTGTCTCCTTGCTTGATCCCTAGTAAGCTGGGTGCATGCTTGGCCTTATCTTTCTGGATGGAGAATCTGGCCAGGAACTTTTTGGCCAGGTCGTCGAAGTTTGAGATGGACTTCGGAGGTAAGTTGTCGAACCATCTGATCGCCGTTTTCGTGAGAGTTGTTGGAAAAGCTTTGCAGCGAACGGCATCTGAAGCATCAGTAAGGTACATTCTGATTCTGAAATTGCTGTGATGATGGTTGGGATCTGTGGTGCCGTCATACAAAACCATATCCGGGAGCTTGAAATCTTTTGGAATCTTGGTCTTCATGATTTCTCTGGTGAACGGATCTCGTTCTTTGCGTGAATTTTCCTCAGAAGTGGTTCGTGGAGCCTTTGATTTGAGGTTGGCCTCTAATTGCTGTAGTTTTTCTTCTAGTTCTCTGCGTCGCCGTACCTCTCTTTGTAGATCCTTTCCGATCTCCCGTTGTTGCTGGGTTTCTTTCTCAAGTTGCTTTAAGCGATCTTGAAGTGCTTCTATGGCTCCCGGATTTGGTGAGTTCTTGTCCCCGTTGGGTTCCGGGGTATCCTTTAGTGTAGTGTCCGCATTTTTGTGCGGTGTTCTGTTTTCTAGATCTGAGTCGTGGTCGTTGCCATGGCCGTCCGCCATGGTTTTGGGATGACTTCCAGGTCCCCAGCAACGGCGCCAATGTTCTGAGGGTTACCTGAAACTGGAGGACGATCTCGGATGAGATCTTCTGTACTGGTCGGAGATGACGTGTCCGGCTGGCTAATGACGGCCGGAGCTGTTGTGTCCGACTTGTTGGACTTGCAGTACGGCTGATCCTTGGCCACCGGAGGGTGGGGGGTACCTACAAGAGACTCCGATGCTTAAGTTAGCATGTGTATTAAACAGGTTTTATGTAGAATCAGAGTATGAGTTATACCTGGGTGCTCCAGTGTATTTATAGTAGTTGTTGAGTGACCTTTTTAGATAAGATAAGTTAGTTATCTTATCTTATCTTATCTTTGGGGTGAGATCAGCTTATCTTCAATGGAACCGCCCTTCTCTCTGTAGGCTTGGGCCACCTTTGGATTGGGCTGTGTTCCTTCATTTGGGCCCTTTACTGGGCTATTCTGTCGATTTGGCCGAGTTCTTCGTAAAGAAGTCGGTCCGCTTGACCTGAACAGGTCGGTCGCTTTGCTACTGAACATCCCGGTTCGGATAGCTCGACCCAGGGTATGAACACTGGGTAAACTGCCAACTTATGACACATTAGTTTAGGGTCTATGCCTGGCATGTCTGCGGCTTTCCATGTAAAGAGGTCGACGTTATCTCGTAAGAATTGTATTAGTAATTCTTTTAAATCTCTTTTGAGGATTGTACCGATATTAGTTATTTTTTCCGGGGTGTCCCCGATCTGAATTTTTTTCTATCTCGCCCTTTGGTTGGGGACGAAGATCTTCCCATCGTTGAACTCCGCCCAACTCGATTGTGTGGAACTCTTCTCTTTTGCCTCTGAGGTTTAGGCTTTCGTTATAACAGCGACGTACCATCTTCTGGTCTGCTTTTATCGTAGCTATCCCTTTTGAAGGTGGGAATTTCATACATAGGTGTGGGGTCGAGACTATTGCACCGAGTTGGTTGAGTGTTGTCCGACCTATGAGAGCATTGTAAGCTGAACTTACATTGACTACGATGTAGTCTATTTTGAGGGTCCTGGATTGGTCCCCTTTTCCGAAGGTTGTATGTAGTGGTATGTATCCTAGTGGTCGAACTGGGGTATCTCCTAACCCGAACAGACTGTTTGGATATGCTTTAAGTTCTTTTTCTTCTAAGCCGAGTTTATCAAAAGGCTGTTTTGAATAAGATGTCGGCAGAACTCCTTTGGTCTATTAAGGTGCGGTGTAGGTTGGCGTTTGCCAATATGATGGTGATAACCATGGGATCGTCGTGTCCTGTGATGATGCCGGACGCGTCTTCCTTAGTGAATGTTATCGCTGGATGTTGAGTGCTTCCTCCTCTCCTTCGATATGAAATACTTCTTTGAGGTACCTTTTGCGGGAGGATTTGGAGTTCCCTCCTACTGCGAATCCGCCATGTATCATGTGGACATGTCTTTCTGGTGTCCGAGGTGATTGTTCTGTTCGTTCGGTATCTTCATCCCTTCGCCTCTTTCTTTGATCATCATCTCGGGTGGCCAGGAATCGATCTAATTTTCCTTCCCTCACCAATTTTTCTATGATATTTTTCAAGTCGAAGCATTCGTTGGTGGAGTGTCCTCTGACCCGATGATATTCACAATATTCCTTCCGATTTCCTCCTCCCCTTTTGCCTTTGAGGGGCCGTGCTGGGGGAATTTTTTCTGTATGGTAGACCTCTTTGTATATTTCGACTAGGGATGCTCTGAGGGGAGTGTAATTTTGGTATTTTTTCATTTTCTCCCCTTGTCGATCTTCTTTTCTTTTAGATTCCTTGTCTCTGTCACGGTAGGAGGCCCCCGATTTTGAGGTTTCTCCCAATCGAGCGTTTTCTTCCATGTTGATGTATTTTTCTGCTCGCTCCTGTACTTCGTCTAAGGAGGTAGGGTACTTTTTTGATATAGATTGGCTAAATGGTCCCTCTCGTAGGCCATTGATGAGTCCCATGATGGCGGCCTCTGTTGGCAAGCTTTGTATGTCCATGCATGTTTTGTTGAATCTTTCCATGTAGTTGCGGAGGCTCTCCCGATCTCCTTGCTTGATCCCTAGTAAACTGGGGGCGTGCTTGGCCTTATCTTTCTGGATGGAGAATCTGGCCAAAAACTTTTTGGCCAGGTCATCGAAGTTTGAGATGGACTTTGGAGGTAAGTTGTCGAACCATCGGATTGCTGTCTTCGTGAGAGTTGTTGGAAAAGCTTTGTAGCGAACGGCATCTGAGGCGTCGGTAAGGTACATTCTGCTTCTGAAATTGCTGAGATGGTGGTTGGGATCTGTGGTACCGTCATATAAAGTCATATTCGGGAGTTTGAAGTCCTTTGGGATTTTGGTTTTCATGATCTCCCTGGTGAATGGATCCTGTTCTTTGCGTGAGCTTTTCTCAGGAGTTATCGGAGGGGCTTTTGATTTGAGATCGGCTTCTAATTGCAGTAATTTTTCTTCCAATTTTCGACGTCGCCGTACCTCTCTTTGTAGATCCTTTCCGATCTCTCGTTGTTGTTGGGTTTCTTTTTCAAGTTGCTTCAAGCGATCTTAAAGTGCTTCTATTGCTCCTGGATTTGGTGAGTCTTTGTTCCCGTTGGTTTCCAGGGCATCTTTCAGTGTAGTGTCCGCGTTTTTGTGCGGCGTTCTGTCTTCTGAATCCGAATCGTGGTCGTTGTCATGGTCGTCCGCCATGGTGATGGGATGACTTCCAGGTTCCCCGGCAACGGCACCAATGTTCCGAGGGTTACCTGAAACTGGAGGTCGATCTCGGACGAGATCTTCTGTACTGGTCGGAGATAACGTGTCCGGCTGGCTGATGACTGCCGGAGCTGTTGTATCCAATTTGTTGGATTTGCAGCACTGCTGATCCTTGGTCACCGAAGGGTGGGGGGTACCTGCAAGAGACTCCGATGCTTAAGTTAGCACGGGTATTAAGCAGGTTTTATGTAGAATCAGAGTATGAGTTATACCTGGGTGCTCCAGTGTATTTATAGTAGGGTGGGCTGACCTTTCTGATAAGATAAGTTAGTTATCTTATCTTATCTTTATCTTGAGTGAAGTCAGCTTATCTTTAAGGGAACCGCCTTTATCTCTGCAGGCTGGAACTGCCTTTGGATTTGGGTCGTGTTCCACTGTTTGGGCCCTTTACTGGGCTCTCCTGTCGATTTGGCCGATTTTTTTAAGAAGAGGTTGGACAGTCAGACCTGAAGAGGTCGGTCGCTTTGCCACCAATCATCCCGGGTCGGTCAGTTCGACCCAGGGTATGAACAGCGGCGGTGAAGGGAGAAGGGGGAAAGGACCCGGGGTGGGGGTGGGGGAAAGGGGAGAGGGAAGGGGAGAGGGGGAAGGAGAAAGGGGGAGGGGGACGGCGGTGGCGAAGCTTGGAGCCGCCGTCGCCGTGGTGGTCCCGTCGCCGTTGGAGATCGCCGCCTCTGCCTCGTCGTCTCTGCTCGCCGCCTCTGCTTCACCGCCTCGCCGCCTCTGCCTCTGCTTCGCCGCCTCTGCCTCGCCGTCTCTGCTCGCCGCCTCTGCTTCGCCGCCTCGCCACCTCTGCCTCTGCTCGCCGCCTTACCGCCTCTGCTTCGCCGCCTTGCCGCCTCTGCTTTGCCGCCTCGCCACCTCTACCTCGCCTCTGCTTTCTTGCTTCTGTTTGGTGTTCTTTCTGTTTCTGTTTGGTGTTGTTTCTGTTTCTGTTTGGTGGTGGTGGTTGTGGTTGTGGTTGTGGTTGAGGTTGTGGTGGTGGTGGTGCTGGTGGTGGTGGTGGTGGTAGTGCTGGTGGTGGTGGTGGTTGTGGTGTTGGTGTTGGTGTTGGTTGTGGTGGTGCTGTTGGTGTTGGTGGTGGTGGTAGAGGAGGTAATTGTGTTGGTAGTGGTGAGGGTATTTTTGTCCAAAAAAAATTAAAAGGACAATTTTAATACGAAAAAAATCGTTAAGGATGATTCTAAATAAAAAATTACGATGGGGACAATTTCGATTCGGACCCTCAACGTTGGAGACCAAAACAATACTTATCCCCTTATTAAATGATGAACATCTATATCATAACACATCCAAAGTATTAGATACTTAAACAGAACACATCTCTCTTTATTTACATCTTGGAACTCACTTTTAAGTATCTAAATTTGCATGTCTCAGAAATATTTTTTCTGAATACGATTCAATCACATTCTCATTCACTTTTAGCAATTTTAATTATTTGACTTGATTTTATAAATGTTCTCATCAGCGAATGATATTTTCTATAATTAATAAATATATTAAAAATAATTAATAAATTTGAGTAAATTAGACTCGCTAATTTTGGTAATTTTTAAAATTTTATATTAATCGCGAACCACCAGACTCTGTTGACCACTTGACCTCTCGAACGAGGCAACTGCCTTCTTCGAATCGAATTGTAGGTTCCCACGTATAAACCTCTTCCCGCCAAAATTAACAAACCCTTCTTCCCAGTTCCCACCTTGGTTCAGTTCACCAATCACCACCCTTCCACTTCCGGGTCTCCATTTCCAAACAAAAAACCTCAACCATCAATGGCTTCCACCAAACACTTCCTTTCTCTCTTTGTCCTCCACCTCCTCCTATCCATCTCCTCCTCTCTCCCCTCCTCCGCCATCCTCGACGCCGCTGAAATCCTGTCCGCATCCGGCTTCGACGCCATGGCAGTCAACCTTGAACTTGCCTCCCAGACCCTCGCCTCTCCAAGAACCCGCTCTCTTACCGTCTTTGCCCCGTCCGACGCCGCCTTCAAGATTCTCCAGCAGCCCACTCTTTCCCTCCTCCGCTACCACCTCCTTCCCAACGCCTTCTCCTTCCACAGCTTAATCTCACTCCCTTTCGGCGCCAACATCCCCACCCTTCTCCCATCCCACTCCCTCACCGTCACCACCACCACCGACTCCGCCGACAGTCTCTCTATTAACAACGTTACCGTCAACTCGGAGCCACTCTACAGAGACGCCTCTCTCGTTATCTTCACAACCGACCACTTCTTCGACCCGTACTTCCAGCTTCCAGCCAAAATCCCCCACCGCACTGGAACAACGGATCCTTATTCCTCCTCCGCCGCCGCGTGTTTTGCGGGAAGAAAGAACCACCGGAAGTCGTTCTCCTCCGGCGAAGCCTTTTCTTTCAAAGAAGCTAGCAGCGTTCTGAGATCCAAAGGCTGCTTCCTAATGGCTGAGCTTCTCGACACGCAGTTTCTCGCCATCAGGAACCGCCCACAGCTGACGCTTTTCGCCCCCATGGACAAGGTCGTTACGTCCACCAACGCCACAAGGGGCCACGTGGCAGCAACTAATAACAACAACCCAAGACTAAGAGGTCACTCGTCTATTCTTCGCCACCACCTCGTGCCTTGCAAGATCCTTTGGAGCGATCTTTTGACGTTGGAGGAGGGTACTCTAATTCGGACCTACGAGAGAGGGTTCACGCTCAACGTCACGAAGTCAACGGAAGACGTGCTATTGGTCAACGGCGTTCCGGTGATTTCCCCTGAACTTTATAACAGCGACTGGCTCGTCGTTCATGGCCTCCAAGAAGTGCTTTCGCCTTTGAAGGGCCGAAAAGGCAGAGGAGTAGAAGGTTCTGGAAGGATCTCGGAGGCAGCGGCGGAAGTTGGTAACGCGACGTCGTATGGGGAAGATAGCGCTGCGCAGCATTTCCACTTCTCTGTTTTCCATTAGGTGATAACGAAAAGATTATGTTTGCTTTTCTTGAAATTAAATTTCGGACTCTTAATTTTGTGCTGAGAATTGGGTTTTTGAAAAGATCATTATTTTAGTGAATATTTACAGTGATTATGAATGCGTCTTAACGGTTGAGGGGCTAACTCCCTAGTTAATAGTTAGGATTAATTAGTTCGCCAGGGCTATTTACAATGCAAATGCGTTAAACAATGATCATGTAAAGGTTTTCAACTAGGAATAGGTACTGTTGTATTTTCTTTCTTGCCTGGTTGAGCTGGAGTTCAGAATCCATATCTATCTGCACTTAGTTTTGAAAGCCTCACCAAGTGCATTTTTTAGGGTTTTTTTTTTTTTTTTTTTCATGAGCCTCAAAAAGTGTTAATTAGATTTGCCAAAGATTATAAAGATGACATTAAGTTGTTTTCCTTTTCTAGTGAAAAATGCTGAAGAATAATCCTTTCACGTGTCAAACAATTAGTCGAGATGAATCACGCATTACTCTCAGATTGGCCGAGATAAATTTCTGGGACTACTAATGTGTTATGCAGATTATTAACCAGTCAAGGTCAAACAATAACTTTGACGATTGTAAATAATTTTAGTGGTTGGAATATTGAGGAGAGAAACTTATTCCTTTATGGAATATTAATTTTATGTGCATCAAAATTTTTACTTTGTAAATGATAAAAGAAAAAAGAATTTTACAGAAAATAACCATATAAAATAAACTGATTTCACTTGAACAATTTAATATAAAGAACACTTAACAGAATTTCAGCCTTTCGAATAAAACGAAGAATTTAACAAAGTACAACAGAAACGAGATTAAATTTTGCAATAAAATTAAATTACAAAAACGTAAAGTACAAAATTTGTAAAGAGAAAATAAAGGAGATGGAAGAAACCTAAAAACAACTAACTCAAGACAAAATCTCAAAAAATTGCTGGAATGTGAGAGTTTGTGAAAGTGTGTTTGTAAAACCTATTTCCAACCTAAATCCCTTTGCAGCTCGTCAATTTATAGGGCCATTAAGCTCAAACACTTTGTGACACGTAACTTGCTCATCAATTTACCAAATAACTGTCCGGGCCTAATTCCTTGAATTTTAAAACTTATCTTCGAATTCTTCTTCGACAATCTCTCTCTCGACCTCCTTGAGTTTGCAATCAATTTTGGCTCATCGAACACAAGGACTACATTGGTCGAGTAACATAATGTCACTCTCCTTTCGTCATTGACTCTTGCAGATAAGGAGTCCAACCCCACATAAAAGCAACAAAAGCATTATAATTGTTGGTTAATCCAATTATCAAGAATGACAAGATTTTACAAGCAGATATACAAGTTAAACGATAGCACATCATAATTGGATATAGCAGATTCCCCACTAAAAACTAGATCTGAATATACTTGCAAAGGGTTCAACCAGTTAAAACAAAATTTAACTATAATTGTTGTCCGAAAAAGAGAATAAAATGTTAAACTGTATTTAGTAATTTCATCATATCTGTAATCCTCTACAATGATGAAATGAAGACAAACAGCAGGAATGAACGAAGAACAACGCTTAGACAAATGAGATAGCAAAGGAGGGTGGTAGTCCTTATTTTGGTTTTCAAGCTGCTTTTCAGGGTGAAGTGACAGGGGATTGATGAGTGAAGAGTATGCCAATTACTTGGATTTGTTTTTTTGGGTCGGTAAAACGCTTAACTGATTAAACCTGTTCAATTTAATCCGTTTTGACAATTTTTTAGGGTAGTTGCACCATGGAAGTGTAAAGAGAGAATACGGGAAGGGAGAATAAGATCTCAACAAGAATGAACTTTGCTCTCAAGTTATCGAGAATCATTGTGGAGAAGAGACATACAGTACAGAACATACATGTTACATGATGAAAATGGAAGCCGGGTGAACATCAAAATAATTTATGGGTATCGGAGGATCCACCAGAACTACTAAGCCACCAGAGTAATACAGTCACATCCGTCTTCCGATTCCATATCTGCACCTAACTTGCAAAGGCCACTATGCGAGGAGTCTCATTCACCCTCATCAACCCACTTTCCAAATTTTAGATTACGTCGGTAACCAAATGATGCGTTTCCATTAAATTGTCACTTCTACTGACTGGTCCGTTAAATCATGGTGCTTACGCACAACTCCATTGAATATTTATTACTCTTGTGTGTATTCTGTGGCAGCGTTGCACTGATTGGTTTGCGAGTTCCAATTGTCAAGGAGGTCTGAAACAGACTCCTCGAGCTTCTTTGCCTGAGGTCCTGTCCTAAGAACATTAACGTCACCCCAATTGGAGCATGGATCCCTCCACCAGCTCTTCAGGCCAGAGCACCATGCCCCTGGAACGGCTTGATTCCGTCCACGGTGGAGAATCTTCTCATCAATCATGTCCAGGACAGGGTCGTTGGCCCTGAACTGCCTAGCAAAAGCAGCTCCACTTTCTACCATCTTATTGTAATCAGAGATGTTAAGGTTCTGTGGTTCTATCTGTGGAGGATTGTCCCAGATCATGTATCGTAAGTCACCATTCACTGTTGTGTTCTTGAATTCTGGTGTATTGCAAATGACCGAGTGAAAATAACCTTCTTGAGATAACTTAACATTTGTAAAATACATGAGCAGTGTTCTAGGTAAATTATCCCAGCCAAAAAGGCAAAACTCGAGGAATGATCGACTCAAGATTACCCATGGTGAACCTGCAAGCGAAGGAAAGATTCACGAAAGACACCTCCCATTTGCAAAGATGGTGTTGCACTGACTGAATATGAGAGAATAGACTTGCCTGTGAAGATTTTGAAGGATTCAGGTGTCTTCCGCTTCTGTGTGGCTTGAAAAATTTTACTTCGCCTTGATAAATATATTGCTGGGTCAACTACGATAGGCTCAATTCTATCACTTCTGCATACATAAAAATACATCATAAATATATGATCTTTAATCATATGAAAGAGAGCCATGAAATAACAGCTAGAAGGATTAGCAGTAATTTTTATTACTCTTTCGATCCAAGGTCACTGGTATGGTCAATGAAATTGAGGTCCCTCCTAACAGAAGAGAAAACATGGGACAAATCTGGTACAGATAAAAGAGAGGGATTAGTAAATCAGAGAATTCTGATGGGAGGAAAAAACCAAAAATGGATCATATCAAGAAACAAAATCAGTTGTCCATAAACAGATCATGGAATGATTAAGTAAAAATTGTTCTCGGTAATATGTAGAGCATTTCATAACCTATAATAACATAACACTACAAGAGTTCTTGAGTTGGGAGTACAACATAGAATAAAACAAACAGATACACAATTAAATTGACTTGATCAAAACAAAGCACAAGATAATTGAGTTGACGAAATTCTTAAGTATATAGAGGATTTCATCAGCTAGACCATCAAAAGAAAATAAAATGATGGTATTGGACTGCAATACTGTTGAGAAAAGTTCATTGATGCCAAGCTTAATTGACACCTTTGGAACAACAAAGTTGATTTAAACGCTATGTCAGATCATTAACAACAACAAATAGAGTATAATTACTTGCAATCTCAGAGGCAAATGATATCCTATTCTTTAAAAGGGGAACGGGTGCAAGAGTTAACTAGCATCTCTCATAGGACATTCTCCAGATGGGGCAAAAGGAAAAGCAACAGTATATATTTCACATTTGAAGAGTGTTTTGACAAAAGCTTTAGTGTTAACATTTTATTCCACCTTCGATTTCCTTCCCAGAATATAGAACAGGTTATTAATAATGCTTTATCAAACTATTTTACTCATAAATTTGTTCTTCTGTACTGAATTGCATTGAACAAGTTCCCCTCTACACATATATCATTTACATGGTTTCTCTCCAGCCTTCATCTGCTCCATTGTCCACGATCTGGTGATAATTTGCATCTACAACTAGCAGTATTCGGTTCAATTCAGTACATAATATGTATCATGCTCATGGTGCAAAATGTAATTCTTTTCTTTTATAAAGTTTGACACTTCCTATTGAGAAACTTGAGTATCTACTTTTTTTCTTTGTTATTTATGACAACGGATGACCTATTCGCCGATATTAGATCCTCTTGTGACAATATCAATCATATTACTAATAGTATCATCATTGGAAAAGTAACTATACAGATTCAATTTATTCAGGATGCCTAAAACTACGCATCCAGATTAAGCCTTAAAAATACTCATTGTTTGCAATTTGTTCCCTTTACTCCAAAAGTTTTATTGGTTTCAATGATAAAAATGTTTTATTATAGTTTCAATTTTACAATAGAGTGTGGATAGTGGTAAAATGTTAACAATAATTTGAAAACCCCAAAATATCCTAATAAACCTCACTCCTGACTGGTTTTCTCAGATATCAACCCAAATTCAAAAGAGATAGCGAGATGGGTGTTTAACCCAAGTAGTATAACCCAAATATCATTATGTTTATCTAAGTTTGGTCATCTTTTTGGAAGTGGTGTTTCTTCATCTTCATCTTCTTGGAGGTGGGGGACCTTGACGGTGAAGATCAAGAGCAACCAAGACAAGGTAAAAAATTTTTTACATGGAATGCCACAATATTTGATCTGTCCATCATGTCAACCAAGCATGTAAACATATCCAACACAAACTTCAACAAAAGTGGAAGAACAAGTTGAGCCTGTAACACGATAAGCGACGCGAGACTAGCTGAAGGCTCTAACAAGAGATGCAGCAACAGTGAAACAAGAATGACAAAGTTGAATTTTGAGGTATTCAATTATTAGGAGTATTTTGGGGTTTTAATACTTCCCTTAACAATTTAGCATGTCATATTGAGCGAAATTGAAACCATAATCAACACTTGGGTATAATTGAAACCAATGAAACTCATGGGGTAAAATTGAAATATGGCAAACATTGAGGGGAATGAGGATTAAGAGACTGCTAATCTGGCAATAGAATATGCGGTTTGTGACTGTGTCATGGAGAAAATATGTATATAGGCAGTGTGAGGCTGCTATAGTATAGTGCCTCATTTTTATGTTCTTCTTTCCTAATTCAAATATGATTTTATTCTCAAGCAATAGAGTTGAGACCCAGCTTTACTGTCAGTAAATAATATACTATACCTATTCTCTCCCTTTTCTTGTGTGGTTTCTTACAATTTAGCATCAGAGCTCTCATCTTGGGAGCCGTGTGAGCCCATTGCTAATGCTAACATGGTAGGAAGGATATATATTCTTGAGAAAAGTTCAATGAGATGCTGCACATTGTGAAGGATTGACAGCGAAATCACTCGAGGGATCAATCTCTACCACGGAGAGAGATCCACAAGATGAACCTAGAGGACTGATGGGAGGGGGATCTAGGCTTTGGGGGAGATGCTTGCCACTTTCCTTACTGCCACAAAGAGCGTCGTAACTCTTGGTCTCACCACCAAGAGGGAGATACCCCCCTCATTCCCGCGGTGGGTTTTTGCAGTGGGGTGGTTGCTGAAGATAGAGCATTACTTTGTTGTAACTGAGAGAGACAAATGAATAGAGCTTGTGCTTCTCACACTAGAGTTGAGTGTTGAACTAGTTTCAAGCATAGGAGAACCAAGTTGCATTCCCTTCTTGGTATCAATTCAGGGAAGCGGTGTTGTGTACACTCCAACCAGGGGGCGGAGAAGGACCCATTTGGGACATTATTGAGGGTGAGACAAGTTGGGCCTGTAATGGATTACATAGACCAATTCGAAAAACTTCCTAGGCATATGTAATATGTTGATACCGAAATTCTTAAAGGAATCTTCACTAACAAGCTAAAACTTATTACAAGCTGAAATAAAAGCTTGGAGTTGGAGACATTGGCTGAAATCAAGGATTGAACCATATTGTTGGAGGAGAGGAACCGAGAATGGAAGGGAGGAGGTGTGAATCCAGTAGAGAAGGATTGGGACTTCAAAAAGGGCCAAAATCTAAGTAGCATTTGGAAGAGAGACTGAGACTAAGACTGGGAGACAAAGACTGAAATGAGTCTCAGTATTGTGTTTGGTGTAAAAGTGTACAGGACTGAATTATGTCTCCTATTTGGTTTGAAATAAAAGTAAAGAGTGAAATGTTGCAAATTACTTAAATACCCCTAAGATTATAAAACCTAATCCCTTTCTCAACCTATGTCAAATTTCACGAAGCTTCACCCCTTTTCTCCCCTGTGCTCGAAGAACTGAGCAGCGAGGACACAAGCCGTCCGTCAACCCCTCCGCCGGCACCGCCGCTTACGCTGGCGCAGGAGACTCTCCCGTCGAGCCTAGCGCACCACAGCATCTCCAAAGCTTCTCAATCGCGCCGCTAGGTACTCCACAAGGTCGTCTGTTTGGTGCCCTTCGCCGCCTCTGCATCTGCCTTGCCACCGCCACCGTCGTTCCTTATCAAGTCTGCTCTTCACTTTGGAGATGTGTCTCTGCTCTCCTCTCTTTCTCTTCGTCCCTGCTTTCCTCTTTCATTTGTCACATATCACCGAATTTGGGGGTGCATTTTTTGTCTAGATGATTACATAATCCCTAATTATAATTGGATTGATAACTTTGTATGCTAATTTTCAGGGACCTACTCAAGCTTAGATTCGCTTGCTGGAGCTACGACGGCGATGACGCAGCAGTGGTCCTGGCGACGAGAATATTAATGAATGAGAACCTGCAAAAAAAGTAGCCCTAATTTGATTTGCAGAAAGGGTAAACTTGGAATCAATTAATTAGAACGAGGGTATTTTGGTCATAAAATATTATTTAGATTTTAGTCTCTGTCCCCAAAAATTCTAGTCCCCTATATCCCCACTTTTTGGAAGTACTAAAATTTTGGAGACGGAGACTGAAATTTTAGTACCAGTCTTTGGGCCAACAAACATGATGCTGAGTCTCAGTTTTCCAGACTCCGTCTCAGTACCTCCAAATAAACGCTAGCTTAGGAATGGGATATGATCATATGAAGCATAAGGGGGTGGGTCAGCAAGGAAGGGAGCAGTTCCAAACCTTCCAAATTAGGAAAATAAAGAAGAAATGACAAAAGGAGATGTAGCTGGAATTAGGTAACAAGCTAGAGCACTGAGTATGCTCTCAGCAGCTCAAATTGCAATCATTTCCTAAAACTGAAAAATGACAGTGTGTACTCCTATTAGGGTAAGTCAGATCATCCCCTCCTAAGTCCTATCTAGGCAAGCTAACCCACTAGGACTCAATTCTTGTTATTTATATCTGGAACCTCCCCTATTTTCTCTTTTTTCTGTACATTTTCCTCCTATAAAATACTTCGTTAAATCCCTTAATTGGCCTTATTACCATTGGGGTCCTACCAAACACCCCTCTATTTCCCCGCTCCTCTTTCACTTTTCTGGTTCCCCCTCTCCCATCAAAAGCATCTTTATCCATTTTAACTCTAGGCTTCTTTTCCTTAGGCAACTCAAATGTTGTTTCAGTTCTGGCAGAAAATACACGCTTACATTCCATCGCAAAAATACTAATTAACTAGAAAACCTGTCTTGAGCAAATTCGTTAACCATGGTCAACACAAGTTTAAATGTGAATCATATTAATCCACAGCACCCAGTCCAGCCTGACAACCATATGACATTCAGATTTATAAATAAAAAACGAACTTAACTTTACAGTTCCAAATAACATAATAGAAGTAGAAAAGGTGAAATCTTAGAGGGAATATAACAATTAAAATATTTCATTCACTTCAATGCAACTACAATCATTATACACAATAGAGCTCAGCCAAACCTTCTATGATAGTTAATATTTCAAAGTACGTTAACTCCAACCTAATTGGAAGTCATATAATTGCATCAGACAAGTTCCAATTTACATAGGAAGAAAACCAGAGATATTTTAATATGTACCATTCTTGAAAGTATAGATATAGCATACACATTTTATCTTAATCTATCAATTATAGTATTTCATCTATAACTAAGCCTAAATCTTAAAAATGGTTGACAAATGACAATTAAGAATCAATTCAAATCACCTTAACTCTCCCTGTATGTTTAAAGACTAAATTGTGGATGATTTATGCAATTATATACCAAGTTTATTGAAGGTATACTATCAGTATTATCTAAACCACTACTGAAATGAGACAGTCTACCGTTTATCTTTGGTTTTCTTATCCCTACCTATTGTAACCAAACTCCAAGCCAATTGTAGTATAGAAACTATAAAAAAGCAGAAAAAAGGTCACAAAACTAGGGAATACAGAAATAAGAACACAATCACAATAAACAATTTTCCCATAATCTAGTATTAAAACTTGAGTATAATTTCTCATAACCATCACTAGAGAAACAAAAGTTTCTACTTCATATCACAACTCTAATTTCCTAAACCAAACCAAAACCAAAACAAAGCTCCTAAAAGATTAAAGAAACCTTCCCAGCTCATCATCAAACCAATACAGGCAACAACAATCTTTTCTTGCTATTGATTGGACTACCGCTATCCAGGTCCAACTACCAGAAACCTGACATTTGTAATTTTCTTAAAAAATATCCTTAACATTTAATTTCATTCAATTTATCCCTAACGATTTTTAATCCGTGTCAAAATTATCCTAGACGTTAACTCCATCTAAAACACTAGGGAAAAAAGTGCACAAATCGAAATATTTGTGGACAAAATTGAATCAAAATAAATGTTGGGAGTATTTTTGAATAAAAAAATCGCAGAAGTTAAAGACAAAAAGCATGCTTTCCTCTCGTTTTTAACCTAACTGAAGTCAAGGTCTGGACTCGAGGACATTTTCCATTCCCAATTTAAACGCTACCTTATCAAAGAAATGAAGAAAGAAAGAATTCACAGTAGAAACTACAAAGTGCAAACCCATGAACCAAAACAGAATTTACCGTATTGGCATTACCATCCTGGGTGATGAGGGGATAATCAAGGGCACTCAAAGTGACAAACCAATCCCAACCACCATCCAACTTCATCATAATGGCAGCAGCTCTGAGAGTGATGGCAATGTTCGATGACCCCAAATACGTCACATAATCAGCCTTCCCGACCACATCAACGTTCCCGAAGGCCTGTATCGCCGGCACCGACGTCACTGCCGCCGCGAGTCTCCGCCTCTCTTCGTCCCCAGCGTCCTTCCCAAGATGAAGCAGGTAACGGTTTCTTGGGTGGTAGATTGCCAGCAACAGGCGGAAGGCGCGGTCCTTATCGCCTCTGCTGCCAGTGATGAAGTAGGCGAATGCGGGAGGGTACAGAGCACCGTGATTTACAATTGAGGGGAAGGGCTTTGGAGATGTTAAGGAAGTGAAAGAAGAGAGAATGATCATGAGGGATAGGAATGCTGCAGTGAAAAGGGTGAAGAGCCATTTCTTCTCAGCACCCATCAAATAGAACTACGAGAATCACGATGAAAATGGTAACTACGGTTGGTGTTGGGGGCTTGGGGCCGCATATGGCACCATTGTAGCCAGTACCATGGTTTTGGAAACCGGTTCGAACAGTAAGAAATTGGTTTCGGTGACAATCAAAATTGTTAACCCAAATGATGTTGAATCGGAAAATTAACCGAGAATCAGTCGGTCGAACCCAAATTTGGAAACTCGACCGAGTTTTTTTATTTTGAATTTTTAAAAAATAAATATATAATACTTAAAAAGTTAAAAAGATTTTTATTTTAATGCGTTGAGTAAAGTATTATTTTTGTCCCCAACGTTTGGGATAAGTTCCAAAGTTGTCCATAACGTTTCAATCGTCCTATTTAAGTCCCTAACGTTTCAAAATTGACTCAATGTTGTCCTACCGTTAGGGATCCGTTAACAGAATTGACGGCGGGACAAAATTGAGACGATTTTGAAACGTTAGGGACTTAAATAGAACGAAAACGTTAAGGACAAAAACAATACAAAAAATAAATTTTAATTTAATTTTATCTTTCAATAATATTAATTTTTTACTACATAGTATTCAATTATTTTTTAATTACATTTAAATAAATTACACTTAATCACATTACTTTTATTTTAAATAAATTTATTTTTTTATAATTTTAAAAAATTTTGATACATTAGAGACAAAAGGTATAATTTATATTTTATTGTATATATATTATTTTTTTCCTTTCTGCAAGTTTATATACTAATCATTCTACAAACATTTCATGATAACTAAAAATCTTTACGGGTAAAATTGTAAAAAAATTTAATTTATTTAAAATAAAAGTAATATGATTAAGTGTAATTTATTTAGATGTGATTAAAAAATAATTGAATACTATGCATAGTAAAAAAATGATGTTATTGAAGGATAAAATTAAAATTTATTTCTATGTATCATTTTTGTCCCCAACGTTTTCGTCCTATTTAAGTCCCTAACATTTTAAAATTGTCTCAATTTTGTTCTGCCGTCAATTCTGTTAACGGATCCCTAATGGCAGGACAACATTGAGTCAGTTTTGAAACATTAGGAATTTAAATAAGACGATTGAAACGTTAGGGACAACTTTAGGACTTACCCCAAACGTTGAGGACAAAAATGATACTTTACTCTTAATGCGTTATACATGTGTTTAATTATATTCGTTATTTTAGACACCTTTTAGTTTGTGTATATAATATATTAAGACATAGATATTGAAAAATAGACACTTAAGACATCCTATTATATAAAAATAAGGTTCATGAATTAGTGCATTTAAGACGTGTCACACATCTAAGATCATCCACGTATTTTTATTACATTATTTATGCTCATTGCATCATTTAGGACTAAATTTTTTTTTGCATGGTCCTTATTATAATAACACCCCTATATCAAAACCATCTATATTATAACACATTTTTGATGATTTTATCTCATTTTTTGTATCCTTCTTTTTCAGCTTGCTTTATATGTATATTTACCCCTGAAATTTAAAATTTTAAAATTTAAAGTCAAAATCAAAAGTTAAAAAGGGATTCATTTTCATTATTTACGTTCTCTCTTCATTCTCTGTTTTTATTTTTTTTCCTATTCTTTTTCTTCTTCGATTTTCCTTCAATTCATCATAATCTTCAGTTCCTCCTCTTCTTTTTTTTTCTCCTCTTATTTGGTTCATTTCTCCGTTCACTGACTTCTTCCGAGTCTAAGTTGGAGGTGGAGATCATAAATTTTGTGTATGCACTAACACACCAAGGTAGAGAAAGTCATTTTATGATGTCACTGTACCTCAAGGCTCCAACATTCGGGAAAGTCGTCGGGGTGGAGGCAATGCCAGCGATGTTAGAAGGGTTACGACGGTAGAAGAGGTGGCGACCACTATGGTGGTGGACGATGGTATGCTAGTGGTGGTTATAGTAATTGCGGTGAAGTTCGTGATGGTTATCGATGTTGTTGTGATGAATATGGAGGAGGAAGCGGCGGAGGAGAGTAGATCGTTGGACAGTACTAAGTGGTGGCCACAGAGAGTACATATAGTGCGAGTGTGCGACTATAAAAGCAGAGAGCATAGCAACAATGGCCAAAACAGAACAGTGAGATATTACCGACAACCGGAGCAGATTTGCATAGTTGTTATTTTTTGTGTTTTAACTAATTAATTAGATAAATTATGTAAATAATTATTATTTGTTTAATCTGCAAATTTATTGTATCAAATTAAAATTTTTTATTGAAAATTAATTTGAAAAAATTTCATTTGTATATGTTCATTTTCATTAGCCTAGAAGAAGGAAAAAGTTTAGTAACAAAAAATTTTCAGCCATAATTAGCCAAAATTTTTCATAATTTACTTCGTTTACATCACTTAATAACAGTTTTATTTTTTATTTCACTCTCTTATCATTCCACTTATCATATTCCTATCAACTTCACTTATTAATCATATTATTTATAATATCATATCCCTTACTATTAGGTATTCTTGTAATCAATACTTAATATTCTTTTTTATAATTTTTAATACATTAAATAATAATAATAATAATAATAATAATAATAATAATAATAATAATAATAATAATAATAATAATAATAATGGACGGTAATGATAATATATATTAATTGAGTTAATTGCACTTGATTCTTTGTTTCCTTAAGGCATTTAATATCAATCAATAGAGATACGAAAAAATCATTAATTCTTTATTTCCGTTAAGGCATTTTAATTGCACTTGATTTTTTGTAATATATACCTTCTATTAATTCAATTATAATCATTCAAAAATCATGACTCTAATACCATTGCAAGCACAATAGTATATAAGTCAAGAAATTTTACAAGAAATTGCGTTTATCATTGCAAATAGTATGGCATTTGAATTCGACCTTAATACGGTACCTATGGTAGAAGGTGCTGATGAAGAATTTGAACAACAGACGGACTCACCCGACAAGGTTGTTGTCAGTCAACCAATTTTTGAGAATATGAATAACACACTAGCTTTTATGAGGTATGATAATAAACTGATTTAATTTTTTTGTGTGCTTTTATGTGCATTTATAATTATATTGTACTAACTAAATTCATACACATAACATTCATACGTTCATATACATAACATCCATAATTACATACAACTAACATCTAAAAATTAAATTTATGTTTATTAGATATTACATCCACACACACACACACACACATATATATATATATATATATATATATATATCATTTTTTAGTTATTGCATAAGTAACTATAAAGTTAACACAGATGTTTTTAAATTTTATCATAATTGAATTTAAAAAAATATCAAATTCTTAAATTAATTTATTCAATTGATAAATTTACTCATAACATCCATAGATTCATACAAATAACATCCAATATTTCATGTTAATAACATCCATAATTTGTACTCATAATATTCATAATTTCATACCTATATGATGTCTATAATTAATAAATTTTTATAATTAATATTATCAAATTTTAAACTATACATCTTATTATATTTTTCAAATTATCTCATATGTGCACTAATAGATCATAATTTTAATTATTTTAATATTTTTATTTAATATTCATATGTATGCTTATTTATTGATTTTAATATAACGAGTTAATAATTATTTTTAAAAAATTATTTTTTAATTTTTGTTTATATTTTATGTTTTATTTGTTAATAGTCTATATGTAAAATATAAGTTGTATAGTTGGAGTTGTTAAAAATTTTTAATTTAATTTTCATAATTTTTGCAGAGAATTATTGCATTTTAATGGATAATAATGTGATTGAGAGATGTTAGAAATTTGATTTGGGAGAAACTGAATTTGATTTTGGAAAAAACATTAATGACTCCAAACATGCACCAAAATAATAGGTGATAAAAAGGATAAGTGATAAGGAGTTACATGTCACTTACTTATCAAGAGAATGAGAATTTTTATGTGATATTTTTTTATTATAATTATATTTTGGCTACCTAGCATCACCTCCAAAAGAATATGTTTTCCAGTTCTCTTCTTCTCATCATTCTTGCTTTCGGTCTCTAATATCGGAGCAGCAATGCTCAATAGCAAAATCAAATTAGTGAATCTCCTTATTGGTTTGCTATTTTTGGATTTTTTTGTCATAGTAATGTTTTTTGAACTGGTTGTAATTATGGTTTTTACTGTGAATAGAGTTGTGATTTAATTTTCAGTTTAAGATTTATGTATTCTCGGTTTTTAAAATTGTGGCTTTTGTTTTAAATAGATGCAAATTTTCGTGAAAGCTTTCATGGGAAAGGCCCTCATCTTGGAGGTGCAAAGTTTCAATACGATTAATTGCAAGTGCATCTTTATCTACTATAGCAGTCTATCAATTTGGTAAAGATAAAGAATTTATATTTGCTGCTGCAAATGGAAAGAATAATCCTGAAACGTGTTTATATGCCATTGCTTAGGGGATGTCAATCTATTGTTCTATATGCCATGTTAATTTTTTTCTTTTTAAAAATACTATGAGTTTGATATATGTGTATCTTAGCATATTTATGCAGTGAAAGTTGAGATGTCACTTCTTGACAATTGTAGGCAAGCACTCAGTCTATCAAAAAATCCTTCATTATATTGGAAATAATTCTAATCTATATGAGCAAGCAATATCTATAATTGGTCGTAGTCTCTCTTCTCTTGAGAAAGATAACTTAAGACCATGTTTTGGTTTCGGCGATGGTTAGTATCTCTTTCTGATTTTACAGAGAAATTCCTGTATGTTGTTTATCTTCTATTGACTACAATGAAGTTGTTTCTGCAACTTCTACACATAATCAAAATATGTTCAATTTTGTTGTTGATGGTAGATATTGTAATGGTTTTAAACAACACTTGAATGTTACAGAAGAATGAACATTTTGAGAGAGAAGAGGAGATGCAAAGTGGTCATGCATGGTAAAAGTACGTATTTAATCCACTTCTTAGAATTAAACTTTTTTCTTATTGTATGATTTTTCATCATGAAAAGTCTACATATAATGCTATGTTGATCACTTTACCACAATTTATTATACTCTATCAAATCTAGATCACCTTATGGTAGCACGAATACCTACATCTTCGTACTGTTGTACTAGCAAGTGCACTGGTTCGTCCAAGTAATACCTGAGCAAGTTAGAGTCGATCCCATGAGGATTGTTGGCTTGAAGCAAGCTATGGTTATCTTGCAGGTCTTAGTCAGGCGAAATCAGAAGGTTGTTGGAAGAGTTGTCAAATTTGCATTAAAAGAAATATGAGAAGGGAATAAGGTATTTTGTCAAAGAAATCAGTAAGATGGTTATAATTGAGGATTGGAGTTGCTTAGCCTTTCTGAGTTAACTCTGGTATTACTGTCTTCCTTTCTTGTGAGTGATCTCTTCAATGGCAGGCTGTAAGTGATTAACGCCTTTATTGAGATGTCGTCAATACTCTTCTGGATCTGAACTCCAGGGTTAGTGTGGATCCATCTCTGCTTGAGGGTGAAGCACGTACAGTCCATTCTCCTCAATGATCCTACTCAAAACGCCACAGATAAGGTCGGATCTTCCGGATCAAAGAATATTGCATCATTGGGTTCTAGCCTCTACCACAGAGACCCTAATCTCCCCATAAATCGGCTGAACTGGTGTATCGAGAAGTCCCCAACGAAGTCGTGGATTACCCGTCTGAGAGATGTGTGATTCAAGCTGGCAGTTAGTGCTTTCCACTGAAGTATTCACACGAACTCAAGTAGACGCGAGTGTTTGTCAGGCACGTTTATCTTAGTATGATGAACAGAGCTGATTGTCACTGATCATCCTATTCACCATGCTGAAGTACGAATATACATCTTAGAATTAATCACACACGGATCGAAGAAAAATAGTAATACTTTTATTAATTTATAGGACTAGCAGGGCTCCTCCCCTCAACCTAGGAGGTTTAGAAACTCATACTGATGAGAAATATAATGATAAATTCGAAAATATGGTAAAGGTAAAGTAAAGTTATCAAAAGGTTTCTGAATAACATGAATCAAATCCCTTAAATACTAAACTAATGATTAGTAAGGGTAAAACAGTCTTTTTAGTGCAAAAAATTATTTGAAATTGTGCAAAAACACATAAACTCAAAGTAGAATCCAAAAATGTGAATTTTATACTAAAACCTGTAAAAACTTAATAAAAACTAAATAAAACATACTAAAAATTATATGAAAACTATGCCAAAAAACGTATAAAATATCCGCTCTATCACCTTACTCGCACCAAATCTTTGAAGAAGAATTCTATACATGTTAGTCAATATCATCCGGCTAAACTACATGCTGATAACTCTTATGCTAATAATTTAAGGACTCTTTTATCTAACATAGTTACTAGTGAGTCCCATATCTGATTAAATTCCTTTTTTAATTTTAAATCCTATAACTATATATAAAAACAAGGTTCATATGTTAGTGTGTTTCGGATGTGTCACACATATAAGATCATCCACGTATTTTTATTACATTATTTATGCTCATTGCATCATATAGGACTAAAACTTTCTTGCATCGTCCTTATTACAACAACACTCCTACATCAAACCATCTATATTATAACACACTCTTGATGATCCTGTCTCATTTTTTTTATCCTTCTTTTTCAGCTTGCTTTATATGTATACTTACCTCTAAAATTTCAAATTATAAAACTTGAATTCAATATAAAAAGTAAAAAAGGGATTCATTCCCATTATTTACGTTTTCTCTCCATTCTCTGTTTTTATTTTTTTCTATTCCTCCTCTTCTTCGGTTCTTCTTTAATTCATCTTAATCTTCATGATGAGCAGATTTATACGCTTTTTGGCATTATTTTTAGGTAGTTTTTAGTATGATTTAGTTAGTTTTTACTATGTTTTTATTAGTTTTTATGCAAAATTCACATTTCTGAACTTTACTATGAGTTTGTGTGTTTTTCTGTAATTTCAGATATTTTCTGGCTGAAATTGAGGGACCTGAGCAAAAATCTGATTCAGAGGCTGAAAAAGGACTGCAGATGCTGTTGGATTCTGACCTCCCTGCACTCGAAATGGATTTTATGGAGCTAAAGAAACCCAATTGGCGCGCTCTCAATTGCGTTGGAAAGTAGACATCCAGGGCTTTCCAGCAATATATAATAGTCCATATTTTGCCCGAGTTTTGACGACGCAAACTGGCGTTCAAACGCCAACTTCCTGCCCTATTCTGAAGTTAAGCGCCAGAAACAGGTTACAAACCAGAGTTAAACACCACAAACAAGCTGCAACCTGGCATTTGACTCCAAGAGAAGCCTCTACACATGTAAAGCTCAATGCTCAGCCCAAACACACACTAAGTGGGCTCCAGAAGTGGATTTCTGCACTATCCATCTTAGTTTACTCATTTTCTATAAACCCTAGCTACTAGTTTAGTATAAATACTACTTTTAGAGACTTACTATGTATCTCATGACATTTTCACATCTGAACATTATATTTCTGACGGCATGAGTCTCTAAACCCCATGATTGGGGGTGAGGAGCTCTGCTGTGTTTTGATGAATTAATGCAATTGCTGCTGTTTTTCATTCAATCACGCTTGTTTCTATTCTAAGATATTCACTCGCACTTCACCTTGATGAATGTGATGATCCGTGACACTCATCATCATTCTTACCTATGAACGTGTGCCTGACAACCACCTTCGTTCTATCTGCATTAGCTTGAGTGTGTATCTCTTTGATTCCTGGTTCACGTGTTTGATTGCATCTCCTGACAACGAGCATTCGAATCCGTGAGATCAGAGTCTTCGTGGTATAGGCTAGAATTATTGGCGGCCATTCCTAAGATCCGAAAAGTCTAAACCTTGTCTGTGGTATTCCGAGTAGGATCTGAGATGGGATGACTGTGACGAGTTTCAAACTCACGAGTGCTGGGCGTAGTGACAGACGCAAAAGGATCAATGGATCCTATTCCAACATGAGTGAGAACCGACAGATGATTAGCCGTGCAGTGACAGCGCATTTGGACCATTTTCACTGAGAGGACGGATGGTAGCCATTGACAATGGTGATCCACCAACATATAGCTTGCCATGGAAGGAGCGTTGCGTGCGTGAAGAAGAAGACAGTAGGAAAGTAGAGATTCAAAAGACAAAGCATCTCCAAAACCTCAATCTGTTCTCCATTACTGCATAACAAGTATTTATTATTTTATGTTATTTACTCTTCATAAACCCAATCATTTTTATTACTAATTTCCTGACTAAGAATTACAAAGTAACCATAGCTTGCTTCAAGCCAACAATCTCCGTGGGATCGACCCTTACTCACGTAAGGTATTACTTGGACGACCTAGTGCACTTGCTGGTTAGTGGTACGAGTTGTGAAAAGTGTGATTTACAATTCGTGCACCAAGTTTTTGGCGCCGTTGTCGGAGATTGTTCGAGTTTGGACAACTGACGGTTTATTTTGTTGCTTAGATTAGGAAATTTTTTTCTTTTTGGTTTAGAGTCTTCTATTATTGTTTTGGTTGAAAATTTCTTTTAAATTCTTATTTTCTTTTTCAATTTTTTCAAAAAATTTTATAAACTAATAATTGAGTTTTTCTGTTTGAGTTTAGTTTCATATTTTAAGTTTGGTGTCCTTTGTGTTTCTGTTTTCCTAAAATTTTTTTTTTCAAAAGTTGTTCTTAGTGTTCATCATGATATTCAAAGTTTTCCTGTTTGTTTCCTTTGTTTTGATCTAAAATTTAAGTTTGGTGTCATTTTTACTGTTTTGCTCTTTCTTCATTAAATTCAAAAATATCTTTTCTCTTTATTTTAAATAATTTTCGAATTTTCCTTTAAAAATTCAGATTTTTTATTTTAAAACTTTTTATTCTATCTTATCTTAGTTTTGAAATTTCAAAATTTAAAATCTTTTTCAAAAATCATATCCAAAGTTTTTCAAATCTTCTTAATTAAGTAATTATTTTAGTTTTCAATTTTATTTTTCTTACTTTTCGAAATCTATATTTAATTTCTAATTACTTTATTTTATTTTTTTACTTATTTATTCGTTTTTTTTATAAAATAAAAAAATAATAAAAATATATTTTATTTGCAATTCATATCAATTCCCTTCTCTCCATCATGGACTTAAGTGGAAATGAACAGTCCAGAAAGACTCTGGGGTCATATGCTAACCCCATTACTGCTGCATATGGGAGTAGCATCTGTATACCTCCCATCAAAGAAAGCAGTTTTGAGCTAAATCCTCAGCTCATTGTCATGGTGCAGCAAAATTGCCAGTATTTCGGTCTTCTACAGGAAAAACCTACTGAGTTTCTGGCGCAGTTCTTGTAAATTGCTGACACAGTGCGTGACAAGGAGGTAGATCAGGATGTATATAGGCTGTTACTGTTTCCGTTTGCTGTAAAAGATCAAGCTAAAAGGTGGTTAAATAACCAACCCACAGCAAACATAAGAACATGGAAACAGTTATCAGACAAATTCCTGAATCAATATTTCCCTCCAAAAAGGATGACACAGCTAAGGTTGGACATCCAAGGCTTTAAACAAGAGGATGATGAATCCCTTTATAATGCCTGGGAGAGGTACAGAGGGATGCTAAGGAAATGCCCCTCTGAAATGTTTTCAGAGTGGGTGTAATTAGACATCTTCTACTATGGGCTTACAGAAAGAGCTCAGATATCTCTAGACCACTCAGCTGTTGGATCTATTCACCTGAGAAAGACTATTGAAGAGGCTCAACAGCTTATTGATATAGTTGCTAGGAATCAGCATATGTACATAAGTAATGAGTTCTCTATGAAAGAAGAAGCTAAGGCAGTATCAACTGACTTTAGTCCTCAGGAACAAGTTGCTGAACTCAATCAGCAACTATCTTCTATAACAAGGCAGTTAGCAGAATTTAAAGAGATGCTACAAGAGACCAGAATTGCTAACAAGGATATGGAATCACAATTGAATCAGACTAAACAGCAATTATTAAAATAGATAACAGAGGAATGCCAAGCAGTTCAATTAAGAAGTGAAAAAACGCTAAACACTTCAACTCAAAGCAGCAAAAAGCCAAGAAAAGAACAGCTGACAGAGGAGGAGCAACCTGCTACCCAAAATCCTTCTAAGGACAGTAAGAGCCCAGAGAGGAATAGGTCTAGCAATCAAACGCCAGAACAGGTGAAAAACTGGCGTTAGACTCCAAATCCACGTCCAGTTCTGGCGTTCAGACGCCAGAAAAGGGTAGGAATCTGGCGTTAAACGCCCAATCCATGTCCAGATCTGGCGTTCAAACGCCAGTGAGGGATCAGACACCTACAAGTGCTGATACTAACTCCCTCAAGAAGGCTTCTCAACCTGCCTCTGTAGGTAATAAACCTGCAGCAACTAAGGTTGAAGAATATAAAGCCAAAATACCTTATCCTCAGAAACTCCGCCAAGCGAAATAGGATAAACAATTTGCCCGCTTTGCAGACTATCTCAGGACTCTTGAAATAAAGATTCCGTTTGCAGAGGCACTTGAGCAAATACTCTCTTATGCTAAGTTCATGAAAGAGATCTTAAGTCATAAGAAGGATTGGAGAGAAACAGAAAAAGTTTTTCTCACTGAAGAATGCAGTGCAGTCATCCTAACAAGCTTACCAGAGAAGCTTAAGGATCCAGAAGCTTTATGATACCATGCACATTAGAGGGTACTTGTACCAAGACAGCTATATGTGACCTTGGGGCAAGTATCAATCTAATCCCTGCATCCACTATCAAAAATCTTGGCTTGGATGAAGAGGTCAAACTAACCCGGATATGTCTTCAATTTGCTGATGGCTCCATTAAATACCCATCAGGCATAATTGAGGACATAATTGTCAAGGTTAGGCCGTTTGCCTTCCCTACTGACTTTGTAGTGCTGGAAATGGAGGAGCACAAGAGTGCAACTCTCATTCTAGGAAGACCATTCCTAGCAACTGGACGAACCCTCATTGACGTCCAAAAAGGGGAGATAACCCTAAGAGTCAATGAGGATGAGTTTAAGTTGAATGTTGTCAAAGTTATGCAGCATCTAGACACATCAGAAGACTGCCTGAGCGTTGATATTATTGACTCCCTGGTGGAAGAGGTCAATATAACTGAGAGTCTCGAATCAGAGCTAGAGGACATTTTTAAAGATGTTCAGCCTGATCTGGAGGAACCAGAGGAAATAAAAGAACCTCTGAAAACTCCTCAGGAAGAGGAGAAACCTCCTAAATCCGAGCTCAAACCACTACCACCATCCCTGAAATATGCATTTCTGGGAGAAGGTGATACTTTTCCTGTAATCATAAGCTCTGCTTTAGAGCCACAGGAAGAGAAAGCACTAATCAGGTGCTAAGGACACACAAGACAGCTCTTGGATGGTCCATAAGTGATCTTAAGGGCATTAGCCCAGCTAGATGCATGGACAAGATCCTATTGGAGGATGATGCTAAGCCAGTGGTTCAACCACAGAGGCGGCTAAATCCCGCCATGAAGGAGGTGGTGCAGAAAGAGGTCACTAAATTACTAGCGGCTGGGATTATTTATCCTATTTCTGATAGCCCCTGGGTAAGCCCTGTCCATGTTGTCCCTAAGAAGGGAGGAATGACAGTGGTTCATAATGAAAAGAATGAACTGGTTCCTACAAGAACAGTTACAGGGTGGCGTATGTGTATTGACTACAAAAGGCTCAATACAGCCACCAGGAAGGATCATTTTCCTTTACCATTCATAGACTAGATGCTAGAGAGACTAGCAGGTCATGAATACTACTGCTTTTTAGATGACTATTCAGGTTACAACCAAATTGTAGTAGATCCTCAGGACCAAGAGAAAACAGCATTCACATGTCCATATAGAGTATTTGCATACAGAAGAATGCCTTTTGGTCTGTGCAATGCACCTGCAACCTTTCAGAGGTGCATGCTCTCTATCTTCTTTGATATGGTAGAGAAATTTCTGGAAGTCTTCATGGATGAGTTCTCAGTATTTGGAGACTCATTTAGCTCCTGTCTTAACCATCTAGCACTTGTTCTGAAAAGATGCCAAGAGACTAACCTGGTTTTAAATTGGGAAAAATGTCACTTTATGGTAACTGAAGGAATTGTCCTTGGGCATAAAATTTCAAACAAGGGAATAGAGGTGGATCAAGCTAAGGTAGAGGTAATTGAAAAATTACCACCATCCACCAATGTTAAGGCAATCAAAAGCTTTCTGGGGCATGCAGGATTCTATAGGAGGTTTATAAAGGATTTTTCAAAAATCACAAAACTTCTGAGCAATCTGCTAGCTGCTGACATACCATTTGTCTTTGACACAGGGTGTTTGCAGGCCTTTGAGACTCTGAAGGCTAAGTTGGTCACAGCACCTATCATTTCTGCACCAGACTGGACATTACCATTCGAACTAATGTGTGATTCCAGTGACCATGCCATTGGTGCAGTATTGGGACAGAGGCATAACAAGCTTCTGCACGTCTTTTACTATGCTAGCCGTGTTTTGAATAACGCACAGAAGAATTACACAACCACAGAAAAGGAGTTGCTTGCAGTGGTTTATGCCATTGACAAGTTCAGATCTTATTTAGTAGGATCAAAAGTGATTGTGTACACTGACCATGCTGCTCTAAAATATCTCCTCACAAAGTAGGATTCAAAACCCAGACTCATAAGATGGGTGTTACTTCTGCAAGAGTTTGATATAGAAATAAGAGACAGAAAAGGGACAGAGAATCAAGTAGCTGATCACTTGTCCCGGATAGAACCAGTAGCAGGAGCGACCCTCCCTCTTACTGAGATCTCTGAAACCTTTCTGGATGAGCAATTGTTTGCTATTCAGGAAGCTCCGTGGTTTGCAGACACTGCAAACTATAGGGCTCAGTAATGTCAAGCTATTGACCGTAAATAAGCGCTTATTAGGAGGCAACCCAATCTTATTTATCTATGTTAATTATTTTTTCATTTCATTTTCCATTGTTATTTTATGTTTTCTTTAGGTTGATGATCATGTGGAGTCATAAAAACAGCTGCAGAATTAAAGCAGAATAAAAAGCAGCATAAAAAATAGCACACCCTAGAGGACAGACTTACTGGCATTTAAACGCCAGTAAAAAGCATCAGACTGGCGTTTAACGCCAAAAAGAAGCATCAAGCTGGCGTTAAACGCCAGAAATAGGCTACAGCTTGGCGTTTAACGCCAGAAACAAGCACCAAGTTGGCGTTCAACACCAAGAAAGGGGAAAAAGCTGGCGTTTAACGCCAGAAACAAGCAGCAGTATGGCATTAAATGCCAGGATTGCACTCTAAGGGTGTTTTGCACGCCTCAATGGAGCAGGGATGCTAAGTCCTTGACCCCTCAGGATCTGTGGACCCACAAGATCCCCACCTACCCCACCCTCTTTTCCATACTCTCTTTACCACTCACATCCATCCATCATAAACCCCTCATACACACTATCACCCTCCCTTGGCTGAACCCACCACACATCTCCATCTCCTCCTTTCTTTCTTCTTTTGCTCGAGAAAGAGCAAACATTTTAAGTTTGGTGTGGAAAAAGCCCCGCTTTTTAATTTTCCATAACCATATGGCACCTTCCATGAGATTAGAGAAGATCAAAGAGCTATGAGGGAGGAGCAACAAAGGCAAGAAAGAGACATAGAGGAGCTCAAGAGCACCATTGGTTCTTCAAGAGGAAGAAGACGCCACCCTTACTAAGGTGGATCCATTCCTTAATCTCCTTGTCTATTTATTTTTTCTGTTTTCATTCTCTATGCTTTATGTTTATTTATGTTTGTGTTTTTCTTGCATGATCATTAGTGTCTAGTGTCTATGCCTTAAAGCTATGAATGTCCTATGAATCCATCACCTTTCTTAAATGAAAAATGTTTTTAATCACAAAAGAACAAGAAGTACATGATTTCGAATTCATCCTTGAAATTAGTTTAATTATTTTGATGTGGTGACAATACTTTTTTTCTCTGAATGAATGCTTGAACAGTGCATATGTCTTTTGAATTTGTTGTTTATGAATATTAAAATTGTTGGCTCTTGAAAAAATGATGGAAAAGGAGAAATGTTATTTGATAATCTGAAAAATCATAAAATTGATTCTTGAAGCAAGAAAAAGCAGTGAAAAGCAAAGGCTTGCGAAAAAAAATGGCGAAGAAAAAAAAAAGAAAAAAAAAGCAAGCAGAAAAAGTCAAGAGCTCTTTAAACCAAAAGGCAAGAGCAAAAAGGCAGTAACCCTTTAAACCAAAAAGCAAGGGTAAAAAGGATCCAAGGCTTTGAGCATCAGTGGATAGGAGGGCCCACAGGAATAAAATCCTGGCCTAAGCGGCTAAACCAAGCTGTCCCTAACCATGTGCTTGTGGCGTGAAGGTGTCAAGTGAAAGGATTGAGACTGAGCGGTTAAAGTCGTGATCCAAAGCAAAAAGAGTGTGCTTAAGAACCCTGGACACCTCTAATTGGAGACTCTAGCAAAGCTGAGTCACAATTTGAAAAGGTTCACCCAGTTATGTGTCTGTGGCATTTATGTATCAGGTAGTAATACTGGAAAACAAAGTGCTTAGGGCCACGGCCAAGACTCATAAAGTAGCTGTGTTCAAGAATCAATATACTGAACTAGGAGAATCAATAACACTATCTGGATTCTGAGTTCCTATAGATGCCAACCATTCTGAACTTCAAATGATAAAGTGAGATGCCAAAATTGTTCAGAGGCAAAAAGCTACTAGTCCCACTCATCTAATTGGAGCTAAGTTTCATTGATATTTTGGAATTTATAGTATATTCTCTTCTTTTTATCCTATTTGATTTTCAGTTGCTTGGGGACAAGCAACAATTTAAGTTTGGTGTTGTGATGAGCGGATAATTTATACGCTTTTTGGCATTGTTTTTAGGTAGTTTTTAGTATGATTTAGTTAGTTTTTACTATGTTTTTATGCAAAATTCACATTTATGGACTTTACTATGAGTTTGTGTGTTTTTCTGTGATTTCAGGTATTTTTTTGCTGAAATTGAGGGACCTGAGCAAAAATCTGATTCAGAGGCTGAAAAAGGACTGCAGATGTTGTTGGATTCTGACCTCCCTGCACTCAAAATGGATTTTATGGAGCTACAGAAACCCAATTGGCGCGCTCTCAATTGCATTGGAAAGTAGACATCCAGGTCTTTCCATCAATATATAATAGTCCATACTTTGCCCGAGTTTTGACGACACAAACTGGTGTTCAAACGCCAACTTCCTGCCCTATTCTGAAGTTAAGCACCAGAAACAGGTTACAAACCAGAGTTAAACGCCACAAACAAGCTGCAACCTGGCATTTGACTCCAAGAGAAGCCTCTACACGTGTAAAGCTCAATACTCAGCCGAAACACACATTAAGTGGGCCCCAGAAGTGGATTTCTGTACTATCCAGCTTAGTTTACTCATTTTCTATAAACCCTAACTACTAGTTTAGTATAAATACTACTTTTAGAGACTTACTATGTATCTCATGACATTTTCACATCTGAACATTGTATTTCTGACGGCATGAGTCTCTAAACCCCATGATTGGGGGTGAGGAGCTTTGCTGTGTTTCGATGAATTAATGCAATTACTACTGTTTTTCATTCAATCACGCTTGTTTCTATTCTAAGATATTCACTCGCACTTCACCCTGATGAATGTGATGATCTGTGACACTCATCATCATTCTCACCTATGAACGCGTGCCTGACAACCACCTTCATTCTATCTGCATTAGCTTGAGTGTGTATCTCTTTGATTCCTGGTTCACGTGTTTGATTGCATCTCCTGACAACAGAGCATTCGAATCCATGAGATCAGAGTCTTCGTGGTATAGGCTAGAATTATTGGCGGCGATTCCTGAGATCCAAAAAGTCTAAACCTTGTTTGTGGTATTCCGAGTAGGATCTAGGATGGGATGACTGTGACGAGCTTCAAACTCACGAATGCTGGGCGTAGTGACAGACGCAAAAGGATCAATGGATCCTATTCCAACATGAGTGATAACCGACAGATGATTAGCCGTGCGGTGACAACACATTTGGACCATTTTCACTGAGAGGACAGATGGTAGCCATTGACAACGGTGATCCACCAACATACAGCTTGCCATGGAAGGAGCCTTGCGTGCGTGAAGAAGAAGACAGTAGGAAAGTATAGATTCAGAAGACAAAGCATCTCCAAAACCTCAATCTGTTCTCCATTACTGCATAACAAGTATTAATTATTTTATGTTATTTACTCTTCATAAACCCAATCTTTTTTATTACTAATTTCCTGACTAAGAATTACAAAGTAACCATAGCTTGCGTCAAGCCAACAATCTCCGTGGGATCGACCCTTACTCACGTAAGGTATTACTTGGACGACCCAGTGCACTTGCTGGTTAGTGGTACGAGTTGTGAAAAGTGTGATTTACAATTCGTGCACCACTTCAGTTCCCCCTCTTCTTTTTTTTCCTCTTATTCGTTTCATTTATCTGTTCACTGACTTTTTCCCAATCTAAGTTGGAGGTGGAGATCGTAGATTTTGTGTACGCACTAACACACCATGATACAAATCTTACAGTATCTGCAAACTATCAGCAAGTGCACTGGATCGTATGAAGTAATATCACGGTGAGTGGGTTATCGTTTCCACGAGGATCAACGGATTAAGCAAATAATAATCAGTTGATTATTCTAGTTAGACAATTTATATTTGGATGATGATTAATCAAAAAACATAAATAGATTTGACGATAAAGTAAATGAATTAGAAATGAAATAACTAGGAATAGAAATGAAATAACAATAAAGCTCATAAGAAAATTAAGAATATAAGCAATGAATCAATATAAACTGTAGAACTAAATAATGAAGTAAAAAAAGCAATAATAACAAGAAGATAAGATGAAATAGAATGTTGAGGATCAGAGATGTTAAATCCTCCAAATTAATGAGTCTCACTTCTATCTCAATCATGCAATTATTGATCTCAGGCAAATCATAGGTAATTGAATCCCAATTCCTTGGTGATTCAGTTTTTCTTAACCTAATCAATTACTAATTCTTTGATCAATTGCTCATGAGAAGAGATGAAGTGTATTCTCTGATTTGGAGCCACACAACTCTGTGGATCTAGATATTGGTTGATTGAATGTCAAATATCAAATCTAAATCTAGAATCACAAGAATTGAGGGAGAGGGTCTTCAAGCTCAATTCCTATGATCCACTTTTCCAAATAATCATGAAATTTAAATCAGATTCAAACTATTTTCCAATAGATTTGAATCTTTGAAATAAAGAATGAAAGCTCTTTCCAAAGAAACAATAATGAAATAATTAAAGATAGAGATGAAAGAACAATTAATCCATTAGAAATAACATAGCTCTTCTCCTCAACAATGGAGAATTAGTGCCTCATAATTGAGAGCACAAGATAAGAAATACAAAGAAACTAAAATCTGGTAAGAAAGAAGAGAGAAGAGTCAAGATTGGAGTGTGGAGTCCTCCACCGCCTGATTGTGTATCATTGTGCTCTCTCAATCCCTATTTATAACCTATTAGAAATTCAAATGTAAATTCAAATTAAATTCAGATTCAATTCAACTTGGAGTCAAGTCCAATTCAACTCCAATCCAATTCAAGGATCATTGAGGTTTTGGAGCACTGGGAGTGATTCTGTTTACTTTGCTGTTGAAAGCTCAATTTAGTCGTTGCACAGCATGCATGATTGAATCCAATTTTGGCCCAATTTGCCTCTGTGAGAACTTGTCATGCCACGTTGAATGAATGCCATTGGACGGCAAGGTCTTGGCCTTAAAATGTAGCTTGACATGTGATGCACGGAAACTTGTCTCTCAATAATTTTCCCTCGGCAAGTATACCGAATTGTCGTCAAGTAAAAACTCACAATAGAGTGAGGTCGAATCCCACAGGGATTGATTGGTCAAGCAACTTTAATTGGAGGAATGTTCTAGTTGAGCTAAGCAGAAGTTGATTTGAGAGTTGCAGAAAATTAAATGGCGGGAAAGTAAATAGTAGAAATTGTAAATGCTGGAAATAAAGAACTGAATATAACTGACAAAAAATAAATTGCAGAATCTTAAATGGGGAATGGGGAGTTCAGCATAAAAGTAAATGGCAGAAAATAAAGAGAATGGGTAAGATCAGAAATGGAGAATTCATTGGGATCAGGAGATGTTGCATTCTCCGGATCAAGTTCATTTTCATCTCTTCCTCAATCAATGCATTCATTGATCTCCTTGGCAATCTTAAGTGATTGAATTCCAATTCCTTGGTAATTTAATCTCTCAAATCTTGATCAATAGCCAATTTTTTGGTCTAATTGCTCATGAGAAGAGATGAAGTATGGTCACTGATTGTACCACATGTATTTCCAAATCAAAGTATTGGGAGAATTATATGTCACCATATCCATCCAAACCCCAATTTGGTCCAACATGAGAAAGCATTTCTAGCATGATCTCTTTATTCCTCTTCCAAGGTTCCGAAGAGGTCCAAGTATGAATAGCTTCTTTTCCAAGATAACTACCCAATTGGATAAAGATTGAAAGCTTTTTAGTAAAATCAAGAGAAAAGAAAGAGGAAGAATAATGAAAACTATTATTGATCCATCAAATTACAACAGAGCTCCCTAACCCAATGAAAGGGGTTTAGTTGTTCATAGCTCTGGGAATGGAAAACAAAGATGGAAAATACATTCTCAAAGTAAAACTAAAAGTGCAGAGAAAGTAAAATTATACAGAGTGTAGTTCTCTCAATGCCCCAAAAGCTCTCTCTCTAGTTCAAAACTACTCCTATATATACTACTCTTCTGATCTTCTAGTTGGCTCTTCAAGTCTTTGGATATGGGCCTTTGGATCTTGAGTTGAAGCAGTTTGGAATCTTCAGTGGGCTCAGCTTTACTTGCAGAGAAAGTGTGAAGTAGGCATGGACTTTAGCTAGGACGTTAGTGGCGTTAACGTTAAGTAAAAATGTGGGTTCGAGAACGTTAGTGACAATCACCTTTTTCACTAACGTCCCTAGCCCAAGATGGTTCACGTTAACTTCAACGTTAGTGGCACTAACGTGACCACTAACGTTGCCTCTTGGTCCATCACAAGCGTTATTGGCATTCACCTTTGCCAATAATGTTGCTCTTAGCCCCCCTTTTCTCACGTTAGAGTCCACGTTAGTATAACTAACGTGGCTCTTAACGCTCCAAACGCCCCTTCTCATATTAGTGCCTCACGTTAATTGTATTAACGTGGTGGTGATTGCCATCTCCAACGTTAGTGACAAAGGTGAGTGTCACTAACGTTGGCTCATCATTTCTTTCCTCCATGTTAGCTTCCACGTTAATGCAATTAATGTAGCAACTAACGTGGCTAATAGTGGCTTGGTCCAATGTTAGTGACAAAGGTGAGTGTCACTAACGTTGGCACTTCTTTGTTCCTTCCACGTTAGAGTTCACGTTAATGTAATTAACGTGACTCTTAACGTGGCTAAGTGTGCCCCTTTTTCCAACGTTAGTGGTATTCACTTTTACCACTAACGTTGGAGCTTTACTTCTCTTCCACGTTAGCTTCCACGTTAATGTAGTTAACGTGGCAACTAACGTGGGCTATGATGGCTCACGAAGGCGTTATTGGCGATCACTTTTCTCATTAACGTTGCAAGCTAGCTCCCATTCCACGTTAATGGTCACGTTAGTTAGACTAACGTGGCTATTAACGTGGCATCTTCCTTGCTTCCTTTATCCTGAAATCAAGCAAGTAAAGTGCATCAAAGCTAGGTTCTAACTCATGAGATCATGCATCATCCATTTTATCATTCAATTCATGCATAATTCTCATAAAATCATATAAAATTCACAATGTTTGCTTGAATCAAGATGTAAGTGATTATCTACCCAAAACTTGCTTATTAACTAAGAAAATGCATAAAACTACCCTAAAACAGTAAAGAAAAGGTCAGTGAAACTGGCCAAAATGCCCTGGCATCACAACACCAAACTTAAAGCTTGCTTGTCCCTAAGCAAGTACTGGAACATGAGAATGATGAATGAACTGACAAGAGAAATGAGTCATTATTGTGGAAGTCATATCCTTGGTTTTATGGGGTTTCATGCATAGCAACTTAGGTTCATTCCTTCATTGGCTTTCAGACCTTTACCATGCCCTGGAATACTCACTTGATTGTACCCTATGAGACTTTTATTCTTTGATCCCTTTGTCTTTTCAGGGTATGGTTGTGTTCTTAGACTAGGTGCTTTGTAAGGGGGCGACTCTTTAAGATAAGCTTTCAGCTAGCACTCCCGAACCAGTTGGTTCAAGGTGCTAGGTGTTAAGACACCCCTAAGGACTTACTCCCTCAAGTCTCTTTCCCCCATACATTCACACCACAGGCACATGGTTTATTATTTTCTTTCTTGAGACCTTGGTTTTCAGCACCTTTTTGGGTTACTAAGTGTTCTGTAGCAAAGGTTACTCTTGATAGTGGAATTTCAGCTGATAATCCCGGGTTAGTTAACCCAAGTTACCAAGTGATAAGGCACCCCTGAGAGCTTATTCATCCAAGCATATCCTTTACACAGGAGCACCATAGACACATACCTCAAGACTCAACCCTTGGTGCCTAGCCTTATTTCTTACTCTTTTTCTTTATTTTTCAACTTTTATTTTTCTTTCCCCTTTTCTTATTAGGATCTTGTTATTTAGCTAGTCTCATGGGGTGTGTTTCAAGCATATGATTCAGGACAGATAGTTGCCTTCCTACCTTGTTGGTGAACCAACTTAGCTAAGTAATTACTACATCACAAGCTTAAGAACTTATTCCACAATTTTGAGCATCACTCTGGTCTTTCATAACATCTCTTTTTATTTGGCTTAAAGGGACAAGCATACAAGTGAGCAAGGTGAAAATGCAGCAGTGACATTAGACTAGCAAGCATAAACCTAAGCAATGAAAAACAAACATTAAATTCTAGTGATTTAAGCTAAAGAGTAACTATTAATCAGGGGCACATTCAGACTTCCAATTTGAGCATTTCCAAGCATATGGAATCAGGTAACAATACAACCTTTTGGTGGTGCCTTCCAGCTATCCCTTTGTTGTCATCATCCATAGCTTCTGCATCCTTCCTCGCCTCCTTGGATGATGGTGCACTGTTTTTTTCCAGAAGATTGATTGAATCCCTGCAAAGTTATTGGAAGTTGCTTGTTCCCAAAGCACTTGAGAATTAGTTAGCATGCATGTATGCTTGTGAATTTCTGAACCTGATTTGGTGTGTGAACACCAAACTTAGTTCCTTGCCTAATGCAATAGATTGAATACATGCATTTACTAAAATGACTATGAACTAGAAACTAAACTCTTGTCAAGTGGTTTCCCTGATTGGTTGGGGTTAGCAATTTGCTCTTGAAGAGGTGTAGTGTGATTCTAACTGAAATCTTTGGTGGAACACCAAACTTAGAATTACACATTCACTCTTGGGATTGTTTTGGTGTGCAACACCAAACTTAGCTCCTCGCAATACAGGATAAACTACTTGTAATTTTTATTGAAATGATCATGAAAAGGAAACTACCTTAGGTTGGGTTGCCTCCCAACGAAGCGCTCTTTTAGCGTCGCTAGCTCGACGATTTCTCCATTAGTTGAGATGATATTTCACTTTGGGGCTTTCCCCCATGTTGCCCATGTAATGCTTGAGCCTTTGTCCGTTCACAGTGAAAGTCCTCCTTGAGTTTTCCTCCATGATTTCTATGTGTTCATACGGCGAGACCTTTGTGACAAGAAAGGGTCCAGACCACCTTGATTTGAGTTTCCCAGGGAAGAGTCTCAATTTGGAGTTGTAGAGGAGCACTTGCTGTCCCTTTTCGAAACTCCTGGATGTCAGATTGAGGTCATGTCTTCGCTTTGCCTTTTCTTTATAGATCTTGACATTTTCATAGGCTTGAGATCTGAACTCCTCCATTTCCTGCAGCTGCAGGACTCTTTTTTCACCAGCGGCAAGGCTATCAAAATTTAGTAGCTTGAGAGCCCAGAGGGCTTTGTGTTCAAGCTCCAATGGTAAATGACAGGCCTTTCCATACACCAGTTGATATGGGGACATCCCAATTGGTATTTTGAATGCCGTTTTGTATGCCCAAAGAGCATCATCTAGCTTCTTCGACCAGTCCTTTCTTGATGCTCCTACAGTCTTTTCCAGAATCCTTTTTAACTATCTGTTAGATATCTCGATTTGTCCACTTGTTTGGGGGTGATAAGGTGTGTCAACCTTGTGCTTTACCCCATATCGTAGGAGAAGAGCTTCTAGTGGCCTGTTACAAAAATGGCTCCTTCCATCACTGATGAGCACTCGTGGGACTCCGAACCGGCTAAAGATATTCTTTCCGAGGAAGTTCATGACCACCTTATTATCATTTGTTGGGGTTGCAATGGTCTCTACCCACTTGGAAACGTAATCCACTGCTACTAGGATATACTTGTTTGAATATGAGGTTGGAAATAGTCCCATGAAATCGATTCCCCATACATCAAACAGTTCCAGTTCTAAGATAAAATTCTGTGGCATCTCATTTCTTTTGGGTAGGTTTCCAGCTCTTTGGCATTCATTGCAGCTCTTTGCTACTTCCTTGGCATCCTTGAAAAGGGTAGGCCAAAAGAATCCGCTTTGTAACACCTTGGCTGCAGTTCTTTCTCCTCCAAAGTGGCCTCCATAGCACGAGCCATGGCAGTTCCATAAGACCTCTCTTCCCTCTTCTTCTGAAACACATCTTCTAAGGATTCCATTTGAACACTTCTTGAATAGGTATGGTTCATCCTAAACAAAATACTTCGCGTCATTGCTGAGCTTTCTTTTTTGATGTTTGTTGATTTCTGGAGGTAAAGCCCCAGTTGCCTTGAAATTGGCAATATCTGCAAACCAGGGTGCTCTGTGAACCATCATCAACTGCTCATTTGGGAAGAACTTCACTTGTATCATGTGATCCTTCTTTATCATGAAGGATTCTGGATAGGTGATCTGCTACTTTGTTCTCCACTCCTTTCTTGTCTCTAATTTCAATATTGAATTCCTGCAACAACAAGATCCATCTTATTAGTCTTGGTTTTAATTCTTGCTTGGCAAACAAATATTTAAGTGCTGTGTGATCTGTGAAAATGATCACTTTGGCACCAATGAGGTACGATCTAAACTTGTCAAATGTAAAAACTATTGCCAGCAACTCCTTTTCAGTAGTGGTATAATTTCTTTGAGTGTCATTGAGGACTTTGCTGGCATAATATATCACATGGACCAAGTTATCTTTCCTTTGTCCTAACACTGCCCCAACTGCAAAATCAGATGCATCACACATCAGTTCAAATGGTAAGTTCCAATCAGGTGGGGAAATGATAGGGGCAGAGGACAGCCTCTTTTTCAAGTTTTCGAATGCTAGCATGCATTTTTCATCAAAGACAAATGGTGTATCAGATACAAGGAGATTGCTTAAGGGCTTGGCTATCTTTGAAAAATCTTTAATAAACCTTCTGTAAAAGCCAGCGTGTCCTAAAAAGCTCCTAATTGCCTTGACATCACTTGGTGGTGGTAGTTTTTCAATGAGTTCCACCTTAGCTCTGTCTACCTCAATGCCTTGGTTAGAAACCTTATGGCCAAGAACTATTCCTCCTATCACCATAAAGTGACATTTCTCCCAGTTCAGGACCAAATTAGTCTCTTGACATCTTTTTAATACCAGGGCCAGGTGATTTAGGCAATCAGGAAAGGAATCTCTGAATACTGAAAAGTCATCCATAAAGACTTCGATGAATTTCTCTATCATATCTGAAAAAATGGAGAGCATGCAGTGTTGGAAGGTTGCAGGTGCATTACATAGCCCAAATAGCATGCGCCTGTAGGCAAACACCCCATATGGGCAAGTAAATGAGGTTAATTTTCTCTTGGTCTCTCGGATCAACCACTATTTGGTTATATCCTGAGTAGCCATCGAGAAAACAGTAATATGCGTGTCCTGCAAGTCTTTCCAGCATCTGATCCATGAAAGGGAGGGGGAAATGATCTTTTCTTGTAGCTTCATTGAGTTTTCTATAGTCTATGCACATCCACCATCCTGTGACGGTCCTTGTAGGGATTGGTTCGTTCTTCTCATTGGGAACTACAGTGATTCCTCCCTTTTTTGGGACAACTTGCATGGGGCTGATGACGTTGGGATTTTTGCCAGTAAAGAATTTCATAAAAATAGTCGTGTTGTAGATATAGTCTCTAAACCAACAGAAATCCCTTCGTACAAACGTTTTGGTTGTCACAAGTAACAAACCTCTTTAAAAATTGTTAACCGAGTATTCAAACCTCGGGTCGTCTTCTCAAGGAATTGCAGGGAGGTATGTTCTTATTATTGGTTATGAGTTTGTAAATTGGTGTTTAAGAAGTAAGGTGGGAATATGTTATATGACAAATAAAATAAAATAATAATAATAAAATAAACTCTTGGCAAAGTATGAAGAACTGGAAGTCCTATCCTAGTTATCCTTATCAATTGTGATGAGAATTGGATTCTTCCCCCACCTTATTAACCTCTAACTATGAAGGTAAGTTAAGTGGACAAATTAATTCGAATCCTCAAGTCCCAGTCTTTCCTTGGGAAAAGTTAGAGTTATTGGATCTCGAAGTAATTCTTGAAGAATTCCAATTTTCAATCAACAACGAGTTTGATAGCTCAAGAGTTACCAATGACTCAACCAAAGCCAAAAGAGAAAAATCCAAATTATTTATATAATAAAAAGGAGCAATCATAAGTCTGAAATACCTCAAAATATATTAAATAGAAAATCAATCTAAACATAGAGAGTCATAAACAAAATTTGAGAAAAGAAATAAAAGAACATTGAACCTGGGATCGAGAGTCACTCCTAAAACTAAGAGAAGTCCTAAATCCTAATCCTAAGAGAGAGGAGAGAACCTCTCTCTCTAAAAACTACATCTACTCCTAAGATTGTGAATGTGAAAGCTTCCTCATGAATGGCTGTGTTTCCCCACTTTATAGCCTCTAATCTGTGTTTTCGGTCGAAAACATCCCAGAAATCGCTGGAAAAGAATTCAAACACGCTGATTTCCGTCACTGCGACGCGGCCGCATGGATCACGCGATCGCGTCGTCTAGCGTCAGGGAAACTATAGCATATTATATATAAAATTGAAGCCCCAGACGTTAGCTTTCCAACGCAACTGGAACCGCGTCATTTGGACCTCTGTAGCTAAAGTTATAGCCGTTTGAGTGCGAAGAGGTCAGGCTGGACAGCTTAGCAATTTCTCCAACTTCTTGTATTCCTTCCACTTTTGCATGCTTTCTCTCCATCCTCTGAGCCATTCTTGCCCTGTAATCCCTGAAATCACTCAACACACATATCAAGGCATCTAATGGTAATAAGAGAGGATTAATATTAGCAATTATAAGTCCAAAGAAGCATGTTTTCAATCAAAGCACATATTTAGGAAGGCAAATGTAAAACCATGCAAATAGTATGAATAAGTGGGTAAAGAGTTGATAAAATCCACTCAATTGAGCACAAGATAAACCATGAAATAGTGGTTTATCAACCTCCCCACACTTAAACATTAGCATGTCCTCATGCTAAGCTCAAGAGAAGCTATAAAGATGAAGATGAATGGTGGAATGCATGAAATGCAACCTATGAATGCAACTACATGCTAAATGATTTTACTTACTTGGTTAAGAGTAAATAAGTTCTTTCAAAAACAAATATGAACTGGATTTCACTAATTCAAATCATAAAAATGAAGCACAAATAGACTTGTAAGAAGAAAATAGCTCATGAAAGCAGGGAACAAGGAATTGAGCATCGAACCTTACTGGTAGTGTATACACTCTAATCACTCAAGTGTTTTTAGGTTCGATTCTCTCAATTCTCTACTAACCTTTCTTTCTAAGGCTTGCTCTTCATCTAACAATCAACATAAATTTAATGCACAAATACACAAATCAAGAGGTCTTTTAAGGGTTGTAATGGGGTTAGGGTCAAGGTAGGATTGTATTTGGTCAAGTGGACTAAAATCTGAATCCTTAATTAACTTAAACTTTCCACCTAACTTTAGACAATCCATGTAATCATAATACCACATCTAACTATCCATTAACCATGTTTTCCACATATTCATGCATTCTAATTTCAAGTACAGTACATATGCATTGCTTTCACCACTTACTTTGGGGCATTTTGTCCCCTTTTTGCTTAATTGCTCTTCTTTCTTTTCTTTTTCTTTTTTTTATATATATATATATATATATATATATTTTTTTTTTCTTTTATTTTTTTCAATGCATATGATTAAGATATTGAATGCATGAATCATATTCTAAACATTTCTTTCACATTTTCATAAAGATATATAATACCCAATTCTTAAACCAAATATTTCCAAACCCACTTTTTCCACACTTAAATAATAAGCACTCTCACTAGTCTAAGCTAACCAAGGATTCAAATTAAGGACATTATTGTTTTTCGCTTAGAGTTAATGGTGTGCTAAATAAAAAGAACAAAGGGGTACAATAGGCTCAAAATTGGTTTGCAAGGGATAATGAAAGGTAAGGCCATATGGGTATGTAAGCTCAGTGAAACAAAGGCCTCAATCATGTAAGTGTATGCATACATCAAATTATGGAAATATAGAATTAAGCAAGACAAAGATCACAATTTTAGAGAGAAAAACACACATCAAAAATAATATATTGGTTGAAAAATGCAACCAATTCAAATAGGCTCAAAATCTCATAGGTTTTGTGTGTTCGAGCTCTAAACCATGTTCCAGTATAATATCTCTTCAAACAAGTGTAACATTAAATTTTATTCAAATTAGTGAAATACTCTTAAAAGGTTTCTTGAAAAAGAAAATATTACTTCAACCAAGTGGTAAAGTATACATAAAATCAAACAAACAAATATGCAATTAAATATGCAAATGCAACAACTAACAAGAAAAATAAACCATTGGTGTTTGAGATAGGAAGGTACTAACCCACGGAGATCGGTATCGACCTCCCCACACTTAAAGATTGCACCGTCCTTGGTGCATGCTGAGATTTGCAAGTGGACGGAGGTTGTGGTTCCTCAGCTTGGGCTCTTTTTGTTCCTTTCCTTGCCGGTAGTTTGGGAGTAGCTTTCTCTTTACCCTTCTTGGTGGCCATCCTGAAAAGGAAAAAAGAAAGTGACTTATAAAGCTAAGGGTTAGAGCAAGGAAGAGAGCGGGAAAAGGTGGTAATCAATGCACAATAAAGAAGAATGACGTTAACACACGCTCATGAGTACATGTGAAAAGTCATCAATGGAAAATAGCTAGTGCATATGATAACAATTGAATGCAAGGTGTTTATTGGCATGCAGGCAAAGACATGAGTAGCATAGATCAAGCATTCAATGTCCAAGTTAGATTACCAAATCTTTCAAACTAGCAACATGTTTGTAATGACAATTATATTGAATGAATATGATATAAAAAAGGGTTTTGTGAAAAGCAGGCATTCAGAGTAGTAGGATAAAAGATACTGAAAAGCAGTGTACAATGCCATATGGGCGTTTTCACAAACACATAGCATGCATGGTAAATAATCTAATGAAAATAATAAATTGAACATGCAAGCAGCCCTTTAAAAATAAATATATATAATTGTCAAATAATTCCTCTAATAATCCACAGGTAAAATATAGAAATAATGACCTAAATAAATTTCTAACACCAATGAAAATAATGCAATGAATGAAAGTATGCAAATAAATTAAAATAAAATAAAAAGAAAAATAAGAAGAATGAGAAGGGAAAGAAATAAAGTAAGAGAGAAAGAAGAAGGAAGAAAAGATAGAAGAAATAAGGATTAGGGAAGAAAAGATAAGATATTTGGCTGATCTGGATAAGCTGTGCTACGCTGGCGATGCGGTCGCGTGGTGCGCAATAAGGTTAGGCGACGTGAAGGCGTGGGGCACGCGGACGCGTGACCTGATTTGTGCGATTGGCGCGAGTGCAGCCTTGCGCTCGCACAACTCTCTGTTTAAAATCATTTAATTGCAAAGTATTGGGTGACGCGGTCGCGTGGTTGACGCGGTCACGTGACTGGCCATCTATTGAAAACGACACGGACGCGTGGGGCACGCGTTCGCGTGGGAGGGTTTGGGCTTCCAGCACGAGTCCAGCCCCATTCCAGCTTAACCTTCGGCCATGCACCCTTGTGACGTCGATTTACATGGCACGCGGCCGCGTGGGTGACGCGGTCGCATGGGAGGCCAAAGTTCCCATGTGACGCGGACGCGTCGGCGACGCGGTCGCGTGGGTCGATTTGTGCCACTGGCACGCCTCCATCCACGCTCCAGCGTGACTCTCTGTTCGTTTTTATTTTCTCCCCTCTCCTTGCGACGCGGACGCGTCGCTGATGCGGTCGCGTCGCGTGGCATTTTTTTTAAGTCTGAAAAGAAAATGCAGAATGCAGTGTTAATATGAATGTGATGCAAAACTCCAGGTTCAATAATATAAAATAAAATAAAATAAAAAAACAAACAAAACGAAATAAAATTAAAATTGAGAAAGGAATGATTATACCATAGTGGGTTGTCTCCCACCTAGCACTTTTAGTTAAAGTCCTTAAGTTAGACATTTGGTGAGCTCCCTCTTATGGTGGCTTGTGTTTGAACTCATCCAGGAATCTCCACCAATGTTTGTATCTCCAGTAACCTCCGGGGTCCCAAACTAAGCATGTAAAGCCCTTAAGAAGCTTCAAACAGATTCTTAGGCTCCCGGGGTGACAAATGTCAGAGCAGATTCCAGGATCCCAAATCTTCCTTTTACACCTATTTTTGTTGAGATTTGTATTTTTCCAGCCGGGTGATAAGTAATTTGAATTCTCACTGCAGCTACCAAACAGCTTCCTAGACCCATTCAATTGAGCTCTACACCAACCTTTGCATTTAAACTTAAGGCTTCCAACCATAATGAACCTTGCAGGACAATTCTTACCACTAACCATTTTCCTTTTACTCTTTATGCCACAAAGAGCTCTAAGTTGACCATCCGTCTCCAGTAGCCCATATTCAAGTGGAATTAGAAAGCTAAGAGATATGAATTTTATCCACTTGAATGTTGTGAAGGATGATGGCAACTTAGAGGGAGGTGTTTTTAATGAAATTGCAAGCTCCACTCCCTTGTGCTCTTCTCTGATAATTACCACCTCTTTGCAAGCGTCTTCAATTTCAACCTCTTCCTCTTGGTAGCTTTCTTCCAATTCAATCTTCTCTTCATTGCTTTCCAAGGGCATGGGAGGTTGTGCTTCTTCTTCTTGAATCTCCATCTCTTGATCAACCTCTTCCAAGTCTTCAACTGTGATATGCCTTGGAGGTTGTACACCCTCCTCAACATCAATTGCAACCGTCTTGGAAGGAGGCTCTATGTTTTGACTTTCCCATGGAGGTTCAGCATCTCCTAAGTCTTCAACCAATTCTTCTTCTTCAATAATCCCGGCTTCCTCTACTTGTTCCAGTACAAAGTCATGCTCCGTACTGTTCACTGGAGTTTCTAGTATCTCCTTCATACTACGTTCTTCATTAGATTGTCCACATGAAGCCATGGGGGTTCCTTGAGTGTCCGAACGTCGGGAAGCTAATTGACTCATTATTGCTTGCCCCAATTGACGAATGGTTGCCTGACATCGATCCACTGTTTCCTTGAGACGATCCTTTGTCTCTTGATGCACTCGGTTTTCATAAATAGGATCATAGTACTCTTGGATTGATGGATATGGAGATGGTGAATATTGAAGTGGTGGTTCTTGTGAGTAATTGGGTTGGAATTGGGGTGGTTCTATATATGGTTCATATGGCTCATAAGGTGGTTGGTATGGTAGTTGAGGGTTAGGGTCATATGGAGGTGAATGGCGGAAAGGGGCTTGTGAGTGTGGTGGTCCAAAGTCATGTTGAGGAGCTACTAAAAGCATTTCAAGGTTTGAAACTTGGAGTTAGAGAAGAGTTTGGGACTCTGTGCTTAAGTCAACTACAGATTTCAAGTGATTTCAAAGCTAAACTCCTAAAGGCTCATCAAAATGATAAAGATTTGTATAAGGTTTTGCCGACAATTGAGCAGGGAAAGTGGTGGAGAGCGTCAGAGGATAAGGACGGCTTATGGAGGTTCAAGGACCGAATCATCGTGCTGAACGTCGGAAACTTACGGCAGGATATCTTGAAGGATGCTCATAAGAGCAGGTTTTTAATCCATCCGGGAAGTACCAAGATGTATCAAGATTTGAAAGCGATGTTCTGGTGGCCAGGAATAAAGAATGATGTAGCATTGCAGGTATCCAAGTGTTTAGCTTGTCAGAAAGTTAAAATTGAGCACCAAAGACCATCAGGAACCCTTCAGCCTCTAGAGATTTCCGCAATGGAAATGGGAGAGTATTGCAATGGATTTTGTGTTGGGCTTACGTAGAACTCGGATGGGTTATGACGCCATTTGGGTGGTGGTGGACTGACTGACTAAGTCGGCTCACTTTCTCCCCATTCAGATAAGTTGCAAGATGGAGGAGTTAGCACGGCTATACATTAAGGAAATTGTGAGATTACACATCATACCTTCCACCATTATATCCGATAGGGATCCTCGATTCACATCAAGGTTCTAGGGAGCCTTTCAACGAGCATTTGGCACTCAATTGAGCCTAAGCACTGCATACCACCCTCAAACCGATGGTCAATCAGAGAGAACTATCCAAACCTTGGAGGATATGCTGAGAGCTTGTGTTTTGGACCAGCCGGCGAGCTGGAATCGGTATATGCCACTAGTGGAGTTTGCTTATAACAACAGCTACCATGCGAGTATCGAAATGGCTCCATATGAGGCTCTACATAGGAGGAAGTGTCAATCTCCACTATGCTGGTATGAAACTGGAGAGAGGAGCTTGCTAGGACCTGAGATGATAGCAGAAACCACAGAACAGATAAAGAAGATCCGAAGCTGAATGCTTATAGCTCAAAGCTGTCAAAAGAGTTTTGCTGATCAAAGGCGGAAGCCTTTGGAGTTTGAGGAAGGAGAGCATGTCTTTCTGAAAGTCACTCCGACAATCGGTGTGGGCCGGGCCATTAAGACTAAGAAACTGAATCCCCGTTACATTGGACGGTTTGAGATTCTGAAGAGGATTGGACCGGTGGCATATAGGATCGCTTTGTCGTCGCATCTTTCGAATCTGCACGATGTGTTTCACGTGTCGCAGCTTCGTAAATACACTCCTGATGCATGTCATGTTCTGGAGCCAGAATCGGTTCAAGTAAGGGAAGATCTGACGCTTCCAGTAATTCCGGTTAGGATTGACAACACTAGCATCTAGCGTTTGCGTGGAAAGGAAGTATCATTAGTGAAAGTAGCTTGGTGTCGGGCTGGTATTGAAGAGCATACATGGGAGCTTGAATCTGATATGCGAAAGGACTACCCACACCTCTTTTCAGATAACTAAATCTGAATTTTGAGGGCGAAATTGTTAATTAGGTGGGTAGGATGTAAACCCCGTTAAATTAGTAAATAATTAGTCAATAAATTAAATTTTAATAAAGGAAATTAGAAATGTAAATTTTATATTAAAATAGGATATAGCTCATTAAAACGAGAATTTTACACTAATTTCAAAGAATTTGACCCAAAATTGGGCTGAACGGGCCGAACCGGTCGAACCGGGCCCGTGGACCCAACCAACCCCTTAAATAAATGAGCTTAAGCTCATCTTCTTCCCCATTCAGCCTTAAGGAGCGCTGAACACAGCCAAGGGAAGAAGAGGGTTCTAAACCCTTGCTCATAATTCCAATCACCGTAACTTCTTCATCCGGGCTTCGATCGCCGCACCATTTACGGCCACGCGTTCACTGTGTCGAGCTCTACTAATCTACCGGAACAATTTTATAGGTACGTCACTGTATCACCCCAGCCTCTCTATTCCTCAATTTTTCAACATTTAAGAGAATCCAAGTTAACAACTAGTTGATTTTGGTTCTCTAGGTTCAATATAGCTCATGGAGCTTGTTAGATTTGGCTCTCTTGGTCTGTGGGTACCGTGAGGTCTCTAACCCTAGCCAATTCTTGATTTTAGTATGTTGAATTCTGAATTTTTAGTATGTATGTATGGAGTATGTGAACTAGGTGTACATATATATATTGGAACTTAAATCATGGGCATTGGAGGCTTGGTAAAAGATTGGTGCTAAGGCTTTGTTGAATTTGGACTTATGGGGGCTGTGTGTGTGACTTTGGTGATTTGTCTTGGACAATACGTGAAAATTGGCTAAGGTATTGTTTAGGTTTCTCGTATTTAATATATAATGTTCTGTGAAAACTTAGACTAGACGACCATAGGATAGGTTGGAATATAAAGGAATGTTTAACGCTTAGTATCCTTGTTGTTGAATTATGCTATGAGTTGCGTATTGGATTGGGTGATTGCCATTGATGATAATAATGGGATGTGAGTTGATGAGTTTATGATTATTGACTTGTTTATAATGATATATAAATGCTTAGGTTAGGTGGATGATAAATTTGTTGATGTATTAGAGAGATTGATGCATGATATTATTGAATTGAGATATGGTAGGCTTGGAAGGAATATTATTGTGATGGCAATGTTATGTTGTGTTGATTTTGGTGTATTAGGTTTGAGTTGGTTTCTTTAAGAAAATTGAGGTTTTGAACTTGGTGAAAAATTAGTTTTTGGCCGAACTTCGACAAGCCATAACTTGGTTTCCAGACCCCCCAAATGATTTCAAACTTATTTTGTATGAAAATTGGGTCCATGAAGTTTACGTCGTTCGAAGAACGGAAGAAAAAGGATTTTTAATGAAAAAGTTATGCGCGTCGGAAGTTTAGGATTAAAAATGAAATTCTGCAGCTTTTTCAAACTTAGCAAAATTTTTGGAAAAACGTATGCTCACGCGTACGTGTGGTCCACACATACGCATGACCCGGCATTTGCGTACACGTTCAGCTACTCGCAACGCGACCAACCCTTTCGGGTTGGGGTTTTCGCGTACGCGAGCAGGGAGCTTGCGTACGCGAGTAATGAGTTTTTCATGCCCACGCGTACGCGTGACCTGGGATTTGCGTATGCGACCAGTCGCTCGCGACGCGACCAACCCTTTCGGGTTGGGATTCTCGCATACGCCGGCAGGGGGCTTGTGCACGCGAGCAAGAATTTCCACACGTCCACACGTACGTGTGGCCCCTGTTTCAACAAAAATGGATTTTGTGTTTTTAAGTCAAATTTCAAACTTCTAAATCTCTATTTTCACTCTTTTAGCCCCAGATCATAGTAGCTAGTAGTAAGTTGAAGCTAGGAAATAGAGGTAACTTGGGGATGGAGTAAAAGTTAAAAGTGATGAGTTATATGAGGAGAATGTGTATGTATGACGGCTATATAATGCCATGGCTATGACAAATGATTATGTAATGAATACGAATGGTTATGAATACTATGCGATTTATGAATTTAATGTTATCTGAGATACGAGTTTTCCTGGGTACAGAACCGTGGCTTGCCACCACGTATTCCAAGTTGAGACTCGATACTCTGTTGACCCTACGTTGTAAGGGTGACCGAGCACGTATAAATTTCCGAGAATGGATATCCCCCATTGAGTAAGTTATATATGAATGTATGAATGTATGAATTATGAATGAAATGAGAAAAAGCTATGCATAGACTCATGGGGATACGCGTTGAGGGACAATCCAAAGGTTTCAGACTTGTCAGGTTGGCTTGATAACGGACAGATGAGCCTCATTAGCCATAGGACAGGCATACATCATGTACATTATGTTTGTTTGTTTGCTGTGCATTATTTGGGAATGCCTAACTGTATATATTTTGTTAATTGCTATATTTGTTACTTGCACTACTTGTCTCCTACCTGTGCTTGCAATTGTCTGTTTGTTTGTCTATGCAAACTCGCTGGAGATGGAGGAACGAAGAAAAGGTGGTCAAGTTAAGGTTAAGATTAAGTTAAGTTGAGTTTATATTTTTCCTAGATACCTACCCCTTTTTATAGTTTCTGTTTAGTATTTTAAACTTTATAATCTGAGTGTCAGCGTTCTAAGATTGCCTCTGCATTCCCAAGACCTTATATGTTATGTGCGTGACACATTTACCATGCTGAGAAGCTCTGGTTGTCACCTCATACTATATTGCTGTTTTTCAGACGCAGGTCGAGAGGCTCTTCGGTAGGCTTCTGAACTTTTGAAGCGGAGTGGTTTCTGGGTTTCTTTTGTTATATAGTTTATGTATATATGTATGCACTTAGCTTTCTCTCCGAATAACTTGTTTATTTTGTTTCTCTTAGAGGTTTAAGGAGAGTTAAGGTTTTATCTTTGTATTTTGGGTTGATGGGAGATGTATATATGTATGTAAATATTCTCCGGCTAGTCTTGGCTTCACAGGCTGCGTTAGGAGCTAGTTATTCTGTATCATTGACTCTCTATTCTCTCTTTTTGTCTATTTATAGCTATGATCTTTAGGTTTCTTCGCATGCAAGTTATGTCGTTCCCTGAGCGTTGCGCTTTTTATTTTGCGAACTTTGTTTCACCTGTTTTTCAAGGCTCCTAGTTATTATATTCTTTGTACTACTATATGTATATATTTTATTTTAGAGACTGTAATACCACACCACCTCTATTTTACGGCTTAAGTGTAAAGTTCTGTGTGGTAGGGTGTTACACCATACCTACACAACCATATGAAGGGAAGATCATCTAGAACAAAGATAAACTACAACTAATACAAAAAAAAATAAAATAAAATACAATTGCCAATGAACTATAGTTTAAATAGTATAGTCTCTTTGTCTCTATCTAGAAGTTTTGGGTTCGAATTTCACTTGTTGCAACTGATTGAAAAAATTTAAGAAAAAAAAAAGATAAAATACAACGTACACAATTAGGTTTAGCTAGCTTTCTTGGTTTGAAAAGAATTAGCTTTCTTGGACTTTCCTCTTTGGCAACTTCGTTAACTCTTTTACAATTTCTTCCATTGTTATTTTAATTTTCTGCACTCTTGCGATAGGAATTTTTCAACTGGGGATATCACATCTCAAGGACGTAAGTTGTTGCTTTTATTATTGCTTTAGATATTTTCTTTTCCATTATTGCTTCAATTGGGATTGAAATAACTTTTGATAATCTATGACAGCTTTTTTTTGCACGTTTATATTATATAATATACTTTTTTGCATTTTCTATTTTTAAGTAATTCTCTTTCCTAATATGAGAGGTCATTAGTTTAGGATAGCAACTTGAATCTCGATTTTTCATGGACGATAAACTTGAAAATCTAATCGGAATTATTTAGATTAATATTAACTCCAGTTAACTTTTCTTGTGTTTTGAATCAACTTGTTAGGAACATATATTAATCAATATGGTGAATTTGGACTGATTTTTCATGTCATGCAAGTAAACTTGTTGGAATAGGTTTGATTCTAAATTTATTAATTAAAATTAGGGAATGATCTAGTTGTTCCTAGGTGAATTCTTTCAAGTCAGCGCATTTAATTTTCTCAATATTGTATTCTTGTTATTTAATGTTGCTCTCTTAGGTAAGCTTATCTGGCACTTGTTTAATTGCACTTACAAGTTCTAGGTGCAGCTCATTACTAAGTATCTCATAAAAAATATACATGGACTTAAATAATTTTTTTATATTATTTTATTATTTTAATTTAAATATTTAAATAAATTTTATTAATTAATTTTATAATAAAATTAATATTTATTTATTAAAATAAAAATAATATAAAAAATTAATAAAATATATTTTTAATTAAAATTAAAAAATATAAATTTAAGATATATATATATATATATTATATTTTTTTAATTTTTAAATATTAATGTCAGAATGTTAATATAGTATTTTTTTACATCTTACTTTTATTCTAGTACTCTCAATAATTTTTTTCTTAATATTATTTTGAAATTCAATGTTTATTATTTTATTATTACCTATAATTAATTTTTTATTTAATTTATCTTTTTTAATGGGATCATGATCTATATTATAAAAAAATTACACTAAAACATAATGTTCTTGTAAGGATATTCCTTTTGAGCTATGTGTCGACTTCGTGTTAATCTTGGTGCGTTCGGCAGTTCGAACTGAACCCGGAATACCCTCGTGAACTCGGACCCGAGCGTGGTTACCTGCAAAAGAGACTCCGGCGTTCAAGTCAGTAAAAAGTCACTTGATAAAACGAGTATATAATCTGTGAGTTGCTTGACTAATGATGCTTTTTGCTCTGGTCCTATGCTCGGCCTTATAGCCTAGTTGATATTGAATGGGTCATCGGCTTTAGTCGAGATCTTCGTGACCGATCTCATGGTGAGATCGTGGGTGGTATTCCGTTAAGATTGAATTCGTTTTTGTTATTTAGGAAATGAGTCGTGCCGAGGTATAAGTCAGTTTTTCCGAGATTCTAGGGGTACAGTACACAGCCCCCAAACTTGACTTGCGAAATGTAGTTTAGCAAGTTGAGCTTTATGTTGTGAGTTTATACCTCGGCACTTAGGGCAGCCCCCACGCTTAATGCGCGTCAACGACTTGTCAAGTTTGGGTTATGTCGTTTAGGATGCCCGATGGCTATAGAGAGGCGGAATTTAATTCCTTACTTTGTTAACTGGACCGTAATTTATTGCTTAGATAAATTGAAATTTGAACCGTTTTTGTTGGGTATGTGGATAGATTTTATCTTCCTACTAACTTTGTAGGTTGCAAAAAATAAAAATTTATTACCATTTTTCGTATTGGGAAGAAACGTCACACATGGATCACCATTCTGCTGCTTAAGTGGGAAGGATAGGTCTTCACAAGGTTTGTCTTCTCCCCTTGCTGTTTTACTTGTTATCTTTAGTTCTCTTCGAGAAAAATGGTTAGAGAAAAAGATAAAGTAAAGGCCGTTGAGGTTAATAAAGAGAATCCTTACCATTGGGTTCATGAGGATATTAGAACTCGTGCGTCGTCGTTTAGTGACACTGCGTCAATTTGCGAGCTTCAAGATTTGAAGCTTGCTAAGAATGGCTCAGGTGTTCGTGTCGAATTCCTCCCCTGTTCTAGCAAGGAGAGATCTGTGAAAGAAAGGGGGATTGGGGGTATTTCTACATGTATACCCTTGCTTTGCTGAGTTGCATGTCACTTTCCCCTTTTCTGATTTTGAATATCAAGTCCTAACTCAACTTAACTGTGCACCTTCGCAATTGCATCCTAATTCTTGGGCGTTCTTGTGTGCTTATGAATGTTTGATGGGATTTTTGGAATATCCCCTTTCTTTGGGTATCTTCTTTTCTTTGTTTCAGTCTAAGGGAGTGAAAAAAGGCCTCTGGGTTTTCCTTAGTAGTTACCCGGACGCTCCCTTTTTCTCCTGTATAAATCTTCTTTTAAGAATTTTAAATCTTTGTTTGTGAAAGTTCGTTCTTTGGAAACCGAATACCCTTTCTATTTGGATGATGAGCTGATAGAGAAATTTCCCTTGTATTGGTGTTCGGAGCCGATGCAAATTCTCGAGGCCGATGAGAGAAATGAGGAAGAGGACCTTGTTCTAGATTTTCTTATAGAGAGTTTTTCTGTTGGTGAATGTTTGTCTATATCTGAATTGTTGCGTTTTGATAAGGAAAATGATAAAGAAGGGCTAAGATCGTATATAGGTAATCCTTGGATTTGCTGTTGTAAGTCTTATATTGTTTTTGACTTCTTATGTTTTGTGGTTTGTATTTTGTAGGTGGCCGAGTACCCCATCTGAGCACTTCCCGGCTTCAATCCTTCTTAAGTCGGAAGAAGGAGAAGTTTGGCGGTGGCTCTGGAGCAGTGAAAGAAGCTGGTGGTGATGCTGCTCAGTCTGTTGCTCAGTAATCTATATCTCTAAAGAGAAAAAGGGATGGCTCAGACAAATCTCCGGAGGTCATTTTCGAAGAAGGCGAGAAAGCTATGATTGGTGAAAGTCGGTTTTTGAAAAGCAGAAAAAACTACATGGTTTTATTGAAGGAGTTAACCCCCAATCCCTTTGGAGCGAGGAATTTCCCATTGGTGAGCTTGCTGACCGAGTTTCTCAGTATCCTAGGGATATGCGGCTTACTCGCTGGACTGGTATGGAAGGAATGGAAAAATTTATTCAGGTCGGTGGATTTTTGTTTTCATATGTTTATCCTTTGATTTTTACCTATTACTGATCAGTTTTTTGTGTAGATTGTTGCTTCGCGTCTTCTGTGTGTCGGTCGTGTGACCGAGCTGCTAGGTGCGGAACAGCAGGTTATTGTGGATAAGGTAGTTTCCTTAGAGCATTCTCTGAAGGAGAGGGATGACATTATTGTTGATGTAACCGCAAAAATAAAAAATGGAGAGGAAGAAATTCTGAAGTTGCATGATCAGATTCGCCTTTTGCAAGCCCAGATAAAAGAAAATGATAAGACGAAAGGAGAAATGACGTCTCGGATTCATGAACTAGAGGAGGAAGGGCTTGAGATGTTTGCCACAGGGTTTGACTGTGCTGTCAGCCAGGTGCAGCTATGTTCTCCTAATTTTGATGTGGGGAAGCTTGATGTTACGAAAATAGTTATCAATGGAGAGCTCGTCGAAGTTGAAGTTGGCGAGGAGCATGCTGAGAGCGTTCCTCCTCCTTCCTAAGATATTTGTTTATTTTGTATATGTAATTGTTCGGAACTATTTTTTGCTCTCCAACTTGTTCGGAGTACATTAGACTTGTTTGATCTGACTTTTTGGTGTCAATTTTAACTTATGAACTGCTCATGGATGGATGTTTTGATTCCAACTTCTATTTTGCTGGTTAGATAGTGATAGTTGATAGATATATCTATGTGGATAATCTGATAGGGATCTAAAATTAGGGTTATTTGTATTTGAAAAAGAGACCTTTTTTCATTTGGGATGCCAAGTATTATCGAGGTTTGCAGGTCGAGATAGTGACTTCTTTTTTGTTTGACTTTTGTTGGATACCGATTTTTAAATCGGTCCTTTCGGAACTCTTTGTCCGAAGTATAGAGTCGGTTTCATTATTGTTAATATTTTGAATAGTCGTTGCCTATATATGAATGCGATTTCCAACTTTGTGTTGTTGGTTTGTTGTTATCGATTTTATAAGTATGAAGTATGGATAATTGTGTGGAGAGTGATAAATTTATTTGTTTACGAAAACGATCCTTTTGGAAAGGTGTGAACTGGTCGGTGATGCGTGAGCATCTTTCCTATCTTTTCCTAGTGAATTTGCATCTAACTTGTTGAGTTTAATTAAGAATTAATTATATTTTACCCACTATGGATGCTATTTTGAGTTTTGTGCAATTTTATTCATTTTAGGTAGCATTCGGATGGATTTGATAAAGTTTCTGCAGAGAAAGATAAGAAACCAAGGAGATGACCAGCGAATACCGACGCGGACGCATGGCTCACGCGACCGCGCGGAATGGAGGAAATCGCAATGACGCGATCGCGTGCCTGACGCGAGCGCGTGGACTGGAATCTACACAAATGACGCGAACGTGTGACCAACGCGTACGCGTGACATGCATTACGTGCAGAAAATGTAGAAAAACGCTGGGGCGATTTCTGGGCTGTTTTGACCCAGTTCTTAGCCCAGAAATCACAAACTAGAAGCTGTAGAATGGACAAATCAAGTGGTCCCCACCCATCAGCTGAAGACTTGTTAATTAATTCGATTTTAAATTCAAATCTTATTTTAGGAAAAGATATTATTTTAATTTTAATTTTAGAAATTTGATTTTTAAATTATTAGGATTAGTTATAAAAGGGATCCCAACAGGGTGGTTCCAGAACAACATTCCACAACATTATTCCATACAAATTTACATTCCATATTCCATGAGCAACTAATCCTCCATTGTTAAGGTTAGGAGCTCTGTCTATTGTATGGATTGATAATATTATTTTTCTATTTTAATTCATGTTTTGATTTATATTTCAATAATTGTTTTCGTTTTTTATTTTATGAATTTGGGTGGAACGGAAGTATGACCCATGTTCTATTTGAGTTCTTGTATAACTTGGAAAAGCTCTTTACTTGAACAATAGCTTGAAAACATATTATCCTGAATTTCTAATTGTTTGTATTTAACGGGATACGTGACTTATAATCCCTTTATTTTTGGATAATTAGGATTCTTGTGGCATATAAACTAGAATTTGATCATCACCCTCTAATTGGAATTAATTGACCAAGGAATTGGCAGTTGATAAATTTTAGAGAAGACTAGGAAGGTCTAAGGAATTAGGGTCTAGTCACAAATAGTTTGCCATGAATTAAATCTTACATAATTAAAATTAGTTAATAAGAAAAGTCAATCCAGAAAATAGATAACTCTGAAACCTTAACTGCTTTCTCAATATTTTATTCCTCACATATTCACCTGCCTATCTTCAAACTCTTCTTTATTGTTTAATGCTTTTGAACTCTCAATTACTCTTTTCTGTTTGTCTAACTAAGCCTATCAAATACTATTGTTGCTTAATCCATCAATCCTCGTGGGATCGACCCTTACTCACGTAAGGTATTATTTAGTACGACCCGATGCACTTGCCGGTAAGTTAGTGGGTTACAAATACCGCACCAAGTTTTTGGCGCCGTTGCCGGGGATTGACTGTGATTAACAACTATTAGTTGTTTAATTGTTTAGATTAGGCGTTTTAATTTTAATTTTATTTAAATATTATTTTCTTATTTTTCGAAAAAAAAATTCCTTTATTTTCTTTTTTTCGTTCCCCCTGCTGTTCGTTTATTTTTTTTAGTTTTAAAGATTTTTTTTAGTCCGTTTTAATTTTTTATTTATTTTATTTCATTTTTATTTTATTTTATTATATTTTTATTATTATTTTATTTTTATTCTCTGTTAATTTCGTTTTTTTGTTTTCTTCTATTAATTTTTTTATAATTAGTTTATTTTATTTTTGTCTTTAATTTTTTTAGAAAAAAAAACTTTATAAATAAATAGCAGTAATATTTTTTCCTAATTTTTTTAAATTAAGTTTGGTGTCGCCTAGTTAATTTTATTTTAATTTTTTTGTTTATTTTTTCTTGTTAATTTTTGAAATTTTTTTTATTTATTTAGTATTTTTATTTTATTATTTTACACAGGTTACCTCAGAGGGACTTCTCTGCACTCTGACGTAGAGAGTCCCATTTTTTCTTGTTTTCTGTTTGTGTATGCGCAGGAACAGAGACAAAGAACATCTCTTAGACTTTGATCCTGAACCTGAAAGAACTTTCAGGTGACGTTTACAACAAGCAAGACTTTGCAAGACTGCAGAATCCACTATGGCAAATAATAACGCTAATGCCAATGTGGTAAATCCGAATGGGATGATCAACAGAGGAGAGTGCTTGGCTCTTATTCTGCTCCTACTACAGATCTTTATGGAAAGAGCATTGTGGTGCCTCCTATAACTGCAAACAACTTTGAGTTGAAGCCACAATTGGTCACCCTGGTGCAACAAAATTGCCAGTATCATGGTCTTCCTCACGAAGACCCGAATCAATTTATATCTGACTTTCTACAGATATGTGATACTGTGAAGACAAATGGAGTGAACCCAGAGGTGTACAAACTCATGCTTTTCCCGTTTGCTCTGAGGGATAAAGCAAAGCTATGGCTAGATTCACAACCAAAGGAGAGTCTTAATACTTGGGACAAGGTTGTTACAGAGTTTCTCACTAAATTTTTCCCACCAAAGAAGCTGACTAAGCTTAGGTTAGAGGTTCAGACCTTCAGACAGAAGGAGGGAGAAACACTTTATGAAGCCTGGGAGAGATACAAGCTACTAACTAGGCAATGCCCTCCGGACATGTTCTCCAAATGGACCCAACTAGATATCTTTTATGAAGGCTTGGGTGAGATGTCCAAGATGAGCTTAGATACCCCTGCAGGTGGTTCACTACACAAGAAGAAGACACCAGAGGAGACTATTGAGCTGATTGAATTGGTTGCAAGAAACCAATATTTATATTCATCTAACAGGAATCCTATGAACTCTGAGACCTCTCAGAAGAGAGGCGTGTTGGAAGTAGAAGTTGTTAATGCTCTTCTTGCTCAGAACAAGCTTATGTCCCAGCAGATAAATCTACTTACTCAACAGATGGGTGGCATGCAAGTCTCAGCTATCAACACCCAAAATCCACCACAGGAAGTCTCCTATGACATGGCAGGTAACTTTATGCAAAATGATAATTATGATTATGCTCAACCTTCTTCTGAACAGGTGAATTACATGGCGAGTGGTCCTAGAAATCCCAACAATGATCCATATTCTAAGACATACAATCAGGGGTGGAGGAATCACCCAAATTTTGGGTGGAGAGATCAACCTCAGAGACCTCAGAACTTCAACAATAGTTCTCAGGGCGGTTTTCAACAGAACAACTATAATAACCGCCAATTTCAGTCTCAGCAACAACAACCACCTCAGCAGGAAAATTCTAAATCCCAAGAAGATTCTAAATGGGAGATGATGATGAGTTTCATACAAGAAACCAGAGCCTCCAATAGAAACTTGGAGGTGCAAATGGGTCAAATGAGTAAGCAATTACCTGAAAGGTCTTCAAATACATTCCCTGGTGATACAGTGGTGAACCCAAGAGAAGATTGCAAGGCCATTCAATTGAGAAGTGGTAAGGTAGCTGGTTCTGAGACTAAGGTCAATGAAGATCTAGTTGAAAAGGAAGCTTCAGAGGAGAAGAAGGAAGAAGTAGAGCATGCCCCTCCTAAATGTGCAGACAACCCATTTTCTGACTCTCTTGACACTTATCCCACCTTAACAAAGGCCTCTGAATACAAGCCAAAAATGCCATATCCTCAGAGGCTTCAGAAGGCGTCCAAAGAAAAGCAATTCTCTAAATTTTTAGATGTCTTCAAGAAGCTGCAGATCAACATCCCTTTTGCAGAGGCCCTGGAGCAAATGCCTCTCTATGCTAAATTTATGAAAGAGTTGTTGACCCACAAGAGGAATTAGAAGGAGCAAAAAACCATGGTGTTAACCAAGGAATGCAGTGCTATTATTCAACACACTCTTCCTGAGAAGATGCCAGACACAGGGAGCTTTGTCATTCCTTGCACCATTGGAGAAGTCGGCATTCAGAGAGCTTTATGTGATCTTGGAACTAGCATCAACCTCATGCCACTTTCAGTGATGAAAAAGCTTCAAATTGAGGAGGTAAAACCCACTCGTATTTCTCTTCAACTTGCTGATCTTTCTATTAAATTACCTGTGGGTGTAGTTGAAGATTTACTTGTTAAAGTAGGACCATTTATTTTTCCTGTTGATTTTGTTATATTAGACATGGAAGAGGAGGTAAAACCCTCTATTATACTTGGTAGACCATTTTTAGCTACAGGTAGAGCTCTGATTGATGTGCAAAAGGGTGAATTAACCCTGAGGGTCAATGAAGAACAGGTGGTCCTAAATGTTTTTGAAGCCCTCAAGCACCCCAATGATTTTGAGGGGTGTATGAAAATAGATGTTATTGAACCACTTGTTCAAGAAGTACTAGAAACTGAGGTACTTGATGATGTTCTGGATCCTATTTCTGAGTGTGAATTAGTTGAAGTTGACGATTCACCACCCCAAAAGGAGCTGATGAACATGCCAATCAAGAAGGAGGAAGCCCCCAAGCTTGAGCTCAAAACCTTACCCCCTTCTCTGAAATATGTGTTCTTGGATGAAAATGATTCATATCCAGTGATTATTAGCTCTTCTCTGAAGCCTGAAGAAGAGGAGGCGCTTATTTCAGTGCTCAGGAGCCATAAAACAGCTCTTGGGTGGACCATTAGTGACTTGAAGGGGATTAGTCCAACCAAGTATATGCACAAAATCCTTCTTGAAGATGATGCTAAACCAGTTGTGCAACCACAAAGGAGACTCAATCCAACTATGAAAGAGGTGGTCCAAAAAGAGGTAATGAAATTATGGGAAGCAGATATTATTTACCCTATTTTTGACAGTTCTTGGGTAAGTCCTGTGCAGGTAGTTCCCAAGAAAGGAGGGATGATAGTGATCAAGAATGAAAAGAATGAGCTTATTCCTACAAGAACAGTCACAGGATGGAGAATGTACATAGATTACAGGAGGCTCAACACTGCCACAAGGAAGGATCATTTCCCTCTCCCTTTCATTGATCAGATGCTTGAGAGGTTAGCTGGTCATGCTTTTTATTGTTTTCTAGATGGATATTCTGGATATAATCAAATTGCAGTGGACCCTCAAGATCAAGAGAAGACAGCATTCACATGCCCCTTTGGAGTATTTGCCTACAGGAGAATGCCATTTGGACTTTGCAATGCTCCAGCAACTTTTCAAAGGTGTATGCTTTCAATTTTTTCTGATATGGTTGAAAAGTTTATTGAGATATTTATGGATGACTTTTCTATTTTTGGTAAAGCACTGTGACAGATGTGAAAAAGCCACAAATCTCCCTGCCAACCATAAAATGCCACAACAGGGGATTCTTTAGGTTGAGTTGTTTGATGTATGGGGTATTGATTTCATGGGACCTTTCCCACCCTCACATTCAAACAACTATATTCTAGTGGCAGTCGACTATGTGTCTAAGTGGGTGGAAGCTGTGGCTTTGCCCACCAATGATGCCAAGGTGGTAATGAGCTTTCTTCAAAGATATATCTTCAGCCGGTTTGGTGTCCCAAGGACACTCATTAGTGATGGAGGAAGTCACTTCTGTAACAGACAGCTGGACTCTTTTCTGCATAGATATGGAGTCCGTCATAAAGTGACAATCCCCTATCACCCTCAGACAAGTGGACAGGTTGAAGTTTCCAACAGGGAACTTAAGAGAATTTTAGAGAAGACTGTCAGTATTTCAAGAAAGGACTGGTCTAGGAAGCTTGATGATGCTCTCTGGGCATACCGGACAGCATATAAGACTCCTATTAGCATGTCCCCTTATCAGTTGGTCTATGGCAAAGCCTGTCACTTGCCAGTCGAACTGGAGCATAAAGCTTTCTGAGCAATCAGGTACCTGAACCTTAATTCAAAAGCTGCAGGAATTAAGCGAATGCTTTAGTTGAATGAGCTTGATGAATTCAGATACTCAGTCTATGAGAATGCCAAGCTCTATAAGGAGAAAACTAAGCTATTGCATGACAAGAAGATAGCCATCAGAGTCTTTGAGCCAGGACAGAGAGTGTTTCTATACAATTCAAGGCTAAAATTCTTTCCCGGGAAGCTGAAATCCCGGTGGTCAGGACCATTTGTGGTTACCAGAGCTTCACCGTACGGTCATGTGGAAATACAGGAAGAGAATTCTGACAGAAAATTTACAGTGAATGGCCAGAGGTTGAAGCACTATTTTGGAGGTGAGATTGATCGCCAGAGGTCTACTCATTTGCTGAACTAGCAGAGCTGACCGTCAAGCTAGTGACGTTAAAGAAGCGCTTGTCGGGAGGCAACCCGATAATTTCGTATCCTTCGTTATTTTTCATAGTAGTAGTTTTCTTAGTTATTTTATTTTATTTTTATTGAGTTCTTACTAATTTTCTGATCATGCAGCTATGTTCTTCCAGGAACCGAACACCTCAAGCTATATTTCAAAAAAAAGGGGGAGGGGAGGGCACACGACGCGCAAGCGTCATTGACGCGAATGCGTCAATCATGTGTGCGAAAAAATAAAAATTGACAGAGAGTTGCGCGGGAGTGGCGCTGGACTCATGCCTTTTGCACAAACGATCCCACGCGAACGCGTACCCCACGTGTTCACGTCGTTTGTGATTTTCGCCATTCACGCGGGTGCGTCACCGACGCGAATGCGTGACCTGCAAATTCGACGTAAAAGAGCGTTTGGGCAGAGAGTTGTGCTGGCTTGGAGCAAGAAGTGTACTAAAAGCACAAATTTGGTCACGCGGACGCGTGACTGACGCATTCGCGTCAGTTGCACATATGGTCATCCATGCGTGCGCATGCATGACGCGAACGCGTCGTATGAAAATTTGGCTCCCAAGCCATGCGAACAGAAAGTCACGCGGGCGCGTGGCTGGCTTCGCGCGAATCGCACAAAATCTAGGGCACGCGGACGCGTGCCTGACGCTAACGCGTCATTATGAAGAATGCGCGACGTACGCGATCACGTGCCATACGCGAATGCGTCGTTTGCGCCGCCCAGTTTTCTTTCTCTCTCTCTCCCAATCCCTATTCTCGCTTATTCTTTTATCCTCTTATTTTTTTCTTTCATAATAATATTTGTTTCTTTCTATTTTCAGTTCTTCTTTGCTTGAGGACAAGCAAACCTTTAAGTTTGGTGTTGACGTTTCGCTTAAGGGTTTTCTGTTTATTCCTATGGCACCAAAAGGGAGGCGAATCATCTTCACAAAGGAGTACAACCTGAAGAATAAAATGACCGCTAAGATAAACCAGGTGGTTGAGTTCCTTTCATTTTTTATTCCCTCCCGCTTTTATTATGTATGTTCCGATTTCCTGCTACTTTGTTTTGTTTATTGCATGATCCTTTATTAGTAGATTCATAGGTTCTAGTTTAATTTTTCTGTTAAATGCTTTAATTCTGAAAGATGTCTCATGTATTGCCCACTAAACTTGAAATAAAAAAGAAAGAAGAACAGATGTAGTGCATGAGAATTTGAGTTTAATTTTTTTAGAATAGTCTCATTTACTTAGATGTGGTGATATTTTTTGTGATTCTGAATGCATGCTTGAACAGTGCATATTTTTGATAGTGAGGTTTATGAATGTTAAAATTGTTGGCTCTTGAAAGAATGATGAAAAAGAGAAATGTTATTGATAATCTAAAAAATCATAAAATTTATTCTTGAAGCAAGAAAAAGCAGTGAAAAAATAAAGCTTGCGAAAAAAATATATATAAAAATAATATATAAAAAAAAGCAAGCAGAAAAATCCAATAACCCTTTAAACTAAAAGGCAAAGGGTAAAAAGGATCCAAGGCTTTTGAGCATTAATGGAGAGGAGGGCCCAAAGGAATAAAATCCTGGTCTAAGCGGCTAAATCAAGCTGTCCCTAACCATGTGCTTGTGGCGTGAAGGTATAAAGTGAAAAACTTGAGACTGAGCGGTTAAAGTCGTGATCCAAAGCAAAAAGAGTGTGCTTAAGAACTCTGGGCACCTCTAACTGGGGACTCCAGCAAAGCTGAGTCACAATCTGAAAATGTTCACCCAGTTATGTGTCTGTGGCATTTATGTATCCGGTGGTAATACTGGAAAACAAAATACTTAGGGTCATGGCCAAGACTCATAAAGTATCTGTGTTCAAGAATCAACATACTGAACTAGGAGAATCAATAACACTATCTGGATTCTGAGTTCCTATGGATGCCAATCATTCTGAACTTCAAAGGATAAAGTGAGATACCAAAACTATTCAGGATTGCAGTTGTAAACCCCACTATAAGAAGAAACATGAGCTTAATCGAACTCTCATTCTCATGCAAATTCACATCCTACGCTTATATTAGTTTTTGGTTGCTTGAAGACAAGCAACAGTTTAAGTTTGGTGTTGTGATGCGTGAGCATCTTTCCTATCTTTTCCTAGTGAATTTGCATCTAACTTGTTGAGTTTAATTAAGAATTAATTATATTTTACCCACTATGGATGCTATTTTGAGTTTTGTGCAATTTTATTCATTTTAGGTAGCATTCGGATGGATTTGATGAAGTTTCTGCAGAGAAAGAGAAGAAACCAAGGAGATGACCAGCAAATACCGACACGGACGCATGGCTCACGTGACCGCGCGGAATGGAGGAAATCGCAATGACGCGATCGCGTGCCTGACGCGAACGCGTGGACTGGAATCTGCACAAATGACGTGAACGCGTGACCGACGCATACGCGTGACATGCACCACGTGCAGAAAATGTAGAAAAACGTTGGGGGCGATTTCTGGGCTGTTTTGACCCAGTTCTTAGCCCAGAAATCACAGATTAGAAGCTGCAGAATGGACAAATCAAGTTGTCCCCACTCATCAGCTGAAGACTTGTTAATTAATTCGAATTTAAATTCAAATTTTATTTTAGGAAAAGATATTATTTTAATTTTAATTTTAGAAATTTGATTTTTAAATTATTAGGATTAGTTATAAAAGGGATCCTAACAGGGTGGTTCCAGAACGACATTCCACAACATTATTCCATACAAATTTATATTCCATATTCTATGAGCAACTAATCCTCCATTGTTAAGGTTAGGAGCTCTGTCTATTGTATGGATTGATAATATTATTTTTCTATTTTAATTCATGTTTTGATTTATATTTCAATAATTATTTTCGTTTTTTATTTTATGAATTTGGGTAGAACGGAAGTATGACCCATGTTCTATTTGAGTTCTTGTATAACTTGAAAAAGCTCTTTACTTGAACAATAGCTTGAAAACATATTATCCTGAATTTCTAATTGTTTGTATTTAACGGGATACGTGACATATAATCCCTTTATTTTTGGATAATTAGGATTCTTGTGGCATATAAACTAGAATTTGATCATCACCCTCTAATTGGAATTAATTGTCCAAGGAATTGGCAGTTGATGAATTTTAGAGAAGACTAAGAAGGTTTAAGGAATTAGGGTCTTGTCACAAATAGTTTGCCATGAATTAAATCTTACATGATTAAAATTAGTTAATAAGAAAAGTCAATCCAGAAAATAGATAACTCTGAAGCCTTAACTGCTTTCTCAATATTTTATTCCTCACATATTCACCTGCCTGTCTTCAAACTCTTCTTTATTGTTTAATGCTTTTGAACTCTCAATTACTCTTTTCTGTTTGTCTAGCTAAGCCTATCAAATACTATTGTTGCTTAATCCATCAATCCTCGTGGGATCGACCCTTACTCACATAAGGTATTACTTGGTACGACCCGGTGCACTTGCCGGTAAGTTAGTGGGTTACAAATACCGCACCAATCGGCCTTGTTAAAACCTGTCCGAGTAAAACCCTCCTTAGGGATAAAACCTCGTGATAAAAAAAAAAGAGTACCTGGCCCTTCTTGTTTACAATAGAGATTCAACTACAATAGATCTTTAAAGATGAAATGTTCCAAGTGTTGGGGAGAGTTGTTCTTTCTAGCGTTTCAAGAGAGTATGCCCCTTTTCCAATGACTAGATAAAATATCAGCCCTATAGTTTTGTTCCCTAGGTATATGTGATATTTCAAAATTTTAAAAAAGTTGTAGCATATTTTTGACCTAATTTAAATATTTTTCTGAGAGTGGATCTCGTACCTAAAAGTGCCCGTTTACCTGTTATACCACTAGGAGTGAATCGTAGTACACCTTTAAACTTGTGACTTCTACTTCCCTGGCTAGCCTTAGGCCAGCTAATAGAGCTTCATATTCGGCTTGGTTATTCGTTTTTTCAAAAAAGGAATTTGATTGATTGTTCAGCTTGGACACCAGTACTGTCTTTCAGAAGGATGCCTGCTCCGCATCCGCTTTCGTTCGATGCTCCATCTACGTATAGTTCCCATATCTTGGGTGTTTCTTCTTTGTTTGTGAACTCTGAGATGAAATCAGTCAATGCTTGGGCTTTAGGTGATCCTCTTGTTTGGTATGAGATGTCGAGAGCTCTATCACCCATTTTTTGAGTCGGCCTGCTAAGTCTGGCCGTGATAATATTTTTCGCAAGGGATGACCAGTCCGAACTATTATTGGATGTGTTTGAAAGTAATGTCGTAATCGCCGAGCAGTAATGACCAGTCCGAATGCTAATTTTTATATCATCGGGTATCTAGTCTCGGCATCTTGTAAGAATTTACTCACGAAGTACACTGGATGTTGTTCTTTCTCTGTTTCTATTACAAGCACAGAGCTAACCGTGTTAGTGGAAATTGAAAGGAACACGAAAAGGGGTTTACCTTGTTCTGGCTTTTTGAGTACAGGTGGCGAACCTAAGATTTGTTTGAGCTCGGCGAATGCCTTTTCACTTTCTTCCAACCACATGAACTTGTTAGCCTTCTTCATTGTATTGAAGAAGTGGTATGATCTGGCGGCTGCCGTTGGTAGAAATCGAAACAGGCCATCCAGACGACCGGTGAGGCATTGCACTTCTTTGATAGTTCGAGGTGACTGCATGTTTACGACGGCTTGGCACTTGTCGGGGTTGGCTTCTATTCCCATGTTTATAAGTAGGAATCCAAGGAATTTACCTTTTTGTACTCCGAATGCACATTTTTCCGGATTTAGCCTCATGTTGTATTTTCTGAGCTGTTGAAAAACCTCCTGAAGATCAGCTTCATGTTGTTTCTCCGAGCTTGACTTGACGACCATATCGTCGACATAAATCTCGATGTTTTGTTCGACTTGGTCTTTGAAGACTTTGTCCATCAGTCTCTGATAGGTTGCCCCTGCATTCTTTAGTCCAAAAGGTGATGAGCGGATAATTTATACGCTTTTTGGCATTGTTTTTAGTATGTTTTTAGTAGGATCTAGTTACTTTTAGGGATATTTTCCTTAGTTTTTATGTTAAATTCACATTTCTGGACTTTACTATGAGTTTGTGTGTTTTTCTGTGATTTCAGGTATTTTCTGGCTGAAATTGAGGGACTTGAGCAGAAATCAGATTCAGAGGTTGAAAAAGGACTGCTGATGCTGTTGGATTCTGACCTCCCTGCACTCAAAGTGGATCTTCTGGAGCTACAGAACTCGAAATGGCGCGCTTCCAATTGCGTTGGAAAGTAGACATCCAGGGCTTTCCAGAAATATATAATAGTCCATACTTTGGCCAAGAATTGACGACGTAAACTGGCATTCAACGCCAGCTTTCTACCCAAATCTGGCGTCCAGCGCCAGAAAAGGATCCAAAACCAGAGTTGAACGCCCAAACTGGCACAGAAACTGGCGTTCAACTCCACAAATGGCCTCTGCACGTGCTACACTTAAGCTCAGCCCAAACACACACCAAGTGGGCCCCGGAAGTGGATTTATGCATCAATTACTTACTCATGTAAACCCTAGTGACTAGTTTATTATAAATAGGACCTCTTACTATTGTATTTGACATCCTGGATTGTATTTTGATCCTGTGATCACGTTTTGGGGGCTGGCCATCTCGGCCATGCCTGGACCTTCACTTATGTATTTTCAACGGTAGAGTTTCTACACTCCATAGATTAAGGTGTGGAGCTCTGCTGTTCTTCAAAGATTAATGCAAAGTACTACTGTTTTCTATTAAATTCTTCTTATTTCTCTTCTAAGATATCCATTCGCACCCAAGAATACGATGAAGGTGATGATTATGTGTGACGTTCATCATCCTTCTCCCTTATGAACGCGTGCCTGACAAACACTTCCGTTCTATATGAAATAAGCTAGAATGAATATCTCTTAGATCTCCTAACCAGAATCTTCGTGGCGTAAGCTAGAATGATGGCGGCATTCAAGAGAATCCGGAAGGTCTAAACCTTGTCTGTGGTATTCCAAGTAGGATTCAATGATTGAATGACTATGACGAGCTCCGAACTCGCGATTGCAGGGCGTTAGTGACAGACGCAAAAGGATAGTAAATCCTATTCCAGCATGATCGAGAACCGACAGATGAATAGCCGTGCCGTGACAGGGTGCGTGTGCATATTATTCACTGAGAGGATAAGATGAAGCCATTGACAAGGGTGATGCCTCCAGACGATTAGCCGTGCCGTGACAGGGCATTGGATCATTTTCCCGTGAGATGACCGAAAGTAGCCATTGACAGTGGTGATGTATCACATAAAGCCAGCCATGGAAAGGAGTAAGACTGATTGGATGAAGATAGCAGGAAAGCAGAGGTTCAGAGGAACGAAAAGCATCTCCATTCGCTTATCTGAAATTCCTGCCAATGATCTACATAAGTACCTCTATCCCTATTCTATTATATAATATTCGAAAACACCATTATCACTTTATATCTGCCTGACTGAGATTTACAAGGTGACCATAGCTTGCTTCATACCAACAATCTCCATGGGATTCGACCCTTACTCACGTAAGGTATTACTTGGACGACCCAGTGCACTTGCTGGTTAGTTGTATCGAAGTTGTGACAATTATGAATTAAGATCAAAGCATCAAGCTTTGGAGCCATTACCAGGGATTGTTCGAGCCTGGACATCACAATTTCGAGCACCAAGTTTTTGGCGCCGTTGCCGGGGATTGTTTGAGTTTTCGGCAAGCTTTTGGTCCGGTAACATCAGTGCCAGATTCCCTTTTGATCCGGCAACAGCACCAAGTTTTTGGTGCCGTTGCCGGGGATTGTTCGTGTTTGGACAACTGACGGTTCGTCTTGTTGCTCAGATTAGGTAATTTTCTTTTTATTTTATTTTCAATAATTTTTTCAAAAATATTTTCAAAAAAAATTTTCTCTTTTGTTTTCGAAAAAAAATAAAAATGTTTTCAAAATTTTATTCAAAATTTTTAAGAATGAATTCTAGTGTTTCATGATGATTTGTTGAAGCCTGGTTGGCTGTAAGCCATGTCTAATTTTTGGACTGGGGTTTCAACTTACCATCACAAAAGAAGAGATTCTCACATACTTAGTTGTTCTATACTTGAAAAGTATCCATATCTGGCTGTAAAGCCATACCCAAACTACTTTGGGATTGGTATTCAACTAATCACTCCAGCCCATGTAATTATATGTTGAAGCTTGGCTGGCCATTGGCCATGTCTAGTGTTTTGGACCGGAGCTTTCTTTGAAAGCTTGGCTGGCTAGTGAGCCATGTCTAATTCCTGGACTGAAGCTTTAGACTAACATGGCAAGATTCCTGGAATTCATATTAAAAATTTTGGAATCCTTATTTTTTCTTTTTCAATAAATTTTTGAAAAAAAAAATCCAAAAAAAATTTAGAAAATCATAAAAATCAAAAATATTTTTGTGTTTCTTGTTTGAGTCTTGAGTCATATCATAAGTTTGGTGTCAATTGCATATGCATCTTGCATTTTTCGAAAATTTCATGCATTCATAGTGTTCTTCATGATCTTCAAGTTGTTCTTGGTAAGTCTTCTTGTTTGATCTTGATGATTTTTTGTTATGTGTCTTTTCATGTTTATCATATGCATTCTTGAATTCTTAGTGCGTAAGCATTAAAGAATTCTAAGTTTGGTGTCTTGCATGTTTTCTTTGCATTAAAAGTTTTTCAAAAATATGTTCTTGATGTTCATCATGATCTTCAAAGTGTTCTTGGTGTTCATCTTGACATTCATAGCATTCTTGCATGCATTCATTGTTTTGATCTAAAAATTTCATGCATTGCATAATTTTCATGTTTTTCATAAAAATTCAAAAATCAAAAAAATATCTTTCCCTTTTTCTCTCCTCAAATTCGAAAATTTGGATTGACTTTTTCAAAAATTTTTAAAATCAAGTTGTTTCTTATGAGTCAAATCAAATTTTCAATTTGAAAATCTTATCTTTTTCAAAATCTTTTTCAAAAATCAAATCATTTTCAAAATTCTTAGTTATTTTCAAAAATTCCAAAAATGTTTTTCAAAAATCTTTTTCTTATTTTTATACCAAATTTTCGAAAATAACATAATCAATTAATGTTTTGATTCAAAAATTTGAAGTTTGTTACTTGATTGTTAAGAAAGATTCAAACTTTAAATTCTAGAATCATATCTTGTGATTTCTTATGAATCAAGTCATTAATTGTGATTTTAAAAATCAAATCTTTTTCAAAACTAATTTTATCATACCTTTTCAAAAATATCTTCTTATCTTATCTTTTTCAAAAATATCTTTTCAAATATCTTTCCTAACCTCCTAACTTCTTATCTTTTCAAAATTTGTTTCAACTAACTAACTAACTTTTTGTTTGTTTCTTAACTTTTTCAAAACTACTTTCAAAAATATCTTCTTATCTTATCTTTTTCAAAAATATCTTTTCAAATATCTTTCCTAACCTCCTAACTTCTTATCTTTTCAAAATTTGTTTCAACTAACTAACTAACTTTTTGTTTGTTTCTTAACTTTTTCAAAACCACCTAACTAACTCTCTCTCTCTCTCTCTAATTTTCGAAAATATCTTCTCTCTTTTTCAAAAACTTTTTTTCAATTAACTAATTATTTTTAATTTTTATTTTTGATTTCAATAATTTTCGAAAATTACTAACAATTTTTCAAAAACCATTTTCAAAAATCACTAACTCTTTTTCAAAATAATTTTCAAAAATTATCCCTCCCCCATCTCATTCTATTTATTCATTCATATCCTAACATCTCATTTCACCTCCTTCCATCCTCACAGTTGTGTTTCTTCCATTATATTACATTCTTTGTCTCCCCCTCTTCTTCCACTCACACAGGGATCCCTATACTGTGGTATAAAGGATCTCTATTATTATTATTATTTTTCTGTGTCTTCTTCTTTGTCATATGAGCAGGAGCGAGGATAAGGACATTCTTGTGGAAGCAGATCCAGAACCTGAAAGGACTCTGAAGAGAAAATTAAGAGAAGCTAAAATACAACAATCCAGAGATAACCTTTCAGAAATTTTCGAACAGGCAGAAGAGATGGCAGCCGAAAATAATAATAATGTAAGGAAGATGCTTGGTGACTTTACTGCACCTAATTCCAATTTACATGGAAGAAGCATCTCCATTCCTGCCATTGGAGCAAACAACTTTGAGCTGAAACCTCAATTAGTTTCTCTGATGCAGCAGAACTGCAAGTTTCATGGACTTCCATCTGAAGATCCTTTTCAGTTCTTAACTGAATTCTTGCAGATATGTGATACTGTTAAGACTAATGGAGTAGATCCTGAAGTCTACAGGCTCATGCTTTTTCCTTTTGCTGTAAGAGACAGAGCTAGATTATGGTTGGATTCTCAACCTAAAGACAGCCTGAACTCTTGGGATAAGCTGGTCACGGCTTTCTTAGCCAAGTACTTTCCTCCTCAAAAGCTGAGTAAGCTTAGAGCTGATGTTCAAACCTTCAGACAAAAAGAAGGTGAATCTCTCTATGAAGCTTGGGAAAGATACAAACAGTTGACCAAAAAGTGTCCTTCTGACATGCTTTCAGAATGGACCATCCTGGATATATTCTATGATGGTTTATCTGAGCTATCAAAGATGTCACTGGACACTTCTGCAGGTGGATCCATTCACCTAAAGAAAACGCCTGCAGAAGCTCAAGAACTCATTGACATGGTTGCTAATAACCAGTTCATGTACACTTCTGAAAGGAATCCTGTGAATAATGGGACGCCTATGAAGAAGGGAGTTCTTGAGGTTGATACTCTGAATGCCATATTGGCTCAGAATAAAATATTGACTCAGCAAGTCAATATGATCTCTCAGAGTCTGCATGGAATGCAAGCTGCATCCAACAGTACTCAAGAGGCATCTTCTGAAGAAGAAGCCTATGATCCTGAGAACCCTGCAATAGCAGAGGTAAATTACTTAGGTGAACCTTATGGAAACACCTATAACTCAACATGGAGAAATCATCCAAATTTCTCATGGAAGGATCAAAAGCCCCAACAAGGCTTTAATAATGGTGGAAGAAACAGGTTTAGCAATAGCAAGACTTTTCCATCATCAACTCAGCAACAGACAGAGAACTCTGAACAAAATGCTTCTAATTTAGCAAATCTAGTCTCTGATCTATCTAAGGCCACTGTTAGTTTCATGAATGAAACAAGGTCTTCCATTAGAAATTTGGAAGCACAAGTGGGCCAGCTGAGTAAAAGGATCACTGAAATCCCTCCTAGTACTCTCCCAAGCAATACAGAAGAGAATCCAAAAGGAGAGTGCAAGGCCATTGACATAAGCGCCATGGCCGAACCTGAGAGGAGAGGAGAGGACGTGAATCCCAAGGAGGAAGACCTCCAGGGACGTCCAGTGATCAATAAGGAGCTTCCCTCTGAGGAACCAAAGGACTCTGAGGCTCATCTAGAGACCATAGAGATTCCATTGAACCTCCTTATGCCCTTCATGAGCTCTGATGAGTATTCCTCTTCAGAAGAGAATGAGGATGTTACTGAAGAGCAAACTGCCAAGTTTCTTGGTGCAATCATGAAGCTGAATGCCAAATTGTTTGGCATTGATGCTTGGGAAGTTGAACCTCCCTTGTTCATCAATGAACTAAGTGATCTGGATCAACTGACATTGCCTCAGAAGAGACAGGATCCTGGAAAGTTCATAATACCTTGTACCATCGGCACCATGATCTTTAAAGCTCTGTGTGACCTTGGTTCAGGGATAAACATCATGCCCCTCTCTGTAATAGAGAAACTGGGAATCTATGGGGTGCAAGCTGCTAAAATCTCATTAGAGATGGTAGACAGCTCAAGAAGACAGGCTTATGGACAAGTAGAAGATGTATTAGTAAAGGTTGAGGGCCTTTACATACCTACTGATTTCATAGTCCTGGATACTGGAAAGGAAGAGGATGAATCCATCATCCTAGGAAGACCTTTCCTGGCCACAGCAAGAGCTGTGATTGATGTTGACAGAGGTGAAATAGTCCTTCAATGGAATGAGAACTCCCTTGTATTCAAAACTCAAGGATCTCCCTCTGCAACCATGGAGAGGAAGCTTGAAAAGCTTCTCTCCCAGCAGAGTCAACCAAAGCCCCCACAGTCAAACTCTAAGTTTGGTGTTGGGAGGCCACAACCAAACTCTAAGTTTGGTGTTGAACTCCCATATCCAAACTCTAAGTTTGGTATTGGAGAGTCTCAACAAAGCTCTGCACATCTGTGAGGCTCCATGAGAGCCCACTGTCAAGCTATTGACATTAAAGAAGCGCTTGTTGGGAGGCAACCCAATGTTTATCTAATTCTTATTTTTATTGTTTTTCATGTTTTCTTAGGTTCATGATCATGTGGAGTCACAAAATAAATATAAAAATTGAAAACGGAATAAAAAACAGCAGAAGAAAAATCACACCCTGGAGGAGCATCTGTCTGGCGTTCAAACGCCAGAACAGAGCATAGTTCTGGCGCTGAACGCCCAGAATGGGAGCATCCTGGCGCTGAACGCCCAGAACAAGCATGGTTCTGGCGTTCAACGCCAGAAATGGCAGCAAAGGGGCGTTGAACGCCCAAAATGGGCACCAACCTGGCGCTGAACGCCCAGAGTTGTGTGCAAGGGCATTTTGCATGCCTAAATTGGTGCAGGGATGTAAATGCCTTGACACCTCAAGATCTGTGGACCTCACAGGATCACCTCAGGATCTGTGGACCCCACAGGATCCCCACCTACCTCATCATCTCTCTTTCCATTCATGATCATCCCTTCTACTTTCCATTTACCACTCACATCCATACACCCACTACCTTCAAAATTCAACATCTCTCTCCCACCCAATCCCACCCATATGGCCGAATACAAACTCCCATCCATCTCCTCTATATCTTCTTCTTATTCTTCTATTCTTTCTTCTTTTGCTCGAGGGCGAGCAACATTCTATGTTTGGTGTGGTAAAAGCATAGCTTTTTTGTTTTTTCCATAACCATTGATGGCACCTAAGGCCAGAGAAACCTCTAGAAAGAGGAAAGGGAAGACAAAAGCTTCCATCAAGGGTCTATAGCTCAGTGGTAGAACATTTGACTGCAAATCAAGAGATCCCTGAGATACCTCAGGGGATACATTTTCTTCCACACAATTATTGGAAGCAACTAAGGGTGGAACATCAAGAGCACTCCATCATCCTTCATGAAATCAGAGAAGATCTAAAAGCAATGAAGGAGGAGCAACAAAGGCAAGGAAGAGACATAGAAGAGCTCAAGGACATCCCTAAGGTGGACTCATTCCTTGTTCTTACTTTCTCTGTTTTTCGTTTTCTATGTTATGTGCTTATCTATGTTTGTGCCTTCATTACATGATCATTAGTAGTTAGCAACTTTGTCTTAAAGTTATGAATGTCCTATGAATCCATCACCTCTCTTAAATAAAAACTGTTTTAATTCAAAAGAACAAGAAGTACATGAGTTTCGAATTTATCCTTGAACTTAGTTTAATTATATTGATGTGGTGACAATGCTTCTTGTTTTCTGAATGTATGATTGAACAGTGCATATGTCTTTTGAAGTTGTTGTTTAAGAATGTTAAATATGTTGGCTCTTGAAAGAATGATGACTAGGAAACATGTTATTTGATAATCTGAAAAATCATAAAAAATGATTCTTGAAGCAAGAAAAAGCAGCAAAGAACAAAGCTTGCAGAAAAAAAAAGAGAGAAAAAAATAGGCGAAAAAAAAATATTTAGAAAAAATAGAAAGAAAAAGAAAAAGCAAGCAGAAAAAGCCAATAACCCTTAAAACCAAAAGGCAAGGGCAAATAAAAAGGATCCCAAGGCTTTGAGCATCAGTGGATAGGAGGGCCTAAAGGAATAAAATCCTGGTCTAAGCGGCTAAACCAAGCTGTCCCTAACCATGTGCTTGTGGCGTGTAGGTGTCAAGTGAAAACTTGAGACTGAGCGGTTAAAGTCAAGGTCCAAAGCAAAAACAAAGAGTGTGCTTAAGAACCCTGGACACCTCTAATTGGGGACTTTAGCAAAGCTGAGTCACAATCTGAAAAGGTTCACCCAATTATGTGTCTGTGGCATTTATGTATCCGGTGGTAATACTGGAAAACGAAGTGCTTAGGGCCACGGCCAAGACTCATAAAATAGCTGTGTTCAAGAATCATCATACTGAACTAGGAGAGTCAATAACACTATTCGAAATCTGAAGTTCCTATAGATGCCAATCATTCTGAACCTCAATGGATAAAGTGAGATGCCAAAACTATTCAAGAGGCAAAAAGCTATAAGTCCCGCTCATATGATTGAAGCTATGTTTCATTGATAGTTTGGAATTTATAGTATATTCTCTTCTTTTTATCCTATTTGATTTTTAGTTGCTTGGGGACAAGCAACAATTTAAGTTTGGTGTTGTGATGAGCGGATAATTTATACGCTTTTTGGCATTGTTTTTAGTATGTTTTTAGTAGGATCTAGTTACTTTTAGGGATATTTTCCTTAGTTTTTATGTTAAATTCACATTTCTGGACTTTACTATGAGTTTGTGTGTTTTTCTGTGATTTCAGGTATTTTCTGGCTGAAATTGAGGGACTTGAGCAGAAATCAGATTCAGAGGTTGAAAAAGGACTGCTGATGCTGTTGGATTCTGACCTCCCTGCACTCAAAGTAGATTTTCTGGAGCTACAGAACTCGAAATGGCGCGCTTCCAATTGCGTTGGAAAGTAGACATCCAGGGCTTTCCAGAAATATATAATAGTTCATACTTTGGCCAAGAATTGACGACGTAAACTGGCGTTCAACGCCAGCTTTCTACCCAAATCTGGCGTCCAGCGCCAGAAAAGGATCCAAAACCAGAGTTGAACGCCCAAACTGGCACAGAAACTGGCGTTCAACTCCACAAATGGCCTTTGCACGTGCTACACTTAAGCTCAGCCCAAACACACACCAAGTGGGCCCTGGAAGTGGATTTATGCATCAATTACTTACTCATGTAAACCCTAGTGACTAGTTTATTATAAATAGGACCTCTTACTATTGTATTTGACATCCTGGATTGTATTTTGATCCTGTGATCATGTTTTGGGGGCTGGCCATCTCGGCCATGCCTGGACCTTCACTTATGTATTTTCAACGGTAGAGTTTCTACACTCCATAGATTAAGGTGTGGAGCTCTGCTGTTCTTCAAAGATTAATGCAAAGTACTACTATTTTCTATTCAATTCTTCTTATTTCTCTTCTAAGATATCCATTCGCACCCAAGAATACGATGAAGGTGATGATTATGTGTGACGTTCATCATCCTTCTCCCTTATGAACGCGTGCCTGACAAACACTTCCGTTCTATATGAAATAAGCTAGAATGAATATCTCTTAGATCTCCTAACCAGAATCTTCGTGGCGTAAGCTAGAATGATGGCGGCATTCAAGAGAATCCGGAAGGTCTAAACCTTGTCTGTGGTATTCCAAGTAGGATTCAATGATTGAATGACTGTGACGAGCTCCGAACTCGCGATTGCAGGGCGTTAGTGACAGACGCAAAAGGATAGTAAATCCTATTCCAGCATGATCGAGAACCGACAGATGAATAGCCATGCCGTGACAGGGTGCGTGAGCATATTATTCACTGAGAGGATAAGATGAAGCCATTGACAAGGGTGATGCCTCCAGACGATTAGCCGTGCCGTGACAGGGCATTGGATCATTTTCCCGTGAGATGACCGAAAGTAGCCATTGACAGTGGTGATGTATCACATAAAGCCAGCCATGGAAAGGAGTAAGACTGATTGGATGAAGATAGCAGGAAAGCAGAGGTTCAGAGGAACGAAAAGCATCTCCATTCGCTTATCTGAAATTCCTGCCAATGATCTACATAAGTACCTCTATCCCTATTCTATTATATAATATTCGAAAACACCATTATCACTTTATATCTGCCTGACTGAGATTTACAAGGTGACCATAGCTTGCTTCATACCAACAATCTCCGTGGGATTCGACCCTTACTCACGTAAGGTATTACTTGGACGACCCAGTGCACTTGCTGGTTAGTTGTATCGAAGTTGTGACAATTATGAATTAAGATCAAAGCATCAAGCTTTGGAGCCATTACCAGGGATTGTTCGAGCCTGGACATCACAATTTCGTGCACCAAAAGGCATTACTTTATAGCAAAAGTTACCATGGTCAGTTATAAATGCCGTCTTGTCTTCGTCATCTAGGTGCATTTTTATTTGGTTATAACCGGAATATGCATCCATGAAACTGAGCACTTGATATCCTGAGGTGTCGTCTACCAGTCTGTCAATGTTCGGTAGTGGATAAGAATCCTTTGGGCAAGCTTTATTCAAATATGTAAAATCTACACACATTCGCCATTTTCCTGAGGTTTTCTTGACCATCACCACGTTTGCTAGCCACGAGGAAAAGCGAATTTCTCGGATGAAGCCTGCGTCAAGTAATTTTTGTGTTTCTGCTACTGCTGCATTTCTTCTTTTCGTGCCAAGATTTCTCTTCTTTTGTCTTATTAGCCGGTTGTTAGGGTTAACTGCTAACTTGTGACATATAAAATTCGGGTCATTCCTGGCATGTCAGCAGGGGTCCATGCAAATAGATCGGCATTAGCCCTTAGTGTGTGTACCAGATTTTGTTTTGTTCCTATAGAAAAAGCGAAACCCACGTTAGTGAATTGATTCATTTGACCGAGATGTACCTTTTCTAGCTCATCCGTTGGGGTGGGGCGACTATTGTCGTCTCTTGGGTCCATCTCGCCCAGGGTGGGGATGTTTTCCAAGTTGTATACTGAATGGATCCTCGGGATGGTTTCCTTCGAGATGGTCTTTAAACCTGTATTGTAACACTGTCTGGCTTCCTTATGGTTAGCGTGTACTGTTGCCACTATGTTATCCTGCACAGGGAACTTGACACACATATGAATTGTGAAGACAATAACTCTGAAAGAATTAAGGGACCGGCGCACCAAAATAATATGATAAGGGTTAATACAGTCGACTACTCAAAATTGAGTATCTAATGTTTTTGAGTTCGGGAGTTCTCCTAGTGTTGTCCTTAACCATACATAACCTCATACAGGGACTCTTTCGCCGGAGAATCCTACTAGTTCTCCGCCCGATGGTTGTAATGGTTTGTCACTTAATTGTATTTTTTTGAATGTGGAGTAAAATAAGACATCAGCACTGCTTCCTGGGTCGAGCAGGACCTTTTTATTGTTAGTTGTCCTACTCGTACTGAGATCACCACTGGGTCATCTAAGTTCGAGGACTGCGACTTAAAGTCGTCGGCACCAAAACTGATGTGGGTGGCTGAGGTTGGAGTTGGCGGGCATTGATGAGATCCTTCCATTGTCATCATAGATTGGTAGCTTCTCTTTCTAGCTGTGTTGGTGGCTCCGCCTCCAGCAAAACCACCTGAAATGTAATTTATAATTCCCTTAGAGGTAGGAGTTTCGACTGGACCGTGCCATGTCCCTTTTTCTTTGCGATCTGAACTATAGCTTGGCCTGTCTGTGTCTCTGGTTAGTTCTTTCTGGCTTCTGGAAGTGATATATTTGTCCAATAAGCCTTGTCTCGCTAGTCTTTCCAGCAAGTCTCTAGCTACCACACATTCATCAGTAGTGTGGCCGAACTTTTGGTGAAAGGCATAGTCTTTGTTTTTGTTTACGTACTTCTGGTCTTGGTATGTTCCTGCTTTGCTCGGTGGCTTTATTAACTTGCTATGTAGTATCTCCTTAATGATGTCCTCCCTTTTGGTGTTGAACCTGGTATACGAATCAAATTTCGGAATTAGTTTAAAAGGTTTTTTAGAGTCCTTATTTTGGGACCTGTAAGACTTGTCTTCTTCCTTCCGAGATGGTGGTTTCTCTGTCCTCCGAGCTTCTTATAACTCCTTTATTTCAATTTGTCCATTTGCTTTGTCCCAGAATTCCTCCAATGTCTTTGGTTTCGCTATAGCTATGGCTTCCTGGAACTTTCCAGGTCAAAGGCCACTCTTGATGGCGTGCAACTACACTTCTAGATTGAGGTCAGAGATCTCCATGGCTGCTGCTGTGAAACGCGTCATATAATCCTTCAGGTTCTCATGCTGTCTTTGCTTTATCGTGCTGAGGTAGTCTGAATCTCGCACGTAGATTTTGGATGCTGCAAAGTGATTTATGAACATCTTGGCAAATTCGTCGAAGCTGGATATAGAACCTACAGGTAAGTTAGAAAACCATAATAAAGCAACTCCATCTAAAAAGGTTGGAAAAGATCGGCATAAGATGGGATCGGAGTCACTGTTAAAAAGCATCATGGATTCGAATTTTGTAACGTGAACTTTAGGATCTCTGATCCCCTTGTACGGTGTTAGGGTCATTGGGAGTGTAAAATTTTTAGGCATTTTAAAATTCATTATTTCTTTAGAAAAGGGGCCATTTCGCCGTCTTTCAGTATTGAGAGGTATATCTCCTGTCTTCGCATTTGACTCGACTGTTGTTCTTCGTGGGAATCGGTGTTGAGTTTCTTATGGTCATTCTTCCCCTCATCTTTGTTCTGAATAGCTACTAACATGTCGTCCATTTGTTGATTGTCCACTAGTAAAGCAGCGTTAGTGGCCAAGAGCTCGGCGTTTGTTGGGTTTGCCTGAGGAGTGACAGAGTGGTCCGTCATGTCTTGATTTTTGCAAGGAAAAAGAAAAAAAAAACAGCCGAAAATAATGGCGTTAGGTTTGAAAAGACTATGGAAAAGGCGCGGCCTCACGGTGGACGCCAAATGTTCTTGCAAGGATACTCCTTTCGAGCTATATGTCGGCTTCGTATTAATCTTGGTGCGTTCGGCAGCTCGAACTGAACCGGGAATACCCTTGTGAACTCGGACCCGAGCGTGGTACCTGCAAAAGAGACTCCGACTCTCAAGTTAGTAAAAAGTCACTTGATAAAATGAGTATATAATCTGTGAGTTGCTTGATTGATGATGCTTTTTGCTCTGGTCCTATGCTTGGTTTTATAGCCTAGTTGATATTGAATGGGTCATCGGCTTTAGCTGAGATCTTTGTGACCGATCTCGTGGCGAGATCATGGGTGGTATTCCGTTAGGATTGAGTTCGTTTTGTTATTTAGGAAATGAGTCGTGCTGAGGTATAAGTCAGTTTTTCCGAGATTCTAAGAGTACAATACACATAATATACGAGAATTACAATTATAAAAGAGAGTACTAAAAATAATAAAAATTAAATATTTACCTTGGTAGTGATGGAAATAAATCTAAAATTTTTGATGATGTTTTTAATTTTTTATAGAGATATTTTTAGTATTCTTAATACTCTTTTTTAGTACGCTATAATTTTATTATTATTATTTCATAAAAAAAATAACAATTAAAAACTTATATAAACAAAAAAATAATAAGAATTCAATAAAGAATAATAATATGTATGAGAGAGTATTAGAAAAAAATATTATAAAAAAAAGCAACAAAATTAATCATATCAATAATGAAGAACAAAATTGATAGATAGAAAATAAATTTTAATCTAATGTAAAAAATTGAACGCAAAAACTAGAATTTATAGTTTTGGGTAAACTTGAATTGGAGTGTAGAATCACATTTGTGAAAAAGTAAAGTTTTGAAGAAAACTAAAAGTAAGTTTGATATTCCAAATGTTAAGCCAAACACATCCTATTTATGGTTGTGTAAACATAACTTTAGTTGGGAGGAGCATGATAATTTGCTATGACTTTGGTGTAGACAAGTTCCTAAAAAATACAAGATAGTTGTATGGCTTATTGGCTTGGTTTGCATGGTGCTATTCCTTTGTCTGTCTACCTTTCTTAAAGAGGTCTTGCTAATTCTTATCTTTGCTCTCATTGCCATCTTGCTCCTGAAATTGTCCTATACAGATTGTGCCACTGCAGCAGAGCTTTAATTTTGACATGAACGGTCCAAGTCTGCTACATTGGATCCTCATGGGTAAAGACTCTAATGGATTTTTGTTTTTGGCTTGTCTGTAGTAGATACAGAGAGATCGTAACAATAATGTGTTTAATTGCTCTTATTCTTGCTTTGGAAAATGAGCTCTATAAAATTCTCTCCTTTCAAGAAGTTTCTACTTCTTCTTCTTTGGTGCTTTCTTCGGTTCCTCCTACACAAAATTTGGTCAAAATAAATTATGATGCTAGTAATTTTGGAAATGCTGCTTGTTTTAGGTGTGTTTTGAGAAATTGCAAGGGCCTTTGGTTGCATCGTTGTGCTAGGGTGCTGCCCCCTGTTCTAATTCTTTACAATGAGCTCTCTGCCATTTAGACAGGGTTTTATTTTGATTAGGAGGATGATTTCAAATAGGTAATTTGCGAGACGGATTACTTGAAAGTTCATATTCTTATTCATGATATGAATTCAAGAGGTTCTAACTTGGAAATGGAATGCTAATCAAGTTGCAGATGTGCTTGGCTAAATTTGCTTCTGTGAATGGTATTCAACAAGTTGAATGGAGTGAGCCTTGGGAGAAGATTATAGAGATTATGTATAGGGACCTTATCCCTGTTGTTTATGCGTTATTTTTACCTGTGTTTTCCTTGTACTTTTTGTTTTCTTTGATCTTTGTCACCATAAAATTAATCACCCGTGAAATCTCAAATAGTTTCCAATCAATTGTTGAATTCGAATTCTTTCGAGTTAAATCTCAATTTGACCCCTAAAATTTAATCTGATACTTAGAATGACCTTCACAATTTCGTTGGTTCTAATTAGAACTCTTAAATTTATAATCGCGGCTCCGCCTTGCTTCTGCGATCATTTTCGTCACCGGAATGTTGATCAGACGCAATTGCATGACACGGTGGACACTACTTAAACGACGACGCATTGGTTTCACGTCCAAACCCTTTGAAAACCACGTCGTTTCAGTTTTTTGTGGGGTAAAACCCTTTTTTTTTTCACTACGACGATCATAAGTTGTAAAACATAAAAAAAACTCTTACACTACGTGATTTTCAAAGAATTTGGACGCGAAACCAATGCGCTGTTGTTTAAGTAGTGTTTACCATATCATGTAATTACGCCAGATGAACATTTCGGTGACAGATTATCGTAGAGACATGCCAGAGCTACAATTACAAATTTAAAAATTCTAATTGAGGCCAACAAAATTATGAAAGTCATTTTGAATATTGGACTAAATTTCATAGGGCCAAATTAAGATTTTAACTTGATCTTTTCCGAGCACAGCTAATGATAATTTCGCAATTACCACTGCCGACGTAACGTTTAGCTTAGTACCGCAAATTGAGTATAATATAACGCTGTGATAGCACAAAGATGCTGTACTACATTTCTATATTTCTATTAATTTTTTTGGAACTACCAAAGTAATCCTGTGTAAGTGAATAGTTTTAATCTTTTCATTATTATTACTTTTTGAACAAAATATAGAAATAAAGTTTTAGTTAGTCAATATTAATTATTTTTTTTATTCTAAAATTTTTTATTTTTTAGAGAATTTAAAGTTTAAGATTTATGATTTAAAGTTTAGAATTAAAGATTTATGATTTATGATTTAAAATTTAACATAAAAAATAATTTTAAAAGCATTAAGGACGCTGACTGAAAAAAATTGATTCCTTAACATTATTCTTAACTCTTGTTTTTTTAAGCAATTGAGTTCACAATTCTGTCGTTGAGTTTAATACATATCTCTTTTAAATATGTAGTTTAATTTGGAATTTCGTGTTCGATTATGATCCTCTCCGGCCTTTATTGCATTCGAAAAAGAAAAAATGAACAATTTCTGTAAGTTACGAAAATAAAGTATCTTGTGTTTATTAAAATATACTAGAATATTTAGAAAGAAAAAGGGATGAGTTGAATTCATATGTAATTTACACCGTAAAGAAAATAGTACTTCTAAAATTAAGTATCTTTGGCTTTTATATTGGCATGAAAAATTGAAAATGGTGGGAAATATATACTAACCTTCCAGGTTGGTTATGTTGTTAACTTTTATTATAAAACAAACTTTATGAAATTTATTAGACGTAATTTACTCTTCATTTTAATTAAGTAGTTAGTAAAAGTCACTATTGGGGGACTCAAGTGCCTCCTCATCAACAAGATCTGATAAAATATGTTGTACTATTTTGTCGTTCCTTTCAATTTTCTAAAAAAAAAAAAAAACAGAAATTGTTTAAAACAATGAAATGAAAAAGAAAAGAAAAAGGAAAAACTATATAGTTGGTGAAATTGCATTGTTATTGTTCAAATGATGTAGACGTACATAAGGGGACTCTTTGCCAAACTAAGTTGTCTTATAATTAAAAGATGGCAACTGCCATATATGATAAATAAATTTTGAAGACGGAATAATGAAGAAGCAGCAAAATGTCACCAATATCATTAAGATGTCACACCATCGGATTTTTATTATTATTTTAAATATAGAATCATCTACAAATTATTGATATTATCTATGAACTGGATTTCTTGGTCTTTTATATATTATTGATCAGTGCGTGGCTTATGCGCACCAACTTGATTCTTTAAGGAAGTCAAAGACATGGTAAATTCTGATGATTACTGCGTTGAAATTTCTAGTCGTAAACACATACACCAGTAACTTTCTCAAAATAATAAGAGGGAATCTCTCTCTAAAATCTAAATGTCACATTGTTGGATTAACGTCTTATACATAGCAAATCGTGTTTAAAAAAATTCACTTCAATCAAAAACTATGACTTACTGTTGATGCTAATATAAAAAATTTTAAATAAATATACATGAATATGAAATGTTACATTATAATTTTATTGACGATGTTAAACTTTTTGGAAAATTTAGCACATAATTTATGTTCTTGTTTAAATAATTATAAGTTGTTCGAAGTATAGCTTGTCCTAAGTGATTTTGGGATGATTTCTTTTTAATTCGATAATATATAACTTGAATAATAAAAAATACAAAGTACCTATAAAAGAACAGTCAAGTCAATATGGGCGAAATTCTTTATTCTTTTTTTTACATATTCAAAAACAAATACCTCCTCTAGTTCCTAGAATCCTTTCTTATAACTAGGTAGAGAATGAATTCGGTGATATTTTATTTGATAAGTTATTAATGAGAATTAAACTATAATAATATAATTGAACATTCAATTCTTAACCAACTTATAACATTTCATAGAGCCATTTGTAATTTGAATTTATCATTGGTTACACAGTTTTTAGTTGTGGTAAATCGGATGGATCACAACCTCTAAATTTGACTTGACGAAATTTTCTCAAAAGTATTATCTTTGAGCTTTTACTATTTTGAATTATAACTTAAATTGTTTTTGTTTTAAAGGAGTAAGCCCCCTTGGCCCTTGGTCAACCAATTTTGTTGTTAACTATAGAGTCACAGCCACAACTGTCGGTTATAAAAAAAAAAAAAAAATCAAAATTAGTCTTAATGCTCATTCGATGAAACGTAGAGTTTAACCACATCGATAAGATTTGAGGTGAAAATTAAGACGTTAGCGCCCTCCTCTCCCTCCTTTGTTTCAGCAACTCTCACTCTTTCTAACCCTCTCACTCTCTCACTCGATCGCGCCTTTTCTTTGCATTTTCTCCTTTGTCAGCACATCGATCAAAATTTTTGCACAGCTATTGTGTTTGTGGTGAGTTTTTCTGTAATTTTATCAGTTTATAATTTTCAATTAGTTAAGTTTTCTATAGTTTTGAACACTTTGAGTTTGGTTCTAAGTCATTTCTAATCTGTTGTAGATTTCTATGTCATTTGGAGGAGTTAACTTACCTATAAATTGCTATTTATTTTAATTAATTGTCTTTTTATTATTATTATTATTATTAAACCATAATTGAAATTGAAGATAATAAATTAAGTAAAGTAGAAATAATTCATAAATTGAAAAAATTTTAATTTGCAAGATTGTATATTTAGAATAGAGACTTGAACCCTAAAATATAGTTGTAAGATAGGAGAGGCAGAATAATTCTATATGTGGAGTCATAGAAATAATTTCTGTTTGTTTTCCATAGAATTTGTTTTTGTTTGCTTCGTATTTGATGTGAGGGATAAAATGTATCTCTACCACCACTACTTTGCTTTTCTCTAATGGTGATGACTTATCCACTGCCAATAGATTAGTAGACCTTAAAGAGCAAATTACCCTTATTAATATGGAGTTGACAAAACTAGGTTAGTATTTCCTCAAATTATATAAAATCCTACAATAATTTGGTTTTTCTCAAATTTGGTGTGCTACAACTAGGTTCACATATATTTAAATTCCACTTGGTTCGATGTGATTAGTATTCTTAGAAAAAAAAACTAGATATCTAAAACTTTAAAAAAATTAGTTCCACTTGAAAATGATCATTGAGGACTGAGAACTAGGGCTGCACATGGATCGGATAATATCCGCATATCTACGGTAATTATCCGCATTCGATCCGAATTTTGCGGATATTATCCGATCCGCAGAGCCATCGGATCGGATCGGATTGCGGATTTGGTAGTGATATCCGCGGATCCGATCCGCATATCCGCACATCACATATAAATAGCATAGTTAAGAAAATAAACCCTAATGTGATATGAATTTTAGTGTGTTATTTATGAATTTTATAATATTTTGTTTTTAATTTTTTATGTTGTACTTCAACTTAGAATAATTAAACTTAAATCTTGTGTTATTATTTTGTTTTTGTTATTCAAAAAAACTATTATTGATAATATTTTAGGAGTAAATAGGCTTAAACAGATAAAAAATGAATTTTTTAGATTTTTTTTTTATAAAAACAGTCAAATAGAATCTTAAAATAAATTTTTTTTAATTATGCGGATATACCCGATATCCGATCCGATGAGTGCAATGCGGATCGGATAGAATTTTAGGCTATATCCGATCCGATCCGATCCGATCCGTGTGCAGCCCTACTGAGAACAACTTGAAACAAGCTGTTGGATTATGTAAAATTTTTTACATGATTTTTGTTCTTCAAAAATCAATAACTTACACCCCCAATTTTAGTGTTTTAACCCTTTTAAAATCCCAATTCACACTTATTTTACCAAATGAAATTCCTCTCAAGGGTTAGTTTGAGGTAATTACTCAAAATCTCCAATTTTTTTATTCATTAGCTCTTTAACCGCGAATAGTAACTTGTGTCATAAGTTACTTAGCTAACACTTCATAATTTCTAACTTTGCACCTCAAACACATTATAACCCATCCCAATAAGTTCATGAATAGTTATTCAAGCCTAAATTAAGATTCCAATTCAAATTTGGTTCTAAGTTTAGCACTAACTACCCAAAATATTAAGCAAAACTAACATCATCAATCATACAACAACAACACAAATCAACCAATTCAGCCATGATCGTCCACATGCAATCAAAATTATTGTTCAAACTCAACATGCAATTTCTTATCACAACACTACAAGCATCCCTAGGCACATGCATCCTTTTTGAATCATACAAAATAAGTTTTCCTACCTTGATTGAAGATTTAACCGAGTTAATTAAGCCTCCCGCTAAAGATGGTACTTATCGAGATAAAAAATACATTGATATGACCAAGTATACTATGCTTTTTATTAGGGGTATGTGTAAACTCTGGGTAATTAATAGTTAACTAACAAAGTAATTTTTATTTAAAGAAATTAAGAAATTAAATTTGATAAGTTAGAAGGATAGAAATAATTAAAATATGAATTTTGACACTAATTTAAAAATTTTTGGCCCAAAATTAGGTCAATGAATTAAACCAGTTGAACCAAACTCAAACCGAACCCAATACCCAACATATATATGCATTAACCTTGAGCTTTTCTTCTCATTTTCACAAAAAGAGTGAGGGTTCCACGGTGAGAGAGGAAAGGGAGGAATGAAAACCTAAGCTAACTTCCAATCTAATCTTCAACCCTCCGTAACTTTCAATTCGGAGCTCTAATTAATGAGCCGTTAGTGACCATGCATTCGTCTCGAAATTCTCTACAAAACCCATCAAACAATTTGGTAAGAAAATCTCAATTTCACACCCAGTTCTTCCTTTACCAATTTTAAAAACTTTAAGTAAATATGTTGAAATTTTGTTAAATTTTAATTTGGTGTTTAGGATCAAATTAGCTTTATGAATTTGCTGGGTTTTGTCCCAAACATCCATTAGTAAGGTGAGGATCCTCTAATCCTTATAAAATTATTGGCATAGCAAATCTTATGTTGATTTAATAATATTTGTATGGTATTAGATTAAATTATGTGTTGTGGAGGAAAATCGATGGAATTGGAGGCTTGGGAGTGAACATTGGAAGCTTGAGTTTGATTCTTTGTGGCTGAATTTTCTATTTGGTGTACATTTAAAGCTTTGGACATTTGTGGAACAATGTATTTTGTAGCGTTCCGATATTAGAGAGGAATCGACCAAGGTATGGTTTTGGTTTCTCGTAGATAATGTGTAATGTAACGTGAAAATGTAGGCTCGTTGACTGTAGAATAAGTTGGATTACGTGAACTTGTTAAAGTTTAGTGAGTCTTAGTGTAAATGTTGAGCTTGTTATGAGAATATGATGAATTATTGATGTTGATCTAGATTGATGATGAGGTTTGATAACGATTATGAGTTATGATAATGATATATTGATGAATTATGAATAATGTTGTTTTGATTATGAATTGTTTGGACTGGAATTGATGAAATTGAATATTGAGTTATTGTGGAAGGAATGAAATGGTTATGAAGTTGCTTGAGTGTATGTAATGTTGTTTTGAGGTGTGAAACTTTCGTTTGCAATTGAGAGTTTGGAAAATAGAGATTTTGAACTCTTTGGTAAAAAATAGATTTTTAATAAACTTTGGTGGACCATAAATTGAGACTTGGATTTTGGATTTGAATGAAATTTATTTCAAATCAAAAATAATTTTAAGAGCTTCAAAATAGTTTAACGTTTGTGAAATTCGGAGTTTTGTAGAGGAAGTTATGAGCATCGGAAGTTAGGTGTGTAAAACTGATTTTTAATGACTTAACAGCTTTTAAAGAAAAGGGAGGAGCATCGCGTACGCGACCTGCACGCGCAACATGAGCTATGCTCACTGTTTTGTAATCTCACGTATGCGGGGCAAGACCTGCATATGCGGAACCCAATTTTTTGAAAGCTCACGTATGCGAGAGTACGCACGCGACGAGAGCACACTTCCCTGTTTTGCAATCTCGCGTACGCGAGCCCCCTATTTTAGCCAAAAATGAGTTTTTGAATGTTTAACCAATCCTCTAACTTTTCAAACTTCTTTTATACTTGTTTAAAGTCCGATAGCTAGGTTTTAAGCTACGGAATAGGGGAAATGGTGTAAATAAAGTTAGATATGGTGGGAAGGATACTTAAATTGATGTTGGTTGGTTGAGAAGTGAATGACTAATTCGATGAGATGTTGAAGGTAATAAATGAGATGATGATGATGGATTATGATTGAGATACCAAATAAGATGCAGTGGTGTTATCCACTTGCTCTGGGTAAGAGATGAGGAAGAAGAATGATGAGGTTGCCTATGAGGAAGAGGAAGGTTAAGGAGTGAGTTTAATTATGAGTTTTGATTGAATGTGACTGAATAATAATGAATTTGAGAATGAATGAGACATAATTAATGGCAATGATGATATTGATGATTTGGATGTGGGAAAGGCAGTAGGGCACTAATCCCTCGATCTTTTTCCCCCGCATTCTCTGTGATTTTGTTGTGTTGGATGTGGGAAGACGGTAGGGCGCTAATCCCTCGATTCATTCCCCCACATTCCTGGTGTTTGTAGTTTATGGGATGTGAGGAAGGTGGTAGGGCACTAATTCCCCGATATTTTTCCTCACATTCTATCTCTCTCTGTCTACAAGGTGGTAGGACACTAATCTCTCGACCGGTATGGCACGGCCTCACTAAGAGAAGGTGGTAGGGTACTAATTCCCCGATTTATTCCCTCGGGTATATGCCTCCAGGAGAAGGTGGTAGAGCACTAATCCCCCGATTTTATGCCTCATGGAGATGTGCAGTTGAGAGGCGGTATCTGGGTTGGCTACCAGATTTGTTGGGTTCTAGCAGTATAACCAATGCGTGAGCTCACGGCCAGTAGGACAGGCATGCATCATATGCATTTGTGTGATTTGCTTGAGTATGCTTTGTTTTTGCTTGCCTAAATGCTTATACATGCTTAACTGCTATTCTATAACTGCCATATCTGTACCTCTATTTGTATTTTCTTTGTCTGAATTGTATGTCCGTGCAATTGAGAGACCCTCGTATGGCGGAAGAGTGACGAGGAAAGATCCATCAGAGTTTGGAAGGTTGTAGGAGAGTGAGATTGGTCGGAGGAGAGTGAGATTGAGGTGTTAAGTCATATTTGGATTAGAACCTAAGTATCTTAGATAGTTTACCCTTTCTCTGATTTAAATTATAACTCAAAAGTTTTAAATATGAGCGTCGAAGTTCTAAGATTGCCTCTGACTTTTATTTATGTGGGCACCATTACCATGCTAAGAACCCTCGGTTCTCACCCCATACGTATATTGTTGTTTTCAGATGCAGGAGACGAGGCACTGCACTAAGCATGCTGGAGACTCTTTGGAAGTGAAGAATTCTTTGGACTTAGTATTGTATTTTGTTTATGTTTATAAATGTGTATAGAATCTCCACCGTGTATATATATTATTTTGTCCCTTCTAGAGGTTGACTTTAGAGAATTAGGATTTGTATTTTGTCTGTTGGATTACTATTGGGCTGTATATGTATATAATCTAGCCAGCCTTTGCTTCGCAGGTCAAGTCTAGATCTTGATTATATAACCATCTTTTGGAACTTTACTTTTATATATATATATATCTTGGTTTTCTATATAAGGTTTCTGTCTTTCCGTTTCTCGTGAGCGTTGTATCTTCGGTTTGGTTTTGATTGTACCCTTTTCTTTTCAAGACTCCTAGTTAAACTTCTTTTCATATATATATATATATATATATATATATATATATATATATATATATATATATATATATATATATATATACATATACGTACATATTTTACTTTTAGAGGTCGTTGCGCCCTGCCACCTTTGATTTACGTCCTAGGCGTAAAGCTCTGTATAGTAGGGTGTTACATTATGGTCACACGATTGATGAACACATGTTTGCAAAAGACCTTTTCCAATGATTTTCTCAATAGGGCCTTCTAGATAAATACATTGGCAAATTTTCATAGTTCAACCGTTCTCCTATCAAGATCATTAGTGATGACAGAAAGAACTAGTGCAATCAGAGTCTAATAGATAAAGGGTAGAGGCATTACAAGAAAAACAATGAGTACCATCGAATTTACTGTCGTATTCATCAAATAAATCCGCCGAAAATAAAGTTACTGTTGGATCTACTGACGTCCTTGAGTTGACGGCATAAATGTCACTGAAAACTGCTTACCAGCCAATTTTTTCGTCCAACGCTAATTACTGGCAGATTTTCTGCCGGTATTTTTAACGGATTTGTCGAGACTGAGTTGATAATTACTATCGGATTAATAATCCGACGGTAACTTTGACATCATTTCACGTGTTTAGGCACCAAGTTTGTAACACCCTAACTTTTAGTACCTCATGATCGTACTAAAAGCCCAGGCATTACTTACCTCTAAATCTTTTTTTTATACTATATTTATTTAATATCGAGCCTTCGCGAATACAAACCGAAACTTTAATTAAGAAAGCAAAATAGTTTTTACTTTTAATTACTTAATCACAAATATATATATATATATATATATATATATATATATATATATATATATATATATATATATATATCCACATAGCATTATATACATAGACTTAATCAAAGATCCTCAACTACAAGTCCTACCCCTCTAAAATCCAAAACAATAAACGACGAGGGAAAAATAAAATCTAACAACTTAACTCGTAAACATAATTTTCTATGCTCCTGTAGCTCCGCACTAAACCTTCGCACCTGTAGCTGAAAGGGGTGGAAATAGGGGGTAAGAACTAGGGAGTTCTTAGTAGGGTCGGGGTTAGAAGTTAAGTTCATTTTGCTATTATTAGCCAACCGCAACTAACAGCAGACCACATACAAGCATAAATAATAAAAGAACACAGAAGTCAATCAGTCATGCAGCACACACGCAATCACAGAATTACATAGCACAGAGACATGCACAAACAAGCATGATGCATGTCTATCCCTAGTGCAGGTAATGAGCTCATTTGTCAGTTTCGATCTGCACCCGACGCAATCCAACTTGCAAGTCGGATAAGGCATTCCAGCAAAATAGCTTCTGCAAGTTTCTACTTCTTGCAAGCGCTAATTCTCCAGCTGAATATGTCGAACATGACCTCTACAAGTACTTGCAGGCGCTAATTCTCCAGCTGAAGCATGTGACCCCTTCTCCTGGAAGCCATTCCATATTTGCGGGCGTCCCCACACAATCATTCACATACAAAACCCACGGGTTATTAACATTTATCCTTCGGCACCATAACCATACTATCGTCACCCTCTCATGACCTTCTCATAATCACACGTGTCGATTTATCTTTTCTTTAGTTTTTTTATTATCAACATAAATAAATTAAATTATCTTTATACTATTCTCTCAACCTTCACTAAATATCTTATGGAAAAGAATCATAAGGTTCTTTAATTAGGTTGGTGTTCTCTAAAACTTTTAAGATTACTCTATTATTTATTGAATTATATTCTGACTTAACTCAGCAACCTTTGTCTGAGTTTGACTTCCAGTGCCATAATCTCTGTAAGCAACCTCTGTCTTACAGGTGTGACTCTCTTGAACTGATGTATACAAACATAACTTCTGTAAGCAACCTTGGTCTTACAGGTGAGGCTTTCTCTAGCCAATATATGTATTGATAACCTTTGTAAGCAACCTCAGTCTTACAGGTGCGACCATCCCCTGGATTAGCCGATGTATCTCTGGAAAGCGAATCTCGGTGGAGTCAACACCATATCTATACTTATCTCATTTTATTTTCGTTCTTTGTTTCTTCTCTTTCTTATCATTCCACAATATAAATTATTTTTGCATTATTCCCTCGCCTTTCCCTAAATATCTTATGGAAAGAGAATCAAAGATTCTTAATTTAAATTTGTGTTTCTAAAACTTTTAGGACAGTTCTCGGCTTACCCTTTTAGTTTATCATAAATAAAATAATATCTTTTAAATAAAATATTAATATATAATATATTTCAAAAATATATTGATAATAATCTTAATAAAATAATAGAAATAATAATGATTTTTTTTGTTATCCAAAACTTATTAACTTGAACTTTATTATTAATCTTTTATTAATTATTTTGTATCTTTGAACTTTTTAAAATATTTATATTTTTACCCCAACATATTTTATAATTTATTAAAATATTCTTATATATAATATAATTATTAAAATAATCTTGCATTTTTTATAAAATACCTATTTTACTCCTGAATTTTTTAATTATTACCTAAAATACTCCAAAACGTCTATAATTATAAAACTAACTTTAAGTTGTTATTAAATTACTATTTCAATTTCGAATATAAATTTTGTTTCCATGATTATAGTTTTAGGAAAGGACCGAATCTTATTCCTAAAATTTTTCAAGTTTTCTGTTTGATTTTTAAGTCCGTTTTTAGTTTTACAGTTACCGATTTTTCATAATTTTTTATTCAATATTCCAAAAATGAAGTATGCAAGGCTGATTAGGTACTAATGATCATGCTTTATGAAAAAGGTTATACATGGGGAGTTAGGTGTCATTGGTTATTAAATAAAATGAAACATGTGTCCTGCTTTTATATATATATATATATGGGGGCACAATTTGCATTTCTTTCTTTTATTCCCTTAATAGCTCGTTGATGATGATGATTAATATAATGGAAATGATTAGGTGTCACGCTTAGGTTATATATATGTACACATGTATACGTATAAGCCATCTTATTTGTTTTCTTTGGCTTCGGTTCTTTCTTTCTCTTAAGGCTTTCGGCCACTTCTTTCTTCTTTTTTTTTTCTTTTTTTTTTTGAACTTTAATAATAATAATAATAATAATAATAATAATAATAATAATAATAATTCTTTTATCTTTTTCAAAATATCTTATTATTTAATTTTCAAAAACTCAGAGAATTATAAAGTTATCCAACGATAAATTCTACGATAATATTTTTTTAACACAATTAAACGACAATTAGTAGTCAAATTAAAATTCTTGTTAACAAAATTCTTAACAAAAATCTAAAATTAGCAGAAATTAACAAATTATTTTATTAAAAATAAATAGTCTAAATATAATAAAATGTCACAGAAATAGAATACAATGAAGTAGACAAAGAAAAAAATGAAATCCTTATAGGTCCCGATAATCGTTGTCGTCGTCTTCGTCGTGGTGGTCCCCTGCTGAGGTGGCAGAGTAGGTGCTGACGTCGATGCCCCACCAGCAGCGTTGTCCTTAGAACCAGTAGTGTCGCTGCCTCCAGCACCGCTGGCTCCAGCGCGAATCTGCTGGTTGTACTCCTCCATCTGCTCTCATAACCGATCGAGCTGCTCCAGCTTCTCTGTCATGTCTGAGCTGATGGCAACGGCTCCTCCCACGCTTGCAAGAAGGTCGTTGTACCTCTGCTCAGATTGCTCCGCTTGCTAGTGAAGCTCTTGTGTTATCTTCTGCACCTCCTCCTTTAAGCCGACAACTTCTTGAGGATCGACAGGGATGGTAGCAAAGGTAGAGGCAGAGGCAGAGGCAGAGGAAGCCACCAAAGCGGAAGAGCGGAAACCAGTGGCGAAGAACAACCCCAACCCGAAGTGGTGATTCTTGTGGGTCTCAGAGGCGGTCTCGCACCAAATCCTTTCAAGATCTACCACTAGGGTCTCGAAGCCCGCTCCGTCATTCCCATTAGGCGGCTGAGATTGTTGGTGGGTTGTGACCTCCAACCTCTGCGTGTAATCCTTCTGTGTCACACACGTCGTGATTAGGATAACAGTTAAATAATTGCCTTTAAACCAAATAAATTTGAAACTTAGGATTAATTTAAACTCACATAATTGGCTGCCTTCTATCACGACCACGTGACCCACTCGATCTACCTCTATTACCTATTGTCATGTCTACACAACGAATATATTACTAACATTAATCAAAATACAATTAAATTCACAAACTCTAAACATATTGATACACTCAATACAGTAAACATATTAATAACATAACAAATACTAATAAATAATAACTTAAATTACACTATTGGTCCCTATACTTTTGGTGAAATTACAAATTGATCCCTACACTTTAAAAGTTTATAATTTGGTCCCTAAAAAGAATTAAAATTTGCAATTTAGTCCCGTCGTTCAAAAGTATTTGATTTAATATAATACTCTCAGCATATTCTCTATTTTAACAGAATATTCTCAGCATATGCTGAGAATATTCTGTTAAATTAAACACTTTTGAACAGCAGAGACTAAATTATAAATTTTAATTTTCTTTAGGGACCCAATTACAAACTATTAATGTGTAAGGACCAATTTGTAACTTCACTAAAAGTATAGGAATCAACTGTGTAATTTAACCTAAATAATAAAATAAGAAGAAACTTAAGAAATAACAAATAATTATAACAAATATGAGAAAAGGTATGAATAATAACCCAAAATACTTAAAATAAGAATTTTAAGGAGGAACCAATTCATGTCACAATTAACACAAATATCTATCAACTTAAACATAATTCTAAGACTTTCGAAAACATAATTTTAATTTTTCAATTTCACTCAAAATCTTACAAAAATTTCAACAGAGTCTCCCCTAAAATTCGGATTTTTCCACCTTCAAGGGTTCCATCCAAAGCAAATATCCATCCAAACCAACATATAAGGGTTGAAATCCTAATCCACCCACCAAGAGGCTTCAATCATTTTTACTAATAAACTCAAATGCACATTACATTTAATAGATATTCAAAACAATCTAACTTTGTAAAATAAACAAACACTAAATCCTATAATTTATTTTAATTTCTTCATCATCAAACTAATTTTAATAACCAGAATAATCAACACAAATCTAACATAATCAACACAAATCCCATTTTATAATAACTAACAACAAGTACGAATAAATCCTAAATTACCATATGATAACTAAAACGCAAATCCTACATTAAGTTAGCCTTAAACCCTATATTAGCATATAATAATCAAATTCTAAATTTCTAAATTAACATATAACTAATTCCTAAATTAACTTGTAAATAAATTTTAAATTATAATTTATATATAAGAGAGAGATACATGGAACTTGACGGCGACGGAGGGAGATGCAGTGGCGGCAGTGCTTGACGGTGACAGGGAACTGGCTGGTTTCCGTGATAGAGAGAGGCGGCGGTGAGAGACCGGGGCTGGAGCGGCGGCTGCAGGCTGGAACAGCAGCGGCAAGAATGGGTAGAGAGAGAAATGGAAAAGAGGGGTTTAGAGAGAGAGGCTTTTCGAAATGAAGGGGGAGAGAATTCGCAATCTTAATTTTGGAGCTGATTATCGTCGGAAAAATCATATGGTAACTCCTTGCATGTCATTAAACGCAACGTTTAACTGAAATGACTTATCGACGGTAAATCCAACGCTAAAATTGATGCCTTTTTCCTCCCATTTTTTGCCAAGTATTACCCATAAATTTACCTTCGGAAAAGTTAATCTGCCGGTAACTATTTGACGTAGTGAATTCTATCACAAAACCCTCCACAAATCCGTCAATAAAGCCGACGATAACTCAAGATGCTAAATCTGACGGTACTCGGCATATTTCTTGCAGTGAGGGTTTCTGTTAACACACTTATAACCTCTTGGGATGTTATTAATTGTATTTTTAGAGGTTGTGTTAGTCAAAGACTCACTTGTTATGCATGTAAGCGAAATCTCCAAGCTATATTATTCATGGAAGGTGTTTCTCTTATAGCTACACATGTCCATGTGATCCCTGACATTATTTTTCAACCTTCTAACTGTTAGGGTATAAGTTGAAATTTGGATGACCCAATCATGATTTTCCTCATTGTCTGGGACTTATTGGTATGAATGGCTTTGTTAGATCCTGGGAGTAGTTTTAATATTATTCAACTTTCAAGAGAATGCAACTTACTGACAAGGCATTACATTTTTCCACTAGTGACCTTGTCGACTCTTTTGGAGAATGAGATAATGTTTTGGATATACTTGATTGTGTACTACTCTTAGGGGCTTCCCCGGCCTCTAAGACCATTAACACACTGTATCTCATGGTTGATTATTTGACTCCTTAAAAGAGTCATTCTTAGCTGACCTTCTTTGAATTCCTTTCATGCTATTATTTTCATTATCCTCTTTTGTGTTAAGTTTATTATAAGTGAAAGTATCATCACCACTGTTTATGTTGATAATAAAGAAGCTTGTCATAGTTACAATTTAAGTCTCTGGTTATCAGCCCTAGAGGGATCACTCTACATTCCCTAAGCTTGCTCATGTTATTGTTCTATATGGCTTAGATTGTAACCCATGTCTTTTGGAATTGGACCTCCATTCCAATCTTCAACCTCATCCTTCAACCATAGATACATTATAAATGGTAACTTTGATTGATAAGAACCACTAAAACACTTATATTGGCAATACTTTGTCTGTAGGTGTGTAGATGGTGCACGAATTGTGAATCACACTTTTCACAACTCGTACCACTAACCAGCAAGTGCACTGGATCGTCCAAGTAATACCTTACGTGAGTAAGGGTCAAATCCCACGGAGATTGTTGGTTTGAAGCAATCTATGGTTATCTTGTAAATCTTAGTCAGGAGGTCAATTATAATTATCAGTTTGAATTGCGAAAAATAAAAGAGCATGAATTAAATACTTGTTCTGCAGTAATGGAGAATATGTTGGAGTTTTGGAGATGCTTTGTCTTCTGAATCTCTGCTTTCTCCCTGCCTTCTTCTTCACGCACGCAAGGTTCCTCCTATGGCAAGCTGTGTGTTGGTAGATCACCGTTGTCAATGGCTACCATCCGTCCTCTCAGTGAAAAGGGTCCAGGTGCCCTGTCACCACATGGCTAATCATCTGTCGGTTCTCACTCATGCTGGAATAGGATCCATTGATCCTTTTGCGTCTGTCACTACGCCCAACCCTTGTGAGTTTGAAGCTTGTCACAGTCATTCAATCCCTAAATCCTACTCGGAATACCACAGACAAGGTTTAGACTTTTCGGATTCTCAAGAATGCTGCCAATGGATTCTAGCTTATACCGCGAAGATTCTGATTAAGGAATCCAAGAGATGTTCATTCAATCGAAGGTAGAATAGAGGTGGTTGTCAGGCACGCATTCATATGTTGAGAATGGTGATGAGTGTCACGGATCATCACATTCATCATATTGAAGTGCGAATGTTCGTCTTAGATAGAAACAAGCATGTTTGAATGGAAAACAGAAGTAATTGCATTAATTCATCGAGACACAGCAGAGCTCCTCACCCCCAACAATGGAGTTTAGAGACTCATGCCGTCAAAGAGAACAAAGTTTAGATCTAAAATGTCATGAGGTGCAAAATAGACCTCTAAAAGTTGTTTAAATACTAAACTAGTAACCTAGGTTTACAGAAAATGAATAAACTATGATAGATGGTGCAGAAATCCACTTCTGGGGCCCACTTGGTATGTGCTGGGGCTGAGACTTAAGCTTCTCATGTGCCTAGGCTGTTTCTGGAGTTAAACGCCAGGTTGTAACCTATTTCTGGCATTCAACTCCCATTTGTAACCTGTTTCTGGCGTTTGACGCCAGACTGCAACATGGAACTGGCGTTGAACGCCAGTTTACGTCATCTATCCTTGAGCAAAGTATGGACTATTATATATTTCTGGAAAGCCCTGGATGTCTACTTTCCAACGCAATTTAGAGCGCGCCAATTGGACTTTTGTAGCTCCAGAAAATTCATTCCGAGTGCAGGGAGGTCAGAATCCAACAGCATCAGCAGTCCTTTTTCAGCCTGAATCAGATTTTTGCTCAGCTCCCTCAATTTCAGCCAGAAAATACCTGAAATTATAGAAAAAAACACAAACTCATAGTAAAGTACAGAAATGTGATTTTTAATTAAAAACTAATAAAAATATAATGAAAATAAATTAAATCATACTAAAAACATACTAAAAATAATGCCAAAAAGCGTATAAATTATCCGCTCATCACAACACCAAACTTAAATTGTTGCTTGTCCCCAAGCAACTGAAAATCAAATAGGATAAAAAGAAGAGAATATACTATAAATTCCAAAATATCAATGAAACTTAGCTCCAATCAGATGAGCGGGACTTGTAGCTTTTTGCCTCTTGAATAGTTTTGGCATCTCACTTTATCCATTGAAGTTCAGAATGATTGGCATCTATAGGAACTCATAATTCAGATAGTGTTATTGATTCTCCTAGTTCAGTATATTGATTCTTGAACACAGTTACTTTATGAGTCTTGGCCGTGGCCCTAAGCACTTTGTTTTCCAGTATTACCATCAGATACATAAATGTCACAGACACATAACTGGGTGAACCTTTTCAGATTGTGACTCAGCTTTACTAAAGTCCCCAATTAGAGGTGTCCAGAGTTCTTAAGCACACTCTGTTTTTGCTTTAGACCTTGACTTTAACCGCTCAGTCTCAAGTTTTCACTTGACACCTTCACGCCACAAGCACATGGTTAGGGACAGCTTGGTTTAGCCGCTTAGGCCAGGATTTTATTCCTTTAGGCCCTCCTATCCACTGATGCTCAAAGCCTTGGATCCTTTTTATTACCCTTGCCTTTTGGTTTTAAGGGCTATTGGCTTTTTGCTCTTGCCTTTTGGTTTAAAGAGCTTTTGGCTTTTTCTGCTTGCTTTTTTTTTTCTTTCTATTTTTTGCCATTTTTTTCGCAAGCTTTCTGTATTCACTGCTTTTTCTTACTTCAAGAATCAAGTTTATGATTTTTCAGATTATCAAATAACATATCTCCTTTTCATCATTCTTTCAAGAGCCAACATATTTAACATTCTTAAACAATCAAATTCAAAAGACATATGCACTGTTCAAGCATTCATTCAGAAAACAAAAAGTATTGTCACCACATCAAAATAATTAAACTAGTTTCAAGGATGAATTTGAAACCATGTACTTCTTGTTCTTTTGTAATTAAAATATTTTTTTTTAAGAAAGGTGATGGATTCATAGGATATTCATAACTTTAAGGCATAGACTCTAATCTTTATTTATTATTTAATAATATAAATTAGGCGTAAAAGCAGACACTTAATAATAAAAGACAGGAAATTAAAGACATAAAAATAAATGACTCTAACTCTAATACTCATATAGATAAAAGGTTATCTCAGAGTTAGGACTCAACAACCTTTATTTTGGGAGGTAGATGCTTCTTTGGTCTGTAGGGTGCTTGGCCCTTCAAGAGACAGCTTCTGGCGCTTCAGTTCCTTTATGTCACGCCCCTGCTCTTCTTGTTCTTTAAGCAGTTTGCACAGCATGCTGTTCTTTCTTCAGTTGATCCACAGCTTCTTGCAACTTGGTGACAGATGCTTCTAGGCGCTCCCAGTATTCAATTTGAGGGATTTCCGGGAGGAGCTCCTCTGCTTTTCTCTTGATGGGGTCGTCCTGCACTTGTAGTCCTTCCATAGACTTTTTGGTGATTGGTTGCTCAACTGAGATATACTTATCTACTCCCATTTTTATTCAGCATCTTTACATAGCAGAGAGACCAAGCTTGGATAAGCCAATTTAGCATCTTTGGAGTTTTTGTTTGCAATTTTGTAAAGCTCACAAGCAATCAGCTGATGAACTTCCACTTCTTTTTCTAGCATAATGCAATGAATCATCACTGCTCTTCTGATGGTGACCTCAGAGCAGTTGCTAGTGGGCAGTATAGAGCGTCCAATGAAATCCAGCCAGCCTCTGGCAACTGGTTTGAGATCTCCTCTCTTGAGTTGGTTCGGGGTACCCTTTGTGTTGGTTGTCCACTTGGCTCCAGGGAGGCATATGTCCTCTAGGATTTTGTCCAATCCTAGGTTTGATCTCATCATTCTCCTATTAAAGGAGTCTGGGTCATCTTGCAGTTGAGGCAGCTTGAATATCTCCCTTATTTTGTCAGGGTGGGTGTGAACAATCTTCCCTCTGACTAGACTTCTATAGTCATAGAATGCGGTTCCAGCTATTCTCTGCCTGTCCGTCTGCCATAGATTAGCATAGAATTCCTGAACCATGTTTCTTCCCACCTTTGTTTCAGGATTAGCTAGGACTTCCCAGCTCCTGTTTCGGATTTGCTCTTGGATCTCCGGATATTCATCTTCTTTCAAATCGAATTTAACTTCCGGGATCACTGACCTTAGACTCATTATTTTGTAAAAATGGTCTGAATGTTCTTTGGTTATGATCTTTCTTTGATTCTAAAGTGGTTTTGGAATATTCTCCTTCTTGCCTCTTGAGTCAGTTTGTTTTCCCTTGGGAGCCATGATCTTAGTGAGTATTGGCTTAGTGATCACGGATAAACACATTAAACTTAGAGGTTTGCTTGTCCTCGAGCAAAAGAAAAGAAAGGAGAGGGAAATAGGGAGAGCCAAGCGCAACTTATGGAGGAGAGGGGGAGGCCGAATTAGGATTTAAAGGGAAAAGGGAGGGTGGGTTCGAAAATTTTGAAGGAGATATGATAAAAGATATGATTTGTAACAGATAAGTATGATAGAAAAAAGATATGATTTAAAATTGAAAAGATATGAAAGATATTTGAAAAAGATAAATCTGAATTTTGAAGAAAAATGATGTGAAGATTTGAAAAAGATATTGATGATTTGAAAAGATTTTAGAGTGAAAAGAGATGGATTTGTTTTGAAAAAGGATTTGAAAATAATTTGAAAAGGATTGAGAAAAAGGGCTTATGAATTAAGATACATTTGATATCCCTTTTTTTTTTTAAATTAGGGTTTTTAGAAATTAGGGTTTGTGACATGTCTGTGTAAGAAATCATGAATTGAAACATAAAAAATGGAAAAAATTTGAATTGAAAACGAAATTGCCTACTCCCCACATTCCTGGCGTTAAACACCCAACTACTGTATGTTTTGGGCGTTTAACGCCCAATTGGTGCTTGGTCTGGGCGTTTAACGCCCAGCTGTTGCTTCTAGCTGGCGTTAAACGCCAGAAACCCCTTTGCTACTGGGCGTTTTTCTGAACGTCCAGGATGCTGTCAATCTGGCGTTAAACGCCCAGAAGCTGCTTCTTTCTGGCGTTTAACGCCCAGATGGCTATCATTACTGGCGTTAAACGCCCAGCAGATGCTCCTTTTGGGCGTTTAACGCCCAGTTGTGCCTCTTACTGGCGTTTTCTTGCCAGTGAGCTCTTTTTCTCTGTTTTGTGTGCTGAATCCTTCTGTAACCCTGTGAACCTATGCAATTGACTCTTTACCTTATTAACAGTGAACTTTATATAAATAAATAAAATCAAGAATAGGGCAAAATAACAGAAAAAGTTTTCCCAATGGCTGGGTTGCCTCCCAGCAAGCGCTTCTTTATTGTCTTTAGCTGGACCTTGCTGAGCTTTTAATCTAGCCTCAGCCTTGAGCACTCTTGGTCAACATTGCCTTCAAGATAGTGTTTGATTCTCTGTCCATTAACAATGAACTTCTTGTCAGAATCAATGTCTTGAAGCTCCACATAACCATATGGTGATACACTTGTAATCACATATGGTCTCCTCCACCGGGATTTCAGTTTCCCAGGGAATAGCCTGAGCCTAGAGTTAAACAACAGAACCTTTTGTCCTGGTTCAAAGACTCTTGATGACAGCTTTCTGTCATGCCATCTTTTTTATTTCTCCTTATAAAGCTTGGCATTTTCGAAAGAAGTGAGTCTAAATTCCTCTAGCTCATTTAGCTGGAGTAATCTTTTTTCTCCGGCTAATTTGGCATCAAAGTTCAGGAATCTGGTTGCCCAGTAGGCCTTATGTTCCAGTTCCACGGGCAGATGATAGGCCTTACCATACACAAGCTGGTATGGAGAGGTCCCTATAGGAGTCTTGAATGCTGTTCTGTAAGCCCACAGAGCATCATCCAAGCTTCTTGTCCAATCCTTTCTACAAGTACTTACAGTCCGTTCTAGGATTCTTTTTAGTTCTCTGTTAGAGACTTCAGCTTGCCCATTTATTTGTGGATGATATGGAGTCGCCACCTTGTGGCTAATCCCATACCGAACCATGGTAGAGTAAACCTGTTTGTTGCAGAAGTGAGTGCCCCCATCACTAATTAGTACTCTAGGGACACCAAACCTACTGAAGATATGTTTCTGGAGGAACTTCAGCACTGTTTTAGTATCATTAGTGGGTGTGGCAACGGCCTCCACCCATTTTGATACATAATCAACTGCCACCAGAGTATAAGTGTTTGAGTATGATGGTGGGAAAGGCCCCATAAAGTCAATTCCCCATACATCAAACAACTCAATCTCCAAGATCCCTTGTTGAGGCATGGCGTAACCATGAGGCAGATTACCAGCTCTCTGGTAACTGTCACAGTTACGTACAAACTCTCAGGAATCTCTATAGAGGGTAGGACAGTAGAAGCCACATTGGAGGACCTTGGTGGCTGTTCGCTCACCTCCGAAATGGCCTCCATATTGTGATCCATGGCAATGCCATAAGATCTTCTGTGCTTCCTCTCTAGGCACACACCTACGGATTATTCCGTCTGCACATCTCTTAAAGAGATAGAGTTCATCCCACAAGTAGTACTTTGCATCAGTAATTAATTTTTTCTTTTGTTGCCTGTTGTACTCCTTGGGTATGAACCTTACAGCTTTATAGTTTGCAATGTCTGCAAACCATGGTGTTTCCTGAATGGCGAATAAATGCTCATCCGGAAAGGTTTCAGAGATCTCAAAAGAGGGGGGGGCGCCCCTTCTATTGGCTCTATTCGGGACAGATGATCAGCCACTTAGTTCTCTGTCCCTTTTCTGTCTCTTATTTCTATATCAAACTTTTGCAGAAGCAACACCCATCTTATGAGCCTGGGTTTTGAATCCTGCTTTGTGAGTAGATATTTAAGAGCTGCATGGTTAGTATACACAATCACTTTTGATCCTACCAAGTATGATCTAAACTTGTCAATGGCATAAACCACTGCAAGCAATTCTTTTTCTGTGGTTGTGTAATTTTTTTGGGCATCATTTAAAACACGGCTAGCATAATAAATGACATGCAGAAGCTTGTCATGCCTCTGCCCCAGTACTGCACCAATGGCGTGATCACTGGCATCACACATTAGTTCAAATGGTGATGTCCAGTCTGGTGCAGAAATAACTGGTGCTGTGACCAGCTTAGCTTTCAGAGTCTCAAATGCTTGTAGACACTCTGTGTTAAACACAAATGGCGTGTCAGCAGCTAGCAGATTGCTCAGGGGTTTTGCAATTTTTGAAAAATCCTTTATAAACCTCCTGTAGAATCCTGCATGCCCCAGAAAGCTTCTGATTGCCTTAACATTGGCAGGTAGTGGTAATTTTTCAATTACTTCAACTTTAGCTCGATCCACCTCTATTCCCTTGTTTGAATATTTATGCCCAAGGACAATTCCTTCAGTCACCATAAAGTGACATTTTTCCCAGTTTAAAACTAGGTTGGTCTCTTGGCATCTTTTCAGAACAAGTGCTAAATGGTTAAGGCAGGAGCTGAATGAGTCTCCAAATACTGAAAAGTCATCCATGAAGACTTCCAGAAACTTCTCTACCATATCAAAAAAGATAGAGAGCATGCACCTCTGAAAGGTTGCAGGTGCATTACACAGACCAAAAGGCATCCTTCTGTAGGCAAACACTCCAGAAGGACATGTGAATGCTGTTTTCTCTTGGTCCTGAGGATCTACTGCAATTTGGTTGTAACCTGAATAGCCATCCAAAAAACAGTAATATTCATGACCGGCTAGTCTCTCTAGCATTTGGTCTATGAATGGTAAAGGAAAATGATCCTTCCTGGTGGCTGTATTGAGCCTTCTGTAGTCAATACACATGCGCCACCCTGTAACTGTTCTTGTAGGAACCAGTTCATTCTTTTCATTATGAACCACTGTCATACCTCCCTTTTTGGGGACAATTTGAATAGGGCTCACCCAGGGGCTATCAGAAATAGGATAAATAATCCCAACCTCTAGTAACTCGGTGACCTCCTTTTGCACCACTTCCTTCATGGCTGGATTTAGCCGCCTCTGTGGTTGAACCATTGGCTTAGCATCATCCTTCAATAGGATTTTGTGCATGCATCTAGCTGGGCTTATGCCCTTAAGGTCACTTATGGACCACCCAAGAGCTGTCTTATGTGTCCTTAGCACTTAAATTAGTGCTTCCTCTTCCAGTGGATTTAAAGCAGAGCTTATGATCACTGGAAAAGTGTCACCTTCTCTCAGAAATGCATATTTCAGGGATGGTGGTAATGGTTTGAGCTCAGGTTTAGGAGGTGTTTCCTCTTCCTGAGGAAGTTTCAGAAGTTCTTTCAATTCTTCTGAATCCTCCAAATCAGGCTGAACATCTTTAAAGATGTCTTCCAGCTCTGATTCGAGACTCTCAGCCATGTTGATCTCCTCTACCAAACAGTCAATAAGATCAACTTTCATGCAGTCTTTGGGTGTGTCTGGATGCTACATGGCTTTGACAGCATTTAACTTGAACTCATCCTCATTGACCCTCAGGGTTACTTCCCCCTTTTGGACATCAATGAGAGTTCGTCCAGTTGCTAGGAAAGGTCTTCCTAGAATGAGAGTAGCACTCTTGTGCTCTTTCATTTCCAGCACCACAAAGTCAGTGGGAAAGGCGAATGACGCAACCCTGACAATCATGTCTTCAATCACGCCTGATGGGTATTTAATGGAGCCATCAGCAAGTTGGAGACATATCCGGGTTGGTTTGACTTCTTCAGTTAAACCAAGCTTTCTGATAGTAGATTGATGAGCGGATAATTTATACGCTTTTTGACATTGTTTTTAGTGTGTTTTTAGTAGGATTTAGTTACTTTTAGGGATGTTTTCATTAGTTTTTATGTTAAATTCACATTTCTGGACTTTACTATGAGTTTGTGTGTTTTTCTATGATTTCAGGTATTTTCTGGCTGAAATTGAGGGACTTGAGAAGAAATCAGATTCAGAGGTTGAAAAAGGACTGCTGATGCTGTTGGATTCTGACCTCCCTACACTCAAAGTGGATTTTCTGGAGCTACAGAACTCAAAATAGCGCGCTTCCAATTGCGTTGGAAAGTAGACATCCAGGGCTTTACAGCAATATATAATAGTCCATACTTTGGCCAAGAATTAACGACGTAAACTGGCGTTCAACACCAGCCTTCTACCCAAATCTGGCGTCCAGCGCCAGAAAAGGAGCCAAAACCAGAGTTGAACGCCCAAACTGGCACAAAATCTGGCGTTCAACTCCACAAATGACCTCTACACGTGCAACACTCAGGCTCAGCCCAAACACACACCAAGTGGGCCCAGGAAGTGGATTTGTGCATCAATTACTTACTCATGTAAACCCTAGCAGCTAGTTTATTATAAATAGGACCTTTTACTATTGTATTAGGCATCTTTGATCAGTTGTATGCTATCTTAGATCACAATAGGGGGCTGGCCATTTCGGCCATGCCTGGACCTTTCACTTATGTATTTTCAACGGTAGAGTTTCTACACTCCATAGATTAAGGTGTGGAGCTCTACTGTTCCTCAAAGATTAATGCAAAGTACTACTGTTTTCTATTCAATTCTTCTTATTTCTCTTCTAAGATATCCATTCGCACCCAAGAACGTGATGAAGGTGATGATTATGTGTGACGCTCATCATCCTTCTCCCTTATGAACGCGTGCCTGACAAACACTTCTGTTCTACATGAATTAAGCTAGAATGAGTATCTCTTAGATCTCCTAACCAGAATCTTCGTGGCGTAAGCTAGAATGATGGCGGCATTCAAGAGAATCCGGAAGGTCTAAACCTTGTCTGTGGTATTCTGAATAGGATTCAATGATTGAATGACTGTGACGAGCTTCAAACTCGCGAGTGCTGGGCGTTGGTGACAGACGCAAAAGGAGGGTGAATCCTATTCCAGCATGATCGAGAACCGACAGATGATTGACCGTGCTGTGACAGAGCATGTGAGCATATCTTTCACTGAGAGGAGGGGATGTAGCCACTGACAACGGTGATGCCCTTGCATAAAGCCAGCCATGGAAAGGAGTAAGACTGATTGGAAGAAGATAGCAGGAAAGCAGAGGTTCAGAGGAACGAAAAGCATCTCCATTCGCTTATCTGAAATTCTCACCAATGAATTACATAAGTATCTCTATCTCTATTTTATTATATTAAATTCGAAAACTCCATGATTATTTTATATCCGCCTGACTGAGATTTACAAGGTGACCATAGCTTGCTTCATACCAACAATCTCCGTGGGATTCGACCCTTACTCACGTAAGGTATTACTTGGACGACCCAGTGCACTTGCTGGTTAGTTGTATCGAAGTTGTGACAATTATGAATTAAGATCAGAGCACCAAGCTTTTGGCGCCGTTGCCGGGGATTGTTTGAGCCTGGAGATCACAATTTCGTGCACCAAGTTTTTGGCGCCGTTGCCGGGGATTGTTTGAGTTTGGACAACTGACGGCTCATCTTGTTGCTCAGATTAGGTAATTTTCTTTTTGTTTTGTTTTCAAAAAAATTTTTCAAAAATATTTTCAAAATTTTCTCATCTGTTTTCGAAAAAAAAAATAATAATAAAAATATTTTCAAAAATTTTATTCAAAATTTTTAAGAATGAATTCTAGTGTTTCATGAAGCATGTTGAAGCCTGGCTGGCTGTAAGCCATGTCTAAACTTTTTGGACTGGGGTTTCAACTTGTCATCACAAATGAAGAGATTCTCACACACTGAGTTGTTCTATACATGAAAAGTATCCATACCTGCTGAAGCTTGGCTAGCCATTGGCCATGTCTAGTGTTTTGGACTGGAGCTTTCATTGAAAGCTTGGCTGGCTAGTGAGCCATGTCTAATTCCTGGACTGAAGCTTTAGACTAACATGGCAAGATTCCTGGAATTCATATTAAAAATTTTGGAATCCTTATTTTTTCTTTTTCATATAATTTTCGAAAAAAAAAATTTAGAAAATCATAAAAATCAAAAATATTTTCTATTTCTTGTTTGAGTCTTGAGTCACATTATAAGTTTGGTGTCAATTGCATATGCATCTTGCATTTTTTTCGAAAATATCATGCATTCATAGTGTTCTTCATGATCTTCAAGTTGTTCTTGGTAAGTCTTCTTGTTTGATCTTGATGATTTTTTGTTTTGTGTCTTTTCATGTTTATCATATGCATTCTTGAATTCTTAGTGCGTAAGCATTAAAGAATTCTAAGTTTGGTGTCTTGCATGTTTTCTTTGCATTAAAAATTTTTCAAAATTGTGTCTATGATGTTCATCTTGACATTCAAAGTGTTCTTGGTGTTCATCTTGACATTCATAGCATTCTTGCATGCATTCATTGTTTTGATCTAAAAATCTCATGCATTGCATATTTTTCATGTTTTTCATAAAAATTTCAAAAATCAAAAAAATATCTTTCCCTTTTTCTCTCACCAAATTCGAAAATTGAGTTGACTTTTTTCAAAAATTTTTAAAAATCAAATTGTTTCTCATAAGTCAAATCAAATTTTCAATTTAAAAATCTTATCTTTTTCAAAATCTTTTTCAAAAATCAAATCCTTTTCAAAACTCTTTGTTATTTTCGAAAATTCCAAAAATATTTTTCAAAAATCTTTTTCTTATTTTTGTATTAAATTTTCGAAAATAACATAAACAATTAATTTTTTGATTCAAAAATTTCAAGTTTGTTACTTACTTGTTAAGAAAGATTCAAACTTTAAGTTCTAGAATCATATCTTGTGATTTCTTGTGAATCAAGTCATTAATTGAGATTTTAAAAATCAAATCTTTTTCAAAACTAATTTCTATCATATCTTTTCAAAAATCTCTTCTCATCTTATCATTTTTAAAAATATCTTTTCAAAATATCTTTCCTAACCTCCTAACTTCCTATCTTTTCAAAATTTGTTTCAACTAACTAACTAACTTTTTGTTTGTTTCTTAACTTTTTCAAAACTACCTAACTAACTCTCTCTCTCTAATTTTCGAAAATATCTCCCCTCTTTTTCAAAATTTCTTTTTAATTTATTAATTATTTTAATTTTTAAAATCTTAATTTTCGAAAATTTCTAACATTTTTCAAAAACCATTTTTCAAAAATCACTAACTCTTTTTCAAAATAATTTTCGAAAATTATCCCTCCTCCATCCTATTCTGTTTATTCATTCATATCCTAACATCTCATCTCACATCTCTTCCATCCGTACAGTTGTGTTTCTTCCTTTACATCACATTCTTTATCTCCCTCTCTTCTTCCACTCACAAAGGGATCCCTATACTGTGGTATAAAGGATCTCTATTATTATTATTATTTTTCTGTGCCTTCTTCTTTGTCATATGAGCAGGAGCAAGGATAAGAACATTCTTGTGGAAGCAGATCCAGAACCTGAAAGGACTCTGAAGAGAAAATTAAGAGAAGCTAAAATACAACAATCCAGAGATAACCTTTCAGAAATTTTCAAACAGGAAGAGGAGATGGCAGCCGAAAATAATAATAATGTAAGGAAGATGCTTGGTGATTTTACTGCACCTAATTCCAATTTACATGGAAGAAGCATCTCCATTCCTGCCATTGGAGCAAACAACTTTGAGCTGAAACCTCAGTTAGTTTCTCTGATGCAGCAAAACTGCAAGTTTCATGGACTTCCATCTGAAGATCCTTTTCAGTTTTTAACTGAATTCTTGCAGATATGTGATACTGTTAAGACTAATGGAGTAGATCCTGAAGTCTACAGGCTCATGCTTTTCCCTTTTGCTGTAAGAGACAGAGCTAGATTATGGTTGGATTCTCAACCTAAAGACAGCCTGAACTCTTGGGATAAGCTGGTCACGGCTTTCTTAGCCAAGTACTTTCCTCCTCAAAAGCTGAGCAAGCTTAGAGCTGATGTTCAAACCTTCAGACAAAAAGAAGGTGAATCTCTCTATGAAGCTTGGGAAAGATACAAACAGTTGACCAAAAAGTGTCCTTCTGACATGCTTTCAGAATGGACCATCCTGGATATATTCTATGATGGTTTATCTGAGCTATCAAAGATGTCACTGGACACTTCTGCAGGTGGATCCATTCACCTAAAGAAAACGCCTGCAGAAGCTCAAGAACTCATTGACATGGTTGCTAATAACCAGTTCATGTACACTTCTGAAAGGAATCCTGTGAATAATGGGACGCCTATGAAGAAGGGAGTTCTTGAGGTTGATACTCTGAATGCCATATTGGCTCAGAATAAAATATTGACTCAGCAAGTCAATATGATCTCTCAGAGTCTGCATGGAATGCAAGCTGCATCCAACAGTACTCAAGAGGCATCTTCTGAAGAAGAAGCCTATGATCCTGAGAACCCTGCAATAGCAGAGGTAAATTACTTAGGTGAACCTTATGGAAACACCTATAACTCAACATGGAGAAATCATCCAAATTTCTCATGGAAGGATCAAAAGCCCCAACAAGGCTTTAATAATGGTGGAAGAAACAGGTTTAGCAATAGCAAGCCTTTTCCATCATCAACTCAGCAACAGACAGAGAACTCTGAACAAAATGCTTCTAATTTAGCAAATCTAGTCTCTGATCTATCTAAGGCCACTGTAAGTTTCATGAATGAAACAAGGTCTTCCATTAGAAATCTAGAAGCACAAGTGGGCCAGCTGAGTAAAAGGATCACTGAAATCCCTCCTAGTACTCTCCCAAGCACTACAGAAGAGAACCCAAAAGGAGAGTGCAAGGCCATTGACATAAGCGCCATGGCCGAACCTGTGAGGAGAGGAGAGGACGTGAATCCCAAGGAGGAAGACCTCCTGGGACGTCCAGTGACCAATAAGGAGCTTCCCTCTGAGGAACCAAAGGACTCTGAGGCTTATCTAGAGACCATAAAGATCCCATTGAACCTCCTTATGCCCTTCATGAGCGCTGATGAGTATTCCTCTTCTGAAGAGAATGAGGATGTTACTGAAGAGCAAACTGCCAAGTTTCTTGGTGCAATCATGAAGCTGAATGCCAAATTATTTGGCATTGATACTTGGGAAGTTGAACTTCCCTTGTTCATCAATGAACTAAGTGATCTGGATCAACTGACATTGCCTCAGAAGAGACAGGATCCTGGAAAGTTCATAATACCCTGCACCATAGGCACCAAGATCTTTAAGGCTCTGTGTGACCTTGGTTCAGGAATAAACCTCATGCCCCTCTCTGTAATAGAGAAACTGGGAATCTATGGGGTGCAAGCTGCTAAAATCTCACTGGAGATGGCAGACAGCTCAAGAAAACAGGCTTATGGACAAGTAGAAGATGTATTAGTAAAGGTTGAGGGCCTTTACATACCTACTGATTTCATAGTCCTGGATACTGGAAAGGAAGAGGATGAATCCATCATCCTAGGAAGACCTTTCCTGGGCACAGCAAGAGCTGTGATTGATGTTGACAGAGGTGAAATATTCCTTCAATGGAATGAGAACTCCCTTGTGTTTAAAACTCAAGGATCTCCCTCTGCAACCATGGAGAGGAAGCAGAAAAAGCTTCTCTCCAAGCAGAGTCAACCAGAGCCCCCACAGTCAAACTCTAAGTTTGGTGTTGGGAGGCCACAACCAAACTCTAAGTTTGGTGTTGAACTCCCATATCAAAACTCTAAGTTTGGTGTTGGAGAGTCTCAACAAAGCTCTGCACATCTGTGAGGCTCCATGAGAGCCCACTGTCAAGCTATTGACATTAAAGAAGCGCTTGTTGGGAGGCAACCCAATGTTGATCTAACTCTATTATTATTGTTTTTCATGTTTTCTTAGGTTCATGATCATGTGGAGTCACAAAATAAATAAAAAAATAAAAAACGGAATAAAAAACAACAGAAGAAAAATCACACCCTGGAGGAGCATCTGTCTGGCGTTCAAACGCCAGAACAGAGCATAGTTCTGGCGCTGAACGCCCAGAATGGGAGCATCCTAGCGCTGAACGCCCAGAACAAGCATGGTTCTGGTGTTCAACGCCAGAAATGGTAGCAAATGGGCGTTGAACGCCCAAAATGGGCACCAACCTGGCGCTGAACGCCCAGAGTTGTGTGCAAGGGCATTTTACATGCCTAAATTGGTGCAGGGATGTAAATGCCTTGACACCTCAGGATCTGTGGACCCCACAGGATCCACTCAGGATCTGTGGACCCCACAGGATCCCCACCTACCTCCACTCACTTCTTCTCACCACTCTCTTTCACACAACCCCATAAACACTCTTCCCCAAAAACCCTTCACCAATCACCTCAAACTCTCTTCCCCACCACCTCTTCACCACTCACATCCACCCACTCTTCCCAATAAACCTACCTCATAAACTCCACCTACCTTCAAAATTCAAAACCAATTTCCCACCCAAACCCACCCATATGGCCGAACCAATACCCCACCTCCCTACCCTATATAAAGCCATCCATTCTTCTTCAAATTCACACAACACACCCCTCTACACTCTCCTTGGCCGAAACCACATCTCCCTCTCCCTCTCCATATTCCTTCTTCTTCTTCTTCTATTCTTTTGTTTATTACTCGAGGGCGAGCAATATTCTAAGTTTGGTGTGGTAAAAGCATATCTTTTTTGTTTTTCCATTACCATTAATGGCATCTAAGACCGGAGAATCCTCTAGAAGAGGGAAAGGGAAGACAAAAGCTTCCACATCCGAGTCATGGGAGATGGAAAGGTTCATCTCCAAAGCCCATCAAGACCACTTCTATGATGTTGTGGCCAAGAAGAAGGTGATCCCTGAGGTCCCTTTTAAACTCAAAAGAAATGAGTATCCGGAGATCCGACATGAAATTCAAAGAAGAGGTTGGGAAGTTCTAACAAATCCCATCCAACAAGTCGGCATCCTAATGGTTCAAGAATTCTATGCCAATGCATGGATCACCAAGAACCATGATCAAAGTAAGAACCCGGATCCAAAGAACTATGTTACAATGGTTCGGGGGAAATACTTAGATTTTAGTCCGGAAAATGTGAGGTTGGCGTTCAACTTGCCATATATGGAAGAGAACGCACGCCCCTACACAAGGAGAGTCAACTTTGATCAAAGGTTGGACCAAGTCCTTATGGACATATGTGTAGAAGGAGCTCAATGGAAGATTGACTCCAAAGGCAAGCCGGTTCAACTAAGAAGATTGGACCTCAAGCCTGTGGCTAGAGGATGGTTGGAGTTTATTCAATGCTCAATCATTCCCACTAGCAACCGGTCTGAAGTTACTATAGACCGGGCCATCATGATCCATAGCATTATGATTGGAGAAGAGGTGGAAGTTCATGAGATTATACCTCAAGAACTCTACAAGGTGGCTGACAAGTCCTCCACCATGGCAAGGTTAGCCTTTCCTCACCTCATTTGCCACCTATGCAATTCAGCTGGGATTGACATAGAGGGAGATATCCTCATTAAAGAGGACAAGCCCATCACTAAGAAAAAGATGGAGCAAGCAAGAGAGCCCAATCATGGAGCTCAAGAGGCGCAAGAAGCTCATCACCATGAGATTCCGAAAATGCCTCAAATGCACTTTCCTCCACAAAACTATTGGGAGCAAATCAACACCTCCCTAGGAGAATTGAGTTCCAATATGGGACAACTAAGGGTGGAACATCAAGAGCACTCCATCATGCTCCATGAAATAAGAGAAGATCAAAAAGCAATGAGGGAGGAGCAACAAAGACAAGGAAGAGACATAGAAGAGCTCAAGGACATCATTGGTTCCTCAAGAAGGAAACACCACCATCACTAAGGTGGATTCATTCCTTGTTCTTTTTTCTTCTGTTTTTCGTTTTCTATGTTATGTGCCTATCTATGTTTGTGTCTTCACTACATGATCATTAGTAGTTAGTAACTTTGTCTTAAAGATATGAATGTCCTATGAATCCATCACCTCTCTTAAAATGAAAAATGTTTTAATTCAAAAGAACAAGAAGTACATGAGTTTCGAATTTATCCTTGAACTTAGCTTAATTATATTGATGTGGTGACAATGCTTCTTGTTTTCTGAATGTATGCTTGAACAGTGCATATGTCTTTTGAAGTTGTTGTTTAAGAATGTTAAATATGTTGGCTCTTGAAAGAATGATGACTAGGAGACATGTTATTTGATAATCTGAAAAATCATAAAAATGATTCTTGAAGCAAGAAAAAGCAGCAAAAAAAACAAAGCTTGCAGAAAAAAAAAAAAAAAGAAAGAAAGAGAAAAAAATAGGCAAAAAAAAAAAATAGAAAGAAAAAGAAAAAGCAAGCAGAAAAAGCCAATAACCCTTAAAACCAAAAGGCAAGGGCAAATAAAAAGGATCCCAAGGCTTTGAGCATCAGTGGATAGGAGTGCCTAAAGGAATAAAATCCTGGTCTAAGCGGCTAAACCAAGCTGTCCCTAACCATGTGCTTGTGGCGTGTAGGTGTCAAGTGAAAACTTGAGACTGAGCGGTTAAAGTCAAGGTCCAAAGCAAAAAAAGAGTGTGCTTAAGAACCCTGGACACCTCTAATTGGGGACTTTAGCAAAGCTGAGTCACAATCTGAAAAGGTTCACCCAATTATGTGTCTGTGGCATTTATGTATCCGGTGGTAATACTGGAAAACAAAGTGCTTAGGGCCACGGCCAAGACTCATAAGGAAGCTGTGTTCAAGAATCATCATACTGAACTAGGAGAGTCAAGAACACTATTCGAAATCTGAAGTTCCTATAGATGCCAATCATTCTGAACCTCAATGGATAAAGTGAGATGCCAAAACTATTCAAGAGGCAAAAAGCTATAAGTCCCGCTCATATGATTGAAGCTATGTTTCATTGATAGTTTGGAATTTATAGTATATTCTCTTCTTTTTATCCTATTTGATTTTCAGTTGCTTGGGGACAAGCAACAATTTAAGTTTGGTGTTGTGATGAGCGGATAATTTATACGCTTTTTGACATTGTTTTTAGTGTGTTTTTAGTAGGATTTAGTTACTTTTAGGGATGTTTTCATTAGTTTTTATGTTAAATTCACATTTCTGGACTTTACTATGAGTTTGTGTGTTTTTCTGTGATTTCAGGTATTTTCTGGCTGAAATTGAGGGACTTGAGCAGAAATCAGATTCAGAGGTTGAAAAAGGACTGCTGATGCTGTTGGATTCTGACCTCCCTGCACTCAAAGTAGATTTTCTGGAGATACAGAACTCAAAATGGCGCTCTTCCAATTTCGTTGGAAAGTAGACATCCAGGGCTTTCCAGCAATATATAATAGTCCATACTTTGGCCAAGAATTGACGACGTAAACTGGCATTCAACGCCAGCCTTCTACCCAAATCTGGCGTCCAGCGCCAGAAAAGGAGCCAAAACCAGAGTTGAACGCCCAAACTGGCACAAAAGCTGGCGTTCAACTCCACAAATGACCTCTACACGTGCAACACTCAGGCTCAGCCCAAACACACACCAAGTGGACCCAGGAAGTGGATTTGTGCATCAATTACTTACTCATGTAAACCCTAGCAGCTAGTTTATTATAAATAGGACCTTTTACTATTGTATTAGGCATCTTTGATCAGTTGTATGCTATCTTAGATCACAATAGGGGGCTGGCCATTTCGGCCATGCCTGGACCTTTCACTTATGTATTTTCAACGGTAGAGTTTCTACACTCCATAGATTAAGGTGTGGAGCTCTGCTGTTCCTCAAAGATTAATGCAAAGTACTACTGTTTTCTATTCAATTCTTCTTATTTCTCTTCTAAGATATCCATTCGCACCCAAGAACGTGATGAAGGTAATGATTATGTGTGACGCTCATCATCCTTCTCCCTTATGAACGCGTGCTTGACAAACACTTCTGTTCTACATGAATTAAGCTAGAATGAGTATCTCTTAGATCTCCTAACCAGAATCTTCGTGGCATAAGCTAGAATGATGGCGGCATTCAAGAGAATCCGGAAGGTCTAAACCTTGTCTGTGGTATTCTGAATAGGATTCAATGATTGAATGACTGTGACGAGCTTCAAACTCGCGAGTGCTGGGCGTTGGTGACAGACGCAAAAGGAGGGTGAATCCTATTCCAGCATGATCGAGAACCGACAGATGATTGGCCGTGCTGTGACAGAGCATGTGAGCATATCTTTCACTGAGAGGAGGGGATGTAGCCACTGACAACGGTGATGCCCTTGCATAAAGCCAGCAATGGAAAGGAGTAAGACTGATTGGAAGAAGATAGCAGGAAAGCAGAGGTTCAGAGGAACGAAAAGCATCTCCATTCGCTTATCTGAAATTCTCACCAATGAATTACATAAGTATCTCTATCCCTATTTTATTATATTAAATTCAAAAACTCCATGATTATTTTATATCCGCCTGACTGAGATTTACAAGGTGACCATAGCTTGCTTCATACCAACAATCTCCGTGGGATTCGACCCTTACTCACGTAAGGTATTACTTGGACGACCCAGTGCACTTGCTGGTTAGTTGTATCGAAGTTGTGACAATTATGAATTAAGATCAGAGCACCAAGCTTTTGGCGCCGTTGCCGGGGATTGTTTGAGCCTGGAGATCACAATTTCGTGCACCATAGATGCAGGTATTAGATTGATACTTGCTCCAAGATCACATAAAGCTGTCTTGGTGCAATTACCCTCTAATATGCATGGTATCAAAAAGCTCCCGGGATCCTTAAGCTTTTCTGGGAAGCTTTTCAGAATGACTGTACTACATTCTTCAGTGAGGAGAACTCTTTTAGTTTCTCTCTAATCCTTCTTATGACTCAAGATTTCTTTCATGAACTTGGCATAAGAAGGTATTTGCTCAAGTGCCTCTGCAAACGGAATCTTTATTTCAAGAGTCCGGAGATAGTCTGCAAAGCGAGCAAATTGCTTATCCTGCTCCTCTTTGCGGAGTTTTTGAGGATAAGGCATCTTGGCTTTGTATTCCTCAACCTTAGTTCCTGCAGGTTTACTTCCTACAGAGGTGGTTGGAGAAGCTTTTTTAGAGGGGTTGTTATCAGCACTTGTGTGTGTCTGATCCCTCACTGGCATTTGAATGCCAGAGTCAGAAGCTGGAGTGGCGTTGGATGCTAACTCCTTACTTGTTCCTGGCATTTGAACGCCAGAACTGAGCTTCCATTGGGCGTTTGACGCCAAATCCTTGCTTGTTTCTGGCGTTTGAACGCCAGAGTTATTCCTCTCTGGAATTTTACTGTCCTCAGAGGGATTGTGAATAGCAGTTTGTTCATTTCTTGGCTTCCTGCTGCCTTGAAGTGAGGTATTTAATGTTTTTCCACTTCTTAATTGAACTGCTTGGCATTCTTCTGTTATTTGTTTTGATAACTGTTGTTCTGTTTGCTTCAACTATACTTCCATATTTATATTAGCCCTTCTTGTATCTTGTAATATCTCCTTGAATTCGGCCAGCTGTTTTGTTAGAAAATCTAATTGCTGATTGAATTCAGTAATTTGTTCTGCAGGACTGAGTTCAGCAGTTACTATTTTAGCCTCTTCTTTTATGGAAGATTCACTGCTTAGGTACAGATGCTGATTTCTGGCAACTGTATCAATGAGTTCTTGAGCTTCTTCAATTATCTTTCTCATATGTATAGACCCACCAGCTGAGTGGTCCAAAGAAGTCTGAGCTTTCTCTGTAAGCCCATAATAGAAGATGTCTAACTGCACCCATTCTGAAAACATTTTAGAGGGGCATTTTCTTAGCATCTCTCTGTATCTCTCCCAGGCATCATAAAGAGATTCATTATCCCCTTGTTTAAAGCCTTGGATGTCCAGCCTTAGCTATGTCATCCGTTTGGGAGGGAAGTATTGATTCAGGAATTTTTCTGACAGCTGTTTCCATGTCTTTATGCTAGCTTTAGGTTGGTTATTTAACCACCTCTTAGCTTGATCTTTTACAGCAAATGGAAACAGTAATAGTCTGTAGATATCCTGATCTACTTTTTTATCATGTACTATGTCAGCAATTTGTAAAAACTGTGCCAGAAACTCTGTAGGTTCTTCCTGTGGAAGGCCGAAATACTGGCAACTTTGCTGCACCATGATAATGAGTTGAGAATTCAACTCAAAGCTACTGACTCCAATGGAGGGTATACAAATACTGCTCCCATATGAAGCAGTAGTGGGGTTAGCATATGACCCCAGAGTCCTTCTGGACTGTTCAATTCCACTTAGGTCCATGATGAAGGAAAGGGAATTGATGTGAATTGCAAATAAAATATATTTTTTTAAAATTTTTTTATTTAAAAAAAACGAATAATTAAATAAATAAAAAAACGAAATAAAATAAAATAAAATAATTAGAAATTAAATATAAATTTCAAAAATTAAGAACAAAAATTTAAAACTAAAATAATTACTTAATTAAGAAGATTTGAAAAACTTTGGATATGATTTTTGAAAAAGATTTTAAATTTTGAAATAAAAATATAGATTTTTAAAATTGATTTTCGAAAATTTGCTTTAAAATAGAGAGAAAAGATATTTTTGAATTTAAAGAGGAAAGAGAAAAAAAATAAAATAGCACAAGATTTAAAACTTTTTAGATCCAATGCTCCTTGTTTTCGAAAATTTTGGAGGGAAAACACCAAGGAACACCAAACTTAAAAAATTTTAATATCAAGACACAAGGAGGACTCAAGAACACTTTGAATACTCACAAGAACAACAAGAACATGAAGAAAGAACACCAAACTTAAATTTTTTTTAGAAAATCACAATAAAATTTTCAAAAATTATAAAAAGATCAACAAGAAAACACCAAACTTAAAGTTTGGCACAAGATTTAATCAAAGAAAAATTATTTTTGAAAAAATTTTTAAAAAGAAGATATCCAATTACCAAGAACATAGACCAACGCTCTAGCCAATTGAGCTGTAAATGTAACACTTGTTTTGAAGAAGTATTTTTTTTTTTGAAAACTAATGTTTTGAAAAATAAAGCACAAGAAAAACAAGAAAAAAAACAGAACAAGAAAAACTAAAGATCAAACAAGAAAAATAAACAAGAACAACTTGAAGATCCAGGAAAAACAAAGAACACAAATTTGAAAATTTAAAGGAAAATATAAAATATACAATTGACACCAAACTTAAAATATAAAACTAAACTCAAACAGAAAAACTCAATTATTAGTAACAAAAAATTAAAATTTCGAAAAAATTTTTTTGAAAAAGAAAATAAGGATTCTAAAATTTTAACAAGAACAATTATAAGAGACTCAAAGACAAATCACAAATAAAAAAAATAAAAATAAAAATTTTTGAAAGATTTTTTTTGAAAAGAAGGTAAAAGACTCTGACCCAATAGACAAAATCTTCCTAATCTAAGCAACAGGATGAACCGTCAGTTGTTCAAACTCGAACAATCCCCGGCAACGACGCCAAAAACTTGGTGCATGAATTGTGAATCACACTTTTCACAACTCGTACCACTAACCAGCAAGTGCACTGGGTCGTCCAAGTAATACCTTACGTGAGTAAGGGTCGAATCCCACGGAGATTGTTGGTTTGAAGCAATCTATGGTTATCTTGTAAATCTTAGTCAGGAGGTCAATTATAATTATCAGTTTGAATTGCAAAAAATAAAAGAGCATGAATTAAATACTTGTTCTGCAGTAATGGAGAATATGTTGGAGTTTTGGAGATGGTTTGTCTTCTGAATCTCTTCTTTCTCCCTGCCTTCTTCTTCACGTACGCAAGGTTCCTCCTATGGCAAGCTGTGTGTTGGTGGATCACCGTTGTCAATGGCTACCATTCGTCCTCTCAGTGAAAAGGGTCCAGGTGCGCTGTCACCGCACGGCTAATCATCTGTCGGTTCTCACTCATGCTGGAATAGGATCCATTGATCCTTTTGCGTCTGTCACTACGCCTAACCCTTGTGAGTTTGAAGCTCATCACAGTCATTCAATCCCTGAATCCTACTCGGAATACCACAGACAAGGTTTAGACTTTCTGGATTCTCAAGAATGCTGCCAATGGATTCTAGCTTATACCACGAAGATTCTGATTAAGGAATCCAAGAGATGCTCATTCAATCGAAGGTAGAACGGAGGTGGTTGTCAGGCACGCATTCATAGGTTGAGAATGGTGATGAGTGTCACGGATCATCACATTCATCATATTGAAGTGTGAATGAACGTCTTAGATAGAAACAAGCGTGTTTGAATGGAAAACAGAAGTAATTCCATTAATTCATCGAGACACGGCAGAGCTCCTCACCCCAACAATGGAGTTTAGAGACTCATGCCGTCAAAGAGTACAAAGTTCAGATCTAAAATGTCATGAGGTGCGAAATAGACCTCTAAAAGTTGTCTAAATACTAAACTAGTAACCTAGGTTTACAGAAAATGAATAAACTATGATAGATGGTGTAGAAATCCACTTCTGGGGCCCACTTGGTGTGTGCTGGGGCTGAGACTTAAGCTTCTCACGTGCCTAGACTATTTCTGGAGTTAAACGCCAGGTTGTAACCTGTTTCTGGCGTTCAACTCCCATTTGTAACCTGTTTCTGGCGTTTGATGCCAGACTGCAACATGGAACTGGCGTTGAATGTCAGTTTACATCATCTATCCTTGAGCAAAATATGGACTGTTATATATTGCTGGAAAGCCCTGGATGTCTACTTTCCAACGCAATTGAGAGCGCGCCAATTGGACTTCTGTAGCTCTAGAAAATCCATTCCGAGTGCAGGAAGGTCAGAATCTAACAGCATCAACAGTCCTTTTTCAGCCTGAATCAGATTTTTGCTTAGCTCCCTCAATTTCAGCTAGAAAATACCTGAAATTACAGAAAAACACACAAACTCATAGTAAAGTCCAGAAATGTGATTTTTAATTAAAAACTAATAAAAATATAATGAAAATAAATTAAATCATACTAAAAACATACTAAAAACAATGCCAAAAAGCATATAAATTATCCGCTCATCAGTAGACATATCTCATTCATTTTTTTTAGAAAAATATTAAGTATTGATACATGTGTTACTTATCCCAAGTTTGTTATGGATCATTTTATTCACCTATTGTCCAAAAAATAAAATCTAAAGACCACGAAGAAAGAGGCGGCTTTATAAAAAACTCAAACTTTTAGATGTTGGTTTCATTTGTGTATAACCCTTTACTACTTGGTTTATTGATGTAGTAATGGTTAAAAAGTACTCGGGCAAGTGGTGCACGAGTGCTGACTTTACCGATCTTAACAAAACTTAGCCCAGGGACATGTATTCTTTTACTTGAATTGATAAATTAATAGATATAATAACTTTAGTTTTGCTACTCTAAGTTTCTTGGATTCTTATTCTAATTATAATCATATTCCTATGCACCCTGACCAGGATAAAACTGCTTTCATTATTAAATATGGTAAATTTTATTATAAAGTCATACCTTTTGGTTTAAGAATGCAAGAACTACTTACCAGCGACTTACAGATAAAGTCCTTAGATATTAAAATTGTCCTAACTTATAAGTCTATGTGGATGATATGGTGGCTAATACCAACATAGAGGGAGATCATTGCTTTGATCTTGCAAAAAATTTCAGTCAATTTATACATTACGCCTTTAGATTCAACCCTAAAAAGTGTTTGTTTAGGGCCTAGGGAGATAAACTTTTAGGTTTCATAATGTTGAAAAATCTTACTTATTTAAATGATATTCAAAAGCTAATTAGTCAAATTGTTGCTTTATCTCATGTTTTACCTCACGAGGCACATCAGTCGTTTCATTTCTTCAAACCACTCAAATGGTAGTAAGAGTCTTCTTGAAGTTCAAATTGTAAAATAGTGTTTCAAGAAATTAAAACTATTCTCTGTTCAACTCTTATACTCCAACGACAAAAAATGGTATGCTTTTATACTTATATCTTTCCATGATTGGCAATGTTATAAGTTTGGTTCTTGTTACAAAGGCAGGTCATATTCAAAATTTCTTATCACTAATCTAAGAACCTTAGATATTCTTTTCTCAATCCTTATGAGGACTAAGAATAAGTGAGATTGGCTCCTCACTAACCTAAGAGCCCTATATATTCTTCCCTCAAACCTTTTCAAGATTAAATAGTAATTCATATTAGCTCCTCACCAACATAAAGACTTTAGAAATTAACTTGACCTTATTTGGCAAGACTCGGATTGGCTCCTCACTAACATAAGGACTTTAGATATTAACTGGATTAGTTTAGAAGATAATCTATAGATTTCAAAGATTCATAGCATGTTCACACGATGTCAAAAACCCCTTTTTAAGATATATTCTTAGAGTTACAAGAATGTAATAATTTGCACTAAGAATATACAAAAAGTGTTTCTGAGGTATAGACTAATTTCCTTTTCTTTCTTAAGTAGAGAACTTATGGAAGAAAGAGAACAATGAAGAAACTCTCAGAGTAGATTCATATTTTTTTTCTCTTCTTTCACCCACAATGAAGGACATGTGATTTTTTCTTGTATCCGAACATTTTCTTCTTATGCTAGCTTTATATTGTACCAGCAGCATATGAAAAAGAAGCTATTCCAAAATGGTTTGGCTTGTTGAGTACATTTATTTTTATACGTTTTCAGGCAAGCTACACATTTCACTAGAACGTCTTTCTGAGATATGCATTTTTACGCCTTTAAACTTTTGTATATGGAACAAATGACGTTGTGCTTCTAAGATATGCTATCACTTTATAATTTGCTTTATTTTTTAGAGTTCATTACAAGCTCTATCAAAAAGGGGAGAACGTATAATATCCTATAAGTTATAATTATCACTTTCAGCATTGCTACCAAAACAAAGAAAATATAAACTATCAGCCGCATCAATCCTAACATGTCACTGAATTACTACATCAATATATTAACACACAACAGTCCTCCTAATTCCATTGTTCCCAGTAGCTATCTTCATTTGTCACCTTTTATGCCCATAATTTTCTTTCTTTGAAGTATTTATCACCCCTGTATATTATGCGTATAATTTTTGTCATCTATTTGGTAGCACATGTCTTATTCCTCAAATTTGTTAGCTCCCACTTTGTCCCTTTCTTCCCAATGATTAAATCTACTACATTTTTATTATATATTATCATCAATAACTCCTCTTCCATTCACTAAGCCTTCCTCCAATAGAAATTGTAGAGATATTTCTAAACCAAATAGGTGATGCAGGATTTAAGTAAACCCACCATTCGACAAGTGCATCGAATTGTATTAAGTAATACCACGGTGAGCTGTTATTGTTTCCACGAGAATTAACGAATAAAGCAATTATGATTAATTGATTAGTCTAGTTAAACGATTCAAAATGTAGTTTGTCGGGATTCAAAATTAAAAAACTACTTAAAAGCTATGATCTAATGGAAATAAAAGCAATTAAATGAAGCACTAATGAAATTAAAGAAAAGCAAATAAATGAGCATAAGTAAATTGAGCAATAGAAGGAAAGCAGTAAATTGAGGCAATAAACTGAGAGCAATTAATTGACGGTAAATAAATGAAGGATAGGAATTAAAAGAGCATAATGAATTGACAAGAATTAAAGGAAAACAATAAATGACTGAAATTGAAAGAAAGCTAGTAAATGGCTTGAATTAGAAGAAAAAAATTAAATGACGGAGAGAGTAATTTGAATAAAGAGATTAAGGTTTTGAGATGTGGGCTTCCCAGGATCAATTATTCTCACTTCCTTCTCAATCATGCAAAGAAAGATTTCTGGAAAATCATAAGTAATTGAACCTCAATTCCTTGGTGATTCAATTTCCCTTAAATTAATTAATTGCCAATTCTTTGATCAATTGCTCATGAAAAAGGTAAAGATTAATCTCTGATTTAAAGCCACACAATTTTCAAGATCCAAATAAGGTTGATTCAATGTCACTTATCAATTCTATATCTAAAATTATAAGAATTGTGAAAAAGACGTTTTCAAACTCAAGCTATTTTCCAATAGAATTGAATCTTTGTGATGAAAAACAAAAACTCTCTCTTTGAACAACAATGCATAGATTTAGAAGAAGAGAAAAATTATTAATCTATTACAATTCTACAGAGTTCCTCCCTTTAACAGAGAGAGTTTTGTTACTCATGCTACAGAGTTAGAATTCAAAATGAAGGAGAAAAGTGTGTGAAGAAGAAGTTCAAACAAAGTGTGCACTATGGGCTTTTATAGCTATCTTAAAATGAAATTCAAATTAAATTTAAATTACATCATATTCAGAATTCCTAACTAACTATCACTAGTCATGAAGCTTTCTTGCTAATGGGTCCTTTGGCCTTTGATTGATTATGGACTGTGGGCTTCACTTGGAGTGGATTTGGGATGGATTTGAAGGGGAGCCTTGGTGTGCCACACTTGGAGTTCGGGCGTGTCACTGGGCTAGGAAGACATCGAAGGCGTGTTTGAGAGAGATACCCCTTCATTCTGGCGTGCTACACGTCACTCAAACTGGGATGAAATGGGCTTCAATGTTGGCGTACAACACGCCCTACAATTGGCGTGTCTGGGAGGCTTATTTTCTGGTGTGCAACACGCCAGGACTTGATGAAATTTGGGGCCTTAAGAGTGCTTCATCGAGGGCGTGCTTTAGGGACTTTCTTCCTTGGTTCTGGCGTGCAACATTCCTCTTTGTATGTTGAGCTTTGTCGAAGGTGTGTCTCAGAGACACGCTTCTTTTCTTTGGCGTGCAACACGCCCTCACTTTGGCATAACTTGGAGTTCTTCTTCCTTGCTGTGTAACACACCAGCCTTGGCGTGCAACACACCAGGTCTTGTGAATGCTTTGAGGCTTGGTCTAAGGTGTCTGTGTAAGACATGCTTCCTTCTTGTGGTGTGTTGCACGCTTCTTTAGCATGGTCCTGGGATGAAGCAATCTTGGCATGCAACACATCTCATCCTTGGCGTATCACACGCTTCATTGTGGCTGGACTTACATGTGACTCGAAGGCGTGTTTAAGAGACCCCTTCCTTGTTGTGGCATGTGACACTCCAACATCAAGTGCTCCCTGTGAGGTTCCTTCTCTGGCGTGCAACACGCCCTCACTTTGGACCTTTCGCAGCTTTGATCGCGGAATTTAAATATCCACAACTGAACTAGCAAGTGCACCGAGTCGTATCAAGTAATACCTCAGGTGAGTGAGGGTCGATCCCACAAGGATTGATGGACTAAGCAACAATGGTCGAATGAATCACTTAGTCAGGCAAGCAGAAAGTGGTGTTTTGAGGGTTGTAATTCGCATTGAACAGAAATTCAGAATTTAAGGAAGCAAACAGTGGAATTGGTGTGAAATATATATGAGAAAATAGTTAAGGTTTCGGAATTATTTATTCGTCCAGATTAAGTTTTCTTACTAACTATTTCAATCATGCAAGATTCATTTCATGGCAAACTGTGAGTAACTAAACCCTAATTCCTTAGTAATTTCGTCTTCTCTAACCTAGTTAACCGCCAATATCTTGGTCACCTAATTTCGATTAGAGGGTTAGGTTCAATTCCAGTTTATTGGCCACAAAAACTCTAATTAGCCATATATAAGAGGATTATATGTTACGTATCCCATTAAGTCCAAGTAATTAACAATTTAGGAGGAATTTGCTTTTAAGATGGTGTTCAAGTGAGATAACTCTTCCAATAATCACAAGAACGCATATAAAATAAGGGTTATTCTTCCGATTTACCCAGATTCATAAGATAAAGAATGAAATTAATCATTGAAACTTAATCAATACATAAATTAAAATAGAACAATAATAGTTTTAATCCATAAAAATAAACAGAGCTCCTAACCTTAACCAAAGGAGGTTTAATGGCTCATGACTCAGAGAGAAAACTAGGGTTTAGAAAATGTAAAAGTGCGGAAGGGAGAAGCTCCCCCTAAGGGCTGAATCTTTTCCCTTTTATATCTAACCTAATTTGATTTAAAACTAAAATAAGATAATAAATCCTAAACCTAAAAGATTTTGTTTGTAATTAAAAATAACTAAAATAAAATAAAATAGAATAATTAAAAGTTAAATCCAACTAAAGATTCTTCATTAGTGAGAATGTGATCCGGATCATTGGCGCTAAACGCCAAATCCAGCGTTTAGCACCCCTGTGGGCAGAAATCTCCCATTCATCTCTGGCTTGCTGGCACAAAACGCCAGCTTGGTGTTTAGCACACTAGTGGGCAGAGAGCTGTCTCACGCTTCTGAGCTGTTGGCGCTAAATGCCCATGTTCGCGTTTAGTGCTAGCTTAGCAGATTTGAATTCTTTGTCTTTTCTTGCACACGAACTCTGCCAAACCGATCCGAACTTCAGCTGAAATAATTAAAACACCAAAGCAACTCAAAGTAGCATCCAAAGAGGTTTCAAATACTAAAATAAGATTAAAAACTCATTAAATTCTAACTTAAAATAAACAGAAAATAAGGAAAAGATGCTCACGCTTTACTTGTTACACATATGCATGAGCATATGCATATGCATGAGCTTCAATACTTGTTATGCTTTACACCTGAAGACCTTGGAGCTTAGAAGTTTCATTCGGATTATATTATGGAAGTCTCTTTATAGATTGTCACCTTGAAGAGAGTATTCTTTATTCCAATATTTTTGGAACAGTTTCACTTAGCCTTGACTCTAAATGTTCTGTCTCAAGGCGGCTTTGTAAAGTGAGTTTTCAATCGATACTCCGAAACCAGTTGGTTCAAGGTATCGGGTGTTGAAACACTCCTTGGATTTACTTTCTCAAGATTCCTTGACACAGTAACACCATAAGCGTTTAACTAGGAAGGCACCGTTTGAATTTTATTTTTTTCATCATTCCTATTCATTGGTGCTCAGAGCCTTGAGCTTTTTTCTTAGCTTTTATTTTTCTTTTCTTTTTGTTGCTGCTTCTTGATTATATAGATTTTCAAGATCTTCCATAATAATTCTATAAATGTTATTCCATGTCCTAGAATTCTCATGCAAAATTTTACAAACACAAAGCTTTATTAAATAGTCATACTTTCAAATCACCATCTTTCTTTATTCTCACTTCTCCCCAAATTTTTGAAAGTTGCTTCAACTTTTTCATTAATCAACCCTTAGTTACATACTTAAATCTTTGGAGTACAAGTAATACCATTTATTCAATTAACTGACATTGAAAACATAACTAAATGAAACTAAAAACTATAACTAAAGGAAACTAGAGACAATAACTGAATGAAACCAAACGTAAAAACTAAATGAAATTAACAACAATAGCTAATTGAAACTAAAAAACTTACTAAATGAAGCTAAAGACAAGATTTACACATCCACACATTAAAGCGGATAAATTCACACATGCATATAACTTGAAATTACAGGAAGCATAAAGAAGCAAAGAAACTTGACCACCATGCATTCATTCATCACTATCTTTGTAATCATTGGGTTCATTGGTCCTTGGCTCCCAAACATTAAGTTCATTGGTTCTTGGCTCTTCAATGGTCCTTGGCTCCCAAAATCCTTGATCTTCCATGGTTTTTCTCACTCTTTCCTCATGAATGGTCTGTATGTCTCTCACGTCTTGCATAAGTCTTCGTGCCACTCGTGGCAATGGTGGTTGGCCTGGGTTTACTTCTTGCAGACCTGCATATAAATAGCCTAGCTTGGCTTGAGTATTTAGCTCAAATTCTATCCTGTTTTTGTATCTGCAATTTACCAATGCCTTGGACTTCTTGAACTCTCTCTATTATCGTGCTTGTTGCTCTGCAATGTACGAAAGAGTTTTTTAGAGTTTATTCTAATCAAATTGGTCCCCACTTTAAGCTTGTTGTTGTGGTTGAAAAGGTTGGCTTGTCCCTTCTTGAGGTAGAGGTGTTGGAGGTTGTGGAGCTCCCCTCCTTGTTGCTCTCCGGTGAGTTAGGCTTAACATTACCCTTTCCATGCTTCTGGCAGTGATTGGCTTTGTCATTTGTACCTAGGTGGTATCATCATCTTGAAAGACCACCCCCGCTTGTTTACAGAGGCGATAGATGAGACTTGGGTACCCAAGTCTTATGTTTGGGGCCATACTCTCTGCTATTCGTTGGAGGTTTGCAGGGATAATATCTTCAATGTTCACTACCTCTCCTATTATAATGCAATAAATCCTAATGACCCTCTCTATTCACCTTAAAATTGTTGGAGGTAGGCAAGATGGATCTCCTCACAATTTCATACCACCCTGTGCTAGTGGGATTAAATCACTTATATTTAATTGATTCGAAACCCCACTAGAGTCACGCACCTATTCAAGCCCCAAAAATGCAAATGTCATTGATGATTTCATCATACCTCAGATAAGTGCTTATTCTCATTTCATAGCTTATTTTCGAGGGGGAAAAAGGGAGGACCCTTAAGTTGAAAGCTCTTCGAATTGCATTTGGTCCAAAATCCACTAGTGTTCCTCTTATAAAGCTCATGTAAGAGGGCTCCTCTCCTTGGTCATTTCTAGCAGCATTAGCATAGAATATATGGATTTGTATAAGGCTGACAATAGTGGATGGATCATAGAGAAGTTTCCATCCTTTTCATTGTATTTCTCTCTTGATTGTTGGGTATATTCCTTGTTCTAGCTTGAATCCTGTTTCGGGTATAGCACTCTTATTCGTCATCCATCCAAAAAATTAGAGCTCATGGAAGTGAGATCAAAATTGTGTCTCATCATACTGAGGTCCTTCATGATGTTGCTTCCCCTTTCTCTTCTTGGATGAGGAAGCAAGAGACTTTGAGGTTGAGGCCGTTGAATGATTGATAGAGAATGAGATGGCTACTAACTTATGAGAATGCTTGTCTTCAAGCACAAGAAAAGAGACCAAGGTGAAGTGAGTGTCTTGGGTAATGAAGGTGTAGTGAGAAAGATGGAATGCTTCGGATAATAAGAAGGGAAGAAAAATAACAAAATAGCTCTCAGGTAAAAAAGAGGGCAGAGGATGCTTCGGTTAGTTGAAGGCTTTGGTGGGGGAAAAGAAGATGAGGAGGGACATATTTATAGGAGGTGAGGGGAATGAAAGGTGTGATGGAGATTGATTATGGAGATCTTAAAGGTGTGCATGTAGTGGAGCTAAAGGACAAGGTGAATTAGAATGTGGCGAAGAGAAGATTGGGTGGATGGGGAGGTGATGGTTTCGGTCCTATAAGTGTTCATGCATGAAGACAAATTTGTTAGGATAAAAAGGATAAAAGCAACTATAAAAAGTAATGGCATGAAAACTCAATGGTTGAGAATGAAGGTGCATTGGTAAGTGTGTGCTTCATGAATGACCAATGCATGTGAAAGTGGTGTGTGCATGTGAGAAAAAGTGAATTATGCATGCCACAAAGGTTAAAACATACTTAAAAGTTAGGTGCTTGAAATATGTACCTATGTATATGCATGAATTGATGAGAAATAAGACTAAAGACATCACATGTGATCATTGCTCAGATGCATGCAAGCAAGTTGACAAATTTTATGCATTAAAATAAAGCATGTATACATGTATGAATGTAAGACAACAACAACAAGCATGCAAGCCTTGCATGTGATATAGAAATATTTATGCACCCTTATCAAGCAAAACAAAATGACATTAAGAATTATTATGGTATGCATGAATAAAAACAATTTTTGCAAGTGCAATTACTTCAAAATAGAAAATAAGGAAGGAAAAACAGAGTAACTACTCAATGTGATTGCATGGAAAGGTGGTGAAGCATGGGTCTTTGTATGAAGAATATGTGACTACACCAAACTTGGCATCTGGTGTACGAATCCCACACCTTCGTACAGCTGTACCAGCAAGTGCATTGGGTCGTCCAAGTAATACCTGAGCGAGTCAGGGTCGATCCCACAAGGATTGTGGTTTGAAGCAAGATATAGTTATCTTGCAAGTCTTAGTCAGGCAGATAGAGAAAACTATTTGCAATTTGTATTTGTGAATTGGGATGGAATCAGTAAGAGGAATATAGTTAAGGATTGGAGTTGCTTTGTCTTTCTGAATTAACTCTGGTATTACTGTCTTCTTTGCTTGTGAGTGATTTCTTCAATGGAAGGTTGTAAGTGATTGACGCTGGTTTGAGCAGCCGCCAATACTCCTCCAGATCTGAACCCCAGGGTTAGTGTGGATCCATTCTGATTGAGGGTGAAGCTCGTACAGTCCATTCTCCTTAATGATCCTACTCAAAATGCCACAGACAAGGTCGGATCTTCTGGATCAGAGAATGCTGCATCTTTGGGTTCTAGCCTCTACCACAGAGACGCAAATCTCCCCCGTAAATCGGCTGAACTGGTGTCTCGAGAAGTCCCAACGAAGTCATGGATTAGCCGTCTGAGAGATGTATAATCAAGCTGGCGGTTCAATGCCTTTCACTGAAGTATTCGCACGAACCCAAGTAGACACGGGTGGTTGTCAGGCATGCAATCCTAGTTTGATGAACAGAGCTGATTGTCACTGGTCATCCTATTCACCATGTTGAAGAACGAATATACATCTTAGAATTAATCACACACGGATCGAAGAGAAACAATAATACTTTTATTAATTCATAGGACTCGGCAGGGCTCCTCCCCTCAACCTAGGAGGTTTAGAAACTCATACTGAAAGGAAAATACAATGGTAAAAATGTGTAAAGTCTGTAAAAAAGCTCTGAATAACATAAATCTAATCCCTTAAATACTAAACAAATGACTAGTGAGGGTAAAACAGTCTTTTTAGTGCTAAAATTCACTTTTGGGGCCCACTTGATGAGTGTTTGGGCTGAGCTTTGATCAGATCCACGTGCTAGGAGGCCTCTAAGGCAATGAAAGCTGGCTAGGGGATCCTTTCTGGGCATTTGGACGCTGGTCTCTGCTTTGTGGGCATTGGACGCCTGGAAAGGGGCAGGAAACTGGCGTTGAACGCCAGTTTTGGGCCTTCTAATCTGAAGTAAAGTATGAACTATTATACATTTCTGGAAAGCTCTGGAAGTCAGCTTTACATAGCTATTGAGAACGCTCCATTTGGACTTTTGTAGCTCCAGAAAAGCTTTTCCGAATGCAAGGAGGTCAAATTCAGACAGCATTTGCAGTGCTTTCTCTATCTCTGAATCAAACTTTTGCTCCAACTCCTCAATTTCAGCCAGAAATTACTTGAAATTGCACAAAAGCACAAAAAACGCAAAGTAGAATCCAAAAATATGAATTTAACACTAAAACCTATAAAAATTTAATAAAAAATAGACAAAACATACTAAAAACTATATGAAAATGATGCCAAAAAGCGTATAAAATATCCGCTCATCAGCATCATAACACCAAACTTGGTGTGACACTTTCAACTTGGAGTTATATTAAGTACCCAGTGTAAAAATTCATGTTACTATATGATAATACCAAACTTGTTCCATGCATTCATATATCAAATTACTTGAAAACTAAACAAGCAGAAAAAAAAATCAGTTAGCAATCATTGGGTTGCCTCCCAATAAGCGCTTCTTTAACGTCACTACAGTTGATTCTTGCTAGGTTGGAAATGGATCATAGTGCTTCAACTCTTCTCCTCTTATTGTGAACTTCCCTCATGTGTCCTCTTTGATGATCTCCACATGCTCAAGAGAAAGAATCTTATTCACTGTATAATGTCCAAACCAATTTGAAAGTGCCTTTAATGGATGGTGAGCTAACATCACTTTATCTCCCTGTAAGAAATCTTCTGTAGGGATCTTATTTTTTCTCTATCCTCTGGGTACCTTCTTGAGAACTTTCTTCTTAATTGATGATGCACTCCCAACACCGAATTTAGGCTTGGTGTCAAAAGGAGTTTTATTGATTTCAAATGGAGGTTTAGGTTGCTTATTCTGGTGAGCTTTGTTTGTGCCTTTGACTTGCCACTCTACTTTTATTTTTTATTTTCCTTTCAAGCATGATTATGGATCTTTTAGAGGTGATTCCTTCATATTTGGGGCAATGGATTTAACCTTCGCACAACCCTCCTTCCCAATTAAAAGATGCAAGGTTTTGAAAACATAAAAGACTAAATGCTCATCATGCACCCTCAACATTAATTTACCCTTTTTAATATCAATGAGGGCTCTCCCAGTGGTTAAGAAAGGTCTCTCTAGAATGAGGGAGGCGTTCTCATCCTCTTTCATGTCAAGAATAACAAAGTCTGTTGGAAAAAAAAACTTCTCCACCTTGTTTAAGACATTCTCAATCACTCCATGTGCTTGCTTTATTAATTTGTCTGTCAGTTGGAGAGCTATTCTTGTAGGTTTTACCTCTTAGATTTGTAGCTTCTTCAGCACATAGAGAAAAATCAAATTAATACTTGTCCATAAATCACAAAGGGCTTTCTTAATGGAATCTCACCTATGGTGCAAGGGATAGAGAAACTAGACACTCCAGCATAACAAGTTAATGCCATGTTATTGCCGGTAGTAAGTCAATTGATCGGAAATTAGGTAAGGGACCAACTAAGTGCATTTTATTTCAATATTAAAAGCATAAATAATATAATTAAAAAGTCATAAATGAAATTGATGCAATTCGCGAATCTCAGGTACAGTTTAGAGTTTAACTCCAAAAGACATTATCTAAACTATACTTAAGGTATGAGGACTTTTAATCAACATGCGTAATATAAAGTAGATATCCTGAGAAGTGATTGTAAACCAGTGAACGTAACCTTTCACATGGTTGGTTTAATTAATTAATGAGGACTCAATAATTAATGCGTAATATGAAGGGAAGTCATGTGAATTATTGTTGACTACAATATATATCGTACATTATTAAATTATATTATAATAGAATTATAGTCCTGAATCAGTAAATATTTCAAACAGTAATAGATAAAGTTGCTGCAAAATGTTCGAAATTAAAGTCTTATAATTCAATTCAATCTGAAAGAAAATACTCTGCTTCGATGACCAAATATACAATAAACAGGAAGTTTAAGAACTCAAATTTTAATACACAGAGCTTGTTCACCAAAGTATGGATCGAGCTTTATTAATTCCCCCCATAATCCTTTTTCTTATTATAAATTAACCTAAAGTTTTCATGTCGTGAAATTGAAAATAATACACAAAAGCTATAACAAAGTAGAACACAACAAAGATACTTTCAGCATTTGCTATCCTCCAGCTTCTTCTTGAGATACTTGTGCCAAATTACGAGCAAGAAAAACAGAGCAAGGACCCCAACCAGGACTCCGACGACGATGCCGAATGTTGCCGAGGACGATGATGACGAATCATACACTGCATCAGATGCAGACAAATCTGGCGTAGCTTGAGACCAATTTGGCACAGATGGTGGTGCCAATGAAGAAGTATCCGGGGTGTAAGTTTGTGGAATATAATTTTTTGACATTCTGGCAAATTGAAGCAGTTCCTTCGGCAGAGACTTTGTGATTTGATATTGTAGCTGAAAGTCACTTTCCTTCCCTTTGTTGGCGTTTGTGGAATTATGATTTCGACCTCTTTACGTAGCTAACACTAGAGGAGGAAATAATTTTATAAGCGAAACAATGGTTGGAAAAGCTTTATTTTTTGGTAGTTGCGATACCCTTACATATTCCCACGGTATATAATAGATTTTATTTTTTGTTCCGATCGAACCACTAGAATTCAATATTTATTACTAAGACCTAGACTAATCCGCGTGGTATTTAGTTATTTAGTACATTGATCTCACGTTGATATAACGAAGCTTTTATTCAAATGTATTTGTATTATTATTGGATTCGTATGTTTTGGTTTTAATTTTGTAATGCTTCATAATTTTGAAAGATATTATTTTTTGTTTTGAACTATTTCTCTCTCAATTTAAAGATTGAGTGTCTCAAAAATTCAACTTGATGATTGAGAGTTATTTCTATTTCTAAGGAAGAGGTTATACGTATCTCGAATTTTTAGTTAATGAAGACATTATAAGGAGAATAATAACTCCTCCTCACTCAACTTAATATCGAATCATTTATCTTTATAAGTTCATTTACTATATATATATTTTTTGGTTGGACTACTTGGACGTATGCATTAACATGTTGAATTGAACATTAATTAAGTGTTAATATGAAATGAATATTTTCTATTTTTTCCAATTAATTTTTATACCTATTATCAGATAAAAATTACTTTATAATATTTATAATAACATTTTTTTTAATTATTTGATTGTTTCTTCTCTTTTTTAGTATTTTTTATCTTAATTTTTACACCTATTATTATATAAAAAACTTTAATATTTATAATAACATCAACATCTAATTAAATGCTAAAATATCTATACATGATAGTACATGAAAGTAAATTATTTTAAAAATGATTTTTTTATGATATTAAAATAATAAAATATTAAATAAATCAATTAAAATGAGTATATTTGACATCTTTGTTCACGAATGTATTTTAAATTCACGTAACAAAATTATTAACACAGTTGATGTACATTATTTTATGCCATAATTTTTTATCATATAAAACATAAAAATATAATTTACTATCACGTCAACACTTAACAAAGTAAATTAATTAATAACAAATTTAAAAATAGATCATTTTTATATTTTATTACATCTAAATCAGAAATAAAAAATTATAAGGACTCAAATAATTTTTTTATTTAACAAGCGCTTACTAACCTTTTTTTAGTTGAAAAAATACTAATCATAAATATATATTTTACCAAATATATGATATTATTAAATTTGTCAAAAAATCTCATAAAAATAGCATCTCAAACAAAAGATGATCTCATAAAAGAAAAAGGCAATTTACTCATTTAAAATATTTGGAGAAAAAGCTTACCAGATTACAATTTTTTATAACACCAGATACAATTACAATTTTTTTATTTATATGTAAATTGCGACATCCTGACGCGGATTAGATTTTGCACGTAAACTGCTACACTCTACCGCGGTTTACATTGATTTGCTGCAAGAACATAAATCGCTATACCCTGTAGCGGTTTACAAAGGAATGGCGTTCATGAAGAAACCACGGCACCCTATAGCAGTTTCTTCGAAGATGGCCTCACTATAAAAACCGCTTGAGGCTGTAGCGGATTTCATTTGAGTACTTTTGAAAGTGAGATATGGAGAGAAAGTAGTGAGAAGGTAGAGAAAAAAAGGTTGGGTTTAGTTTGAGTTTCTTGGAGCAATCTCTTCAAGTGGAACCATGGCGGATGAAAGGCGCTTGTACTGACTCAACGGCATTGCTCACATTGTCGGCGACATCAATGAAGAGGTAAGTTTCTTTATTTTCTTTTGTTTGGATATTTACGTATATTTATGTAGTATCCAGGATATATTAATTAGAAAACAGAATCTTAGTTTAGTTTAGAGGATGAAAATTAAAATTTAAAATTAAAAATTTTAAAATAAATGTAGAGAATCAAGTTAGGTATTTAAAAATCAAGATCGGAATTTGAAATATAGGATTTATGGCTTGTTGTTAGTTTTTGAAATTAGTATTTAAAATTTAAAATTTTAAACTTAAATTTTTAAAGGTTTAGGATTTACTATTTAAAATTTAAGATTTAAATTTTAAGTAAATAATGTAAGTTTTGTTGACCCGAAGTTGAAATTTAAGTTGTAGATGTGAAACTTTAAATTTTAGAACTTATGACTTATAGATGCTAAAGTTAGACAATCGTTAGTTGTTGTAATGTTCATATGTTCGTTGTGCCGTTTCATATAAATGATGATACCTGTCTCTCTTTTTGAACAAAATTTATAGTAATAGTGATTATAGGAGAACTATATTTAACATTTTAGTTAAATGATTCGATACATTAGGCAACCACAGTTTTTTTTTTTTTTTTTGAAATATAAATTATAGTTTGGATCTGTAAGTGTTAGAAACTAATCAGGTTTTCATTATTTTTCTCACAACATGCAGCCAAGTCGGTGTGTTTATAGCGTTCGGAGGCAACAGAATATGCCGTTGCATCATAGGATCATACCTTATTTGGAGAGGGTTGGTTTGTACCACTTGGCTAGGCTGAACATGCGTTGGTTCTGGCTGGATGAGCCTCTGGTCAGTGCATTTATTGAGAGGTGATGGCCTGAGACCCACACTTTTCATATGCCGTTCGGAGAGTACACTATCATGCTCCAGAATGTGGCATATCAGCTGGGGCTGCCCATGGATGGACAGGCTGTTTTTGGGTGCCTGACAAACTTCCACCTGCACATCGAGGGGGGCAAACAGGCTTGGGAGTGGTTCCAGGAGTTATTTGGTGAGCTTCCGCCACCGGAGAAGGTGAAGCTGTTGATGAGCGGATATTTTATACACTTTTGGTCATCATTTTCTTAGTGTTTTTTAGGATATTTGGCTAAGTTTTATTATGTTTTTGTTGGTTTTAATCCAAAAATCACTTTTTGGATGCTACTTTGAGTCTTTGTGGTTTTTCTATGATTTTAAGTGATTTTTGGGTGCATCTGGCAAGTTTTGGAACAGTCTGATTCAGAGGCAAAGAAAGGACTGCAGATGTTGTCAAATCTTGACCTTTGTGCATTCAAATGAGCATTTCTGGAGCTACAGAAATCCAATTGACGCTCTCTCAACAGTGTTGGAAAACTAACTTCTAGGGCTTGCCAACAATATATATTAGTTTATACTTTGCTTTAAAGATATAGGCCCAAAACGGGCGTTGAACTCCCAAACTACCCCCTTTCTGGCGTTCAATGCCCCAGAAGGATAGAGCCTAGCGTTAATGCCCAAAATTGGCATTCAATGCCCCAAAGGGAGCAAGGTAGCGCACTCACACAGTAGGCGTTCAACGCCCACTCACCCAAGTTGGACGCCAAGCTCAATCCAAACACTCAGCAAGTGGGCCCAGAAGTGGATTTTCCCACTCCTTAGCTTAGTCTATCTCATTTTGTAATTTGTAATTATTATTAACACCTTTTAGGTCTAGTATTTACTATAAATAAGAGACTTCCTTTATCCTGAGGATCATGCCTCGCAGGAGGGGAGAAGCATAGACATATTACATTGCACTTTCTTTGTAAAGCATGAGCAACTAAACCTCCTAGGTTAAGGTTAGGAGCTCTGCTGATTCTCATGGATTAATAATATTATTGTTTCTATTTCAATATATGTTTAATTCCATTCTAAGATGCATTCTCGTTCTTTATCTTTATGAATCTAGGGTTGAACGGGAATATGACCCCTTTTTCTACATGAGTTCGTGCGAGTTTCGAGAGGGATAGCATTGAACTTCAAGCTTGAGATTATATCTCTTAGACGACTAATCCACAATCTCGTTAGAGACATGAGAACATCTGTTCAACCGACTTCTAGGGCGATTAGGGCCTTTGTGGTATAAACTAGAATCATAAAGCTTCATTCTCCGATCCGGAAGATCTGACCTTGTCTGTGGCATTTTGAGTAGGATCACCAGAGATTGAATTGCTAGAACTTCACCCTCATTCAGATTGAATGACCATTGGCATGGCATTTGATGTGGATCAGAGGAGATTAATGACCATTGGCGTGGCGTTAATCACTTACAGTTTGCTATGGAATGAATCATTCATTATTGGAATAGACAGTAAGAAAAGTTGATCCAGAAGGATAAGGTATCTCCGAAGCTTTAACTGATTTCTCACTGTTGTTTCTCCGTTATTTCTTTATTGCTTTCTTATTTATTTTATGCGTATTCAACAACAACCACTCAACTTTCTATTCGTCTGACTAAGATCTGTAGGATAACCACTGCTTGCTCAATCCAGCAATCCTCGTGGGATCGACCCTCACTCACCTGAGGTATTACTTGGACGACCCGGTGTACTAGCCGGTTAAGTTGTGCGGAGTTCTAAACTTTGCACACCAAATTTTTGGCGCCGTTGCCGGGGATTGTTTGAGATTGATAAACAAACAGTTGTCTTGTTCCTTAGATCAGGTACTTTTTACTGTTTTTCTTTTGTTTGTGTTTATTGTGTTCTTGTTTCTTGTTAAAATTTTCGAACTTTCTTAGTTTCTTTTCTAAAAAATTTTCAAAAATTTTTTTCTTTTGTTTGAGTCTTGTGTCAATCTTTAAAGTTTGGTGTCTTTTTGGTGTTTCTTTTCTTAAGTTTCGAAAATCTGTTCTTCTTTGTTTGATGTAAAATTTTTTTAAGTTTGGTGTCTTGTTGTGTTTTTCCTTCCAAATTTTCGAAAATTGTTTGATTTGATCTTAAAATTTTTAAGTTTGGTGTCTTTTTGTGTTTTTCCTTTCAATTTGCGAAGTTTTAAGTTTGGTATCCTAATTAGTTATCTTTTTGCTTATCTTTTCAAAGTTTAAAATTTTTCTTGCAAAAAATTTTTCAAATTTCAAAATTTTAAAATTCAAAATTCAAAAATCAAAATTCAAATTTCAATTCTTTATCTTATCTTTTTCAAAATTTGATTTTCAAAAATTTTGTTATCTTATCTTATTTAAAATTTAAAATTTTAAGTTTTAGTATCTTGTTAGTTTTGCTTTCTTTAAAAATTTGAATTTTAAAATTTTAAAATTTTTAAAACTTATCTTATCTTTGACACAAATTCAAATTTTAAAAGTTTAGTATTTTGTTTGTTTTTCTTTCTTTTAAATTCGAATTTTAAAATCTTTGAATTTTTAAAATCTTATCTTATCTTATTTCTCTCTCTCTTGACTTTTTCTAATTTTTAAATTTTAAATTTTATTTGACTTTCTCTTTTTAAATTTTAAAATCTTTCAAAATCAAATCTCTTGCCTTGAATTTTAAATCATATCTTATCTTGTTTAACTTTTCCTTTTCAAATTCAATTTTTCATATCTTTGATTGATTCTTTCTTTTTAAATTTCAAAAATTTTTAAAACCAAATCTTTTATTTTATTTTCAAATCTTCTTAGTTAATTGTTTGCTTTATCTTGTTTTATTTCTAAGTTTGGTGTCTCTTTAATTTTTCTTTTTCTTTCTTCTTAAATTTTGAAAATTCCTAAACCCCTTTTCTCCTAATCTTTTTTTATTTTTATTTCTTTCGAAATTGTTAATTATTTTTTATTATTATTTATTTTTGAATTAATATCCTTTATTTATTTATTTATTTTTAAAAATTAATTAAAAAATTATTTCTATTCTTTCTTCCTTGTTCTTTCCTGTTTACCACCTGGTGTGTTTAATTTTATTTGATGTTTTGTGCTAAAGAACAATCATGGAAAGGGATCACATGGGTTACTACTCACACTCAAGGAGTGATTCAACTCACTATGGATGGAGAAATTATCCGGATTTTTGTTGGCAAGGTCAAGAGCAAAGAGATGCCAATGTTTCATATTCTATCTATCAAGAACCATCATCTTTTGATCTTGCCTATCAAGAACTGGAGCAATTGACAGAGGAAATTTTACAAAAATTTCCAGCTTCATCCCCTACTTACTCATACTAAGAACTATGCTCTTCCTACTCATATAAAGAGCCATCATCTCATTGTTCATATCAAGAATCATCATCTCCTTATCAAGAACTATCAGCTTTAGAGCTTACCATAAAAGAATTAGAGGAGGCCACTCAAAGTTGCATACATGATATGAGAATGAGTGTCAAGAATGTAGAAGGGCATGTGGGGGTGATTACTAAGCATTGGGAAGTGGAACAAGCAAACTCCCTCACAAGAAAAGCAATGCAAATTCCTACAAAAGAATATGAGGGAATCACTCAAAGGAGTCCATACCCAGTGAAATAGAGAACTCTCCGCCGTTACACATGGAAGAAGAAGAAGATGCACGAAGAAAGGAGGTTGTAGAAGAGGAAAACAATTATGGGAATGTACACTCCGATGAAGCAGAGAGCTACATAGAGGGTGAGTTCACTGAACCACCAATTCCAGAGGTTCTTGATGAAGGGTACACTCAACCCATCACACAACACCTAGATCCTAAATCCATAGTGGTAGAGATAATCAAGGAATGCACTGAAAAAAGGATTGTGAACAAGGAACAAAAGATGATGTCCATGAAAAAGAGAAGGTCAGCAAAAAGGAATCCAACCCCTACCCTAACAAGCAAGGAAAATCAAGCTAAAAACAAAGAAAGAAAACTTGTTAGGAGGAATCCAAATTTGAGGACACTAATCTTCTCCTCCTTCCCTTTGAAGTCATTTCTTTTAATCAATTGGAAGAAAAGAAAGAAAGTTCCACAATCAAGTGTCAAGCTAATGACATTAAAGAAGCGCTCGTTGGGAGGCAAGCCAACCATAAGTAGAGTACTATTGTTTTCTTTCTTTTAATTTGATTTCATTTTATTTTCTATAGTTTTCTCTTGCTTTGTAACGTTTGTGATTATGTGTAGTGCTTAGAACAGACACAGAGATATTTAGAGCTGAAAATAGAACACCCTGGAGAGAGCCACTTCCAGACAAGGAGGAAAATGGGCGTCCAACGCCTATTGAGGAGAGCATTGCTGGCGTTGAATGCCAGATAGGGAGTAGTCTGGGTGTTCAACGCCCCCAAGGGATACATCACTGGCGTTGAATGCCAGAATTGAAGAGAGCTTAGGCGTTCAACACCTATAAGGGAATCAGCCCTGTCGTTTAACGCCGAGAAGGGACCATACTTTCTTTGCTTGGGGACAAGAAAATTTTTTAAGTTTGGTTTTGCAGAGCAAGCTCTAGGTGTACATTATCATCAATGGCACCAAAAGAAGGTGAATCATCTTCATAGAAGAGCCTGAGCAGCCATCAGCACTAAGGTGGTTGAGTTTCATTCCCCCTTTCTTTCTGTTTTTCAGTATTTTATCTTATTTCCTGTTTTCTATTCTAGCTTTTGTATGGTCACTACTAGGATTTCCTTTGCTTTTTAATCTAGTAGTTCAAATTTTCGAAAAAATTTTTGGGTTATAAGATATCCATTGTATCCATTACCATTCTTAAAAGAAAAATTTATTTGAAAAAGAATAGTGAGATACATAAATTTTGAGTTATATCTTAAGATTAGTCCAACTATTTTGATGTGGTGACCTTGCATTGACTTTCTGAATGTATGAATGATACTACTAAAGGAAACATGATAATCATGCATACAGTATAACAAGGAAACATGAGTACACACATTTTAAAAAAAAGTAGAAGGCAATACATAGAACATCACACCATAATATACATCATGATACAGAAGTGGCTCAGTTATACCAGTACAGAACTATAATACAGCACCCATCAGTTAGTAATTCATATATATACATATATGAACATAAGATGCCCCAGGGCCTGGCCTATCCAAAAGCCCCTAAGCTGGCACCCAGGCTAGTCTAACCCTATAGATATGCCTATTCCCTCTGAGCATGTTAGCAAAAGCGAGGGAAACACTCTAATATACCGGAGTTAGACTGGACGCCTCAAAAAGTCTCCTCGTCCCTGATCCAAAAGCCCCTCACAGAAAATCATTGGGCAGGTGGTGATGCCTACTCGCTAGTGCCTCAACTGGCTCATCACTGCCAGAAGAGATATCTACAATATTGGGGTCCTTCTTAGGTTTCATCCAAGAAAGAAGAAAGTCAAATGGTTCATTAGGATCGAAGAAAGGTGTAATAATAGGACGCTAAAAAGGTCTACCATGTACTACATAATTACGTACACGAGGTGCCGTACAATAGATGTAATACTCGCAGCCGCGCACTGGGTCGCCATGGATATATGGATGATTAATCTCGTAGAGCAGGACTCCTATGTCCATCTGAAGAGGTGTAAGCGGTAAGAACTGGAGAGTTCTTAGTAAGGTCGGGGTTTATAGTTAAGTCCATTTATAATGTCCGTTTGCAAGTTTCTAAATCCTTTGAAAATCGATGGTTTAACAATCAAAAATTCAAAACCTTTTTAAAAGAAATCAATTAATTAACCAGAAATCCAAACTCCCTTTTCAGATAAAGAATCTTAAAAGTTTCCGAATAGTATCAATGACCAACCTGTTCCAAATATAGGTTCATTAAGTCTATGCTGAACTAGCTCGATATTTCATACTTTACTAAACCATAACTCAAACCAATCAAGGCCTCTGACCCATCCCATAATCAATCATGGCTTCAGGCTCAAACAGCTCAATCACATCCAATTCACTACAACACAACCAATTTTATTCACAAACACAAATAATGAGGTTCAAGCACAATCAAGAGTAGTTACGTCAAGTATAGCAGTTAGCAATTAAACAGAATTATTCACATAGACAAATCAATTACGATATGCACAAACAAGTATGATGCATGTCTGGTCCTACTGCAGGTAATGAGCTCATTTGTCGATTTCGACCTACAACCGACGCAATCTGATCCTCCAGTTCAGATAAGACTTTCCTAAAGCTTAGTCCCAAATTAAGTACCACATACCCTCTACCAAGTACTCTCGACTTGCAGGGCTAGTATTTGCTCAAATCTCAATATACCGCAGGTATGCGAGTCAGGCCTCTACCAAGCATTCAGCTTGCAGGGCTGGTACTCTCTTTACCGCAGCCTGTCTGGGAAGCAACAACACAATACGGATGTTCCTGCACAATATTCACAACATCGCCCGAAGGCTCATATTTCACATATAACCATACGTTCCATCACTTAGCAATCATTTTCATCATCTCTCCACAATCATAAATCAAGCATCACAACATCACAATGAGCTCATTTAACGAATCTATCATCTCTCCACAATCATGAATCAAGCATCACAACATCACAGTCATCTTATTTCACAATTCTCTACTTACTCTGTAAGGTCAAGCACACTGCTATATAGCTTTTAACTCCATTTCTTTCTAACATGTTTACGAGTTTCTTAATCTTGTTTCACTACCTTACATACCTTTATACCTTTCATTAGGTGTTCAGTAAAGAGAATTAGGGAATTCTGGACTCAAAACTGCCTTCCTAAGGCTTTTAGGAAAAACTGACTTTTTATCAAATATTTTATTATTAATAATAAAATAATATTTTTAATAATATAATATTATTAATAAAATAATATATTAATATTAAAATAATTTTATTTTATTCAACTTTCAAAAATTGTATTTTGACCCCTTAATTTTTAATATTTGCACTTTGGTCCCTCAATTTTTTATTAATTAACTTTCAACCCCAAACTTTTTAATAATTATCTTTTGACCCAAAATCCTCCAAATCAACGTTTTTTTCATCCTTCCAAAACCAAAAACATTTTTCCAATAGTTCATCGTATTTTCACTTGATTTTCAGCTAGATTTTCAATCTTTTTGTTAACCGATTTTTACCCGATTTTCACCAAACCAAAGAGCAATGTTTCAGCTATCAAATACACATCAAATAAGCATCAAATATCATGAATATCATGATTGAAAAGCCACATTTTCCAGCAGTAAACAACAAGATCTTATGATCAAATCATCACACAAACACTCAAAATCAAGCCTCAAGCAAGAAGATCTGATTTCACACTTCAAGAACGCAACCAATCATTGATTAATATACCAAACCTTACCTCCTTTACTGCTGCCAAAAGTTAAACCATAAACAAGCTTCAAAAAGTACTTTTATGCCTTAAGGTAGCTAGAAATCACGTTTTATTAGAGCATATGGTGATTGAACAAGAGATCCTTGATTTACTCCTTGATAATTGACATAGAAATGAAGAGGAGGAAGAGTTGAACGCTATTGTCAGATTAGATTTTTTATAGGGGTTTTAGTTTGAGAAAGAACGGAGAAAGAAGCTTGAAGCTTTCATGGAAGTCTTCCATTTTCCTTTCATACGATTTTCGAATTTTGGCTTGTCTTGGAAGAAAAGTTGATGGTAATGATGATTCTAGGGACCCATGTGGTTAGGATAGAGTTTATCCTTGATTTTTGTGTAAAAATATCTTAAGAAAGGATAATTAATAAAGCTAGATATATTAGAATACAAGTGTTTCTTACTTTTCCTTTAAGAAACTTTTGCTTGGAGAGCAAGAAAGAAAACATGTGGTAGCTAGTCCTGGAAGAGCCACGAGTCATAAGGTGATGACTGATAAACCACTATTTTATGGTTTATCTTGTGTTTAATTGAGTGGTTTCATCAAGTCTTTACCCACTTATTCATATGATTTGCATGATTTTATAATCCCTTCCTTGTTTTGTTCTATGATTGAAAACTTGCTTCCTAGAGATCTTTAATTAGTATATTTTAATTTTCCTTTATACCATTCGAAGCCGTGATCCGTGTGTTAAGTGTTTCAGGCTTTATAGGGCAGGAATGGCTTAGACAATGGAGAGGAAGCTTGCGAAAATGGAAGGAACAAAAGAAACTAAGGAGATGACCAGCGAGCACCGACGTGCACGCATGGCTCATGCGAGCGCGCGGAATAGAGAAATTTACAGCGACGCATGTGCGTGACTGACGCGTACGCGTAGATTGGAGTCTGCATAAAAGACGCGCACGCGTGGATGACGCGTATGCATGACAAGAAAATTCGCCAAATGACGCGCACGCGTGACTGACGCGTACGCGTGACCTGTGCAATATGCAAAATTAAAGAAAATGCTGGGGAAATTTCGGGCCGCATTTTGACCCAGTTTTCGGCCCAGAAACACAGAATAAAGCCAGAAAACATGCAGAGACTCAAGACACACACTCACATATTCTCATTAGGATAGTTTTTAGGTTTTTAGATCTGAATCTAGAGAAAAACTACTCTTCCTCTAAGTTTTGTTTACATTCATAGTTTCATAGTTTATTGCTTTTGCTTTTGGATATTGAAGAGTCATCACCTCCGTTGAAGATACTATTCTAGTTTGTTTTCTTACTTCCTATTTATTTATTCCATATTCTTAATTCTTGTTTAAAGTGGTAATTGGATTATTTTCATGGATTGTTAATGCAAAGGATTACTTTTACTTTTAATTAATTTTGAATCTCTATTTTATTTAAATTATTATGTCTCTTTTCTATTCCAAACTCCCAATAACGAAGATGGTATCCATGTCAATAGAGTAGATTCTCTACTTGACATGGGGGTTGATTAAGAGGAGACACTTGAGTTGGAATGCTCAAGTGGTTAGTTAAATTGGAAGTTGTTGGCTAATTCTGTATTTACTAACGCTAGACCTTCCCAAGGGAGAGGACTAGGATTTGCGAATAAGAGTTAGATCAATCACTTGACTTTTCTTTATTTAGTAAGGGTTAACTAAGTGAAAATAACAACCTCTTTATACTACACTTGAGAGAATTCCAACAAGGATAGAACTTCCAATTAATCATTCTCCCAATCAAGGCTTTTTTATTTTGAATAATATAAATTCCTTTTAATTTTTATTGTACTTAATTATAATTATTTATTTTCTGTCATCAACTCTCAAACTTCTCGGAAAACTCCTGATTAATAACTTAGCACCCTCTCTAGCAACTCGTTGGGAGACGACCTGGGACTCATACTCCCAGTATTTTTATTCTAAACTTTTTGTGACAACCTTTCTAAATTGATGAGGCGGATTTTTGCTGCTTAAGAGCTATACTCGCAACGCTGTTCTTTTATATTATAATCTCTTAATTGATCTAACTTCTGCCACACATCAATGACTCATTAGAATTTAATAATAAAATATCATTCTGAAGATAATTACTAAAACTAGATACATCAGATTATACTACTAAAGGATAAACATGAGCTTTACTAGTATAAATGATACTAGTAACAAGATAATCATAGGAATAAAAGATATATAATGAAGCATTAGCATTGCTAAGTTCATCTAAGAATGTCGGTATTATCCATTACCGGTAGATTTCTAGCTTAGTTATTATATTACTAAACATAGATTAACATTAACCACAGCTGAGGAAATAATAATATAATTTTTCTCTTGAAATTCGAGACCGGCTCGTCATATAGAGGCTAACCACAAAAATAATAATTTTGAAATTCGGAACCGAAGTGGCTTAAAAATGCTACTTTTCGCGACGTGTCTGCTTAGATCAAAAGAGGTGTCTGGTGCAGTCAAGCTGCTGACTCAACAGCTTGATGACACAGCATCTGTGTAGTGGAGGTGCTTATATGCACTAAAGTTCCTAATGATTTGATAAAACTTCTGTTATAGCGTCATTTCTTCGAGGCTAGGCCGTTACACAGTGCCTAGAAATACTTGCAGAGGTCATGTTTGACATACTTCAGCATGATAATCAGCGCCTGCAAGAAGTGGAAACTTGCAGAGGTTATGTTGCTAGAATGCCTTATCCGACTTGTGGGTTGGATTGCATCGGGTGCGGGTCGAAACTGACTAATGAGCTTATTACCTGCGATAGGACTAGACATGCATCATATTATTTGAACATTTGTATTTGGTTGTGTTTACTCATTTTCTTTCTCTATGATTATGCTGTTTGATATTTGTATAAATAGTTTGTGTGTTTATATTGCGAGTCTGTTTGTGCTTGTTGATTCTTGTATATGTTCAGAATTAAGATAACCAAAAACTAATCATTATAACTCAAAACTGAGTGACGGGACTGTGTTTCGCTTAAAATAATGTTATTCTAAGAAAACTAACTAGTCTTTAAAGTGAGTTTAAAGAATCTTAAAGGTAATTATTTTAAACTTATACAATAAATATTTGCATTTTATTTCTCTACTCTCACGGCATTCACTTTCCATACTGAGAACATGCGAGGACGACATTCTCACCCCCTACAGATCTTTTGTTTTCAGTGATAGGTTCAGGAATCCTTCGCGAGGAGCCACGGCCGATCCACAGAGGTTTATGTATATGTATTCATACTTTTTGTATATGGTTTAGTCTTAGACTTTATTTTCCCCTTGCCGTTTATTGTCTTTAATTTTTTAGAGGGGTAGGACTTGTATTTGAGAATCTTGGATTATGTCTATGTATATGATGCTATGTGATTATGTGTATATATGTAGTTATCATTTTGATTAAGTGATTAACAAAAAAGACTTATCGTTTTCTTGAGTAAAGTTCCAGTTTGTATTCGTAAGGGCTCGATATTAAATAAAGGTAGTATAAAATAGAAAGACTTAGAGGTAAGTAACGCCTGACCTTTTAGTACAATCATGAGGTGTTAAAAGTTAGGGTGTTACATCCTTGCTAAAAATAATGTAAGGTTAGGCATTCCAGTTCTCAAGAATTACACAACGAAAGTTGTGAGCACCCTCGTTGTCTGAAGCCCCCCGTCACTGGAGCCCTCTTAATTGCCGAAACAGGTGCGGCCAGACATTCGGGTAGGTGAGATGCAAGTATCGGTCACGTTTAAGAAGACACCCCACTTATTTCAGCATTGGAGTATGCCAAAATATTGGTGGACATCAGCCAAAGATCACTGGTGTCTACCGTCGACTGCTCCCTCCTCAACTTACTAGAAAGGATACTCAGACCGTTATCCTTCCAGTTCTGGATGTCAACATAATGTCTACATTCTATGAATTCCCAATTTCACTCATTCCCATGTGGTAGACCATTAAGAGCCGTGTAGCTTGTTATGTTGGCAAAAAAAGTTAAGGGTATGAAAATATAACATGATATGAAAGTAGCCATTATTCACATGTCCGATGTATGTGGGCATGAGTAACATATTTATGTGTTTGAGGTGCATTATAGATATCCCGTTCTAATAGTATTTATAGAATCCAAGCTGCTTTTGCCGTTTAGCAACTTTTTCAAAGACCCAAAAAATCTTGCATTTCAATATTATAATCATAATCGCATGCAAGTATTCTATTATTTGTTTTTCATTAAAACACATACATATTCATCGTGTAGTAGTTATCAATAATTTTTCATAGATAGTAACAGTGAAATTTTTTAGGATAATAAGTTAATAAAATTGTGTACCATAAATCTATAATATTGATTTAAAGAATATAAATTCTAAGATTTAAAATATTTGTCTCTATTTAAGTGTATCGTTTATCATCAACAATTTTAAAAGTTAAATCAGATTTAATATACGACTAATCAATTAAATTTGTTACTATCATCTCAATTGAATTAAAATATAACGGTTAAATTTAATTAATATCTACATTATAATTATTATAATAACAATTTTTAATTACAAATATTCAGAGTATATAAGATTTATCAAAAATATATTCAATAACACCCTTGTGATTATTACTCCATTTTATATTTTGTACATCAAACGAGTTGTCCAAAACATTATCTCTAAATACGTTTAGCTTTGACACAACTACTACTTATTACTAGGTATACATTCCAATATATTATGATTAACCAAGTTTATTTATAATTCTATGTTATATATTATATATTTTATATTTTTATTCTCAGTCCCTTTTTCTTAACTCTTTTCTTTAGTTATTTTTAAACATAAATTAAGAAAAACTATAACTAAAATTCAAAATTACACCATAAAGTATAATCTTAGGTAAACATTCACACCAGCAAATAAGAATAAATTTATCTGCTTAGAATTAAATGTACTAAATTTTAAACTCTATTATCTATTATATAAAGATAGTAGAAAAATAAACAAATCAATATTTAAGAAATATATCAATTTCATAAAGATTTTTTATTGTTGTTATTATATAATTGCTCGTGCTTTTATCTTTGTTCAGTAATTATGATGAATTACATCCAAAAGATCAAATTGATGTGAATGTATAGTATTTTTAATAAATGAGTTTTATAAATTTAACATTAATTTACATGTTATTCACTCAATTCCTAAAAAATATAATATTTTTTATTTATGTTACACAGTATAATTAATTGAACTTCTCATGGTAAGCCCAGTCTTCTTATAGTTAAATTAACAAATAATACCCCAAAGGGATTTGTAAAAAAAATTTAGTTGAATGCTTTAGTTCTTGACAAATTTTAATAACCAAATTGAATTAGTCTCCAAACTTTTATTTCCTTAATTAAATTAGTCTTCATAACATGGTATTTACTTGAGTTACTAGTAAAAAAATTTTAAAACTTTATTAGGATTGTTATGTTTTGTTATTAAAGGTCCATAACAAGATTAGTTTGTCTAATTTTTTAATAATTTTTACATAAGAATTAATATATGTAACAACATTAAAGATTATAGACTCATTTGATAATTAAAATTTTTTAATTATTAAATTATCTAACTCAAGATTTTTTAGGGACTAATGTAAAATATTACTACTCTAAATTAACTTGTGTTAATGTAAGCCTGTGCTGATAACTATTTTCGAACTCAATATAATTATATCTTGTATATTTAAATTTTTAGATATCATCATCCTCAACATTCAACTGAGAATTGAGTGTGGTGTTGATTAATATGTTAATTTTTCTCTCATTTCAAAAAATCACCAACGGAATTATATATCCTCTTGATATATATACCGTGCTTAAGGTATAATGATGTATTTTTTTTCAACATGGTTTTAATTGGTATAAAAATCTAGATAAAAGAGTATTCATAATCTGTTTAAAATTGTATTCTATAAATTTTAATGTCACATACTGTTCGTAAAATTTTTTAATTTGATATAACTATAGACATTGCAATAATATAATAAAAAAATAAAAAGACCAAACATAACACCAACTATAGTTGTGGTTATATTCAAGTAGTGTGGCTAACCCTTGTGTATTACTCCTATAATTAGACCTCACAGAATTATAAGACCACCATCTCTATGAGCAAATAATTTGGCGCTAAAGTCCAATATTTTTCCATCCTAAGTAATTGGTGGGAATAAAAATTTTGATTGAGGATGCGTAGATGGGACACATGAGACAGACATGCTTCAGGAAGCGTGATTCTTAGTAATTTTGAAAACTGCCTTCGAATTTATCTTGTGACACCCTTTTTCTATCCCTTAGATAGATAACTCAATAAAGGTTATTTGAAGGAAAAGAAAGATGAGTACTCAATTGGGTAGCCTCATACTCATATATTTTCTCGTGAACACCCATCCATTCATCTCTAGTCTTTTCTTTGGGTGTGAGAGTGGGGTTTAACAAAGGTTTTAGGGTGAAGATTTGCATTGATTTTCAGTCCCATGACCCATACAAGGCTAGGTTGAATGAATATTTGCACTTGAGAATCTCTACGACCATGGCATGTGTGAATATACAGAGAAGAAAAGGACATTGGACATAAAGCTGGAGGGCACGTTGATGGGCACGTTGCGAATCATGTGAGTGTACATGACTTGTCTTTTCTACTTTGTATCCATTGCTCTTTATTCTAGTTTACTATCATCCAAATGAGTGCCTGTTTATAGCTGTGAGAATTGGATGAATAGTGTTGACGGGGCCATGAATGTTGTGGTGTCTCTACGTAAGGACACCCATTCACTTTACAAAATAATGTCTAATGACGGTCTCGGTCTCAGTGTAAGTGACCCTCCGATGACCGAGTGATGGGTGTGTGATCGTAAACCCTTACAGCAGCAGGGTGTTGCAGAGTATGCTGTACAGATAATGATAGGGTTTGTTCCTTCGTACTTGTTACCAACAAAACTATGTTGGGCCTACTCTTTGTGGCCCATTTTTGTAAAAAACAAGAAGTAACAACAATCCAAATGGGACATCTCATCAGAAGTCCCAAATGAATCATCACCAAAAGGTAACAACAACATAAAATGAGTGTTGGCCCAATATCTGTTAATTTTGTTTCAGCTCAATCTTTATTTTTTTTCTTTTAGGCTAAGCCAAATAACCAAACCCAAACCCAGACCGTCACCAAACTTGCCCCTACCCCAAACCCGCTTCTGCAGCAGAGTTCTTGTCGCAGGCCTCCATTGCTCCTCGTCACCAACAACCATGGCTACCTCCCCTGGCTCTTCGTCACTAAATATGGTTGTTCCTAAAATATGAAACAATACCTATTATAAGCCGTGGCCCTAAAAAACCCAATATTACGACTTGGGTCAAGGTAAGCTCTGAAGGACCGAATTCACCTCCACATCAAGCAAAAGTCCCAACTAGGTAGAACGAACTACCCTAATCATGAACTTAGTTTCTCTTTTTCGAGGATGCCATCAATGTCAAAGCTGAATTCTGACTCGTCACCGACGTCCCTCCTCACAAGTCTTAAGGCACCACTACAACCTTTTCCCTTTTTCTTCTCTTCGAAGCACCGCCATCATCTTGTCCTCGTCCCCCCAAAGTCGCGACTTCCTCTCCTTGGTGTCCCACCTTCGTATTTTTTTTGTCCCAGCTTTCACTTGGTACCAAAACTCAGGTTGTTATTTGTTGAACCAATTCTTTTCTTAACAAATTAGGTTCCCATGGTGCTAATATAAATCTTCTGCATGCTGTTGAATATGAGTTTGTTGGTGTAACTCTTCGCGGAGCTTAGTTGCTATTCTTGAAAAAAGATTTTAGGATAGTGAAATATATAATTCATTGTATATATTATGTAAGATTTTTTATGTTCAAGTTAAATGTAGTTATTTTTTTATTTTTTAGTCATCATAAATTTATAATCATGGGAATAAATAATTACAACAAGGAGGCTATAATTCACAAAAAAACAACTAAAAATATAATATATTTTCGAAATCAATGATTTTTTAAAAAAACTTAAGATCAATAAAGAAATATAAAATGATAAACTTAAAACATAATAGTAGTGGCTTATGTTGATGACCTCTTATGTATATATAATAGTTGGAAAAAAATTATTTGAATGAAAGTTTTATAAAATGATAAAATTAATAAAAAAAATCTCACTTCATCTGCTTATATTAATTATTATTTCATTTACTTCATTGTAATTTGAGATTTTAAGCTTATCTTTCTTATTGTAATGAAAGTCTACAACTTTGTGTTGGAGTTATGTATAAATTACCTGGATTTACAAACTCTTGCTTCATCAGTGAGTACAACCAGGATCACTCAAGCTAAGCCAGCATAGTTATCTGTAACTCAAATATATGTTTATGATGTTTATAATTGATGCTTCAATTGTATTCTTAGTGCAACAGGTATGGCATCATTGTGTCAATATGCCGACCAAAAGTCTCTTTCACGGCTAATGGTGATAAATCTTTATAAGGAATTTAATAAAAACTGTATAATTAAATTTCAGTCTTCTCACTACATTTTTCAGTGTAATTTAAACACCTATGGCTATTTCAATTGCAATCAATGTTTGATTTTAATACATACTTTGGCTGCTCATGCATAACAAGTAGTGATTATTCTTTAATTTGTACTCCATTTGTTAGATATTACTATGGAAAAAAACTGTTGCTTCAAGATGAAGTGGTTTTTTTTTTTTGCTCTCCCATCAGATTTGTGGTTATTAAGTGATGTTATTGTAGATTCTTATCACATGATTGTCAATATATTTTCCAATGCTTTTTTTTTGCTGTTTTAGATGGTTTCATTTTGTTATTTGTGTTCATAGGAACCATTCGTGTGTTTATTTTCATGATTTGTAATGCTTCCATAAAATATTCGTAGCTGTCCGTATCAATTTGTTGAAACATTTTTGCTCATATAAGTAGATTGACCATAATGAATGTTATTAATTATGAGCTACTAATGTCATCAACCTCACAATTGTACAATCTCAGTAGGTGTAGGATGTGTAATATTCTCCATGTGTTGGTTCACCCTTTCTGCGCTTGTAGGAAGTCAACGAGGACCTATTTTTCGGGCACAAATTAATGAACACTGGCACCAAAAATCATAGTAGAGTGAAGCGAGCAACCCCAGTTGATTCCTCTGGAAAGGCGATGTCGTCATGCGCAAAATGGGAGACACCCCGTGCAAACAGTGGTGAGTGAACACTTTTTAACACTTTTTAACAATAGTAACAGGACAGTTGCCCCCATTGGACCCTTTGTACACCCATTCCTGAATTGGATATGACAAGATGATTTACAGTGGGATAAAGAAAGAAAAAATTCAAAATTATTCAGTTTTTAAGCAGTGATTTGTTATCTAACCAAGTATTACTACAACCTCGTAAAGTACCAGTACCCTTATATTGTGGTGGTTGAAAAATTTCCATGCCTCCCATAAACTAATCTCATTTGTTTTTCATTATTAAAATATTTGAAAACAAAGAATAAGCCATTGAGTACATTAGGAGGACCAATACTCGAATAAAGAGAAGGGTTGAAAATCGCAGACTTAAAAAGTTTAGCAGAATGTCACTGAAAGAATGTTAACCATTCCATCCTGGAATAAATTGTCTTAGGTTTGTCTACTTGTGAACACTGCTTACATAACGGATAATTCAAAATGGTTTTTTCTTTTAAGAGACCCTTTTATGAACATGTAATTTTTAAGTTTGAAGCTTATGTTACCTGTCTTGAATTAGTTTATGTCTCTACATGCAATCAGATTATCTGTATTTTTTATTTGGTTTGGACCTCTTTTTTAATATTTTCTTTTTTTAATTAATCTTAACCTCTATAATCATATAAAAAGTACTCCAATATTATGCATAATAATTTTGTTTATTCTCTAATTATATTTAGTTGTTTTTTTTTCATTATTTTTTCTCATAATTTTTGTCCATGTTATTATATCAAAATACTTTAATAAATTTTAAATCCATATAACAAAATAAATAGTGCAATTAATTAATTTTATTTCATGCGATACTTTTTATTGAAATCAAGCATAAAAATATAATTTGTTGTCACATAGATACTTGACAAAGTAAATTAATTAACATAATATTTAAAAATAGATAATTTTATATTTTGTTACATTTGAAACAGTAAAAAAATTATAAACACTAAGATAATTCTTGTATTTGACAAGGACTTATTAATTTTTTAAAATAAATAACTAATTATAATTATCTCTAATATCAAATGTATGACACCATAGTTGAATATACATTACTAGAAAAAAACGATTTTTTCGACGCTAAAAATCGACGGTTATTTCTGCTGTCGATATTTATCGACGGCTTGCTGTCGATATTGCTAGAAAAAAAATTAAAAATAAAATATTAAAATCGACGGCCAAGTCGTCGATAATGTTATGATACATAATATTATCGTCACATTATCGACGAACTTGGGGCTGAAAATAATTTTATTTTAAAATCGACGAAAACGGCGTCGATTTTATTAATTATTAAAATATCGACAACAATTACCGTCGATAAATTTTAACGGTCTAGATCATTTTCTAAAACCAAATAAACGATATAGATTTAATATATAAAATAGATGCATAGAGTATCGATTGTTTTTAATTTAAAATCGACAAATGTGCCGTCGATTTTTATCATTAAAAAACACTTACCCCCGTCGACTTCCCGCGTCCAGAGAATTCAGAAACACAATTTCCTTTTACCCAAAATTCCCCATTTCAGCACCATCCCGCGTCATTCTCCGCTGCCGTCGCCACTCCATCACGGTTGCTTCACCGGCGCTCCTCAACACACACTCTCTCTCAACCATAAACCCTACTCCAACGCCTTACTCAAAGCAAGGGTTTTCGGCGAGGTAAAACTCCAGCGAGGGTCAGTTTCCATTCTTTCTTCTTTGTTTAGGGTTTATTCATAAGTTATTCGATTCAACATGTATTTGATAAGAATTGAATGTTGTCAAGGATGACAGGTAGGAGCACGTAATTTGAAAACACTTACCGTCACTGGTTCCGAAGTTCCCTTTACCATTGTCGCTGGTTCTACTTGCCGTCGCTGCTAGCTCGTGCTTATCCAATGGCCTGGTGAGGGTGAGTTACCTGCTCCCCTGCTTGTGTTTGGATTCTTCCCTACTCCCCTGCTCCCCTACTTAGCTAATTAATTTGTTGATTTGGGGTTTCATATTTTAGATAATTAGTTTGTTGATTGGTTTTTAATGGATGATTTAGTAATTAGGCTTTAAATTTAGATTTTTAATTTAGTTTGTTTATTGATTGACAAAACATATGGAGGGAGGGAATTTGCATTACTAAATCATGTGTTATTTTGGAAAATATATAAATCTGAACAACTCAGGTTGTTGAGCTTATATACTTTTTTTTAGGTGTCTTGTTACTAGATCCTGCCATTTTATCATTAAATTATTTCTTCTTTATAAACCCTGTTTAGAGCCATAGTCCTTGCCATGAATCAACATTAAATTATTTCTTTTTTATAAACCCTATTCAATAGAAAAGTTGTTCAATGCTGGAAATTTTATTTCTTTAGTTCCTGGATAGAAACTCTTGAATTTTTGGTAGTCTCAAAAATTTGATGGTTGCCAGTTTTGAAAAGTCAAAAATTTGTTCACCACTGTTGTTGGCATTTTCTTCCTTGATGGCTAGAATTTCCCTCAATTGAGAGCAATCCAAGACCACAAGCTCTTCAAGATTTTTTTCAAGTGTTTTGGCGACAGGACCAGAAAATATGTTTTCCAACCTTTTACAATCTTGAACCCATATCTTATGCAAATTGTTTTACTTAAGAATCCCTTCAAGCTGGTTTTTCTTCATGTTGAACATGTGCTCTAATTTTGGTTTTTCTTAGAAGCTGATGGCTTATTTTCCCAAGCGAGGTCAAACATAGCTTTCATTGACTTGCAATTTGTAACCAACAGTTTATCTTTATCTTTATGCTTTATTAGTACTGTTATTAATTTAATCTTTATATTATAATTAATTTTCCAAGGGCTTTGTAATAATAAGTTTATTATAATTAATCTTTATATTAATATTTGTAATATAAATTCTTCACTTTCTTCGAATATCACTAAATGACTAGATGCTTTCCAGTTTCCATTATTCATATTTTTTCATGTATCCTATCCCAATCTATCAATGTCCAATAAGACCAAATCAAGGTCTAATAAGTAGTTTTCTTCTAACGTCAGATTTAGATATATATGGGAAAAAAAGTAGAATAAATTATAAAAATAAATGAGAAGATAACCTTAGCTTGACTGACCAAGTGTTTTGCCCATGAATTCACGTTAATAAGATATATGTTTGTTTGCTGTGTTTCTTCCAATGTCTAAGGAACAAATTAACATGGGATATTATAATATAGAGAAAAGGACAAATAGGTCCCTGACTTTTTGCTCTGCGGACATTTTTGTCCCTGACCATTGAAAAATAATTTTAAGTCCCTGACCTTCACAAAACTTGGACGGATCAGTCCCTCCGTCCAAATGCCTCCGTCAGGGACTGATCTGTCCAAGTTTTGTGAAGGTCAGGGACTTAAAAGTATTTTTCAATGATTAGGGATGAAAATTTCCGCGGAGCAAAATGTTAGGGACCTATTTGTCCTTTTCTCTATAATATATACAAGCTGAAACCAAGGTCTATATATAATACAAGTAGGTTAGAAATATAATTATTCGTGTACTTCTTTTTATATGTCAGATTAATTATTTTTATGAATGATTAATTCTAAGTACAATGACAATTTGGTCAGGGCTGTTAAGGTGTGGAAAGAGCTGCAGATTAAGGTGGATAAATTATCTGAGGCCTGATATCAAGAGAGGGAATTTCACCATTGAAGAAGAAGAAACCATCATCAAGCTTCATGAAATGCTTGGCAACAGGTACATATTCATGATTCATGATACATGCATGTCATCCTCTCTCATCATGTTCTATATATCTTTAATATGCATGGATGATTCTGTTTTCTTGATTTAATAGTTATCTTTAATTTGTAAATAAAATGGTTGATTCAGTAGTACTAGTTTTCATCTCCTGTTTCAAGAAGCTGGATTATTATTCATGAGTTCACAGAAGAAAATTAAAAGCTAGGCCACATTATTGATGAGTTGAAGGTATTCTACCACCTTAATTTGACTCTCCAAATAAAATTAAATACCATGCATTTTCATTATTTTAAAAATATCTTTCACATTAGAATTAAAATTTTAATTTAATTGATATTATGGTCATCTTTGTAAATTGTACAGGACCTGAATAATTCTATTGAAATAATGTCAAAAAGAAGTAAGAGATAGAACTAATAATTTGAGAACATGAGAAGACCCTATTACACGCATTAAGATAACAAAATGTGGGGCTATACAAGATTCTCTTATAGATTTGTGGCTTGTGCAAGAATCTTAGTGTGGCAGTTTATGTCACATGCATTCTATAGTACTATGTGCAACACATGCATATATAGTAGTATCAAAACATTGAGTTTCATTGTTCACTCTCCAACGTAATCTACAATTAGAATGAATGGGAACTACTTATGAAAATATATAGCGTCATGGATGGGTTAGTTAGAACTTAGAATCATTTCATTTCTTTATTAGCTTAACAAGGCAATATACGGCCTAAAACAGGCTCCCAGGACTTGGTTCTTAACTCTTTCTTCTACTTTACATATTTTTTGTTTTAAGAATACTAAATCAGATCCATTTCTATTCATAAGAAGAACAACTGACTCGATCATTTTTCTATTAGCCTATGTGGATTACATTTTGATTACAGGTAGACTGAACTTACTTACACAGGAAAAATATGTTGTATACCTATTAACTAAAATGAATATGTTGCAGGAAAATCATGTTCCAACACCAATGGTTTCTTCTACAAAACTGACAAAATTCATAACAGAAAGGAGTTGAAGAAGAGATTGAGCAACATATTCCATTTAGTATAAATTTTAATATTTAGTATAAATTTTATTTTTATATTTAAAAATTTATTTGTCTTGTTATCTAATATTTTGTATAAATTTTATTTTTATATTTAAAAGTTTATTTGTATTAATGGTTTACTATTTTTCAAATAGAAAAAAATTTAAACATATAACTATTAAAATTGACGGTAAAGTTGTCGCTTTTAAAAGTAAAATAGACAAATCTAAATAATTAAATCGACGGCAGCTGTGTCAATTCTATTCAATTATATCGACGGCGTTGTCGTCGATTTTATTAAACATATTATAGACAAAAGTGTTGTTGATTTTTTTGAGTTAAATATCGACACAAAGGCCGTCGATTTTATTGAATCAATTATAGACAAAGAAAGCGTCGATTTTAAATAATAATATCGACGGCAATGTTGTCGATTTTAGTAAGAATGTAAAATTCTCACACCCATATTACAGACGGAACAAATGTCGATTTTATTAAATTATTATCAACGGCAAAAAATGTCGTCGATTTTATTAGCATTTTGAAAAATCGACAAGCTTTATAGCGACCAACTGCGCCGTCTATTTTGTCGTCGAATTTCAATATTATCGACAGTTTAGCCGTCGATTTGGCCGTCGATTTTAACGACGTTTCTTGTAGTGATACAAAATTTTAATTTTCGGCCCTTCTACTGTTTGATTTCTAGATCTGTTGCTGTGAGTCTGAGGTTATTTGCTTTACTTAAGTAGTCTATCGTATATTTCAGGTCATCAGCGACTGCTATCGAGCAGGATGATACGTATGTTGCCAGCAGCCGGTCTTCCGTTGTAGCTTGTAGCCAAGTAAGACGTAACCCAACTTTTAACATAATAAATGTTTGGTTCTTTCACAACATGATGTGTGAAACTCATACAACTTTTCAAGATCTACAAATTTTTCTGCATTTTGATTCGTGGCTGCAGAAGTGTAGCCGTATCACCAGGAGTGTAGTCACAACTGTCTTGAGTTTGTAGTCCGATGTAAGACACCTGATTGACACTTTTGATCGACAGAATGAGATGCTAGTAGATCTACGATATACTATCGTTAGCCTTATTTGACAAAATAATCAGGGTTTTACTTCGGAGGGTATCACAAATGTGTCATCCGACTATGTATGTGGTGGAAAGAAAAGGCTCAAAGAGCATCATTCAGACAAAGGTAAGGTAAAAAACGAGTCACAGCGACCCCCACATGTAGCTTGGATGGCGCAAATGACCCTACATACATACCACCGCCGAAGACAGAGATCAGCATGGATCACATGCTATTTAGGTAGCACAAAGGCAAAGAAGAAATCCAATCAGCGAGACAAGGTATGAAGAAAGATGTCAGAACAAAAAATCCCGAATTGGTAACGTATTTGAAGTTGAATACCTTAAAGCTTTTATTGGGGATTTTTTTGTTGGAAATATTTTTCTGCCAATCACTAATCACTTTACTATCTTCCATTTAAGAGGTTATGTTGGTTTAGTGTTGCTAATTGTGTGTTACTTGCTTTGAAAATGATTAAAATCTTATTGAACACTAATAACAGCCAAATTCTCCTTTTATGGTAAGGTGACTCTAAGTTTTAATTTGTTACGATATTCAACAATATTTATTACAAGCTGTGAGTACCTTATGAGACGAAGCTTGACGTGGATCAATGTTTGTGATAGTGAATTAGGAAATATGTGCTGAAATTTTTTATCGTGTGCAAAATAATTTCTCTATGTGTCCTTTAATTGACTACACGGTTGCTTCATGTTTAGTTTGGCCTAGTCTTTGTAACCTTATAGGACTCTCAACAACATCATCACAATGTGGGCTACTTTGACTTTCTGGTCAATGTGTAGTTGTTGCCTGCTGCTGAATGGTATTGATTTATTATTATTACTGTTGTTATTACCATTATTGCCTCATTATTATTGCATGGTTGTTGTGCTGCATTTGAATGTACTTGAAATAAAGCCTAACGAAGGGAACGACCTTCTTTTAGTTGGAGGAAAATTATAAAATTATCAGTGTTATGGTATATATTTTGTCTACATTTATTTTCTTAGCTGAAGTAAGTGCTCTGTTGACATTTGGTTACGTGTAATTGGCCCTTCTATATTATGTATGTGAAACTTTCAAATCCTAGATTCGATTAACAGTGTCGTATTGTTTTTAAGAATTGATATATACATATACAAGCATGATGGAAAAAAATATTTAAATGTACTTACAGTTGACTTATTCCCCATTAATGACTCTACAGGTGGACCTCACGACAGATTCCGTAGGCCATGATGAATTCGTCACGCCATACGGTCGAAGGGATACTAAATGCAAGCTTGACGACGATAAATGTTACAACAGATTCCCATTGAGGTATAGTGGTGGAAAGAAACAAATACTTGAGGTCATGCTGGTGAAACTAGATAGGATCCTAAAGGTAGATCATGTTGTAGTTGTGGGAATTTCATTTAGTATTTATGCATTATTACCTTACGCTTATACTTGACGCGGTGTTATTATAACATGTGGCAGTGAATGGACCTAGCATTTTCACCCAATGGAGTTCTATTTTGACAGTTGAATTTGATCAATAATTTAGATTAGCCATAATAGTTAAAGATTAGATGCAGAGACCATACATATGACACTGCACAAACAAATATTGCATGATATCCCTTATTCAAATGCTGTCCAAAACGGTACATATCATTTTTCAAAGAGAATGACTAGATGAAAAACTAATGAATTCTTATAGAGGATTTATTTATTCTAAAACAAAAAATGTATATGCCTAATTCTAAAACAGAACTAATTAAAATGACAGCAAATACAATAAGAATCCTATTTTAGCAACAGTGAGTTTTTGTGATTTAAGCGTGATTTCAAGATTTTAAGCCTCTATTTTTACTCTCTAAGACCCTAAAACTTAGTTTTAATTACAGTGAGGGAGTTGAACCTTGAGAGGCTAATAACTTGCGAGTGAAGAAAGATTGTGAATGGGTGATGTAATTTGAGAAGTGCGGGAAATGCAGAGTCTTGCGACGAATTGTTGTGAATAATGAACATGACCTGAATGAGAATGACGAAATGTTGATGAGTTATAATTGATAATATGAATTGAGATTGAATGAATGTATGTTTGTGATATCTGGTCAGTAGCAAGGATTGTGGCTCGTCCCACTTGCTCTGGGTCAAAGTCTGACATGTGATAATGATGATAATTAATTAAGAATGAATGGATGTATCTTTGTGATACCCAGGCAGTAGCAAGGATTGTGGTTCGTCCCGCTTGCTCCAGGTCAGTGATTGTGACGCCTGGGTAGTAGCGGCAGTAGTGGATTATTCCACTTGCTCCAAGTTGAGCTTTTAAACACCCGCCTAGGTAGTAGCGGTTGTAGTGGTTCTTCCACTCGCTCTGGGTTAAGCGGGTAGTAACAAAGGGGTTGTAGCTCAAACCCACTTACTACGCGATGGGAGTTTCTGTCCTTGGTTAACTACCAAGACGTGTCAGGTTGGCTATATAACCGACAGATGATATTATCAGCCATAGGGCAGGCTTACATCATGTGTATATGCGTATTTTGTTTGATTGTGCATTTAATTGGGCTTGCCTATGTGATTATCATGCTTACCTATTATATTCACTACCTGCTGTAATTGTATCCTATTTGTGTTTGTCATTGTCTATTTTGTTTGTCTGTGTGGTTCTACTGGTGTTTTGGAGGATAGTGGAGGAAGGTGAATAGTTGTAGGTTCAACTTAGAGTTTAGTTAGGATTAAGAACATTAGAGAGCTACCCCACTTATGGCTACTATTTTAAATCTTTAAGTTTTAAAAACTGAGTGTCGAAGTTCTAGGATTGCCTCTGGCTTTTTAAGGACCTTATATATTATGTATGTAGGCACCACTACCATGCTGAGAACCTCCAGTTCTCATTTCATACGTGTTGTTATTTTTCAGATGCAGGTTGAGAAGTACCACACTGTGTATTCTGGAGACTCTGAGAAAGCGAAGAACTCTTGGGACACTGGGTTGTATTTTGTTTATGAGTCCTGCTAGGGAGCCAATGGAATATTTGTACAATGTGTACAATAGGCTATATGAGTTAAAAAATGAACATCACCCATACTATCTAGAATAACCATCCGGGTACTAGGGATAATAAACATCTCATCCCAAAAGTTTAAGCTAATTTTGGGGTTCACCAAGGATCGAACTCTTGACCTTTCAGATCTAGAGCTCTGATACCATGTCATGATACCACTCATCCCAAAAGCTTCAGCTGACGGGAAAAGATAACACTAATGGTTATATCTCTAATACTGAATCGGACATATCTAAACCTCCATTGTACATATTGTACAAATATTCCATTGGCTCCCTATACTTCCTCTTTGTTTATATTTATATATGTATAGATTCTCCACCTTGTATTTTATGCTTGTCCCTCTTAGAGGTTGACACGGAGAAACAGGTTGTCGATTTTCTATTTTGGGTTATTTTGGGGTGTATATATATGTATATGTATACTCTGGTCGGTCTCTCTTTCGTAGGCCGAGCCTAGAGCTTGTTAATTGCATACTTGGAACTCTGATCTTATATATATATTATCTTTTCCGTTCGATCTTATCCACCTTTCTAATTCTATTCGATCGTGATTGTTGCGTTATTCTGCTTGTATTTCATTCAATAACTTTTCTTCAAGGCTCCTAGATAAACCTCCTTTTCAACTATATTTTATATATAATTTTACTTTTAGAGGTCGTAATATCTCACCTCAATTTTATGACTTAAGCATAAGATTAAGTGTGGTAGGATGTTACGTTATGGTATCAGAGCAGTTCGTTCCCGTAGAGCCTGGGCAATTAACTGACTATGCTTCTGAGCATACTCTGGCTATGTGCATATGCTATTTAGGATGTCTGCTTGACATGTATAGCATGAATATTCATGAGCATTACCTTTGGAGATTCGAAACACTAGACTTGAGATATTAAGACTGATCACCTTAATATCAATTGTTCGGTGTGGATAGGACCCAAAGGGTGACTCGTGGACGTGAGTGAGGTGATACGGTTGATTTTCTCAGTTGCTGCTGTGGAAGCTACTACTTAAGGGATGGAGTATGAAAATTGCGAGGACATTGAGACCGTTAGACTGAGAAGGAGAAGTTGCAAGAGATAAACCGTTGCAAAGATCGGTAGAATGTTGAGGTAATTGCAATAACTAGATTTATAGAGCAGTGTGTGACTGGGAAATACCACATTCATCCATAGTCTAAGATAGGGATAAAAACCCAAAACTAAAAATGTCAAGCTTAGTATTTAACTTAGAACCAAACCGAAACGCTCCGACTAGGATATTGCCATTAGAGCTTGCTGAGTTTAGTGAGGGTTTTGGTTGGCATTGGATGAATGATCAAATTCTTAGAGATAAATGAATCAGAGTGCAGCAACGAAAGTGCGTAGACTAGGAAGACCTTAGGACTACTATACATTGAGTTAAAAGGAGGATTATGCTCATGAACTCGCATGGCGGATGATATTTTTGAGGGCGAAAATTTCTGTTAAGGGGTAGGATGTAAAACCCACAAAATCAGTAGATAATTAGCTAATAAATTAATTATTAATAAAAGAAATTAGAAAATTGAATTTTATAGTTTAATGAGATAGAACTAATTAAAATAAGAATTTTGACACTAATTTTCAAGAATTTAGCCCAAGATTGGGCTAAATGGACCGAACCGAACAAATCGAGCCCATAATGGGCCAAGGCCCAACTCAAACCTCATATTAATGAATAGCTTAGCTCTTCCTTCCTCGAATCTTGAGGGAAACACGCTGGAAATTTCAAAAAGGGGGGAGGAACAAAGAAAATCACAAAAGGCTAGATTTCAATCTCACATAACTTTTGATCCGGAGCTCCGATTGACGAGCCGTAAGCGGGTACGTGTTCATCACAAAATTCTCTACAAAACCCATCCAACAATTTCATAAGAAAATCTCGGTTTCTCCCTCAGCCATGCTCTCCCTAATTTCGAAATTCAATGAACAAGTATGTTGAATTTTGTGTAATTTTGGTGTTTAACTTCGAATTAACTTGCGAATATTGTCGGATTTAGCTTGTCTGAGCTGTGGGTGAGGTAAGCACCCTCAAAACCCTTGTGTACTGTTGAATTAGTGAACTCTATGTTGATTATAATGACAATTATGAGAGGTTGAAATTGGTTGTTGAATGGAGTCAATTTGAGAAATTGGAAGCTATAAGGTTAACTTTGGAGGCTGGGTTTGTTGGTTAGAGATTGGAGTGGTGGAGTTTGTGGCGCGTGAACACTTGAGGTGTTCCGAGTTTAACGAAGAATTGGCCAAGGTATGTTTTTGGTTTCTCGTATATAATATGTAATGTGTTGTGAAAACTTAGGCTAGATGACCATAGGATAAGTTTGGATTGAATGTTTGGTTGTTGAGGTGATTAGGGAGTGATGAATTCGAGCACCTCATGATCGTACCAAAAGTAAGTGTGTGTGATTAATTCGAGCACCTCATGATCATACCAAAAGTAAGGCGTTACTAACCTAATTCCTTTTATTATCTATTTAATATTGAGCCTTTACATGTAAATTTACCGATGGTTTTACTAAAACCATAACTTTTTCAACAAGTACAAACAACACATATTCACATTCTTAATATTAATAAATACGTTGTAGCATTACATACAAAAGCAATTACAGAACCTAACCTTCTAAATAAAACTCTAACTAACAAGGCAAGGAGAAAATAAATTCTAGCAACTCAACTCGTAAACATATTCCTCTATGCTCCCGCAGCTTCACAATAAGCCTTCGCACCTGTAGCTGAAAGGGATGGAGATAGGGGGTAAGAACTGGGGAGTTCTTAGTAGGGTCGGAATTAGAAGTTTAGTTCATTTTATATATACTTGGTCAGCAATAACAGTCAACAAGGGACATTCCAATTCAACAATTATATAACATAGAAACCAATCACAAGCACACACAATCATAGAAAATAGAATCACAAACAAGTATGTACAAACAAGTATGATGGATGTCTATCCCTAGTGCAGGTAATGAGCTCATCTGTCGGTTTTGACCCGCTCCCAATGCAACTCAGCAACCTTTGTCTGAGTTTGGTTTCCAGCGTCATAATCTTTGTAAGCAACCTCTATCTTAAAGGTGCGACTCTCTTGAGCCGATGTATGCAAACATAACCTCTGTAAGCAACTTCTGTCTTACAGGTGAGGCTCTCTCTAGCCAATGTATGTAGCGATAACCTCTGCAAGCAACTTCTGTCTTACAGGTGCGACCATCCCCTGGATTGGCCGATGTATCTCTGGAAGCAAATCTCGGTGGACTCACCACCATATCTCTGCTCGTCTTTAGCAGGTACATAATCATCTTAGCTCGTTCTTTCTTTCATTTCTTTTATTCATACTATCTGCTCTCCTGTTGTAGAGGTTCTTTAGATTCCTTTAATCATTGCTCTCTGCTCTTCTGTGGCAGAGGTTTCTTTAATATTTTTTCTTTCTTTTTCTTTTTCTTTCTTCTTCTTTCTTTCTTATCGTTCATAATATAAATCATCCTCTCATTAATGTTCCTTCGCCTTTCCCTAAGTGTCTTATGGAAAAGAATTATAAAGTTCTTTAATTAAGTCTGTGTTCTCTAAAATTTTTAGGATTACTTTGCTTGCTTGCTTACTCATTAATATTACACATTATAATATTCTTACAAAATAATATCTTTGACAAATACTAATTATAATAATAATTTATTTTAATATAAATAAATAATTTTAAAGAAGTATATAAAATAATATTTATAATCTTCTTTTAAAACTTAGTTTATAAAATCTTATTTTTAAACTTTATTAACTTTTTAATATTCTATTTTTAACTTTGATATTTTATAAAATTATATTTGAACTCCCACTTATTTTCATATTTATAAAAACAACCCTAGTCTTTTACAAAATACCCATTTTACCCTTTGAAAAATACAATTTAATTACTAATCTTTCTCTTAAATCAAAACCGAAACCCTTAGCCCCTTTCCTTTCAAAATATTACTTTTATTTTAATCCGTTCTCGTGTTTCTCGGTTACTGATTCTTCGTAACTTTTAATTTAATCACTCGACCATCAAATCTCACCAAATTTATATTTTATTTTCAACGATATTCCAGCCCAAAATTCATCAAAACACCCCAGGTGGCCGTTCACATATTGCCGAACCAACAAATCACAATCAACAATAATAACTCAACCAAATTAAATCATTCAAACTCAAACAATAATCAACCAAATCAACATTCACTTATCAAATTCACATTTAATTATTATAAAGTTACCAAACCTTACCTCCGTACGAAATCAAAACGACGAAAGCTCTGGAGAAGCCTTCTGACCGAGCTGTCGAAGAAGAAAATGTCAGGAATCGTCTGTGCCTCCTAGAACTTTAGTTGGCCGAACTCAAGGGCTAAGAGAGTTATATCACTGTCGACTTCTGCCAGATAAAAATGACGCCAATACATAGAAGAGGAGGATACGAACACTTTTATCAGATTAGATTTTTTTTGGGGTTACGGATCGCAAGAAATCGAAACCAAAAGTTCGGTAGAAGTTACGGTTCTCTCTGTCGCCCTCACGGTGCATGAAATGAAAACCCAATGAAAGTAATTGATGATGATTGATATAAAGTGGCTAGGTGTCATGCTTACAATGATAAGTAATTAGGTGTTAAGCTTCTTTTTTTTCTTTCTTCATTTGGTTCGGTTATTGAGAAGAGAAATAAAGATTATGATGATGATAATATTAGATGGTGATGATATAGGTTAATTTTAACTGAAGTGTCATGATTATATATTGCATTCACATTTCATTTCTTTTCCTTGTCCCCTTATTGGCTTCGGCCATCAGTAAGAAAGTAACTACTACTACTACTACTAATAATTCTTTTTTTTTTTTTGAAATATCTCATTATAATAAAAATAGTTTAAAAATTCTAATAGATTTTAAACTCAAAATATCATAAAATTTAATTTAATTATTTTTAAGAGAAATAATTTTCTTTAAATAAAATAATAAATCATGAATAACTCATTATATAATTTTTAAAAATTCAGAATGTTACACAGATGCTGTCAGATTCTGACCTTCACGCACTTGAAGGAGCATTTCTGGAGCTACAGAAGTTTAAATGGTGCGCTTTCAATGACTCTAGAAAGCTAACATCCAGGTCTTTCCAGAAATATATAATAGTCTATACTTTGCTTTGGAAATGAAGGCCCAAAACTAGCGTTTAACGCCAGCCACCAACCCCATTCCTAGTGTCCAATGCCCAGAAGGAGGCAGCTGGCATCCAATGCTCATTTAGGAGTCCCAAGCTAGTGTTCAATGCCCTAGAGGCGGTACCAACTTGTGGCTTCACTCAAGCTCAGCTCAAACACTCACCAAGTGGGCCCAGAAAGTGGATTTTTGCACTATAGGACTAGTTATCTTATTTCTGTAATTCTTAGTTATCAGATTAGTATATATAGAACAAAAATTACCCTTATTCGGAACCTTTATACCATATTTTTGAATACATTACTTTTCTGTATAGTATAGTTACTAACCTCCTAGGTTAAGGTTAGGAGCTCTGCTGATTCTTATGGATTAATAATATCACTATTCTATTACAATATATGCCTGATTCTATTCTAAGATGTATCTTCGTTCTTCATCCTAATGGATTAGGAGTGTAACTTGACCGTCATCCCTATTCAGATGGGTTCTTGCGAGTCCTTGACGGGATAGTACTGAACCACAAACTTGATTATACATCTCTTAGACGGCTAATCCACGACTTCGTTGGGGACTTCTCGAGACATCAGTTCAACCGAGGTACGAGGCGATTAGGGCCTTTGTGGTATAGGCTAGAACCAGAGGAGCAGCGTTCTCTGATCCGGAAGATCCGACCTTGTCTGTGGCATTTTGAGTAGGATCACCAGGGGAATGGACTGCTATAGCTTCACCCTCATTCAGATTGGACGACCGCTGACCCGGCCTTTGATCTGAAGCAGAGGAAATTATCTTTTTCGTTCGATCTTATCCACCTTTCTAATTCTATTCGATCGTAAGTGTTGCGTTGTTCTGCTTGTATTTCGTTCAATAACTTTTCTTCAAGGCTCCTAGATAAACATTCTATTCAACTATATTTTATATATAATTTTACTTTTAGAGGTCGTAATACCTCACCACCTCAGTTTTATGACTTAAGCATAAGATTAAGTGTGGTAGGGTGTTACACATGGCAACTGCAATCTTGTCACAAAACAAAAACTATACCTTACCTAATTTGTAGTAAATTACTTACTAATCTCATTGAAAATCTGTTGCTGAGTTATAACAAACCCAAAACTAATCAAGAAAATTTTAGAAGTAACGATTCGCAATTGACTCAGTAATCAAAGCTTATTTAGTGAGGAATTAGCGACCGCTTAACAACTAATAGACTTTTTTCTCTTATTTTATGTTTTTACTAATTTGTGAGGGAAAACGTTAGTCCTTATTTTATATTGCTACTAATTGCTAAGCTCTATCTATATAAATCTATAAAAATTCATGAAATTAACATAATTTGTCACAATTTTGTCACTAATCTAAAATTATTTTAAACGAAAGAATAATTAAAGTCCCAAATTTAAAGTCATGACTAATTAGCTAGCTGATTTTTAATAACTAATAACTTTCAATATTCTAGTAAGATGTCGATTCTAAAAAATTTCACAAACAATGCAAATCAAAAGTTTTTTCTTAAAAATATTTTTGTTGCAATTAGACGATAAATTTGTCGTTATTTTTAATAGAAAGTTTGCTGTTAATTTGAATTGAAGTTTAAAATTAATATAATTTAAAAATTTAATATTTTTAAAAAATAGGAACATAATGTTGATAACTTTTAATCACAAAATATACTTGAAAAATATATAATAGTTATATAAGATAATTAAATTGTTATATATGAGGATTTATTTGCATATGATCATTCAAGTTTTATTATTAATTAGAATCATTTAGGGATCCATTCAATAAAAACTAAATTGAACTAACTCTTGAATTAACTAGGATCGCCAAAATGGATGAAATCCGTCAGACTAACTTGTTTAGCTCAATTAACCAGAAAAGAATAGCAAATTAAGCTGGCCGACTCTCAGACCAACGGATGCCTCTGTTTTTTCTTTTAAAATAAGCTAGTACATTTTTTTTCTTTTTTTGTGGGCCAACCCAAAATCCGACGAATCCCCTAAAAAACGTAACCTAGTTAACTTTAACATGTTTTTTTTTGTGGCTAATATTATATTTTTTTCTAAATTTTTCATCCCTAAAATCGGAGTTTTTTCAATACTTAAAAAAATACTAAATAATTAAATGGACTATACTCTAGCCATAAATGATTTGGGATAGCTAGAAAATTGAAGTCTATAAATAAAAAATTTTTCAATAACTAAACTATATTGATATAAGAAGTAACCAATATCTATATGTAGGAATAGATTCAAGAATGACTACATGTATATTTATAATTAAATTTAATAAACAATACTAACAAACTTAATTTACACATATAATCAAACTTCATAAATAACCTAATTAATATATATTTAAATTTATAATCATAACACATAAAAATGTACAATGCTATGATGGCTATTTTTGGTGCTCCTGAAAAATTTAATTATGATATTTTAAAATGTTTGATTCTTTTAGTAATTGATGATTTTCACACAAAATAATTAAAAATTATATTTTTTGTCCTTAAAGTTTACTAAAAATTTTAAAAATTTTCTTAAATTTCATTTTATTTCAATGTTACTCCAAAAATTTTTTATTTATATCAAATATATCCCCAATAGCTAATTTTTAGAAAAGTTTAGGACCAATTCAGCAAACAACTCCACAAGAACAATCTTCAACACAAGCAAGGCTAATACAAAGTTCTATCACTAGCTGTTATTCCTCAAGATTATTACTGGATTTGTCTTAAGACTCTAGAAAATTTAGCTATAGAGATAGATTTTATGCAAATTAAAAATTTTTAGGACAAAATTAAAATAAGATAAAATTTATGTGTATTTTTTAAATTTTTAGTAAATTTTAGAGATAAAAAATATATTTTAACCTTACTGTATTCGTAAAGTATTAAAAATATATTATGGTTATAAATACATTGTATTTAATTTTGTTTTTATATGGATTTTTAAATGAAATTAGCTTTTAATGTTGAAAAAATGACATGAATATAATTTAATTTGAATTCAACTAAATTAACTAGAACAAAATTTGATAGATTTGCGATCATATTAATGGATAATTTGCGACGAATTAGGTTCGAAAAAATTTCTTACTAATTAGCGTCAACTGAGCATTCTATTTTGTCTACGAAATTAACTTGGATTAGCGATGAGTCTGCTGCAGTAGAGTTTGTCATTAATTAGCAACTATCTTTTAGTCTATTTCTTCTACGGAATTAGTTTTTAATTTAGAGATAGATTTGTGGCTATCTATTCGGTCGCTAAAAAACTTTCCGATGAATTAGTAATTATTGTGTTTGCCTCACTGATATGCAATTTGTATTAGCGAGAAAAGTGTAACAACCCAACTTCTAGCACATCATGATCGTACTAAAAGTATGGTATTATTGACCTATTATTTTTTTAAACTTTAACTTTATTAATATGACTTATTTAATATTGAGCCTTTACGATATTAAACGAGTTGTCTATTATAAAAAAGATATTTTACTCTTTTTATTTTATATAAAAAAAGATATACCAACAACATATTCATATAACTAGTAATATATTATAGTTATTCAAATGAATAACAAATACAAGCCTACCCCCTCTGAAGGAGAATAAACTTTAAAAAAATGGACAAGAAAAAAATAAATTCTAATAACAACTCAACTCGTAAATAAACTCTTCCACGCATCTGCAGTTTTTCAATAAGTCTTCATGTCTGTAGTTAAAAGAGATGAAAATTTTTTTGTGACAACTAAACCACAAGTTTTCAATAAAAATGCAAATGTCGTAAAAGTAATAAATAAAATGCAAATAATTAACTTATAACTCAAGAATGATTATCTTAATGATACCTTTAAAATTTCTCGAGTCCTATTTAAAACAATTTAGTTAATTTCCTTCAAATTACATTACTTTAAACTAATTTTTAGTTATATTAATCAATCCTCAGTTAGATAAATTGGTTAGATACACACATTAGTTTTCAGTTACTTCATTCGTTGACATATTCAGGAACCAACAAACACAGACAAGCACACAAAATAACATGCAAACAATTCACACATAAATCAAATAGCAACAAATTCACAAATAACACAACACAACAACACAAGCACACTCAACCAATTCCTATAAATGCATATGATGAATGTGTGTCCTAAACAGGCCATGAACTCATGTGTCGGTTGACTACCCGCAACCCGACATTACCTAGGAACAAGTCCTAGATATGACTTTCTAGTTGCATAAGTTGCATATAAGTCGTATAGCCAAAGCCACATTAGTTGACCCTAAGTCGTAAGTGTAACACCCTAATATTCAAATCCTTATGCTCGAGTCATAAGTCAATGATATTACGGTGGTACGACTCTCAGGTGGATTTTTAATATATATAAAAGTAGGTAATTTCAAAAGGAGTATTAATCGAGAAGCCTGAAAAGAGTAGAAATAAAATCGCGAAGACGTGTCACTCACGTTTCGACAACAAAAGATAAATCGTGAAGCCAAAAGCGATATACGGACAAGGCGTAGAGGAGATTAAGAGGTAGATAACAGGTAGATATATATAACATAAGTAAATAGCCACTAGTCGCGACCTGCGAAGTTTAGGCCGGCTAGGGTACAGTATGAAAGTAGTTGACAACAGTATATCCTAATCTCTCCCGAAGGAAACATGAGAGCCTCTATAGGAAAATTCAAAGAGTTCAATACATAATATAAACTTTTCAAAACAAAGGTGGAGAGATTCTAATCAAAACACAAAGTAGAGGAAATAAAGATCTTCGCCGTCTCTCAGACGACCCACAACTCACTTCTGAGCACTTGGACCTGTATCTGAAAAACAAGAGATATATACGGAGTGAGAACCCCGGGCCCATGGGTTCCCAGTACGGTAAAAGTGCCAAATAAATACAATGCACTGCAATAAAACTCACTAAGCATCCTAAGCTTCTTCACCAATTATTCATCTTAGGTTCTCGCTAATCCATGAATAGGCAACTGTCAGAAGGGAATGCTAAATCTAATTCATGTTTCACATGTTTCCCAACTCGCTGACTCTTCCACGAATCAGACTCAGAATCATAAGCAAAACCATCACCAGTTGTTCTAACTCAACAATTCTATATCAATACATCATACTTTCACCTGGAGCTAGTGAAACCACATCACTGCGTCTACCCAGGAAGTTCAAATTATCTCATTCAATAATCATCATCATCATGCAATCGCATCATCAATTCTTCCATCAAGAACAACCCTCAACACCCATCGACACCAGCATGAGGGGCCTCTCAGTTGTACAAACACAAGCAATACAGGCAAGTAATACACAAATATGGTACAAGTAGAGCAAGTAGCATATAGTCAGGTAACATGGCATATATGATGTAGAAGTCCAAAACAAATGGCAAATCCAAACAATTCAAACATATGCAAATGATGAATGCCTGCCCTTTGGCTGATGATATCATCTGTCGGTTATATAGCCAATCCGACATGTCCTGGTAGCTAACCATTGGACAGAAACACCCATTGCGGAGCAAGTAGGTTTAAGCTACAACCCCCTTGCTACTACCTGCTCAACCCAGAGCCAGTGGAATAACCACTACTGCGGCTACTACCCAGGCGGGTGTTTACAAGCTCAACCTGGAGCGAGTGGATTCACCACTACTGCCGCTACTACCCAGGCGTCACAATCTCTGACCTGGAGCAAGTGGGACGAACCACAACCCTTACTACTACCCAGGATCTCAAAACATACATTCATTCAGTTTAGAAACAGTCATCACTATTATCAAATCTCAAACATTAACCTGGAGCAAGCGGAATGAACCACCACCCTTACTACTACCCAGGTATCACAAATACACATTTATTCAAAACTCCATAATTAAACTCATTTATCATAAACATCATTTTCCGTCTCATACCCGGAGCAAGTGGACAACGCCACTGCCTACTACCCGGGGTCACACATCACATTTCAACCTTTTTCATTGTTATCCATGTAACACATTCATTAATCATATATGCATTTATACTCAGCCATAAACAATAATGGCTTTGCCGTAACCCGGCAATAACTCAGCCATCCGGCCCATGGTTCAATCAAGAACCGGCTATTTATCAATAAATATATCCCTCCGGCTCATGGCATACACGGTACTTCCACCGTCATCCTCCATATCTCATATAATCATATTTGATCATCATTGATCATAACTTTTCTCCTTGCTTCACTCGCAAGTTACCACATCCCCTAGCTCCTTTATCATTGCTAGGCATATCATAATGATTTAATACATAAGAGGTGAAATCGGAGGCTTAGAAGTATGAGATTTGGCTTTTAAAACTCAAAAATCAACTTTGGCATGAAAACAGGGCCACGCGTACGCGTACTCCACGCGCACGCGTGGATGGCCACAAAAATCATCGACACATATGCGTCATGCACGCGGATGCGTGGATTGAAAATTTGCCAAACGACACGTACGCGTCAGCCACGCGTACGCGTGGATACATTTGTGCCCCAGGCACAAAACTGGCACAACTCTCGGGAAAATGGCTGGGCATTTGGTGCAGCGCATCAACGCATCCGCGCACACCACGCGCACGCGTGGATGGTGCTTTCTTGAAGAACGGCGCGTACGCGCCAAGTGCGCCTACGCGCGGAGGGTCATTCTGCTAAAAATTTTCTAAGTTAAAAGCTGCAGAATTTACAGATTCAACCCCCAATCTTCCGACGGACATAACTTTCTCATTTTAAATCATTTTTCACCCGTTCTTCGAACGGCATGGACATCCCGGATCCAATTTCATTTCTAAACAAATTTGGCACAAAACAGAGATCTGTAGTCCAAGTTATGTCCCGTCAAAGTATGCCCAAAAACCATGTTTTCATACAAAACCACAAGGTGCCATTTTCAAAACAAGCCATTTTTAACTCTTTTCAAAATCAACCAAAATATGCCAACTTCAACCCTTTTTGAAATCAATCAAAATGTACCAAAATTCACATCAAGCCATCCTCAACTCACACATTGACACTTTCTCAAACTCAAACACATTTACATATCATATACTCTTCCTCATGCCAAATTTCAACAACACTATTTCCAATCAACCATCATTATACATAATCAATATCATACTCACTATCACGTGGTTTCACTCACAAATCAACCTTAATCATTCCTCAAGCATATATCACGACATACATATCTCTAATGCATCATCATAACATCAAGGCATCAATAGTCGTAATCACATATATGACCATATAATATGTCTCAACCAAAACCAAACATACCTCATCTATATAATTTCACCCAAATTTACCAAATTCCACACTTCAACTCCTCAAACCTTATTATTCAATAACCAACCCAATCATTCATATATTCATTATCGGAAATTCATCCAATCACTTGTGTCATCATACAATGCACACATCACTTACCTTTCTTACCTTCTTCCGGCCTCCGGCCCAAAATTCACAGCCTCCGGCCCAATTTTCACAATTTAAATGCATAAACCACAAATCAATACTCATTACCCAGTACATCAAATTCTCAATACACCAAGCATACAAGGTCACACAATTCTCAACCCAATCATTAATTCACATTACATATCAACTATGCATATTAGCACCAACCATTTACACAATCCAAACTTAATCCTAGGGGCATCTAGCCTAGAAATTCTCATCACAACACACGGTACTTAAATGAAACTTAAACCGTACCTCTTGTAGCCAAACTAATTGAGCCTCTTCTTTGGAAGTCTTCACCAACCTTAGCTCCAAGCCTCACCAAAGCTCCTCAAGCAATACCAATCTCCCAATTGTGCACCAACATCACCAAATACACTAACATAACCAATATCACATACATACATCAACCTAGGGCTCATAAAAATGACAAATCACAAGGGTTTGAGCACTTCTTACCTCAGTCCATATGAAGTAGGGATAGAACCCACTTAGAATCCATGTTGGAGTATCCCTAAACACCCAAAATCACAAGATTTCAACACTAACTACCCAAAAACGTGTAACAGTAGAGAATTTCGAAAACTGGGCAGAGATAAATGGAATAATCACCACCAAACTTAGATAGAATTGTAGAGGATAAGAAGAGCGACGCGTGGTCGCAAACGGCTCGTCAATCGGAGCTCCGTAGCTCATGTTATGGTGGTTTGAAGATCAAAGAGAGTTAGGTTTTCTCTCTTCTCTTCTCTCTTCTCAAATCAGCGCCCCAACCCTTCTTTTTAGGGTAAAATGAGCTGAAATGCTCACAACTAATGTTTATATATGTTGGGTCTTGGGCCCATTTAGGCCCGGTTCACTTATTTTTGCCCATTGGCCCAATTTTGGGCCAAAACCTTTAAGATTAGCGCTCTAAATCGCACTTTAAATATTTCTACCTTCCCTAATTATAATTCCTCATTTCTTAATCTCATTTACTCATAATCAATTTCCTCAGCTGTAGTACCAGACAGATCTCAGCCGGTACTGTCGGTCAAAATTCCACTGCGCGCTTTTACGCAGAAAACTATGTTTTCCGACTCGGAAAAATTTACTGAATCCAAATATCATATTTAAATTATCAAATTCTAATTGCCAAATCTTTCAACCATATTCGCTCCTATTTAACTTATTATTTAATTAATTTCGGTTAGACTGGATATTAGATTCTACCCCCCTAACAGAAATTTTTTGCCCTCGAAAATTCCATCCATTACTGCGAGTACGCGAGTGTAGTCTGCCTCTGTATCCAACGCATAACAGTTCCAAGGTCCTTTTACTCTGCGTGCTTCTGTTGCCGCGCTCTGATTTCTCTATATCCGAGGTTCTTGGTCATTCATCCAACGCCGACCAATAGCCTCGTTCCTTACTTTTATCGTCTCATCAACTCACACCCTATTAAATCTCAAATCATGTCATCAATAGTATTACCATCATCGTTAATCATAGCCATCGTCCCACATCACTATAATCAATCAAAGATCATCACCACACCTTAATGATACTCCATCACTATCCCCTCTCTCTGCCAAGCCAATTACCACTAATCACAGCTCAACTCCAAGCATAGCCTCCAAACTTATTTTCTTATTCTCAAACCCTCGAATTTCTACATGACTTGCTGTTATAAAGTCTCTGACTCATCAATCAAAAACCCCTTTCATTTCTAGAAAACAAATGAGTTTGAAATAACAATTTAACAAAAATCATGAGAATCCGCTTTCCTTTAATAATCTATAAAAACATTCGAGACACATCTCTTTCATTAAAGTTACTCATATCAAAAATTATCCTCAAAACCATAACCAGCACTCTTTCAATTTTTTTTTTTTGGAAAAAAATTTTCAACAGTACCTCCCTAAAAATTGGAGTTAACCACCTGTCACGGGCTCCCTCAAACCAATTTCAGTACCGCATCTGTATTTCAATTTAGTGGCTTTCACATTCGTCTTTCAAAACCAATCATTATAAATCTCAATCTAATTCCAAGGTCACTATGACCAAACATCATGGTACTCATCTCTCAAACACGACAACTTGCACTCTCTCATCATCTAAATCAAATTATGCATCAATGATAATTTCCTCATCCGCTTTAGAACCATCAAAGCTCGCAGCCGCAATCAATTCCAACTATTTGGGGATCATTACTTGCAGTAACCCACTTAACCCTTCTAGTATTCAAACTTAAGATATTATAGTAAACTTTTACAGCTCCTATTTGTAGCTATCCTGTGTTACTGCTTCCGCAAGTTTCTGCTGCTTTATTCTGATCTCTCGTCTAGTACGAGCTCTATTACTTACTTCCTCAAGTACTCAACCACAACTTAGCATGACTAGCATTTCAAATCAACGTTTCCAAATCCCTCATTTAGGACCATTCCTTATCTATTTAAATCAAAGGAACTAAAAGTCACGGGTTCAATTCGTTTCACCAAAAATCCAGAAATCAACCAACTACATAACAAACACAACACATCATTCTCAACAGAAAGTCATTTACATCACAGGCATTTATCCATTTGTATTAAGGCAATTACCTCAATCTTACTGTCGCAATCGGCCCGCATCCTGACTCTCTCCTTGTTGGCAATTTCTTGATACATGCCCTGGTAACCCGCACTTGTAACATACACCTAACCCCAATCGGCACGGCCTATTTGGGTGATGACTACCACATCTCTGACAGCTCGAAACATCAGAAGCAGCCGCTGCCCGTTTTCCCTTACCATTCCTTTGGGACTCCTCACTCGTCGCAAAGTTATTCTGTCCTTGGAGAAAGTGTTGTACGTATCCTCTCTCCTTAAACTCTCGACCCCTTGGTGCGAATCCTTGGTTGTGCTCTCTATGACTTTCTTTCTCTGCAACCCTCCTTTTCACACACTCTTCAGCAATTCTGCTCTTATTCACCAACTCTGAAAAAGTTCGGATCTCCATTGGTCCCACTGAACTTAAGATGTCGCTCTGAAGCCCTCCTTCATACTTAATGCATTTCCATTCCTCGAAGTCTCCCGGAGCTCCTTGACACATGCGGGAAAACCTGAATAGCTCCTCAAATTTGTCTGTATACTCAGATACGGACATAACACCTTGCTTTAGCTGTAGTAACTCCAATTCCTTGGCTGTCCTGGCGAAATTCGGAAAGTACTTCTTATAGAATTCCACCTGGAAGGCATCCCAAGTGATAGGATCATTCCCCTGTTGCAGGAGACGTCGAGCCCCTTGCCACCAATGCGATGCTTCTCCCATGAGTAGATAGGTAGCAAATTCAACACACTGCTCTTCAGGCACCAACTGCGCTTGCAGTGCTCGCTCCATGGCCTGAAACCAAGTATCAGCTTCAGTCGGATTGGTGGTTCCCTTGAACTTAGGTGGATTAACCTTTAAGAAGGTTGCCAGTGTCATCGAGCCCTGAGCTTCCCTTCCGCCATTGTCATTATTGTTTATCTGTTGCCCAAGAGCCTCCGCAGTGGCCTGCATAGCAGCAGCCATATTCTCCAACGCCGCCATAAGGTTTACCGGGTTATTCGGGTTGATTTCCGATTTCTGCGTATTAGTACAATCTCTTTCACGTCCCTGACCGGGTCCACGAGGCGCCATCTGATTCCTATACACACCAAACAATCGATATCTAGTTGATCAGTCTCAATATCGGAAGTATAGTACTTCAAAGTACCAAAGGTACACTCATGGACTTCATGCTAGATGTATCGGTTAGATATCCTAACTAGCACAGGCACAGACTCAGAGTATGCATTGAAGCATAAGCAGTTCCATCCCTCAGGCTCACGAGGACGAACTGCTCTGATACCATAATGTAACACCCTAATATTCAAATCCTTATGCTCGAGTCATAAGTCAATGATATTACGGTGGTACGACTCTCAGGTGGATTTTTAATATATATAAAAGTAGGTAATTTCGAAAGGAGTATTAATCGAGAAGCCTGAAAAGAGTAGAAATAAAATCGCGAAGACGTGTCACTCACGTTTCGACAACAAAAGATAAACCGTGAAGCCAAAAGCGATATACGGACAAGGCGTAGAGGAGATTAAGAGGTAGATAACAGGTAGATATATATAACATAAGTAAATAGCCACTAGTCGCGACCCGCGAAGTTTAGGCCGGCTAGGGTACAGTATGAAAGTAGTTGACAACAGTATATCCTAATCTCTCCCGAAGGAAACATGAGAGCCTCTATAGACAAATTCAAAGAGTTCAATACATAATATAAACTTTCCAAAACAAAGGTGGAGAGATTCTAATCAAAACACAAAGTAGAGGAAATAAAGATCTTCGCCGTCTCTCAGACGACCCACAACTCACTTCTGAGCACCTGGACCTGTATCTGAAAAACAAGAGATATATACGGAGTGAGAACCCCGGGCCCATGGGTTCCCAGTACGGTAAAAGTGCCAAATAAATACAATGCACTGCAATAAAACTCACTAAGCATCCTAAGCTTCTTCACCAATTATTCATCTTAGGTTCTCGCTAATCCATGAATAGGCAACTGTCAGAAGGGAATGCTAAATCTAATTCATGTTTCACATGTTTCCCAACTCGCTGACTCTTCCACGAATCAGACTCAGAATCATAAGCAAAACCATCACCAGTTGTTCTATCTCAACAATTCTATATCAATACATCATACTTTCACCTGGAGCTAGTGAAACAACATCACTGCGTCTACCCAAGGAGTTCAAATTATCTCATTCAATAATCATCATCATCATGCAATCGCATCATCAATTCTTCCCATCAAGAACAACCCTCAACACCCATCGACACCAGCATGAGGGGCCTCTCAGTTGTACAAACACAAGCAATACAGGCAAGTAATACACAAATATGGTACAAGTAGCATATAGTATAAAACAAGTAGAGCAAGTAGCATATAGTCAGGTAACATGGAATATATGATGTAGAAGTCCAAAACAAATGGCAAACCCAAACAATTCAAACATATGCAAATGATGAATGCTTGCCCTATAGCTAATGATATCATCTGTCGGTTATATAGCCAATCCGATATGTCCTGGTAGCTAACCATTGGACAGAAACACCCATTGCGGAGCAAGTAGGTTTAAGCTACAACCCCCTTGCTACTACCCGCTCAACCCAGAGCCAGTGGAATAACCACTACTGCGGCTACTACCCAGGCGGGTGTTTACAAGCTCAACCTGGAGCGAGTGGATTCACCACTACTGCCGCTACTACCCAGGCGTCACAATCTCTGACCTGGAGCAAGTGGGACGAACCACAACCCTTACTACTACCCAGGATCTCAAAACATACATTCATTCAGTTTAGAAACAGTCATCACTATTATCAAATCTCAAACATTAACCTGGAGCAAGCGGGATGAACCACCACCCTTACTACTACCCAGGTATCACAAATACACATTTATTCAAAACTCCATAATTAAACTCATTTATCATAAACATCATTTCCCGTCTCATACCCGGAGCAAGTGAACAACGCCACTGCCTTCTACCCGGGGTCACACATCACATTTCAACCTTTTTCATTGTTATCCATGTTACACATTCATTAATCATATATGCATTTATACTCAGCCATAAACAATAATAGCTTTGCCGTAACCCGGCAATAACTCAGCCATCCGGCCCATGGTTCAATCAAGAACCGGCCATTTATCAATAAATATATCCCTCCGCTCATGGCATACACGGTACTTCCACCGTCATCCTCCATATCTCATATAATCATCTTTGATCATCATTGATCATAACTTTTCCCCTTGATTCACTCGCAAGTTACCACATCCCCTAGCTCATTTATCATTGCTAGGCATATCATAATGATTTAATACATAAGAGGTGAGATCGGAGGCTTAGAAGTATGAGATTTGGCTTTTAAAACTCAAAAATCAACTTTGGCATGAAAACAGGGCCACGCGTACGCGTACTCCACGCGCACGCGTGGATGGCCACAAAAATCATCGACACATATGCGTCATGCACGCGGATGCGTGGATTGAAAATTTGCCAAACGACGCGTACGCGTCAGCCACGCGTACGCGCGGATACATTTGTGCCCCAGGCACAAAACTGGCACAACTCTCGGGAAAATGGCTGGGCATTTGGTGCAGCGCATCGACGCATCCGCGTACACTACGCACACACGTGGATGGTGCTTTCTTGAAGAACGGCGCGTACGCGCCAAGTGCGCCTACGCGCGGAGGGTCGTTCTGCTAAAAATTTTCTAAGTTAAAAGCTGCAGAATTTACAGATTCAACCCCCAATCTTCCGACGGACATAACTTTCTCATTTTAAATCATTTTTCACCCGTTCTTCGAACGGCATGGATATCCCGGATCCAATTTCATTTCTAAACAAATTTGGCACAAAACAGAGATCCGTAGTCCAAGTTATGTCCCGTCAAAGTATGCCCAAAAACTATATTTTCATACAAAATAACAAGGTGCCATTTTCAAAACAAGCCATTTTCTACTCTTTTCAAAATCAACCAAAACATGCCAACTTCAGCCCTTTTTGAAATCAATCAAAATGTACCAAAATCCACATCAAGCCATCCTCAACTCACACATTGACACTTTCTCAAACTCAAACACATTTACATATAATATACTCTTCCTCATGCCAAATTTCAACAACACTATTTCCCATCAACCATCATTATACATAATCAATATCATACTCACTATCACGTGGTTTCACCCACAAATCAACCTTAATCATTCCTCAAGCATATATCACGATATACATATCTCTAATGCATCATCATACCATCAAGGCATCAATAGTCATAATCACATATAAGACCATATAATATGTCTCAACCAAAACCAAACATACCTCATCTATATAATTTCACCCAAATTTACCAAATTCCACACTTCAACTCCTCAAACCTTATTATTCAATAACCAACCCAATCATTCATATATTCATTATCGGAAATTCATCCAATCACTTGTGTCATCATACAATGCACACATCACTTACCTTTCTTACCTTCTTCCGGCCTTCGGCCCAAAATTCACGGCCTCCGGCCCAATTTTCACAATTTAAATGCATAAACCACAAATCAATACTCATTACCCAGTACATCAAATTCTCAATACACCAAGCATACAAGGTCACACAATTCTCAACCCAATCATTAATTCACATTACATATCAACTATGCATATTAGCACCAACCATTTACACAATCCAAACTTAATCCTAGGGGCATCTAGCCTAGGAATTCTCATCACAACACACGGTACTTAAATGAAACTTAAACCGTACCTCTTGTAGCCAAACTAATTGAGCCTCTTCTTTGGAAGTCTTCACCAACCTTAGCTCCAAGCCTCACCAAAGCTCCTCAAGCAATACCAATCTCCCAATTGTGCACCAACATCACCAAATACACTAACATAACCAATATCACATACATACATCAACCTAGGGCTCATAAAAATGACAAATCACAAGGGTTTGAGCACTTCTTACCTCAGCCCATATGAAGTAGGGATAGAACCCACTTAGAATCCATGTTGGAGTATCCCTAAACACCCAAAATCACAAGATTTCAACACTAACTACCCAAAAACGTGTAACAATAGAGAATTTCGAAAATTGGGCAGAGATGAATGGAATACTCACCATCAAACTTAGATAGAATTGTAGAGGATGAGAAGAGCGACGCGTGGCCGTAAATGGCTCGTCAATCGGAGCTCCGTAGCTCAAGTTATGGTGGTTTGAAGATCAAAGAGAGTTAGGTTTTCTCTCTTCTCTTCTCTCTTCTCAAATCAGCACCCCAACCCTTCTTTTTAGGGTAAAATGAGCTGAAATGCTCACAACTAATGTTTATATATGTTGGGTCTTGGGCCCACTTAAGGCCCGGTTCACTTATTTTTGCCCATTGGCCTAATTTTGGGTCAAAACCTTTAAGATTAGCGCTCTAAATCACACTTTAAATATTTCTACCTTCCCTAATTATAATTCCTCATTTCTTAATCTCATTTACTCATAATTAATTTCCTCAGCTGTAGTACCAGACAGATCTCAGCCGGTACTGTCGGTCAAAATTCCACTGCGCGCTTTTACGCAGAAAACTATGTTTTCCAACTCGGAAAAATTTACTGAATCCAAATATCATATTTAAATTATCAAATTCCAATTGCCAAATCTTTCAACCATATTCGCTCCTATTTAACTTATTATTTAATTAATTTCGGTTAGACCGGGTATTAGAGTAAGCCGAAACCATATTAGTTGACTTTTAACTCTTTTTTATAGATGTGCATACTTTTGGTAAGCAGTTCTCAATCTGTAGGCGTTCTCACTATACATTTGGCAAAGCTCGGTCAAACATTCAATTTTCATTTACCATTCCCTTTATCCTTTTCAATTTTTGATTGCAAAGTCTTATGGCATAGCCATTCAGTCTGACTTCCATTACTCAGTTATCCTTTCTCAATCTTCAGTTCTCTGTTCTCTGTGAAAGAGATCTTTGCATTTTAGTTCTTTTCAAACATTCGATTAAAACAAACCAGATCACAATTCAAAGTCATGGATATTAATCAATCACACAACAACCATCAACTATTTGCAAGTATCTACGAAACTTTTCAGGCATTCATAATTTAAAGTCTTTAATTTCTAAAAATATTCCCTACCTCAACGTTGTCGCAGTAGCTAGAAATCCCTCGGCGGTGTCCCAACCACTTCTAACCCGTAACGAGACCTTTGTGATAAGGACAACCTTTGACCAGAGATGGTGATTCTGTCAACAGCAACGATGCCAGAGCAGGGTCACGCGTATGCGCAAGGCATGCATATGCATGGCCATGAGTTACTTCAATCCTTATTTCTTCATGAATTCTCCATTTTGCATACTTTTTCTTCATTTCTTCAATCTAATCCTTGCCTTCTAAGCCTGAAATCACTAACAAACACATCAACGCATCGAATGGAATTAAAGTAAATCAATTTTAGTAAATTAAGAGCCTAAAAAGTCTGTTTTCACTCTTAAGCACAAATTAGGGAGAATTTACAAAATTATGCTATTTTATGGAATAAATGTAGGAAAATTTGATAAAACCCACCAAATTCAATACAAGATAAACCATAAAATTGTGGTTAATCATAGAGAGGAGACCAGGTAGTATGGACCAGCAGCTCCAGCAACCTCTTGTAGCAAGTTCTCCTCCTTCGATTGCGACACAGCAACTCGGCGACGGCGACAACCGTGGTAGGCGAACTCCAACGGCAACGACTTTGGGTAGAAGCGACAGAGAAACGATTCTCTCTCACTTCGGACTCCTCGTTTGTTTCTCTCTCTTCGGGTTTGCTCTAATGTGACGGCGGCGACTGCAATCGACAACGAGGCGATGCTACCGGTGATGAGCCCTAGCAGTGGCATCGACAGAGACACGATGGCGCGGGACAACATCTCCCCTTCTCTCTCGCATCCTTCTCTCTTCTAATCGGTCTCTCCCTCTCTTTCTTGCGATAATGTTGACGGTGGTAATGACACCCACCGACGTCGTCTTTCTCTTTTTCTTCTTCTTTGGTCTCTCATTCTCTCTTCTTCCCGTTCTGCATGTGTGTGTATTGTGAGTGCGGGGTGTGAAGGGTGAGTGGCGGCTGAGAGTGAAAGTTAGGGTTAGGATGAGAGTGTCGTAAAAGTTAGGGTTAGAGTTAGGAATTTTATAAATGGATAAGGGTAGAATAGGTAATTTGATAAAATTGGAGGGTAGAATAGTAATTTAAAACTAAATATAATCCATTAAAAATATTTTTAAGGACACTATTTATCAGCTTACTAATTAGTTTAAAATAAGCACTCTAATTTTAGAATTAGAAATAATCTAATTAATTTTTTTAGTTCATAAAATTATACTAAAAATTTTAATTATTCAAATTAAATTATTAAATCCTCATTATATCTTGATTACTAAAACTTTAAATTTAAAAAAATACCCAATTATTATAAAAATTACATATGAATCCTAATTATTTTTAAACACAACGTATCATAAAATTTTATTTAATTACTTTTAGTAAAATAATTTTCTTAAAATAAATTTCTCAATAAATATAATAAATCATAAATAACTCATTATTTAATTTTTAAAAATTCAGGTTGTTACAAAAAGTATTAGTCGCTAGGCGGTAGCTAATCTGTCATAAATTATATTTTGCGTTAGATTAGCGACCAATTATTATAAAAATTACATATAAATCCTAATTCTTTTTAAACTCAAAGTATCACAAAATTTTTATTTAATTACTTCTAATAAAATAATTTTCTTAAAGTAAAATTCTTAATAAATATAATAAATCATAAATAACTCATTATTTAATTTTTAAAAACTCATGTTGTTACAAAAAACATTAGTTGCTAGGCGATAACTAATCCGTCTCAAAAACTATATTTTGAGTTAGATTAGCAATAATTTTTTGACTATTTTTGTGATAGCTAATCGATCTTATTCTTGTAGAGGTAGATTATTATATTGAAAACAAAAAATAAATATAATATATTATTTTTTAAATTTAAAAATTACTGTTTTGTTTATATCTCTTTTTAGAAGTAGATAGAAACGGCTAATTTTCGATTTGTGTCCTTGCTTTTAAGAACCCAGACAAATAACTCAAAACATGAAATAAATACTTTTCTTTTTTGAAACAAAAAATTATTCAGATCTTTTAATTTATCGTCGTAGAAGCGCAAAGAAATCAACCCTAAATTAGTCAATCGTTTTCTTCGTCTGCCGTTCTTACATCAGCTCACATTTTTTTCTACCAAAGATAGGAGATTCGAACTCACAACCTCTTAATTGAGTATGGAAAGACTATGTCATTTGAGGTATAACTCATTGGCTACATCAGCTCACATAAGTATAACAATAAAATTCTTTTAAACTAATTATTGTAATAAGATAAGTTTATCCGAGTGCGTTTTAAGCATTTTTTTTTCTCCACTCACTCACTTATTTGTATTTCCAAGTTGCTGTTATATTTTCCAGCTACAATTTCACCTTTTTTTTTTAATGTCATTGCTCAAAGTCAGAATTTATAACTCAGCAAATTCACTCTAAATACTATATGTACATTAAAAATTAATTATTAAATTATATATATATATATAGTTTAGTAACTGATTTTGTGTGTATACATAATATTTAAAAAAAACGCATATCAAAGTGTTCCTTGAAACAATTCCACAAACAATATATAATTATATAAATTTATTGTGATAACAATGTGAATGACCATGACTTAGGCGGTCAATTTTTTTAAGATTGAAAGAATCAGTTTTCAAGATAGAATCAAATAAATGAAAGTTGAAAATAAGAATCTCATACATGTATAAATAGGGGTTCATATACGAGGCATGAGATAAAAGCAATAAAACACCCTTCTCTCTCTATATTACTAATAATTTTTCTCTCTTGCTTTTCGTTATTGCATATAAATATATGAATAATTTTATTGAGCTAATTATATTAATACTAGAGTGTTCTATTTACACATCTTTATTTTATATATCTTTATTTATTTTACAACACGTTATCAGCACGAGACTCTGATCAATTTTTTAGGAAGACTTAGGTAACAAATTTTCATTATGTCGAAACTATCTCATCTTGAATTCAATGCTCTTGATATATCTGGAAACAATTATTTATCATGAATATTAGATGCTGAAATTTATCTTGATTCAATGGATCTTGGAGATACCATTAACGCTGAAAATAATGTATCCCAGAAGGATAAAGCCAAAGCAATGATTTTCCTTCGTCGTCATCTTGACGTATAATTGAAAAATGAATATCTCACATTAAAAGATCCTGTAGATCTATGAAAAGACCTTGAAGAAAGGTACAATCATCAAAAGACGGTGATACTTCCTCAAGCCCGATATGTTAGAGAAAATTTTCTTAACCTTCCATGCCTCGAATGTGCTCCTGCAACAGCAATATCGAGAAAACGGATTTAAAAAATATTCTGAGTTAATTTCTTGCCTTCTTGTTGCTGAACGCAACAATGAGTTGCTCTTAAAATATCATGAAGCGCGCCCAGCTGGCGCTGCCCCATTTCCTGAAGTAAATGCGGCTAATTACCCCAGAAGAGGTAAATGGCAAGGTTTTAATAAGAAGAAAAATTATGGAAGGAAAAGGAATTATGTTCAAAAGAGAGGATCTCACCAGAATTGGGATAAAGAAAGAAATATTGGGCAAAATAAATCAACAGAGGATAAGAGTTTCCGTTGTGGTGGAAAGGGCCATTGGTCACGTACCTATCGTACCCCAAGGCACCTAGTCGATCTTTACCAGGCATCCTTGAAAAAGGATGACAAAGGAAAGGAAACAAATTTTGTTTTAAATTATGAAAATTTCACCACTCATTATGATGTATCTAATTTCTTTGAGGATCCTGAAGGAAATATTGGCTATTTGATCAATGATGGAATAGTTTAATATGTGTGTTTATTAAGTATTCATGTGAATAATTTTACTGTGTATGTACTTCTACTCATTTTATTATTATTATTATTATTATTATTATTATTATTATTATTATTATTATTATTATTATTATTATTATTATTATTTGTCTTTGAAGAAAAATGGCAAGGACATATTCTGAAGATATTTTCCTTGCGGATAGTGCAAGTTCGCACACTATTCTTAAAAGTGATATATATATTTTACCCATCTTGTGCCAAAACAAGAGTATGTTAATACTATTATTGGCTCGGACAATGTGATAGAAGGCTCCGGAAGAGTTATAATTTTGTTTCCTGGAGGAACAAAATTTGTAATAAATAATGCACTATTATCTACCAAGTCTCTGAGGAACTTGTTGAGTTTCAAAAATATTCGCCGAAATATATATCATATTGAAACAATGAATGAGGGAAATCATGAGTATTTATGTATCACAACTCATGATTTAAATAAAAAGGTCATATTAGAAAATTTACCCACACTTTCATCTGGGTTGTATTATACCAAGATTAGTGCAATTGAATCACATGCCATTGTAAGCCAGAAGTTTACTAGCCCAAATGAGTTCATAACTTGGCATGATAGATTGGGTCATCCGGGAACAACCATGATGCGGAGAATTATTGAAAAATCCCATGGACATTCACTAAAGAACCAGAAGATTCTTAAAACTAGTGAATTTTGTTGTGCTGCATGTTCTCAGGGAAAGTTAATTTTAAGGCCATCACCAGTAAAGATTGGATTTGAGTCCCCTGAATTCCTAGAAATAATTCAAAGTGATATATGTGGACCTATTCATCCATCATGTGGATCTCTTAGATATTTTATGGTCCTGATAGACGCATCTTCGAGATGGTCACATGTGTGCTTATTGTCTTCTCGCAACCTGGCGTTTGCGAGATTACTGACTCAAATTATTCAATTAAAAACACAATTTCCAGAAAATCCAATCAAAATAATTCGTCTTGAAAATGCTGCTGAATTTACTTCCTAAGCTTTTGATGCTTATTGTATGGCTAATGGAATAAGTGTTGAACATCCAGTAGCTTATGTTCACACACAAAATAGGTTAGCAGAATCACTTATTAAACGCCTCCAATTGATTGCTAGACCCTTGCTTATGAGAACAAATCTCCCAACCTCGATTTGGGAGCATGCTATTTTACATGCCGCAGCACTTATTCGTTTGAGGCTAACGAGTTACCATCAATTCTCTCTTATGCAATTAGCTTTTGTCCAGCAGCTAAATATTTCCCATTTAAGAATATTTGGGTGTGCGATATATGTTCCCATTGCACCAACTAATCGCACTAAAATGGGACCCCAAAGAAAATTAGGGATATATGTTGGATATGATTCTCCCTCTATAGTGAGGTATCTTGAGATACAAACTGGAGATGTATTTAAATCCCGATTTGCAGATTGTCATTTTGATGAATCAAAATTTCCAACATTAGGGGGAGAGAATAAGCTTCCTGAAAAGGAACTTAATTGGAATTCATCATCTTTGATGCATTTAGATCCTCGATCAGGGCAATGTGAATTAGAAGTTCAAAAGATTATACATTTGCAAAGAATAGCAAATAAATTACCTGATGCATTTTTCGATACAAAGAGGATAACCAAGTCTTATATACCAGCGGAAAATGCCCTAATTTGAATTGATGTCCCAGTTGGACAAATTGCCACCGAAGTAAATACACGTCAGAAGCGTGGCAGGTCTGTCGATTCCAAAGACAAAAAATCCTCGAAAGCGAAAATAGGTAAATACTATTCCTATTGATAAAGACATAGTAAAGACACCTATAGTTGTCCAAAATTCTGATATAGTTTTAACGCCAGAAGACGTTCAGGTACCTAAAAATTGCGAAAAGGATGATATCTCGATAAATTATATCTTTACAGGAGAGAAATGGGACCGAAATAAGACAATTATCAATGAAATATTTGCATATAATGTGGCATTAAATATCATGCATGAAAGTAAGGATCTTAAGCTAAGATCAGTCGAAGAATGTCGACAAAGGAATGATTGGCCAAAATAGAAAGAAGCCATGAAGGCTGAATTAGACTCACTTGCAAAACGTGAAGTCTTTGGACCTGTAGTCCGTACACCAGAAGATGTAAAACCTGTTGGATACTGATGGGAATTTGTGAGAAAACGAAATGAGAAAAATGAAATTGTGCGCTATAAAACCCGACTTGTGGCACAAGGTTTTTCACAAAGGCCCGGTATAGATTATGAAGAAACGTATTCCCCTGTAGTGGATGCGATAACATTGCGTTATTTGGTCAGTTTATCTGCATATTATAAACTGCATATGCATTTAATGGATGTGGTAACAGCCTATTTATACGGCTCATTAGATCGGGATATCTATATGAAAGTCCCTGAAGGACTAAAGATACATAAACCATCCAATGAATATTCACAAGGATTATACTCAGTCAAATTGCAAAGATCTTTATACGGTCTAAATCAATCTGGACGAATGTGGTATAATCGTCTTACTGAGTATCTGGCCAAAAATAGATTCAAGAATGATGATATCTGTCCATGTGTTTTCATAAAGAAAACTGCATTTGGATTCATTATAATTGCTGTGTACATTGATGATCATTAGAACTCTTGAAGAGATTCTAACAATTATAAAAACTCTAAAAGAAGAGTTTGAGATGAAAGATCTTGGAAAGACTAAATTTTGTCTCGGTCTACAGATCGAGCATACAAAAAATGGGATCTTTGTTCATCAAACAACATACACAGAAAAGATCTTGAAAAGATTTTATATGGATAAGTCACATCCATTAAGTACCCCAATGATCGTAAGATCTTTGGATGTGGAAAATGATCAATTCTGTCCTAAAGAAGAAAATAAAGATATCTTTGGTCCTGAAGTACCATTTCTTAGTGCCATTGGAGCACTAATGTATCTTGCTAATAATACACGACCTGATATATCATTTGCTGTGAATTTACTAGCAAGATATAGTTCCTCTCCAACCAGAAGACATTGGAGTGGAATCAAACAAATCTTTCGATATCTTCATGGAATGGGTGATATGGGATTGTTTTATTCCTATGGATCCAAGTCACAATTAGTTGGCTATGCAGATGCTGAATATTTGTCTGATCCACACAAAGGGAGATCTCAAATAGGATACATGTTCACATATGGTGGAACAGCTATATCATGGAGTTCCACGAAACAGACGATTGCTGCAACATCCTCTAATCATCGCGAGTATTTTTAGCTCAGGAGTTTGATCCAATATATTTTGTCATCATGTGGGCTGATTGATCATAAGATAGCTCCAACCGTTCTGTTTAAAGATAATACAACATACATTGCTCAACTTAAAGGTGGATACATCAAAGGTGATAGAACAAAGCATATTTCTCCCAAATTCTTCTTCACTCATGATCTTCAAAATCAAGTGACAATTAACGTCCAACAGATCCGCTCAAGTGACAATCTGGCAGATTTATTCACAAAGTCACTTCCAAAATCCTCCTTTGAAAGATTGGTACATGAGATTGGGATGCACCGATTTCGAGACATCAACTGATGTCGACAAGAGAGGGAGACTGTACTCTTTTTTCCTTGGTCAGGTTTTTTTCCATTGGTATTTCTTGACAAGGTTTTTAATGAGGTAGTCCTCATCACTAAAGGATATTGTACTCTTTTTCCTTCACTAAGGTTTTTTCCCACTGAGTTTTTCTTTAGTAAGGTTTTAACGAGGCAATAATCCTAAATGGTCATCCAAGAGGAGTGTTGTGATAACAATGTGGATGACCATGACTTGGGCGGCCAACTTTCTTAAGATTGAAAGAATCAGTTTTCAAGATAGAATCAAATAAATGAAAGTTGAAAATAAGAATCTCATACATGTATAAATACGGGTTTATATACGAGGCATGAGATAGAAGCAATAAAACACCCTTTTTTCTCTATATTACTAATAATTTTTCTCTCTTTTTTTTCGTTATTGCATATAAATATATAAATAATTTTATTGAACTAATTATATTAATACTAGAGTTTTCTATTTACACATCTTTATTTTATATATCTTTATTTATTTTACAACAGAACTTACATTATTATATTAACCTCCATGGGACCGAGGTGAAGTGGCAAGAATAGACTTCTCACTATCTTTAATTAGTTTTGACGATTTTAATCATATCCTAATTAAGCATGATGTAATTGAATAATTGATATCCGGATGTCTTAATTGATATAATAATTGTTGAAACTAATTGCTCAACACATGCTTCAGTTGCTTTTATATTGAAATTAAAAAATTATTTTTATATTTTTATTTTTAAAATTATAAATTTAATATTAATAATTAAAAATAAATTATAAAAAAATAAAATATTTTAAGTTATTTAATAGGTAAAATATATAAAATAATTCAATCTAAATTAAAAAAATAAAATTAAAAAAATTATGTTATTATTATGTATGTATAATAAAATCAAAATAAAAATTTACTAACATTATTTATAGATTAGTTATTTATAAATATTATTAAATTTATTTATTTTTTAAATTCTATTTAATTTAAAAAAATTTAAAAATTTATATTCAAAATATTCTTTATCTTTATGTATAATTTTAATAGATAAAAAAATTATTTTTTTAATTTTATATTGAACATCTTTAATTATCTTAATTTTATTATTCTTTCAAAATTATTAATTTTTATTTTGATAATATCATCTCACCATATCATACGCTATCCTTTTCTCTTATCACTACCACAAATTCGGATTGAGGCAACCCTTTAAGAACGTTGCCTATAATAAAGAAAAGTGTTCCTTTGATTAAAGACAATACTTTCCGATAAAATCTAATACTTTTTAGGGGTTGGCTATACGGCCATTATCTTTAGTCTAAGGCAACGCTTTTGTGTATTAAAGAGAATCCCTTTTTATAGTAACCTTCAGAAAACGTTGTCTTTTCTATTAAAAAAAAAAAAAAAAAAAAAAAAAAAAAAAAGCAACTCCACCTAAGGGTTACTTTAGAAGACCCAAACACAACGCTTTATATAAGACTTTATGGCAACACTTTTTACGAGTTGTATTTTCTAATATATAAAGCAACACTTGTCCAAATTTTTTTAAGTTGCCTTTTTATATACCTAAAACAACACTTGTATAAGTTTTTTTCTGGTTGTTTTTTATATACCTAAAGCAACACTTGTCCAGATTTTTTAAAATTTCCTTTTCATAGACCTAAAGTAACACTTATCTAAGTTTATTTGCAATTGTCTTTTTCTAATATCTAAAGCAACACCTTATTATTGAGTTTTTCTTAGGTTGTCTTTTTTATATCTAAAGCAATATCTATTTTACCTTTGTTATATTTATATGATATTTGAAGGATATATAGCACACACTAACAATATTTAAATATTTAAATTTAATTTAACCAATATAGGAAGAATAAGCTAATAATATATATTGCACATGTATATAAAAAGATGTTCCAAGTGTCAATTAACATACTTGCTAAGTTACCAAGTCAAATAAATAATAAATACAAGTAAACAAAATACATGTTTTTCTCATTATGAACTTGAACAAAAAAGAAATTAGTTTTTTCATTTGAAATAAAAAGAGTTTGTGCTTTACCATTGTGCTAAGAATCGCCTTTATCTCTTCAGAAAACTTCATCCAACCGTAAGCAATCTGTAGACAAATCTAAATAGACAAAAAAATATAGTCAAAATATCATCTTAATAATAACATGTATACTCAAGTGTTACAACAATTTAGCACACATATACCTAATCATAATTTGGTATATGAGTCGATGGAGGAGAATGTCGAGGAATCAAATTTGGATCTTCTGCACTATTTGTAGACGATTGCTTATATCGCAAGAGAGAAATTGTCTCATCAACATTCATGCCAGGAGAAGTTTGTTACAACATAAGTTTCATAATATCTTTCAATCCTTGCAATCTTTGCTTATGGTCGTCTAGTTCAGGTTTTAAGGCTGTTACCTGCTCTTCACTTTGTTTCTTGATTTCATCTATTTCTTTATATTTTTTAAGAGAAGTTTTTGTAATAGTTCTTCCAAAACATCAAACTCTTCCTGGATTCTCTTTACCAAACACTTTTGATGAAAAAATGAGTCAAGTCGAATCAAAGGAACTACAACTTGGTCTGGAAGTATTCTGTTGATAGGAATTTGTAAGAAATAGTGAAGCATGAAATGAGCATCATGAGTCTTATAATCAGATATTCTTCTCTCCAAAAGGTTCACACACTAAAAAATATTTGAAGCTGAGCCATCTAGCAACTTTGCTGTCTTCAAGACGTCGCAAAAAATTGACTTTTCAGCATTAGTCATTGAGTAGCATGCCTTTGCCAGCGTCACCTTTTTTCTACCATTTGTTTTCTTAGGGGAAGGTTCTTTCGAATGCCCATTTCTTGCAAGTCATATCGAGCATTTGTGTGATCTTTTGTCTTTCTAGAAATATCCAAGAGAATTCTAAGAATACTGCCCACTATGTTTTTTTTCTATGTGCATCACATTTAAGTTGTGTTGTGATGTGTTATACTGCCAATAAGGTAAATCAAAGAATATTGACCTCTTCTTCCATAGACCATCTTTCTTTGGTTTTAGTTTCCCAAATGAATTCTCCATAGACTCCAACTGGTTTAAAGCTTTAGTAACCGTCAAAAATGGTGGAGCTTGCCTGTGTTCTACTATTCCATTGAAAGATCTCTTGTTAGCTTTCCATGAATAATCCTCAGGCAAAAGGACACGATAAACCATGTAGCATGTCTTGCGACTATATGCATAAGATAATTAGAACAAGTCCCATGGTTACAACAAGAGCAAGCTAGCTTCCCTATTATACTCCAACCAGATAACATTGCGTAAGCCAAAAATCACTTATTGTCCACATGAGAGTTGCATACATTTGGAAGGTTTCATTTTTTGATGCATTGTATGTTTCCACCCGACCTCCCACAACTCCTTCAACTCCTCAATCAAAGGTTGCAAGTAAATGTCTCTATCATTTCTTGGTGACTTTGGTCCAGGGATTAGCAATGAAAGCATAAAGTACTCCTGTTTCATAGACATGCATGGTGGCAAATTATAAGCCATTAAAACAACAAGCCACGTTCTATGAGATATGCTCATTGTTCGATATGGATTGAATCCGTCGTGTGACAACCCAAATCTCATATTACAAGGTTCAAGAGCAAAATTTGTATAATGATTGTCAAAGTCCTTCCATGACTGACCGTCTGCAGGATGCCTTAACTTTTCATTCTTTTTGCGTTTCTCGTCATACCACCTCATGCTTTTAGCTATTGCTGAGCACATGAATAGTCTTTGAAGCCTGAGAATTAGGGAAAAGTGTCGCAACGTCTTCACAGAAACACTGTGAGATATTTTTGAAGGCAAAACATCAGCTTCAACTACAGGATGCACAACCCAATGCGAAGCACCTCATTCATGACAAGATGTGTCCTTCTCATGCTCTTTCCAATATAGCATGCAATCGTTCAGACATGCGTCAATCTTCTTATAGTTAAGACCTTAGTCTCTCACCATAGTCTTGGCTTTATTGAAAGAAGTAGGAATATTCAAGTTAGGAATAGCCTCTTTTAGCAACTCCAAGAGAGAAGTAAAAAAGGCATTACCCCACCTATGTTGACACTTTAACAAGTATATTCGGATGGTAAAAGACAATGTATAAAATCCCTTGCAACCGAGATATAGTTCTTTGTTAGCCTCTTCAACCAAATTATAGAATTTCTTTGCATCTTCATTTATACCTTCTTTTATTCATTTCTCTTGTGCCACATCCCTAAATCTATCGTTCAACAAGGCATCCATGTCCTCATACGAGTTAATCTCACTCTCACTATCACTATCATTATCACTATCGCCATCAACATCCATGCCAACTACACTTTTTCCATGATAAATCCATCTCGTATAGCCATTAACAAATCCAAAGGCAATCAAATGGATATAAATTGTTTGCCTTTGGTGCCACAAGAAATTACAATACTTTGCACAAGGGCATAAGATTTTCTCTCCTTGCGGGTTTTCGATAGCGTAAGAAAAGTCTAAGAAGTCATTGACACTATTACTAAACTTAGCTTTATCTCTCGGTAAACTCATCCAATCTTTTTCTAAGTCTTGAAAAAATCAAATTATTCATATATTGTTACTACTACTTAACCAAGCATGTAAATAATAATGTTCATGCATAATAAGTATATAAATTCATCAAATGGCACACTACAATACTATTATTAAAATTAAGAAAGAATTATATTACTTATCCAAAAGTAGACTAAATATCAAAAGACATTCAATATGAAAAACAAAACTACACAAAGGTACAAAATATACGTATCAAAGCATACAAGTATAAGCGAGATAGAAAATTTACCAAGTCATTGCTCAACAAATTGCAATCTTCAAGTCCTAGAATGTCCATCAATATTTCGCAAACTCCTTCGAAGCAATCTTTCTCTATAAAAGAGTAAAGAATTACATTATTCTCTATGAACTATTTAACTCAATCAAAGTGGCCAACAAAATAAACAAACAAAACATTATAATCGATTCTATATGAACTAGTTAACTCAGTGAATTATGAAAATTAAACATTCTGTAATTTACATTAAAAATGAAGAAATCAAAGAAAAAAAATACTAGAATCAGTGTGAAAAACCAAAGGAAAAGTTAGAAATTTCATAATGTTTTACAAAAAGAATGGAAAGGTAAAGTTGACATTCAAGTTACCAATTATATTCAATATCTCTATGGATATGATAACCAAGAAATTTAAGCCTCCGACTATGGAATAAGCCTAAAATACCATTACTCTCTTGTGAATAAACTAAATATACAAATATTTAATATTTGCATAGAGCCATATACTAAAATACTGAATTTAATTAATACAACAGGAGCACTCTCATCAATCATCATCATATTATATACAGAGTAACAAAACCAAAGAAACAGAAAAATCAACATAAATGAATCGGTTAAACACGTGATGGTAATGAAGGAAGGACTAAGATGAGAGATTTTAGTCCCATTGAGACATGTATATGATGCAGCAGAATTTGTGTAATGGAATGAGTGAGAGAAAAGAAAAGCATAATTTGCTTCATCAAGACTCGAGTGTATTAATCAAATCATGAGCCGAAATATTATAATTAAAAATAAGAAATATAGACAACAGATTCTTCAACTATTTTAGAATTATATCTGCCTCGTAGACAATAATAGTCCAATGTTGAGTTTTTCTATTGTAAAACCTTTCTAGGATCATTATGTAATAAGTGAATTTTTCAAGGAAGTTCTTCTCTAATTCATCCACAATGTCCATCATACAATTTTTTTCAGGGGCTTCATGTCTCAAGTTTGTTGAACTTAGTGTGTTATATTTTTTGTTTAGTTCTTATATCTTAACCATGAATATAGACTCGAGTGTATTAATCAAATCATGAGCCAAAATATTAGAATTGAATCATACATGCTCTGTTAAATAATTAAAGAAGGGAAGAGAGAAAGTAAAAATAAGAAACATAGACAACAGATTCTTCAACTATTTTAGAATTATATCTGCCTCATAGACAATAATAGTCCAATGTTGAGTTTTTCCATTGTAAAACCTTTCTAGGATCATTATGTAATAAGTGAATTTTTCAAGGAATTTCTTCTCTAATTCATCCACAATGTCCATCATAAAATTTTTTTCAGGGGCTTCATGTCTCATGTTTGTTGAACTTAGTGTGTTATGTTTTTGTTTAGTTCTTATATCTTAACCATGAATATAGACTCGAGTGTATTAATCAAATCATGAGCCGAAATATTAGAATTGAATCATACATGCTCTGTTAAATAATTAAAGAAGGGAAGAGAGAAAGTAAAAATAAGAAACATAGACAACAGATTCTTCAACTATTTTAGAATTATATCTGCCTCGTAGACAATAATAGTCCAATGTTGAGCTTTTCCATTGTAAAACCTTTCTAGGATCATTATGTAATAAGTGAATTTTTCAAGGAAGTTCTTCTCTAATTCATCCACAATGTCCATCATACAATTTTTTTCAGCGGCTTCATGTCTCATGTTTGTTGAACTTAGTTTGTTATGTTTTTTGTTTATTCCTTATATCTTAACCACGAATATAGACTCGAGTGTATTAATCAAATTGTTCGTTACCTTGAGACCTCGGGTTCTCGTAGGGTCGGGTGGTGATGGAAGGGTGAGTGAGTGAGACCCCGGGTAGACCTGGACCGAGCGTGGAGATGGGAACTGAGAGTTGATGATGCCGAAGGGGAAGAGGACGAGGGGGTGGCTACCTGCAAGGACACTCCGACGATCAAGTCAGTGTCCGTACGAGGTGATAGCCAAATTAGGTAAAATGCGACGTACCTTGGGGGGAGAGTTGACCTTTCCCCTTATATACTGTGCTGGGTGGGCCCATAAATGACCTAGCGCATTGGCTAAGAAGCTTGTATGAGCTATCCTAATCCACGTGGGAGGAGTTGGTCGTTCCGGTTTTCGGGTCGGGGCTTCGGGTGTTGCCCCGAGGATATCAACCCGACCGGCTTTGCTAGTCAGTGACTTAAGCCGCGTAATGGCAAGTCGCGCGGTCCTTGGGTCGGGCACGGGGGGCCGACCCATCGGACTTTCTTATCATGGTGGCTCGGGTCTTGGGTCAGAGGCGGGGCTTCCGACCCGTCGGGTAACCGGGTTGGACCATGTGAGTTCGTAACAGTGCCCCCAATGCGCCAGTCTTGAGGTTTGAAGCTCGTGGCTGGGCGCGTTTGACTTACTCGCCGAGTTGGGATGTATTCCTCTTCTCGGGAGCTCGCTGATATCATCCGTGTTCCCCACGCGTGGTTACCTCGTCTCTCTCTTTATGCTGTCTCCTTGGCTTCTATGCTGGGCATTAAATGTCCATCATTTCATGATTTGAAATTTGCGTAAAATGACAAATATGCCCCTACCTTTTAGCGCTCCTCCTCGACGGTTACGCTCTTTGCCTTCTTTTTACTTTCACAATCCCCTCATTACTCCATTCTTCTATTTCCTTTTCTTCTTTTCTCTCAAACAGCTGCCACCTCCATTTTCTTATCTGCTTTCGCTGCTTGTTCGTTGTTCGTCTTGCTTTTGCTGCTGCTTCATCCTACGGCTTATTTCTTCACCTTTTCCAAGTGCGTTGATTTTACAGTTTTTCTGGCTTGCTTTTTCCCTTTTGGTATTTTCTTGTGTGTCTCCCTATGCACACCTGGGTTTTTGCTTGTCTTTCTTGCTTCTTTTTCTAGAGAGGGAGCCACTGGATTTTTCCTGGGTTTAGCTTAGATTCTGGGTTAGCATAGGGGTGTCTAGGAGGTGGTTTTAGGGAGTTGTAGCTTATTTTTACTGCTTTTAGGGTTCCCGACCTCCCGTTCTAACTAAGTGGTGCCCCCGCTGTAGGTATGGCTGATCGCCCCGTACTTCTGAACCTGGCTTAGCGGCCGCTAGCCGATTTCGTTGACCATTATGCCTGGGTTACTTCCGATGTGAAGGACACCCCATCCAAGGTCACCCAGGAGAGCGTCCAGGATCTTGTGTGGAGGAGGCTCCGAGGAAGCATTGTACCAAGTTTATGTTCCTGCTGATCGGGAACGTGTCCGTCAAAAGAACTTGGTAGGTCCGCGAGTTGTTGATTGGTTGTGGGTTTATAAACCCATGTTCACGACCTTGGGAGTTTGTTTACCCTTTTCTCCCTTTGTCATGGGTTTGCTAAACCGGTGTGATGTTGCTCCATCGCAACTGCACCCGAACAGTTTGGCTGCCATTCGATGCTTCGAGATGGTGTGTGAGTATCTGGAGCTCCCGATCTGCGTGAATGTTTTCCTTTACCTTTTTCTTCTTACGAACCCTTCTCGGGAGGGGAAGACGAAAAAGGGGTATATGTCCTTCTGGGCTCAACAAGGTCGCAGGATCTTCGGCCGTTTTTAGGACTCCTTTCATGGCTTTAAGTATACTTTTTTCAAGGTTAGGCCGATTGAGGGTTATCAACCCTTCTGGCTTACTGCCGAGGGAGAAAGGTGGATCCCGACTTATTGGAGCTTTGGGGCGGGATCTGATTACTTAATAAAAATATCCTACGATTGGTTGAGCTTGGAAGAGCATAAGATCGCTGACATCTTGTTGGCCATTTTTGGTGAGAAAAATCTTAATCCCCACATGGTTATGGGGGATCAGGAGACCGGTCGGTCGTATGTTGGTGAGTTCTTCATTTTACTTGCATTTTTTGTTTAGTATTTCACTTTTCTATTGCTCACACCTTTGCTTTTGCTTGCAGTTTCCATGGCTGGCGGAAAGACTACCCTGGCTGAGTTGATGAACCTTATTCATGATGGTGATGAGGGTGATGAGGGTGATGAGGACTCCTCGATAACTCCTTCGGCTAGTCATGGCCAAGGGAAAGTCGGGGAAAGTAGTGGTCGGGTCGAATGGGTTGACCAAGGGCAGGCGGAGATAGTTGAGGTCCCCATTGAGAATGCCCAGGGGAACCCAAGTATGGAGGAGGAGGTTCCTTTTGGGGAAGAGGATTTGGGGCCTGGGGGTAACGACCTCCAGGTCGTTGGCAACCCGAAGAAGAGGAAGCGGGACTCGGGAAAGGCCCTTTTCGTTATGGAAAAGAACTTTAATACTGGAGGTTTCATCGAGTCTCAATTGCTTCCTGGTATTGAAGAGTTCTTCCGGGATGCCGATCTTGCAGGTCAGGCAAGGTGGATCTATTGCAGTCTCCTCCGAGCTGCCGTTATCGCCAAGAAAGTGGAACCTGTCTTGCAAAACATCCATGTCATGGAAGGGAAGCTTCGAAACTCCCAAAAAGATTTGACGGGTTCAAGATCTCGGGAGGAGTCTCTGAAGACAAAGTTGGCTGAGCAGGAAGAGAAGGCTAAGGGGGATGCCAAAGAGATCAACAGGCTGCTGGAGCGGGACCTCTCCCTGATGAAGGATTAAATGCTTCCCGTGCTGAAACCGCTGCTGCCGAGAAGAAGGTCAAGGAATTGGAGGAAAAGCTGAAGTTGGCTGAGAGCTCGGCTGCAACTGTTCGTCAAGAGGTGGCCTCCTTGAAGAAGAGGAATAAGGAAATTGCAAAGGGGGCCCGGGAGGCCGTGAAGCTAACCGAGGATGGGATAAAGCTCCAGGTGGCTGTGCTGGCTCCCGACCTCGATCTTTCCCAGGTTGGTGCTCTCAAGACGGTCGAGAATGGGAAGATTGTTGATATCCTAAAGTCTTAAGATGGACACCTCTTCTTCAGCTTTTTGTATTCCTTGCCTTGCCTTCTGTAATTTTTTGTTTTTACTTTTGGGCCTGTTTAAGGCGCCTTTTGATTGTAATGAATACTCTTGGTACTTTATTTTGATTAAGCTTTTTATGGTTGTCATTGTTTACTTCCTCGGGCCATCATGGCTTTTGTTTACTTTATCGTTTCCCTTATCTGGGCCGTCGCGGCCTTTATTTTTACGTTTGCTTTACTGTTTTTATGGTATCTACTATTTTGTCGCTTGTTGCTGAGTTGTGCGTTTTACTTTGGGTCCCTTTGGTTCCCGGGGTGATCAGTCCCGGGTCTCCGTTAGGTCGACTGCTTGTCATTTTGGTCGCTTTGTCGTATTTGACGTATATCTTGCAAAAGACAAAATTATTTTGCGTGTATATGTAGAACTTAAGACAAATGAGTGATGTAATACATAATTAAAGGAAATAGAAATGAGGGGAAATAAAAAGAAAATTAAGGCGGAGGTGGCGGGGTCGTCAGGCCATCAGGTCGTTTTCTCTTATGAGTAAAATCTTTTCAGATTTGTCATATTCCATGTCCTCAGCACCTCGTTTCAATCCAACTTTTCCAGCTTGTACGCACCCTTGCCGAGGACTTCTCTTACCCTGTAAGGTCCTTCCCAGTTTGTGGCCAACTTGCCTTCTCCCGGAGTTGGTGGTCCTATGTCGTTGCGTCGTAAGACCAGGTCGCCTTCCCCGAGGCTTCTTTTTAGAACTTTACCGTTGTATCTTAGGGCTATCCTTTGTTTGATTGTTGTCTCTGTCAAGTGTGCCATCTGTTTTGTTTCGTCAACTAGGTCTTTCTCGATTGCCTCGTTTCCTCCTCCAAGAAGTAATATTGGACTCGGCTCCCCTATCTCGACTGGGATGACTGCATCGACCCCGTATGTGAGTCGGAAGGGGGGTTTTGCCGGTAGATGATTGGGGAGAGGTTCTGTAAGACCATAAGACTGAGGCTAGCTCGTCTGCCCATGAACCCTTCTTCCCTTCAAGTCATTTCTTTAGCCCTTTTAAGATGACTTTGTTGGCTGCTTCTACCTATCCGTTGCTTTGGGAGTGCTCGAATGACGAGAACTTTTGCTTAATTCCTAGTCCTGAGAGGAATTCTTTGAACTTCTTGTCAGTGAATTATGTCCCATTATCTGATATGACGGATTCCGGGATTCCAAATCTGGTGACTACTTGCCTCCACATGAATTTTTGGCAGTTTGCTGAAGATATGCTGGCCAGTAGTCTATGGCTACTATCAAGTATTTTACTTGTCCCGGCCCGGGTGAGAATGGCCCTAAGAGGTCGACTCCCCACTGGGCGAAGGGTCGGGGTGCCATTATCAAGCTAAGTTCTTCAGGTGGGGCTTTATGGAAGTTGGCATTTTCTTGACATTTTTTGCATTTTTTGACGAACTCCTGAGCGTCTGACATCATTGTGGGCCAGTAATATCCTATTCGGATGATCTTCCTTGCCAACGACCTTCCTCCAATATGGTGACCACAACACCCCTCATGGACTTTGCTTAGGACATAGTCCGTCTGGTCGGGGCGTAGGCAAAATTTGAGCAGGGGTTGGTAGAGCCATCGTTTGTATAACTGCCCCGGTATGATCACATATTTGGGGGCTTCCCTCCTGGTGGCTTATGCTTCCTTCTCGTCTTGGGGTGTTTCGCCATGCTCCAGGTATCGGAAGATAGGGTCTATCCATGAGGGGGCTTGGAGTTTGGGTTTCGCATAGATGATTGCTGGTTCAGTTGCCAGCCCTTGGATTAGAGACTTGTTCCCCGTCCCAGGCTTGGTGCTCGCTAGCTTGGAGAGGAAGTCTGATCGGGAATTCCTTTCCCAAGGGACATGCTGGATTACGACTTCTTCGAAGCTTTTGCATAGCTCTCTTACCTTCTCCAGGTATTTTTGTAGTAGTGTGTCCCTGGCCTGGTAGCTGCTGTTTATCTGGGACGTGACAATCTGAGAGTCACTACTGACTTCAATCCTTGACGCCCCGACCTCTTTAGATAGGATTAGCCCTCCTATCAATGATTCGTACTCCGCTTGGTTGTTGGAGACTAGAAAATCGAACATGATCGACTGCTCGTAAGCTACCCCTGCCGAGTTCTCGAGAATGATCCCAGCCCCTCCGAACACTTGGTTGGAATCTCCGTCGACGTGGAGTTTCCACCGTGTGTTCGGTATGTCGGGTGTTTCTCCTGTGACTTCTACTAGGAAGTCCGCCATTGCCTGGGCTTTGATTGCCTACCTGGGCTCATATTGCAAGTCATATTGGGACAGTTCTACTGCCCATGCCATCATTCTCCCCGCGAAGTCGGGGTCTGGAGGACTTGCCGAATGGCCTGGTCGGTTCTTAGGATGATCACATGCCCTTGGAAGTATTGTTTGAGTCTTCTCGACGAGGTTAGTAGGGCATAAGCCAATTTTTCCAGCTTGGTGTATTTCAACTCCGCCCCTTGGAGTACCTTGCTGATGAAGTATATTGGGCGTTGAGTCTTATCTTCTTCTCAGACAAGAACTGCCGCCATGGCCTGTGTGGTCACCGCCAAGTATAGGTACAGAGGTTCTCCTTCTCTGGGTTTGCTGAGCACAGGTGGTTCTAAGAGTATCTTTTTGAAATGATTGAACGCTTCTTCGCATGCCGGGGTCCACTCGAAGGCGATTCCTTTCTTCATTAGGTTGAAGAATGGGAGGGCCTTTTCTGCTGAGGCTCCGAGAAACTGGGATAGAGTCTGAGCTTCCCGGTGAGTCGCTGCACATCTTTAACGCACCCTGGGCTTGTCATCTTGAGGACGGCTTCGCACTTGTCTGGGTTAGCCTCTACCCCCCGTTGCGTTATCATGAAGCCTAGGAACTTCCCGGCCTCCATGGCAAACGCACATTTGAGTGGATTGAGCCTCATCTTGAATTTTCTTAGTGCTTTGAAGACAGCTTGGAGGTCGCCTATGAGGCTGCTTGGTTTTGCTATTTTTACCAAAATGTCATCGACGTAAACCTCTACTGTCTTGCCGATGAGGTCATGGAAGACTTTGCTAATTAGTCTTTGGTAGGTGGCCCCTGCGTTCTTCAATCTGAACGGCATTACCTTGTAGCAATAAGTGCCTCCTGGCATTATGAACATCGTTATGTCCTCATCGGGTTAGTGCATCGGGATCTGCTTATAATCGGAGTACGCATCCATAAAGCTGAGGAAACGATATCCTGCCGCCGAGTCTACCAAGGTGTCGATGTTGGGGAGGGGGAAAGAGTCTTTAGGACATGCTTTGTTCAGGTCAGAATAGTCGACACACATCCTCTATCTTCCGCTGGCTTTTTTGACCAGGACGACGTTGGATAGCCACATCGAGTACTCGAGCTCTTTGATGAACCCGGCTTCCAGTAGTCCGGCTATTTGTTTGGCGGCCTCATTGGCCCTTTCTTGGGACATCTTTCTTCGCCGTTGTGCTACTGGCTTTGTGTCTGTTTTGACGGCTAGTCGGTGAGACATGACTTCGGGATCCAATCCTGGCATGTCTAATGGCGTCCATGTGAGAGGTCGCCGTTTGCCCTTACGACCTCCATGAGGGGGCTCTTGAGTTCATGGGGCAGATTTTTGTTTATGAAGGTAAACTACTCTACCGACTTCCCTATCTGGAACTTCTCCATGTCCCCTTCTGGTTCTGGTCTCGGCTTGTCTTCCATCCTTATATCCAGGTCTGCCAAGAACATGCCGGCTGCCTTCCTAGACTCTTTCCTTAGGGAGAGACTGGCGTTGTCACAGGCGACCGCCGCTTCTAAGTCTCCCCTAATGGAGCCAACAGTTCCTCTGTCCGTCACGAATCTCATTGTTAGGAATTTGGTACATATCACGGCTGAAAATTCGTTGATGGTTTTTCTTCCTAGAATGATGTTGTAGGCTGTGGAGTCTCTAAGGACTACGAAGTCCGCCATAACCGACCTCCTAGCGTCACCGGCTCCAAGGCAGATTCGGAGAAAAATCGTTCCGTCGGGCTTTATATAGTTACCGCCTAGCCCCATGACTCCGTGCTGGTGACTCTTGAGGTCAGACTCCCTGAGTCCCATGGCGTCAAACACGTTCCTGAATAGGATGTTGGAGTCGACCCCAGTATCGACGAGGATTCGCCGGACCAACCCGGTCCCAACCATTGCCGTGATTACCATGGGGGTTTTCAGGGAGGTCATGAAATCACTGATCTTCTGGACCGAAGGATATCATGGGGGGTCTTTCGCTCGAGGTGGTGGGACCTCTTGTCGAGATAGAGAGGATCCGGGTATCCTTCTTTGCTGCTGACTTGGATTTTTTTTGGGGGAGGGGGGGTATCGCGCCTAACCACAACTTAACCACAAAAGTTGGGGGGTTGTTGGTGTTCCCTATGCGCTCTTGTCTTGCCTTGACAGCCCGGCTACGATCTTCTTCTGAGCACTCCCGTTCCCGTCTCCTTGGTTCTCGGATAAGTCGGGAGAACTCACTCAACTTTCCTTCCTGGATGGCCTGTTCTAAAGCATCTTTGAGGCCGAAACTCTTGTGATAATCACAGTAGAGGCTTTTGTTGCCTCCCGTTCTCTCTTTTAATGGTCTGGGTCTGGATAGGATTCCCTTGTCCGTAATTTGCTGATAGACTTCCACTATAGGCTCCATGAGTGGCGTGTAGTTTGTGAACCTCCCCACCCATGGGGGTTGTTTGTGTTGCTTGGCTGGGGTTCCGTCCCTGGGAGCTTCTTTATATCTGTCGACCTAGGGGGGTCTGCCGAGCTGGTGGGTTTGAGAGCTGCCGTTTATTGGCTGCTACAACCTGACTTACTTCGTCATCATTGATGTATTCCTTGGCCACGCTTTGGATTTCCTACATGGTCCATACAGGCTTAGTTGTGAGGTGCTTTCTAAAGTCCTCGTTTAGCAGGCCGTTTGTTAGGCAAACACTAGCAACCGAGTCCGTGAGGCCGTCGATTTCCAAGCATTCATCGTTGAACCTGTCCAGAAACTTTCTGGTTGGTTCCCTGGGCTTTTGGGTGACCCCTAGCAAGTTAATCGGGTGTTTGGCCTTGTCTATGCGTGTTGTGAACCGAGCTAGGAAGCTTTGGGAAATGTCTGTGAAGGTCGTGATGGACCCTTGTGGGAGTGCGTTAAACCATCGGATTGCTGGACCGGCCAGCGTTACGGGAAATGCTCGGCACCTAACCGCGTCACCTACCCCTTCCAAATTTATTCGTGCCTCAAAGGCTGTGAGGTGCTCTTGGGGGTCCTTAGTCCCATCGTACCTCATGTTCGTTGGCTTGTCAAAATTCCTCGGAAGCCGGACCTTGAAGATCGAGGGGTGGAAAGGGGTTGCCCACATGATGACGAGTTCCAGTCGTTTCTTGGCTTTCCCTTTTCGAGACTCCCGTGGCTCTCGGACCCGCCTTGGGTAGGTCGAGAGGTCGCTTGTGTGTGCGCTCCATCTTTGCGTCTTGTTGGGCTCCTTTCTCGGCTCTCATGTCTTCGGGAGGGGGAGCGAGTGGGGTGCGGGATCGGCTAGCGTCACCTCAGGATTGGCTGACGTCTCCGTGGGATCGGCTCCTCGTTGCCAGCTCCCTTTCAAGGTTTTGCACTCTGTGCCTGAGTTCCTGCATGATCTTGGGGCTATCGGCTCCCATCCCTCCGAAGGGACATCTTTCGGGCGTCTTGGTGTAGATTGGTTGGTTTGGCTGAACAGAAGACCGCGGGTGTTCGACGGCACGAGCCATCAAACTTACCCTACTTAGGCGGGCCCCTCCTCCTTCGTGAAGCTCCTCCGACGTGGGGAGTCGCTCCATGTCTGCTCCAGGGTCCCCACAGACAGCGCCAATGTTTGTTACCTTGAGACCTCAGGTGCTCGTAGGGTCGGGTGGTGATGGAAGGGTGAGTGGGCGAGACCCCGGGTAGACCTGGACCGGGCGTGGAGATGCGAACTAAGAGTTGATGATGCCGGAGGGGAAGAGGACGAGGGGGGTGGCCACCTGCAAGGACACTCCGACGATCAAGTCAGTGTCCGTATGAGGTGATAGCCAAATTAAGTAGAATGCGACGTACCTTGGGGGGAGAGGTCACCTCTCCCTGACCTCTCCCCCTTATATACTATGCTGGACGGCCCATAAATGACCTAACCCATTGGCCAAGAAGCTTCGATGAGCTGTCCTAATCCACGTGGGAGGAGTTGGTCGTTTCGGTTTCCGGATCGGGACTTTGGGTGTTGCCCCGAGGATATCGACCCGACCGGCTTTGCTGGTCGGTGACTTAGGCCACGTAATGGCAAGTCGCGCGGTCCTTAGGTCGGGCGCGGGAGGCCGACCCGTCGGGCTATCTTATCATGGTGGCTCGGCTCTTGGGTTGGAGGCGGGGCTTCCAACCCGTCGGATAACTGGATTGGACCATGTGAGTCCGTAACACAAATCATGAGCCGAAATATTAGAATTGAATCATACATGCTCTGTTAAATATTTAAAGAAGGGAAGAGAAAAAGTAAAAATAAGAAACATAGACAACAAATTCTTCAACTATTTTAGAATTATATCTGCCTCTAGACTAATGTTGAGTTTTTCCATTGTAAAACCTTTCTAGGATCATTATGTAACAAGTGAATTTTTTAAGGAAGTTTTTTTCTAATTCATCCACAATGTCCATCATACAATTTTTTTCAGGGGCTTCATGTCTCATTTTTTTATAAATATTTTTAAAGTCATACTCCCACGTTTTTCGGATGCTCATGTTAACTCCAAAAAAAAGGGGGCCTTACTCTGTTTTAGATAAACTTAAAGCCTTAAAAGAATTTTCAAGAATTATAAATGAGAACTATAAAGGAAAATTTAATTTTTTTTTTACAAGAATTATAAGTGATATCTAAAATTATTATTAATATGAACTTTGAGACACACTTGAATATGTACAAATTTATTATACGGGTTTGGGACAAACAAGGTTCAATAATATGATGATAAAATATTTAAATTATGCTTATTCTAACTTCTAAGTACAAAAACAATTGGGACCGAGAAAATGACATTTTTTTTATGCTTTAAGAGGTCTAATAAAACTGGATATCAATAAACAATTATAAACTTACCATATTAATGATGAAAGGCCATCTCTAGTTCATGTCTTAGAACTTGTACTTATTAACAGTAAAAATACAGAATACAAAATGCATAATGTATAATCAAGTTTTTTCAAAGAACAGCAAATCACAGAATAACAAATCAGAGAATAACAAAATAATTTACTAACTAAAAATTAAAATCTAACTAAGTTGTAAAATGAATTAATTAAGAGAACGTCAAAATCAGTTTTCTTAAATAGCTGAAAACGGAGAAATAGAAGAAAAATGAAAAGGAAAAGATTTTTTTTAAAGTTTTGTTTGAATTTAAAATAGAATAGCAACTGCTATATTGTTAGTTTTTATTCTAATATTTTTAGAAAATTAATTTTTATATTTTTAAATTATTAATTTGAGATAAAAAAATAAAAAATAATAAAATAATAAATTATTGATAAATAAAAGATATAAATAAATATTTTATAAGTTATATAATTTTTTAATGTATAGAATAATAAAATTTGAATTAATTTAAGTTTAATACTAAAATCATTACATTGTTATTATGTGTAACAATCAAGATAAAAATTTATAAATATTTGTAATTTTTTTATTTTCTCAATGTTATTTAATTTGAAGCAAATATAAAATTTATATTTAAGGCACTCTTTTTTTCATATAATTTTAATGATTAAAATTTTTTTATTTCTTTTAGTTTTATATTTAATATCTTAAATTATCTTTAGTTTTATTTTTTTTTTTAAATTTTTTTATTTTTATTATTCTTTTCCCTATATACATATATATCATTGTCTACTACCGCTATTATATTGAATTATTCTCTTTTCCTTCCTCATTTTCTTATTCTTCTTCCACCTTGTCTTCTTCAATAGCAATTAACTACCATTATGTATTAGTTCATAATTATTACACCCAAAAGTGAGCACTACTTTAAAAATAAATTAAAAAGGTTTCATAACCTTTATGTTAATCATCTACACTCCTATAAATGTAATAAATGAATAAATTTAACTTCTTCTATTATGAGTATTTTTTTATTATCCAGTTACGTCTTTTCATTTGTGATAAAAGTTAAAAATTAAAGTTGCTCTTGTGTGGATGAACTTCCGAAATATATATCTCGCCTTAGAGAAAATCAAACTTGTCTCTTCTTCTCCAAATAATGTATACTTCATCAAGAAGACCACAAAGGGTGGGTTCCTGCAAAAGGCACTTCGACGTTCAAGTCAGTAAATATTTAAGATGTATATAATAATTCTTTGAATATAGAATGTTAGACATGAAATAGAACTTATCATGTGATCTCCTTTGAAATATAAAAATTGGTGCCTTTATAGACATAGAGTTGATGAATAGAGTTGATGTTATGACCATTTGTCATTCAGTCAGAATAATAATTATCTCATAATTCACAATAGAGACTGAACTATAAGGTGGCGGATCAAAAGTTAAATGATATTAATACTTTTTACTTTAATAAAATTAAAATAAAACACAAAGATAAGCATAAAAGCCAACAAAAGTAAAAGGCCCTAGAGAAGGATAATATTAAATTTTATGTCATCATGTATAAAAACAATATGATCTATTATATATGTCTTTTTTATACCACATAACAAAATAGTTAAATTTTATATTTGATTTTCATTACTTATTTTACTTATTTATGGTATTTTAAATTAGACTTTATAATTATTGAGTCATATTTTGTTCAGACACAAAAAAATAGCTATCGAGTCATTTTCATTTTTTATAGAAATATATCTATTACATTATAATTTTAATAATTAATATAAATTTCAAAAAATTAAATAAATTTATATTTATTTTGTTTATATTCAAAATTAATCATATATATTTTTATAGTCAAAAAATAAACTTAATTTTTCTATAATAAGTAATTTTTCAATCATCTAATTTATAAAAAGGTCACATCTTTTTATTTATTCTAAAATTTAAAAATTGAAATTAATATTAATAATTTTTCATTAACAAAACTAAAGTAAAATACAAAAAAAAATATGATATAAAAATACAAAATTTAGATCCCAAGACATAAAATGGTTATAAGATAAAAAAAATTACTTAAATATAATTTTTGTAAGGTAATCCACGAATAAACTTAGATAAATAAATTTAGATGCAAAATGAACTATGATATTTTGGTGTGAGATTGCTATTGTGTCTACCACAAAACTAAAACGTAACACATAAATACACATATTTTTTAAAAGAAAAAAATTCAATAAATGACGTACCTAATACTTAAAGTTAGATACTCACATTCATTCAAATCTATTCTCTCAAATCACTTGTTGATCAAATAGCTGTAACTACTCAAATAATTAAATATATTCTAAAGTTTTACCTTTATAAAATGTGATAGATTTGTGATCATATTAGTGGACAATTTGTGACGAGTTAGGTTCGAAAAAATTCCTCGCTAATTAGCATCAACTAAAAATTCTATTTTGTTTACGAAGTTAGTTTAGATTTAGCGATGAGTCTGCTACAGTAGAGTTTGTTTCTAGTTAGCGATTACCGTTTAGTCTATTTCTTCTATATGGAATTAGCTTTTACTTTAATAATGAATTTGCGACTATCTATTCGGTCGTTAAAAAATTTTCCGATAAATTAGTTATTATTGTGTTTGTCTCACTGATCTACAACTTGTAATTGACGAGAAAAGTATTAGTTATTAGACAGTAGCTAATCCGTCACAAATTATATTTTTCGTCAAATTAGTGATAATTTTACAACTATTTTTATAATAGCTAATCGATCTTATTCTTGTAGTGATACCTCTAGTCAAATTTTATTTTGTACTAATACTAGTGCTCATCAAAACATTTGTCTTCATCCGCATGGGATGAGGGTCGTCTATAGGTAGTAGTGGATCACCATCTTGAGACTTACATTTACTGCCGTCATCGGTTGCCATCAAAGGGAGATCAGATTTTGATAGTACTAGAAGAGTTTCTTGAAATTGCTAAATGTGCATAAGGGAAGTCAAACCGTGTTTCTTTTTCCAAAATTTAAACACATAACTTAAAAAGCATTTTAAGTTTTTGGACATGTATACAGTAGGACATATTAACATTTACATTTATAGGTCTTTGTTTGAAGATCTTTAAATAGATTTTGTGATACCATTCTTTGCTAAAACAGTTTTGAGATCTTGACACACTTCAAGTTGTGCATTGAAAACAGTTTCTAATGCATCTATGTAGAAATTAAAGACAAGTATGAAAGAAAACTTCCAAACAAAGTGTACACAAAAAACTTCGGAAAAAAATAACGATTCAAAAGATGTATATAAACAATATATATTAGTTTGAGCTCAAATGCCTATGTCCAATAAAGTTTTAGAAGATGTCACAAGCAATATATATTAGTTCAACCTCAAATATCTACATCTATCATCAAAAGAATTTTAAAATTTCACTAATAGAATAAGTGTACAATAAATAATTTCTTTTCAAACTTTTTTATCAGCTTAAATCTTAATTCATATTGGATTGTAATCTAATTTAAAAATTTTAGAATTATTTTTTGATATCTTTTTAAATTTAAGTAGTAGTTCAGATTGACTCATCACCAATTTAAGAATTTTAGATATCTTTTTCTCAAACCATTCTCAAGATTAAGTGGTTACTCAAATTGATTTCTCACTAACCTAATATAACTTTAGATATTAAATTAATCTTCTAAGACAAGACTTATATTATTAACCACCAACCAAAGAACGTTTTTTAATTTTTTTAAGAAAAAAAGAACAAATAGGTCCTTGGTATTTTAATTTGCGAACATTTTAGTCCTTCAAGGATTTAAAAATACATTTAAATGTCTGACCTTTTTAAAATTTAGACATATCGATCTCTCATATTTAATTGGGTTTGTCAGACCCAACGGAAAAATCAAATGTGACTTCCGTTGTACTGACTTGGTTGATACGGATGCACACGTAAGAGAGTTTTTAAAATGGAACAAATTAGACCCAAGAATCGATGTGTCCAGATTTTGAAGAGGTCGGAGACTTAAATATATTTTTAAATTCTCAGAGACTTTTCTGACTTAAATATCTGTAGACCAAAAAGTCAGAGATTGATTTATCCTTTTCTCTTTTTTTCAAAAAATAGAAATTACTACTGTGTCAGTCTACATGGTAATTTATAAAAAAAAAAATTAAGATCTAATCCAAACATATATTCTAATAAAGGTGAAATATATTCGGAGTTATACAAATGTAATATGGACTAAGATGTTACATGAATCTGCTTCTATTACAAATGTTAAAATCGATTTTAATTAAGATGAAATAAAAAGTTACAGAAGAAACAAAAGAACTTGAAGAAAGCTAGATAAAATTTTTTAGTACTTCCTTTTCTTACACGAATTCTTCTTTTTCTTTTAGGGTTTAAAATTTTATATATATAGCAACTAAGTATTTAAAGATATTTTAAAAATTCTTCTTCTTTTATTATCACTTTGTTAATTAAAATGAGTATAAATGACAAGTGTTTTATATTTGTAGTGCTTAAGGAAAAATTTTGTAGTACTTTATACATCTAAGAAAATGTTAGGTAGTAATTAATTAATAAAAGTATTGTTATATTTGTGAATGGTTGGGGATATTAATCCTTATTTATTGTTAGTTGCTCGTTTAATTTAGTGAACTCGTCATCAAATTAAGTAGAGGAACTTAGCCGGAAGCATCATATCATTTATCATTTATTATTTTACTACAATTGACTTGACTTTTAGTAGTTTTGGTAGTTAGAGATGATGATTGATTTTATCAAAGCTAGGTTATCCTATTCTCCCCCATTTTCATGACAGCGCATAAAATACATTAATTTTAGTTTTAAATTTTGCCTCAAGTCTGAAATTTCTATCAAGTCAAAACCATACTGTGATCCGAGGAACAATTCGAGTTACACTCATTAGACGGAACACCATTTAAGAAGCAATTATCATCACTATGTTGGAGAAGAGATTAATATTTTTCTCCTCAATAAAAAAGAAGATACCAGTTGTATATGTTATATGTACATTATTAATACTCTTTTTCTATACTTTTATTAGTTTATATGCATTTTTTTCCTTTACTATCAAAGTGAATATGTTAAAAATAATTAAAAGTATGCATTTTATGTTATGTTAAAATGAGACATATACAAGTATTATCTTTTAAAAAGAAATTATTTAATCGGTATCCATTATAGATGCAGAAGAATGATTATTTATTTGGTGCTCCAAAAACAAAACGAATTGAATATTTCTGGCATAATACATTACATTATTGAACCCATATATTTAATTTTAGTAATGGATTCATAAATCATTAAACAGTATCTATTTTGATTTATTAAAATATAATTTTAAATATATTTTACTTATCTTTTTATAATATTTGCAAAATTAATATATATATATATATATATAACAAATTAAAATCAGTAAGAACAAAATTGGACCAACAGATCAGATTTAACCAAATATAATTAATCAGAATCAATTGCCTGACCAATTTAGTTTGTGCTAAAAATTTTGTAGGGTCGTTAAAATGGGTTAAACCCATCGAACTAGCCCGTTTACCCATTTAAATGGGCGGGTTTTGTCTCCAAAATTAAGTCCATTTATATTTTGGTGTAAACGGGCTAGCCCGCGGGCTAAACGAGTGGCCCGTTTAATTTTTTTTATATATTTTTTTAAAATAGTATTTTTAGTCAATATTTTTTTCGATTCGACCCGAAAATCCGATTCATCAACTAAAAAAATATTATTTTTTAAAGGTTTTTGACCTAAAAGTAATATTTTTTGTCAAAAAATTTTTTAAAAAATAAAATAAAAGGATAAACGGGCTGGCCCGTTTAACCCACGGGCTGACCATAAACGGTCCGGACCAAAAATTATAGCCCGCGAATAAAGCGGACTTAAACGATTCAGCCCATTTAACCCACAAGTTTAATGGGTCAGGCCTAAATGGACCAGATTAGTCCGTTTGACAGCCCTAAAATTTTGTTGTCAGTGAACTAATAAAAGACAAATAAACTAATGAATCATTTTCTAGAAATAAAAAAAAACATTTAAAAAAATATATATTTTACATAAAAGTTTATTATTATATTATATCAGATTAATTTAAATTAAATTGATTGTAAACTGGGATTTCTAATTTTTACCGAGTTAATTACCAGATTTTCATAACCTTATTTAAAACAAAATGATTACTTAGTCGATCTTAAGACACTAATAGTTTTCCCTATATATATATACCCGCACTATGTTAGACCAAAACATATACTTAGAGATATTGATCATCGTCTGAGACCCACCAAGTTCTCTCTCTTTTGGGGGAACATTCTACTTGTCCCGTTCCGTTGAAGGGACTACTACATACAATATATATGGGGTTTCTTGATAATATTCCAGAATGTTTCGGTGCTTACTCAACTAAGATTAAGAAGAAACGCATGCCCAAGCAGGTTATTATATATCCACCAATCCACCAATGGAAACATTTCAAGTACACCGGGGAGTACCGGTGCACCAATTGTTTTAACAGTTAATTTTAATTAATATATATTATATATATTTTTTATAATTTAGATCAACGGTTAAAACAACTGGAGTACCGGTACTTCCGGTGTACTTGAAATGCTTCCGTTAGTATATATATGTATACCGCTTGTTACATATACATCATATCATCCATGTCAAATCTAATTTCAACCCTCCTTCGTTTTCTTTTTACTGTTTTTAAAAAACATAATCAAACAGACAGTTAATATCAGGGTGAAAATGGACTGTGAAGGCTGTGTCAGAAAAGTTTCAGATGCGTTGGAGGACTTGGAAGGTGAGCGCATATGAATTCCCGAGCAGATTGATTTGAAAAATACAAGTGAAGAAGTGTTAGGAATGGGATAAAATATAATTTTTTCCTTAATATTTGTGACGAGTATAAAAGGTATATTTAGTGTTTAATTTTGTCGTACTATTTTTTCATACAAAAATATTTAGAAGACAATAAAAATCAGTTTAAAACGAGAGAAATGCTAGGGGTCAGCAATTTTTGGAATTTATAGTCATCAATGAGGTTTTTAATGGTGTGAGATTGGTGTGAGATTTTATCTAATGACTCAATTTTCTTTGTTGGTTATATGCTGGCCAAAATTTGATAAAGTTGCTGCCCCTAGACTTTAAAATTATATTATTTTATATTTATTAATTACTTTTAAAATAAATATTATATACATAAAATTATAAATATTAAATTAAATAAAATCATTTTAAATTATTATTTTTTAAATACTGCTCTATTTCATATATCACCCTTAAACCATTAATGCCATTCCCACCATTACCCCTCTCCTCCTTCCTTTTTCCTTTTCAAAAAACAAATCACACAAAATTAGCTTAAAAACTTATTTTTCTAGACAAATTGGTAAAAAATAAATAAGATTAAAATTTGATTTTTTTAATTTATTCTGAGAATATATTTAATATTTAATTATTTTATTTTGTCATATTTTTTATATTAAACATTTTAAAATTTTATTTATTATTTGTATTTTTAAGTAATTTTATAATATATATATATATATATATATATATATATATATATATATATATATATATTTGGTTATTATTTTAATAGTTTTTTTTTTGCTAAGTTCTTTTTTGCACTAGAATAAGGCCTGTATCTTAAGCTGGGAGAAAATTCAATCTTACACTTTCCTTTTTGAAACAAGTTTCAATAGAGCTTTTCTCGGACTCCCTAGTAAGGCTCGAAAAGAAGACCTAGTAGAAAAATTGGTCTACTGGGTTTGAATTTTTATTTTTTATATTTATTTTTAATGTATTTTAATTTTAGAATTTTGTGAATTAAAAAAATAATAAAAGAACAAAATTTTATTTTCTTATTTTCAATTTTTATTTATTTTTTCACAAAATTTTAAAAACAAAAAATATTAAAATAAAAATAAAATAAAAAATCCAAACCAAACACATCTTAAAATTTCACTCTTTCTACTATATTTAAAAAAAAAAAAAGACTATTTCACTCTTTCTACTATATATTTTTTAAAAAAAGACTATAATTTGTATCATAAATTATAAATTTGAATTTGATTTTTAAAAAATTAAAATACCTATTTACTATATTTTTAAGATACAAAATATAAAATAGCATATTAAAAGTTAAAACAATATAAACCAAAAGATAAAAATAAAAATCTAAGCTATGAAAAAATAAAATAAAAAAGAATGATTTGATGCATGTATATCAGGGGTGGAATCCGTGGATGTAAACAAAAAGCAGCAAAGGGTAACGGTGAGTGGATACGTTGATCCAGAAGAGGTGTTGAAAGAAGTGAACAACACAGGAAAGAAAGCTGATGTTTGGCCATTTGTTCAGTACAACTTGGTAACTTTTCCATATGTTCGTGAGGCTTATGACATCAAAGCTCCTACTGGTTTCGTCAGGAACGTGCCTCAGGCACTCGGTGATCCCAAGTCTCCTGAAATGAAGCTTATGACCTTCTTCAATGATGATAACCCAAATGCATGTTCAATCATGTAAATCAAAATTTTTCAGTGGCAATGACGTCTGTGAATACTATGTTTTCATGTTTGTAACTTCTTTATTCGCTAAATCATGGAAGCATAACATTTATATATTCTTTTTCAATTCTGCTAGATATAGTGTGTGTTTGGATGGCATAAAATTGATTTTGTAAACTTGATTTTGATGAAAAGTAAGTTTGGGTTAAGGTGATTTATGTTTGGCAATTTTTATATCAAAATTGATTATAGTAAAACAAATGTTGTTTGGATTATACTACTCAAAATCACTTTTAGATGAAAAATTACTAAAAGAGACATCAATTTAAATAATTTTTTTTATATGTATGCAAAATCAGAACACTAACAAAAATAATATAAAAAATATTTATCATATAAATAAAATAAATACAATAAAAAAATATGAAAGAGAGTACTATAAATTTTATAATATCAAACAAAAAGAAAATATTCTATAATTTTTCTAGTACTATTAGTACTCTTTAATTTAGTATTATTTTGGACTATAAATTTTTATTATTTATGGCTTTATTGTTATTTATAATTAATTTTTTATTTATTTTGTCCTTTTTTACATGATCATAATTTATATTATACAAAATTTTGATAATAAACGTAGTATATAATAATTACAATTACAAATTTTATAAAGTCATAATAAAAAATAAAAAAATTTAATACAAAACAAAAATAGAGTACATCAAAAAATAAAAAAAAAATCATACAGATAAGAAATAATAAAAATTTCATAAAATCAACAACATATATCATATGAACAAAAAAATACAATAAAAAGTAAATAAAATTTGTATGAATAAAATCAAATAAAAAATAAAAAAATTCCATACACAACATAAATATAATGCAAGAAAGGATAAAAAAAAAAGAATTCATATGAAAAAAATAATAAAAATATCCTAAAAAAAAGGTCAACAACATTTGTCATATGAATAAAAGAAATACAATAAATAATTATATGAACAAAGCCAAACAAAAATAAAAAAAAAGATTTTATAAAAAATATACCTATAAAAAATAGTATAGTAAATAATAAAAAAAATTATAAAAACATAACATGAAAAATCAGAACACTACACAAATAATATAAAAATATTTATCATATAAATAAAAAAATATAACTAAAAAATATAATAAAAACATAAAAATTTAAATGTGAAAATGAGTATTAAAAATAATAAAAAAATTAAAATATTCAATTTGCTAGTGATTAAAACAAATTTGAACTATTTTAATGAAAAAAAAAATTGTAACTAAAAACTATGAAGAAGTAGGAAAAACTACAAAGAATTATTGTGAAAGTAATAGTTAGTGATATCCTTTTTATAGAAGAAAATGAAGGGTAGGGTTGGTAAAAAAGAAATAAATTTTTCACCTAATTTTCCAAAGACCATAAGCAACCACGAACGTGAAACGAAGAAGTTACAAATCTTAGCTTCTCCTGAACATGCGTATAGAAGCAGAATCAATTCTGCGTTCAGTAAAATAAAAATGGCCAAACATAAAAGTGAAGCTTTCAAGAAGCTCAAACGTACTTCTCTCCTCCCCAACGTGTTTGCCAAACACACCCATATTCTAAAATCAACTATTAAAATTAGTTATTAGTATAATACATATTAAAACATACTATATATAAATATATAATGATTAATTTTTATAATTAATTTTGTTGTATAAATATTATTTTTTATTCTTTTTTCCCTCGTATATTTTGTAATTGTAACCTTGGGGTCCACCAATATCGTTCGGCCTCTCACCGCCTACTGGCTACTGAGTCTGTGCATTGGATTCATCCATCCATGACTACATTTTGGCTTGTATAAAACCGTGCTATGTGGTTGGATGGCAAAAATCCCTGTGAGACGGGTATACACAGGGATTTACCTGTTAGGAGCAGATATAGGGGATTTCTGAACTCACGGAGATGGGGTGGGAACCCGTTTATTATATGGGGTGAGGGCGAGGGCGGGGATAGTGGTACCCGCCCCGTGAGAATCCGTTTAATCCCCATTTATGAAAATATTAAAATGCCCCTGTTATATATATAAAAGATACAAGAGTTGGAGCAAAGTCTAGCCGTCACTCATGTTACGCTCCTCTCTTCTGTCCTCTCTTCTCCTCTCTTCAACTCTATCACTCTCAAACCATTTCCTCTCACGGATTTATTACTGTCGACCGCCGAACGCCAATCGCCGACCGCCACCTCCTACCCCTCAGTCCCTCACTGACAACGTTAAGATCCTCTCCTCTCAGTCTCGACGTCACAGCTGCAGTGAGTCGTCGCCGTCGGAGCGTCTGAGCCTCTGTGCCGCTTCTCAATCTTCGCCGTCCTCGCTGCAGGAGCGTCCGAGCCTCTGCGCCGCCTCTCATCTTCACCGATCTCTGAGCCTCTGCTCTTTCTTCCGGTAAGTAGCTTCTGTGAACTCTGAATTTTTTTTACTTTGATTTGAACCATTTGTGATTTTGATTTTGATTTGAAGCATCAGAAATTTTCAGTTTGTGATTCTGATATTGATTTTTGGTTTATGGTTTGAAGCATCAGAAATTTTACTTTTTTTTTTTACTTTGATTTGAGTTAGGTTAACTATAATTTATGTTTTTTATTCTGATTCTGATTTTTATGATTTATGTGATGCTTTGTTAATTCTGTTATTTATGTAATTTTATTTGTTTATGTTATAATTTCTTGTTTTGATTCTGATTTATATAATTTATGTGATTGTGTTATAATTTTTTTGAGTTAGGTTAATTATGATTTATGTTTTTTATTCCGATCCTGATTTGCATGACTTATGTTTGTGATTTCTGTAATTTATATTTGTAGGATTCAAGTAAATCGGAATCTACCATCATTACTATTACAACTATTACAACTATTACAAGATGAAGAAGGCTAGAGAATGATTGAGAATTATATTTCTATGATGTGATGAATTATGTTTGATTGTTTATGAATTATGGATATGATATTATGTTTAGTTGTTTTTTAATGTAATTTGGAATTATCTTTGTTTTTTAAAATTTTTTCTATTTTTTTTATTTTTCTTGATTTTTATTGTTTTTTACAAAAATTTGTGGATATCCGCAGAAACTCCAGTCCCCGACGGATACGGAGTCTCGTTACCCGTTACTCACTACGGGAACGGGACGGGGACGGGGACAGATTTTGGAGACGGGAGACGGGGGCGGGGGGCATGTCTCCGCCTCCATGGGGACCTGTTGCCATCCCTAGGTTCAATGCATCCCAAATAGCTCTATCTGGAGAATTGAAAAAAAAAATTAAAAGAAAAAAGAGGGGGAAGGGAAGGTGTTACATTGGTGATAGTGTAACATTCCAAACCTTACGAACTTTAACTATAATTTAGTTATGAATGTTTCTAATAACAAACATGTTTTATGAACACAAAATTTGTTGGGGCTTGATTTTTCTCTTTGACGAGGTTTAAGTTTGATTTTTGAGGGTATCTTCTTGTATCTATTTGTTAATAACCTGATTAGATTATATTTTTGAATGTTATTGGAAGAATGTGAGAGCAGCCATAAAATGAAAAGAAAAGAGAAAAAAATTTCATTTGTTTATTGTTGAATCAACCTGAATTTGGACTGTAGATTTTTTTTTCCATTTTGTATGGTTGAGATGTTAATTTAAAGTTTGTAGTGGAAAAACTTATTATCGCATAACCGTTCTATTTTTGAAATTTTTTTATCTTCTTAGTTTTTATTTGTAAGTTTTAGTAATTTGGTGTTTTGCATAGTTATAGTATAATTTATGTTTTGTTTGAAATTCTGTTGTACTTCCAATTTGATTATAGTAAATTTATTTTTTTGGTACAAATAATTTGTGATTTTTATCTCTCATATTAAAACATTTTTTACACTAAAATTTAAGTATATATTTGTTGTTATTTTATTTAATATATTTATTTGTTAATAGTTGCTATATTATATTGAATATTTATATTGTTTTCGTTACTCAGTCTCTGTCACAAAATTAACTCGCAAATTATTCACCATTATTTTTAGGCTAATTTTTGTTTCTTTTAACACCCTTTTGTATAAACTTTTATATTCACACCTTAAGGTAGCGTTTGTTTTGAGGTACTGAGACAGAGAATGAGAGACTGAGACTCAGTATCTTGTTTGTTAGTTCAGAGACTGGTACTAAAATTTCTGTCTCAGTCTCTAAAATTTCAGTATTTCAGTACCTCCAAAAAGTAGGCACACAGGGGACTGAAATTTTTAGAGATGGAGACTGAAACTTTAATAACATTTTATACCTAAAATACTTTCATTTCAATTAATTAATTCCAATTTTACCCTTTGTGCAAATTAAATTAGAGTTTCATTCTTGTTTTAATTCCTGTCTCCCATTTTGCACCAAACAGAATATTGAGATTTATTTTAATCCATGTCTCTTAGTCTCTGTCTCTCAGTCTCAGTCTTTCCATCTGTATCTCTCCACCAAACGCTACCTAAGAGATCATGTCAATATCTAGTAGATATCATTTTGACATTGATATTTTTTTAACAACACACATAATTTTTGTTTTGTAAATTTAAAAAAATCAAAATACATCATTAATGAATCACAACTATTTGTTTATACGGGTGTGAGAAATACTTAGTGTATGAATAGAGTATTACTAAATAACCAACCAGTTTTGTCCAAGAATTAGCAAATACTAATTATTGTCCTACAAATAAGTTAAATTAAGGTCAGTTTGATAAAAGTTTTATTTTTTAGAAGTATCTTATTAAAATTGACTTTTAAAAAATATTTTTTTGACAGATTGTAGCACTTATATTTAATAAAATCAAACAAAAAATACTTTTAATAAATATTATTGTATTTGATAACATACTTTTAAAAATTTTAAAAATATATATAATAAATAATAACATTTTGTATTTTTAAAATTTAAAATTTTATATAATATAAATATTAATATTTATTTTATTATAAATATCATATTACAAGAGACACACTGAATAGCGGCGGTTTTTATAGCGATTTGCAGCGTTTTTTAAGCGCCGCAAAAAAATTTACCAGCGGTTTCACAAACATTGCAGTTTAGGAGATGGAGATTTGATTTTGCGACGGTTTTAATGAACCGCTGGCACAACCGCAGCAAATTAAAATAACTGATCTTGCTGCGGTTGCAAAACCGCCGCTATTTAGTCAGTGGATTTTAAAAAAATTTGCGGCGATTTTAAAGCGACCGCAAATCTATGTAGAGTTTTTAAAAAAAATGCGACGGTTTTGAACCGCCGCAATTTCATACATGGACTTATAAAAAAACTGAATAATTACAATAGTTTAGGCCATTTTTCTTTGCTATAACCTATTCTCTTTACAATTTTTTTTATTAAACTTGAGATAAATACCAAACCACCTAAATAATCATCAAAGCCTAATTTTTTCCCACAAATCAAACTTGTTACTATATTATTTCCATCCATTTTCACGGTTTTAAAAAAACTTATCCCATCGTATTCTTCATCTTCATTGTAATCTTCATCTTTACACTACAAGAAAAACGTTGAGTACCATCGAAAAAAAGAAAAAAACTCGAATTTACTGTTGAAAGGAATCAGACAGTATAAATATTTACTGTCAGAATTTTTTCGTCCAACGGTAATTACCGTAAGAATCTACGACAGATTACCTGTTCGAAAAACCATTTTGTTACTGGTGGATTTTTTCGATGAAAATGTTGGCGCAAAGATATGTTGTTTCCTATACACTATTACCGTCGGATTATTCCGTTGATAAATCCGATGGTAATGTCAATTTTTTTAAAAAATAATTTGAAATAAATGGTCAATTTTAATTTTTTTATTTAAATTTAATTTTCACACAATTAATGCTCAGGTCAAAGGTCATTTTCTTTTATTTTTTTATTAAATAAAATTATGATCAGTGCTACAAAAATTAACAATTATATAACTTTTAAACACATTTTTATCATTTTTTCTTTTTATTGTTCTTTTAGATATTAATTTTATTTATTTTATTTTACACTTTGATATATATGCTCAAATTATGTGACTTATTTCTTAAAATAAAGATGATTTTATTGACAGATATTATTTTGAACATCTATTGAAATTAAAAATTAAAAAATAGTAAAAAATTGTATTTAATTTGACTATTTTTAATTTGGTTTTTAAATTATTAATTTTTATTAATTTAAAAAAATAGTTAAGCATGCTAGCATTTTGAACCCACTTTACTTGGCAGGATGGGCTGACCCACCCCTTTTTGGTATCGGCCCTGGCGGGGTAGATTATCTGCTTTGTCATCCCTAATAGCTGATACGTACTCTGTAATACCCTACCATTCATGGCCTTATGCTTAAGTTATAGTTCAATTATGGTTTGGTGCTACGACTCAAGCTGTGATATAAAATACTTATGTATAGAAAGGAATATTATACTAAAAGCCTGTGAAAAGATTTAAAACTGGAATAAATGACAATTCGTTAATCGTTCACACTCAATAGTAAACATAAGCGCGTCGGAAAATATAGATAATCAAAAGCTCGAAGGAAGAGTAAGAGTAAAAAGACATCTATATGTATGTATGTATGTATGTATGTATGTATGTATGTATGTATGTATCTACTAGTCTCAGCTCACGAAGATTAGGCCAGCTAGAGTTACAACATTAAAACAGTTGGATAGACATACCCTATCTCTCTAAAGTATATTATAAGCCTCTATAATCAAGTCTTCAAAACAAGTGCATAATATAAGTGTTTCCAAAAGAAGGAGATAATTTAAAGTTAAAGCAGAATAAAAGGTCTTCTTTGCTATCCTTCAAGATAAACATCCTGCTCACTGAGAAGCACCGGGACCTGCATCTGAAAAGTAATAATTTCCAAAACGGGTGAGAACATCATCCTTTACGGGGTTCGCAGCATGGCAATAATTCCAAATAGAGACTATGTAAAATCACATGAACCCGCTAGGCAATCCTAATCTCCAATCACACAAAATTCAAGCCTAGGGTTCTTACTAATCCAGTTAAGGTAGATAAACAAAATCTCAACTATATTAGTGATTTTTAAATCTCAATTTTCCCTTATACAAATCATCATCTCTCTCAATATCATAGATTCTCAACTCATTTAATAATTCATTAAAATTTAGTTTCAATATTATCAATTCATTCTCAATTTTTTCACAAGCCTCAATTACCACCTCTCATCAAGAACAACCCTCAGCGTCACCACCGTCAGCATAAGAGATTTCTCAATTGTGCAGATACATACAAGACAATACAAAGAATACACAAATAGAGAGAACAAGTAAAGTAACTAGTTCAATTAGTATATAGATACAATTATTCAAAGAGACAAGCCAGATACAAGATGCACACCCAAACAATACACACAAATACAAATGATGTATGCCTGCCTATGGCCAATGAGCTCATCTGCCGGTTATATAGCCAAACCCCACATGTCCGGTAGCTAACCCTAGACAGTCCCTTGGTGCGCACATCCCCAAGCTCAAATTCATATTCATTGATCAATATCCATGAGGAAAACATCCTAGAAGGTATCAGTGTCCGACCACATCTTGTGATGGAGGATCAAAAAAGTCTCAATTTCGACTAGGAGCAAGCAGGACAAAACCACCATCCTTGCATATTATTTCGGAAGCTCAAATACCGACTGGAAGCAAGTAGGACAAAACCACAATCCTTGCATCTACCCCAGAAGCTCAAGTACAAACTGGAAGCAAGCAGGACAAAACCACAATCCTTGCTTCTATCCCAAAAGCTCAACTAATGACTAAGAGCAAGCGAAACAAAACCACAATCCTTGCATCTATCCCAGAAGCTCAATTATCAACTAAAATCATTATATTCTCATTATCCTCTCAAATCAATTCAATCTCATCATTCAATCATATAGTCTCATTCTCATTATTCTCTCGATTCAACTCAATCTCATCATTCAATCATATCGTCTCACCCTCGTTATCCTCTTGAATCAACTCAATCTCATCATTCAATCATATTATCTCATTCTCATTATCCTCTATACTCATTATAGAATTTATAGAAGTTTGAAACGTTAAGAAAACATCTTAGAGGAATAAAATTCATTTCAAATCATAGAAAATAGTTATCGAATCTCAAATAGGGGTTACAGAAGTGAAACAGCCGAGTGAAATGGGCAAAACAGTTAAAATAAATATTTTCAGCAAAACAGGATAGTCATGCGTACGCATGCCTTCCGCGTACACATAAGTTGAAAATTTGGAAAAGTCACATACGCGGACCACCTTCGCGTATGCAGACTACCTTCGCGTACGCGAGATTGCTGAACAGAAATCTTTCCTCGCGTACGCAAGCAACTTCTGCATACGCATGCGTCAAGACTTGATGGTGCTGTGTATGCGAGCCATCTCTGCGTATGCATGAATATAGCTTTTCAGAAAAGCTGATATGTTGCAAAAAACTTAATTTTTCATATCCATTTTTAAACTTTCATAACTTCCTCTACAAAATTTTGTTTTTTCCTCATCTTTATATGGTTTTAAAGGTCTTTTAACAAGCTTTAATTTAAGAAAATTTTCACTCAATTTCAAATCCCAAGCGCCAAGTTACGGCCTATCGAAGTTGGTTAAAAATTTGTTTTTACCAAATTCTCATAATCCGTCAATTTCATAAAATCTCAATTCAATTCAATCATAAACCATTCCAAAACCAGTTATACACATCCCAAATTCTCATTCATAAATTCTCAACCATTTCAAACGTAAATTTACCCATTCCATCAACATATTCATATCCATTAATAACACACACACACACACACACACACACACACACACACACACACACACACACACACACACACACACACACACACACACACACACACACACACACACACACACACACACATATATATCCAAACTATCTATCATTCAATAATCTAATCATCTCATTTTCATACAATAATTCACACTACTTACCTCAACTTACCACATATGAAATCCCTCATCCTATCACGGCCTCCGGCCCAATTTACATAATTTATGATATTCATACACCCTCGGCTCTCGATTAAAACTTCAACATACATACTCATTTTCATGCAACATAACACCAACATATATCACAATTATCCAATTGCAACAATATCACATAGCGCTTCTCAATTTCATGAAAAATTCATTATTTTCACTCTCAATTTCATGCCAAAACACATCAACTAACTCAACACTCATACTAACCATTATTCAAGCATACCAACAATCAATTTCATTCAACTTATCCTAGGACAAGTAACCAAGGTTTTCACATAACCTTACATAATGCCTACTCAAACCTACCACCCATACCTTAATGTTGCAAATTCAAGCTTCCAAACTCTCCTTTTCAAAATTTCACCAAACTAAGCTTCTAATTACTCAATTTAACACCATATTATATAATTTGGCACAATATTAAAAATTAAGATTTTCATAAATTAATAAACTAAGAGGGGACAAGGGTTCCTTATCTTTACTCACTAAAACTAGTGATGTATACCACCAAGAACATAAGCTAGGTGACCCCTATAACATTAAAATCACAAAAAATCCTCAATATCCAAACCAAAAATACAATTTCATCATTGAATGAGAAACTGGGGCTAGAATTTCAAGTTACTTGCCAAGTTATTTAGATAGAATTGAAGAGGAGGAAGTTAGGGTTTCATCCCTCTTTTTCTCTCATATCTCATTTTCGTGTGTAACACCAAATGGAGAGAATGATGCTGAACTTTCATTAAGTGTGGGTACATATATGTGTAGGCTTGGGCCCGGTATGGCCCAATTTCATTTCTTTAGTCCATTAGTCCAATTTTGGACCAAAACCTTTAAGATAAGCATTTTAATTAGTACTCTAAATATTTTTATTTTTTCAAATTATAAATATTAAATCTTTAATTCTTTTTTCGCTCTCATTTAATTTATTTATTAGTTATCAATTAATTACTTAGTATTTTGCGGAGTTTTTACATACTTCAAAGGACATTTTCGCCATTCTAGGAGCAAGGATCAAATGGTAATCTTGTCATGCTCAAGGATTTGATAACTAAAAGAATTATACTATGCCAACTAATGAGCGAATATTTTATACGCTTTTTGCCATCATTTTCATATAGTTTTTATTATGTTTTGTTTAAGTTTTATTATATTTTCATAGGTTTTAGTGCAAAATTCACATTTTTGGATTCTACTTTGAGTTGTTGCATTTTATGATGATTTCAGATAATTTCTGGCTAAAATTGAGGAGCTTTGGAAAAGTCTGAGTCAGAGACAGAGAAAGGACTGCAGATGCTGTCGAATTCTGACTTCCGTGCACTCGAAGGTGCCTTTTTGGAGCTACAGAAGTCCAAATGGTGTGCTCTTAATGGCATTGAAAAGCTAACATCCAGGACTTTCCAGCAATATATAATAGTCCATACTTTGCTCTGGAAATGAAGTTCCAAAATTGGCGTTCAACATCGGCACTTTACCCTCTTCCTGGCGTTAGACGCCCAAAAAGGAGTCCAAAGCTAGCGTTCAACACCCAAGAAGGATACTAGCTCGTGGAGTCACTCTTAGATCAGCCCAAACACTCTCTAAGTGGGCTCCAGAAGTGGATTTTCGCACTATCAACCTAATTTATCCTATTTCTGTAATCCTTAGTTACTAGATTAGTATATATAGGAGAAGATCACCCATGTTTATGATCTTCTACCTCATCTTTGCCCATTCAAACCTTTCATTACTTTTCTGTAAGCTATGAGTCACTAACCTCCTAGGTTAAGGTTAGGAGCTCTGCTGATTCTTATGGATTAATAATATCACTATTCTATTTCAATCTATGCTTGATTCCATTCTAAGATGTATCTTCATTCTTCATCCTAATGAATTGGGAGTGTAACTTGACCGTCATCCATATTCTACATGAATTCCTACGAGTCCTTGACGGGATAGTACTGAGCCACAAGCTTTATTATACATCTCTTAGATGGCTAATCCATGACTTCGTTGGGGACTTGGAGACATCAGTTCAGCCGAGGTGCGGGGCGATTAGGGCCTTTGTGGTATAGGCTAGAATCAATGGAGCAGCATTCTCTGATCCGGAAGATTCGACCTAGTCTGTGGCGCTTTGAGTAGGATCATCAAGGGAATGGACTGTTGGAGCTTTACCCCCGTTCAGATTGGATGACCACTGACCTGGTGTTTAATTTGAACCAGAGGAGATTAATGACCACTAACCCGGCGTTAGTCACTTACAGCCTGCCATGGAATGAATCATCAGAAGTTGAAGATTCAAATGTAATTCTATCTTTATTCTGTCTTTATGCGTTTTTCCACAACAACTATATTTTTTATCCTCTTAACTAAGATCTACAAGATAGTCATTGCTTGTTCAAACCAACAATCTCTGTGGGATCGACCCTCACTCACATGAGGTATTACTTGGACAACCCGGTGCACTTGCCGGTCTATCTATGCAAATATTGCGGAGTCAATTTCGTGCACTAGTACACGGAATCGTGATCTCAACACTTCTTCACAACTCCGTGCAGCTGACCAGCAAGTGCAATGGGTCGTCCAAGTAATAAACCTTACGTGAGTAAGGGTCGATCCCATGGAGATTGTCGGCTTGAAGCAAGCTATGGTCATCTTGTAAATCTCAGTCAGGCGGATTCAAATGGTTATGAGGTTTTGATAATTAAAATAGAAATAAAACATAAAATAAAATAAAGTTACTTATGTAATTTACTGGTGGAAATTTCAGATAAGCGTATGGAGATGCTTTGTTGCTTCTGAACCTCTTCTTTCCTATTGCCTTCATCCAACCATGCGTTACCTCCTTCCATGGCAAGCTGTATGATTCTCTCGGATGAAAACAAATCCATGTACGATCTCTGTACGGCTAATCAACTGTCGGATTTCTCGTCTCGGATGAAAAAATACAATGTACAGCTACCGCACGTCTAATCATCTGTCGGTTCCCGTTAGCGTCGGAATAGGACCATTGTCCTTTTGCACACTGTCACTGCGCCCAACATTCGCAAGTTTGAAACTCGTCACAGTCATCCCTTCCCAGATCCTACTCGGAATACCATAGACAAGGTTTAGACTTTTCGGATCTCAGGAATGCTGCTAATGGTTCTAGCCTATACCACGAAGGTTCTAATCTCAGATCCAGAGGCTCTGTTGTCAGGAGAGACGATGTGAATCGTTGATTAGAAACCCAAGAGAATATACTCCGACTGTCGTCCAATGACTACGTTGAACATCATGTAGACCGCTTGTGGTTGTCAGGCACGCGGATCTTGGCTAAGCGAGTAACGAAGATTGGATGATTGTTACGGGTCACTCCTTCATTCTGACTTAACTAAATTAAGTACGAGAGTATATCTTGGAGAAGAAGTAGGCGTGAATTGAATAGGAAAACAGTAGTAATTGCATTGATTCATGAAGAACAGCAGAGCTCCACACCTTAATCTATGGGGTGTAGAAACTCCACCGTAGAAAATACATAAGTGAAAAAGGTTTAGACATGGTCGTGAGGTCAGCCTCCAAACGTGAACAATGGTCTAAGGACTAAACGTCCAGAGATATCAATACAATAGTAAAAAGTGCTATTTATACTAAACTAGTAACTTAGGTTTATAGAAAATGAGTAACTAAGTGTAGATAGTGCAGAAATCCACTTCTGGGGCCCACTTGGTGTGTGCTTGGGCTGAGCCTTGAGCTTTACACGTGCATAGGCTATTCCTGGAGTTAAACACAAACTTTGGTGCCAGTTTGGGCGTTTTACGCCAAGATGTTTTAGGCTGACTTTGAACGCTAATTTGGGCCATCAAATCTCGGGAAAAGTATGCACTATTATATATTGATGGAAAGCCCAGAATGTCTACTTTCGAACGCAATTGAGAGCACGCCAATTGGGATTCTATGGCTCCATAAAATCCACTTCGAGTGCAGCAGGGTCAGAATTCAACAGCATCTGCAGTCCTTTTTCAGCCTCTGAATCAGATTTTTGCTCAGGTCCCTCAATTTCAGTCAGAAAATACCTAAAATCACAGAAAAATACACAAACTCATGGTAAAGTCCAGAAATATAATTTTTGCATAAAAACTAATAAAAATATAATAAAAAATAGCTAAAACATACTAAAAATTATGTAAAAATAATGCCAAAAAGGGTATAAATTATCCGCTTATCATGCACCACCAACCATAGAGATCAAGGAGATTAAAGAGAGTAAGAGTTCATCTCAAAAGCAATGGTCTTGACTTGGCGAAACTCATATATGAAGAAATACATCAATTTTTAGTCAAGGAAGAAAAGACAATGTCCATTGGACTAAATGAGAATATCAAGAAGCCCAATAGTTCTTTTCAAGTTTATTGGGAGGCACAAGCTTATTATTAAATTTGAAATTATTTAGTTAGATTTAAATTTGATTTGTTGTTAGGATTTGTTAAAAGATTTGATTTGGTTTTGATTTGTTTAGACTATCTTTAGGTGTTTAAAATTTAAATCAAACTTGATTGAATCTATGAAGATCAATCTGATTTAAATTAATTATCAAATTATAGGAGTTCAATATTTAAATCAAATTCTATCTAATCTAAAAAGATTAAATCTGATTTAAATTAGTTAGGATTAATTCTGGAGTCATTTTTAGTTTAATTTCAGATTTTATGCTTTATTCTAGAAAGATCTGACCCACGTTTAGATTGATCAATTAAGAAGTTTATTTAAGCAAGTTTGTGAATATTTTATACAATTTTTTATGAATAAATTTTGTGAATGCTTTTGTGCATATTTTTATGTGTATATTCAAGTGAAGTGAATGATTTGCTTTACTTGTTGCATGAAAAAATTGAAAGATCCAGCTTAAGGTAACTTTTAGCGTTAGTTCCTCTAGTTTCATTCATTTGATCTAGGTTGTCATTGATAAATTCTTTGAATATCTAGTAGAAAAAACTCTTCCGATAACCTAAGTTGCTAAGAACATGTTTTTTAGATGTCTAATAGAAAACTCTTATCTTTCTTATTATTTTCACTGTATCTTTTATTTCTCTCTTTTTTCCCTCTTATCAGTGGCTATAATTGAATTATTTTAGAGTAAAAACTGATGCTTAGTTTTAATTTACGGTTCTAATTTTATTTTTTTTAATTTTATTGATTTTTTTAAGGCAAATCTGATTATGGCTCCTTTTGTTGTTTTTTTTTTTTTTTGAAATTTTAAATTTTCAAAATCTTTTTGAATTTTTCATTATTTTCAGATCTTTGGAATAATTTTTTTTTAAAACAGATATATCCAATATCCGATGTAATTTGCAAAGGTGTAGATAATGAACACTACCAACTTTCTTCACTTTTTTGTTAGCATTAGCATTTATATATATATATATATTGTAATGCTTGTGATTCTAGATTTAGGCTCTTTATCAGAATCTTCACTATTTTTGAATTGTTTGTTTTTCTTAATTTGAGAAGGAATCACTCTAACGAGAAAGTCCAAAAATCTTTTCTCATTGTATCCGATTTATGAAAATCCTGTCTAATATAGTCTCAAAATTTAGACATAAACTTTTTAGCCAATATTTATCTGCTATATATGTTAATATATTTACAAAAACTAAGGATACTAACCACTAATTTTTTTAGGCAACCACTCCCCAGTTGCATGAATTGCTTTTTTAGTAAAAACCTATCACAATATTGTCTTATCCTATTGTGAATGCTATGATAGATATGATCCATTTATCGTCGCACTAAATGCAAGAAAAATTTCTTAATTGGATGTAATATCTTGAGAGTCTCAATCTAACCGGTGAGATGTGGTTAGACAAGCAATTTATGAATTTTTAAGCAAGGCAAGTTTTCTGTCATTTCCAGAAACATCCCCTTTTAGTGTTCAAAACACAAAATACAGGGCATGCTTGTTACATGCATTTTTCCTTGTCATTAGGAATTACTACCTTCTTTTGAATTGTGCAATTGAGTGGACAGATCTTATGCTAAGTTGCAATTATTCCATGGAGATACTTTTGGGAATTTAAGGGTGTATTTAGTATGCATTTTTATTTTCTGTTTTATTTTCAGTATTTTCTATTTTTTAGATTATGTTAAAGAAAAAGTGAAAACAGGATGTGAAAACAGAATTTTATTGTTTTCATTGTTTTTACTTTTTCTTTTTCAAAATTCAGAAAACAGAAAACACTGAAAATGAAACTAGAAAATGAAAACGCAAATCAACCACACCCTAAACCATCCAATTCAATCCAATGGTTAAAAGTACATTCTCCATAAACCTACAATTCTCTTATGAGATATGATTATGAATATGATACATAGAATCTCTTATAATGAACTTGCTGGTCCATCTTCCGATGGCGGCGTCAATTGAAAATCTTGGATAGCTACAAGTTTTGCTTTCCCACCATATTCTTCAGGAAGAACGTCTTCACCGACCTCTCTTATAAATGCCCTTTCCTCATTATCATTGCTAACGATTACAATCTGCATTAAACATGCAAAGCCCATGAACGTGAAGCTAATAATAACAAAATTTATGTTAGATTCATAGATAAGTAGTCCAACAAAATTGGTTAGCAGCTAGAAAGCCTTGCTCTTCATATGAGTAAAAAGCTTACTGTGGAAGCTTGTAAACAAATGTATCATTATCATATCATATATATTATTAGCAATTAATTACTCCAAAACAAACTAATATATACAAACCAATAATAAATATTCTTTCCTTATGCAACACTAAGTTTAAAATGGTTCAGTTTATTTATCAATGAAGCCTATTTTTTATCAGATTCATCATCAAACTTTGGAATATATACTCAAGGATGTAACCAGCGCGAGGTAAAAATTCTTGCAATTTATAATTTAATTTTTTGGAAATATATACTGCTTGTCCTAGTTTGAAGACCTGACTGATGCGGGATTCAAATCAGAGAAATACTTTTTTGTTCTATTCAACTCTTTGGTGGATTTAGAGGGATAGAAACAATGATCTCTTCAACCCTAATGATGGCTGGTGTGATAATAGTGGTTAGTATGATTCGGAGCTCAGCTAAGGAGATGCATACTATTTTTAATATGCACATTTCTTTATTTCCTCCTTCAGCTTTGTTTTCCTAGGTCCCCCCTTCTATAAACTCGGTGAAAGTGAATTGTGATGCTAGTCAAAATCCTCTTAGTGGAACAGCTAGTTTCGGTTGCCTTATACGCAACTCTGATGGGTGTTAGGTGAAAGATTGCTCTGGGAAACTAGAAAACGCTAGTGTTCTCCAGGCTGAGCTTCATGCTATTTGGAGAGGTTTAATCCTTGCTTGGGAATGTGGCTTTCACGATGTTCTTTTTGAGACAGATTGTTTGGAATTGGAAGACTAATATCACCTTAATTCAAAGATTAGCCAATCATGCAGCTGATCTTATGGCTAAACATGCGGTTTCAATTGCGAAGGAGTATGTGGAATGGCTCCAACTTTGGAATGAGCTTTATCATTTCATATGCTTTGATAGGAATCCGGCCAATTAACTTGACTTTTTTTTTTCCCTTTTTTCTTTCATTTGTAGATACCCAAAAAACTCCGCCTATGTTACACTTGCGGTACATAAACGGTCTCAAGCCCGGATAAAGGAGGAGGGTTGTATTAGGTCTTCGACAACCAACATAAAAATATAGTTGAATCCCCATGACATGTTGTTGTTGTTGTAGATACCCAAAAAAAAATCATAAGCTAGAGAAGCTTAGACACTGGTATTTTTAGCCAATGAGCTATAACTCAAACGGCATATGTCTCCCTTCTCAAATAGGAGGTCTCAGATTCGAGTCTCCCCTAATGTAACTTGACCAAAGAAAAAAAATAGTTGGAGATAAAACTAAAATTTAAGCACGCCAACAAATACGAAATAATGACTAGAAGGAAATTTTACGTCAGCCACAAGTTTCGCAAATTGTGAAATATTTTCCACACAAACATGACACAGCTATCACCACCAAGAAACCATTTCCATCTTACTCTCCTAAACCTCTACCTCTACCTTTCTTCTCTCACTATTTCTCACGTTTCCTCCCTCTCATATTCTATCATCCCCTCGTTCTTTCTGTTATGAAACAATTTCTCTCAAAAACTTAAACTTATAAGAAAAGACACCTGAATGGTTATATCTCTAACACGTCTCCTCACACAAGAGCCTCTTTGGAGTTTGCGTAAATTTTTGCATAGGCTTTCTTTTTTGTTATTGGTCTTGTGCTAAATTCTTTCTTTTGGGTTCAACAAGGATCGAACTTTAGACTTAGGTAATAATGCTCTAATACTATGCCATGAAACTACTTTTACCAAAAGCTTAAGCCGATAAAAAAAGGCACATGAATATTTATATCTCTAACACTCAGTCTCTCACTCTTTTCAATTCCATTCTCTCGTTACCTCAAAAACAAACACACATCCCCCCCCTCCCTCTTTCTCTCAACATACGAACACACAACAAGGGGGTTGTTATAAAGGGAAATAAAATAAAAGGGTAATTCATTTCATAGATGAACTAGTTGCATAAATAGCTAGGGCTATCTGCATTTAATTACTTCATGATCAATTTCTGTGCAATAATCATAATACTAAAGAATATTCTATTTTGAAATTAAATAAAGAATAACTTTTCTTCTTTGACATAGGTAATAGGTTTATTTGATTATGACTTTCTAACTTCTGTGACACATCTTTAAAGTATATAAAAAAGAACTTCCTTAAAACCTAACATTTCAATCGTTAGATAACTTTCAAATTTTTATTTAACATTTTATAGTTAAAGATTTTTTCTTGGTTTTCCAGTACAACTCACTCCAGATATAATACATGATTGTCTAAGTTAATATTTTACATATCAAATTCATGATAAGCCCGTAATTCCTAATTTATCAGTGAAAATAAAATCCATATTGATGGGTTCTGAATCTAAGTGGCATGAAGCAAATGAATTGCTACTGTTCAGTCGTATTAATTTTAAACCCAACACACATATAATTAAATATGTACCTTTTCTAGTGTTGCCTTCTCGAGAAAGCGAGAAACTAGTCTCCAAACGCTAACAAAAAACCACGGCATATGTAAGAGGTAGCACTTGTACAATCGTTCAGGGTAATAAGCCTGAAATTTAACCAAAAACCGTTAAAATGAAATGAGAATATAAGGGTCTGTCGTTTGATTGTATTTTTATTTAATTTATTTTTGTTATTTTTTGTGAAAAAAAAAATAAAAAGTTGGAAATAGAAAATAAGAAAGAAAATAGAATTTCATTGTTTTTCATTATTTTTGTTTCTTTTCTCCACAAAAATAAAATAAAAAAATATTAAAAATAAAAAGAAAAAACATTTTCTTAAACCTATCAATCCATGTCTTTACTAATCCAAAGAAATGTTGATATAGATTCAGGCATGACATGAGCTGAATGGTAACCCCACAAGCAAAAATTTTCTTAAAGAAAAGGATAAATTACTAAAATAGTTGAAAGTTCAAAATAATTCTAAAAGATACAAACGACAAATAAGTTCCTGAAAATTTAAAAAACGTGACAAAAATAACGAAAAAATATCTTTTTCCTTTTATAAGTGGTAGACTGAATTTTATATTTGGCAAATGACTTGCGCGTTTTATCTGAATTTTTGTGAGAACATTTGAATAAGTATTTTAAGGTGCATACAAAGACTTGGAGTAAAATTTGATCACTAGACATCTTGTCACAATTTTAAATCTTTCGAGAATTTGTTTCTCATTTGTATCCTTCGATGTTATTTTTATTAGCAATATGAAATTTTAAGTAACATTTTTTTTACTTTACCCAAAAAAAAATTCATAATCAAGAAAATGATGTCATAGGTTGGCTTTTTTTTTTTTTTTTTCTTGAGGGGTTGGCAAATATTTACATGCATGAAAGTTTCACAGAAAAAGATAAAGCTTACCTGTAAAAACTGAAATCCAGTGATTAATGCACGTGCATCTACGTTTTTATATGAAATATTCTGCAGATCAAGAATCCCAATCAACTTTTCGTTACCTATCTCCCTTCCTTTGAAACCACTGAAGACAAAAAGAAATAACTATTAATTTCTCAGTTTTACATGAAAGAGAGAATGGAGCAGAAGAATATAGTAGAGAATAGAAAAAGATAGAATAAAAGATGTATTAGAAAGTGTAAGGAATATGAAGAAAAGGAGGATATATATAAGTACTATTCAGAGGCTACTACTCTCCTTTCAGTTATGTCCAGTTTAATTTTCGAGATAAACACCTCTAATTCTCCTCTTATGTAAAATCTAATTCTCTCTCCTCTCTCCTCTAACCAAATGGCCACACATCACTATTCTACCAGTTTTGCAGATTTCGTTACAAATCTTTTCACCAAAATACCCTTACTTCTATTTTTCTCCCCTACATATATGAGGGACTGAGGTTACATAACATAAACCTTTATGGCCTGTTGTAAAGCCAAATAATTACACGATATTTTCGACATCCATTTTTATTGGTATATAACATGCAACAAGCATAAGCAATGTAAAAATTCTTCATTTTCTATGTTTATGCCTCTGAATAGTCATTTATCATGTTTAAACCAAACGGAACAGAGTAACAATCATCAGTTTATATAAAACAAGAGAAACTATTGAGGGTAATCCTAAAACAAGAGAAAGTTCCTGCAGATGGATTATTATTTGTTCCATTGATTAAAAAGAATCATTAGAAGGGAGTGAGAAAGCACAAAAGAGGTAAAGGAATCCTCCAAACAGAAAAAATATCATGTTCTTGCATTTGTATATTATATCAGATAAAGGATGTTAAAAATACTTAAAGAAACTAGGGGGTAACCAGGTGACGAAAGTGTAATCCTATGTGTGGTAAAAAAGAAATCACCTAAAACCTAGATATCCAAATATATTTTCCCACAGTTAAACCACTCTCTGTTAGGAGAGGATATCAAGAAGAAAAAGTAAGATTTACATGACACCTCCAAACAAAACAATAGTCGAAGTCCTTGAATGTAGGATATCAGTGAGATGAGTTAAATAGAATCAAGAAAATGCAGAAGAGACTAACTTAGTTACTTGTTGATCATGCAAAGTTTCTGAGAAATGTGGAATTTCTGAGAGTTGTTTTGAGGAACATAAAATAAAATAAAATAAAAATCGAAAAGTAGGATGTAAGTTGTTGCAAGACCATAAGTTTGGGAACATAAATTAGCATTAGCCTACTTACAATGGCGACAAAGTATCCATTGCATGAATTATGAGTTAGAAAACCTGTACCATACCATGTTTTGTATCAATGGAAAACTAGTTGCTTTACCATAGGTAAAAGCATCATGGCAGTAGTAAAATTAGAGTGTACCTTGCAATTGTCTTGTCCAGAAGATATACAACAAATTCTGAAACAGTAAACAGAACAGTAATCAGTTTGCTAATGTCAATATCAAGTAATTGTTTAAGAAAGGGGGTTTCAAGATAATTTATTATCTTATTCCTTTCAAGTTAAAAATTTCCTAAATTAGAGGATATGTTTATTTTAAATGAAAATTTTACTTTCCTTTTCCTTTCTCTCAAAAACTCTCCTTCCCAAAAATATGTCCTATAAAATTTTACCTTGGCAGTGGCTCCAAATCATTCAAGTTTAAACGTTTACTTTTCTTCTTTTTCTTTTTGTGGCTTCATTATTTGGGAGCTGGTTTAGGAGATGAGAATTTAATTGAGACGAGAGAAAGATCAAACGGTAGATGGAAAAGATATCTTCCTAACCAACCTTCAGGGCCCCCACATATATAAATGATTAATTTATTATTACCTACCTTCAAGAACAAAAGTTTGAGCCATTGATTAAAGTAGCTAACTACATGTTCCTGGATCACGTTCTACATTAGCAAAGTCAATTTCAGTAACTCTCATCAGATGGTAATAATTACAAACTTACGAAAAAAAATATTTTAAAGTGAGGAAATTAGTAAAGTGATAAAGTAAGGAATTAATTACCATTAAATTTATAATTTATATTACGTCTAAGTTCCACTATTTTATTAATTTAAGGGTGATTAGGTTCTTACTTTCTCAGTTTATCAACTTTCTCACTTTAGAATAGCTTAATCCCAAAAAAGCATGGCTCTTTTTAACTTCTGGGTATAGCTATCTTTTTCTTGTTCTTTGAATTCATAATATGCCAAGTAAAAGCATCTAATTTTCAATTTTAATAATGATTTTATAAAATGAAAAGAACACAAATAAGATGAAGAAAAAGAAATAAAGAAAACACTAAGGAAACCATTAAGATAATGTAATTTGTGAACGCAATTGACCTTAACCGAATTTGGCTTTAAGCTAACAGAATAATGAAGTTTGATCCACATATATCAAAAGAAAAAGTCAAAGAAAGTGAACCCAAATAACTTGGAAACTCTTTCTTGGCGAATATTCCCCCATGAAAGTGAACCATGGAACTAACAATTAAAGAATCAAAAGTTCGAGGACCACACAATAACTAAGTGATAATAACTTTAAGAGAGAGGAAAAAAATCAAGACATTAAAAAAAATAAATAAGTAACAACCATGATGAACAAGTACTGCAATTTGAATAAGTGAGGTAGTGAATTATTACTTTTGAACTGGATCTGATCCTTGGCAGGGAAATGGTTTCTTGTGAGGACAATCATGACAGGGTATTTACCATGAGACAAGCCCTGCAAATAGATCTTTCTAGCTTCCAACTCATCTGGAACTTCGGATTCTGGAATGGATCCATTAGGAACCATGGCTGTCCTCCATTTCCGCCATTGCACAAACATCTTTGCAGCTTTATCCTCATCCATTGAGCGAGCAATCAAGAACCTCATCAGCGTGGTGTCACTATACCCCTGAAAGAAAGAAACAGATCACAATAATAATCATAATCATAGAGTAGATATAGTGGAATTTGGAACACATAGCAAGTGCATTCAAGAAGAGTAAAGATAAAACAAAACGCCCTGGACAGTTCAAAAATTCCTAATGAGTCTCAAACATTCAAGTGACTGGTCTAAGCGGTCCTGACTACTAGTTTACTTCGAGCAGGACCGGAAGAACTACCTCTGCAGTAGAGCCATGCTTCTCAACAGATTTCCTCATCTCGGTCAGTTCAATATCTATTTTCTCATCCATTTGGGGCTCCATCAAATGACCCAAAACTGACACCAGAACCAGTTTTCGGAGGAAGATGATGATGAAAAGAAGGGGAGGAGAAAGAAAGAAAGAAACGAAGATGCGTTGACAAAACGGCAGAGAAATCAGGCAAGAGAGAAAAGGGGAGTATGTGGAATTGGCATATGAAAGTGACTACTGCCAAATGTGGAAAGGGGCTGATACGGGAAAGTTGAACAATAGAAGCTCCATACTGCTATGAAGTGGCAGAATGGAGTTGCCTACTTGAAACGAAACATGTGAAGTTGAAGAGTGTACACATGGGGGTTGACGTCAAACTTTTTGAATTTTCGGTTTGGCAAAAAGGTAAAAGGCGCCGTGGAGATATAAGAGCAACTCTTACTCTTGCGGGGAATTATCAGATGGTGGCTTCTCACGTTAGAAAGGGATCTTGGGTAGATGAACATGGTTTTGAAAGCACGATTATTTTTTTTAAAAAAATATTTATTTTTACATCTAGTTATTATAGACTTGATGATAATATTTTGTTAAGATACAATAAAATTAATAAATTTTTTAACTGTTAGGCTATACATTCATGTAATTTTTCATCCAAGTCCATTCAAGTTGATCCAATACTAAAAAAGTCCAATCTAATTAAATAAAACGTGAATTCCACGCGCCCCAAACTTCCGAAACGTTAACATTCATTCGCGCCTTGAATATGAAACAACGTTCTTTCTTTAACCTTGAAATCATTACTGGAGAACTTCGAATCTCTCTCAAAATCACTCAAAGCTCGATTGTTTTCTCTGTCGAAACTGGTTCTACTCAGGAATCGCGAGAAGATTTCGAAAGAAATAAGAAAAAACAAACGAAAACAAGAACAGATACTACGAAAGGTATGACAAAAACTACTGTTCATTTAAAATCTTGCAATCTCGCGTTTCTCCTAGTTGCATTTTAAGTTTACTGGATTGAGTTGCTTCGTTTAGTAGATCAACTTATTCTGATTTTTTTTTTTTTTTGCATAACTAGGACATAGGAATGGAAATGTGTTATTATTTACATTCAGTTCAGTGAAGTTGGTCATTTTGATTCACTTGATTGTTAGCGTATTTACTTGAGTTCTTTTGTATGCAGAAAAATACTTTTCTTGCTGATTGAATGTTTATCATATTTTATTAAGAACATGAATGGTGTTCGGTTCAGTTGAGTTGGTCATTTTCATTCATTTGATTGTTAAGTGTTCAGTTGTGTCCTTTTGCATGCAGAAATATTTTTCTTGATGATTGAATATTTATCGAGTTTTATTCAGAACATGAATGGTGTTCGGTTCAGTGGAGCTGATCATTTTCATTCACTTGATTGTTAGTGTCTTCAGTTGGGTCCTTTGGTATGCAGAAATATTTTTCTTGTTGATTGAATGTTTATCATATTTTATTCAAAACATGAATGGTGTTTAGTTCAGTAGAATTGGCCATTTTCATTCACTTGATTGTTAGTGTGTTAAGTAGGGTCCTTTTGCATGCAGAAATATTTTTCTTGATGATTGAATGTTTATCGAGTTTTATTCAGAACATGAATGAATTTTAGTTCAGTGGAGTTGGTAATTTTTATTCACTTGATTGTTAGTGTGTTCAGTTGGGTTATTTTGCATGCAGAAATATTTTTCTTGATAATTGAATGTTTATCACCTTTTATTCAAAATATGAATGGTGTTTGGTTCAGTGGAGTTGATCATTTTCATTCACTTGATTGTCAGTGTCTTCAGTTGGGTCCTTTTGCATGCAGAAATGATTTTCTTGATGATTGAATGTTTATCACATTTTATTCAAAACATGAATGGTGTTCAATCCAGTGAATGTTTATCACCTTTTATTCAAAATATGAATGGTGTTCGGTTCAGCGGAATTGATCATTTTCATTCACTTGATTATTAATGTCTTCAGTTGGCTCTTTTTGCATGCAAAAATGATTTTCTTGATGATTGAATTTTTATCACATTTTATTCAAAACATGAATGGTGTTCAGTTTAATGGAGTTGCTAATTTTGATTCACTTGATTGTTAGTGTGTTCAGTTAGGTTCTTTTGCATGCAGAAATGCTTTTCTAGCTGTTTCAATGTTTATCAAATTTTATTCAGTACATCAAGGGAGTTCGGTTCAGTGGGCTTGGACATTTTCATTCACTTGATTAAAATATGCATGCTTGTGCTTGTCGGTATATTGAGTGAAGTATTGACCAAATTTTTTTGTCCTTACAGCAAAAATGAAGAAGACAATGGTAAGAAAGAAGGAGAACCACGCTATAACGTAAGCATATGTACACATTAAATATATTTATCGCTTTCATTCGAATAAACTCTATTTTGTATTATAAATATATCATGACCTGTTTCGAAACCTTGCAGAAAACTCACGATTGCAGATGCTAGACAAAGGCAATAGCAACCGTGTTCAAGGCAATGAGTCAGGAAAAGAAAAATATTATTGAAGAAATGGGATTCGGTGCATTGGCACATGTCCCAGAAATGAACGTCTCCCACAGCCTCTTGAGAGAGTTGATTGATTGCTACGATGACTATAACAGATGCCTGAACACTCTCCATAGGAAAATATATATAACACCTGACAAGGTAGCACTTGCGCTGGACATAAATCACGACAGTAATATACTTTCCACCTTGCGCTTATTTTGATTCATTGCTTGCTTTATTTTCGCTTCATTTGTGTACAAAAATAAAACTAAGCCTATGACTGGTTAAAATATTGTAGGGGATCGTTTTCCTGAAAAAGTTGAGTACGGTAGTCTGAATGAGGCAGACAAGCAGATAATTGACTGCTTCAAATGTGTTACGTTGGCATTTTTGACAAAATTTGTCCTCGATACGAGTGTTGAAAGGGAGGAGAACCGGTAGAAATTCCGGAGGGCTTTTATCGTTTTCGTCAGAAATGCTTCTTGCTGCCAACGACGATAAGCACAGCCTCCCCAATCCATAAACCGCTGCCCTTCGTGTGGACAACATCTGACAGTGGGATTCGGCAATTCATGTCCTGAGCTTCTTGAGGAAGAGGATTGAAAACAAGAGAAAGGGAAAGAAACAGTCCGTTGACGGCTGTGTGTTTATTTCGATGCTGATTTATTTCCATGAATCCAACTTCCCTCGCTTGGATGCAGCTGATGCTCTCGGGCCACCGTGGGTGGCCCGCTAGACACGGAAGATGATGCTCAACTGGATTTCTCAGGAAGCAACTGATATAATGGTAAATTAAACAAAAATTTCCCTTGAAATTTTGGTTCAGATGCTTCTAAAATACTCTGCTAACTAAATAAGCTTGTGTTTTAGGGACTTCTGTACAGAGCACAATTAAGGGAGGAAAAGACAAAAGAAAACATTTTTTTCTGAAGGGGGATGAGAAGGGAAAGCGGAAGAAAGAAAAAAAAGAAGATTGTTGTTATGGATTCATCTTCAGAAGAAGACCGTTTTTCTTAATCCGAATCCGAATCTGAATCCGTGAAAACACCACCAGCCAAAAGAACAAGACAACAGAGGCTGGTGAAAAAATAAAAGATTGTTCTGCGGATTTGAAAACAACAAGTGAATTTGAAAGCAGTCCCACGGATTCAGAAGGAACAAGTGAATCGGAAAGCTAGTAAGTTTGATATTCATTTGGTTTCGTTTCGCTTGTATTTGGTTAAAATTGTTCTTATACGCTTGTTCTTATGTATTGCAGAGAAGAAGAAGAACTTGATGAAACAAGGACAAAGAAAAGAAAATAACCACAGAAGGTGGTTAAAAAAGAAAGCAAAAAACGGAAGCCTGTGCCGACGGATTCAGAGAGCACAAGCGAATCTAAAAAATAGCAAGTTTGGGAATTGATAATTTTCGGTTCATTTCTGTGATTGTATAATGTTCATCTGGTTTAGTTTGTCTTTTCTTTGCTGAAAATTGTTTGTGTGTGCTTGTTAAGTAAATTACAGTTGTGATATTATTCTCCGGTATAAATTCGATGTGTTTGCATGTGTTGCAGAGAAAAAGAAATGAAAAAAACTCCAACAGTGAAAAGAAAACAACTGAAGAAGGGTGCAAAAAAACAAAGCAAATCAAGCAAGCTTGTTCTGACAGATTCAGAAAGCAAAACTGAATCTAAAAGGGAGTAAGTTTCTAAAATCATATCTTAGGTTAATTGATACTTTTATTTTAGCTTCATTGATACTTATTTGATGAATTTTCATAAGTGAACGGGTAAGGGTCAGCATTGCCAAAAGAAGAAGAGAGGCGTTGCAGCTGTTAAAAGAAAAGAGAGCAAAGAGAAGAAATGATGGAGCTCAGACAACAAACGTTGCTCCAGATCGCTTTGACTCGACAGAGGCGCAAAATGATTTATCCGAGATGTAAGATTTGGTTTCTTATATCAAGTTCTTTTTCTTTGTTTGCTAACTTTTCCTAAAACCTCTTCTAATTTCTCTGGATTAACTGAGTAATATTTACTTATTTTGCTTAGATTGCCGACTGTAAAGCTGGGCAGCAAACCTCTCTTACAGACTCAGACGAGCTCCACACCATCTGTAAATTTCCCGATCAATACCAGGTAAATTCGTCTATTCCAGGCTTTAAATTCAGTTCATCAGATTACTAAAATGAATTTCAGGTGTTTCTACACCTCTACTTTTAATATTGGTTGCTGACTTTAATTTGGTATCCCTTTTATTAGGAAAAATATCCCAGAAACCCCGGCAAAAGTTTTTAGAAGAAAGAAAATCTATCAAAAATAGAGTTTACAAACTCCATCTGTGTAAGTTAAAAATATTTATGTTGGTCTTTCAGATTTAGGTAATAATTTTTGTTTAATTAATCACACGGAAGTGGTGTTTAAATGTCAGTAGCACTAGACCTGATCCTGACCTACAAATCATTGAGGTTCGAGAAGAAACTCGTTCTCAACCTCTGGATATGTTAGTTTTTCAATGTGCATATTTCGGTTTCTCGGTACCTATTCTAATCATTCACCATTTACTTCTTCCTTGTTTACATTCCTTAGATTTCCTATTGTGTGTCTCTTCCGAATTCTCTTAAGGAAGAGCTAATAAAAGATCACTTTACATATGTCCCTTTCGAAATTCAAACACAAGAAACTTCTGTTAATGAGTAAGTTGCATATAAAATTATTTTTATTAGTTTTTATGGTATAGAATAATAATTTGGGGTCATTATTAAACTATTTTCCGTTTAATGCAGCAGCCCTCCAGAATCGCAACAGCAGCCATGTGAAGAAGCACCGGCACGACAATCAGAACAAGAAGCACCTGTCGATGTGTAAGTTCTATTGCATGTTCAAAACTGGATAATTTTGGTTCATTATATGCTTTACTTGTGGATCATTTGAATCTAGAAATCAATTCCATGTGTTCTTATATTGGACTCTCTTCTGTTTGTTATAGCTGCCCTCAGGAACCCAAAAATCAGGCCAGTGAAGAATCTTTCCCGACAGAGACAGAGCTAGAACCACCGTTGAATGTGTAAGTTTTAATTAATATTATTTTTATAATCTTTCTTTTTATATGATATTGCTTTTTCATTGTTCCTTTAAGTTGTAATTAGAGTTCTTTTTCTTAGTTTTAATGGTACATGATAATAATTCTGGGTCGTTATTGAACTCTTTTCTGTTTGATGCAATAGCCCTCCCGAGGAACAATAGCAACCGTGCCAAGAAGCTCCAGTGGCACGGCAATTGGAAGAAGAAGCACATCCTGATTTGTAAGTTTTCTACTTGTTCAAATTTGGATAATTTTGATTCATTACATGGTTTAATTGTGGTTCAGTTGAATCCAAAAATCAATTATTCTCTTCTGTTTGTTACAGCTGCACTCCGGAACCCGAAAAGCAGGCCGCACGAGGGATCTTTCCTAACGAAGATGGAGCCAGAACCTCCGTTGAATATGTAAGTTTTAATTAATATCATTTTTTATTAGCTTTCGTGTTATATGATATTGCTTTTTCATTATTGCCTAAAACTTTACTATGTCATCTTGCAGTGTTGCTCGTCCTTCTTTGTGAGAACATGATGCACCTTCATTCGACCTTGGCATAAGTCCCCTTACATCTCAACCAACTCTCCCGACCTCTCAGCCGACAGTGACACAGCTTGAAATCCTGGCAGAGGAGGTGGTAGATGCTGGGGTAGCGACGGCATTGAAATTTGTTGACGCAACAAGTGCCAAGCCGAGCTTCATAACCGCTGAAGTGTACTCACCCTCGTCCGAATTGAATGACCACTGACCCTGGCATTTGATAAGGATCAGAGGAGATTAAATTGCTAAGGAATTAAGGTTTAATCACTTATAGTTTTCCATTAAATGAATCATTCATTGTTAAAATAGTTAGCAAGAAGTATTAATCCAGAAAGATAAACATCTCTGAGACCTTAATTGTTTTCTTATATTGATTTTACACCAACATTTAATTGTTTTTCTTTATTATATTGTTTTATGCGCCTACAACAACAACAACAACAACTCTCTTTTCGCCTGACTAAGTCCAGCAAGATAACCATTGCTTGCTAAATCGAACAATCCTCGTGGGATCGACCCTCACTCACCTGAGGTATTACTTGGACGACCCGGTGCACTTCCGGTGAAGTTGTGCAAGTTCTAATTTCGCACACCACTTTACCAGCAGATTTTGTAATGAATTCATCAAGCAAAAGATTTACCGTCGGATTCTGGTTTCCGACGGTAATAGTTGGAGGGAAAAGCAAAATAATTGGTGCCATGATTACCATCAGCTTTACAAGGGAATAAATCCAATGGTAACCTTGATTAGTGAAACGTTGCATTTTGGCCAACCGCAAAACTTTATCGGCGGATTTATCCGCCGTTAAATCTGACGGTAAGTGTGTCGTTGTAACCTAACTATCAAAAGTAACGCTTCCGGCTGCGCCACTCTGATAGCTCGGATATTATGACGACTCTCATACTATTTAATACTAAAATATGAGCATGTTTAAACTTTAAATCGCAATACCGCTCCAAAATACTTTTGTTATGTAACGTACATCCATGCATATAATACAACTTACAAAAAAACTCACAAAAAGTACATATATATATATTAAATAACTTTACAAGCTTTAACCAATACAATTCCTATCCCTCTTACAGAATGTATAAAGATAAAGGTGAGGGAACAATAAATAATAACTAAGGTGATGCGTGAGCATCTTTTCTATCTTTTCCTAGTGAATTTGCATTTAAATTGTTGAGTTTAAATAAGAATTAATTATCTTTTAGCCACTATGGCTGCTACTTTGAGTCTTGTACAATTCTATTTATTTTAGGTAGCATTTGGTTAGATTTGATGGAGCTTCCGCAGAAAAAGAGAAGAAGGCCATATAAGTCAGGAATGGCTTAGAAAATGGAGAGGAAGCTTGCACAATTGAAATTAGCACAAGAATTAAAGGAGATGACAGTGAGGAGCGACGCGCGCACGTACCTGACGCGTACGCGTGAAAAGCAAAGTTGCACAGTGACGCGTGCGCGTACATGACGCGTACGCATGACACGCGAAGAAGACCATCGACGCGTACGCGTGACAAGCGCGAAGTGCAGAAAACGCTGATTCCTATTAATTCTGATTTAAACTTTATTTTTTATTTTAAAATAGGAACATATATTATTTGGTTTTAGAAAATAGATTTTAAATTAATTAGGATTAGATATAAAAGAAAAAAAGAAACTTCTCTTCTGGGGGGATCCCAACAAAATTCCAATTAGTTAACTTTTCATTCCACCTCAACCCAAATTTACAATTCTTATTTTCTCTCTGAACCATGAGCAACTAAACCTCCACTGTTAAGGTTAGGAGCTCTGTCTATTGTATGGATTGATACTATTATTTTTCTATTTTAATTCATGTACTGATTTATAATTTAAGAATTGTTTTCGTTCTTTATCTTATGAATTTGGGTGGAACGGAAGTATGACCCTCTTTCTAATTGAGTTCTTGTATAACTTAGAAAAGCTCTTTACTTGAACAACAGCTTGAAAACATATTCTCCTAAATTTCTAATTATCTGGACTTAACGGGATACGTGACATATAATCTTCTTATATTTGGGTAATTAGGATTTTTGTGGCATATAACTAGAATGGAACTTTACCCTCTAATTGGAATTAAGTGGCCAAGAAATTGGCAGTTGATGAATTTTAGAGGAGACTAGAAAGGTCTAAGGAATTAGGGTCTAGTCATATATAGTTTGCCATGAATTAAATCTTGCTTGATTAAAATAAATTAATAAGAAAAGTCAATCCGGAAAATAGATAACTCTGAAACCTTAACTGTTTCTCCATACTTTATTCCCAACTTATTTACTTGCCTGTCTTCAGATATTCTGAGTTTACTGTTTAATGCTTTCGAAATCTCAAACACTATTTTCTGCTTGTCTAACTAAGTAAATTAATCAACCATTGTTACTTAGTTCCTCAATCCTCGTGGGATCGACCCTCACTCACCTGAGGTATTACTTGGTACGACTCGGTGCACTTGCCGGTTAGTTTGTGGTTATAAATTACCGCACCAAGTTTTTGGCGCCGTTGCCAGAGATTGATAGTGATTAACAACTATTCGTTGTTTGATTGCTTAGATTAGGCGTTTTAGTTTTAATTTTATTTAAATTTTGCTTAGTATTTTCGAAAAAAAATTTAAATAAATAAATAGCACTAATATTTTTCCTTAATTTCTGAAATTAAGTTTGGTGTCACCTAGTTAATTTCATTTTAATTTTCTTGTTTATTTTCGCTGTTAATTTTCAAAATTTTTTTGTCTAATTCTACCTATAATTTTCGAAATTTATTTATTTATTTTATTTAGTATTTTTATTTTATTATTTTACACAGGTTACCTCATAGGGACTTCTCTTCACTCTGACGTAGAGAATCCCATCTTTTCTTGTCTTCTGTTTGTTTATGCACAGGAACAGAGACAAAGAACATCTCTTAGACTTTGATCCTGAACCTGAAAGGACTCTCAGGCGACGTTTGCAAGAAGCAAGACTTTACAATGCTGCAGAATCCACTATGGATCCTAACAATGCTGTTAATGCCAATGTAGCCAATCCGAATGGGAATGAGGAACAAAGGAGAGTGCTTGGCTCTTACTCTGCTCCTACTGTAGATCTTTATGGAAAAAGCATTGTGGTGCCTCCTATAGTTGCGAACAACTTTGAGTTGAAGCCACAATTGGTCACCCTGGTGAAACAAAACTGCCAGTATCATGGTCTTCTCCATGAAGACCCAAATCAATTTATTTCTAATTTTCTGCAGATTTGTGATAATGTGAAGACAAATGGAGTGAACCCAGAGGTGTACAAACTCATGCTCTTCCCGTTTGCTCTGAGGGATGGAGCAAAGCTATGGCTAGATTCTCAACCCAAGGAGAGTTTGGATACTTGGGACAAGGTTGTTACTGAGTTTTTTACTAAGTTTTTTCCACCAAAGAAGCTGACTAAGCTTAGGGTGGAGGTTCAGACCTTCAGGCAAAAGGATGTTGAAACTCTTTATGAAGCTTGGGAGAGGTACAAGCTACTGACTAGGCAATGCCCGCCGGACATGTTCTCCAAATGGACCCAACTAGATATCTTTTATGAAGGCTTGGGTGAAATGTCCAAGATGTGCTTAGATAATTCTGTAGGTGGTTCATTGCACAAGAAGAAGACACCAGAGGAGACTATTGAGTTGATTGAATTGGTTGCTAGCAACCAATATTTATACTCATCTAACAGGAATCCTGTGAACTTTGAGGCTCCTCAGAAGAAGGGTGTTATGGAAGTAGAAGCTCTTAATGCTATTCATGCTCAGAACAAGCTTATGTCTCAGCAAATAAATCTACTTACTCAACAGATGGGTGGAATGCAAGTCTCAGCTATCAACACCCAAAATCCACCTCAAGAGATCTCTTATGACATGACAGGTAATTGTGTGCAAAATGATAATTATGATTATGCTCAATTCTCTTCTGAACAGGTCAATTACATGGGGAGTGGTCCTAGAAATCCCAACAATGATCCATATTCTAAGACATACAATCAGGGGTAGAAAAATCACCCAAATTTTGGATGGAGGGACCAACCTCAGAGACCTTAGAATTTCAGCAATAATTCTCAGGGTGGCTTCCAACAGAACAATCACAATAACCGCCAATTTCAGTCGCACCAACAACAACCACCTCAGCAGGAAAATTTTAAATCCCAAGAAGATTCTAATTGGGAGATGATGAGGAGTTTTATGCAGGAAACCAGAGCCTCCATTAGAAACTTAGAGGTGCAAATGGGCCAATTAAGCAAGCAAATACCTGAGAGGTCTGCAAGTACATTTCCAGGTGATACAGTGGTGAACCCAAGAGAAGATTGCAAGGTTATTCAATTGAGAAGCGGTAAAACAGCTGGCTCTAAGACAAAGGCCAATGAAGAGCTAGTTGAAAAGGAAGCTCTAGAGGAGAAGAAGGAAGAAGTGGAGCGCGCCCCTCCAAAGCGTGCAGACAACCCGTTCCCTGACTCTCTTGACACTTATCCTACATTGCCAAAGGCTCCTGAATACAAGCCAAAAATGCCATATCCTCAGAGGCTTCAGAAGACTTCCAAAGAAAAGCAGTTCTCTAAATTTTTAGATGTCTTCAAGAAGCTACAGATCAACATTCTTTTTGCAGAGGCTCTGGAGCAAATGCCTCTTTATGCTAAATTTATGAAAGAATTGTTGACTAACAAGAGGAATTAGAAGGAGCAAGAAATCGTGCTGTTAACTAAGGAATGCAGTGCTATTATTCAACATAAACTTCCTAAGAAAATGCAGGATCCAGGGAGCTTTGTGATTCCTTGCACCATTGGAGATGTCACTATTCAGAGAGCTTTATGTGATCTTGGAGCTAGCATCAATCTCATGCCACTTTCAATGATGAAAAAGCTTCAAATTGAGGAGGTAAAACCCACTCGTATTTCTCTTCAGCTTGCTGATCTTTCTATTAAATTACATGTGGATGTTGTTGAGGATTTACTTGTGAAAGTAGGACCATTTATTTTTCCTGCTGATTTTGTTATATTAGACATGGAAGAGGATGTAAAATCCTCTATTATTCTTGGTAGACCTTTTTTAGCTACAGGAAGAGCTCTTATTGATGTGCAAAAGGGTGAATTAACCTTGAGGGTAAATGAAGAATAGGTGGTCCTTAATGTTTTTGAAGCTCCCAAGCACCTTATGATTCTGAAGGGTGTATGAGAATTGATGTTGTTGAACCACTTGTTCAAGAAGTACTAGAAGCTGAGGTACTTGATGACATTCTGGATCCTATTTCTGAGTATGAATTAGTTGAAGTTGATGATTCACCACCCCAGAAGGCTACGGTTCACACGCCTAAAGCAGAGGAGGAAGCCCCCAGCTTGAGCTCAAAGATTTACCTCCTTCTCTGAAATATGTGTTCTTGGGTGAAAATGATTCCTATCCAGTGAAAATTAAGATAGATAAGGAAAAATTGAGTTACCTCCCAATAAGCGCTTCTTTATTGTCTTTAGCTGGACCTTGCTGAGCTTTTAATCTAGCCTCAGCCTTGAGCATTCTTGCTCAATATTGCCTTCAAGATAATGCTTGATTCTCTGTCCATTAACAATGAACTTCTTATCAGAATCAATGTCTTGAAGCTCCACATAGCCATATGGTGACACACTTGTAATCACATATGGTCCCCTCCACCGGGATTTCAGTTTCCCAGGGAATAGCCTGAACCTAGAGTTAAACAACAGAACTTTCTGTCTTGGTTCAAAGACTCTAGATGACAGCTTTCTGTCATGCCACCTTTTTGCTTTCTCTTTGTAAAGCTTGGCATTTTCGAAAGCAGTGAGTCTGAATTCCTCTAGCTCATTCAGCTGGAGCAATCTTTTTTCTCCAGCTAATTTGGCATCAAAGTTTAGGAATCTGGTTGCCCAGTATGCCTTATGCTCCAGTTCCATGGGTAGATGACAGGCCTTACCATACACAAGGTGGTATGGAGAGGTCCCTATAGGAGTCTTGAATGCTGTTCTGTAAGCCCACAGAGCATCATCCAAGCTTCTCGCCCAATCCTTTCTATGGGTACTTACAGTCCGTTCCAGGATTCTTTTTATTTCTCTATTAGAGACTTCAGCTTGCCCATTTGTCTGTGGATGATACGGAGTTGCCACCTTGTGACTAATTCCATACCGGACCATAGCAGAGTAAAGCTGTTTGTTGCAGAAGTGAGTACCCCCATCACTAATTAGTGCTCTAGGGACACCAAACCTGCTGAAGATATGTTTCTGGAGGAACTTCAGCACTGTCTTAGTATCATTAGTGGGTGTGGCAATGGCCTCTACCCATTTGGATACATAGTCGACTGCCACCAGAATATAAGTGTTTGAGTATGATGGTGGGAAAGGCCCCATAAAGTCAATACCCCATACGTCAAACAACTCAATCTCTAAGATTCCTTGCTTAGGCATGGCGTAATTGTGAGGCAGATTACCAGCTCTCTGGCACTTGTCACAGTTACGCACAAACTCTCGCGAGTCTTTATAGAGAGTGGGCCAGTAGAAGCCACATTGGATGACTTTTGTGGCTGTTCGCTCACCTCCGAAATGTCCTCCATATTGTGATCCATGACAATGCCATAGGATCTTCTGTGCTTCTTCTCTAGGCACACACCTATGGATTATTCCGTCTGCACATCTCTTAAAGAGATATGGTTCATCCCACAGGTAGTACTTTGCATCAGTAATTAATTTTTTCTTTTGTTGCTTGCTGTACTCCTTGGGTATGAATCTTGCAGCTTTATAGTTTGCAATGTCTGCAAACCATGGTGTTTCCTGGATGGCAAACAGTTGCTCATCCAGAAAGGTTTCAGAGATCTCAATAGAGGGGAAGGACGTTCCTTCTACTAGCTCTATCTGGGACAGATGATCAGCCACTTGGTTCTCTGTCCCTTTTCTGTCTCTTATTTCTATAACAAACTCTTGCAGAAGCAACACCCATCTTATGAGCCTAGGTTTTGAATCCTGCTTTGTGAGTAGATATTTAAGAGCAGCATGGTCAGTATACACAATCTCTTTTGATCCTACTAAGTATGATCTAAACTTGTCAATGGCATAAACCACTGCAAGTAATTCTTTTTCTGTGGTTGTGTAATTTTTCTGGGCATCATTTAAAACGCGGCTAGCATAATAAATGACATGGTCACTGGCATCACACATTAGTTCAAATGGTAATGTCCAGTCTGGTGCAGAAATAACTGGTGCTGTGACCAGCTTAGCTTTCAGAGTTTCAAACGCCTGCAGACACTCTGTGTCAAACACAAATGGCGTGTCAGCAGCTAGCAGATTGCTCAGAGGTTTTGCAATTTTTAAAAAATCCGTCATAAACCTCCTATAAAATCCTGCATGCCCCAGAAAGCTTCTGATTGCCTTAACATTGGCAGGTGGTGGTAATTTTTCAATTACCTCTACCTTAGCTTGATCCTCCTCTATTCCCTTGTTCGAAATCTTGTGCCCAAGGATAATCCCTTCAGTCACCATAAAGTGACATTTTCCCAGTTTAAAACCAGGTTAGTCTCTTGGTATCTTTTCAGAACCAGCGTCAGGTGATCAAGACAGGAGCTGAATGAGTCTCCATATACTGAGAAGTCATCCATGAAGACTTCCAGAAATTTTTCCACCATATCAGAGAAAATAGAGAGCATGCATCTCTGAAAGGTTGCAGGTGCATTACACAGCCCAAATGGCATCCTTCTGTAAGCAAATACTCCAGATGGACATGTGAATGCTGTTTTCTCTTGATCCTGGGGATCTACTGCAATTTGGTTGTAGCCTGAATAGCCATCCAAAAAGTAGTAATAATCATGACCTGCTAGTCTTTCTAGCATCTGGTCTATGAATGGTAAAGGAAAATGATCCTTTCTGGTGGCTGTATTGAGCCTTCTATAGTCAATACACATGCAGCACCCTGTAACTGTTCGTGTAGGAACCAGTTCATTTTTTTTTATTATGAACCACTGTCATGCCTCCCTTTATGGGGACAACTTGGACAGGGCTCACCTAGGGGCTATCAGAAATAGGATAAATAATCCCAGCCTCCAGTAACTTGGTGACCTCTTTCTGCACCACTTCCTTCATGGCTGGCTTTAGCTGCCTCTGTGGTTGAACCACTGGCTTAGCATCGTCCTCCAATGTTTCGAGTTCGAATTTCACTCCTAATTTTAGAAAAAAAATTGAAAGAGAAAAATAAATGTGGAAATTATAAATAGTTTTATATAGTGGATAAATTTGGGAGTAGATCTTTTTTAATAAAAAAAAAACTAAATGATATTAATTATGATCTCTTATTTTTTATTACTCTTAGGATCTTGTGCATGCATCTTGCTGGGCTGATGCCCTTAAGGTCACTTATGGACCACCCAAGAGCTGTCTTGTGTGTCCTTAGCACTTGAAGTAGCGCTTCCTCTTCTAGGGGATTTAAAACAGAGCTTATGATCACCGGAAAAGTGTCACCTTCTCCCAGAAATGCATATTTCAGGGATGGTGGTAATGGTTTGAGCTCGGGTTTAGGAGGTTGTTCCTCTTCCTAAGGAAGTTTCAGAGGCTCTTTCAATTCCTCTGAATCCTCCAGATCAGGCTGAACATCTTTAAAGATGTCTTCTAGCTCTGATTCGAGACTCTCAGCCATGTTGATCTCCTCTACCAAAGAGTCAACAAGATCAACTTTCATGCAGTCTTTTGGTGTGTCTGGATGCTGCATGGCTTTGACAGCATTCAATTTAAACTCATCCTCATTGAGAGTAGCACTCTTGTGCTCCTCCATTTCCAGCACTACAAAGTCAGTGGGAAAGGCGAATGGCCCAACCTTGACAATCATGTCTTCAATCACGCCTAATGGGTATTTAATGGAGCCATCAGCAAGTTGGAGACATATCCTGGTTGGTTTGACTTCTTCAGTTAAACCAAGCTTTCTGATAGTGGATGCAGGTATTAGGTTGATGCTTGCCCCAAGATCACATAAAGCTGTCTTGGTGCAATCACCCTCTAATATGCATGGTATCATAAAGCTCCCGGGATCCTTAAGCTTTTCTGGGAAGCTTTTCAGAATGACTGCACTGCATTCCTCAGTGAGGAGAACTCTTTCAGTTTCTCTCCAATCCTTTTTATGACTCAAGATCTCTTTCATGAACTTGGCATAAGAGGGTATTTGCTCAAGTGCCTCTGCAAACAGAATCTTTATTTCAAGAGTCCTGAGATAGTCTGCAAAGCGAGCAAATTGCTTATCCTGCTCCTCTTGGCGGAGTTTTTGAGGATAAGGCATCTTGGCTTTGTATTCCTCAACCTTGGTTGCTGCAGGTTTATTTTCTACAGAGGTGGTTGGAAAAACCTTCTTAGAGGGGTTGCTATCAGCACTTGTGTGTGTCTGATCCCTCACTGGCGTTTGAACGCCAGAACTGAGCTTCCATTGGGCGTTTGACGCCAGCTCCTTACCTGTTTCTGGCGTTTAAACGCTAGAACTGCGTGTAGGTTGGGCGTTTAATGCCAACTTTGCATCCTTTTCTGGCGTTTGAACGCCAGAGTTATTCCTCTCTGGGCTCTTACTGTCCTCATAGGGATTTTGGATAATATTTTGCTCATCCTCTGTCGGTTGTTCTTTTCTTGGCTTTCTGCTGCTCTGAAGTGAGGTATTTAATGTTTTCCCACTTCTTAATTGAACTGTCTGGCACTCTTCTGTTATCTGCTTTGATAACTGCTATTTTGTCTGATTCAATTGTGCTTCCATATTTTTATTAGCATTTTTATTGTCTTTTAGCATCTCCTTGAATTCTGCTAGCTATTTTGTTAGAAAACACAATTGTTGATTGAGTTCAGCAACTTGTTCTGGAGGACCAAGTTCAGTAGACACTGCTTTGGCTTCTTCTTTTATGGAGGACCCACTACTTATGTACAAATGCTGATTTCTAGCAACTATATCAATAAGCTCTTGAGCCTCTTCAATAGTTTTTCTCATGTGTATAGATCTACCAGCTGAGTAGTCTAGAGATATCTGAGCTCTTTCTGTAAGCCCATAGTAGAAGATGTCTAATTGTACCCACTCTGAAAACATTTCAGAGGGGCATTTCCTTAGCATCTCTCTGTACCTCTCCCAGGCGTTATAAAGGGATTCATCATCCTCTTGTTTAAAGCCTTGGATGTCCAGCCTTAGCTGTGTCATCTTTTTTGGAGGGAAATATTGATTCAGGAATTTGTCTGATAACTGTTTCCATGTTCTTATGCTTGCTGTGGGTTGGTTATTTAACCACCTATTAGCTTGATCTTTTACAGCAAATAAAAACAGCAACAGTCTGTATACATCCTGATCTACCTCCTTGTCACGCACTGTGTCAGCAATTTACAAGAACTGCGCCAGAAACTCAGTAGGTTCTTCCTGTGGAAGACCGGAATACTGGCAATTTTGCTGCACCATGACAATGAGCTGAGGATTTAGCTCTAAATTGCTTGCTTTGATGGGAGGTATACAGATGTTACTCCCATATGCAGCAGTAATGGGGTTTGTATATGACCCCAGAGTCCTTCTGGACTGTTCATTTCCACTTAGGTCCATGATGGAGAAAGGGAGATGATGCAGATTGCAAATAAAATATTTTTTTTGAAAACCGAAATTAAAATAAAATAAAATAAATGAAAAATTGACTATAATTTCAAAAATTAGAAGAAAAAGAAATAAAAAAAATTGAAAACTAAATTAATTAATTAAAAAGATTTGAAAAATATGTGGGTGAGGATTTTCAAAAAAAAATGAAGTGGGAGAAATTTGTTAGGAAGTTTTGAAAAAGATATGTCTTAAAATTAAAGATACTTGTAAGAAAATAAAATAAAATAAAATAAAAAGATTTGATTTTAAGATTTGAGATTAGAAAAGATAAGATAAGCTGGGTAAGAGAAGATAAGGAATTTAAATTAAAAAGTTTTGAAATTTGAAATTTGAAAATTGAATTTTGAATTTTCGAAAAAGTCAACAATATAAGATAAGGATTTGAAAAAGATTTAAATTTTGAAAAGATTTGATTTTTAAATTTGAAAATTAGATTTTGAATTTTAAATTTTGAAATTTGAATTTTGAAATTTTGGAAGTTGAAATTTGAAATTTGAAATAAGATAAGATAAAATTTTGAAAAAGATATGATTTTTTTTTTTTTAAATTTGAATTTTGAAATTTTTAAAACTAAGATAAGATAAAATAGAAATTTAAAAATAAAAATCTGAATTTTTTTTGAAAAAATTTCGAAATATTTGCTCAAAAATAGTTAGAGAAGATATTTTTTTGATTTTTGAATTTTATGATGAAAAAGAAAAACATACAAAAGACAAACAACTTAAAATTTTTAGATCTAATACTCCTTGTTTTCGAAAATTTTGGAGGAAAAACACCAAGGAACGCCAAACTTAAAAATTTTAAGATCAAAACACAAGGAAGACTCAAGAACACTTTGAAGACCCATAAGAACAACAAGAACATAAAGAAAGAACACCAAACTTAAAATTTTTAGAAAACCAAAATAAAATTTTTGAAAACTAAAGAAAAGTTAACAGGAGAACACCAAACTTAAAGTTTGGCACAAGATTTATTCAAAGAAAAATTATTTTTGAAAAAGTTTTAAAAAGAAGATAGCAAATTACCGAGAACATAAGCACAACGCTCTAGCCAATTGAGCTATAAATTTAACGTGTTTTAATAAGGTATTTAATAAATAATTTTTTTTTTGAAAACTGATATTTTGAAAAAGCACAAGAAAAACAAGAAAAGACACAGAACAAGAAAACTAAAGATCAAACAAGAAAAATTGACAAGAACAACTTGAAGATCAAGGAAGAACAAAGAATATGCAATTCAAAAATTGAAAGACAAAGAAAAGCATGCAATTGACACCAAACTTAAAACATGACACTAAACTCACAGAAAAACTAAAAATTGATAAAGAAAAATAATTTTTTTGAAAAATTTTTTGAAAAGAAAATAAAAGACTCAGACCCAAAAGACAAAATTTTCCTAATCTAAGCAACAAGATGAACAGTCAGTTGTCCAAACTCGAACAATCCCCGGCAACAGCGCCAAAAACTTGGTGCACGAATTGTAAATCACACTTTCCACAACTCGTACCACTAACCAGCAAGTGCACTAGGTCGTCCAAGTAATACCTTACGTGAGTAAGGGTCGAATCCCACGAAGATTGTTGGCTTGAAGCAATCTATGGCTATCTTGTAATTCTTAGTCAGGATATCAATTACAATTATCAGTTTGGATTGCGAAAAATAAAAGAGCATGAATTAAATACTTGTTATGCAATAATGGAGAATATGTTGGAGTTTTGGAGATGCTTTGTCTTCTGAATCTCTGCTTTTCCCCTGTCTTCTTCTTCACGCACGCAAGGTTCCCCCTATGGCAAGCTGTGTGTTGGTGGATCACCGTTGTCAATGGCTACCATCCGTCCTCTCAGTAAAAATGGTCCAGGTGCGCTGTCACCGCACGGCTAATCATCTGTCGGTTCTCACTCATGCTGGAATAGGATCCATTGATCCTTTTGCGTCTGTCACTACGCCCAACCCTTGTGAGTTTGAAGCTCGTCACAGTCATTCAATCCCTGAATCCTACTCGGAATACCACAGACAAGGTTTAGACTTTCCGGATTCTCAAGAATGCTGCCAATGGATTCTAGCTTATACCACGAAGATTCTGATTAAGGAATCCAAGAGATATTCATTCAATCGAAGGTAGAACGGAGGTGGTTGTCAGTCACGCGTTCATAGGTTGAGAATGGTGATGAATGTCACGGATCATCACATCCATCATATTGAAGTGCAAAGAACATCTTAGATAGAAACAAGCGTGTTTGAATAGAAAACATAAATAATTGCATTAATTCATCGAGACACAGCAGAACTCCTCACCCCCAACAATGGAGTTTAGAGACTCATGCCGTCAAGGAGTACCAAGTTCAGATCTAAAAATGTCATGAGGTGCAAAATAAATCTCTAAAAGTTGTTTAGATACTAAACTAGTGACCTAGGTTTACAGAAAATGAGTAAACTAAGATAGATAGTGCAAAAATCTACTTCTGGGGCCCACTTGGTGGGTGCTGGGACTGAGACTTGAGCTTTACACATGCCTAGGCTGTTTCTAGAGTTAAACACCAGGTTGTTACCTGTTTCTGGCGTTTAACTCCAACTTGTAACCTGTTTCTGGCGTTTAACGCCAGAATGCAACATGGAACTGGCGTTGAACGCCAGTTTACGTCGTCTATCCTTGAGCAAAGTATGGACTATTATATATTGCTGGAAAGCCCTGGATGTCTACTTTTCAACGCAATTGAGAGCGCGCCAATTGGAATCTTGTATCTCCAAAAAATCCATTCCGAGTGCAGGGAGGTCAGAATCCGATGGCATCAGCAATCCTTTTTCAGCCTGAATCAGATTTTTGCTCAGCTCCCTCAATTTCAGCCAGAAAATACTTGAAATTACAGAAAAATACACAAACTGATAGTAAAGTCTAGAAATGTGATTTTTATTTAAAAACTAATAAAAATATAATAAAAAGTGACTAAAACATATTAAAACTACCTAAAAACAATGCCAAAAAGCATATAAATTATCCGCTCATCATGTCCCAAGGACACTCATTAGTGATGGAGGAAGTCACTTCTGTAACAGACAGCTGGACTCTCTGCTGTAGAGATATGGAGTCCGTCATAAAGTGGCAACCCTCTATCACCCTCAGACAAGTGGACAGGTTGAAGTTTCCAACAGGGAACTTAAGAGGATTCTAGAGAAGACCGTCAGTGTTTCAAGAAAGGACTGGTCTAGGAAATTTGATGATACTCTCTGGGCATACCGAACAGCGTACAAGACTCCTATTGGCATGTCCCCTTATCAGCTGGTCTATGGCAAAGCCTGTCACTTGCCAGTTGAGCTGGAGCATAAAGCTTACTGGGCAATCAGGTATCTGAATCTTGATTCAGAAGCTGCAGGAATTAAGCGAATGCTTCAGTTAAATGAGCTTGATGAATTCAGATATTCAGCCTATGAGAATGCCAAGCTCTATAAGGAGAGAACCAAGTTATTGCATGACAAGAAGATTGCCATCAGAGTCTTTGAGCCAGGACAGATAGTGTTTCTGTATAATTCAAGGCTCAAACTCTTTCCCGAGAAGCTGAAATCCCGGTGGTTAGGACCATTTGTGGTCACCAGAGCTTCACCATATGGTCATATGAAAATACAGGAAGAGAATTCTGACAGAAAATTTACAGTGAATTGCCAGAGGTTGAAGCACTATCTGGGAGGCGAGATTGATCGCCAGAGGTCCGCTCATCTGCTGAATTAGCAGAACTGACCGTCAAGCTAGTGACGTTAAAGAAGCGCTTGTCGGGAGGCAACTCAATAATTTCGTATCCTTAGCTATTTTTTGTAGTAGTAGTTTTCTTACTTATTTGATTTTTATTGAGTTTTTACTGTTTTTCTGATCATGCAGCTATTTTATAACAGGAACCGAACACTTCAGGCGACATAATTCAAAAAAAATGAGCACATGACGTGCAAGCGTCGCTGACGCGTACGCGTCATATGTGTGTGCGTGAAAAATAAAAGTGAACAGAGAGTTGAGCAGGAGTGGCACTGGAACTATGCTTTCCGAACAAACAACCCACGTGTACGCGTACCTCACGTGTGCACGTCATTTGCGCTTTTAGCCACCCACATGTGCGCATCCCTGACGCGTACGCGTGTCCCTGAAAATTGGCGTCAATGAGTGTTTGGGCAGAGAGTTCTGATGGCTTGGGGCTGGAAGTGTGCTAGAGGCACAAACTTGATCACGCGTACGCGTCCCTGACGCGTGCGCGTCCTTTCCACAAATGGACATCCACGCGTACGCGTGCATGACGCGCACGCGTAATATGAAAATTTTGGTTCCCAGGCCACGCGAACAGAGAGTTGTGCGTGTGCGCGGCCGCCTTCGCGCAATTCGCACAAATCCAGGGCACACGTACACGTGCCAGACGCTTACGCATCACTATCAAAATCGGGCGACCCACGCGTACGCGTCGCCTGCGCCGCACACCTCCACTAGTGCACCGTCCATATTTATTTTTCATTCTCTCCCCCTCCCAAATCCTAATTCTCTCTTGTTCTTTTATCCTTTTATTCTTCTTTCATCATAATATTTGTTTTTTTTTTTTGTTTTCAGTTTTCTTTGCTTGAGGACAAGCAAACTTTTAAGTTTGGCGTTGTCGCTTCACTTAAGGCTTTTTTATTTATTTTAATAGCACCAAAGGGAGATGAATGTTCTTCATGGAGGAATGAGATGGCCACCAGCATAACTGAGGTGGTTGAATTCCTTTCATTTTATATTCCTTCCCGCTCTTACTGTGTTATGTTCCGGTTTTTCTGCTATTTTGTCTTATTTATTGTATGATCCTTTATTAGATAAATTTCTAGGTTTTAGTTTAGTTCTGTTATTTTCAAAAATTTCTGTTAGTTGCTTTAATTCTGAAAGGTGTCTCACGTATTGCTCACTGAGCTTGAAATCAAAAAGAAAGAAGAAAAGATGTAGTGCATGAGAAATTGAGTTTAATTTTTAGAATAATCTCATTTATTCAAATGTGGTGGTATTTTTTGTGACTCTGAATGCATGACATGAACAGTGGATTTTTGAATTTGAATCAAAGAATGTTGATGTACAAGGAACAGGAATTTAGAGAACTATTATGAAGTCTCTGCAATAAGTAAAGTTTAATCCTTGAAGCAAAAGAAACAGCAAAAAAAAGCAAGGTCCAAGGCTCTGAGCATCAATGACTAGGGAGGTCAGACATGATTAAAAGCTGAAAGAGTTGTTTCCCTAGTCACATGCTTGTGGTGTTCTTGTGTCAAATAATCCTTGAGACAAAAAATTTAGAGTCAAGATCAATTGCAATTAGCAGAGTATGCCAAAGGCTTTGAGCACTACTGTCTGGGAGTAACTGAAAGAAAAATCAGAACTTAAAGAGAGTTCCCCAGTTAAGTGCTTGTGGTGTTTCTGTGTCAAGTAAAGCTTGAGATAAAACATTTAAAGTCACGGCTAGGCTCAAGGTGCAAAGCACCAAAGAAAAGAGAATCAAAGAAAAATTGTTGTGTTCAAGGGTTAAATTGAGTTATAAAAGATCAGAGAATTCATAATATTATTCGAATTCTAATTCCGAATGACACTGACATTCCTCTTATTCAAATGAGAGTGAGATGCCAAAACTATTCAGGCTTGCAGTTGTAAACCCTACTATAAGAAGAGACATGAGCTTAATCGAACTCACACTCTCATGCAAATTCACATCCTAAGCCTATATCAATTTGGTTGCTTGAGGACAAGCAACAATTCAAGTTTGATGTTGTGATGCGTGAGCATCTTTCCTATCTTTTCCTAGTGAATTTGCATTTAAATTGTTGAGTTTAATCAAGAATTAATTATCTTTTAGCTACTATGGATGCTACTTTGAGTCTTGTACAATTCTATTTATTTTAGGTAGCATTTGGTTGGATTTGATGGAGCTTCCGCAGAAAAAGAGAAGAAGGCTATATAAGTCAGGAATGGCTTAGAGAATGGAGAGGAAGCTTGCACAATTGAAATCAGCACAAGAGTTAAAGGAGATGACAGCGAGAAGCAACGCGCGCGCGTACCTGACGCGTACGCGTGACACGCGAAGAAGACCATCGACGCGTACGCGTGACTGACGCGTACGCGTGACAAGCGCGAAGTGCAGAAAACGCTGATTCCTATTAATTCTGATTTAAACATTATTTTTTATTTTAAAATAGGAAAAGATATTATTTAGTTTTAGAAAATAGATTTTAAATTAATTAGGATTAGATATAAAAGAAAAAAAGAAACTTCTCTTCTGGGGGGATCCCAACAGAATTCCAATTAGTTAACTTTTCATTCCACCTCAGCCCAAATTTACAATCCTTATTTTCTCTCTGAACCATGAGCAACTAAACCTCCACTGTTAAGGTTAGGAGCTCTGTCTATTGTATGGATTCATACTATTATTTTTCTATTTTAATTCATGTACTGATTTATAATTTAAGAATTGTTTTCGTTCTTTATCTTATGAATTTGGGTGGAACAGAAGTATGACCCTCTTTCTAATTGAGTTCTTGTATAACTTGGAAAAGCTCTTTACTTGAACAACAGCTTGAAAACATATTCTCCTAAATTTCTAATTATCTGGACTTAACGGGATACGTGACATATAATCCTCTTATATTTGAGTAATTAGAATTTTTGTGGCATATAACTAGAATGGAACTTTACCCTCTAATTGGAATTAAGTGACCAAGGAATTGGCGGTTGATGAATTTTAGAGGAGACTAGAAAGGTCTAAGGAATTAGGATCTAGTCATATATAGTTTTCCATGAATTAAATCTTGCATGATTAAAATAAATTAATAAGAAAAGTCAATCCAGAAAATAGATAACTCTGAAACCTTAACTGTTTCTCCATACCTTATTCCCAACTTATTTACTTGCCTGTCTTCAGATATTCTGAGTTTTCTGTTTAATACTTTCGAAATCTCAAACACTATTTTCTACTTGTCTAAGTAAATTAATCAACCATTGTTGCTTAGTCCCTCAATCCTCGTGGGATCGACCCTCACTCACCTGAGGTATTACTTGGTACGACCCAGTGCACTTGCCGGTTAGTTTGTAGTTATAAATTACCGCACCATAAGGCAATACAGAGCATCTCAACAACAACTAAGAGAACTCTTCCTGAAAAGGGAAATTTGTAGGGGGGTGAGAACATCATCCTCGAAAGGGTTCTCAGTAGAGGATTTTTGGGAATTACTGTAATAGGATACGCGAGATAAAATTATTTCAGTGATCAATAACTGCCTTATGCATCTTTTCAAAAGCAAAGGTTTACCACCAAGAAAATCTGAAACTTTTTCTGAAAGAGAAAACTGTTCACTAAAAATAAAATTCAAAAGCCTTTCAAAAGGTTTATCTATGCTGAACCAAATTTGCCTCTCATACTTTTCCAAACCAGAAATATCGACCAGACATGGCCTCCAGCCCACCTCATGATCAACCACGGCTCTAGGCCCAAATAACCCAAACAACAACCAATCACCACGGTCCAACAGAGTCTCAGTCGCAAACACAATTAGGAAAGTTCAAGCACAAGCAAACAGTTACAGCAAGTAAAACAATTAGCAGTTAATCACAAGTAATCACAAAGGCAAACCAAGTACAATATGCACATCCAAACAATGTCACATAGATGCATATGATGCATGCCTGTCCTAGTGGCTGATGATATCATATGTCGGTTATAGAGCCAACCCGACAAGTCCTGGTAGCTAACCATTGGACTATCCCTCTGTCGTGCATCCCCAACTCGAGTTATACTCAACATAAATCATAATCTCATATATATCCAACACCCTTACTGGTGTATATTTACGGGGGCGAGCTCATCCGAGACTTTTACAGTGCCCAGCCTCACTTACGACATAGGGTCAGTAGAGTATCAAGTCTCAACTTGGAGCACATGGTGGCTAGCTATTGCTACTACCCAGGGAAAATTGTATCTCAGATAGTTGGAAGTGCAAAATCACAATATCAATAACTCAGCATATATGCATTTATTCTCAGCCATAATTCAACATTCATTTCAGCCATCCGACTTAAATTCATGGCTCATAGCCAGCCATCCGGCTCATAACATATTCCGCAATCAGCCAAAATTCATTATCATACACAGCCATTCATGCTCATAACAAAATAACACTTCCACCATCCAACATCATCAAATTCATAAAATCAACATTCAAGCCATAAATCACTTTTTCTGAATTCACTTCACTTTAAAATCAAATTTTAGGTCTTTTCAGCCTTGGCTTTAAAGTTTTCATTTCTCAAATCATCTCAAGCTCATAAGCCCCTTTTACTTAAAGTAAGTTCCCCTTTTAAAAACAAAGTCATTCTCGGCATCATATTTCCAAAATTCCAAAAACCAGGCCAAATTAAAGATCTCCCTTAAAGGATTCAAAATCATTTATCCTAATATAGGATTCGATAATAAAATTTCTCAGCTGAATCTCAAGACTTTAGGGAAGGGCAACCTATCTCAAGTTCTTAAAATTCATTGGAATTCTTAAAATCATAGATCCTTGTTTAAGCAAATAAAGACAGAGTTTATTATAAAACCGGATCATATAAGGTCACAAGTCCCAGCCCAATCCAAAGTCAATTCATTTGAAACGGAACCGATTCATTTAAATCAAAACCACTTTCAGGTTCCTCCTTAAACCAATCCTCTGACTTCTTCCAAAATGTCGCAAACGCAATTATTCAGTCAAAGTCCAATTTCCTTTAAAATCACTAAAAGCTCCTTTGAACGAAACCTTTAAGTCTAACCAAAGGCAAAAGCCCTTTTTATATTAAAACCAATATTAGAACATAATACTTTCCTTCGGTGATTCAAATGGTAAAATAGTTCATTTCCAAATAAATCAAACTCGAGACATATGGTTTACTTAAATAAATTAAGCTCCAAACATAAATATTTTCTTAATAAATCAAATAATACGATTTTCCAAATCCAAACCTTTCTAAATAACTTTTCAAACAAAGTCTAGGAGTTTATAGAAATTTTGGCAGCACCTCCCCTAAAACTTGGACTTTGCCACCCGGTTCGGATCTCAACGAAACCGTTCCACAATCCTTTTCAACAGTGCAAAATCCAAAATCAGTTCAAAAGCAAGCTAAATCCAACAGTCATCTCATTTTCATATCTCAAAGAAACCGTTTCAAAATCAAATCATTATCAACTAATTAAACTCATTTCCAAAATCTTAAAGGAACAGTTCAGCAACAATTCATTTATCAAAACCAAATAGCAAACCAGGCTGAATCCAAAAGTGTATTCTATTTTTCACATTATCAAGAAAATCAACTCAACTCAAATCAATTCCCAACGGATTAAACTCGATCTCAAATCTTTAAAAGAATCAACTTCCAAAAGCATTCCGTTTCACAAAGCCGCACAACAATCCAGTCAAACAAATGTTCATAATCATTTAAGACAACCAAACAATACATAAGACCGATACAATCACCAAATATACATTGTCTCACATCAGTATCTATATGTAATAATTCCAATATATAAAACATAGTTTTCAGAAAATAGCCCCTAGCTCGATTCGTCGAACACATAAACCAAACGCGTCACAGAAACCCTCTCTCAACCCGAAATTACCGGCCGCTTGCATCACAGCTTTGTTCACTTTCGCAGCAGCAGAAACAACCCTTACGCGTAACATGTGGCTCCGATAACTTAATCCTAGAAAACATTAATATTGCGAAACCTTAAAACACATAACGGGATATGAACGCGGAAGGTCTCAAGACAGAGATACTTACTGTACTGGGATACTGACTGAACCAAAGGACAGAAGCTTCAACAGTGGTCCCGATAGCCACAGAACTGCCCTCGGCAGCCAGAATCACTATGACTCAGCCTGCTCTGTTAGTAGTTTCCGGGACCTGTTCCCATGGCAGCAACCGTGACAAGGTTAAACGCCTCCTCTCCTCTCTAATTTGGGATTCCAGTAGCAGTAGAAATCTCCAAACAGGGCCAGCAACTACCTCCAATAATAGCAGCGGCAAAGTAACTTACTATAACCATTTTATTCAATACAAATAGTTTCAGCAACACGCTTCTAGATAGAAACGAATTGGTGGAACAAGGGAGAATCGGAAACAGGGTCAAGCTTACCAAAATAGTAGCGGTTCTAATGGTTCAAAACGGAGCCCGAGCAACAGCAACAGCAACTCCAGTAGTGGAGATGCAGCAGCTTTGAATGACAAGCACGGCGGCGGAGGACATCAGCAGTGAGAGGCAGTGGAGGATCTGCGGCGGTGGAGGCACGGCCGCACGGGCAGGAACCCCTCCCGTCGATCCCTCTCTCTCTCCTCAAGCTTCCTTCCGTTCAGATCTTACCGGCGGTGGCCATAGGAGCTCGGCAACAAAGGCGGCGGCATGGACGGCCGGAAGACGTGACGGCATCTTCTCCTCACCAGCAGCAAACCCTCGGCGGCGACAATGGCGAGGTGGCTGAGCTTGTGAACGATGGCGGCGCAGAGGCGGTTTCTTCCTCTCCCATGTGTGCCAGTTCCTCCCGTTAGTCTCTCTCTTCGCGATCGCAAGGATGACGGCGGCGGGGTGAGGACCGGCGAGCTGCTCCCTGCCCGGTGCCCTTCCTCCCTCCAGATCCCCTTCTCCCTTTCCCCCTTTTCGTTTTCTTCCTTTCTTCCTCAGAGAACTGGGTGTGTGTGTGCTGCGCAGGGAAGGCTGAGGAAAGGGTTGGGCTGCGTAGCGTGAAGGGGATAGGGAAGGGAATGAGTTTAACAAAATTAGCATTAGGGGCATTTTAGTAATTTCAAACAAAAGTAGGGCTAATATGATAATTAGAGATAAATTTTAATCCAACAATGGTAATGTCTAAAAATATTATTTGTTCATCAATTTCACAAATTATTTCTAATAAAATATTCAAATCCAAAAATTAGAAATAATATACTTAACTTCTTTATTTTTCAAAATAGCAGTATTAATATTTAAAATATTAATTATTTAGTCCAAAACATATAAAATCATTGTTATTTCACAACTACCAACTTTATAATTTGAATATAGAAAATAACTCAATAATTATAAAATTGGATAATAAATCTTAATTTATTTCAAATTCAATTAATCGAAACTAGCTTTAATTTTCCTTTAATAAAGAAATTTCTGAAATTAAAGCTACAAAAATACTGAATTTGAAATTAGCTTATGATAGTCCTTTTTCAAAAGTTCTGGGTCTTACAGTCCTAAATTCAAACCGCGAACCTTTTTTTCCCTCATTTCAAATTACTCTCTCTAACCCTCTCCCCTTTCCCTCAACGTTTCCTCTGGCAGCCTCCTCCGATGGCCCTCTCTCATCATTCAAACCGAATCGCTGGTGCTGGTGTTGTTTCTGCAGGTGCTATTACCTCTGTCTCTACTGTCGTTGCTTGCTGTTGCTTGTCACTTCTGCTGTTGCTGCTGCTGTTGCCGCTGCTTCTGCCATCGATGCTCGCCACTACTATTGCCGCCGCCTTTGTCGTCGTTACTCGCTGCTGTTCCCTCCAGGTAGCACCCCCTTCTCCCACTTCTTAAATTTGGTTCTAGCTTGGTATTGGGTGATCATTGATGAGAATATATTCTAAATTGATTCTAAATTGAAAGTTGAAAATAGATTTGAAATTGTGTTATTTGTTGTGTTGTTTGTTGTGTTGTTCTAAATTTGAACTAATTAGGTACACAACTAATTAGTTAACAATGTAAATCATATAATGCCTAATATAACTTAAATTTAGAGACAAATACATATTTACAATATTAGCTTGAAAAAGGTCAAGTAATTTACGCAAACTAGAATTTAAAGGTTTGATTTGAATTTATAAAAGTATGTAAAGTAATAGGTTATAGATAATATTTAATCTCATCAATTTAAGAGTCGAGTTTGAAAGAGAACATCATTAATATTTAAGTGAATTGTTCATTGGATAGAGTTTTTTGCGCAATCTAATTATAGATGAAACTCTGCCAAAATTAAAAAAAATCTAAATATAATTGAAGTTTATAGATTACTTCAAATAACTTTTTAGTAAACTACTATTCTTAAGTTTTTCATTAATAGGTTTGCGCCAAACAACAATGCATGTACACAAGAGTGTACTAATGTCATCAAGCTGATGTACGACCATCCATGGCCAAGTTACAAGAAGATCCCAGATGAGACTAGAGAGCGATGGTTTCAGAAGTGGGCGGTAAAAACTCAACATATTCAAACCTTAGTTAGTTTATATATTCTATTTTATTTAATTATGTTTAATTTCAATTAACTCGTGCTAAATGTTCTTTCTGCAGGAAAAATTTATATGGGACAAGACTCACGATCTCATGATTAGAAAGATCTTCGACCATCGGATGGTATGTTGGAGGATGTATGTGAGCACCGCGACCACTTCACCATTTGGTTCCGCCCGGACATTAAGAAGGCACTGTACGTCTATTGGGAGACTGATGAGGGGTTCAAGCGTCATGGTCTTATGAACAGGGCTAACAAGGTATCGGCAAGGTCATCAAAGTATACCGGTGGGTCAGCGACTTTCATAAAGACAAAGGCCAGGCTAGTAAGTAACTTGTTTCATTTAGTTATTAATTTCGTTTAGTATCAATATAATGTCATTATTACTTGACTTAACATGTAGTTTCAATATATGTAGTGTAATTTGTTGGATCGTGATGCGACGATGGTGGAAACCTTCAAGTATACTCACACATTGAAGTAGAACAAGGGGAAATTTGCTGATCAGCGGCCGCAGATCATTATGTGAGTAAACATCATGTGACATACCATTTTTAAATTAACTGCAACCCTAATCTTAAAATGTGTTATATAGGAGTTCTACACAGAGATTGGAGGCCTCAACCCAACAATCTCAGTGTACTAGAGACGACGGCAAAAAATTCGCTGCATCAGCCGTCGATCTTCAGATGGATTGGGGCGAGGCCGCTTCTGAGCCGTACAAAAATTGTGTCTTTGGGCTGGGGTCGTTCTTCGCCAATAACCTCCACACATCCACATTGAGACAATCATCCGTCTCTGCCACCAGTCATCCTGTCGATCTTGAGGACGGCGTTGATTTTAGGGAGCAGGTGCTGCTCCTCACTTGGAGCCTTCACCAACAGGCTCAACAACTGCAGGAGTCTGAGGAGAGGTATCAGGCAATCCTCTCATGCATGATAGACACAGATGACTTCATGTTAGAGTGGAGGCGGGAGCTAGGGTGGCTTCAGCGAACGGAGCGACAGATGGTGGTGTACTAAAATCAGATGTGCGCTAGTAGCAGCGGCACTATTGGTAGTGGCGACGAGAGGAAGATTGACGGTTTAGAATTCAGAATAAATTCTCGTTGCAAGTATAGTTTCTAAACCAAGCAATCAACCTTTCTTACAAAAGTTTTGGTTGTCACTTAAGCAAACCCAATAAAATTGATAACCGAGTATTTAAACCTCGGGTCGTCTTCTCAAGGAATTGCAGGGAAGTATGACTTATTATTAGCTATGGAAAAGGTAGAATTTTGGGTTTTTAAAATAAGGAATAAGGAATTTAAATGAAGAGAAAAATAAATTAATAATTAATAAAATCTCTTGGCAAGGTATTAGAACTGTAAGTCCTATCCTAGTTATCCTTATCAATGGTGATGAGAATTATATTTTTGCTCCCACTAAGTCAACCTCTAACTATGAAGGTAAGTCAAGTGGATAAATCAATTTAACACCTAAAGTCCTAGTCAACTCCTAAGGAGAGACTAGAGTTATAGGAATTTAAATCAATCAGCAAAGATAACAATTATCAATCACGATGAGTTTGATAACTCAAGAGTCACCAATTACTTAACCAAAGCCAAAAGGGAAGAAATTCTACTTGAATGAAAATAATTTGGATAAATTGAGAACATTAATAAATTAAAGAAAGCAATCATAAGTCTGAAATACCTCAAGATATATTAAATAGAAAATCAATTGTAACATGGAAAAGTTCATGAATTAAATTGAGAAAATAATAAAAAGGGATATTGAACCTGATAAAAAGGGATAATCATGAAAGCGAGAAAAATCCTAAATCCTAATCCTAAAAGAGAGAGGAGAGAACCTCTCTCTAAAAACTACATCTAAATCATCAAAAGTAACTAATTAGAGATCTCCCCCTGAATGGATGCATTCTCCCACTTTATATCATCTAATCTGTGCTCTCTGAACTTGGATCTGGGCCAAAAAGGGCTTCAAAAATCGCTGGGAGCATTTTCTGTAATTTCTGGTGTGTGGCGTCTGTCACGCGGCCGCGTGGGTCACGCGGTCGCGTCATCTGGAGTTTTCCTTGTCACGCGTTCGCTTCGGTCATGCGTCCGCATCACCTCTGTTTTGCTTGAGGCGCGCGGCCGCGTTAGTCACGCGTCCGCGTCGCTGCCTTTTCGCGCTGGGCATGCGGCCGTGTCGTCCATGCGTTCGCGTCGATTCCAGTTTCTACAAAAACTCCATTTTGTGCTTTCCTTCCATTTTTGTATGTTTCCTTTCCATCCTTTAAGTTATTCTTGCCTTAAAAGATCTGAAACTACTTAACACACAAATCACAGCATCGAATGGTAATAAAAGGTAATTAAAATAATTATTTTTAAAGCATAGGAAATATGTAATTCACATATATCACATAATAAGGAAGGGAAAGTAAAATCATGCAATTTACATGAATAAGTGGGTGAAGGATTGAATAAATCTCTTAAATTGAGCACAATATATATCATAAAATATGGGTTTATCAACCTCCCCACACTTAAACAATAGCATGTCCTCATGCTAAATCCAAGATAAAGAGTAAGGTAAAGTGGTGGAATCTCATGCAATGCAACCTATCCTAAATGCAACTACCTAAATGAATCATGCAATTCTGATTTTTATTAACTTGTATATAAAACTTACATGTAGCTAAATTAATTCACATTCTCAAGGAACATAGTTATCAGAACCGGACCGGACTGGCCGGTTCGACCGGAAAATCGGTAAACCGGTGGTCTGGCCAGTTCGGTTAGTGAGTTAAACCGAATATGTAATTGAACCGGTCAACGGTGGTCAAACCCGTTGAAAATCGGCTGGTTCGAGCTCCAGACCGCATCAAACCCGTGCGGGTCCACGGTACACATGCGCGCCGTTGAACCACAATAGGAGCTCCCGTCCACATCAATTTCCAAAAAACGCAATATGGAAGATTCGAACTTAGAGTGATGAGTATGCAAACCCTCGCTCCTGCCGCTACGCCATCAAGCATCTTTATAATTCTTATGACAAAAATTAAATATATAATAATCATAAATGAATTTTTATTTTTTTTATTCTTTTAAATATGAATTTACATGGATACCAAACAAATAACAATACCTAATATACAAACATATTGATATATTAATATTGATTTTGTTATCTTTTATTTTCTCTCGTTCATTTAAATTGAGAAAATATTTTATACTAGTGACTAATTTATTATCTATTTTTGCACCATAAATATTATCTAAGAATTGATATTTGATTAATGATAAATATATTTTTTGAAAACATGCATTTAATTTTTTAGTTTTATTTTTATTTTTATAATTTTATATTTTTATTTAATTATGACCGAGTCAACCGGGTAAATCAGTGACCCACCGGTTGAACCAGTGACCCAGTGACCCAGTCATATGACCGGGTCAATTACCGGTTCGGTTCTGATAACTATGTCAAGGAATCATATATGCATAGCCAACCTTAGATAATGTAAGAGCACTTTTACAATTGAGATGGGTAAGAAAAATATTTTTCAAACTTGCAAGACAATTAACAATTTAAGCAGAGATATATGGTGATGAGCTATTGAACCCTCACTGAATTTCGTGTTTACTCTCTAGTCACTCAGTGTTTATTGGGTTAATCACTCTATTCTTCTTTTTATTCTTACTTTCTATAACTTTGTTCTTCATCTAACCAATCAACAATTATAGAATACAGACATACAAAAATCATGAGGTCTTTTCCAAGATTGTAATGGAGTCAAGGTAAGGGTAAGGGTATATGTATAAGGTTAAGTGAGCTAAATAAGTGAATCCTTGACTAGTCTAAGATCTCATTAACACACATATTTTGTAATTTAAAGCTTCTCAACCTATTTGCCCACACTTTTCTCACTTTGTATTGCAAGCTCATGCATTAACTTTAATTTTATCCCATGTGCATTGATTCTTTTTATTTTGCAATTGGGGAATTTTTTTTGTATCCCCTTTATTCAAATAAATAAATGATACACATTTTTTTTTAATACACATGGTAATTCAATTGTTTTGATTTCACATGAGCATGCTTCCCAAAATTTTTATTTTGAACATTTTTATTCTTTTTAGCTTTTTACCTTTGTTCTTATCATCCATGTTCCCATAAAGTTTCCCATACTTAGATTATACACAATACCTTATCTTAAGCTAATCAAGGATTTAACTTGGGATTTTTTTTTTATTTTTCTGCTTAAGGCTAATAATGTGGTTTACGGAAAAAAAGGGGGGATTAAGAAGCTCAAGGGGGCTAACAAGGGTGATGTAAAAGGTAGGCTACTTTGGGATATGTGAGTAAATAATTCAAGTAATGGCCTCAATCACTTTCTTGGTATGTATCTATATTCTATAATCGGACATATAGATTAAAACAAAGCAAAGAACATCAGAATAAAAAGAAGGGCAAAACACATAGGAATAAAATTTATGGTTTGAATGTAACCATACAATTAAGCTCAAAACTCACAGGCTGTGTATTCTCTAGCTCAAAAATCATATATCAATTATACATGTCATGCAAGTAGAAATTAAGGGTTCCCATTATTCTCAATGTAAAATTTATTTTGGGTGGCTTTAAAGTTTTAGTGTTCCTCCTTGATGAAATGTGGTTAACTAGCTAACATGTTATGTTCTATATACAAGGTGTGGATTGTTTTTATTCTGTTAAAGTTTCTAGTTTACTTCCTTTTTATTTTTAATTTAAACCAAACTATCATATGCTAAAAGGGTAAACTATACTAATTAATCCACATATTTTATAACTAATAAGTTAGAATTGCAACTAAACTAAATGGCTAAAATATGAACTAAGGTGCAAAATGCAGAAATAACATAAAAATACGTAAAAAGGACAATGTATAAGTACTGAAAAATAAAAATAAGGATAAAAATACAGAAAAATAACCAAAATAAGATAAAAGAGTCTGTAGTGGTTCACCAAAAAATACGCCAGAGATGGCAATCTCCCCACACTTAAAATAAAGCATCGTCCCCGATGCTCACTCAAGCTGGGTGTGAAGGAGTGTCATCACTAGAAGGATGGGCTGCTAGAGTCTCTGTGGAGGCCTGAGGGTCTGCAGACTGGATGAGCGTAGGAGGATCTGTCTGTTGGAGAGGAGGCTCTGACTGGATAGGAATCTCTGTATCGGCGGCCTGAATCTGCTGTGGCTACTCCTGCTGTGGTGCAGCCTGCTCCGGTCCTGCCTGTGCAGCCTGGGTGGGGGTCTCCTCCTCATGAGCATCCTCCTCCACCTCAGATGTATTAGAAGGGGTGTCAGGCTCGGAGGGGATGTCGCCGCCGGAACGGATCATCAACTTGACGTGCTCATAGCGACGCTCCATACGATCCAAGCGGGCTAAGAGTCGATGCACCAAATGGTAAATAGGCTCAGGAGCAGCTGGAGGTGCAGTGGGTGGGGCAGCAGTGGAAGAAGAGGGGGCAGCTGAAGGTGTGGCAGTCTCATCAGAAGCAGGAAGGAATGGAGGTCTGTAGCCTAAAGCTAGAAAGTTCCTGCTGTGAGAAATGAGCTTCTTGTAGTCCGCAACAGGTGGCTTCTCATCAGCATCCTCCCATGGCACGTCAGCTCGACGGCCTAGTTGTGTAACCAGGTAAGGGAAAGGGAGGGTGCCTCTGACATGGACCCTGGCCATATAGTGCCGGATGAATCGTGGCAGGTACAAGTCCTTACCCTCCATCACACACCAGAGGAGGGTAATCATAGCAGCAGGCAGCTGCGTCTCATGAGTGCTTGGCATAATAAAGTTACTCAGGATCTGGTGCCAGAGCCGAGCCTCATCATTCAAGTATATCCGCTTGATTCCTTTAGGCGTGGTGGTGTTCTTACCATGACCCAGGGGACAGTAGGGTCAAGGGCTATCCTCTCCTTGACAGCGTCCCAGTCAAATCTTAGAAACCTCATATCCTCTTCAGCCTTTTGGTAACCATCAGGCTGATCTGACTTAGGCTGAAGGCGCAGAATATCCTCAATGGCCTCTTCAGTGACCAGTATCTGCTTCCCTGTGAGGTGCACTGCATCTAGGAAAGTCTTGAAATAATTACAGTAAAACTCTCTTACCCAGGAAGCATTGACCTCAGTCAAATTTCTCTCCAAGAAGAACCAGCCTCTTTGTTTGATCTGATCGGAGGTGTACTGCTGTAGTTCTTCTGGAATTTTCAAAGTCCTCTCCAGGTACAGATTTCTAGAGGTGGCAAACACCGGATACTTCAGCTCACAGTATCAGTTTGCAAACTTAATTGGATCAGTGGCAGGGATGAACTGGTCAGCCTTCTCCTGCGGGGTAAAGTGTTTCTCCCGCTAGGAGTCATCATGCATAAGCTCCAGGAGAGACATAGAGGATTCACCTCTTTTCTGTTTGCCAGTTGTTGCCTTTTCTTTTCCTTTTCTTTGAGTGTCAGACATCCTGAAAAACAGAAATCTAGGATATAATACAAGCGGGAAAACAAGTAGGCAATTTACAAGATAAGCACATAGTGGCAAAGGAGCAGTAAAATAATGAAATGAGTTGAATCATTATGCATTTTGGATTGTTTCGGAGTTAAAAAGCTGAGATGAGAAATTTCAATCCAAAATGTAATATAAGTAGAATTCATGTTGATTAGGAAAAATAATCATGCCTTGAATTAGAAAGGTTAAAGAAAATAGTGAAAAACCAAGAAGAGATGGTTTGAAAGTTAGGTTGGTTAGGATTGAAAAAGAGGTGAGAGAGTTGAAAGCAGTGAGTTTGTAAAAAGAAAGTCAGAGTAAGTGGCATGATGATAGGTTTCTAAGTAACAAGAATTCACAATTATAAGCTACAGTCAACTCATATTCAAACAAGGAAATCAGGTTGATGATGATTCATAGAGAAATGGAAATAGCAAAAATTGGAAGCGAATCATCAAAAATGCAATTTATTAACCAGGAAATCGAAAAGAATAAGAGAGCTTGCCCGTGCATTCATGAATTGGTTCGGTAAAAGCTGAGTAAAGCAGAATTCAAATTGCCAAAACCAAAACATGAATGAAAATCAAAATAGTTTACAGAAATTTGGGCAACATTCCGGCTAAAATTGGATGTTCCGGGGTAATAAAGAGCAAGCAGAACAGTTCATATGAATTAAAATACAGCTGCAATTATATATACGGAATATGAACATGAAAAAGCAGTGTAAAAAGTAGCATGAAACAGGAAGAACAACATATGAATAGCAACAACATCAGAATTGCGAAATGGATAAAACAAGAAGCACGAACAGCGCAATTAGCAGGCCTAAATCCACTAACCACATCCTAGTCTACATAACCACCTAGAATCCACTATGACATACATCTCTAACTATCCTAAATTGAAACATAAATTGAAAAATAGTCGCGGAGGTTAATGAATTTGAATCCATGCGGAGGCGTGGGGCACGCGGTCACGTGGCTGGGGCGGAATGGGGTTGACACGATCGCGTGAGTGATGCGATCGCATGGAATGGGTAAAGGGATGAATGACGCGGTCGCGTGATGCATGCGACCGCGTCGCTGGAAATTGTGCTAAACGCACAATTCCAGCGTCGTTTCAGCGCAACTCTCTGTCTCCACTGGGGTGCCATGATATCCGCGCGACGCGAACGCATCGCTCACGCTTTCGCGTGGGATGGGTGTTGTGCAAGTGACACGTTCGCGTCAGGGACGTGACCGCGTGGGTCATTTTGTGCTAAACGCACAACAGCTGCACAATTCCAGCCCAACTTTCTGGGCGTTGGATCTTTACGCCGATTTCCAGATCACGCGGCCGCGTGAATGACGCGGACGCGTGGGGGGGTGTTTTTCGCAAATGACGTGAACGCTTTAGCGATGCGATCGCGTCACACGCTTCCATCTCTTTTTTTTTTCTCTTTTTTCTCTTTTTTTTATAGAAAAATAAACATAACTTATCAATGCACATGGAATTTTAATTTTTCTAGTCTCACATGAGTAGGTACCCAAATTCCTAATATTTTATCAAAGTAGAAAAACATAACACATTCCCTTATTAACCAATGTTCCCATAGTTTCCCCCTGAATGGATGCATTCTCCCACTTTATATCATCTAATCTGTGCTCTCTGAACTTGGATCTGGGCCAAAAAGGGCTTCAGAAATCGCTGGGAGCGTTTTCTGTAATTTCTGGTGCGTGGCGTCTGTCACGCGGCCACGTGGGTCACGCGGTCGCGTCATCTGGAGTTTTTCTTGTCACGCGTTCGCTTCGGTCATGCGTCCGCGTCACCTCTATTCTGCTTGAGGCGCACGGTCGCGTCAGTCACGCGTCCGCGTCGCTGCCTTTTCGCGCTGGGCATGCGGCCGCGTCGTCCATGTGTTCGCGTCGATGCCAGTTTCTACAAAAACTCCATTTTGTGCTTTCCTTCCATTTTTGTATGTTTCCTTTCCATCCTTTAAGTTATTCTTGCCTTAAAAGATCTGAAACTACTTAACACACAAATCACAGCATCGAATGGTAATAAAGGGTAATTAAAATAATTATTTTTAAAGAATAGGAAACATGTAATTCACATATATCACATAATAAGGAAGGAAAAGTAAAACCATGCAATTTACATGAATAAGTGGGTGAAGGATTGAATAAATCTCTTGAATTGAGCACAATATATATCATAAAATATGGGTTTATCAACAGCGCTGCTAGAGGGGCACAAACATCACTGCCTAGGCCGCCACCTCAGCAAGACTAGTGGGACAATGATGACGACGTCTATTAGGATCTTTAGTGATTAGAGTTTTGTTTTAGACTATTTGATTGTATTATAACCTCTGTTATTTAACTTTTCATTTCATTTGTACGCTTGATATTTAATTTAACATATTTAGTTTCTATTATTTAGAATTTGAATACTAATTGTGCAAAAAATAAATTTGAATAAAAAATTTAGAATTTGACTACTAATTGTATCAAAAAAAATTTAACAAAAAAATTGAACTTATTATCGGATTTACCAGTAAAAAATCTAATGGTAAAAATGCGGAAATAAAATAGTTTGGCGCCAAAGTTACCATTAGATTATTTTGTTTTCGCCAATATTAAGCCTTTTTTTTAGTGTGGAATGGAAATGGATCCTCTCAATTGTTAAAAAAAATTGAGAGTGTAAAGTGTGATCTTTAATCCTTAATTGTTTTTTCTCTCATTTATTTTTGGTCCCACTTATATTATAAAATTAATGATGTGAAATCACACTTTACTCCCTCAATTGTTAAAAAAAATTGAGAAGATCCATTCTCGGGTGGAATGTGGATAGTGGTGTCATCATCTTAAAAAATCTACTCCACCAAGGATGTCTATAATTGAATTTTAAAGGGCGAAATTCATTTGGATGCTAATGCTAATTAGAATTAGTTGTGGCTCTCCAACCTCCCTGAGAAGATTAAGGTTCTTTGTGTGGCTTTGCCTTCATGATGCTCTTCCGATTGCCTTCTTTCGATTTTGCCGCGGTTTGATGGATTTGGAGTTATGTCCGTGTTGCCGTTCTCGGCGAGAGACAGTATTTTACTGTCTATTTGATTGTGCCAGAGCTCGCAATGTGTGCTCTCTTTTAGGGTTTTACCTTTGAGAAGTGATAATCATGTTATAAATTCGGCCAACAGCTTTACCTGTTTCTGCCAGAAAGTGATGAAGGTTGATTTCATCATTTTTGCTGGTTTATGGTGGAGTTGGCGTCATCGTAACCAGCATATCTTCAACTCCCATGATGATTGGTCTCATGAGAGGGTTACTTTTTTTAGCGTGAAGGCTTGCACAAGATCTTCATAGCTTCAACAAATCAACTTACCATCTTCAAGTTCAATGCATCGATGTGGTCTAGACTCCTCCACCAAAAGGAATGGTTAAATTTAACTGTGATGGAAGTGTCTATCATGCTCGGAATCTCGACAGATTCGAATGTGTGCTTCAGAACAAGGAAGGCTCTTGAATGAAAGGTTGCTCTGGGTCTCTTCCTAATTAGGGCATTTTCCGCTACGAACATTTTGTAACGTGGAGAGATTTGGTCCTTACTTGGAAATGTGGCTCTAAGGTGGTTATTGTGGAAACCGATTTTTTAGATGTTTTTTTACTACTTCAATTTGATTTTCATCGGACTATTCATAATAATGAGGATTTAATTCTTAAGATTCAAGAGCTACTTAGATTTTAATGAGAGGTTCATTTTAATCTTATTAAGAGAGAGAAAGGCTAATGACGCAACTGACCTACTTGCAAAAAAGAAACTATAAATAGTGCTGAATTTGTAGAATGGTTGAATCCTTGGCAGGAGTTACGTGATATCCTTCAAGGCTTCAACGAGACCATGTAGTGCTTCTTTGATTTTTCTTTTATTTTTCTGAGCGTTGTGTTGTGTACTTGTGTTCTAATTTATTTATTAGACACAAAAAAAAAAAAAAACCTCATTTATTTACACGACGTGGTGTATTCTGTAGTGCATCATAATTTTTTAGGTTCATGAGTTCGTCTTCAAAATTTTTAAATAAAATCCGATAAACGAATTTGTTTTTTCTAATATTTATCCTTATTTTAACAATCAACACAGAGCAAATATTTATAATTAAAATTAAACACATAAAATGCGTAATTTCTATTAACTAAAATTATGTATTTGCAGGGAAAAAAAATTCACAATTAACTATAAAAATAAATATAGATAATTAGTTTCAACTTATAAAAAAATCGAACTTCACAGTCGGAATATTATAGTAGAATACAATTATACCTAATTAATAAAAGTGAATTTTAAATTAAATTAGAATTTACATTTCCTAAAAAAATGTTAAAATACGTGTTAATAATATACACATTTAATACATTAATAAACATGTTAGTGTATTATATATAAGAGAGAGAGGTGGTATCGATGGGATTTTTTTAAAATAAAAATAGAATAAATGTTCTATTTACATATATAGATAATTTAAAATGTTTTTACTGATTTACATTACATTATTTATCTTGTTTACAGTGTAAACGAATATGTATAACTTATTTACAATATAAATAAAATATACATATTTATTTCGTTTATTTGTATATTATTTATTTATGGACCAATCAACTTATTTTACTGATTTACATTACTTATTTTATATATTGCATTATATTTTAAATAATATAATTAAAAATATTTAAAATTATAAATATACATTAAAATTAATTATTTTTTTTAAATTTAAGGATATTAATTATTCTATCTTTTTAATTTCTAACACATTAATTGCATATTTTTTTTTATTTTTATAGTCTAATTCTAACCACTTATTTTAATGGTTATATGAGCTGGTCAATAGATTACTGTATGCACAAGGTGGATTCAAACCCCCAACCACTTGCTTTAGCGAACAAGTGAGCTGACCACTCAACCAACTCAAGTTGGTTGGTATAAAATTATTTTAAATATTATTCATTATATATTATTTATAAAACTTGAATTTAAGATCTCTTATTTAAATTATAAATTATTTAATATTTTAATTAATTCCACTTCAATTATTTTTTACACATTTAATAATAAAAAAAATCAATACGCAGATCAGAGAGTATTAAATATTGATATATAAGTATATGTTTTTTGGGTGATTAGTTATACTAGTATATGGGAATGTAATATACTGTATTTACTATTTTAATTAATATATTTATTATTTTAACATAAATATATAAATAAAATAAGTAAAACTCTAAAAGGGTGATTATCTGTCCAATGTCCATATATAGTTATATACTGATAATAATCCACCACCGTTTCTTCCGGTTTCCTTTGACTCACCGAGTGAGCTGAAGTTCAAGATCTAACTTCTAAGCATTCCCAAAAGCCCAGCGCTTTCAACAACCGTTTCGACACTTACCAACCATTCAACGCCTCACTTACAAATCCTTTCTCCCCTAATCTCCTTTGTTCCTTTCCCCCTCTTTCGGCACTTCTCCTCTCTGGAATTATAATTCAGTGACCTAGACGCGCACACTACAAATTACTGTATCTTCAATTCCGCCTGGAAAGTGATTTCCCCCACAGTTCCAATATACGCTACTTCCGCTTCGCCTAAATATATAACAATTTCACTCCCATCTCTCCCTTTCAATTTGAATTATGCTATCCGTTTTCTCTCTCTAGCCATGTCATCACAGACAACCGCCAGGGAGGCAGCGGAGCCCCAGGCGCCACTCCTCCGCTCCCGCCACGGGAACTCTGATGCCTCCGCCGCGTCTCGGGCTCCAACCCTCGCGCTTCTGCTGGGCCGAGCCACGGGCCGCCGTGGCCCGTCCATGCTGGTCCGCGAGACTGCAGCGCGGGAGCTGGAGGAGCGGCGGGCCGACTGGGGATACTCGAAGCCGGTCGTGGCGCTCGACATGTCGTGGAACATGGCCTTCGTAGTGGTCTCAGCGGTGATGCTTGCGTGCACCTTGGATGAGCGGCCGAACACGCCGATCCGCCTGTGGATCTTCGGGTATGGGCTGCAGTGCCTGCTGCACGTGGTGCTGGTGTGGCTCGAGTACCGGCGCCGGAACCAAAGGAATTCGCGGCGTCAGCGAAGGACGAGTGGCATAGAAAGCGAGGATGCTGATAGCTTTGAGGATGCCAACGATAGTGACGATGATGATGTTGGTGATGGAAACTCTTCTCACTCCGGGTATGTTTAATTCGTTTGAATTTTATTTCACCGTTGAGGTTTGATTTTGACTTTTAGTAGCAATATTAAACTGATTATTTTATAGATTGGAATTTTCTTTTATTAAGATGTTTGTGTGCTAGTTTTGATTCCGTAAATTGAGATGCAAGGACCTTTTGGGGGAACATGAAAAAGACATAAGCTTTGGAGAAATGAGAATTTGTGTTGGGTATGATGGTTCGGGAATGAGCTAGTGGAATCACGTTTTTGAGAATTTAGTTTATTTTGATGGTATTCTAATTCGACATGGAAATGACAAATGAGAGAGAACAGGGAATGCACATGTTGGTATAGTACTTTAGTTGCTTTGTTCACTTGCCAAGCTTTTCTACTGGTCAACCTAGTTAAATTTTGGGGTTACGATCAAGCTCATTAAGTATGTTATGCTTTGGAATTAAGATAGCCAGATATGTAGTTCACGGGAATGACTTAGTGTGTATTTGATTGAAGTTTACACATGGGAGTTTGAATCAAATTGATTTTTCAATTTTGATTTTGATGAAAAATAAGTGTTAACATTTTATTTTAGATGAAAAATAAATATTTGGATTACATTACTCAAAATTATTTTTAGATGAAAAATTACTGAAAATGACATAAATTTAAATAACTTTTTTATATTATGTTAACATTTTATTTTAGATATTTAAATAAATCTTGTTAATCAATTTATATGTCCTATTTGTTTTTTTCTCTTGAGATTCATTGTTATTCATTATTCTATTAGGGAAAAAAATATAAATTTTAGATATATATGCATAAAGATGTCTCATCAAACAATATTATATTATCTTTGTCTTAAATTTTATATATATACATGAGAATGTTAGTTTTGTAATTTTTCAGTACTCTATTCTAGTACTTTTTTACATAGTACTTTTTTATGTATTACTCTGAATACTCTTTTTAGTACTCGTTTGGGTTATAAATTTTCACTACTTATGATTCTATTATTATTTATGGTTAGTTTTTTTTATTTAATTTGCTCTTTCTAATGGATCAATAATTCATATTATAAAAGAAAATAATAATAAACATAGTATACAAGAACCACATCTATAAAATTGTACAAAGCTAAAATAAAATGTTCCATACAAAAAAGAAACAAAGAACTGTAAATTGATAGAAGAAGAGGACTCATATACAAGAAACCATAAGAACTCCACAAAAAAAGACAATAACATGCATGGGACATCAGAGCACTAAAAAAACAACAAAAAAAAAGAAAAAAGCAACAGCATTCATCATATAAACAAAAGAAATACAATAAAAAATAAGTAAAAATCAAAACATGAAAGAAAGCATGATAAAAAAATTTGAAATATTTACCTTAGTAACTGAAACAAATCTGAGAGTTCTTGATGGAAAAAAATATTGGAACCACAGAGACCACGCAAAAACCAGATGTGAAGTAAGATTGTTCTTTATGCCTCTTTTTAAAGAAGGGAATGAAAGGCAAGATTGGTAGAAAGGAAATAAATTTTCTCAATTAATAGTTCAAAGGTAACAAGTAAGCAAAAGCTAAAACTTTTTGTTTGACGTGAACGTACAAAATCACATCTGTGTTCAGAGGAAAAAAAGTAGTCAAACAAAAAAATGAAGCGTTCGAGAAACTTGGACTTGCTTTTCTATGTTTTAAACACCAAACCAAACACACTCTTAGCAATACAGAGTACAGACACATTAGTGTGATCAAGTGACTGGATAGAGACAAATGGATTTGCTGCTGGAGATAGTGTGACGTGATTAGTTTGGTTGATCAAGATGAGTTAGGGGGCCATGAATAGTGAATTGAACGGGTTTCAATGGAGGTGGGCAGAGTAAGTAATTTTCTATCATGATAATGTGGAGAAAAAAGTGGTGCATAGCAACCTTTCATTGGTTAGAGTCATTTATGAAAAATTTATTTAATATCTTGGTATTTTAACCTATGAACGGCATCTATTTTTGTCAAATTTATCCTTTATTATTCATGGCTTCATAGTTTCTATGAATATTTGACTATTTGTTACGTGTGTGTTTTTTTAAGCCTACACCTAGTTGCATTTGATGAAAGTGAAGTTGGCAAAAATTCACCATACTTGTGATCTACCATAACATATGCATGTGATATGTCAGCACATCTTGTTTTTGTTCTATATGGTTTGGCGTGAGAAGATACATGTCAACACTAGCCACTAGCCACCTACACCAATTCAGGCAGGGTATGCAGCTGATGCCATTATATACATACTTTATGTAGAGCCCCATTTCATTAGCTTGTGTATGTTGTTGTTCAACAATGCCTTTTTGATGATGAGTACATGAGCAAATAAATCTATGAATAATGCCTAAATCTTACGGTAGGTAAGTGGGCAAACACACCCACCCCTGCAAAGAATGAGAGGGAATAGAATAGAAAAGATGAACAGAAAAGAAATCTGTATGAAGTTTTGAATAAATGTAATTTGTTTGATGGAGTGCAAAGCAACCATGGCCTAAAATGCATTTGAAAATGCCAACTGTTTTGTTAATATTTTTTGGTTCAATAAATAAGGATAAAGTTTTAGTAAAGAAGCATGTATACAACAACAAAAACAATAACATTAGTCTTGTCCCACTAGGTGGGGTCGACTACATGAATCAAACGACGCCATTGAGCTCTATCATGTATCATGTCAATAGAAAGACCGTTTACATGTAGATCTCGTTTGACCACCTCATGCTCTTAGGTCTTCCTCTGCCTTTCACCCTTTATCCACCTTCCATCTCATCCACCCTCCTGATTGGGTGTTCTGTCGGTCTTCTTCTCACATGTTCGAACCATCTGAGACGCAATTCTACCATCTTTTCCACAATAGATGCTACTCCAACTCTTTATCTCTTATATCTTCATTCTTTATTCTATCCAATTGGGTATGACCACTTATCAATCTCAACATCTTTATCTCTGCAACACTTAGTTTATGTTCGTACTTCCCTTTGGCCACCCAACACTCTGTACCATAAAGTATAGCCGGTCTGATAGCAGTGCGATAGAATTTACCTTGTAAGTTTTAAAGGCACTTTTTTGTCACATAAAAACCAGACGCATTCCGCCATTTTGACCAACCTGCTTGGATCCTATGATTTACATCCTGTTCAATCTATCTATTATCCTATATGATGCACTCAAGATACTTAAAATTCTTAACTTTCCGTAGGATGTTATCTCCAATCTTCACCTCTATATTAGGGTTTTTCCTTCGCAGGCTGAACTTACATTCCATATATTCCGTCTTGCTCCGGCTTATGCGTAGCCCAAACACTTCGAGAGCTTCTCTCCATAACTCCAACTTCTTATTTAGGTCTTCCGTTGACTCTCCCATAAGGACGATATCATCGGCAAAAAGCATGCACCATGGTACAGGCTCTTGAATATGCTCTGTGAGTATTTCCAAGATTAATGTGAAAATGTATGGACTTAAGGATGATCCCTAGTGTAATCCTATACTAATAGGAAATTCCTCTGTCACAGCATCTTGAGTCTTCACACTAGTTGTACCCCCATCATACATGTTTTTAAATGCACAAATATATGCGATCCTTACTCTCTTTTCTAAAACTTTCCATAAGATCTCCCTTGGCACCCTATCGTACGCTTTTTCCAAGTCAATAAACACTATATGTAGATCTTTTTTATTACTACGATACCTCTCTATCATCCTTCTTAGTAGGTATATCTCTTCAGTGTCAAGAAGCATGTATAGTATTGATAAAAAGGAGCATGCAATTAATCCCCTTGGATTTATCCTATGTATACAGTTTATACCCCAAACATCCAACATCTGTAATTCAATCCTCTCCCATAAAAATCCACTATTGTGTTTCACATGACCACTTGAAAATGTAAAATTTCCCCTTGAGAAAAACAATCTAAAGCACACGTGATGTCTTCCCCATTTTTCTTCATGGCAAAACTATGTTTGTAAAACTAGAAAGTAATCGCTGGTCTTGCCTAGACGACAAACCAAACAGATCCATAGTTGTTTTATTACAAGATTGCAGCCTGATTGCATATTCGCAATAGACATTTGACAACCTCCTGATGAGGGTGTACTAATATACACTTATTCATAATCTGCATGGTTTATAGGATTTGGGGTTTGCTAAGTACATTTATGCTGTGACGTAACTGTTGAAGCTGGAGCTGATATAGGAGTCCTTGCCAGTTGTTTTATTTTGTAGAGTAACTGAAGTGTGAAATGAAGTGTCATCCTTGTGTGTTTGAATTAATTGCAGCATATGATTGATTGAGAGGGGATCCATATGTTAATGGATTTTCACTGTTTTTGATCATGTGCAATGTTATTAATATATTTGGATTTTACAATGACTTTTGGTTTGTTTATTATTACTTACATATGATATATGATAGGATGAGTGTAATTATTGTCTGGTTGATCAAAGATAAATTTCTTCAATTTTAAATATAGGAGTGCAATACATTTTCAGTAGTTTCTTATGCAAACCATTGGAGCACGACATCAGAAAAGCTAGCTATTGTGATTGGAGTGTCCAAGACCTTATAAACCTCCCATCGGAATCCCATACTTGACTCAAGTCCCATACCTTGCAGTTGAATCCTAACATTTTCCCTCTTATATTAGGTTAATTAGTATTTGCATAGATTTCAGGTTTATGTTGTACCAGCATTAATTAATTAACATGTGATGGTAAAACTACTAACTATGCTGCTGAAGGATTTAACATGCTAGAGTAAACCTCAAAGGTTTCTTGGCATTGTGTAGACATGACATTGATTGTATTACTGTAGTATTGGTGGTTGAATAAGAATCTGTCTTATTGATATTATCATTTACTTGTTTGGATTGCATTAGGTAATTAAGATTTTCAGATATTTTGTTTATCTTCAAAGCAGATTCACAAAACGATGTGAGTCGTTTAATACGGGGATTTCATTCCTTTGGTGGATAGTGGGCTTTTACTGGGTTGTCTCTGGTGGTGATATACTTCTGCAAGATGCCCCACGCTTATACTGGTGAGTCTTGTTTGGTAACTTTTTGAGTAAGAATAATATTTTTATGATCGTTCTAATGTCTTGATATTCTATAATTTCTATCTACTAAAAATTCAATGGTTTGATATTCTCATATGATTAACATGTGGATTCACAGACATACAAGTGATAAATAAGATTTTTTTGTTTTTATTTTATGCTTAACACATTACTTCTATGTGCCAAGAGATATATTTTAATCTGAAATGCAGATAGAAGAACCTGGTTTTTATTAAAGATTTGTGGGAAAAATCCTTTGTGGTATATTAGGAATCAGTCATTCCTTTTGATATTGATTTGTGATTTTTAATATAGTCATTAAACCTTGACAAGTTAAACAAGGTCAAATGGATATTGTTCACTTCTCTGGAGGGATTTCTATTTTCTGCTGTGCATATCTTCAATTTGGTCCTCCATTTATTAAACTATCAATTATGGTCTGATGTGGGGCTTAAAAGGATGAAACTAATGACATGGCATTAACTACCGTTTACCTACCAATTTGATGCTGCTAATACAGGGAAGTTAATCAATTTCTGTTCCTTTGGAGGACCGAAAGGAACTTCTCCGTTATTTCTTTCTATTTCATAGACTGCGTGATGAATTCTGTGTAGGTTGTTCATAATGATGTAAGGATATATTTGTTTTTGAATTTTACAGGTTGGCTGTTGTGTTTTTGGCATTTGACGTCTTCTTTGCTATCTTTTGTGTTGTTTTGGCATGCTTAATTGGCATTGCCCTCTGTTGTTGTTTGCCTTGCATCATTGCTATTCTCTATGCTGTTGCAGGACAGGTATGAACAAAATTCTTTGACACTGACTGGCAGAAAATTTTAAATTTGTGTGTGTTCTAATTTTTCTAATGGTCTTATTTTGGGATACATAGGAAGGTGCGTCAGAAGCAGATCTCAGTATAATTCCAAAATACAGATTTGAAATTTTAAGCAATGAGGAAAAGCCTACTGGGGGAGCTGGAAGAATGGTTCCCATTGAAACCAGTAGTGGATATGTTGCAAACGAACGGACACTTTTGCCTGAGGATGCGGTATGTTTACTGAAACACTATTATTAATTCATATTTGTCTTGTGTAGTTCAGATTATGACTTGTGAAAAAGAAATGGAAGGTTCTATAAGTTTTTTTATGTTTATGAATATGCATAAAGATCTTTGCATAAGTGCTATGTTTTTATGTCAGTTTGGTTACCTGAAAAGGAGAAAATCAATAAATTATATGTCCTCATTTGAATGCTGACTTTGGAATTGCCAACATCATATAGTAGGTTTGAAATCTTATTTCATTTTGATTTTTTTGAGGGGAATATGTAGTTGTGTATTCCCCTTCCAAAATGAATTTATTAAGAGTTTTGAGAGGAGAGAATTCAGATAGACAGAGAAGTTTAAGAAATGTGTAATGTGTATTATGACTGAGTTTATGTAAGGTTCTCTGGTATCACCGAAGGATAGAGAGAGTGTAGAAAAGCAGTAGTATGAATAGTCACGAATAACAAGAATAGAAGTAGTGTGAGGAATCACTGGAGAGGAAGTATCAATGTGATAGTCCCAAACCAGTGAATAAGTATATTGAGTAAGGGTGTATGACTGTAACAGAAATGATGTTTGGCATTTGAGAGGCCAATTCTCTCCACAATTCTCACTTTAGTCTTTTCCTACCTAAAACCAATGCTCCTCACTTCCTATTTATATCTCTCTCCTCCTATATGTATATTTAAAAGGAGTAATTTCTCTATGTTGCCGCTGAACTTCTTGGCTGTCGGAGTTTGTCACAGTTTAGCACTGAGCTATGCTTAAATACAAGGATGTAAATAATCCTTTCTATCTATAGTTAGTTATGACAGCTGTTAGGTAGTTAGTCTGTCCTATTCTAGCTGGCTCAGCGGTAATAACTAACAGCATCTAATATCTTCTCTTTAGGCTTTACTATCACTTATATAAGTCACTCTTATGCCCCCTGAAATTGGGCTCTCTACATCTCCAAAAATCTGTTACAAGTAGTTTATTACTTAAGCTCAAAAACTTTGTTTAAGACACTGCCTTCCATTACTCTCTCTCTCACAAAGAAGATTAAATTTCATGTGTTTTGTCCTATTGTGCAAAAACGGAATGTGTGCTAACATAATAGCACTGAGATTATCACAATACACCACCAGCCTTGTAGCAGGAACACTAAAGACGGAATCCGTATCAATTCTGTGGTGAGATCAACCATACTCCTGTATTTTGCCTAGGTACTCAATCCTGCCACTGTCGTTTGCTTCCAGGATCACCACAAAATAATGTTTGGTCCTCAGTATACTCATGCACCAGATGCTGACCTCCTACCAATCACATTGTTGCCTAATCTGCATCGCAATACCTTCTTAAATTCAGATGTTTGAGATCTATCCCTGATCTAAGTGTAATGCCTGGACCTCAAGTGCCAACTAGGTATCTCAAAATCCTATTCACTTCCAATGGTTTTCCTGTGACAAGCTTTGTTCACACTAAAAAGATATCTGAGACCTAGTGACTGTCTCGTATTATAAGGGACCCACAATAGACCCATATAAGGTGGGATCACTGCCATTATGAGACAATTTGAGGCTTGAAGCCATTAGTGTGGAAATATCCTTTGCCTTTTCCGTATTGCTCCTTTGGATAGGTAGCCAAAATGTACTTCTGCCGAGACAGAAATAGTCAGCCATCTTGGAGTCTTTAAACTTCAATTCCCCAAAAGTAGTGTAGGGCATCTAAATCATTGAGTACAAAAATTGTTGTACAAAGTAGCAATGAGCCTTTGATTGTCAGAGAGAGAGGAGCCATTGATGATTATATCATCCATGTACACTAGGATGCAAGTGACAAGAGAGGGAGAGGTCACATGTAGCACTATTGAACCCCAAATTCCTTCGAGAAGCTTTGAGTGTCTCAAACTATGCCTAAGGAGCCTATTTTAACCCAGAAAAGTTCATTTAGAAAAGTGTAAAGCAAATTCATTTATTTTTTATTTTTTTACTTTTTATGTTTTAGAAAAGCGAAGCAAACACAACCGAAGACCTTAAACTGTGAGTAATCCAGCTTCTTGTTAAACAATCACTCAGGAGAGGGGCATTGTCGTGTGCAGGGTGGCAGTCTATTTATTGTGTGTGCTAGTAATGGCCACAGGCTCATCGTAAAATGGTAGAGGCTTTAGGGCATGTGCTAGCTAAGTGAAGGTAGTTTGTTACATACCTTGGAGTTGTAACAGAGGAAGGAGAACCTTCTTAGGGTTCCATTACTAAGAGAGGGAAATATACCTATGACATATAGCTAGAGCAGAAGGGAAAAGAGAGTGAAAGAGACTAAGGAGGAGCCTATTGACGTAACAGAATTACCACATGGCGAGGATAGTGGGAAACGTGTAAGATCCAATCATTCTGATAGTGATGAGATATGAAAGAGGGGGATATAAAACCCCGATTGGTTAGTAAATACATAAAAGACAATATTTTTTACTTGTTTGGTAAGTAAGTACATAAAAGAACATACAAATATGTCATATCAATGTGACAATATTACCCTTATGCAAACCACCACCACCACTTCATCACCACCATCTCAACCCAAATCACCACCTTAAAAACTCTTAGCCTAATCTCAAATTCAATCAAACAAATTAAAACAACACAAATCATTCTAAAAAACATTAATCAATAAATTAATAAAAAATATATAAATATATTTTTATTATTTTTAAAGAAAAAGAAAACCAGAACTAGAGGGAGCAGCGACAGGGAAGAAAGGAGGAGGTGGAGGAAGACAACATCAGGAAGAGAGGAAGAGGTGGAGGAAGATGACATCATGAAGAGTAGCTAAGCTAGAGGAAGATGACATCAGGAGGCAGTTGCGGAGGCTCAGCCAGATCGAGAGAGGGAGAGGGAGGCACGACACATCTGGAAGGTTGGAGTGAAGGCAGATCAAGAAAGGGGAAGGCAACAGATCTGGAAGGCAAAGGCAGACTAAGGTGAAAAGAAGAGAGGAGGTGAAGATGGAGTAAAGGCAGCAACGACGAAGGCGAAGAGGAGCGGTGACAGTATAGGCATAAGGGAGAGAGGGAGGAGGTGGGAGTGAGGGAGAGGGGAGAAGAACAAACTGGAAATATAGGGACAAATGTGGAAGGACACTGAAACATGTATTTTGTATGCATTGTGTGTTAGCATGTCTATAAAAGTTTTGTCTCAGCAAACAAACAGTGGACATGTGCCACAGTGTCCATGACTCTGCCAAACATGGATACTATCGAACACTACCTAAGGATTTTAGTGTGGATGAAGGAGGGGCTAAAACTGGGAGTGGGGGTAACTGAGCTGAAGCTGCTGTGGCTAAAACTAGTGTGACGGTGGGCCATAAAGCTCATGGGGTATGGAAATTGTCTAATGAGGAATGGGTTGAGATGCAGAAGAAAAGGTTGTGCTTTAGCTGCAGTGACAAATTGGGCCCATAATGCACTTGCCAACTCAAGACACCATCAGGTGTTTGTTGTTGGTAGAAGGAGAGGAGAGGCAATTGGAGGAGGAAGAGGAAGACTTGGGACCTGTGTTAGAGGAGGTGGATGTTAAAGAAATGATGCTTCACTTTTCCTCTTATAGTATTGACGATTAACCACAATTTGGGGCAGGAGGTACTAGTTCTAGTAGATTCAGGGGATGAAGCTAACTTCATTCCCACAAGGTAGCAAAGAAGTTTTATCTTACCATGAGAAGGTTAAGACTTTTTAGAGTGGAATTAGGGCATGGTTCCATAGAGAAAGGGGGTAGGCAGATGTGAAGATGTGGTGGTGATGGTGCAGGGAATCCCAACCCAACAATTTTTTTTGTCGAGTTAGTGGAGGTTGGAACTATTTCAACATGCTGGTTGGGTGGCAAGTTTGGGGAAATATGAAGGGAAACATACATGGATGGCTCTTAAGTCATGGAGGGAAGGAGTTTTCATTGGAACGGAGATCCCACCTAGAGTAGGAGTAAGGCTATGTGGAAAGCAGCTCTGAGTGCCCTTAAAATCCAAGAGAGCTATCTTATAACATCATTTCAGACTTAAGTTCCCAATGATGAGGCCCTGATTCTGTCGCATTAAGTGCAGCAGCTACTGCAGCTATTGGATGACTTATTCCAAGTCCCAGAAGGACTCCTTCCAACTCATGAGCATGGCCATGCTATTGTTCTTGAAGAGGGTGTCAATATTCCTCGAATTTGCCCATATAGGTAACCCCTGCCATCCGAAAAAATGATATAGAAAAGATAGTTGATGGATGCTAAAATCTGTGTTACAAGGGCTAGTACAAGTCCTTTTTAGACCTGTTATTTTAGTTAAAGAAAAATGATTATAGATGGAGGTTCAGTTGATGATAGGGCTTTGAACAAAATCACAATATTGGAGTTTCTAATTCTGGTTATTTGTGAATTGTTGGATTAGATTGGTGGGGCTCAAATTTTCTCCAACCTAGATTTAAAATCTGGATATCATCATATTTGAATGAACGAAGAACACACTCCCAAGACGAAATTTCGGACTCATGAGGGGCAGTATTAATTCTGAGCCCTGATGAACATGGTGCTAAGAGGAACTTTGTTGAAGATGTTGCCCTGAACTCTTCGGTTTTTACGTTTACCATACCATAAATTGTCTCTCTGGAAAAAAAGAAAAATCGCTTAACATAGAATTGAGCATTTCATTCATCAATATAAAGAAACATAGTCTGCTAAGGTTTAACACTATTTTCAGTTGAGTTTATTTATGCTTGTTTTGTTTTCCAGGAATGTTGCATATGCCTTTGTCCTTACGAGGATGGAACAGAGCTCCATGCTCTTCCGTGCAATCATCATTTTCATTCTTTATGCATAGTGAAATGGCTAAAGATGAATGCAACTTGTCCTCTTTGCAAGTACAATATTCTCAAAGGAAATGAACAAGTGTGATGAAAAGTAAAAGCCCTACTCTGTTTCCACGGCTGTTGTCTATATGTATACATAATTGCCGGAGACGAAATCGTTGACCTCCCCCGTTGCGCGGCTGTGATCATTGTTCTGGTGTAATGGTTCTGTAAAGGTTTATGAAAGCACAGCAATGTAGGGCATTTATATATGTATAAGCTAGCAAATTTGGTGAATCTAGTGTCATCTGTTAGGTCATTTGAAAGTTGTCCTCTGTCTAATTTGTTCGTATGGGAGCAATGGAAATGAGGCGGTAGTTTGAAGTTATCCTTAGTGTATCTTGTGGAACGTTGGTTAGTTTTCTGGCAAAAGAATCCTTCATTAAGAAATCCTTCATTTGCTACAGGTTGTGAATAACGTCTTCACTGCATTAAGAAATTAAGTTATTTTATCTTATTGAAGTTTTTATCATCAATGCATGGGATGGTCTATTTTTTTTTTTTTTTTAATTACAAGAAGAGTACATGAAGGTTTACTTTAACATATTCATATAGAAATGCAAGGGAAAGACAACGTATATGAAAGTGACACTATTCAAATAAGAGTGGTTTATCACTTTCTTAAGTAGGCAAAAATTTAAATGAAATGTTATTTCACCAACAAAATATTGTTTTTGCCAACTGCCAACCAAGATACGCATACATACGCTAACATACAATGTCTGATTTGCCCTTTGTGGTGGAGAGCGAAGTAACCCGGAGTTAAATCCCAAAATGGTCTCTGAGATTGGTGTCATGTACTAAAATTGTCTTTGAGATTCTAATTGCACCAATTACATCCTTGCGATTGAAAAAAAATTGCACCATATTAGTCCCTGACCCATTTTCTATTAACGACGTGATGACATGGCATGATGATGTGGACTGTAAGTGACACGTGTCACTTCATGATTTGGCCACGTGTAATGATGTGATGATGTGGTGACTAGTGACATGTGGCATGCTGACGTGGATGGTTGTGCCACGTGTCACAATGTTATTTGGCCACATGCCTGTTTGTGCCACATGTCGCAATAGTATTCATCCACGTGTCATCTATTATGTCATCGTTGTATATACACCAAATTAGTCCCTCATTTTGCATTAAGTGACTCATTTTAGTCCTTGAAATTGAATGTGTGCACCAAACTAGTCCCTTAACCAATTTTTTCTCATTTTTTTAAAATTTAAAATTTTAATATCTTGGATACACTAATTTCAATTCTATTTTTTCATATATCGTTTAAATACAAGTGCTTTCATAAAAATTTTTAAGATTGTAGTTTTAATTATATAATTTTTTAATAATTTAACATTGGTAAATTTTGTAATATATAAGTATGTTATTATAAAAAAAATAATTATATGATTGATTAGACACATTTTTTTTTCATAAAAAATGTGTTTTTAACAAGAAATTAATAATTAAAATAAACATTTTTTTTCTTATGAAATACACGTTTTCGTTATGTGCAAATGAGCTAGATCGAAGGCACTTCAAGCACCCTCACTACCATCTTTGATCTCTGCAGTCTAGACGAAAGAGGTCGGAGATGGTAATGAGGGAAGGTTGAAATGTCTTCACGTCAACTCCAAGACGGCGGTTATTAGGGGTATTCGCAAGAAAAAAATATTTTATAAAAGTACTGAAAGAGGTCGGAGATGGTAGTGAAGGTGCTTGAAAAGCCTTCACGTCAACTCCAAGTCGGCGGTTAGGGTATTGCAAGAGAAAAAATATTTTATAAAAACACTTTTATTTGAAGAACATGTGAAAAAATAGAATTAAAATTAATGCATTCAAAAATATTGAGAATTTTGAATTTATAGAAAAAAAATGAGAAAAAACTGGTGAAAGGACTAGTTTGGTGCACGACATTCAATTTCAGGGACTAAAATGAGTCACTTAATGCAAAGTGAGGGACTAATTTGGTGCATCTACAACGATGACATAATGGATGACACATGGACGAATACTGTTGCGACACGTGGCACAAACGGACAAGTGGCACAACCATCCACGTCAGCATGCCGCGTGTCACTAGTAACCACATCATCATACCATTACACGTGGCCAAATCATGAAGCGGCACGTGCCACTTACAATCCACGTCATCATGCCATGTCATCATGTCGTTAATGGAATATGAGTCAGGGACTAATATGGTGCACTTTTTTCAATCTAAGGAATGTAATTAGTGCAATTGGAATCTCAAGGACGATTTTAGTGCATGACGCCAATCTTAGGGACCATTTTGGGATTTAACTCAAGTAACCCGTGCCTATCCCGTTGGATTGAAACTCCCTCTCTCTCTCTCTCTCTCTCTCTCTCTCTCTCAATGTTGCGACTTGCGTCATTGTTCAAAAAAGAATTCAAAAGCTTTTAATGTTAATTGCCGACCCTAAACCGTCTCAAATCACAACTAATCACCTTTGCTTCCTCCGGGTCGTGTAGACAGTGATCGGAGTTTGGTTTGACTTTCCTGTTTTTGCATTGCTGTCAGGTTGTCTGTGATACTGTCCACGGGCCGTAAGAGAGTTTGTTGAAGGATTCCACGGGGTTGTGAAAGTATCTTTGTTGCTGTTGCCAACTGGTCGGTGAAGTGTCCACGGGATTTGCTGTGTGAGTGTCCACAGCCTGCGAGAAAACTTTGTTGAGGGAATACACGGGCCGTGAATAAGGGGTCAAGCATCAACATTGGCCGTGCAAGAGCTTCTGCGACTAGAAGATTGTTGGTGGTTAATGGTATGTTTTTTTTTGTAGAAGTTTCAAGTTTTGGTGGATTGTTGTTTACACATGGCACCAAAAAAACATATTCAGAGGAATGATGACGGAAGAGGTAAATGTATTTTTTTCCCAACAGGCTGGATTATTGCTTCAACTTTTGGATTGATTTTACTAGAAAAATTTTTAAAGCAATTCATTTTTCATTATGTGGAATGCAGATGGGTAAAGTAGTTTTGTTTCATCTCATGATTCAGGGCATTTAGAGGAAGCTGCAGGAAGTAAGCATGCAGAGGTGAGTAAAAGTCTCAATTACATAACACTGTATTTGCATTTTTTGCATGATGTGGTGTTGATAAATTTCTTTAGTTATTAGTACACGTTGATGACTAGGTGCTTCCCACTTCGGATGATACTGGTGAACAATAATCTGAGCACCAAGCAGAGGGATGTTGTGAAAGAAATGGGATTTGATGCCATGCTTTCTCTAGATGTCAAAAGAATGGATCTGTAGTTATTACTCCACATTGTGGAGTCTTTTATCTGCCGAAAAATGTGCATCGAAACCAAGTCATTCACAATCCCGGTCAGAGTTGGTGATGTTTATCAAGTTTTTGGCTTTTCACGTGAGGGTAAGAATTTCTTTTTGCTATATGAATTTTGTTATTTGGAGTCATATAATAGGATAGCTGTGAAATGTTCTTTTGGCGTTTAAGAGCATGACATCTTTGTTGTGGATCGACATGTCCTGTTGTTCCAAAATTCAAACACTTGAACCCGACAGAGAAGGCTGAGTTGCAAGAGTTTAAGCATCTTGATATTCCTATTCTAGGCCAGATCATACAGGAAGCAGGGGTGGATGATCGGTGGAGCCGTGCTTATTTGTTGTATACACTTGGAGCCTTTCTGTGCCCGACAAACAGGAACAAGCCAAGCACCGAATTTTTGGGAGCTTTGCTGCACGTTAGGAGGTGTAGAAGTTATAACTGGAGCTTCTTAATTCACGGCTAGTTGATGGAAGCCATGTGTAGTTATCGGAGGAGGTCTCTAAAGCCCAGCTCCAAAGGAGGATGCTTGTACCTGTTGTTGGTAAGCAGATTTTTGTCTATCGAAGACATTGTTAGTTCTTTGTTGGGCGCTTCATATAGATGTAACAGTTAACCGTGTTTTTGAAAAGTGTTTTTTCGTTGCAAATTTTTGCAAAAGATTCTATGATTGCAGGGGCAAAGTTTCGGGGCAACAAATAGTGGAGTTGAGTTCCCACTTCTATCTTTTTGGAACAAGCTGATGAGAGAACAGATACATGCTGATAAGTTGCTCTTACGGTGAGCATTCTTGAGTTCCTTTCACTCCATTAAAGTCCATAATTGCCTTTACCAATAAGTTGGCCGGATAAAACAAAGTGTCAATAAATGGCAGTTGTATGTTGATTGTAGGGATTCTTGTTTCCGATTGGTGAGGATGCTGAGTCTGTCTTCTTCGTCCCCTCGAAGTGAAAGAATCCGGTAGGATAAAAACTACTTCTGCCATACATATTTATGGTGAATGAAGTATGTATTAAAGTGTGCAGTTATTTTTGTTTTAGCTGATCGGTCGTTTTGCCGAAGATGAGTATTGCATCTTTAAGGAGAAGATAAGCAGGCTGATGCAGGAGGATGCTAAGTTTGGAGGCCCTGTTGTTAGTAGGGGATTCAATTGGCCAAGGAGGTCTGTTGTCCAGAACAAGGTGAGCGAAGATGGTAAGGAGGATGATGTACATGTGAAGGATGTTGAGGTTATGAGGGGTAAGGGTCAGAAGAAAATCGACGTGGACCCCAAAAAGAGTGATAAGGAGACTGAAGATGATGACAGTAACAATCATTCTGAGGACAGTGATAATGGTCCTAGGGAGGGTAAAATGGCTGCTCAGGACAGTGGAAAGAATGTTGCATCTGACGATGATAGAAGCTCTGTATCTAGCTTAGAAGGTGATGATCTACCAGACGTTTCTATGGCTAATAAAAAAGTAGGTGACTCAGGTGATGATCAAGGATTGTCGCCCATTGCAATGGGAGCCGCCCCTGTGTCATAGGAGTTGGTTGTCTACGAGGCCCCAAATCGTTTTCTAGATGAGTTGAGAGAGAAGGTTTATCTATAATGTGTTACCATAAATGATGGTTCGTCAGTCATGATGCTTGAACATTCTAAGTATGTTTATATTTCTTGCATTTTCGTTAATCATGATTAAACCTATAGGAGACATGTTGGAAAACTTAATTCAGATGAGATCCAATTAGTTAAAGAGTCTTTGCTTGCTTTTGTTAGGGTGATTGCGATTGGGTTTGACCACCACTTGCCTCGGACAGATACCACAAGTGCAAAACTTGGACTTTGGATAAGCAACCATGTATGTATTGTTTAAATAATTTGTTTTGTCTCGTTATTGCATGCCATCCCACTGTAATAGTGTCTTCTGCATTGTCAGCTTATGCATTTTGTCATTGAGGTTCCTAATGCTGAAGGTGCGGACGATCAATTGGAAGAATGTGTTTGCCTCAGCCCGTACATGATGGTAATCGTTGCCCGAAACTACATTGTTCCAATTATTTATTCGTATCATTAATTTCGATGTTTGACTTAAAAAATTTGGGTGTTTAGTTGCATCTGATCTTAGACACTATTAGTCAGGGAAGTACTGACCGCTTCAGGGACTGAAAGACCATTCTTACTTTAGGCACATTCGGATAGCGAACAAAAATCTGGTAAAAGCACCAAAATTTTCGTTGTTTTATGCATTGTTACACTACTTCTGTATGGATCGTGTAATGAGTATTTGTTGGTAGATTATGGGACCCTTCTTGAGGAACGAGCATTGGTGGGCTTATGCACTTGATCGTAAGAATAAAATAGTCTACGTGATTAACTCCATACGCCGAAGGTGCCTGACTTTTTAAAGGAAGTAACTAGACTCCCTGGTGGTGAGTACGATATTTGAACTTTGTCAACTACAACACTTGTTAGGTTAATCTCTATTTGTGTTACGATTGTGCTTGACTACATGCAGTTGAGAAGGCAGGAACAGATCATCTCTTTGGTAGACTCTGGCCACGTTCCTACTGATTATGGACTTCATTGCATTTATACCCTTGTACCAAGGCAACACAACAGGTGATCCAATACATTTTGTCAAACATGTTTTTTGTAGGTAGTTTGTATAATCTGACCATTTTTGGTGGTACAAAGAGGAGGCCTAGATGATGCTTACCCCTGTGTACTCATTATTCAGTGATGACTGTGGAGCTTTTGTGTACAAGTACCTTCAACACTGCCCACCTGAAACCTTATTGCCGGGTTACAACTAGGTTAGGACACCGTCATTTTGTTGAGCTTCATTATGATTAGAACTGTTGTTGATGTCGAATTTTGGTGACAAACCTCGAACTCAACTACAACATTGTGCTTTTTTAATTTTTCATCTCCCATTTTTCCAGGAGCAAGTTCTGACTTTCCAAAAAGATCTCCTCCTATCCTACAGTCTGAGTGGGTTAAACACTAACCAGGATGTACTCCTTGGGCATGTGGAGGAGTACTTTCATGTGGCCTGTTCAAAAGGAATATTCATTTAAGTCCCCCTTAAAGTGCATGTCAACCAGTCGGGGATAGCCGCTCGCATAAAGAATAGGGCGAGACAAAGTAACATCAGACGGAAGTTAGATCCCAACTCGCTGGGTTTGGTGTCTTCGACGAAGGAAAAACCCCCTCCCAGGAGGTATAAGTAAAGTTGTTTTATCTTGTGCTCTCTGCTACACTCACAGTGTTATGATGATAGAGTCACCATGTATAGTAACATTGTCTTTTGAATATTTCATGAACTTCGATGTAAGTTACAAGGTATTTAGTCAATGTATATATCACGAACCCTTTTTCTCTGATCAGTGTCATCCATGACGAGGCATAAGAGATCTAGTCTGTTTGAATTGTTTTAGATTGAAATCGAACAGGTTGGAAAATATCCTGTAAACTGGAACAATTCATTTAACATTTTGATAAATATACCGCTAGTTTGACTTCACTCTTGAGGAATGTTTCCTTATGTGAAAATTTGTTGAATTTTTCATGAAGTCGAAATTCATGGGGTGGATGTTGAAAGCTTGTGTTGTGACCACTTGTCATCATCTCATCCAGAATGAGTCACACGGTATCTACTGTGGTTGATAGTTTCGATAATTACAAGGTTGGAGATAGTTGTGTAATCCTAGCTCAATTCTTGTAACATGATGGACAAGGATCTGTAACCCTGGTTTATCCTTTTAATACTGGACAAATTACTGATTCATGATGATTAAAGTTTTGTACTCCAAGCATAATTAACATAACTTATGTCTTCTTCGAAGAACTTCCTTGAACAATTCAAATAATAAATATTTATGCCTCGACTATGATTTGATAGAATTTTGTGACCATTTGGTGTCATGTGTCCTAACTCACAATGACCATGCGTGGGTGAATTGTTGAGAATTGAGATATTGAAGACGCCCGAGAATGTCTAGCATAATTAACAATTTATGTAATATGTGCACCATAATTACATAACAAATGCAGAATTACTATAACAAAATAGTTTCTCAAGGAAATTGGACTAGAATTATTCATGAAATAAAATTCAGTATTTGGTTAGAGAATTTCATCTACGATGTCAGAAGATAAGACTACTTCACGATCATGCACCCAGCGGCGAAGTTTGGAGTCTTGAGAGATTCAAGGGATTCCAGCGCAAGGAAGCTGGGTTATAAGAATGGTGGGTCAGTTATAAGATCGTGAACAAAAAGTTGCACGAATTGGATTACTATTACAGTACATTCTGCAACCTTCTCCAACTCATCATCTCCAACAATTAAAGTTACACTAGACCACCCGGGGTCCCTCGTGGATGATTGTCGGTGCTAAAAATCCTGTAGTAGTATCATCCATGTGTGGATTCTTGGTTCGTTAGGAATTCAAACTTAAAAGTCAAAAGATAACTCGGTTATACAAAATGCACTCGGGTTACGAGGAACCAACTGTAGAGTTTTCTAACTATTTGGTGTCATTTATGGTGAGCCACAAATGATCTAGTGTGATTGAGTTGTTGGAAATTGTGAGATTGAAGAATTTTGAGAATGTAATGTAACATTGGCATAGTTCTTGTTACCCTCTGACCAAGCTCCTGTAACACTGGTATAATTCATGTAACCAGATTTCGTTGTGAGAATTCCTTAAATTTTTCGTTAAATTGAAAGTTCGAGCTAGGATATTGATTTCATGGAGTATTGTGACTATTTGGTGTCATCTATGATGAGCCATAAGTAATTTATTCTGGTTGTATGATTGGAAATTGCAAGATTGAAGATTCTGGGAAATGTCTTGTAACATTAGCATAATTTTTGTATCCTTTTAGTCAGGATTCCGTAACTTTAACATAATTTTTGTTACCAGATTCGCCTGAATTTGCTTGTTAGGAACTTCCTTGATTTATAATGAATTCTTGTAAGGAAGTTTCTCCATCTTCTCATAAACTCAAAATTCATTATCGGATGGTGATAAATTTTGTAGCTACTTAATTAGTGTCATCCATGACATCTCACAAGGTATCTAGTGTGGTTAGATTATTTGAAATTGTGAAATTCAAGAGCCTGAAGCGTATCTTGTAATACTAGCACAATTCACATAACCAGGGGATGAAAATATCATACCTTCGACATGATTCCTGTGACCATGTTTTTGTGAAAATTTTTTTTGAATTTCTCATGAACTCAAAATCCATGCTTCGATCATGATTTCATGGAGTTTCGTGACTATTTGGTTTCATCCATGATGAGTCACATGGAATATAGTATGGTTAGATTGTTAAAAATTGTGAGATTAAAGAGTGTGGAGAATATCCTGTAATACTAGTACAATAATTGTAACGTTGTGTTCACGATCTTGTAATTCTAGCATAATTCCTATAATCGGATCTTCTTGTGAGAAAATTTGCTAAATTTTTCATGAAATGAAAATTCATGTGTGGATAGTGATTTCATGCAATCCTCTGACCATTTAGTGTTATTTGTGATGAACCAAAAGGAATCCAATGTGATTAGATTGTTTGAAATTGTGAGATTTAAGACATTGGAGAATGTCCTACAATACTGTTACAATTATCGTAACTTGGTGATCATGATTCTGTAACTCTAGCATAATTCCAATAACCGACTTCTCTTTTCAGAAAATGTATTGAATGTTGTGTGAAATAAAAATTCATGTGTGGATGGTGATTTCATAGATTTTTCACAACATTTAGTATTATCCATGATGAGCCAAAAGAGTTCTAGTGTGGTCAAATAGATGGAAATTGTGAGGTTGAAGACACTGGAGAATGTCTTGTAATACTAGCACAGTTTGTATAACTTGCTGATCACGGCTTTAAAACTCTGGCATAATTTCTATAAGAGATTTTCCTTATGCGAAAATTCCTTGAGATTTGGTTTAATTACTTTATTAGTCCCTATAGTTTTGCGAAAATTTTAATTAGGTCCCTATACTTTTTTTTCTTTTAATTGAGTCCTTGCACAAATTTTTTTTAATTGGGTCCCTACACTTTTTTTTCCTTTTATTTGGGTCCATACACCAATTTTTTTTAATTGGGTCCTGGTGCACGAAATCACAATCACACTTTTGCAATTCCGCACAACTAACCAGCAAGTGCACTGGGTCGTCCAAGTAATACCTTACGTGAGTAAGAGTCAATCCCACGGAGATTATCGGCTTGAAGCAAGCTATGGTTATCTTGTAACTCTTAGTCAGGATATCAAGAATAATTCTCAGTTTTAATTTGAATGAGTAAAAGAACATGGATTAAATAATACTTGTTATGCAGTAATGGGAACATGTTGAGGTTTTGGAGATGCTCTGTCTTCTGAATATCTGCTTTTCTACTGTCTTCTTCTTCACTCACGCAAGGCTCCTTCCATGGCAAGCTGTATATTGGTGGATCATCGTTGTCAATGGCTACCATCCATCCTCTTAGTGAAAATGGTCCGGCTGCGCTATCACCACATGGCTAATCATCTGTCGGTTCTCACTCAGGTTGGAATAGAATCCATTGATCCTTTTGCGTTTGTCACTACGCCCAACACTCGCGAGTTTGAAGCTCGTCACAGTCATCCCTTCTCAGATCCTACTCGGAATACCACAGACAAGGTTTAGATTTTCCGAATCTTAGGAATGGCCGCCAATAATTCTAGCCTATACCATGAAGGTTCTAATCTTAGATTAGAAACCCAAGAGATATGCACTCAAGCTATTGCAGATAGAATGGAGGTGGTTGTCAGGCACGCATTCATAGGTAAGAATGATGATGAGTGTCACGGATCATCACATTCATCAGGTTGAAATGTGAATATCTTAGAATAGAAACAAGCGTGATTGAATGGAAAACAGTAGTAATTACATTAATTCATCGAGACACAACAGAGCTCCTCACCCCCAACCATGGAGTTTAGAGACTCATGCCGTAGAAAATACAAATTCTAATGTAAAATTTCATAAGGTGCATAGTAAGTCTCTAAAAGTAGTTTTTATACTCAACTAGTGACCTAGGTTTACAGAAAATGAGTAAACTAAGATAGATAGTGCAGAAATCTACTTCCGGGGCCCACTTGGTGTGTGTTTGGGCTGAGCATTGAAGCTTTCACGTGCATAGGCTACCCCTGGCATTTAACTCCAGCTTTTGTGCCAGTTTGGGCGTTTAACTCCAACTTTTATGCCAGTTCTGGTGTTTAACGCCAGAATAGGGTAGAAAGTTGGTGTTAAACGCTAGTTTGCGTGATCTCAACTTAGACAAAGTATGGACTATTATATATTGCTGGAAAGCCCAGGATGTCTACTTTCCAACGCAATTGAGAGCGCAACAATTCAGCTTCTGTAGCTCCAGAAAATTTATTTCGAGTGTAGGGAGGTCAGAATCCAACAGCATCTGCACTCCTTTTTCAGCCTCTGAATCAGATTTTTGCTCAGGTCCCTCAATTTCAGCCAGAAAATACTTGAAATCACAAAAAAACATACAAACTCATAGTAAAGTCCAGAAATGTGATTTTTACATAAAAACTAATAACAATATACTAAAAAGTAGCTAAATCCTACTAAAAACTATATGAAAATACCTCCAAAAAGCGTATAAAATATCCGCTAATCACAACACCAAACTTAAACTGTTGCTTGTCCTCAAGTAACTAGATGAATAAAATAGGATAGAAAGAAAATCAAGAGGCAATAACATCTCAGAGTTTTATATGAAGCTCAAATTCTCATTAGATGAGCGGGACTAGTAGCTTTTTGCTTCTAAACAGTTTTGGTATCTCAATTTATCCTTTGAAGTTCAGAATGATTGGCATCTATAGGAACTCAGAATTCAGATAGTGTTATTGATTCTCCTAGTTTAGTATGTTGATTCTTGAACACAGCTACTTTATGAGTCTTGGTCGTGACCCTAAGCACTTTGTTTTCTAGTATTACCACCGGATACATAAATGTCACAAACACATAACTGGGTGAACCTTTTCAGATTGTGAATCAGCTTTGCTGAAGTCCCCAGTTAGAGGTGTCCAGAGCTCTTAAGCACACTCTTTTTTGCTTTGGACCACGACTTTAACCGCTCAGTCTCAAGTTTTCACTTGACACCTTCACGCCACAAGCACATAGTTAGGGACAGCTTGGTTTAGCCGCTTAGGCCAGGATTTTATTCCTTTAGACCCTCCTATCCATTAATGCTCAAAGCCTTGGATCCTTTTTACCCTTGCCTTTTGGTTTAAAGGGCTATTGGCTTTTCCTGCTTGCTTTTTCTCTTTCTTTCTTTTTTTTTTATTTTTTTCTCCATTTTTTTCACAAGCTTTGTATTCACTGCTTTTTCTTGCTTCAAGAATCAATTTTATGATTTTTCAGATTATCAATAACATTTCTCCTTTTTCATTATTCTTTCAAGAGCCAACAAATTTAACATTCATAAACTTCACTATAAAAATTTATGCACTGTTCAAGCATTCATTCATAAGACAAAAAGTATTGCCACCACATATAAATAATTTGAATTTTTCTTATTAAGAACTCGAAAATAAAACTGCCTCCTTATTCTAAAAAAAATCTGCTATTTTATTCATGTTTAATGATGATGAGAAAAATAAATTATAACTTACTTGGAGATAAAAAAAATAAAAATAAAGATACTAATTACTATTATTCATGTGACTCATAAGGTAGATCTCTAATAGCAAAAGTTATCACAGAGTTAAGATTAGGACTCAACAACCTTTATTTTGGGAGATGGATGCTCCTTCAATCTGTGGGGTGTCTGGCCCTTCAAGAGACAGCTTCTGGCGCTTCAACTCCTGTAGCTCATGCCCTTGCTTCTCTTGTTCCTTCAGCAGTTTGCAGAGCATGCTATTTTGGATTTGCTGTTCTTCTTTCAGTTGATCCATAACTTCTTGCAGCTTGGTGACAGATGCTTCTAGATGGGTCCAGTAGTCAATCTGAGAAATTTCTGGGAGGAACTCCTGTGCCCTCCTTTTGATGGAGTTATCTTGCACTTGTTGTCCTTCCATTGACTTTTTGGTGATTGGGTGCTCGACTGAGATATACTCATTCACTCCCATCTTTACCCCAGCATCTTTACATAGCAGAGAGATTAGGCTTGGGTAAGCCAATTTGGCGTCAGTGGAGTTCTTGTTTGCAATTGTGTAAAGCTCACAAGAAATCAGATGATGAATCTCCACTTCGTTTCCCAGCATAATGCAGTGGATCATCACTGCTCTTTTGACAGTGACTTCAGAGCGGTTGCTGGTGGGCAATATAGAATGCCCAATGAAGTCCAGCCAGCCCCTAGCAATTGGTTTGAGATCTCCTCTCTTGAGTTGATTTGGGACACCCTTTGTGTTGGTTATCCACTTGGTTCTAGGGATGCATATGTCCTCTAGAACTTGGTCCAAGCGCTTATCTAATCTCACCATTCTCCTATTAAAGGATTCTGGATCATCTTGTAGTTGAGGCAGCTTGAAGACCTCTCTTATTTTGTCCAGGTGGAAGTAAATAATCTTCCCTCTGACCATCGTTCGAAAGGTATAGAAGGCGATTCCAGTCATTCTCTGCTTATCTGTTTGCCACAGATTTGAGTAGAATTCCTGAACCATGTTTCTACCTACCTTTGTCTTAGGGTTAGATAGAATTTCCCAACCCCTATTTCAAATCTGCTCTTGGATCTTCGGATATTCGTCTTCTTTCAGATTGAATTTAGCTTCCGGGATCACTGACCTTAGACCCATTATTTTGTGGTAATGGTCTGCATGTTCTTTGGTTAAGAACCTCTCCTGATTCCAAAGTGGTTTTGGAGTGTTCTCTTTCTTGCCTCTTGAAGTGGTTTATTTTCCCTTAGGAGCCATGATCTTAGTGAATCTTAGCTTAGTGATCATGAAAAACACACCAAACTTAGAGGTTTGCTTGTCCTCAAGAAAAAGAAAGGAAAGGAGAGGAATAGAAGGAGAGTCAAATTCGAGTTATGAAGGAGAGGGGGAGGCCAAATGTGAATTTATAAGGGAGGGGGTGGGTTCGAAAATTTTTGAAAAAGATATGATAGAAGATACAATTTGTAAAAGATAAATATGATATGAAAAAGATAAAATTTTAAAATTGAAAAGATATGAGAGATTTGAAAAAGATAAATCTGAATTTGAAAAGATAGTATGATGAGTTGAAAAAGATTTGAGAAGAAATTAAAAAGATAGATGAGTTTTGAAAAAGATTTGAAAAGAAATTGAAGAAGATTTGAGAAAGATTTTTAGGATTAAAGAAGAATTTATTTTTTATTTGTTTTGTTTTTTGAAATTGAAATTGAAAGATGATAATTTGTAACATGTTTATGCAAGAAATTTTGGATGTAACCATGAAAATTTGAAAAAATTTGAGTTGGAAACAAAACTTCCTCCCTTCCACATTCTTGGCATTAAACGCCCAGAATGGCACCCATTCTGGCATTTATCGCCCATTTGTTGCTTCTTTTGGGCGTTTAATGCCCACCCAGGTACCTTGGCTGGCGTTAAACGCCAGAAAACCTTTATCACTAGGCGTTTTTCTAAACGCCCAGGATGCTGCAATTCTGGCGTTAAACGCCCAGAATGGTACCCATTATGGCGTTTAACGCCCAGAAAGGTATCTTTACTGGCGTTAAATGCCCAGAATGGTGCCCATTCTGGCGTTTAACGCCCACAATACCCCTTACTGGCATTTTTGTGCCGGTGAGCTCCTTTTCTCTGCTTTATGCTCTGAATTCTTCTGTAACTCTGTGAACTCCTGCAATTGATAATTAACCTTGAAGATAATTTATATCAAACTCCTATAATTATTATTTGAATAACAAATGGACTTTGCTAATGGATGGGTTGCCTCCTAGCAAGCGCTTCTTTATTGTCTATAGCTAGACCTTACTGAGCTTTAATCTAGTCTTAGCTTTAAGCATTCTTGCTCAACATTGCCTTCAAGATAATGCTTGACTCTCTGTCCATTAACAATGAACCTCTTATTAGAATCAATATCTTGAAGCTCTACATAGCCATATGGTGACACACTTGTAATCACATATGGTCCCTTCCACTGGGATTTCAGTTTCCCGGGGAACAGTCTGAGCCTAGAGTTGAACAGCAGAACCTTCTGTCTTAGCTCAAAGACTCTGGATGACAGTTTCTTGTCATGCCACCTTTTTGCTTTTTCCTTGTAAATTTTTGTATTTTCAAAAGCATTGAGTCTAAATTCCTCTAGCTCATTCAACTGGAGCAATCTTTTCTCTCCAGCTAACTTAGCATCAAGATTTAGGAATCTAGTTGCCCAATAGGCCTTGTGTTCCAGTTCTACTGGCAAATGGCACGTTTTCGAATACACAAGTTGGTATGGAGAGGTCCCTATGGGAGTCTTGAATGCTGTTCTGTATGCCTACAGAGCATCATCCAGACTTCTTGCGCAATCCTTTCTGCGGTTACTCACAGTCCATTCCAGGATTCTTTTAAGTTCTCTATTTGAGACTTCAGCCTGACCATTTGTCTGGGGATGATATGGAATCGCCACTTTGTGGTTAATTCCATATTGGACCAAAGCGGAGTCAAGTTGTTTATTACAAAAATGAGTGCCCCCATCACTGATCAGTATTCTAGGGACACCGAACCTGCTGAAGATATGCTTCTGGAGGAACTTCATCACTGTCTTAGTATCATTGGTGGGTGTTGCAATTACCTCCACCCACTTAGATACATAATCTACTGCCACCAGGACATAAGTGTTTGAGTATGATGGTGGGAAAGGCCCCATGAAGTCAATACCCCATACATCAAACAACTCAATCTCTAAGATCCCTTGTTGAGGCATGGCATAACCGTGAGATAAATTGCCAGTTCTTTGGCAACTGTCGCAGTTACATACAAACTCTCGGGAGTCTCTATAAATGGTGGGCCAGTAGAAGCCACATTGGAGGACTCTTGTGGACGTTCGCTCACTTCCAAAATGGCCTCCATATTGTGATCCATGGCAATGCCATAAGATCTTCTGTGCCTCTTCCTTGGGCACACATCTACGGATTATTCCGTCTGCACATCTCTTAAAGAGATATGGTTCATCCCATAAGTAGTACTTTGCATCAGAAATCAATTTCTTTATTTGCTGCCTGCTGTACTCTTTGGGTATGAATCTTACAGCCTTATAGTTTGCAATGTCTACAAACCATGGTGTTTCCTGAATGGAAAATAGTTGCTCATCCAAAAAGGTTTCAGAGATCTCAATAGAGGGGGAGGACGCCCCTTCTACTGGTTCTATCTGGGACAGATGATCAGCCACTTGGTTCTCTATCCCTTTTCTGTCTCTTATTTCTATATCAAACTCTTGCAGAAGCAACACCCATCATATGAGCCTGGGTTTTAAATCCTGCTTTGTAAGTAGATATTTAAGATCAGCATGGTCAGTGTACACAATCACTTTTGATCCTACTAAGTATGATCTAAACTTGTCAATGGCATAAACCACTGCAAGCAGCTCTTTTTCTGTGGTTGTGTAATTTTTCTGTGCATCATTTAAAACACGATTATCATAATAAATGACATGCAGAAGCTTGTTATGCCTCTGTCCTAATACTGCACCAATGGCATGGTCACTAGCATCACACATTAGTTCGAATGGTAATGTCCAGTCTGGTGCAGAAATAACTGGTGCTGTGACCAGCTTAGCTTTCAGAGTTTCAAACGCCTGCAGACACTCTATGTCAAACACAAATGGCGTGTCAGCAGCTAGCAGATTGCTCAGAGATTTTGCAATTTTTGAGAAATCCCTTATAAACCTCCTATAGAATCCTGCATGCCCCAGAAAGCTTCTGATTGCCTTAACATTAGCAGGTGGTGGTAATTTTTTAATTACCTCTACTTTAGCTTGATCCACTTCTATTCCCTTGTTTGAAATTTTATGCCCAAGAACAATTCCTTCAGTCACCATAAAATGACATTTTTTCCAGTTTAAAACTAGGTTGGTCTGTTGGCACCTTTTCAGAACAAGTGCTAAATGGTCAAGGCAGGAGCTGAATGAGTCTCCAAATACTGAGAAGTCATCCATGAAGACTTCCAGAAATTTCTCTACCATATCAGAGAAGATAGAGAGCATGCACCTCTGAAAGATTGCAGGTGCATTGCACCGACCAAAAGGCATCCTTCTGTAGGCAAATACTCCAGAAGGACATGTGAATGCTATTTTCTCTTGGTCCTGAGGATCTACTACAATTTGGTTGTAACCTGAATAGCCATCTAAAAAGCAGTAATATTCATGACCTGCTAGTCTCTTAGCATCTGATCTATGAATGGTAAAGGAAAGTGATCCTTCCTGGTGGCTGTATTGAGCCTTCTGTAGTCAATACACATACGCCACCCTGTAACTATTCTTGTAGGAACCAGTTCATTCTTTTCATTATGAACCACTGTCATGCCTCCTTTCTTGGGGACAACTTGGACATGACTCACCCAGGGACTATCAGAAATAGGATAAATAATCCCAGCCTCTAGTAACATGGTGACCTCTTTCTGCACCACCTCCTTCATGGCTGGATTTAGCCGCCTCTGTGGTTGAACCACTGGCTTAGCATCGTCCTCCAATAGGATCTTGTGCATGCATCTTACTGGGCTGATGCCCTTAAGATCACTTATGGACCACCCAAGAGCTGTCTTGTGTGTCCTTAGCACTTGAAGTAGTGCTTTCTCTTCCTGTGGATTTAAAGCAGAGCTTATGATCACCGGAAAAGTGTCACATTCTCCTAGAAATGCATATTTCAGGGATGGTGGTAGTGGTTTCAACTCGTGTTTAGGAGGTTTCTTCTCTTCCTGAGGAATTTTCAGAGGTTCTTTTATTTCCTTTGATTCCTCCAGATCAGGATGAACATCTTTAAAGATGTCTTCTAGCTCTGATTCGAGACTCTCAGCCATGTTGATCTCCTCTACCAGGGAGTCAATAATATCAACACTCATGCAGTCTTTTGATGTGTCTGGATGCTTCATTACCTCAACAGCATTCAACCTAAACTCATCCTTAGTGATTCTCAAGGTCACTTTCCCTTTTTGGACATCAATGAGGGTTTGTCCAGTTGCTAGGAAAGGTCTTCCTAGAATAAGAGTTGCACTCTTGTGCTCCTCCATTTCCAGCACTACAAAGTCAGTGGGAAAGGCAAATGGCCAAACCGTGACAATCATATCCTCAATTATGCCTGATGGGTATTTAATGGAGCCATCAGTAAGTTGAAGATAAATCTGGGTTGGTTTGACCTCTTCAGTCAAGCCAAGCTTTCTGATAGTGGATGCAGGGATTAGGTTGATACTTTCCCCAAGATCACATAGAGCTGTCTTGGTACAAGTACCCTCTAATGTGCATGGTATCATAAAGCTCCCAGGATCCTTAAGCTTTTTTGGTAAGCTCTTTAAAATGACTGCACTGCACTCTTCAATGAGGAAGACTTTTTCAGTTTCCCTCCAATCCTTCTTATGACTTAATATCTCTTTCATGAACTTAGCATAAGAGGGTATTTGCTCAAGTGCCTCTGCAAACGGAATCTTGATTTCAAGAGTCCTGAGATAGTCTGCAAAACGAGCAAATTGTTTATCCTGTCCCGCTTGGCGGAGTTTCTGAGGATAAGGCATCTTAGCTTTGTACTCTTCAACCTTAGTTGCTGCAGGTTTATTTCCTACAGAGGTGGTTGGAGAAGCCTTCTTAGAGGGGTTACCATAAGCACTTGCAGGTGTCTGATCCCTCATTGGCGTTTGAACGCCAGGCTTGAGGGCTGGATGGGCGTTTAACGCTAGATTCCCTCCCCTTTCTGGCGTTTGAATGCCAGAACTGGACATGGACTGGGCATTTAACGCCAGTTTTTTGCCCTTTTCTGGCGTTTGAATGCCAGAGTTATTCCTCTCTGGGCTCTTACTGTCCTCAGAGAGATTTTGGGTAGCAGGTTGCTCATCCTCTATCACCTATTCTTTTCTTGGCTTTCTGCTGCTTTGAGTTGAGGTATTCAATATTTTTCCACTTCTTAATTGAACTGCTTGGCACTCTTCTGTTATCTGTTTTGATAACTACTGTTTTGTCTGATTCAATTGTTATTCTATATCCTTGTAGCATTTTTGGTTTCTTGGAGCATCTCCTTAAATTCTGCTAACTGCCTTGTTATAGAAGATAGTTGCTGATTGAGTTCAGCAACTTATTCCTGAGGACTAAAGTCAATTGATACTGCCTTAGCTTTTTCTTTCATGGAGGACTCACTACTTATATACAGATGCTGATTTCTAGCAACTGTATCGATAAGCTCTTGAGCCTCTTCAATAGTCTTTCTCATGTGTATAGATCCACCAGCTGAGTGGTCTAGAGATATCTGAGCTTTTTCTGTAAGTCTGTAGTAGAAGATGTCTAACTGCACCCACTCTGAAAACATTTAAGAGGGGCATTTCCTTAGCATCCCTCTGTACCTCTCCCAGGCGTTATAAAAGGATTCATCATCCTCTTGTTTAAAGCCTTGGATGTCTAGCCTTAGCTGTGTCATCCTTTTTGGAGGGAAATATTAATTCAGGAATTTGTCTGATAACTATTTCCATGTTCTTATGCTTGCTGTGGGTTGGTTATTTAACCACCTCTTAGCTTGATCTTTTATAGCAAATGGAAACAGTAGTAATCTGTAGACATCCTGATCCACTTTTTTATCACGTACTGTGTCAGCAATTTGTAAAAATTGTGCCAGAAACTCAATAGGTTCTTCCTGTGGAAGACCGGAATACTGGCAATTTTGCTGCACCATGATAATGAGCTGAGGATTTAGCTCAAAACTGCTTGCTTTGATGGGAGGTATACAGATGCTACTCCTATATGCAGCAGTAATGGGGTTGGCATATGACCCCAGAGTCCTTATGGACTGCTCATTGCCACTTTGGTCCATGATGAAAAAAAGGGAATTGATGTGAATTGCAAATAAAATATATTTTTATTTCTATTTTATTTAATTAAAAACAACCGAATAAGTAAAAAAAAGAAATGAGATAAAATAAAATAATTAGAATTTAAAATATAAATTTTGAAAACTAAGAGAAAAAGGAAAAATAAATTCTAAAACTAAAATAATTACTTAATTAAGAAGATTTGAAAAACTTTGAATTTTGAAATTTCAAAACTAGAATAAGATAGAATAAAAATTTCTAAAATAAAAATCTGAATTTTTAAATGAGATTTTCGAAAATTCAATTAAATGACTATGAAAGATATTTTTGAATTCAATGAGGAAAGAGAAAAAAAATAAAATGACACCAAACTTAGAATTTTTAGATCAAAACAAAGGAAACAAACAGGAAAACTTTGAATATCAAGACGAACACTGAGAGCAACTTTTGAAAAATTTTTAAGAAAACAGAAACACAAAGGACACCAAACTTAAAAATTTTTATATTCTAAACACTAATAATTTGAAAAAAAATGAAAGGAAAAATAAAATTATGCAATTGACACCAAACTTAAAATATGAAACTAGACTCAAACAGAAGACTAAATTATGAAGTTATTGGTTTTGAAAATCTTCGAAAATAATTAAGAAAAATAAAACAAGGATTTTAAAATTTTAACCAAAAACAATAATAGAAGACTCTAAACTGAAACGAAAAATTTTCCTAATTTAAGCAACAAAATAAACCGTCAGTTGTCCAAACTCGAACAATCCCCGGAAACGGTGCCAAAAACTTGGTGCACGAAATCACAATCACACTTTTGCAATTCCGCACTACTAACCAGCAAGTGCACTGGGTCGTCCAAGTAATACCTTACGTGAGTAAGGGTCGATCCCACGGAGATTGTCGGCTTGAAGCAAGCTATGGTTATCTTGTAACTCTTAGTCAGGATATCAAGAATAATTCTCAGTTTTAATTGGAATGAGTAAAAGAACATGGATTAAATAATACTTGTTATGCAGTAATGGAGAACATGTTGAGATTTTGGAGATGCTCTGTCTTCTGAATCTCTGCTTTCCTACTGTCTTCTTCTTCACGCACACAAGGCTCCTTCCATGGCAAGCTGTATGTTGGTGGATCACCGTTGTCAATGGCTACCATCCATCCTCTTACTGAAAATGGTTCGGCTACGCTGTCACCGCAGGGCTAATCATCTGTCGGTTCTCACTCAGGTTGGAATAGGATCCATTGATCCTTTTGCGTCTGTCACTACGCCCAACACTCGCGAGTTTGAAGCTCGTCACAGTCATCCCTTCCCAGATCCTACTCGGAATACCACAGACAAGGTTTAGACTTTTCGGATCTCAGAAATGGCCGCCAATAATTCTAGCCTATACCACGAAGGTTCTAATCTTATATTAGAAACCCAAGAGATATGCACTCAAGCTATTGCAGATAGAACGGAGGTGGTTGTCAGGCACGCGTTCATAGGTGAGGATGATGATGAGTGTCACAAATCACCACATTCATCAGGTTGAAGTGCGAGTGAATATCTTAGAATAGAAACAAGCGTGATTGAATGTAAAACAGTAGTAATTGCATTAATTCATCAAGACACAGCAAAGCTCCTTTCCCCCAACCATGGAGTTTAGAGACTCATGTCGTAGAAAATACAAATTCTGATGTAAAATGTCATAAGGTGCATAGTAAGTCTCTAAAAGTAGTTTTTATACTTAACTAGTGACCTAGGTTTACAGAAAATGAGTAAACTAAGATAGATAGTGCAGAAATCCACTTCTGGGGCCCACTTGGTGTGTGTTTGGGCTGAGCATTGAAGCTTTCACGTGCATAGGCTACTCATGGCATTTAACTCCAGCTTTTGTGCCAGTTTGGGCGTTTAACTCTAACTTTTATGCCAGTTCTGGCGTTTAATGCCAGAATAGGGTAGAAAGTTGGTGTTAAACGCCAGTTTGCGTGATCTCAACTTGGACAAAGTATGAACTATTATATATTGCTGGAAAGCCAGGATGTCTACTTTCCAACGCAATTGAGAGCGCGCCAATTGGGCTTCTGTAGCTCCAGAAAATCCATTTCGAGTGCAGGGAGGTCAGAATCCAACAGAATCTGTAGTCCTTTTTTAGCCTCTGAATAAGATTTTTGCTCAGGTCCCTCAATTTCAGCCAGAAAATACCTGAAATCATAGAAAAACACATAAACTCATAGTAAAGTCCAGAAATGTGATTTTTGCATAAAAACTAATAAAATATACTAAAAAGTAGCTAAATCCTACTAAAAACTATATGAAAATACCTCCAAAAAGCGTATAAAATATCCGCTCATCAGGTCCCTATACAATTAAACCAATTACTATCAAGAGGGACCTTATTGGAAAAAAAAAATTGGTGTAGGGGCTCAATTAAAAAGAAAATATGTATAGGGACCCTAATTGAAAATTTTACAAAACTATAGGGACCAACATAGTAATTAAACCTTGAGATTTTTATCAATTAAAAATCCATGCTTGGATATCGATTTCTTAAAGTGATGTGACCATTTGATATTATCCATAACATGTCATAAGGGATATAGTGTGGTTGGATTGTTGAAAATTGTAAGATTGAAGAGTTTTGAAAATATAGTGTAATTATGGCATAATCCTTGTAATCTATAGATGAAGATCCTGTAAGTCTAGTTTAATTTCTGTAATTAGAATTCCTTTGTAAGGGAATTCCTTGAATTTTTCATTAAATTCGAAATCCAAGTTTGGATGGCGACTTCATGGAGTTCTATGACTATCTGGTTTTATCCATGAGGAGTCACAATAAATATAGTATGGTTGGATTGTTGAAAATTGTGAGGTTAAAGAATCCGCAGAATGTCTTGTAACTCTGGCATAATTCTTATAACCTGCCAATCAAAATCTTATAACTCTAGCAAAATTTCTGTAATTGTTTCTTTCGTGTCAAAATTCTCCGAAGTTCAAAATTTGTGCTTGTATAGTGATTTTTGGTAGTTTTGTTACCATTTAGTTTCATCAACGACGTGCCACAAGGGATCTAGTATAGTTGGATTGTCAAAAATTGAGACTGAAGAGGCTGAATAACGTCTTGTAATATTGACACCATTCTTGGAACCTGCTAATTAAGATCTTTTAACATTCGCATAATTCATGTAATCAGATCCCCATGTGAGGAAAGTCCTTTAATTTTTCATAAAATCAAAATTTTTACTTAGATGGTGATTCCATGGATTTTTGTGACTATTTAGTGTCATCCATAATAAGTCACAAGGGATCTAGTGTGATTAGGTTGTTGAAAATTATGAGATTGAAGAGGCTAGAGAACGTCTTGTAATATTAGCACACTTCTTATAACATGCTAATTACGATGAAGTAGCTTCTACATAATTTCTGTAATTAAAATCCCATGTGAGAAAATTCCTTCCATGAATTCAAAATCCAGACTTTAATGGTGACTTCATGGAGTTTTGTGATCAATTTATGTCATCAAAAATGAGCCACAAGAGATCTAGATAGTACAGTTGGGTTATTGAAAATTATGAGATTGAAGAAGGTTGAGAATGTCCTGGGATACTAACACAATTCGTGTAACTTATTGATTATGATCATATGATTCTGGTGTAATTTCTGTAACCGAGTTTTGTTATAAAAAAATTCTTACATTATTTTATTCTTGAATATTTTTAGTGTTACAGAGTCATCTCCTTCTGTTTCCCAGATGTGGCTGCCGCTAGTTTCTATTCCGGCTCCGCTAGTGCGACTACTGGGCTTCCTCCCTAAACCTTGGTTTCTATTCAAAATCACCTATACAGAATCTGCATTAAGTTACTTGTTGCATTATGTTGAGCAACCTAGTCGAAATGTGAATAAAATATAGTATATACCTTTGTTGCGTTCAGCAGAAGATGATCCATCGGTCTTTAAAAATCAAAATGGCTATAGTGGAAACCCAGGTGGAGGTGTAATAGGAGGTGTTTGATGTACTTCCTTCTCCAATTTGCTAAGCCGTTTGCGCAATGCCTCGACTTCTTTCTTCTCTCTCACCACTTTTGTTTCCAGTTCCTCAATCTTGGCCTTCAATGTCTCTCTCTAACAAGTCCAAGTTGGCATCCATTAACACGACCTCCCGCTCAGATAGTCTACTAACCTCTTTGGCATCTTCCTTGTTCTTTTGCTCCCTTCGCAAAAGTTCTGCTTCGACGTTATCATATGCTCGCTTAGAGGATATGTCTCAAGAAGTCCACCATCTCCGTCACGATCATGAACCTGACGGACATATCATTCATCGACGAAGCATTGGATGCGTTTGACACGATGGGTTAAATAGAAAGTGAAGAAAAACAATATGCTCGAGAGGTTGAGCACTTATAAATGTGACCACTGGGGATAATTTTCAAGTGCGGACAAGGAGGAGGGAAGTTAATGGAACTAGGATAATGAATGCATGTAACTTTTCCACTTCTTACCATTAATTGATGGTTAATGTATTGATGAGTTCTAAATTTGAAGTTCTAAATTGCCCCTACTTTCATATTTTCATTTCATTTATCAAATTATTTAATATAGTTTTTTCATGTTTAGGTACATTTTTAAAACTTTTTTAATTATATTAAAAGGGTTTAGCTAACATGTGTCCTAAGGTCACATAATAAGCTTACCACTAGTGGAAAGTTTTAAATGTTTTCATTAAATGAATCTAGAACAAATATATTAAAAACTTTATATTTTCAATAAAAACTTTCTTGTTTTGTAATATTAACATGTGCCCTTAAGGCACATGATAGATAAACCAATATTAAAATAACAATTATTATTAGTTCTATAAAAAAAATAGATTTATTAAAGTGTCAATAATGAAATTTAAATTAGTAATTATGGCATTCGTATTCTGAAGGCCTAATCAGTGGCGGAACTTGGAACAATTTTCGTGGGGAGTCTAATTGTTTAACACAAAATAATTAATAATAATAAAATTTAATTCTTAACTTTCTTTAATAAAAATTGTTTATTATTTAAAAATTTTTATAAACATGGTATTTATTAGTCAAATTCATTAAGTTAGCTATATATCATAAGATAAAATTAGATAAAACAATATTAATGGGATACATTAATTGTAAAAATAAAAAATATATGATATATCTTAATATTATTTTATGTTATTTTAAGTCACCTAAACGATTTCGTTTGTTTAGAAAGAGATGCATCCAGAGCTTCGATTTCACTTGGGACATGTGCTTTTTGATGATGTTGTGGCACAGATCAGAATAACTGAAGGAAACTTCTTGAGGAAGCCTCCTTTTATCACCCGAATGCGTGTTAAACCCCAATTTAAGGAGTCACCTAATCCATTCTTTTTGCACACTAGCACTCTGTGCAACATACACCCACGCAACGAAACATTCAAACCATACAAAAATGTCTCAGCAATCAGGCTCTGACCCAGCATTAACTTTCACCATAAACGAACTAGCAGAGCTGACGATTGCCAAGCTCGTCGACATTATACAGAGGGATGAAAAAACACCAATTATGACCTAGTTTAGTCCACACTGGTGGCACGGGAAGACAAGCTGAAGAGAAAAGTTGTCGTTTATGACGAGTAGCTGCTAATGGCTAAATTGGCGAAGGTGTAAAGCTGAAGAACAAGGAAAGGAAATTTGAGAAAGGATAGTAGAGACTGAAACGCACCGATATGATGTTGAGCCTTGTGCAACACAAGAATGAAAAGACATATTGTAAAATACAAGACTAAAAAAGAGAGCTGATAGGACAAATTGACAGACTACATCACCAAAAGAATAAGACTGAGGCCAAATTCCATCAGTTGCTTGACAGGGTGGTAGCATTGGAAGATAGCACAATAGCGTTAGTGAAAGGCGTGTATGTGGAAGCTAAGTTAATGAAGAGGGAGGCAACGAAGAAGGAACTGCCGGTCAGAATGACGGCAACGCTGAAGGTATTTGCGTTGTGTGACCTATTGGAGCCACTATATGTGCCGGAACCACTACTATTGTTCCCATGTGTGTTGGTAATTTACTTTTCCAAGACAGAGATATTTGTTTGTTCTCCATTGTAGTTGCAATTGCCTCGTACAATGAACCTGGTGAAGCTTCGGGTAGAACAGCTTATGATGGATTCGATGAACACTACAACAAAATAGTAAAGCGGCGGCGGTTATTTGGGGGTGTGGCGGCGGTTATAACCGCCGCTATTTTCGGTTCCCAGGGTGAACAAAGCGCGGCCAGGTCAACCGTCGGCACAGCAGCGGTAGCGGTTTTGAAGAACTGCTGGAATAACCGCCGCGAGAGTCAATCTGCAAATGGTGGCGGTTTGAAATCGCCACTATGTTCTTGAATTAGGCAGAACAGGTGTATGGCAGTAGTTTGGTAACCGCAGCAAACTTCCAATTTGAAATTACCGTTGGACTTCCGCAGCGGTTTTGAACCGCCAGAAAATCGAATTGGAAATGACCGTTGGATATTTTGCGGCGGTATGCGGCAGTTTAAAACCGCCGCAAAATGAGCTTTAAGGGGTGTTTGATATGATTTTCGTGGCGGTTTTAAACCGCCGCGATACCTGCAACATATTTTTTTTAAGAAAAACTAACTTATATATAAACTACTTTCTAATGCTTCGATCCTAATAAAAAAAATGTACTACAATATTAAAATCTACAACTCAAAATAAAATAGAAAAAAGTACCAAAATAATATGAACATTGTATTTCAAAATATAATATATATTTAATAAGTCTTACATAATCATAAATCAAACACAATCAGTGTTTAACAACTATATCACTACAAAAAAAAGACTATATTGTAGGAGTTTGTTAACGGAGGTTTTAAAAAAATCCTACAAATTTAAATTTAAAAATAAAAAATTATCTTTTATCTTTTTAAAAATTTTATTAACAACATTTTTTGTTTTAAATATTAGGATTTTAAAAACCCCCTCAAAATAAAATTATTTCCCTCAAACAATTTGGCAAATACATAGCCAAAAATCTTTCTTCCCGCGAGACTCAAATCTCCTGCCCCTACCATTTTCTGCTTCCACTCTCATCATATTCTAACTGCTTCTTCATTCTTCATTATTTGCATTTCTTCATTGGTTGCTGCTGTTTTCGGAGTTGTGCCGCGCCACTGGAACTCACGTTCGTGTTTCTGCTGCTGTTCACGTTCTGGTTAATGCAGCTGTTCGCGTTTGGGTTGCTCCTGCTGTTCCGTGGGTTCCATTGTTGATGCTGTTCGCGATCATAGTTGCAGGTTTTCTTCTATGCAAAGGTATGTCTATGATAGCATATAGAGATAGAAACTATTAGGGTTCATAAACTAATTATCCCCCTTCTGATTATAGTTTTGTATCACACTATTATGAATTTGTAGCTGTAAATTTAAGTTTAATCTTATATGGAACACAGCCTTTCAATACTTCTCTCCTGTTCTCCACGTTTCACAATGACCCCTCTTTCTGTTTCTGCAGTTTTCAATCTCTTTCTGAATACAATTAGAGATATTAATTAATTAAAAGCATGAAAAAATTTAGTTGATTTAATTTGGAGAATTCTCATCATTAATCAATTGCTATGACATAGTAATAGTTAAAGACTGTTTAGAGAAGATGTAGATGTTGTCGATTTGAACATAATTCTTAAGTAAGACAATTGAATTGATCAAAAGGAAATATACCTTTCTGCCATCATTGATACATTAAAGAACCAAACCCTGATTACATTGTGAAACAACGCTGACATTGCTATGCTTAACTAAACTAAATAACTAATTAAAAACTAAGCACACTCACAAGCTTGGATTAGCATTTAATACAATGAGTTTCAGTAGTAATATCTACTCTTTTTAGTACCATTTATAGACATAGTGACTCATTTATGGTTTCAAGCACAAATTTAAATTATTAGAAACTATTGATCCATCTTTCATTTCAATTTTACATAAATTTGAATGGCTGAAGTGATTCACCATCTAAGTAACTTTTTCATCACTCATGTAATTAGTAGTTTTCTTGGCTCTGTTCCCATATGCGATCTATATATATATCAGAATGAACAAACTCTAAAAATAAGAAATCACAAGTAACATCATGATCACCATCTTTAGTTTTTTCTATAAATGTGTGTAAAATTTTAATTTCAATTTTAAATATTCAACATTTCACTTACGTCCCAGGTTTGAAGTTTTAGTTTCAATTTTAAATGTTCTGCATTTTATTTACGTCCCAGGTTTTCTAAAAGCAAGACTGACTTAATTGTTTTCTTTCTTTTTTTCTTTTTGTTTTCTGATCTGAATAAGAATAATATTAACTTGAGAAACTTGAATAGAAATATTATTTATTTGACGTCCATACTCACTTTATTGTTATTTAATTTCGTTAATGATCATCATTCATTACTAGTTAATTTTTAGATATTTGAATTAGGAGGAATATTGCTTGCTATTGCTGTGCCTAATTTGGGATAGTATGTTGCTAATATTAATTATTAGTATTTTTTATAACTCTGTGGGTGGGGATTGAAGATGATCTCTTAGTAAGTTTGTTAGTGTTATTGATTTTTTCCAATTTGATATTTGGCTTGTTGAAAGGTGAAATAATATTTTAAGGTTCCAAGCTCATTTGGAATAGAGAATGCTTCATGCTTTATTAACTTGGATCTTCTTCAGTTTCCAATTAAATTCTGTTGAGAAAATTTGAAGCAAATCTAATCCTGGGAAATTTAAAGCTTTCAATTTTTGTAAATATTTTTTTTTCTGTTTCCCTCTTGTAGACCTATCATAATGTTCTAGACTGGGAGTCGTTCAAGTTGAAATTTAAATAAATTCTCCAACATACACAAAACTTTAAGCTTTTTGTTTAAACTGAGTAGCGTTTTTATACAATTATACTCCACACGTTTCTCTTGAGTTTAAATAGTCTATTTATGCTTTCTATAAAGCAACAGTAATAAGCTTTTGACTTAATTATTAGTAATGCTAAGTAACCAGAGTAATTATTAGTCAAAAATGGAATCAAAGTATGAGCTTCTTTGTGTACGACTCAATACATAGCTAAGTCCAAATCATGCCTTGATTTTTATTTTATATTCTTTGAACAGTATGATAGGATTTGTATATATGGAATCAGGAAATAATTCATGTATTATGCTCATAATTCCTTTTTGATCTACAACAAATAATACATACAATTGAGCTTTATCTTTTTACCTTTTAAGGAAACAAAAAACTACTAATACAACAACTCAGTTTCCTTATTTCATGCGATGTTACCTTTGTTTTCACTTTTTACTTGTTGTCTCTTTTTTATATTTTCTGTTCTGTTTTCTCTAGTGGTCAAGAAGCTTATTTGCGTTCTGCAGGGTCAGTCTTGTTGTCCAGTTTCTTACCAAGCTTTCATTTTTCTGTTAATTTTGAATGCAAATCCTCCTCAGTATGTTTAAAGTTCCAATTTTTCTTATCTGGGTCATCTTGGTAAAAACAGAACCATTCCAATTTTCATTTAGCTATCATTTTTCTTGTCTTAAACAACTTATGTTGAGTTATTCTTTAGCTTCCATTTTTCTTGTCTTAATCAGGAATTATTTGTATTAGTAGTTTTTTTTTCCTTAAAAGGTAAAAAGATAAAGCTCAATTGTATGTATTATTTTAAGGTCTTTCTTAGTTTTTCAAATTTGGTTTTTGTTTAGTTTATTGTTTGCAAGAAGTTGAGAGTAATAGAATCAAGTATCTCAGAGATTGGATTTTGTTCTTGTTGGTGCTTTTCTGAATCATCATCAAATGCTGCTGCATTTTTTATGTTATTGTTCTGCATATACCATTTAACGGTAGTGTATGTGTAGTGAAACTATATTAATATAGGGAAAGAAATTCAAGTTAGGTGTAACTGCAACTTGATTAAAAGAACATTATTTTTTGTTGTAGTGAGAAATTAACAAATGAATAGTGGTAGCATAAGACTCGGCGTAAGAAATCCTTTTCTTGGAAGACTTTTAATTGGATGACCGTTTCGTTCTTTGGAGTAATAGTAACTTCTTTCTTCTTTATTTTGGTCCACAAGGTTGGCTTATTTATATATAGCCGCTGGCAGGTGACATTTATAAGAGTTGAAACCAAATTGATCTAGTCACTTGGATTAACTATATGAGCTTCAATTTCAATGCTTATGTTTTGTCATATCCACATAAGATGAAGATAACACTTGATAATATTATGTGCTTTTATGGACTATACTAATTAATATAGCCATATAGGTCTAATATGATAAAATTTTAAACTAATTTTTAAATATAGCTTATCAAAAGTCATAACAATTATATTAGATATTGAGTAGTTTCGAATATTAATTATTGGCTCTTGCTTTGTGTTTAGACAACTCTTAAAATTGATCACATATATTCGTTGATTGCTGCTGCTTATCGCGGTTGTGTCTCTGTTACCCGCGCTCGTGTTGCTGCTGCTGTTCGCGTTCGGGTTTGTGTCGCTGAAGCTGTTCGCGTTCCATTTCTGCTATAATTGGCGTTCCTAATCGCAGTTGTGCTTCTATGCAAAGGTAACAATTTGATAGCATATAATGGAGCTTAGTAATTTGTTAGTGTTATTGAATTTTTCCAATTTGATATTTGGCTTGTTGAAAGGTGAAATGATAGAGCTTAGTAATTGTTATTGTTGAATTTTCTATGTTATAGTGATTTGTTTCTTTTTCTAGTTTTCGGTTTATTTAATTGATTGGCAATGATAGAGCTTCAAAAATATTTTTGAACAGCGAAAACTTGAACATAAAAAACACATAATCATATTTACATGAAAACAAAATTTATAAAATAAAACTCTTTTTATAATTTCTTACCGAAATGAAAATAAATGATTACATGTATAGATAAATATTTTAATCTACATTTTAACATACTTTTGAATAATATTCTTTGAGTCTTGAATGGTATAAAATATCCAATAAGTTAATTAGAACTTAACTTTTTATAGTTAGAATGCCTGACATAAAATATTATAATATTTATTAAATATTGAATATATTCATGACTAAAAACTTAATTAAAAAACTAACCAAGTATAAAACAATACCAAATTAATTACATATAAAATAATGATTCAAATCCTTAAATGTGATATGAAAAATATATTTTCTTACAATTTAGTGTAGAAGATTAAAACTTAAAAAGTTGTAACATGTTAAAATTCTCTATCAGTTTACACCAATAAACGACACCAATACTTAAAGAATATTTTAATAATTTTGTGTAAAAAAATTAAAGAAAATCAATGAGACATAAAATAGCATCAAAAAAATAAATTACTTATCATAATGATTATGAAGACTAGTTTAATGTATTAATTACTTTAAAAAAATAAATTACTTATTTCTTCTCTATGTTACAACTTTGTTTACTTTTTGGTTGAATAAATTAGTTACAAATGGATAGAACTTGGATTGAAAAACCTCGAACAACAAAGGAATACAAGGATGGCATAATTGGATTCCTTGATTTTGCTTTTGCGAGAGCGGCCATTTCGGATAGAATATGTTGTCCATGTCCACGATGTACATTTGGAAAATGGCATAAAAGAGACACAGTTCAGGATCACTTGCTCCTAAAGCCATTTCCCAATAACTATGTTGCTTGGAATCGTCATGGTGAGATACAACCTGCTGAGCCAAGTAGTATAGAAGTGCAAGAGACACCATCTCAAGAGAATCCATTAAATACATTAATGAATGATGTATTCGGCCACCATGGGAATGAAGGTATAACGGGAGTGAATGATGCAGTTATACACGATGGAGACGAAGACATCGCAGATGAAAGATTACATGAGGACTCTTTTGATGATGGTGGCGAGTTCAATGAATTTGTCAAAGATGGAAATGAAAAATTGCACGAGGGCAGTAAATGCACAAAGTTGGAGTTTATAATCAAATTGTATCATATAAAGGTCTTGTGTAGAATAAGCGATAAGGCCATGACTATGATCTTGACTTTGTTGAGAGATACTTTTGATGGAATACAACTGCCTTCTAGCTTTTATAAGGCCAAGCAAGTCATTTGCAAACTTGGCTTGGATTATACCAAGATAGATGCTTGCCCAAATGACTGTATGTTATATCTGGATGACACTCCAGATAACGTACAAGATACATGCAAGTATTGCGGTATATCTAGATGGGTCCCTAAGAAAAAAAGAAAAAGCAAGCTGCAAAAGTCATGCGATACTTTCCACTGAAGCCAAGGTTGAAAAGATTATATATGTGTAGCAAGACAGCTGAACACATGCAATGGCATAATTCTACACATGCAAAAGATGGATTACTGAGACATCCAAGGGACGGTGAAGCATGGAAGAATTTTAATGCGACGCACACTCTGTTTGCCGAAGAGCCGCGAAATGTTCGCCTAGGTCTTGCAACTGATGGTTTTAATCCTTTCGGATCCCTGAGTTCTACTAATAGCGTTTGGCCTGTGTTCTTGATTCCATACAATCTTCCACCTTGGATGTGTATGAATCACACTTCCTTCATCTTATCAATGGTTATTCCAGGAAAGAAGTCCCCGGGAAATAAGATAGATGTGTACTTGCAGCCCCTTATAAATGAATTGAAAGATTTGTGGATTGATGGTGTGGAGACATTTGACTCATCATCCGGAAACACATTTAGAATGCATGCAGCTCTTATGTGGACAATAAGTGATTTTCCCGGTTTAGGTATGCTATCTGGTTGGAACACACACACCGGTTTAGCTTGTCCCACTTGTAACTTTGATTTTTTTTCCCTGTTATCTTCGTCATAGTTCTAAATGGTGCTTCATGGGTCATAGACGTTTTTTGGGAAGAAATCATAGATTTAGACTGAATCGTGTTCGTTTTGACGGAAGCATAGAGGAGCGTGGTCCACCTAAGAAGTTATCAGGTTTTGACATTCTTGAACAGCAACAGGATGTTGAAGCACGAGATCAGCAACGAGAAGAATCTCATAGCGGTGGGAAAAGACCTCGACGAGAAGTTAAGCAGTGGAACAAGCGAAGCATTTTCTTTGATCTTCCGTACTGGAAAACCAATTTGTTGCGTCATAATCTAGACTTTATGCACATTGAGAAGAATGTGTGTGATAACATTTTGTACACTTTGCTTAATGACAAAGCAAAATCAAAGGACAATCTTAAGGCACGGAAAGATTTGAAAGAAATGGGCATAAGACGTGATCTCTGGCCAAGTGATAATGGATCGTATCATTTATCTTTATTTTCACTAACACGTGACACCAAGAAGCTATTCCTTTCGACATTGAAGAATGTTGTGCTACCAGATGGATACTCAAGTAATATTTCGAGATGTGTGGATGAAGGACAGAAAAAAATTTTTGGATTAAAAAGTCATGACTGCCATATTCTTTTGGAGGAATTGTTACCAATAGCAGTTCATAATTTGCTGCCAGATCATGTTACCGCGGTATTGGTTGAGTTTGGGTCATTCTTTAAGATCCTTTGTGGGAAAAGCCTAAGTACTTTTGAACTTGACAAGCTCCAACAACGCATAGTGGTTGTCCTTTGCCAGTTGGAAATGTTATTCCCTCCATCATTCTTTACCGTCATGGTTCACTTGACAGTCCATCTAGTAGAGGAAGCAAAGCTCGGAGGTCCAGTGCATTATCGATACATGTATCCAATTGAGAGGTAAAATGTTTAATATATTTAACTAAAGATCAGTAGAATTGCATCTCTTGTCATGTCATTTTTACTTGACTTTGATATATTATTTTAGGGAGTTAGGCCATCTAAAATCCCATGTGCGAAGTAGAGCACAAGCAGAAGCATCTATAGCCGGAGGATACTTAGCTGAGGAATGTCTCACCTTTTGTTCTCGCTATTTTGAGGATATAGAGACAAGGTTCAATAGACCTAGACGTGTATGTGATGACCCACTTGACAGGGAATGCTCAGAATATTGTCTCTTTCCGCCAGTGGGTAAAGCAGGGAGTTCTGGTACAACTTTTATGTTGAGTGAAAAGCAAAAGCTACAAGCCCATAGATATGTATTGCTAAATTGTCAAGCCGTCAAGGATTATGTGAAGTGAGTAAAGATAGAGGTTATTTGTAGTAATATATTCAGAATCTATATTTGTGGGTGACATACTCTGAATCCAATTTAATTTCTCATGCAGTGAATTTAGAGAATACATAACAAGAAGTTCAAAGGGAAGGAGACCGAACCCCACAGACATAGAGAAGAGAGTATTTAAGGATTTTGTTTCGTGGTTTGAAAAACGAGTAAGTTACTTAATTATTATAGTTTATGAAATGGGAATGGTGTTAATATATAAACGTTTTAAACCTCATAACTTATCCCTATTTCAGATAATGAACCCGGATACCATAGAACAGCTGTCTACTGATATGAAATTTTTAGCCCGAGGCCCCTTATCAAATGCAACGAGATATAGTGCTTATAAAATTAATGGTTGCACCTTTCGAACTATTGCTCGTGAAGAAGGTTTGAGGACACAGAATAGTGGAGTATATTTAACCTCTAGTACACCATGTGTTGCAAGTCGAGTTGACAGAAATTTAAGACAAGGTGATGTACCCTATTATGGCAAGTTGGAGGATATAATTGAGGTTAGCTATTATGGGCGATTCACTGTTGTTCTCTTCAAATGTAAATGGGCTGATTCCACTCGACATAGAGGATATAGAAGAGATCAATGGCATTTTCATTGTGTTAACTTTGATAGACCAATTCATACTGGTGAACATGAAGAAGATGAGCCTTATATTCTAGCGTCACAAGCATCAATGGTATACTATGTAGATGATGTCGTTAACAAAGGATGGAGTATTGTTGTTCATTTAAAACCAAGAGATTTGTATGAAATGGGTGATGAAATTGAAGAGGCTGAAGATGAGGACGAGCCACATCAAGAGCAAGCTCTTGATCAATTTTTTGGTAACAGTGATGAATACATTCAATTGGCAACAAACGACTTGATCGATGACGTAGTTGACTCATAATGAGAAATCTAAGGTTTAAGCTTATTTATATATTTGTTAATTTTAAAGTTATGGTTAATCCACTGATTTGTTCATAAAGTTTATCTTTGGCCTACTTTTGTGTGAAATGTAACATGCTTTTTGAGTTATTTTCTCTAACTTGTTGTTAAATTCATTTACAGCAATGCCGAAGTGTAAACGCTTTACTAATCCTTTGCGATCAGCTCCTCAACCTAAAAATGGTTTTGACCAGTTTAATGACGATGTAGTTCACAATTCACCTACGGATGTCTCACCACCTAATCATGATTCAACAATGCAAAGCAATCCGGATAGTGCTACGGATCATTCACTGCCTAACCAAGGATCCCAAGAACATATTAGGCACTTTGGTGGACGTCAATCTTCTGAATATTGGACTGTGGAGACAGTAGGTATGGTGCACAATAAATTTGTTTTTTCATGCTGAGTTGCTAAATAAGTGCTTTCTATATAAATGCAGATTTTTATTTTTCAAACATTATATGTAATATTTTTTTTTGTGCAATCTCTTGTATAAAAGTAGAGAAGTGATGCATTGATAACTGAACATGCACTATGCCAATTGTTATAGGTCAAACTCTGATCATTTAGCTTTCTATGTTGCTATGGTTGAATAATGCTAAAGTTTATTTATTTTGAGGTATATGGTAAAAATTTCAATTGTACGAAAATCTAGCCCAAAAATTTTTTTAATAAAACTCTTAAAATTTTCACCCACCTCCTGAGGCATAAAATGAAAATACAAAATAATACAACTCCTATAATATCACTAGATGACAAAGTGATATGCATATGCATGGTTTTGGGTTTTTTGAAATCACATAATTTATCATCAAATCATCGTGATCTGTACCCTTTTCTTTTTTTTTTCTTAAGGTCAAAAGTGTTATTTATTTATCATCTTTCTGAAGTAATAATGAAAACTCAGTAGGAAATTAATGAGTGATGGTGTGGTCAATTATGCAAATTGCTTTGTCTCTCTCAATCGGCTGTCCAATTAATTAACTTGTGCATTAGTTGCTTTATAATTTAAATAGTGTAATGATCATATTCAATAGTTAAGGTGGCCAAATTTCATTCTTAATTAAGTGATATCTCAATCCAATTAGGCCCTTGGTAAGTAAGACTAAACTACTTTTGGGCAACGATTTTTTTAAATAGTTTAGTTATGTATTTTTATTCAGTGGTATATGGTTTTCAATTTGTTTATTTCAGTTTCGTTTTTATTTTTTTTAGAGGTACTTTACTAATGTTATGTTGCAATCTTAGTCTTTGCCCAAGTGATCTTATTCGTTATTGATCCTAGTGTCTAGGAGTGGAATTTTATTCTGGGCTTTGTGCTCCTTTGTGTTATATGTGAATTTTTCATAATTGTTTAAAATTTAAAAGCTTTCAATTGTAAAAGGTTAAAAATTTAATTTTTTAAAATAAATATATACTGACATATAATTAATTTTATATGCAAATACTTTGTGTTAAAATTTTTAATCTAGTTTAAAATTTTTTAAATAAAGGCACAGATGGAACTATTAAAACTAGAAGGCTAAAAGTTAAAGAAATGGATAACTTATCTAGAGATGAGCAAGTTGTTGTAAACTTTGAAGATCAACAAGCTATTGGAGAAGCCCAAGGTTTGCTTGCTGGATATCTAGGAACATTGGCAGTTGATTGTAAGTTATTTCCAATCAATTTCTCAAAGTGGTCAGGACCTTTGGGTGTACCTCGATCTAGATTTGAAGAGTGTTTTAGTAACTTGCTGAAGGTATGTATTTGAAATATTGAGTTTTATCAAATTCCTATTAATATTATCTATTATTAATGATATCTTGTTTGTGTATGATTCTTTTTTATAGCCGAAATTTCATTTCAAAATTTCTGAGGGCATTGCAAAGCGATATTGCAAATTGAGCCTTGCAAAAAAGTGGTCACAACATAGAATTAAGTTATGGAGTGAGTTCTATGATCCATGCATGAGTAGCCAAGAAATCATTGATAATGTTTGGTGCACAAAATTGTGATGTCCAGGCTCAAACAATCCCTGGCAACGTGAGCAACTTGGTACGCGTAATCGTGATTACACATTCATAATTTGTCACAACTTCGATACAACTAACCAGCAAGTGCACTGGGTCGTCCAAGTAATACCTTACGTGAGTAAGGGTCGAATCCCACGGAGATTGTTGGTATGAAGCAAGCTATGGTCACCTTGTAAATCTCAGTCAGGCAGATATAAAGTGATAATGGTGTTTTCGAATTTAATATAATAAGATAGGGATAGAAATACTTATGTAAATCATTGGTAGGAATTTCAGATAAGCGAATGGAGATGCTTTTCGTTCCTCTGAACCTCTGCTTTCCTGCTATCTTCATCAAATCAGTCTTACTCCTTTCCATGGCTGGCTTTATGTGATACATCACCACTGTCAATGGCTACTTTCGGTCATCTCTCGGGAAAATGATCCAATGCCCTGTCACGGCACGGCTAATCGTCTGGAGGCATCACCCTTGTCAATGGCTTCATCTTATCCTCTCAGTGAATAATATGCTCACGCACCCTGTCACGGCACGGCTATTCATCTGTCGGTTCTCGATCATGCTGGAATAGGATTTACTATCCTTTTGCGTCTGTCACTAACGCCCTGCAATCGCGAGTTCGGAGCTCGTCACAGTCATTCAATCATTGAATCCTACTCGGAATACCACAGATAAGGTTTAGACCTTCCGGATTCTCTTGAATGCCGCCATCATTCTAGCTTACGCCACGAAGATTCCGGTTAGGAGATCTAAGAGATATTCATTCTAGCTTATTTCATGTAGAACAGAAGTGTTTGTCAGGCACGCGTTCATAAAGGAGAAGGATGATGAGCGTCACACATAATCATCACCTTCATCACGTTCTTGGGTGCGAATGGATATCTTAGAAGAGAAATAAGAAGAATTGAATAGAAAACAGTAGTACTTTGCATTACTCTTTGAGGAACAGCAGAGCTCCACACCTTAATCTATGGAGTGTAGAAACTCTAGGGTGTGATTTTTCTTCTGCTATTTTTGATTCCGTTTTCAATTTTTCTATTTATTTTGTGACTCCACATGATCATGAACCTAAGAAAACATAAAAAACAATAAAAATAAGAATTAGATAAACATTGGGTTGCCTCCCAACAAGCGCTTCTTTAATGTCAATAGCTTGACAGTGGGCTCTCATGGAGCCTCACAGATGTGCAGAGCTTTGTTGAGACTCTCCAACACCAAACTTAGAGTTTGGATATGGGAGTTCAACACCAAACTTAGAGTTTGGTTGTGGCCTCCCAACACCAAACTTAGAGTTTGACTGTGGGGGCTCTGGTTGACTCTGCTTTGAGAGAAGCTTTTCAAGCTTCCTCTCCATGGTTGCAGAGGGAGATCCTTGAGTTTTGAATACAAGGGAGTTCTCATTCCATTGAAGGACTATTTCACCTCTGTCAACATCAATCACAGCTCTTGCTGTGGCCAGGAAAGGTCTTCCTAGGATGATGGATTCATCCTCTTCCTTTCCAGTATCCAGGACTATGAAATCAGCAGGGATGTAAAGGCCCTCAACCTTTACTAAAACGTCCTCTACTTGTCCATAAGCCTGTTTTCTTGAACTGTCTGCCATCTCTAATGAGATTTTAGCAGCTTGCACCCCATAGATTCCCAGTTTCTCTATTACAGAGAGGGGCATGAGGTTTATTCCTGAACCAAGGTCACACAGAGCCTTAAAGATCATAGTGCCTATGGTACAGGGTATTATGAACTTTCCAGGATCCTGTCTCTTCTGAGGCAATGTCAGTTGATCCAGATCTCTTAGTTCATTGATGAACAAGGGAGGTTCAACTTCCCAAGTATCAATGCCAAATAATTTGGCATTCAGCTTCATGATTGCACCAAGAAACTTGGCAGTTTGCTCTTCAGTAACATCCTCATTCTCTTCAGAAGAGGAATACTCATCAGAGCTCATGAAGGGCATAAGGAGGGTCAATGGAATCTCTGTGGTCTCTAGATGAGTCTCAGATTCCTTTGGTTCCTCAGAGGGAAGCTCCTTATTGATCACTGGACGTCCCAGGAGGTCTTCCTCCTTGGGATTCACGTCCTCCTCTCCCTCATTGGGTTCGGCCATTTTGCTTATGTCAATGGCCTTGCACTCTCCTTTTGGGTTCTCTTCTGTATTGCTTGGGAGAGTACTTGGAGGGATTTCAGTGATCCTTTTACTTAGCTGGCCCACTTGTGCTTCCAGATTTCTAATGGAAGACCTTGTTTCATTCATGAAACTTACAGTGGCCTTAGATAGATCAGAGACTAGATTTGCTAAATTAGAAGCATTTTGTTCAGAGCTCTCTGTCTGTTGCTGAGTGGATGATGGAAAAGGCTTGCTATTGCTAAACCTGTTTCTTCCACCATTATTAAAGCCTTGTTGGGACTTTTGATCCTTCCATGAGAAATTTGGATGATTTCTCCATGTTGAGTTATAGGTGTTTCCATAAGGTTCACCTAAGTAATTTACCTCTGCTATTGCAGGGTTCTCAGGATCATAAGCTTCTTTTTCAGAAGATGCCTCTTGAGTACTGTTGGATGCAGCTTGCATTCCATGCAGACTCTGAGAGATCATATTGACTTGCTGAGTCAATATTTTATTCTGAGCCAATATGGCATTCAGAGTATCAACCTCAAGAACTCCCTTCTTCACAGGCGTCCCATTACTCACAGGATTCCTTTCAGAAGTGTACATGAACTGGTTATTAGCAACCATGTCAATGAGTTCTTGAGCTTCTGCAGGCATTTTCTTTAGGTGTATGGATCCACCTGCAGAAGTGTCCAGTGACATCTTTGATAGCTCAAATAAACCATCATAGAATATATCCAGGATGGTCCATTCTGAAAGCATGTCAGAAGGACACTTTTTGGTCAACTGTTTGTATCTTTCCCAAGCTTCATAGAGGGATTCACCTTCTTTCTGTCTGAAGGTTTGAACATCAGCTCTAAGCTTGCTCAGCTTTTGAGGAGGAAAGTACTTGGCTAAGAAAGCCGTGACCAGCTTATCCCAAGAGTTCAGGCTGTCTTTGGGTTGAGAATCCAACCATAATCTAGCTCTGTCTCTTACAGCAAAAGGGAAAAGCATGAGCCTGTAGACTTCAGGATCTACTCCATTAGTCTTAACAGTATCACATATCTGCAAGAATTCAGTTAAGAACTGAAAAGGATCTTCAGATGGAAGTCCATGAAACTTGCAGTTCTGCTGCATCAGAGAAACTAACTGAGGTTTCAGCTCAAAGTTGTTTGCTCCAATGGCAGGAATGGAGATGCTTCTTCCATGTAAATTGGAATTAGGTGCAGTAAAGTCACCAAGCATCTTCCTTACATTATTGTTGGGTTCGGCTGCCATCTCCTTTACTTGTTCGAAATTTTCAATCAAGTTGTCTCTGGATTGTTGTAATTTAGCTTCTCTTAATTTTCTCTTCAGAGTCCTTTCAGGTTCTGGATCAGCTTCAACAAGAATGCCTTTTTCTCTGTCCCTGCTCATAAAAAAGAGGAGAGAAAAAGAAAAGAAGAGGAATCCTCTATGTCACAGTAAAGAGGATCCTTATTGTTAGTAGAAAAGAAGAAGAAGAAATTCGAACACAGATAGAGGAGGGGGTTCGAATTTGGTGATGATGTGAGGAAGAGATGTTAGGATATGAATGAATAAATAGAATGAGATGTGGGAGGGATAATTTTCGAAAATTATTTTAAAAAAGAGTTAGTGATTTTCGAAAATTGGTTTTTGAAAATTGTTAGTAGTTTTTCGAAAATTAAGATTTAAAATTTGAAATAATAGTTAATTAAAAAGAAATTTTTGAAAAAGAGGGAAGATATTTTCGAAAATTAGAGAGAGAGAGTTAGTTAGGTAGTTTTGAAAAAGTTAAGAAACAAACAAAAAGTTAGTTAGTTAGTTGAAACAAATTTTGAAAAGATAAGAAGTTAGGAGGTTAGAAAAGATATTTTGAAAAGATATTTTTGAAAAAGATAAGATGAGAAGATATTTTTGAAAAGATATGATAGAAATTAGTGTTTGAAAAAGATTTGATTTTTAAAATCACAATTAATGACTTGATTCATAAGAAATCACAATATATGATTCTAGAACTTAAAGTTTGAATCTTTCTTAACAAGCAAGTAACAAACTTCAAATTTTTGAATCAAAACATTAATTGTTTATGTTATTTTCGAAAATTTAATACAAAAATAAGAAAAAGATTTTTGAAAAATATTTTTGGATTTTTCGAAAATAACTAAGAATTTTGAAAAAGATTTGATTTTTGAAAAAGATTTTGAAAAAGATAAGATTTTCAAATTGAAAATTTGATTTGACTTATAAGAAACAACTTGATTTAAAAAATTTTTGAAAAAGTCAATCCAAATTTTCGAATTTGAGGAGAGAAAAAGGGAAAGATATTTTTTTTTATTTTTGAAATTTTTATGAAAAACATGAAAATTATGCAATGCATGAAATTTTTAGATCAAAACATGTGATGCATGCAAGAATGCTATGAATGTCAAGATGAACACCAAGAACACTTTGAATGCCAAGATGAACATCATAGCCACAATTTTGAAAAACTTTTAATGCAAAGAAAACATGCAAGACACCAAACTTAGAATTCTTTAATGCTTAGGCACTAAGAATTCAAAAATGCATATGATAAACATGAAAAGACACAAAACAAAAAATCATCAAGATCAAACAAGAAGACTTACCAAGAACAACTTGAAGATCATGAAGAACACTATGAATGCATGAATTTTCGAACAATGCAAGATGCATATGCAAGTGACACCAAACTTATGATATGACTCAAGACTCAAACAAGAAACAGAAAATATTTTTGATTTTTATGATTTTCTAATTTTTTTTTTGGATTTTTTCGAAAATTTATTGAAAAGGGAAAATAAGGATTCCAAAATTTTTTAATATGAATTCCAGGAATCTTGCATTCTTAGTCTAAAGCTTCAGTCCAGGAATTAGACATGGCTCACTAGCCAGCCAAGCTTTCAAAGAAAGCTCCAGTCCAAAACACTAGACATGGCCAATGGCCAGCCAAGCTTCAGCATTTAACACCAGAGTATATTGCTCTTGATAACAAATTGCTGCTCATCATTTATCAAGTATGTAACTTACCTCTGATGGTTTGGAAGCCTCAGTCCAAAAGAATTTAGACATGGCTTTACAGCCAGCCAGGCTTCACATGCTTCATGAAACACTAGAATTCATTCTTAAAAATCTTGGATAAAATTTTTGAAAACATTTTTATTTTTTCGAAAACAGATGAGAGGTTTTTGAAAATATTTTTGAAAGATTTTTGAAAACAAAACGAAAAGAAAATTACCTAATCTGAGCAACAAGATGAACCGTCAGTTGTCCAAACTCGAACAATCCCCGGCAACGGCGCCAAAAACTTGGTGCTGTTGCCGGATCAAACTTGGCACTGATGTTATCGGACCAAAAGCTTGCCGAAAACTCAAACAATCCCCGGCAACGGCACCAAAAACTTGGTGCACGAAATTGTGATGTCCAGGCTCAAACAATCCCTGGCAACGTGAGCAACTTGGTACGCGTAATCGTGATTACACATTCATAATTTGTCACAACTTCGATACAACTAACCAGCAAGTGCACTGGGTCGTCCAAGTAATACCTTACGTGAGTAAGGGTCGAATCCCACGGAGATTGTTGGTATGAAGCAAGCTATGGTCACCTTGTAAATCTCAGTCAGGCAGATATAAAGTGATAATGGTGTTTTCGAATTTAATATAATAAGATAGGGATAGAAATACTTATGTAAATCATTGGTAGGAATTTCAGATAAGCGAATGGAGATGCTTTTCGTTCCTCTGAACCTCTGCTTTCCTGCTATCTTCATCCAATCAGTCTTACTCCTTTCCATGGCTGGCTTTATGTGATACATCACCACTGTCAATGGCTACTTTCGGTCATCTCTCGGGAAAATGATCCAATGCCCTGTCACGGCACGGCTAATCGTCTGGAGGCATCACCCTTGTCAATGGCTTCATCTTATCCTCTCAGTGAATAATATGCTCACGCACCCTGTCACGGCACGGCTATTCATCTGTCGGTTCTCGATCATGCTGGAATAGGATTTACTATCCTTTTGCGTCTGTCACTAACGCCCTGCAATCGCGAGTTCGGAGCTCGTCACAGTCATTCAATCATTGAATCCTACTCGGAATACCACAGACAAGGTTTAGACCTTCCGGATTCTCTTGAATGCCGCCATCATTCTAGCTTACGCCACGAAGATTCCGGTTAGGAGATCTAAGAGATATTCATTCTAGCTTATTTCATGTAGAACAGAAGTGTTTGTCAGGCACGCGTTCATAAAGGAGAAGGATGATGAGCATCACACATAATCATCACCTTCATCACGTTCTTGGGTGCGAATGGATATCTTAGAAGAGAAATAAGAAGAATTGAATAGAAAACAGTAGTACTTTGCATTACTCTTTGAGGAACAGCAGAGCTCCACACCTTAATCTATGGAGTGTAGAAACTCTACCGTTGAAAATACATAAGTGAAAGGTCCAGGCATGGCCGAGATGGCCAGCCCCCAAAACGTGATCAATAGATCAAAATATAATCCAAAGATGAACACTGGATTAAAACTGAGACCAAAGATACCTAATACAATAGTAAGAGGTCCTATTTATAATAAACTAGCTACTAGGGTTTACATGAGTAAGTAATTGATGCATAAATCCACTTCCTAGGCCCACTTGGTGTGTGTTTGGGCTGAGCCTGAGTGTTGCACGTGTAGAGGCCATTTGTGGAGTTGAACGCCAGTTTCTGTGCCAGTTTGGGCGTTCAACTCTGGTTTTGGATCCTTTTCTGGCGCTGGATGCCAGATTTGGGCAGAAGGCTGGTGTTGAACGCCAGTTTACGTCGTCTATTCTTGGCCAAAGTATGGACTATTATATATTTCTAGAAAGCCCTGGATGTCTACTTTCCAACGCAATTGGAATCACGCCATTTTGAGTTCTGTAGCTCCATAAAATCTACTTTGAGTGCAGGGAGGTCAGAATCCAACAGCATCAGCAGTCCTTCTTCAACCTCTGAATCTGATTTCTGCTCAAGTCCCTCAATTTCAGCCAGAAAATACCTGAAATCACAGAAAAACACACAAACTCATGGTAAAGTCCAGAAATGTGAATTTAACATAAAAACTTATGAAAACATCCCTAAAAGTAACTAGATCCTACTAAAAACATACTAAAAATAATGCCAAAAAGCGTATAAATTATCCGCTCATTAGGGGTCCACAGATCCTGAGTGGATCAAGGATTTACATCCCTACACCCATTAGGCATGTAAAAATGCCTTTGTACCCAACTCTGGGCGTTCAGCGCCAGGTTGGTGGCCATTTTGGGCGTTCAACGCCCATTTGTGTGCCATTTCTGGCGTTGAACGCCAGAACCATGCCTGTTCTGGCGTTCAGCGCCCAGAAGCTGCCCATTTTGGGCGTTCAGCGCCAGGACCATGCTCTGTTCTGGCGCTGAACGCCAGACAGATGCTCCTCCAGGGTGTGATTTTTCTTCTGCTATTTTTGATTCCGTTTTCAATTTTTCTATTTATTTTGTGACTCCACATGATCATGAACCTAAGAAAACATAAAAAACAATAAAAATAAGAATTAGATAAACATTGGGTTGCCTCCCAACAAGCGCTTCTTTAATGTCAATAGCTTGACAGTGGGCTCTCATGGAGCCTCACAGATGTGCAGAGCTTTGTTGAGACTCTCCAACACCAAACTTAGAGTTTGGATATGGGAGTTCAACACCAAACTTAGAGTTTGGTTGTGGCCTCCCAACACCAAACTTAGAGTTTGACTGTGGGGGCTCTGGTTGACTCTGCTTTGAGAGAAGCTTTTCAAGCTTCCTCTCCATGGTTGCAGAGGGAGATCCTTGAGTTTTGAATACAAGGGAGTTCTCATTCCATTGAAGGACTATTTCACCTCTGTCAACATCAATCACAGCTCTTGCTGTGGCCAGGAAAGGTCTTCCTAGGATGATGGATTCATCCTCTTCCTTTCCAGTATCCAGGACTATGAAATCAGCAGGGATGTAAAGGCCCTCAACCTTTACTAAAACGTCCTCTACTTGTCCATAAGCCTGTTTTCTTGAACTGTCTGCCATCTCTAATGAGATTTTAGCAGCTTGCACCCCATAGATTCCCAGTTTCTCTATTACAGAGAGAGGCATGAGGTTTATTCCTGAACCAAGGTCACACAGAGCCTTAAAGATCATAGTGCCTATGGTACAGGGTATTATAAACTTTCCAGGATCCTGTCTCTTCTGAGGCAATGTCAGTTGATCCAGATCTCTTAGTTCATTGATGAACAAGGGAGGTTCAACTTCCCAAGTATCAATGCCAAATAATTTGGCATTCAGCTTCATGATTGCACCAAGAAACTTGGCAGTTTGCTCTTCAGTAACATCCTCATTCTCTTCAGAAGAGGAATACTCATCAGAGCTCATGAAGGGCATAAGGAGGGTCAATGGAATCTCTGTGGTCTCTAGATGAGTCTCAGATTCCTTTGGTTCCTCAGAGGGAAGCTCCTTATTGATCACTGGACGTCCCAGGAGGTCTTCCTCCTTGGGATTCACGTCCTCCTCTCCCTCATTGGGTTCGGCCATTTTGCTTATGTCAATGGCCTTGCACTCTCCTTTTGGGTTCTCTTCTGTATTGCTTGGGAGAGTACTTGGAGGGATTTCAGTGATCCTTTTACTTAGCTGGCCCACTTGTGCTTCCAGATTTCTAATGGAAGACCTTGTTTCATTCATGAAACTTACAGTGGCCTTAGATAGATCAGAGACTAGATTTGCTAAATTAGAAGCATTTTGTTCAGAGCTCTCTGTCTGTTGCTGAGTGGATGATGGAAAAGGCTTGCTATTGCTAAACCTGTTTCTTCCACCATTATTAAAGCCTTGTTGGGGCTTTTGATCCTTCCATGAGAAATTTGGATGATTTCTCCATGTTGAGTTATAGGTGTTTCCATAAGGTTCACCTAAGTAATTTACCTCTGCTATTGCAGGGTTCTCAGGATCATAAGCTTCTTTTTCAGAAGATGCCTCTTGAGTACTGTTGGATGCAGCTTGCATTCCATGCAGACTCTGAGAGATCATATTGACTTGCTGAGTCAATATTTTATTCTGAGCCAATATGGCATTCAGAGTATCAACCTCAAGAACTCCCTTCTTCATAGGCGTCCCATTACTCACAGGATTCCTTTCAGAAGTGTACATGAACTGGTTATTAGCAACCATGTCAATGAGTTCTTGAGCTTCTGCAGGCGTTTTCTTTAGGTGTATGGATCCACCTGCAGAAGTGTCCAGTGACATCTTTGATAGCTCAAATAAACCATCATAGAATATATCCAGGATGGTCCATTCTGAAAGCATGTCAGAAGGACACTTTTTGGTCAACTGTTTGTATCTTTCCCAAGCTTCATAGAGGGATTCACCTTCTTTCTGTCTGAAGGTTTGAACATCAGCTCTAAGCTTGCTCAGCTTTTGAGGAGGAAAGTACTTGGCTAAGAAAGCCGTGACCAGCTTATCCCAAGAGTTCAGGCTGTCTTTGGGTTGAGAATCCAACCATAATCTAGCTCTGTCTCTTACAGCAAAAGGGAAAAGCATGAGCCTGTAGACTTCAGGATCTACTCCATTAGTCTTAACAGTATCACATATCTGCAAGAATTCAGTTAAGAACTGAAAAGGATCTTCAGATGGAAGTCCATGAAACTTGCAGTTCTGCTGCATCAGAGAAACTAACTGAGGTTTCAGCTCAAAGTTGTTTGCTCCAATGGCAGGAATGGAGATGCTTCTTCCATGTAAATTGGAATTAGGTGCAGTAAAGTCACCAAGCATCTTCCTTACATTATTGTTGGGTTCGGCTGCCATCTCCTTTACTTGTTCGAAATTTTCAATCAAGTTGTCTCTGGATTGTTGTAATTTAGCTTCTCTTAATTTTCTCTTCAGAGTCCTTTCAGGTTCTGGATCAGCTTCAACAAGAATGCCTTTTTCTCTGTCCCTGCTCATAAGAAAGAGGAGAGAAAAAGAAAAGAAGAGGAATCCTCTATGTCACAGTAAAGAGGATCCTTATTGTTAGTAGAAAAGAAGAAGAAGAAATTTGAACACAGATAGAGGAGGGGGTTCGAATTTGGTGATGATGTGAGGAAGAGATGTTAGGATATGAATGAATAAATAGAATGAGATGTGGGAGGGATAATTTTCGAAAATTATTTTAAAAAAGAGTTAGTGATTTTCGAAAATTGGTTTTTGAAAATTGTTAGTAGTTTTTCGAAAATTAAGATTTAAAATTTGAAATAATAGTTAATTAAAAAGAAATTTTTGAAAAAGAGGGAAGATATTTTCGAAAATTAGAGAGAGAGAGTTAGTTAGGTAGTTTTGAAAAAGTTAAGAAACAAACAAAAAGTTAGTTAGTTAGTTGAAACAAATTTTGAAAAGATAAGAAGTTAGGAGGTTAGAAAAGATATTTTGAAAAGATATTTTTGAAAAAGATAAGATGAGAAGATATTTTTGAAAAGATATGATAGAAATTAGTGTTTGAAAAAGATTTGATTTTTAAAATCACAATTAATGACTTGATTCATAAGAAATCACAAGATATGATTCTAGAACTTAAAGTTTGAATCTTTCTTAACAAGCAAGTAACAAACTTCAAATTTTTGAATCAAAACATTAATTGTTTATGTTATTTTCGAAAATTTAATACAAAAATAAGAAAAAGATTTTTGAAAAATATTTTTGGATTTTTCGAAAATAACTAAGAATTTTGAAAAAGATTTGATTTTTGAAAAAGATTTTGAAAAAGATAAGATTTTCAAATTGAAAATTTGATTTGACTTATAAGAAACAACTTGATTTTAAAAATTTTTGAAAAAGTCAATCCAAATTTTCGAATTTGAGGAGAGAAAAAGGGAAAGATATTTTTTTTTATTTTTGAAATTTTTATGAAAAACATGAAAATTATGCAATGCATGAAATTTTTAGATCAAAACATGTGATGCATGCAAGAATGCTATGAATGTCAAGATGAACACCAAGAACACTTTGAATGCCAAGATGAACATCATAGACACAATTTTGAAAAACTTTTAATGCAAAGAAAACATGCAAGACACCAAACTTAGAATTCTTTAATGCTTAGGCACTAAGAATTCAAAAATGCATATGATAAACATGAAAAGACACAAAACAAAAAATCATCAAGATCAAACAAGAAGACTTACCAAGAACAACTTGAAGATCATGAAGAACACTATGAATGCATGAATTTTCGAACAATGCAAGATGCATATGCAAGTGACACCAAACTTATGATATGACTCAAGACTCAAACAAGAAACAGAAAATATTTTTGATTTTTATGATTTTCTAATTTTTTTTTTGGATTTTTTCGAAAATTTATTGAAAAGGGAAAATAAGGATTCCAAAATTTTTTAATATGAATTCCAGGAATCTTGCATTCTTAGTCTAAAGCTTCAGTCCAGGAATTAGACATGGCTCACTAGCCAGCCAAGCTTTCAAAGAAAGCTCCAGTCCAAAACACTAGACATGGCCAATGGCCAGCCAAGCTTCAGCATTTAACACCAGAGTATATTGCTCTTGATAACAAATTGCTGCTCATCATTTATCAAGTATGTAACTTACCTCTGATGGTTTGGAAGCCTCAGTCCAAAAGAATTTAGACATGGCTTTACAGCCAGCCAGGCTTCACATGCTTCATGAAACACTAGAATTCATTCTTAAAAATCTTGGATAAAATTTTTGAAAACATTTTTATTTTTTCGAAAACAGATGAGAGGTTTTTGAAAATATTTTTGAAAGATTTTTGAAAACAAAACGAAAAGAAAATTACCTAATCTGAGCAACAAGATGAACCGTCAGTTGTCCAAACTCGAACAATCCCCGGCAACGGCGCCAAAAACTTGGTGCTGTTGCCGGATCAAACTTGGCACTGATGTTATCGGACCAAAAGCTTGCCGAAAACTCAAACAATCCCCGGCAACGGCACCAAAAACTTGGTGCACGAAATTGTGATGTCCAGGCTCAAACAATCCCTGGCAACGTGAGCAACTTGGTACGCGTAATCGTGATTACACATTCATAATTTGTCACAACTTCGATACAACTAACCAGCAAGTGCACTGGGTCGTCCAAGTAATACCTTACGTGAGTAAGGGTCGAATCCCACGGAGATTGTTGGTATGAAGCAAGCTATGGTCACCTTGTAAATCTCAGTCAGGCAGATATAAAGTGATAATGGTGTTTTCGAATTTAATATAATAAGATAGGGATAGAAATACTTATGTAAATCATTGGTAGGAATTTCAGATAAGCGAATGGAGATGCTTTTCGTTCCTCTGAACCTCTGCTTTCCTGCTATCTTCATCCAATCAGTCTTACTCCTTTCCATGGCTGGCTTTATGTGATACATCACCACTGTCAATGGCTACTTTCGGTCATCTCTCGGGAAAATGATCCAATGCCCTGTCATGGCACGGCTAATCGTCTGGAGGCATCACCCTTGTCAATGGCTTCATCTTATCCTCTCAGTGAATAATATGCTCACGCACCCTGTCACGGCACGGCTATTCATCTGTCGGTTCTCGATCATGCTGGAATAGGATTTACTATCCTTTTGCATCTGTCACTAACGCCCTGCAATCGCGAGTTCGGAGCTCGTCACAGTCATTCAATCATTGAATCCTACTCGGAATACCACAGACAAGGTTTAGACCTTCCGGATTCTCTTGAATGCCGCCATCATTCTAGCTTACGCCATGAAGATTCCGGTTAGGAGATCTAAGAGATATTCATTCTAGCTTATTTCATGTAGAACAGAAGTGTTTGTCAGGCACGCGTTCATAAAGGAGAAGGATGATGAGCGTCACACATAATCATCACCTTCATCACGTTCTTGGGTGCGAATGGATATCTTAGAAGAGAAATAAGAAGAATTGAATAGAAAACAGTAGTACTTTGCATTACTCTTTGAGGAACAGCAGAGCTCCACACCTTAATCTATGGAGTGTAGAAACTCTACCGTTGAAAATACATAAGTGAAAGGTCCAGGCATGGCCGAGATGGCCAGCCCCCAAAACGTGATCAATAGATCAAAATATAATCCAAAGATGAACACTGGATTAAAACTGAGACCAAAGATACCTAATACAATAGTAAGAGGTCCTATTTATAATAAACTAGCTACTAGGGTTTACATGAGTAAGTAATTGATGCATAAATCCACTTCCTGGGCCCACTTGGTGTGTGTTTGGGCTGAGCCTGAGTGTTGCACGTGCAGAGGCCATTTGTGGAGTTGAACGCCAGTTTCTGTGCCAGTTTGGGCGTTCAACTCTGGTTTTGGATCCTTTTCTGGCGCTGGATGCCAGATTTGGGCAGAAGGCTGGTGTTGAACGCCAGTTTACGTCGTCTATTCTTGGCCAAAGTATGGACTATTATATATTGCTGGAAAGCCCTGGATGTCTACTTTCCAACGCAATTGGAATCACGCCATTTTGAGTTCTGTAGCTCCAGAAAATCTACTTTGAGTGCAGGGAGGTCAGAATCCAACAGCATCAGCAGTCCTTCTTCAACCTCTGAATCTGATTTCTGCTCAAGTCCCTCAATTTCAGCCAGAAAATACCTGAAATCACAGAAAAACACACAAACTCATGGTAAAGTCCAGAAATGTGAATTTAACATAAAAACTTATGAAAACATCCCTAAAAGTAACTAGATCCTACTAAAAACATACTAAAAACAATGCCAAAAAGCGTATAAATTATCCGCTCATCAATGTTCCAGTTGGCATCGACAGAGATCAATGGGCATCCTTTGTTCAGTATCGATTTCTACCTTCTACAATGGTAACATGCTAAATTTTTAAAAATATAATATTAATACGTAATCACTTTTCTAATCTTTATTTTATTTTTTTATAGGAGATGTGTAAGAGAAACAAGGAAGCTCGCAAGAAGCAAACAATTCCCCATACTGGTGGCTCGAAACCTATCTCAAGGAAAAGACATGAAATAGTATAAACCATCACTCATTTTTTATTTTTACTAAATTATCATATGCTCTTTAACTTTTTTTTTTATATTCTTTTGCATAGTTTTTAGAAACTGGACGAAAACTTAGCCGTGGAGAAATGTACATAGAAACTCATAAGAAGAAAGATGGGTCGTTTGTGACTGATGAAGCAAGGGACATAGCAGTAAGTTGTACTTTTTGGTCTATTTTGGTAAAAAGTATAACTTCAAAATTTGCCACATCTTAATGTTATTTTGTTAAATTTTTGTTGTTTAAATCTCAACTGTAGGAACAAATTGAAGTACTTATGACTCAAAATGAGAGAGATGAATCAAGCCCATCCACAAATGATGCTATTGGCAAAGTGTTTGGAGAGGAGCATTCTGGTAGGGTGCGATGCATGGGAATGGGAGCAACACCTACTAATACTTTCAGAAATGCCAATCATCCTAGCCAGTTTTTTAATTCTTCAACTTCAAAGTCATCTACTACCAATTACTCGCAAGCAGATTTTAAACGTTTGGAGTCTAAATTTGATGGGACATTGACTGCATTCAAGGCTTATTTTCTTGCTAAAGAAGGAAGAATTCCTGTTGAACTTATTAGTATATTTGACCACAGAGCTCAGGTAAATTGTCTTCTCTTATCGAATTTATGTTGCACTATTAATTTTAAAAATTATGATAAATAATATTTGTTATATTATGCTAATGTTCTAGCATGGTATTAGTCTCGTATATTCTAACCTTACATCCCTTCTCTTACTAATTTGTATTTCAAGTTTTTGACACAAGAAAAGGTTAATGTCTTCTAAATTTTTTTTTCTTTGGATTGTTGTTATAGTGTCATAGATATGGTAATTTTTATGTTGACATTTTTGTTTTTAATTTATTTTAGGATGATGATGTTGAGAACGAAATTATTATACCGACAACAGGAAGGACATCATCAGATGGAAGTAATGAAAATTGTGAAGACATTGTTTAGTATTGCTTTAAAGATTGATTAGTTGTTTATTGTTTTACATTTGTTAGGGTATTATGTTGCATTTTTTTACTAAACAAGGTTATTCAAGTAGTGAACTTATTAGTGGTGGTTGTGAGTTTATATTATTTTAGCTTTGTTTAATTTTTAGGATTAGACATATAAAGACAGTGAAGATTCAGATATTATACATTTTACTATAATATAAAAAAGTTATTATTTATTTTAATGGCTTACATTTTAGAATTATACTTCAAAGAAGTTTACTTTTATTAAATTTTGCATTCTAATTAAAATTTTATAAAATAAAAAAAAAAGACTATATATAGCAAAGTATAAATATTTTGGTGTTACATTTCGAATTGCGGGAGTTCACAACTCCAACAAAATAAAAAGCTAGTTTATGTATAAGATTTTTGCAGGGGTTTAAAACTCCCCACAACTAGAAATAAAACTCCTGCAACATAGAACCATTTGAGATCTTTAAAAACTCATGCAATTTAATTGAAACCGCCGCAAACAGCGGGGGGCAAAAAACTCCCGCAATTCTGAGTTCGAAATAGCGTCGGTTCCAAAAAAACTCCCGTAACTTATTGCAGGACACCTAACTGCGTCATTTTACTAAACCCCCGTTACGCAACTTGCGTGGGTTAAAAACCCCCACAAAACAAAAAAAAACTCCTGCAAATTAGCGTCTTTTTTGTAGTGTATATTTACATATCAAAGTAAATTCAAATAACGCAATCCTAAAATTGAATTAGAAAAGAGTTTTGCTTCTATTATTTAACTATGGTAAAAGCCTAAAATAAACAGTCACTTTGATAACAAAAGTCTTCAGTCAATTCAATCATAAAACTCTATAATCAAGTCATGGAATAGTAGAAGGTGGCCTTGTCTCCATTAGTGAGTCTGCAACCTAGGATTAAAAATAAATAAAAATACGTTAGAATAAAAACAAAGACCATTATATAATTTAAGTCTAACATTAATAGGCATAAACCATCCGAACAAATAAGGATAATGACCAACAATAACTAAATAATTGTTTTACTAAATCATTTACAATGAAAGATTCAGGAAAAAAGAACAAAGTATAATATTTACCCCATTATTTGTAGTTGTAGGAAAGTCATGTGGCACTTTTTCATCCATACAATGATTAATGAAATATGTCACATGGGCTTGTAATAAGAAAATTGTTGCTTTATTCTCTTGTAATTCTACTTCCATAGAGCAAACTTTAGCCATATCAAAGTCATGATTGCATGAAGAAGATACCCCTCTTAAACTATTTTTTTTCTTTTCTTTTCCTGTCGTTTCTTTTTAGAGCATTAATGATAAAGATAAATGCAATTGCAGATTGTATCTGCATGCAACTTCTTCCTTTGAACATAATCCATCACATATTTATGTTGTGTGACAATACACATTGATGCCACCATAACAACTTACACCCAAATTGTGGTATTCACACTATTGATGATATTTTTCCTTATCAATGATTTCAAAAAGGTAATGACAAGGCAATAATTGAACAAAATATCAAATAAAAATGGCCATTTTTTTAAGAATTTAAGTTCATCCTTATTAAACCACTGATGATCACAATATTTGTAGTCCTTGTCAAACTGACGAACCACTGAGATATCATTTTCTTTTCTTTTCTCTTTTCATCTAAATTATTAGAATTCAAAAATTGCAAGTTCAACCTCAACTAATTTAATTTGAGTTAAGTCCTTAACATTGATTTCATATTCAGTCAAATAAAGAGATTTAATTTCCATAAGTTACGTACATAGCAAAGTGTTTGGAGTTGAAATTAAATTAGGGATATAGAATTGATTTTGATATTTGTAAGAAAAAACTAATTATGTATTAGGCTGTAACTCTAAAGAGAATAATCTAATCTATATCAATAATAATAAAAAAACCTTATAAGATTGACCTTTTATCCAAGACTAATTAGAATAAAAATGAAAATACTGATGCTTTCTTGGAAGAAATTCTTGGAAGACGTTGCTTTCTTTGTTACATTATTTAGTACTTAGGATCCATCTGGTAAAAGCAACATTTCTGAAACAATAAGCAGCTTTTACTTACAATCATAAACCTCAAAAAAGATTTATACTTCAAAAAAAAGATTTATACTTATAAACTATTTCGCAACTTAAAAATCTATCTTTTTACTTACCAAACTACTAGATTGTTTCAAAAAACTGTTTATAGAGATTATAAAACATGCTCTAGGTGTATTAGTAATAAGGGGTTCATTAGTCCTAATCTTTCCATCTAATTTTTTCAATTTTAGCAACACCACACTTGACTTCATCTTATGGATTTTGACTCAAAAACATATTTGAGACAAATACAAAAAAGGAAAAAGTATGCAGGCTGAATGACTTGCTCAATTTCTCAACTGTCACAGGTTCACTTGAGATTTGAGAATAAAGTACACATAATCCTAAACATATCAACACACACAAACTGCACTACATCTCTTTGTGTAAGTATCTATATAAGAAGATATATATAAAAAGTCTGTATTAACATGAGAGTGCTGAGGATAAATTTGTTAACCTTGTTTCCTCCTTGCTTCAGCTTTTGCAAAGAATTCTCTCCATTCATCAATTAGAAAAAAATTGGCTCATCGTCTTCTTCCTCGTTATGTAGCTCCACATGCTCCAGCTCTTGTGAACTCCTGATACGAACAAAAAAGCATCAGAATAAGATCACCTTTCAAAGATAATGTAATCACAAGCTTATTTGTTTTGTGCAACATTGTATGAATGACTTCTAGGAGCTTGCGGATTTGAGGGAGGAAAAAGATAGCCCTACAGCAACTGTTCTACATACTCGTGAGATACAAAAATTGAAGTTGGAATTGGAGCAAGAACGCAATAAATTGGCAAACATTGAACTAAAATACCAAGGTCTATATTCAGCACTTCAGTATTTATTAGATTTTGGCGCATTTTGGGAGTGTAAACTAAATAATTGCTAACTATCATGTTCTTTCTTTCAATTTCAGAGGAACAGAAATTGAACAAGTCTTTTCAGGATGAGCTTAAATTATCAAAGCTGGAAAGAGAAAAAGTAAGTTAGTAAACAATATAAAGTTTTTTATGATCATGCTGCTAAAACACTACATCTTCTATGTTAGAAGCTTCCCGACGAAACCCATCATGTATGGTTATAGTATTTAGAGAATTTACGAGCTATAAGAGCTTTTGGAATAATCAATAGGCTTATATTATCAAACTAAAGTATAGTTATACTTCAATTTCTGTGTAGTCTGGTGTGTCAATTTCCAACTCTTCAAAATCTCCAAATCATTATCTCAAACTGGGAAGGAATAATCTGATCATTTTATTGAAAATTTTAATTTTATTATTGCCACAAAAATAGAGCTTGTAACTCTTACCTTTTCCCACTTCACTCTGTCTCTCATCTGCTACCCAATTTCTATCCTTACTCTCTCCCATTCTGTTATTAGTGTCCCCTCACTTGTGTCTCAAACTCTACAACAAACACAGAAGGTATATGCTCATGTTACTTGCTTCGTTGCACTTACACAATTTGAATTCATTATTTTTTGGGTCATTCTTGCAACAAAATATTATATTTCCATATCTGACATCGCTCTATCTTAATGTATGAGAAACTACAGAATTAATCAACATTTTTCAATCAAAAGGTTATGTGATCATATTATATATAACACTTTCTAAACTTACACACTAAATTATCCATCAAAAACTGTGCGTAAGAAAAGTAGAGAGGGAAGAAAATCCTAATAGAGAAAGAGACAGAGTAACCTTAAATTGAAGAAATTTGCACTTCCAAGAGAGAAATTCGTGCGTTCAGAGTGATGAACAAGAAGGAGAAACAAAACAACCAGAGAATAAGATAATGGGTTATCGGTGATTGTTAACTAGAAGAAGCATAAAATTTAATCAGAAAAGAACAAAGAAAAACACAATTAGCTTACCAGGGACAAGAACAAATGCGTATAGTTTTGCTAAGCAATGATTCGTTGCAGATTTTCATTTTGCACGAAGATTTTCTTTTCACTGCACTTGGGATTCTGGGTGTGCTAGGTTTGGGAAGAATGAAAAATTGGGGTAATGGCAGATAGTAGTGGGTAGTGGAGCTAGCGAGAAGTGTGAACGAAAGAGGAATTAGGCGGTCTGAGCAGGTAATGGCGCAAATTTCATAAACCGCCGTGGAGCGAACGTGATGGCCGCTGCCGGATTTGTGCTTCAAAGGCAGTTGCATTTTACCGCTGGTATGTGAAAGTAGGGATTGCAGCGACGACAGTTCTATTTGACCGCTTCCCCCAAATGGTCGCTGGAATTAGGTTTTGTTGTAGTGGAAGACGTATGAGATAATCTTCTGGGGAATGACTTTTGGGTTAGGAATAGTGTGTCGACCATGGATGGTAGCAGCCATTCTTTGTTTTGTTAATTGGTTTCTGTAAATGACTATGTCAATGCATCTAACTTCTAGTTTGAACCTATGGAGTATTTCGTTTTAATTGCACTTGAATTTTGAATTACTTTGTGTACAGTGATGAACCGATTATCACAACAACACTATCGTCAGTTAATATGACTATAAAACCCAGCCCGGGGGGGATCTAAGAGAAGCTTCCAAGTTGAAATAGAGGTTAACAGTACAACATAAAGATTGTATAAAACAAAACATTAAAGGGGGCTAAAGTAAAGAAAATTTTGTTCATTAGTGGTAAACAAAAGTGGACAGTTGCTGTGGAGACCATAACTAAGCTTGGAATTATACATTATACAAAACAGGTTTAGATAGCGATTTACAAGCCAACCAGTTGCCCTGCGGACCACTAGCCCAAGTAACTCCATGTAACTGATTTGTTGTATCTGTAACCAAATACAGGGGGTTCCATAACCCTGGCCAAACTCACATAGCCACATTTGACCTCCTGCAATAAGGCTTAACAACCTGTGGGTTAACCATCAGGTGCTCCCTTGCCACTCCATGGGCTGGCATGGATGTTCGGATCGGCCTTACTTTGGTCACAAGCCACTCGATTGGCCTGCGGAGCTTGAGAGGGCCAAGACTACTAGCCCACGTAACTCCATGTAAGCGATTTGCTGTATTCGTAGCCAAATGTGAAGGGTTTTATAACCCCGGCTAAACTCACGTAACCATATTTGACCTCTCGCTAGAGGGCCTTACAGCATATTGGTTAACCATTAGGCACTTTCCAGCCACTCCACAGGCTTCCATGGCCATTCGGGGTGACCTACTTTGGTCACAAGCCACCCGATTGGCTTGTGGGGCTTGAGAGGGCCAGAACCATTAGCCCACGTAACTCCATGTAACCAATTTGCTGTATCCATAACCGGATGCGGGGGGTACCATAACCCTGGCCAAACTCACATAACCGCATTCGACCTCGTGCTAGAGGACCTTGCAACCCGTGGATTAACCATCAGGCACTCCTTGACCACTCCACCGGCTGCCATGGTGTCTGGGATGGCCCTACTCTGGTCACAAGCCATCTGGTTGGCCTGCAAAGCTTAAGATGGCCATGACTACTAGCCCACACAACTCTATGTAACTGATTTGCTATATCCGAAATCGGATGCGGAGGGTTTGATAATCTTGACCAAACTCACATAACCGTAATCGTCTTCCTGCTAGAGGTTCTTGTAACCTATAGGTTAACCATCAGGCACTCCTCGGCAGCTCCATGGACTACCATGGCCATCAGGACGACCCTACTTTGGTTACAAGTCACCTGGTTGGCCTGCGAAGCTTGAGAGGGTCATGTTCACTAGCCTACGTAATTCTATGTAACAAATTCACTGTATGCATAACCAGATGTCGGTAGTACCGTAACCCTGGACAAACTTACGAAACCATATTCAACCTCTGGCTGGACGGCCTTGTAGCCTGTGGGTTAACCATCAGGCGCCCCCCAACCACTCCACGGACTGCGATGGCCGTCTGGAATGAAACTTGGGTCACAAGCCATTGGTTGACTTGTGGAGCTTAAGAGGGTTAGGACCACTAGCCCATGTAACTTCATGTAACCGATTTACTGTATCTGTAGCTAGATGCGGGAGGTTTTGTAACCCAAACCAAACTTATGTAACCACATTCGATCTCCTACTAGAGGGCCTTGCAACCTGTGGGTTAACCATTAGGCGCTCCCTGGCCATTCCACCGGCTACCATAGCCGTCTGGGACGACCCTACTTGGGTCACAAGCCACCCGTTTGCCTGCGGAGCTTGAGAGGGTCAGCACCACTAGCCTGCGTAACTTCATGTAACTGATTTGCTATATCCGTAATCGGATACGAAGGGTTCCATAACCCTGGCCAAAATCACTTAATTGTGTTCGACCTCCCAAACTCCATGCCAAGTAATCAATTTTTATTTTTACACATAGTTGGCCATGCTTGTTGGTAGGGGTGGCAACACTACCCGAACCCACGGGTACCCACCCCGCCCCTACCCGCTCGGGGCGGGTAATTACCTACCCCCGCACCGGGGCGGGTTTAACCGAGGCGGGTTCTTAGGCGGGGTCGGGTTTAGGTTAAACCCGCCCCTACCCGCCCCGGTATATATAATATATATATTTTTAATATATAATATATGTAACATATATAAAATAATTAGTAAAATGATTAATAATATTATATTATATATAAATTTTTACTTTAATTTATGTTATGTATGTAAATTGTGGTTATATAATTTTTAAAATTTTATTTTATTTGTTGGATTTAATAATTATAGGGGCGGGAAGGGGCGGGGCAGGTACCCGCAGGGGCGGGTTAGGGTTTAACATTTTACTACCCGCGGGTAGGGCGGGGCGGGTTTTATGCGGGTTTTTTGTCAGGCGGGGCGGGGTCGGGTAGAGCAAAAACTCGCCCCTACCCGCCCCGTTGCCACCCCTACTTGTTGGTGTTAGTTAATTGTCATTTAACTATTCAATTAATTAATGGACAAGTTATATGGTAAATAGTCATGTGTAATCACAACTACAATGAAATTTGTTGCCCTGGTATTGACCACTGTTCCTCAGGACTTAGGGTTCATTCTGCAATGGCCTCCCAAAGTTTAACATATTCTCGGAGCCATTCCAATGCATCGAGGAAGCCTCTTTTATGTGGCCACAAGGAGTGGCTTGTACTGCGTATATCAGACATGAAAGAGAACCCTGACCAGCAATTTTGGGATTCTGCCTACTATCAGGTTCACGATAATATTTGTGTGTTGGCAATCTGTAGGGTCAACTATCATATCTTTTTCCTTTATCTTATTCGTGTTTGGTATCTGCAGGTTTAGCAAAGAGTGTCAATTCTTTTGCTGGGTAGACTTAGAAATAGAGGAAGAGGATCCACAGGTTAAGAAGTTAAGGAGGAAGGTGTCGACTCTGAAATTGAAATTGAGGGAAGCGCTATGAAACTTAAAGTTTGCTGGGGTAGTGGGTTTAGTTGGTCGGGTTGGTTTGTTATATTTTTGGATGCAGCACACTAAAAAGTTGACTCCACCATATGGACTGTCTTATTAGGTTATGTTATTTGAAGGATGTATACTGTCTTGTATCACTGATCAACAAACAAATATAAATATGGTTAGTGTAATCTCATGTTGAGTTCATGATTAATGGATATTAATGTTTAGTTGTCGTTATTTATGAGTTTTTTAAGTTGGGGTATCGTTAATTGGATCCATGATATCAGAAAGTTCCTACAAGTATGGAATTATAGCTAAACCTCAACACATTACAGATAACTGAAACACAGTATTGTATCTTCAAAAAGAGGGTGAGAAGAGTAATCGATGTAGCATTCAAGGAACTTTCCCATAACATTCATCTGGGTACAACAGTTTATATCCAACTACAAGATTTTAATTGTTCCAAATCCCAAGCCACATCAGCATCGGGTGAGGTTATAAATTAGCAACCTTTATATGTAAATAGCGCTCCTCACTGGTATGCCATTTGACATCATCTGCGTATATGCAAATCAAAGACGTACGTGATGAACGGAATTTTGATGGTATAGAATTTCCAATTGAAATCTCGTCGAAGTATAGTTTCTAAATCAATCAATAATCCTTTCATACAAACATTGTTTGTCACAAGTAACAAACCCCTAAAATTATAAATCGAAGTATTTAAACCTCGGGTCGTTCTCCCTAGGAATTGCAATAAAGTGTTCTTGTTATTGGTTATGAGGTATGTTTTGGGGTTTTGAGATAAGAGACATGAAATGTAAATGGCAAAGAAGTAAACTAATAGCTAAAAAGATCTTGGCAAGGTTTGGTGGTCAAGGATCTCTATCCCTATCACTAACCACAACATGAGAATTGGCAAGGATCAATCCCATTAAGTCATCCTCTAACTAGGTAAAGGAAAGTCAAATGAGCTATATCAATCCAAGTCCATAAGTCCTAGCTCTCCACCAATTCAATTAGTGAGACCTAGAGTTAATGGCTCCCAATCATCAATCACTTGGACATTAGTAACTCAAGAGTTCCTAAGTTACCTTCCGAAGCCAAGAGCATAAAATTCTACTCTAAAATCCAACTAAGCATTTTATCAAACACTTGGGAGGCATAAAAGGAAAGCATAGTAAAATTGCAAGAAAAGTAAATCTACACTACTCAATTGCAAGGAATTAACAACAATAAAGCAAATCAATAAAGGAAATCAAGACATAAATTGCATTAAAGAGAAAATAGAAGAGCAAAAGTACATCAACATAAGAGTAGAGAATTACAAGAACTAAATGCTAAAATAGAGAAAGAAGACGTAGAAGAAGAAGAAATTGCAAAGGAAAAGTAAATCAAAGCATGAAATTAACCTAGATCTAAGAAATCCTAATCTAGATCTAACCTAATCCTAATTCTAGAGAGAAATAAGAGCTTCTCTCTCTAGAAACTAACTTTCTCTCCAAAACTTAAACTAAAACTAACTAAGTGTCTAAGTGTGTAAGTGTATCATCCCTCTTCAATCCTTGGGTTAAATAGCATCAGAAGTGAGTTGGATTGGGCCCAAAATGCTTCAGAAATCGCTGGCCACGAGTTGCACTTTAGTGAGTCACATGCAACATCGGCACGTACGCATATAGTGCACGTGCACGTCTTTAAACGCGATGAAACTATGGCAAATTTTATATTATTTTGATGCCCTAGATGTTAGCTTTTCAACGCAACTGGAACCGCCTCATTTGGACATCTGTAGCTCAATTTATGATCGATTAAGTGCAAAGAGGTCGGGCTTGATAGCTTTGCAATTCCTTCATTTCTTCATGAATTCTCCATTTCTACATGCTTTTTCTTCATTCCCTCAATCTAATCCTTGCCTCCTAAATCTGAAATCATTTAACAAACATATCAAGGCACCTAATGGAATCAAGGTGAATTAAATTTAGATATTTTAAGACCTAAAAAGCACGTTTTCACTCTTAAGTACAATTAAAGGAGAATTTACGAAACCATGCTATTTCAGTGAATAAATATGAGAAAAGGTTGATAAAATTCTCTAAATTCAACACAAGATAAACCCTAAAAATGGGGTTTATCAGTACGCATGCATTCCCAGACTTAGAAAATTTTACAAAGTTGCAGAAATCTGTTTTAAACCCCAAACTTTAAACATTCATAATTTCCTCTACAAAAAATCTATTTTCATCAACCTTTATATCAATTTAAAGATCTTTGAATAAACTTTAATTTAAGATAAATTTCAACTAATTTCAAAAACTAATTCTCAAGTTATGATCCGTCAAAGTTCACCAAAAATCAAGTTTTACATAAAAACATCAAAGTTCTCAAATTTCCAAATTCCATAACCAAAACAAACCAAAACATACCCAAACATCATAAAACACTACCACACACTACACCTTACCGTTCTATTGTACTTCCATCACTTCCACACCTAATACACTCAACCTTCCCACCATAAATCAACACAAATCCATAATTCCCAACTTAAGATCTCAATCATCAACAATTTGTACAATTCACTCATCATAAACATCATTCATCACCTCCAATCATAAATATTCATAATTATCATTATTCAATCTCAATCTCCATAATCAATACCATGAACATAAATAACACCAATACTCATCATATTATTATCATAACTCATATATCACACATTCCAACACTCCATATCATACTTCTCATCATCAAACATAAATTCACATATAATTAATCATACACAACCCTCATTCAATCTTATCTAAGGGTCAACTAGCCTAAGTGTCCAGAAACATTACATATTACATAAAGAAAACCAAAACCATACCTTGGCCGATTCCCAAAATGCACCAAACACCAAAACAAAGCCACCAAGCTCAATCCAAAGCCTCAAACCAACTCCAACACGCACCAAAACTCAATCTAACATCACATAACATATAAACATCAAACCTAGGGTTCATAAAAATAACTAAACACAAGGGTTTAGTGACACCTAACCTTATCCAAAGAGATTAGGGGTAAAACCTAACAATATTCCAATGCTAGATCACCCCTAAACAAATAAAACCACAAAATCTACTCAAGAACTAGAACCAAAAACGCAGAACTATTTGGGATGGAAACTGGAGCATAGATTTCGAAAATCTTACCACTTTTTTTAAATAGAAATGAAGATCTCGGCAAGAGCTTCGCGTGGCCGCAAATGACTCGTCAATCGGAGCTCCATAGCTCAAGTTATGGTAACCAGAAGTTGGATGTGAATAGTGACCAAACCCTTTTGCTCTCTTCTCTCTCAAGATGCGCCCCCTTCTTTGTTTTTGGGCAAAAATGAGCTGAAAACTCATTAAACATATATATATATTGGGCCTTGGACCCGGTTTGGGTCTGGTCCAACCCGTTAGCGTTTTAGGTCCATTTGGCCTACTTTGGGCCAAAACCTTTAAGATTAGTGCCCGGTTTTCAATTCTAAATAATTTTTGTCCTTTAAAAACAATAATTCAATTTTCAAATTCTTATTTTCCAAAATACGTGGTACTGGACAGATTAGAGCCAGTACTGCCGGCTTAAGCGCCAGTACGCATTGTTACAAAACTTTTTGAAAAAGATACATTTTTCAATTTCAGAAAAATTCATTGAAATCAAATTTTACCTTTTTATTTTCAATTTAAAACTTTTAAATTTTGAATCTACTCCAGGAACTTAAGAATTATTATTTTATTAAAACGGTTTTACGTGAAAATTCTGGTTCTTACAAGAAGCATAGGAACTGGCGTGCAATGCCTTCAATAGCGAGTAAGTTGGCATGTAATGCCACCACAAGGCATGTAACGCCTTCAAGGAAGAGGAGAAGTTGGCGTGCAATGCCAAGCCCAAGTGTGCAATGCCTTCAAAGGACACTAAGTTGAAATGCAATGTCAAATAATGCTGTAACACCTAAGAAGCCATGCAAGAGGTGGTGTGCAACGCGAAGCCCAGGCGTGTGACACCTTCAAAGCCCACAATAAGTTAGCGTGCCATGCCACAATGCCAAGTGTAATGCCAATCAAGACCCAATCCCGAGAGATGCAATTTCGGTCAAGATTAAGGAAGATTCTGTTAAGATTGGATTTGATGTGATTTGGTTTTAGTTAGGATTTGAATTATTGTTATTAGTTATCTTATTCTTCCTAAAAGATAATGATAAAATTTTGTTTTAAATTTGAATTTTAGGTAGAAGTAGAATATAAATAAGTGAACGTAGTTCACATAAGGGGGAAATCCTTTCCAACATAGTTTTCATATTTTGTTTTCATCTTTCTCTATGAGTAACTAATTCCTTTTTGTCAAGGGTTAAGAGCTTTGTTTACTTTTTCATGGATTATTATTCTAAGTATTTTATTTTAAAGTATGCATTAATCTATTTTCAAGATTGAGTTTTCATTCTTCATTCTTTAAAGGTTAGAAGTATTGAAAAATATTCTAATTCTATTTTGGATTCTGTTATTACTTCAAAAATTTTAATATCAGAATTAGCTTGAACATTCTTTCTCATGACTTTTTAACTTAACTAAAAATAATATTTTAAAGAGTGTGCGACTTTTTCATTCTCATAATTCTCAACTATTTAGGACTAGTTTTGAATATGTGACATATAAGTTGAACTAGAACTACTTTTTTTTATTATTATTTGAATTTAAATCAGAATTGTGCTAAACCTCTTTTCTTAATTAGTTGACCAAGGAATTGGCGATTAGTTAATTAAAGAAAAATTGAATTAATAATAATTTGAAATTCAATTATATATGATTTTTTGTGAAAAGATCTTTGCATGCATTAAAATAGATAATCACACGTATTAACATTCCCAACCACTGCTTTCTCTCAATCAAGTACATGTTAATTTCTACCTTCACAATCATTCAATTATTAAAGATTCATTAAAATCCCAAAACCATTAAAAGTTTCTATTACGGTGTCTCTTCCGAGTTCTCTTAAGGAAGAGCTAATAAAAGATGACTTTGCCTATGACACTTCCGAATTTCAAACACAAGAAGCTTCTGTTAATGAGTAAGTTGCACATAAAATTCTTTCTATTAGATTTAATGGTATAGGATAATAATTTGGGGTCATTATTGAACTTTTTTACGTTTAATGCAGCAACCCTCCAGAACCGCAACAACAACCGTGCCAAGAAGCTCTGGCGGCAGATCAATCGGAAGAACAAGCACACATTGATAGGTAAGTTTTACTGCTTATTTAGATCTGGGTAAATTTTGGTTCATTACATGCTCTATTTGTGGTTCATCAGAATCCAGAAATCAATTACTTTTTGTTTGTTACAGTTGTCCTCCGAACTCGAAAAGCAGGTGGGCGAGGAATCTTCCCCGAGGAAGGCAGAGCCAGAACCTCTGTTGAATGTGTAAGTTTTAATTAATATCATTTTTGTTAAATTTTGTCTTATATGGTACTGCTTTTTCCTTATTGCTTGAAACTTTCCTCTGTCGTCTTGCAGTGCTGCTTGTCTTAGACAATGGAAAGATGATGTACCTTCCTTGCCATGGGATAAGTCCCCCAGCATCTCAACCAAATCCCCCCTCTCAAATGACAGTGACTCAACCAAGTCAGTCCTCTCAGCCGACAGTGTCACAGCTTGAAATCCTGGCAGAGACGATGATAGATGCTGGGGTAATGGCGGCATTGAAATTTGCTGAAGCAACAAGTACCGAGACGAGCTTCACAGCCGCTGAAGTTTACAAAACTCCGAAGAAAGAGAAAGAAATCACGGAGGAGTTGAAGGAGAAGTGTTATCATTGGATGACACATGTGAAAAAAACCAAAGATAGTACCAACAAATATGACCCCATATTCATCTTGAAGCATCAAGTGAATTTCAAGGCGGTTAGACATCATTTTAAGTCTCTAATGCCCAAACAATATGTGAAAAGAACGGTAAATATTTTCCTATTGCATTAACATTAATGATTTTTCTAAAGACTCATATACTGCTAATATTGTAAATTTTCTTCCTGTAAGTGGTCAATGCACATTGCATGATTTTCAACACTAAAATGTCCCCAGTTTGAGAAAGATATATACCGTGTGCCAACGGATATTGTGGTAAGCCAAATTTTTTATTCCTTGCTGGTTGAATGTTTATCACATTTTTTTCAGCACATAAATTGCATTTGGTTCAGTGGAGTTGGTCAAGTTGATTCATTTGATTGTCAAGTGTTCAGTTGAGTCCTTTTGCATGCAGAAATATTTTTCTTGATGATTGAATATTTATCATGTTTTATTCAAAACATGAATGGAGTTCTATTCAGTGGAGTTGGTCAAGTTGATTCATTTGATTGTCAAGTGTTCAGTTGAGTCCTTTTGTATGCAGAAATATTTTTTCTTGATGATTGAATGTGTATCACATTTTATTCAGCACAAGAATGGTGTTCGGTTCATTGAAATTGGTCATTTTGATTCACTTGATTGTTAGTATGTTCAGTTGAGTTCTTTTGAATGCAGACAAGTTTTTCTTGATGATTAAATAATTTGGTTTATTTGTGATTTAACTGAAATTTATTTTGCAGATGTTTATGTTGGGGACCCATGGCGAGAATTACATTGATCCAAAGACCAACAAGGCCTACCGGATGGATGTCGATCAATATGCACAATACCGCCAGTTTTTTGACAAAAGAAAACTCGCATCGCATCCATTTGTAAGTTGTGATTTCTAAAACTTCTTTGATAATTCTCTCGTTTGTTATCGTTTGGACTGAGATATTCTATCATGTTCCCAAACATCAGCTGTTTGTGTCGATTTGCAATGGAGGGCACTAGTGGTTGTGGATTGCCGATGTCCGAAAAAAGGAATTCTATATGCTTGACCCTGTGAACAAGAAGAAAGATGAAATACCTGATTTGAGAATTGAACTGAACAAATTTGTTGTAAGTTATTTAAATGTCTCCCTTGTTGATTCAATGTTTATGATGTTTTATTCAAGTCATGATTTGTGTTCGGTTCAGTGGAGTTGCTGATTTTGATTCACCTAATTTTAATTCACTTTTTTTTATCACTTTCAGGGATCAATAGTCTCCTAGATGAGAGTTTACGCTGGGGCAGAACCCTTAATGGAGGACGGAGAGGGAGAAGAAGCAGAGCATATCAGGCTGAATGGTCAACATACAAGGTAAAAATCTTTCTCTGCTATAGTGCTATTTTTAATGTGTTTTATTTTTGTATACTATTAATCGTATTTTACTTAATTCTTGCTTAGCTATGATTGTGCGATATACGTCATGAAATGGCTTGAAATAATCGATCATCGAAAGATCAAAAGTGAGAAGAGTATTAATATAAATCTTGGACACAAGTAGTTTCTAAATTCATAAAATTCTTTCATTTCTTATTTAAGTTAGGTTCATTTCTTATGTAACTAATTCCTTTCAATTGAAATGTAGCAAGATATTGATGCCTTCAGGCTTAAATATGGTCCAAATATTCTATTGCACAAACTGAACAAATTTAGAGACCAAATGATTCAGGTATATGAAGTAATATGACTCCCAAAGTCATCTGCTGCCCTCTCCAGCCCTTATTGTAAATTCACGTCTGGGGATACATATAGTAAATAGGATATACTTTGTTTGACTAGTTGTAATTAACACTATTTTATTTAAAAAAGCAAACACTGCTTCTTTCAATGTATATATGTGAATATTAATGTAAATGTTAATGTATATATCTAATGTTAATGTTAATGTATATATCTAATGTTAATGTTAATGTATATATCTAATGTTAATATTTATATCTGATTCAAGATACATTAGTTCTTGTCCTGTCAGTTTGAGATGTTAATGTATATATCTGTTGGAACTGTCTGGCTACTGTTTTGTTCTAGGTTGACAGTGAATGGAATCAGGGTGTTTATCAAACATTAAGAGCCCCAAATAAACAAATAAACCGAAATTAATACACAGGGTGAACAAAAAAAGTGCATACATCAATATAGCAGAGAGATAATTTGAAAAAAAAATGTATAGATCAGTATTCAGTTTCAAAAACACCTGAACTCTCTGACATAGCACAATAAATTGACTATTCAATAAACAAAAAGGTGACTATTGAATAAAGAATTTCACAAAAGCTAATATCAAAAACAAAAAAAAAGTGACTATTCAATAAAGACTAACAGCAATCCGAAATTAACCCTCCTATAACTTTAGTAAATCGAAATTTGCTCATAGATGAAAGGAAAATTATGTTAATAAAAACTGAAACTCCTATAATCCTCTCCGGGATAATTCATATCTGGTGCAATATAAAAGCTGGAGCTTGACTGAATCATTGATCCGCCGTCTAAAAGGTTCAACTAAAAAAAGAGAAAATAAATCATATATTAGCAAAATGCACAAATGAATGTTTGCCTAAGCCTAATCTCAATATTACCCCACTTGGAGATGGCTTTTTCTTTTTCTTCGTGGTGTTTGAGATCTTTTTTCCAGGTTTGATCCCAGTCTGTTCTTGGGTCGGCCTCTTGTTCTAACACGTGGCGGGTTTTGAAGGTCGTTCACATCGCTCAACGTCGCTTCTTCGTGGGATAAAAAACTTTTTTTTTTGCTTCTTTTTTTATATTTTTGCATCTCGGCCATCACATTGTCAAACGCCCTGTGCAGAATTTGGTCAGCTCATCGGACTCTGATGCAAATTCACATATATTGTGTGATCGAAACACCAAATCATCGAATCTCTTGCTTCTCGGCTCCAGTAGAGGCTCGTCTTGGCTGCTCTTGATGTGTGTGTGCCTCCTCTTTATGTTCTTGCTCCAGCACTCCAGTATGTATTTTGGTGCCACGTTATCTACTCGCTCGAAGCTTAGGACGCACAGAGAATGGCGGCAGAGTATGCCCCTTGACTCAAACAACAAGCGCTGGCACTTTACCTCTCATGATGCTGTGTGGTAGGTGACGAAAAACTTGTTGAATGTGGAGTTGGAAACCTTCTCCATTACTTCGTATATTGTGAAACCTAGGGTGGAATTCTTTGATCTTGTGATGCAGTTCACCTTTCCTCTGAATTGTCCTTGAACTTCCCTGAACTTCTCGTCGGTATACATGTGCTGAAATTGTGCCTCTATTACTGATTTTGTTGCGCACGGTATCACTGTGTGAAGATCTACAGCGTTGAATTCTCTTTCTTTGCTATCTGCTTGCTAGGCAATTGTCGTATTGTTTCACGAATTGACTCAAGGAGCTGTTACGTATGCTGAACTTGTTGAAAAATGCATGCATGCTCTCGCTTCTTTGTGTGCTTCTCATCCCAGCCCAGAAGTGGTGATCTAGGTAAATTGGAATCCATATATGCCGATCCTCGTACAACTCTGCAGAATGAACCGAACAAATGAGCTGTGTTAAACCAAAATCTGTGCATGTTTTGACCTAAAAAGTAACGACATGAAAATAATTCAAATTAAAATCTCGGTTACCTGAGAGCCACTTGTTGCCTCCGAGGCCATACTTTGTGAGGAAATCATTCTAGTTTTTGTCGAATGCATCTTTTGTGAACCAGTTCCAAATGACGTGGATCATCTCTTGTTCAATTTCTTCGTTTCGCTTGTAGCCATTTAGTTTGTTTGGGATCTTCCTCATGATGTGCTAGATGCACCACCGATGAGTTTTTGTTGGCATGCACATCTCGATGGCCCTTTGAATCGATGCGCATTGGTCGGTGAGAATGCCTTTTGGTGCCCTTCCCTCCCATGCAACGAAGCCAACACTCGAATAGCCATTTGAATGATTGGATGTCCTCATTTTTCATCAGGACACATACGAGAAGTGTCGACTAACCGTGGTGATTCACGCCAACAAAAGAACAAAAAACCATATTGTACTTGCATAAATGGACACTCTCACAATGTGATGAACCGAAATGTGTGGATTTAGTGAATGTAAATACTTATTTTGGGTGAACCGAATACCTGTTTGTGTTGTAGGTGGTGTCTAATGAAACAACATCTCTGAAATATTCGCATGCAACCCTGCTTCTTGCGTTGGCCCGAAATGCATTTTTGATGGAGTGATCGCCTTCGAGGTTGAGCTCGAAAAAGAAATTTTGGTTCTTCTCTTTCATTCTTAGTAGGTACTTCCCGAATTCTTCGGCATCTTCTTGTTCGAAAATATTCTGTACTTCCCTTGTGATGTAATTCCTCACATTTTTTTCTATAAAACTTAGTTTCCAGTGATTGTCGACTACTGCTATACGAATGATTGGTAAGTTTTTATCGGTCTAATTTTGGCTTCCTCGTTGGTTTCGATGGTGCGACGCAAGAACATGCTTAGCTCCCTGTGTTATTTGAGCATCTCTTCCCGGTCTAGACAGCAAGGGTGTGAGTGATTCAGAACAACTTTGGAAATTATCCAAAGACCGACGTCCTTCAATATGTGTACGTAGATCTTGGCTGGATAGTTTATGCCAGCTGAGGGATTTATCTTTAGAGTAGGAGATATCTTGGATTTTCACCTTCCCTCTCTGCTGCATACGATTAGTTGATTCTTAATCTCATCTCCCTTCCAAGTCGTATTCCTTATTTTGGTAGAAAAACTGGCAAGTTTAAAATAATTTTTGTAGAACTTTTCGGCTTCTTCTAGTGTCTTGAAAATCATCCCGACCTTTGGGACAAATCGTTCATCCACAACACACCTGGTCTGCAGAATGAACCGAACATGTTATTATAGTGAAACAATTGTATAGAACTAAATGAATGGAACATTATCCATTATATAAATTCATATTCAAACAACTTTCTGCATAATGAACCGAACACGTCATTATGGTGAAACAATTGTATAGTACTAAATGAATGGAACATTATTCATTATATAAAATCAAATTTAAACAGATTTTTGCATAACAAATCAAACACGTGCTCATGGTGAAACAATTGTAGACTACTAAATGAATATAACATTATCCATTATATAAAATCAAATTCAAATAGCTTTATGCAAAATGAACTGAACACGTTATTCTGGTGAAACAATTGTATAGTACAGAATGAACGAAATATTATCCATGATATAAATTCAAATTTAACACACATGTGTCTACAATTTAGAGATTATTAATTCAATTCAATTCAGAACATTTGCGTACCTTCAATTCAATTCAATTCAATTTAACAATTGTATTCCATTCAATTCGATTCAAAAAATAATCCAAACTTTGTCCTCTTGATTCGTTTCAGAATAATAATCCAAAATGCTCTCATTCAACTGATTTGAAGTTGAATCATTCATTGTTTTGATAGAATATTGAAATCTGAAAACGAAGAAGATAAATCCACAAAATCGAAGAAGAAAACAAAGAAGAATAGGAAGAAGAAAGATGAGCAGTAGAGAAGAACAACGAGCAGAAGAGAAGAAAAAAGAAGAAGAACGATGAGCAGTAGAGATTGCAGATCCGAAAATTACAATGCAAATCGTTAACGTTGAAGAAGAGAAGAAGAAGAAGAATGCTTACGTTGAAGAAGAGGTTTACGTAAATCTGTTACATTAATAGGAGGGAGAGGGGGTGCGCGTGTATTTCAAGTAACTTGGGGGGAGGGGGAGGCGCGTTTAAAAAAAAATGCTTGGATGACTTGGTTAAGTTTTTAATATGGATGTAGAGCATTATTGGAGTAATTAAGCCTTTTTTTTTTTAAAGAACAACACGTTATGAAACAAATTTTTTCTTTGTTTTAATAAAAGTACTATAAAATGTTTTCAAATAGCCTTATAATTTTATAAAAGTACCTTTCTTTATTAAAAAATTAATGGATTTTTTTTAATAATTATCCAAATCAGTTTTGAGAGTTTTTAAAATTGGATATTTCAATCTCTCAGATTTTAATACACAAAATAGCTCCTAACGTTTATTTCTATTAAACAATATAATTCTCTCCGTTAATCACTAACGGTAACTGCTGACATGGAACGTTAACTCACACATATAAACAAATCAGTTCTTATGATAAAATACAAAATAATTTCTAAAAATTTTAAAAACTCTCAAAATAGTTCGTAAAAAAAATTTAAAATTTTAAATAGTCCTTGCTTTCGAATTATGTATATATAATTATTTCTAAATTAATAAATTTTAATTTTTAACATTTTGGCCTATTTATCCCAAATTTAATTATTTATATACAAAATTTTTTTATGTATTTTCAATTAGAAAGGCACTATTTCAAAAAAGGATAATTTAAAATAAATGAATCAATATTTATTTTTTACCATGCAAGATATTAATTTAATTTAATTTAATTTAATTTATAGGTACTATATTCTATGATCATTTTTTAATGATGAATAAGAGAATGAACTAGTGTTGTTTGAAGAGAGAGAAGAATTTTTATTTAACATAAACATAAATTTTTTCTCATAAACATTTGAAAATATTTGTGTAAATGTTTATGAAGGCAACACTTTAGAACTTACATGTAATGCGAACCAAGTCATCTATGAAGATAAATTTGTAAGTTTTGGTCAACCATAAGGTAATGTAAATAATTTACAAAAATACAAAATTCTATTGTGAAGCTCCTAATACTATGCAACATTTGAAGAAGAAATGTCTTGGCAAATTTAAGTATTCTATTCATGTTCATTAGAAATTAAAGTTTTGGAATTTAATATTTGTAATGCTGCACAAAATAAGCTTGTAATTAAAACTGTTTGTAGAAACACAATTAGTAATTATGTCAAGAAAAAATAGATTTTTTATTTAGGAATATTTTTCTAAATTTATTTACTGTCAATATCTTAAGAATTTAGATATATAAATATTGTTATTCATAATTCAATAATCTCTTAAATTTAGTTATTATTATTCTAGTTTCTATTTTGTACATTACCTCGATGTAGGTATTATAGATTAATGATTAAATAATATTATTTTTTATGATATTTTAGTATTAATAAAATTATGTTTTAATATATATTTTTTTATTTTCTGTATTATTTATATATTATATATTTTTTAATAATATTTTATTATTCTAATTAACAAAAATATTATATGATGTTGATTTTTGAAAAAGATTAAAAATATTAGAAGGAACTATTTTAAAATTTTTAAAATTTTCAAGAATTGTTTTAAGATTTTTTTTTTATTTTTTTAGAGATTGTTTTATACTTACTCCGAGAACTAATTTGCTCAGTTCACATATGTGAACACTTAATGATTTGTGTACGAATTAATGTTTCACGTCAACAGTCATTTCTAATGACTAACGGAGAGAACTATTTTACATATTTTAAAACTTGAAAAAGTATCCTATTTTAAAAATCATTACTGATTTGGGTATTTTTTTTTTCACTTTTTTGTTGCTGAAAATTAACGCAACTGAAACTCACTTAATTAGATAGCAGATTTGTCTTGAAATCTTCCCATGGTACATCTTTTTGCAGGTACACTATATTGTTAGGGTCGAAAGGCCCTTTGATTCTATCTATGGTCTTTATCACTGCCCTTTCTGGTAGAATGCTTCTAGTTAAGTCTGGGGAGGTACTGTAGCTCAAGCTTGAAGAAAGGCCCTGAAATGTAATTATATATTGTAACTAAATTATATTTGCCTTGACAAAGCAATTATATTGTAGCCAATAAAACAAAATTTGCTATTAAAAGGAAAAGAGAGCTATGTAGATTGGTCCTAATTATTATTTATGATTTTTTTTAACCCAAAATAGCAACTTGGGAGGGGGATATATAAGAGTGGAAGAGGACCCTAGATACAAATAAGAAAATCACTAGGCTGTGAGTTCATCACAACATTTTTTACTCTAGGTCACAGTTTTGACCATAGATATAACAAACTATGACCTTTGATCTATGGTAGTATATTTTGAGCAAAAGTCATGATTTTTAACTGTGGCTAATACTATACCATAATTTAATAGCCACAGTTTCATAGGCAAAAGTCACGGTCCTTTTTTTATAAAGTAAAAAACGTGACTATAGATTAAACGCAAGTATATTAGATTTATACTAAAAGTAATTACTAGTATAAAATATACATTAAAAATGAGTTAGATATAATAATTGAGTTTACGGGTTAATTTTAATGTACAAATTAAATAATATTTTTGAATTAAAAGGTCACGTTTATGACTATGATCTTAGCCGTTCTATGGTCACGTTTAATTGCATTTGTTTACTATTATTAATGATAGAGCTGATGTATTGCTATATTGGTAGTTAATATAATAATCATATAACAATCCAAATCTAAATATGAAGCAAATAAACAATCGACCTTGAAGATGAGCAGATCTACTTCCTCTTGGTCCACAATGGCATGAACAAAGAGTACTTCATCTCTTGCTGATTGACTGTACAACTCCAACATTGCGATTTCCTTATTGTGCCCATATTCATCATCATCATCAATATCCCCATCTTGATATCGAACCTGCCTTCTTGCTGCACATAAAAGACTCGAACCTCTTCTGTGGTTCAAATCCAAAATTCTGAGGGGACATGACAAGTTGACATCGTGTGTAGTAATGTCCTTTAGAGAACATGGTATGGAAAATGGAAATAATAGAATCATCCTAGAAAGTTTGGATACCATGGGAAGTGCTGCAAGATGCATGTTGCATATAATAAATATAGGAGATGTATGTTTAATTCTGTGAAATTAGAGGCCAATAAATATACGGGAGTTAAGGATAAGGCTAGGATGGGTCTGAATTCAATCATAGCAAGTTCGCCACGCCAGTTTGGGCTCTAAACAAATGTTCTTATTGGTAGCATCTTAAAAGGGGAACATAAAACGTTTTTTGTGTGGAGTAACTGAGTTTTCTTCTTAGAAAAAAAATTAAAAAACCTGAGTTTTCTTCTCCTAACATTTTTTTAAAATAATTTATTTCTCCCTTGTTTTTTAATAAAAAAATTTAAAATTTAGTACGTAAGATTTAGAATTTAAAATTAAAATTTAATTTTATATATGCATCACTACAAAAAAAAAATATTGAGTATCGTCAGATTTAACATCGTATATTAGCATTGGATTTACCAACAGATTTATGGACGGTTTTAATGTGAAATTCGTTTGGTCAATTCGTTACTAGCAAATTTCAGTTTCCAACGGTAAATTCACTGGTAATACTTGGAGGGATAATGGAGAAAATAGGAGCGAAATTTAGCACGGGATTTACTATCGGAACAATCCGCCAATAAACCCAATTTAGTGAAACGCTGCGTTTTGATGACCCGGCATAAGTTACCGTCGGATTCATCTATCAGATTCATCCGCCGGTAAATCCGACGGTAACGAGCCCTAAAATTTTAAGCGTGAACCCTCTCCCCCTTCATTTCGAAATTTCCTCTCTCTCTCTCTCTAACCTCTTTTCTCCATTTCTCTCTCTAACCGCCGCCTCTCCTCGCCGTCCGTCTTCAGCCTTGCCGCTGCCTGCCCCTCTGTCAGCTCCGTTAGCCCGTTCGTCTTCTCCCCTCCATCGGCTGTGACTCCCTCTTTCTCTTTGTTCGTTTGCCGTCGTCGCCACCCAACACCATTGCTGTCGCTGTCCAGCACCGACGTTGTCGCCGTTCATGAAGACAAAGAGCAGAGTGGTAAGTAGGATTTACTGGCGAATAAATCGTCCGACGGTAACTTGGCACCTAAACACGTGATATGGCGCCAAAGTTACGGTCGGGTTAATCCGACGGTAAACATCAACTCAGTCTCAACAAATCCATTGAAAATACCAGCGAATTGGTAAAGATCAACTCAGTCTTGACAAATCCATTGAAAATATCGATGGAAAATCCGCCAGTAAATAGCGTCGAACAAAAATAATCCGCTGGTAAATAGTTTTAGACGTCGTTTATACCGTCAACTCCAGTACAACAGTAAATCCGATGGTAAACTTTTTACCGGCAAATTTATTTGATGAATCCGACAATAAATCTGACGGTACTCAATATTTTTCTTGTAATGCATCTAATTATGTCATATCATATCAAAAAAACAATTATATTTTATATTAAATACGTGAATAATCATCCAAAACAATTAAACATATGTGATTTAACGATTATGTAAATAGTTTATACTATAAATACATCAAAATCAAACTCTTAAAATTTAAAGTAAAAATGTAAGTATTTAATTTTGATTATATAAAACGTTATGTGAAAGATTGATGTCCAACTTTTTATTACTACTCTTCATTATATATAATTTATAATTTTTTTTATTGTATATAAACTTGAACCCAAAAGTTTTTAGTTAAGTTATAAACAACCTATCATCTTAACTAATTTAGTTTTTAATATTTTTAAATACATTTAATAAATAAAAATAAATACCAATAAGCACTCTAATAATAATGGAAAATTAGTGCTAAAAATCATTAAGAGATTTTAATTAAAAAAATCAATTATATTAAAATTATTAAAAAAAAACAAATAAAAATTATATTAAAAAAGAATTAACAAATAAAACTTGAAATGACAAAATTATTCTATTATTCTCTTCTTCACTCCCTGTTCCTTGCTTTGTGTTTTTTCTCCTCTATCATCTTCATTGTCATTGTGTTTTTTCTTCCTCTTTCTTGGCATATTTTTTTCATTTCTGTCGGTTTTATCTTCTTGTACACAAATGCTTTTGCCATACTTAGGTGACTCTGTTATGCCTTTGTCACTGTTGGAGCTCTTCTCACGAATTCCTCTTCGCCCCTGAGTTCTCCATAAATCCATTTTCTTAGGTGAACTATATAATTTTTGCCAAAATTACTAACTTCTTTTTTATATTTGGCTTGATGGATTTTGGACTTTAACACTTGTTTGAATTTAATGCAGGTACCTAGGTTTATTTATTTGTCTATGATGAATAGAAATAGATATAAAAAAAATTTATATATGTTCCATTTTAATTTCATTTTGCTATTGTAAAAAATATGTAATTTACTTTGTTGAGTACATTACCATTCTTGGTTACAAATTGCAATAAACATTTGACTTGAAGTCAAAGTAAAATTCAGCTAGTGTTTCAAAAGGTCCTTATATTCTGTTTATGTTAGGAGAATTTAAAATTTTTTAATCTTATGTTCTATATTTTACTTTTCTTTGTATTGATAATCTCTTACCCAAATTGAAAAACAATATCTCATGAAGTTTTCATAGTTTTGTACTTTGTTTGATATGTATAGTGGATTGTAACTTCATAGTTTTGTTTTTAAAATTTAGAAAATGAAAAACTTTTTAACATAAGAAAATTCTCAAATTGCTTTATGCAGTCTAATGGATATTCTCATGCATTAGATAATCAAGACTGCTTCAACTACAATTCAAGTTTAATTTATACTTGAAAGATCATTTTTATTTGCATACTATTGAATGATCAATTATAGTATATGTTTCTATTGTTAGTCTAATTGTTTTATTTTGAGTTTAATAGAATCCTATTCATTATCAAATGGCTCTTCATTCTTATCACGGAAGATAAACAAGTAAGAAAAACGTGAGCTAAAAGACTTAGGGTTTGTTTGGGTGAGTTTCTAAGAAAAGATCTTTTTTCGAATTATCTTTTTTTAAAAGATCTTATAAAAAAGTAAAAGTAATTTTATGTTTGGGTATCTCATGCAAAAAGATTTTTTTATCTAGCAATTATGTTTGGGTACAATAATATAAAAATACTTTTTTGTTTATTTATTACATGAAAAATATCTTATTTTCAAGGAAAAAAGATCTTTTAAAAAAAGATGTAAATTACAACTTCTCAAAAAAGATGTTTTTTTTTTTATTTTTCTAGTACTTTTACTTTTACTACTAGAAATTTGCCAAACACGCTAAAAAATAAAAAAAAAATATTTTTCATTGAAAAAAGATCTTTTTTTATCAAAATAATGGCGCCTAAACAAACACTTATTACTAATGGTGAATTGGAGCTTAGGGGATTCACTAACAACAAATTATTGTTATAGATGAAAGTGTGTAAATAAAGACTCGAATATAATAGAGAATAAAAAAATATGTTTACAAAAAAAATAAATAAAAAATTACCTAAAAATATGTCTTTCTAAAAAAAATTTGGTTTTTCTAAATATTATAAAAAATAGTTATTTTTAACAATTTTAGTATTAACCATAGTTATTAAAATTGGACTGGATCGACCGAAAAACCGATGAACGAGATCCTATATTGATCTAGGTTACTGTTCTAACCGTTTAAAAAAATAAACCGGTTAAAACCGATCAAAATCGGCACAAACTGGTCCGATCAAATAATCAACAAGTAAGATCAACCGGCGCGCTGATGACGTCAGCGCAGAATTGAGAAATTTGTAAAATCACATAGCAAGAGGTGGAAGCCAAATTGTAAAATCACACCGCAAGGGGTAGGAGTCGAACTTGACTCTTGGCTCTTCTAATATGAAGAACAAACTAACAACCACTGCACTAATATTTTTTTGTATCTTTCATGGTCTTTATGGTATATATTGCATTTTATATAATATCCTAACTAATATATATATATATATATATACAGAAATACTTAATTCAATATTTTTTATATTCAACATTTTTTAAATTGATTAGTTTTTTAATTGAAGTACAAATTAATTAATTTTAAAATAAAAATAATAATTAATATAAAATAAAATAAAAAAATACTTATTCTGAGAAGAAAAATAAACTTATATAATTATTTAATTATATAAAAATTTTCAAACTTTGAAATTACTTTTTGGATATAGTTTATGCATTGTTATTCTTATTGTGTCCAATTAAGATGTTATTATGGTAGTACAGATTAATTTTATGTCTATCTTTATATTAGTTATTTTTAGAATTCGAAACTTAATTATTTTTAAAATATTAGTAAAAATATATATTTCAAATTTTAATTTTAGATTTTTTACTATTTTTTTATTTTTTATTTATATATGACCAATTTTTCCGGATGGACCAATAACTTATCCGTCAAACCAACAAATTAGTAATCTGATCGATTTGATCGCCGGTTCGATTCTGACAACTATGCTATAACGGTCCTTTTTTAATAATTAAATCTCTCATAGGATCCTTTATAATAATTTTTCCTAATAATAATATGAAGGTTGGATTCATCTCATGAGGGAGGAAAAGCGTTACACTTCTATCTTATGAAGCACGGACACTTCGTTGCGTTACGTGTCTGCGAGTCAAATGTATTTTGGACACGATATTCACTAACATTCATAAGACATGTGTGTCTGCTGTGTCCAATTGTGTTTTAATAAAAAAAAAATTCTTTTTTGGACACTCTTGGACACACTAAATACCATCACGTGTCAGTGTATCCAATCTTATTCTTAATATGTATTCTCGAAATAAATTTAGAAATAGTATATATTATTATTTATTAAAATAAAAAATATTTTAAATACTTTATATAATTAAAATAAGACATTAAAAATAATTAAAAACTTAATTTATGTTTTAATATCAATAAAATATTAAAATATCATTACGATTTATCGAAAAAATATTTTATATTTTACATGTATACATGTCTCAATGTCTTATAAGATTTTAAAATTCGTGTGTCGACGTATCCATGTCGTGTCGTATCCCATATCCGTGGCAGTGTCCGTACATCATAGCCTGTACCCAGCATAGAGGATATTGTGAACAACTCCGCTAGGGAGACAATGGAGAATTTAAACAATGTCAACAATGGGCTGTAGATTTAGTCCAATACATGTAAAAAAAAAATACTCTACAAATTACCTAAACAAAAAATCTACTTAGTTATTCTAAAAGAATAACCATCCCAAACCCTAATTTACCAAAACATTTCACTCAAATACCCTCTTCTTTTCCAACCGGTTGCCACCCCCACATTCATCAATAATCATCCCACTTCATCGTCGCTGTTTGGCTTGCCACACGCCGCTACCGGCGTCGTTCACCCCTAGTAAAAATAACCATCCACTTAATGATAAAAATAATCATCCGCATACCTAATGAATTGAATATCCAACATATTTTAATTATATGTAACTAAATCCAATCTAATCCAAATAATCATCCACATAAGAATTAAAATAACCATCCGCATACCTACTAAAATGACCATCCTAAACTAGCCATTGAAGTAGAAGAAGAAGGAGATGAATGAACAGAAGAAGCAACCATGATCAAACTCCATTAGCCGCGTATGTCCCTGTATATTGATCGGGTATGTCGCTGATGGTGACACTGGGACGGTGAATGTAGTGGGCTGCGGGGGAGGCTGCAAGGCCGGCGGCAGGTGGGCAGCGCAAAGGAGGCTGTCCGAGACTGGTGCGGCGCGATCAGACGTTCGCGGAGAGGCTGGGCGGCGGCGGGTGGGCAGCGTGAAGGAGGCTGTCCAGGGCTGGTGTGGCTCGATCAGACGTCCACAGAGAGGCTGGGCGGCGTCGGCTGAAGGCTAGGCAACGGCGGCTAGAGTCTGGGCAGCGTCAGACCGGAGAACGGGGAATTGAAGCAGCAACTGAGTTACTCTGCAGACCGGAATTCGTGAATGGAGAAGGGAGGTTAGCGTAATATTGGGTGTAACTGCACCGTTTGTGATTTGGTTTAATTTAAAATTTTTATTTTTTAAATTTCAAAATTTGAAATTATTAATAATTAATTAATAATCTGATTTATGATTTTAATTTTTTTTAATCTATTGTTCATGTTGTTTACCATTCTCATTGTTTTCCTATACTTTTTTTTACTAGTGTTAAACCCGTGCGATGTACGGACTTACATTTTAATTTGACATGATAAATTGAAAATAATATTTTATAATCATAAATTTCTTAAGTTTAGTATAATATTATCATCGTCTTATATAATAAACATGCTTAATATGTTGTTTTATCTTTATTCAAAGTAAAATGCAAATGGAACAATTTGAAGTCTATAATATTCTTGAGCTATAAGGAAAGAGACCTAAAAAAATAAGAACATATATAACCGTAATAGTAGCATGTCAATTTTACACTAAATTTTATATTATAAGGCTAATGGAAATTTATCGAAAACCTAGTATTTTACTAACCTCATTAGAAAAGCAATTGGCATATAATGTTGTGCTCCATGTTATACATTTTATTTCAAATCTAAAAGTATAGTTAATAAATTAGTTATATATACGACAAATATTTGTACAAAAGTATAAATCATAATATGTTACTAAAATGAAAATATTATTTTTTTATCTAAATATTATTAAAAATTTTGTTGAACACGACATTTGTTGTTGATGACTTTGGATTGCTGTCTTCATCTAGAATTAGAATGTTCAAACTATTGTGACTCTTAACTTTTGACAAAGCAACGTAAAGTTACTCATTGGTGAACACTAATTTTGGCAAGTAAAGTCCTATATATGATAATAATTTACCACATAGTGAAATACCTTAGTTTTTCAATATTTTTCTCCTCATATATAGTATCCCATCAGCCAATAATATCTAAGTTGCATTCCAAATACGATTTGGTTTATTAACACAGTAGTCCCATAAAAATAGAAAGCATCTTGAAAGTTAGGATATGTAATCCTGTTAACTGTTCTAATAGACTCATATGTTGTGTAACCTTTTTGAATAATTAACAAAATTCTCATATAGTAGATATCACATGTACCCGGTGGAACACAGTTTAACCTCCTGATAGAATATTCTCTTACGTGAATATCATTTCCTTTCTTCTCTATCATAAACAAATTGATTTAGAAACTCAGCATACGTTAAAGTTTGACCTACTTCAAATTTTTTCTTGGCCTCTATTCATACTAAGAATATCGTACATTTCTTTTTCTCTTGATCGGGGATTTTCTCAAGATTGTCATTGTCTTTAAATATGATATTTTGCTTTTCAGGTAAATAAAAAATTAATCTCATCACTAAAAACCATCTCCGATAAATATCATAAGTCAAAGTTTTTCACACAGCCTCCCGTAGAGACAAATATCCACAATCATAAAATTATTTGATTTTATAATACATTTTTTTTAAGTATGCTTTATCTTCTATATTTTCAATACTAACATACCAATAATAACATTTTAAATAAAAAGATACAAATATTTATTCACCGAAAATAATTTTTTCCTCAACAAATTAAAATCTTTCGAGTAAAAAAAAGTTTAATATTACAAAAATATTTATAACAAAATAAAGTTAAAATAACAATCTACATAAAAAATGCTAAAATAAATAAATTTAAATTTATAGAAAAAATTCTTAAAACAAATCTAAATAAATAAATTTACATTGAAGCCAATATTAAAATTTCTAAATTTCATTTTACTCATTTAATATGTGTATGTTTATATGAAAAAAAACTAATTACAATTTAAAAAATAACAACAATAAAAAATTATACCAAACTGCATACATATATATTTTATATTTAAAAATTTAAAAATTCATAAAATTTTAAACACAATTTATAAATTATTTTTAATACTTAATTAATTAATTTAATTTTATAAAGAACAAACGACGTACAGTATTTTTTTAAAGTATGTTTATTTTTTATATTTTTAATATTAACATATCAATAATAATATTTTAAATAAAAAGATAAAAAAATATTTATTTTCAGCAAAAATAAATTTTTTTAACAAATTGAAATCCTTTAAGTACAAAAAAAGAATTAATATTATAAAAAATTTTGTAACAAAATAAGGTTAAAATATCAGTCACTACCATCGCTTTAATTATGTTGTTGCCAAGTTCGTTAACTATTAACTTTGTCTTGTTGTATAAATTTAAAGTCTGATATATGTTTTGCAATAGCATTACAGCAATTTTGACTTCAAAGTCAACGTACGGTTAGATAGTCCTGAATATTTAACATCATTTAGGAACTCTGGTGTGAACCACTCTTGTTGTACATCTTTATTCTCATTAGCTTGACATGTTGTGTCAGAACTCAGAGACCCCTTTCTCCTTTTCCATCTCTGAAAAGATTGTTAAGACGAAATCGTTTACCTTCTTGACACTCTCAAGCGTGGGTGCTAAAATTACCCTAATCTAAAAATATCTGTAATTTGACATATTTTGCAACAAATCTAGATATGCAAAGTTTACCAAATGAGGGAGAGGATCATCAGTAGTTGTAATCAGCAGATCATCTGAAATTTTAACTTCTAACTCATCACCATCATGTTGATCTAAAGAAGACATTAAAAATCCCATGTTTGTATACAGCTTCAGAACCTAATAAAACAACCACAGATGGGATGAGTTAATAGCTGATGACAATATATCGTGTCTACTCCCTTTTGAAATTACCGGAAGTATGTGTCTGAAATCACTTCCTAAAACCACAATCTTACCACCAAATAGTTGATGTGTCTTATGTTGCCATAAATGATTTTTTAGTTTCATCACAAGTAGTATCGATCTTATTATTTGCCAATAAAAATAAATAAAATTAAATATAATTTGTAAATTAATAATTTGAAAAAAATATTTTAAATTTTTTGAAATACTAAATTAATTCAATTTTATCGAAACAACATTAGAAACAGAATTAAGAATAAAGGAATGTCAAATTAAAATTTTCTTTTAAATAACACAAATAACCTCATATTTTAATAAAATTGGTAATTTTATTTATCAATTTAATATAATCTTTTGTAGTTATTATATTTGCTTATAAATTATATAAAATTTTAAAAATATTCTTAAACTCATTTGTTTACTTAAAAATTTAAAAAAATTATATTTTAAATTTAAATTTAAAATTTTAAACATGGTACTTTAATTAGAAATTTGAATAAAATTTTTTTAAATAAGTACATATTAAAAATTAATAACCATATAAAAAATAATTCATATGAAAAATTTATAATTTTATGAATAACCTAAACAAATAGCTTAACTTAAGCAAAATAATCTAAGTAAATAACTTAAAATTAAAAATAAAGTTAAAAAATGTCTGGTGATTAAATTTTCAGATAAAATAAATATAAACTTATTATTAGTCTCTTTTTTTAAAGAGTAACATTGTCAATAAAATAAATTTTATAAATAAAATGTAACTACAATTTAAAAATTTAAAAAATAACAATCTAAATAAATAATTTTTAATTTATAACTATTTTTTTAATTTAGTTTAACAATATTAAAAACTAAATACCTAACAACCTAAGAAAACATATTTTAAAATTTAAAAAATAACAACCTAACTAAATAATCTATTATTTTATAAATAAACATTTTAAAATTTCTAGTGACGACAACTAAACAAATAAATTCTTAAACTCAACGTACTCCCATTTGTATTACACTACTACTACAACTAGAATACTATAAAGATAAATATAAAAATAAAGATTCCAAAATATAATCAAAAGTTAAATTTAACTTGAATTTGTTTTCCTAAATAAAAAAATAAGGAAGGAATGAATTAACAAGAAACAACCTCCTAAACCCGATTCCTTTGCTGTAATCACGCATGTCTATCGCCAAACATAGCAAAGATGATATTTAGAGAAATAAGGCATGGCAAAGCCCCACCACGTTCGAAGGAGTTGGTTCCCATTGGCAGTTGCGCAAATAACTAATTCGCTTTGCACTGGGGACTCTCCTCCCAATAACCCCTTTGCCGTCTCTTCGATTTTCCTTCGTTGCCTCCCCCTCTTTCAACTAAAATCATAATGGGCTTCAGATCCCTCTTCAACCGCAAGAAGAAACTCATCAACAAATCTTTATCATCGCCATCCGACGCCGCCACCGCCGGCACCACCGGCTCCCCGCTCATCTCCCGCTCGCCGTCCTTGGCGGTGTACACCCGCGCCGAGTTCGTCTCCGAATTGGAGCAAGTCTTCAAGAAATTCGACGTTAATGGCGATGGCAAGATCTCTTCCTCGGAATTAGGATCCATAATGGGAAGCCTTGGGCAATCTGCAAGCAAGGAGGAACTTGACAAGATGATTCGCGAGGTCGATGCAGATGGCGATGGATTTATCAGCCTTGGCGAGTTCATTGAACTAAACACCAAAGACATTGATCCCAATGAGGTTCTAGAAAACCTAAAGGACGCGTTCTCCGTTTTCGACATCGACGGCAATGGCTCTATCACTGCGGACGAGTTGCACAACGTCATGGCCAGCCTCGGCGAATCGTGTTCTCTCGATGAGTGCCGGAAAATGATCAACGGTGTTGACAGTGACGGCGATGGCGCCATCGATTTTGAGGAGTTCAGGACGATGATGACGGGTTCTCGCTTTGTGTCACTTGAAAGTTAAATGGTAAAACAATGTGATGATGCTTTGTGTGCTTTTTGCCATTATTATGAATATAATTACCTTTTACATGAATTTGGGAGATTTTGTTTTAGCTTGTTTTCTCTTTGTTTCGGAGAAATTGTTGGTTGGAAAGGGTTTTGGTCATTAATTATCTTGTTTACGGGAATGACATTTAGATTTTAAAGTAAGTTAATTTGACCGGTCCTCCATTCTTTTCCTCCGTTCATGGATGCCATCGTTTTCTAAAGTCATATTCTTATCCTAGTCTTATTTTTCCTGCAGTGGGTATTAAAAAAAAAAAAAAGCCCGCCAGAATTTTTTATTTTTTTATTATTATTTAGTTATTTATTTAATTTTTTAGTCTAATAATTTAATAATATATTATATTTTATATTTTTAAATATTGATAATTAATTAATAATAAAAAATAATAAATTTTTATAATTTTTTAATATTTAAAAATAAATGTTAAAATAAATGTTAAAATTAACTACTAAAATATATAAATAATTAAATATATATAATTTATTTTTTTATGTAAATTTTATATTTTATTGTGTATTTTTTATATGTGATTGATTTTTGTAGTTGATTTTAATGAATCATATTAAGTATCCAATTATCAAATTTAACTATCTATATAAAATATAATATTAGAATATAAAATATATATTAAAAATAAAATCAATAACATATTTATTTTTTATAAATAAATTGGTGAATAATTTTAATAATTGATTTAATGTACACATAATACACATAATATTATATTATTTTTTACATGGTGATTATTGTTGGTATTAATTAGCGCAGCTATTATCTAGTTATCTGAGAGCTGTGAAATGAGTCATGTTCATAACTTTATAAATTATAATCATACCACCAACGTGGTTGCCGGAGACTTGATCAGACTTGATCTTTTAGACCACCCATTGATATCTCTAACAATAATGTCATATATGACCATTGCCCAATATTTGTATACACCCGTCTGTAAGTTTTTTATTTCTTTTTATATTTAAAGTTGATATGGTGGTTATAACTCCGTTGATTGTGCTCATAATTTGGATAGAAAAATACTAGGAAAATCAAAAGAATTTATTATTTTTAGTCAACAATTAATCATTAATATTTAAAATATAGGCTAAAAATATATTTAAAATGTTAGATTAAAAAAATTGAATTAATAGTTAAAAATAATAGTAAAAAATAATAGTATTGACCTTCTAGTATTCTTTATTTGGGTATGAATATACTTCATTGTGCCTTATATATCGGTTACACAAGAAATGTTTATGATGAGTAATGATTTGATTAACAAAATAGTAACCAAATAATGGGATATACAGATGCCATACTATTTATAAAAGAGAAATTCATACAAGAGAATACGTTGTTAGAAATTCATTTAGATATAATTTTACAAAATATTAGAAACTAATTTGAATGTGGTAGTATTTTTTGCAGTTATTCATTTTTGGTATTTTTCTTTTCCTAACGTATACTTTATCCATTCAAGGCATATCAAGTTTGATTTTGGTTCGACGAGCTTATACCACGAACGGAGATTTATCAAGCAAGAACAGAAGTGATCAATAAGAAATGAAAAAAAATATATATCTTTTATAGTGATTATATATGGGGTGTGATCTAGTATGAAGATGATTTAATGGCTATTGTGACTACATAATTAACCATGCAATGAGGGTACAACTGCTGGCAAAAAGCATCAACTTTAATCATTATTACTAGCATCAGACTAATCCGTGCCCATGAATGTTTTAATTAGCAGTAAAGATCTTGAAGTTACCACATGGACAAACTAGTAAATAGCAACGCAAGGCTATTCATAATTTGTGTGATTTTTATCCTAGTGATTTTGTGTTCTTTTATTTTTGGTGCGTCAAATTTTTGGTGTACCAAATTGGTCTGGACAAGTTCTAATCACAAAATCTTTCAATTGTAAGAATTAAATTAACCTTACATTTAGGAAGAAATTAATTTTTATATTTGTAGAATATAGTTTCCGAAAGAGAGATGAATTCTTTCTTACCATGGGGGGAAATGTTATCAAATTATCATATGTTGTATTTATGAGTAAATATTTTCATAACTCCCGGAATTACATTGCTTGTGACATGAGGGAAATGTTACATCTATCCTAGTTTTTTTCTAATCAAGTTTATTATTTAATAATTAATTAATTAAATTTATAATAATTTAAAATTTAATTTCATAAGAAAATTTTTTAAAAATTATTAGAAGATAATACACTTGAAAAATTAAGATATCTAATTTAAAATTTAAAAATATAACAACAAAAATTTTAGTAAATTTCTAACCGATAATAAACCTCTTTAAATATTATCGTTACGATTCATTTCATACTTATTGGATTTGAATAACCTTTGGCTATATGAAAAGATTAGAAAACTAGATTTATTCTTTGAGTTCAGTAAAAAAAAATCAAATTCAAATTCAATTAGATAGATAAATTAAGAAGAAATTTTTTTTTTGCCCCTATTTTGGTTGCGTATATATATCCTTGTTTTTCTTCGCTTTTCTCTTTCTTCTCTTTTGCCACCTTTTCTATTCTCTGTTTGGTTTCTCCAAATTTCTTTCTTCCTTTCTTTGGCTCTCGAGACTTCATTAGTTGCGCTCTTTTGTGTCTCCTTCATCTCTTCATCCTCAAGGTTATTGTTGTTAAATCCTTTTTCTTTTCCTGTGTATATGAATGTTGCTGTTTTTGTGCTTTTCTTGCGTTTCCTGTATCCTCTTTAGTAAAGGGTTGTATCGATCAATTTTACTTTTTCTTTTATAAAAAATATTTGATCTTAACAATTTTTTGTCTTATTGGTGTTATTTGCTTTGATTTCTAGAAATTCTTCTAGTAAATGCCTTCTAGTTTCTATTTTTCATGTGTTTTGAGTTTTTGTTTTGGTACTTGGGTTTTCTTTGCCCCGGAGTAGTGGTGTCACCTTTTTAGGGGATAGTGTCGCTGTTACCATGTTAGTAGAAGCTGTGGTTTAATACTTTAAAAGGGATTCGATTTGTTTTGAATGTATCCAACTTTTTTCCTGTCTTTAGGCCTTTCTTTTTTCTTTTGTAGGTCTCGGTAAATCCATGTCTCGTTATATAGTTGTCATTATGCCTTCAAATATATATACCAGAGATTTTTATGTGGGTAGATTTGATCGTGTTGAGTGTTGTTTTTGTGGTGGGAACAAAAATGTCAGCGGAGTTCCGACTTACTCGGGCTTTTTGTAAAAATCAAAATGAGGAGGAGAACTATGATCTAGTAGCACTTGATCCTTAGGAGAGAATGTGTTACCTTTTTCTTGACAACTCGGAGCCTTATTTTATATAATATATGAATGCTTTTTTGATAGGATAGGAATTAAGATCCCTTTTACTGAGTTCGTAATGGGTATTTTATTTTCCTCCAAAGTATCTCCTTTTGAACTTCACCTCAATTCTTGGACATTCATGCGCATTTACCAGGTTGTATGCCAAGTCCTTGGACTTATTGTTTCTCTCTGATTTTTTTTTTATCTTTTTACTTGACAAAACCTTTTAGCTCAACCAAAAGACAGTAATGGACATCCTTCCAAGCTCAGCAAGGTCGAAAGATTTTTTTCATCTTTTAGGAATCCTTTTATAATTTTAAAAACTATTATTTTAATTTTCAACCTAGGGGAAACTTCCGACCTTTTTGGCTAAATGAAAAATCAGAATATATATTTCATTTGTACTAGAACTCTGAACCCGAGGTTGTTTGTTATCATTTGGATGACCTAGATGAGGAAGATGCTATGATTGTGGAGATGTTTCAATAGTGTTGTGGTCAATCTCCTAATCTACCCACCAAAACCTTACTAATTAGTAAGCCTAGTTACGTGTAAATCAAGTTAGGTAGGTTTCTGTAGATTCAGTTTCTGGCTTTCCTTTATGTCTGTTCTAACTGGAAATCATTTTTTCCTTTTCAGAGAGAATGATTAGTTCTTCAACTTCATATAAGAGGTTAATAGCTTCCAAAAAAAAAGTGCCTAGCGCCAAGCCCAGGAGGATCAGCAGGTGCAGCAGGTCAGTCAATCATCAAGCCCTTCTCCGACTTCTTCGCTTGTTCCTAGAACAGCATAGCCCTAGGTATAAGCTCCTAAGACTACTCCTAAGCTCCCTCCTACTCCAAGAAGAGAAATACCTTAAGCAGCAAATATAGGAGCTTCTTTGAATCTGATTTGGATGCTCAGGATTTTGTAGACGAATTCGTGATGCATGGCAGTGTTGTTGCTGTCAATGATGTAGGCTCAGGGGAGAATTAGGAAAGTTTAATAAAGGGTGGGATCTGTACGTTTGTTGTATGCCAGACTATATAGAAGAAACTAAAAGATTCTCCTATTAGGGCTTTGAAGGTTGAGTTGTTTGCATTGAAGACTTAGGTGGAGACCCTTTAGAAGAAGAAGAATCAACTTGAGACCGAGAAAAACGCCCTCAATTCGAACAACACAATGCTGAGAGGGATGATGAAGCAGGCAGACACGGATTATGAAGCAGCGTTGGTAGCTTAAAAAAAAGGCTAAGGAGAGCCATGTCCGAGTTTTTAGCAAAAAACTCAAGTTGGAGAAGGAGCTCGAGAAAATAAAACAAAATTATGAAGACTTAGAATACGCGTCAATGAAGTGCTTGGATGATACAGTAGATAACTTGAAAGCCCAATTTCAAGTCTTAGTTCTCGAGTTCAATATCTCAATCATAGATCCCGACAAGATCATGGTCGGTGATCAAATTGTCCTTATCCCAGAGGAGCCCAAGCTGGACAATCCTTAGACTTTTTCTTCTACTCTTGCTTCAACTGATGAAACCTCCCAGCCTGTTGAGGATGAAGCTGCTCCTACCTCTTCTTAGTTTCTTTTTCTTTTATATTGTACATTTGATGGCTTAGGTTGTGGGCTTTGAACACTTTTATTCTGCAATGGTTTAAGTACAATTTTATCTCCTTTTTTATGGCTTTTAATTTCTTGTTTATTTTCTTTTACTTGGCTTGTTACTTTTGTTTGTTGTTTTATATAACTTAGATTGTAAGTTATTTTGCAATTTTGGTTGTAGCCTGTATTGCGTATATAACTCGTACATCCCAACTCAGGCCTCGTCGCTTTTCTGTGCTGGCCAGATAAGGTCGGTTACAACTTTTGTGTTTTCTCGAGCTTGAGTGGGTGTGATTAACAAATAAAAGAAAACAGTTGAATGAATTTACTTTTTTATTGATGAAGTAATTTTACAAAATATGTATTAGTTGCTACTAAGAGTCTTATAAGTATCCACTCCTATTCCTTGCTTTGATGCCTCATTAAATCCCCTCCAGTAAAACCCCTTGGAGAAAAACTATGAAGTCAGAAAAAAGACTGCAGCTCATGTTATGCTTTTCTGGTCGTATTGAATACTTTCTGTAGGTCGGACACCAAGGTTGATTACTCCCTGCTCTTAACAAGCATGTTGTCCACATATACTTCCATTAGGGACCTGATGTGCTCGTGGAAGAGTTTGTTCATTAAAATTTAGTATGTAGATCTTGTGTTCTTTAGTACAAATGGCATTACTACATAGCAGTAATTCACCTTTGGAGTGATGAATGAGATCATCTCCTGGTCTGGGGCGTGCATGGATATTTTGGTTGTACTCAGAGTAGGCATCCACGAATGATAAAAATCTATAACCTGATATTGCATCTAGCAAGGAATCAATGCTAGAAAAAGGATAGGGATCTTTAGGACATACTTTGTTCATGTTAGTGTAGTCAACACACATCCTCCATTTTCTATTTTGTTTCTTGACCAAGATTACATTGGCCAACCAAAGCAGGTGCTCAATTTCCCTAATTAACCTGGTTTTAAAGAGAGCTTCCACTTGTTCCTATACTACACGAGTCCTTTCTTCACTTAATTTTCTTCTTCTCTATTGAATTAGTCTTGAACCAGGATATATTGATAGCTTTTGTCACATTAGCTCGTGCAAGATACCAGAGATATCAGACGCTTTCTATGAAAACAAATCCAAATTCTTTTGTAGGAGTTGGATTAGCTCCTGCTTGAGTTCTTGATGTCGTTTTGCTCTAATTGATGAGCGGATATTTTATACGCTTTTTGGAAATATTTTCATATAGTTTTTAGTATGTTTTGTTTAAGTTTTATTGTGTTTTCATAGGTTTTAGTGCAAAATTCACATTTTTGGATTCTACTTTGAGTTTGTGTGTTTTATGGTGATTTCAGGTATTTTCAGGCTGAAATTGAGGAGCTTGAGCAGAAGTCTGATTCAAAAGCAAAGAAAGGACTGCAGATGCTGTCAAGTTCTGACCTCCGTACACTTAAATGAGCTTTCCTGGAGCTACAGAAGTCCAAATGGTACGCTCTCAACGACTATGGAAGGCTAACATCCAGGGCTTTCCATATATATATATATATATATATATATATATATATATATATATATATTAGAATTGAAGGCCCAAAACTGGCGTTCAACGCCAGCCACCAGCCCCATTCCTGGCGTCCAGCGCCCACAAGGGAGCAACTAGAGTTCAACGCCCAAAAAAGGGTCCCTAGCCAGCGTTCAACGCCCCTAAGGGACATTAGCACATGGCGAGACACTCAAGCTCAGCCCAAACACTACCAAGTGGGCCCCAGAAGAGGATTTTCGCACTCCTAAGTCTAGTCTATCATAATTCTGTAATCCTTAGTAATTAGATTAGTATATATAGGAGAAGATCACCCATATTTAGGATCTTCTTCCTCCCCCATTCGAATATTTTCATTACTTTTGTACAGTGCCTCCTAAGGTTAAGGTTAGGAGCCCTGCTGAATTTTATGAATCAATAATATTACTGTTTTCATTTAATATGTCTGATTCTATTCTCTTATGCAACCTCGTTCTTCATCTTATGAATTGAGGGTGACCCGTGACAATCACCCTTGTTCTACATGGGTTTCGTGCGATTCCTGACCCAGATAGCGTTGAACTAAAGCTAGAGATTGCATTGCGGATTCCTATAGAGCATCTGAGCAACTTTGGATATGTGACATATAATCCCATTGACTATAGGTGCGTGAAGTTTTTGTGGCGTTAAGGCTGGAATTAGAGAAGTAGCACTTTCTGATCTGGAAGATCTGCCTTGTCTGTGGCACCTTGAGTAGGATCGTGAAGGGAAGTGAACTGCTTAGAGTTTCATCTTCTGCTACAGTGAGAAACCTAGAGGTGGCTTGATGAGAGGACATGAGTCATCTCAACATGGTGGATTGCTGCAGTAGAGGAGGTTAACTTGATGAAAGGACATGAGTTAATCACTTACGGCTGCCATTGAAGGAATCAGAAGGTTATTGAAGAAGACAGTAAGAAAAGTTCATCCGGAAAGACAAAGCATCTCCAAAGCCTCAACCATTCTATACCACTGAATTCTCATCTCATTAGTAACGTTCTATTTAATTATTCATTTTATATGCTTTCCGTGACAACTTATAATTTTCTATCCGCATAACTAAAATCTACAAGGTGTCCACTGCTTGCTCAAAATAACAATCCTCGTGGGATCGACCCTGACTCACCTTAGGTATTACTTGGACGACCCGGTATACTTGCTGGTCAATCTGTGCAAATTCTGCGAAGCCAGTTTCGTGCACCAAATTTTTGGCACTGTTGCTGGGGATTGTTCGGATTTGACAAACTACCGGATTATCTTGTTGCTTAGATTAGGTACTTTTTACTATTTTGTTTGAGTCTTTTATTTTTCTTTTTTAATCTTTATCCTTTTGTTTGAGTCTTTGTTCTTGTTCTTGTTAAAGTTTCAAATTTTCTTGCTTTCTTTTAAAAAAAAAATTTTCAAAAATAGTGTCTTCTGTTTGAGTCTTGTATCAATCTTTAAGTTTGGTATTTTTTGAGTAATCTTGAGTCTTTAAGTTTCTTTTCTTTTCTTTTCTAAAATTAGAGTCTTTGATTTCAAAATTCTTAAGTTTGGTGTCTTTGAGTATTTTCCTTTAAAATTTTTGAAATTAGTGTCTTTGATTTTTCAAAGTTTTTAAGTTTGGTGCCCTTTAGTTGTTCTTTATTTGCTTTGAATTTTTGAATTTGTTCTTTGTGTTCTTTCTTGGGATTCAAGTTGTTCTTGTTTCTTTTTTTGTTTTGATCTTAAAATATTTTAAGTTTGGTGTCTTTTGGTGTTTACTTTCTTAATTTTCGAATTCTTTTTTTCTTAGATCTAAAAATTTTAAGTTTGGTATTTTTTGGTTGTTTTTCTCTTTCTTCATTAATTAAAAAAATTAAAAAATATATCTTTTCTATCTTTACTCAAAATATTTTTGAAATTTTCAAAAACTTTTTTCGAATTTAATTTTCAAAATCTTATCTTATCTTAATTCAATTTCAATTTTCAAATTTTAAAATTCAAAATTCAAATTTCAAATTTCAAATTTCAGAATTAAATCTTTTTCAAATCTTCTATCTTTTCTTGTTTTCAAATCTTTCTTAATTAGTTACTTGTTTTTTCTTTCTTCTTTTTAAAACTTTGTAACTAATTCTTCTCTCTCCTATTTTCGAAAACTTCATACTTCTTTCTCTCTCTTCTTTTTTCGAAATTCATCATCCAATTTTCAAATCTTTTTAGTTAATTAATTTTTATTTTCGAATTCAATGAATAAATAAAATAAAAACAAAAATATTTTAATTCTAGTTTCTCTTTTCACTTCTTAATTTTCGAATTCTCTAACCCCTTTTATTCGAATTCTTCTTTTCTTCTCTCCATCTTCATTCTTCTTCACATCTCACAGGGAGTCCTATATTCTTTGACATAGAGCTCCCATTATTCTTCTTTCTTGTTTTCTTTTTCTTGTTTATGAGCAGGAACAAGGATAAAGAACCTCTCTTTGATCTTGATCCTGAACCTGAGAGGACCCTAAGGAAGAGTTTACAACAAGTTAAAGCACAACATTCTAGAGGAAACCTCACAAAGCCATTTGAACAAGAGGCTGAAAACACAGATATGGCAGCTGAGCCGAATAATAGAGGAGATGCAAGGAAGGTTCTTGGTGACTTTATTGCACCAACTTCTGACCTCTATGGAAGAAGTATCTCCATACCCTCCATTAGAGCAAATAATTTTGAGCTAAAGTCTCAGTTAGTCTCTCTTTTGCAACAGAATTGCAAATTTCATGGACTTCCACTGGAAGATCCACATCATTTTTTATCTGAATTCTTGCAAATCTGTGACATTATTAAGACCAATGGAGTGGATCCTGAGGTCTACAGACTTATGCTTTTTCCTTTTGTTGTTAGAGACAGAGCTAAGATGTGGTTGGATTCTCAACCTAAGGAAATCCTGGACTCTTGGAAAAAGTTGGTCAATGCTTTCTTGGCCAAGTTCTTTCCACCTCAAAAGATGAGCAAGCTCAAGGTGAAAGTTCAAACCTTCAGACAAAGAGAGGGTGAATCCCTCTATGAAGCTTGAAAAAGATACAAGCAACTGATCAGGAGGTGTCCTCCTGACATGCTCTCAGAATAGTCTATCTTAGGAATCTTCTATGATGGTCTATCTGAGATATCCAAGATGTCCTTGGATCATTTTGCTGGTGGATCACTCTACTTGAAGAAAATGCCTGAAGAGGCACAGAAACTCATTGAAATAGTTACAAACAACCAATTCATGTATACTTCTGAGAGAAACCCTGTGAACAATGGGATAGCTCAGAAGAAAGAAGTTCTGGAAGTTGACACTCTAAATGCCATATTGGCTCCGAACAAGATCTTGACCCAACAGGTCAATATGATCTCTCAGCACTTGACTGGATCATAAGCTGCAACTGGTAGCACTCAAAATACCTCCTATGATGGAGATGCCTATGATCCAGATCAACCTTCAATGGAGGAGGTGAATTACATGGGAGAATCCTATCGAAACACCTACAACCCTTCATGGAGGAATCATCCTAACCTTTCATGGAAGGATCAACAGAAGCCTCAGCAAGGCTTTAACAATAATCAAGGTGGAAGAAACCAAAATAGGTTCAACAACAGACCACCATTCCCATCTTCTCAACAGAAGATGGAGACTTCTAAGCTAAGAAGAGCCTTTCTAACTGAGCAACCATAGTCTCTGAGCTCTCTAAGACCACTCATAGTTTCATAACTGAAATAAGGTTCTCCATTAGAAATCTGAAGGTACAAGTTGGTCAGCTGAGCAAGAGAATCCCTGAAACACTCCTAACACTCTTTCTGGTAATACTGAAGTGAACCCAAGAGAAGAGTACAAGGTCATCACAGTGGACATTCAGGTCAAATCTGGAGGAGAGGAACTAGCATTAAATGCCAGTAAGAAAGACCTTACTAGGCGTTCAACGCCCACAAAGGCATCATTACTGGTGTTGAACGCCAGTAAGGAGGACCTTACTGGGCGTTCAACGCCCAAAAAGGCACACTCACTGGCATTGAACACCAGTCAAGGGACACAACCTAGATGTTCAACGCCCAAGGAATCACCATTATTGGTGTTGAATGCCAGTAAGAAAGCCCTTACTGGGCGTTCAACGCCCACTCAAGGCTTCCCTATTGAAGATCTGAAGGCAACTAAGGATCATGAGGATACTATAGAAGTTTCCTTGCAAGCCTTGTTGCAAATCATGGATTATGAGGATCACTCTTCCTCTGATGAGGAAGAGGAAACTAGGGAAGAGCAAGTTGCTCGTTACCTAGGAGTCCTCATGAACCTGAATGCCAAGCTGTTTGGCACAGAGCCATTGGAGGAAGAACCTCCAGTGCTCACCAAGGAACTCAATGCCTTGGTTCAGCAGAAACTACCTCAGAAGCTGTCGGATCCCGGACGCTTCCTGATTCCCTAAACCATAGGCACTATTACCTTTGATAAGGCTCTGTGTGACCTAGGGTCAAGCATAAACCTTATGCCACTCTCTGTAATGGAGAAGTTGGAAATCTTTGAGGTACAAGCTGCAAGAATCTCACTAGAGATGGCAGACAAGTCCATGAAAAGGGCTTATGGATTGGTAGAGGATGTCTTAGTGAAGGTTGAAGACCTTTACATCCCTACTTATTTCATAATCCTAGATACTGGGGAGGAAGAGGATGAATCCATCATCCTTGGAAGACCCTTCCTAGCCACTGCTAATGCCATCATTGTTCAAGATGCCTAGCCCTAACTCTCCCCCTAACAAAAGAGAAACAGTTGTGCAACACCTAGTGTTCCAACCTTCTCTCTCAGTGTAAAGTTATACAGAGTCCCTAGACACCAATTCTAACTTTGGTGTTGGGCAGCCATTATCAAGCACTGAGAACACAGGTACTAAGAAGAAAGTACCTAAAGGCTAGAGGGATAAGAAAATCTCCACTGAAGGCCTCTCGCCAGGCATGAGAGTCATTTTCACTGACAGTCCAGTCATTCCATACACTGTGAACAGGATCCTATCTCTGGAACATGTGGAACTTATCCATGAGAGCATAGGCAAGAAGTTCACTGTAAGGGGCGAAATTTTGAGCCCCTATCCATCTCCGTAAGGAGCTAATCGTCAAGCTAGTGACATTAAAGAAGCGCTTGTTGGGAGGCAACCCATCAATAATTAATGTTTTCTTGTTTTTCTTTAAGTTTATTTAAGTTATTTCAGTTTAATTTTCATATTTGTTCAAGTTTGTGATCATGTGTAGTAGTTAGAACAGAAACAGAAACAGTCAGAGCTGGAAACAGACCCCCCGAAGCAGAGACTTTGTTGACGTTAAACGTCAGCCAGGGAGCACATTGCTGGCGTTGAACGTCAGTCAGGGGGCAGAACCTGGGTGTTCAATGCCCTGACAGAGGCACAGACCTAGCGTTGAAGCCAAGAAGGAGGTCCCTCAAGGGCGTTCAACGCCTAATAAGAGGCATATAGCTGGCATTGAATGCCAGCCAGGAGCAAGAGCTAGGCGCTCAACGCCCATAAGGGGGGCAGGAAACTCGAATTCCCTAGCCTCTCAGGATCAGTAGGTCCCATAAAATATCCACCTACCCCACCTTTTTCTCTCTCTTCCCTACACACTCTTTCCTATAAACCCTAATATAATCATATCCATTTCACTTTCCAAAACCATCACAACTCCCATCAACCTATCCCACTCCTATATATAACCCCTCATACCACCTCTCCAACACACACCATTCATGCACTATAGCCCTTCTTGGCCGAATCCACTATCCCTCCATCTCCTCTATTCTCCTCTTTTTCTACTCTTTTCTTTCTCATTTTTCTCAAGGACGAGCAAAGCTTTTAAGTTTGGTGTTGGAAAAGTCTTGCTTTTTGCTTTCCATTCACACTTATGGCACCCAAGGTTGGAGAATCCTCTAGGAAGAGAAAAGGAAAAGCAGTTGCTTCCACCTCCGAATCTTGGGAGATGGAGAGATTCATCACCAAAGCTCATCAAAATCACTTCTATAAAGTAGTGGCAAAGAAGAGGGCAATTCCTGAAGTCTCCTTTAGGCTAAAAAAGAATGAGTACCCGGAGATCCGAAGAGAAATCCGGAGGAGAGGTTGGAAAGTCCTAACCAATCCTATCCCAGAAGTTGGGATCTTGATGGTGCAAGAGTTCTACGCCAATGCATGGGTCACAAAAAACCATGATAGAAGCGTGAACCCAAGTCCTAAAAATTGGCATACCATGGTCCGAGGGCGTCTCTTGGATTTCAGCCCAGAGAGTGTAAGGTTGACACTATATTTGCCAATGATGCAAGGAGACCCACATCCTTACACTAGGAGAGTCAATTTTGACCAGAGGCTAGACCAAGTCCTTTCAGACATTTGTGTGGAAGGAGCTCTGATAAACCATTATTTTATGATTTATATTGTGTTTAATTGAGTGGTTTTATCAAGTCTTTACCCACTTATTCATATGATTATCATGATATTACAATTCCTTCCCAAAATGGTTCCATGGTTGAAAACTTGCTTCCTAGAAATCTTTTAATTATGTATTTTAATTCTCCTTTATACCATTCGATGCCGTGATCTGTGTGTTAAGTGTTTCAGGCTTCATAGGGCAGGAATGGCTTAGAGAATAGAGAGGAAGCTTGCAAAAAAGGAAGGAACACAAGAAACTAAGGACATGACCAGCGAACACCGACACGAGCGCATGGCTCACGCGAGCACGCAAAATAAAAAAATCACAGCGACGCGAACGCGTGGATTGAAGTCTGCACGAATGATGCGAACGCGTGGATGACGCAAACGTGTGACAAGAAAAATCGCTGAATGACGCGATCGCGTGGACGACGCATACGCGTGACATGCGCGATCTGCAAAAAATACAGAATACGCTGGAGACAATTTTGGGCCGTGTTTTAACCCAGTTTTTAGCCCAGAAACACAGATTAAAGCTAGGGAACATGCAGAGACTCAACACGCATCCATTCACATTCAGATACATCGATATTAGGATTGCTTTTAGTCTTAGATCTGAATTTTTAAGAATTGTTTTTACATTAGTAGTTTATGCTTTTGCTTTGAATTTTGGATGCTGAAGAGTCATTACCTCCGTTGAAGACACTACTTTAAGTTTGTTTCCTTATTCCTTTACTCTTTTCAGTTGAACATTGACCCTATTAAAAAAAGTATGTTGCATTTTGGATTTATTAATACATAGAATTGCTTTTACTTTTAATTAATTTTAAATCTATATTTTATTTTATTTTATTCAAATATGTCCTCTTATATTTTTATGAATATTAATTCCATGTCAATGGAGTAGATTTTCTACTTGACATGGGGGTTGATTAAGAGGAGACACTTGAGTTGGAATGCTCAAGTGCTTAGTTAAATTGAACATTGTTGGCTAATTCTATACCCACTAACACTAGACCTTCCCAAGGGAAAGGACTAGGATCTGCGGATAAGAATCAGTTCAATCACTTGACTTTCCTTTACTCAGTAAGGATTAACTAAGTGAAAACAACAACCGCTTTACATTACACTTGAGAAGATTCCAACAAGGATAGAATTTCCAATTAATCAATTCCCCAGTCAAGGCTTTTTATATTAATAATAATTCTTAGTTTTATTGCTTTAATTTACAATTATTTTAATTACTCATTATCCAACTCAAACCTTCTGGAAAATTTCTAATTAATAAATTAGCACTCTTTCCTGCAACTCGTTGGGAGACGACCTGGGACTCATACTCCCAGTAATTTTAATTCTAATTTTTTGTGACAACCCCTTTTAAATTGAGAAGGCAGATCTTAGCTGGTTGAGAACTGTACTTGCAATGCATTTCGTTTCTTAATTTCTTAACTGGTCAATTTTCGCCACCATCAATTTTTGGCGCCGTTGCCGGGGAGTTGCAATAGTGTGCTAAATTATTAATTAGTGTACATATTTTTATTTTTATTTGCATATTTTATTTTTTTTATTTTGTTACCATGAGCTATATGTCTTTCTCATTGAATGACGTGTTCATTGCCTGATCCGGGCTTGGCCGCTTTTGATCCTGAAATTGAAAGAACTCTTTCACGTATTAGGCGAGCTCGACGTTGGTTAGCCTCTGAGGGTGGTGAAGTGATTGTTATCGATTCACCAGTCTCATCTGAGGGCGAATCTGAACTGCCATCTAAGAGTGAGACAAGCTCCTTTACTACTAATTCAGTTGATTCACGTGCAGGTAACATGGCAACACCTAGGAGGATTACTCTCTAAGAAGCTGGAGCCCCAGACTTCACCCTGCAACCGTATCAAGTGCGTCATCCAAACCTGGCTGTAGACTTTGAACTGAAGACTGCACTAATCAACTTGATGTCCAAGTTTCATGGCTTACCTGCTCAAGAGCCTAATAAGCACCTTAGGGATTTTCAGACATCTTGTTCTACTGTTAGGCGTCATGGTGCAGATGAAACCTCTATTCTGTTAACCGCTTTCCTGTTTTCTCTTGAGGGAAAAATGAGGGAATGGTACTACACCCAACCTGAAGTGACTGTTACTAACTGGGATACGCTTAGAAGAGAATTTTTGGAAAAATACTTCCCAGCTGAAATTACTGATAGATTGAGGAAAGAGTTTTTAATGATTATTCAGGGCGAATCTGAGACTCTCTATGAATATTGGGAGCGCTTCAACAATCTACTGGACCCATGCCCCATCACATGATTGATAGACTGGTATTGATCAGCTACTTCACTCAAGGTATGAACCCCCAGAATAAGACAATACTGGATGGTGCTAGTAATGGTTCCCTGAAAAAGTACAGGACCGCAGATGAAGCATGGCAATTGATCAGCGATTTAGCTGAATCCACTAGGAATCACAGGCCGAGGCGCAGCCACTCAAAATCTATTGCAGAGATCTCCTCTAGCGTTGAAACTACTGCTCTTACCCAGAGCATATGTGAAATGACCAACCTACTGAAACAGATGCAGATAAACCAACAACAAACACATAAAGCTCAGTCTCTCCCACCACAGCAAAGCCAACAGTTGGTTCCACAAAGAGTATACAGGATCTGTGCTTATTATAGTCATTATAATGATGAATGTCTGCAGCTCCAATAGGAAAACAACACTGTGGCAGCCACTCATAACTTCTATGACCACCCAAATCAAGGATACAATCAACAAGGTGGCAACTACAACCAAGGTGGAAACTATAACCAAGGATGGCAAGACAACTCCAACCAAGTTTGGAGGGACAACTATAACAGAGGAGGCAGAGACAACAATGGAAACCAGAGGTGGAATAACAATAATAACAACAGACAGCAGAATCAGAACCAACCTTACAGAGTACCTCACCTAAAACAGCCCCAAGGACCCCAGCACAACCAACAGCAGGTTCCTCAGATCACTTACTCCAATTCCTCATCAAATGACGAGATGCTCCGTTCTCTTGCACAAGGGCAACAAGACATGTAGACGCAACTGAACTCTACTTTAAATGGTCTGACTGCCACTTTACAAGCTCTTGTGTCCCGATTAGATTCATCACCTGATTCCACCAATTAACCTTCAAGCTCTAGTGGAATTCCTTCTCAACCTCTACCTAATCCCAAAGGTGGCATCAATGCCATCACTTTTAGGTCTAGAACCACACTGCAAGAGAGGAACCATGAGGAGCCAAGCTCACCAGAACACGTCCCAGCTGAGGATGTAGTGGAAGTGGAAGATGCTGAAGAGGAAGAGGACGTGCAAAACATAGTTGAAGAAGAAGCAGCTCAACCACAAAATGAAACATCAAAGGATGCAGAAGCTGCAAGTAATGCCATCCCTATCCCATTTTCACACCTTGCAAAGAAATCCAGGAAGCAGATGGAACTTGACCCCAAAAGGTAGAAATATTCAAAAAGGTTGAGATAACTGTTCCCCTTTTTGATGTTATTCAGTAGGTACCTAAATACGCAAAGTTTCTAAAAGATTTGTGCAGACATAAAGATAAAATTAATGAATTAGAAATTATTCCTCTAGGTAGTTCTATATCTGCTTTAATGGGAGGTATACCTGAAAAATGTAGTGATCCAGGTCCATGTATGGTTAACTGTACGATTGGAGGTGTAATTTTTTCTGACTGCATGTGTGATCTAGGAGTGTGTTAGTATAATGCCTTTGTCTATATATGATACTTTGAGACTCCCTCCCTTAAAAAGGTCGGCAGCTCATTTTGTGTTAGCAGATAAAAGCATTATTACAGTAGTTGGAATTGCTGAAGATGTATTAGTGAGCATTAAGGGGCTCACATTTCCCATTGACTTCTATATCCTGGAAATGCCCCTTAATAACTCAAGAAGACCATCATCAATCCTGCTTGGAAGACCATTCCTGAAGACTTCAAAGTTCAAGCTTGATGCATTCTCAGGAACTTACTCCTTTGAGATAGATGGCAGAACAGTGAGTTTCAGTTTAAATGAAGCTATGAAGCACCCTCCAGAAGATCATTCTATCTTCCAGTGTGACATTATTGATGAAACTGTAACTGAAGTCCACCAAGAAGAAATAGAAGAGAAGCACATGGAGCAAGGCCCAAGTGTGGGGACACTTTCTGAAAATAATGAAGACCCCTTGCCATTATCACCAGCCCCGGATGATCCAGAACCTAGCTATGAGCAGAAATCGGAATTAAAGCCCCTCCCTCCACACCTCAAGTATGCTTACCTTGAGGATAATAAAAAATTCCCAGTTATCATTGCAAGGGAACTTACCTCTCAACAAGAGGAACAACTGCTCAGTGTGTTGAGAAAACATAAGAAAGTAATCGGATGGAGCTTGGCGGATATAGTAGGCATCAGCCCCTAAGTTTGTGAGCACAGAATATTCTTAGAAGAGAGATCAAAGCATGTCCATCAGCCTCAAAGAAGATTGAATCCCACCATCTTAGAAGTTGTCAAGAAGGAAGTGACCAGGCTATTTGAAGCAGATATCATTTATCCCATCTCAGACAGTGAATGGGTCAGCCCAGTACAAGTAGTGCCCAAGAAGTCTGGAGTCACAACAATAAAGAATGAGCACGGAGAGCTCCTGACAACTAGAGTGCAGAATTCATGGAGAGTTTGCATTGACTATAGGCGTCTCAACAAAGCTACTCGCAAGGATCATTACCCCTTGCCATTTATTGATCAGATGCTTGATCGCCTGTCAGGTAAATCTCATTATTGTTTTTTAGATGGTTATACAGGATACTTTCAAATTCATATAGCTCTTGAAGACCAGGAGAAGACCACTTTTACATGTCCCTTTGGAATGTATGCTTATAAAAGAATGCCTTTTGGCTTGTGTAATGTACCTGTTACTTTCCAAAGATGTATGATGAGTATCTTTTCAGATCTTATTGAGAACTATATGGAAGTTTTTATAGATGATTTTAGCATATATGGTGATTCATTTAGCCTTTGCTTGGATAGTTTATCTAGAGTATTAGACAGGTGTGTTAGCACAAACCTTGTGTTGAATTTTGAGAAATGTCACTTTATGGTAAAACAAGGAATTGTACTAGGACACATTGTGTCTAATACTGGTATTTTTGTAGATCCAGCAAAAATGGATGTCATTTCTAGTTTACCTTACCCCTCCTCCGTGAGGGAAGTCCGTTCATTCCTTGGCCACGCAGGTTTTTACGGGAGATTCATTAAGGACTTCAGTAAGGTAGCATTGCCTTTATCTAGATTGCTGCAGAAAGATATTGAGTTCGAGTTCAGTAAGGACTGTATGCAGGCATTTAATAAGCTGAAGATTGCCCTAACTCAAGCTCCAATTGTGAAAGGACCAGATTGGAGCCAGCCATTTGAAATTATGTGTGATGCTTCCAACCATGCAGTAGGAGCGGCCTGGCTCAGCGCGAAGGTAAGGATCCTTTTGTAATTGCTTATGCATCTAAGACTTTAGATGCTGCTCAATCTAATTACACTACTACTGAAAAGAGCTTCTAGCTATTGTTTTTGCTCTGAATAAATTTCGAGCCTATTTACTTGGTACTAAGGTAGTAGTGTACTCAGACCATGCAGCTCTAAAATATTTATTAGCTAAAAAGGAGTCCAAACCAAGGCTAATACGTTGGATACTACTGCTGCAAGAATTTAATTTAGAAATTAAGGATAGGAGTGGTAACCAGAATTTAGTGGCAGACCACTTGAGTCGCCTTGAGCACACTAAGGATGATTCCACTCCTATAAATGATAATTTCCCATTTGATAGCTTACATGTAGTATCTGAAGTAGTTCCTTGGTATGCACCTGTAGCTAATTATCTAGTTAGCCACACTTTTCCTCCAAATTTCACTAACATCAAAGAGACAAACTGAAAAGCGAGTCTAAATACTTTATATGGGATGATCCATATTTGTGGAGGTGTGGTGCTGACCAGGTAATTAGACGATGTGTGCCTCAATCAGAATTTCAGTTCATTTTAGAGGACTGCCACTCATCTGAAAGTGGAGGACATTTTGGCCCTGAAAGAACAGCTAGAAAAATTTTAGACTGTGGATTCTGGTGGCCTACTCTTTTTAAAGACGCTGTTGAATTTTGTAAATATTGTTCCCCTTGCCAAAGGTTTGGTAATATATCTAAGAGGGATGAGATGCCTCAACAGATTATGCTTTTCTGTGAAATTTTTGATGATTGGGGCATTGACTTCATGGGTCCATTTCCAAATTCTAATGGTTACTTTTATATACTGTTAGCTGTAGATTATGTTTTTAAATGGGTGGAAGCAATTCCTACGCGTACTGATGATGCTAACACTGTTGTTTTCTTTGTTAAAAACTATATTATTTGCCATTTTGGATCACCACGAGCAATCGTGAGTGATCAAGGCACTCACTTTTGTAATAGGATTACTGAAGAGGCATGGGATAATTCACAAAGTAGCAACAGCTTACCATCCCCAGACCAATGGGCAAGTAAAGGTCTCTAACAGAGAGATAAAGCATATTCTGGAAAAGACAATAAAACCTCATAGGAAGGATTGGAGTGCCAGGCTACAAGATGCACTCTGGGCATATAGAACAGCATACAAGACACCCATTGGGATGAGCCCCTTCTGCTTAGTATACGGAAAGGCTTGCCACCTTCCAGTGGAGGTGGAACACAAGGCTTTCTGGGCTGTGAGGGAGTGAAACATGAATCTTGAGAAAGCTGGTGCTGAAAGAAAGCTGCAACTAGCAGAACTAGAGAATCTTCGCCTAGAAGCATATGACAACTCCAGGAGATACAAAGGAAAGATGAAGGCTGTCCATGACAAGCACATAAAAAGGAGAGAATTCAGACCAGGGGAGTTGGTTTTTCTTTATAACTCCAGACTGAGGCTTATGCCAGGCAAACTGAGATCAAGATGGGAAGGTCCATACAGAGTAGAAAAGGCAGATCCATACGGAGTTTTCTACCTGGGTCATCTTTCTAGCTCCAAATTCTTAAAGGTCAATGGACATCGCCTGAAGCTTTATCATGGTGAAAAGATGAAGAATAACAAAGAACTAGAGATTTTTCTCTTGGAAGACCCACCAACAGAAGCAGAATGAGCCTAACGAGCGTCCAACTTAAGGACGTAAAAGCAAAGTGCTAGGTGGGAGACAATCCACCATGGTATGATTGTTCTTTTTCAGTCTTAGTTTTATTTTACTTTATTCTATTTTTATTTATGATGATGACTCTTCTCATAATCTCAGCATATAGCTGCATATAGTTTACAGTTGCATTTGCATTCTGCATAAAAAAAAGCACGCACGCGAAGCGTAAGTGTCGCTGACGTGACGGTGTCATAGGTGCATTGGCAAGAAAATATAATTGAACAGAAAGTCACGCGAAAGCATGGCTGGAGGCGTGCCTTAGGCACAACCATGCCCACGCGACTGCGTCAATCACGCGCCCGCACCATTTTGGAAAAAGCGCCTCCCACGCGTCCGCGTCACCCACGCGACCGCGTGCCCTTAAAAAATCGACGTAAAGGAGGTGTATGGCAGCAAGTTATGATGGAGCTGGGCTGGAATGATGCTGGAAGCACCAGCCCTACCACGCGACCGTGTGCCCCACGCGACCGCGTCGTTTCAAAATATGGCCATTCACGCGATCGCGTCACTCACGCGAACCCGTTACCCTAAATTTTGGCAAAATGAGTTTGAAACAGAGAGTCGCACAAATGCGAGGCTGCTCTTGCGCCACTCGCACAAATCAAGTCACGTGACCACGTGACCCACGCGTCCGCGTCACTTGAAAAACATCGCACATCATGCGACCGCGTGACTCACGCGTCCGCGTCACATGCGGCGCACAGCTTATCCAGATCAGCCAAAATATCTTATCTTTTCTTCCCCAAATCCTAATTTTTCTTTTCCCTTATTATTTCTTTCTTCTCCCTTCTTCTCTCTTTACTCTTTCTCACTTTTTACTTCCCCATCCCTTATTTCTCACATCCATTATCAAGGTTTTTTCCTTTTTTTTCCTTCCCTTTTTACTTTTCTATTATTATTCTTATTTTTATGTTTTCTTTTTCTTTTCTTTTTACTTTCATTATACATGTTTTTCTTTTTTCTTTCTTTTTTTTCTTTTATTCCTTTAATTGGTGTTAGATATTTAACTAGGTGATTCCTTTCTTTTATATTTTGCTTGTGAGATATTGTGGAATTGTTTGACAATTATATATTACTTTTTATAGGGTTGCTTGCATGTTCAATTTAATACTTTCAACAGCATATTTACCATGCATGCTAAGCGTTTGTGAAGAAGCCCGTATGGCATTTTGCATTTTTTTAAAAAATATTCTATTCTACTACTCTAATGCCTGTTTTTTCACAAAACCCCTTTTATATTTTATTAATTAAATATAATTGTCAATACAAACAGATTATTAGTTTGAAAGGCTTGGTAATCTAACTTGGACATTGAATGCTTGATCTATGCTACTCATGCCTTTGCCAGCATGCCAATAACATCTTGCATTTAATTGCCATCACATGCACTTACTTTATCACCTTTGATGAACTTTTCACATGTAGTCTAGACCATGTGTTAACGACATCCTTCTTTACCGTGCATTGATTATCACCCATAATGTTCGCTCCCTTGCTTGAACCCTTAGCTTTACATATTACTTTCTTTTTCTTTTTTCAGGATGGCCACCAAGAAAAGTAAAGAGAAAGCTACTCCCAAACCACCAGCAAGGAGAGGAACAAAAAGAACATTAATGGCAGAACCATCTTCAACAGCGGTGAACCCCTCAATAAAACGAATCAAGAGGATCATCAAGGTCGATAAAAAAGAGAAAGCCTTTCCAGCAAAGGACACTGCGCGGTTCACTAACCGCTAATGTGAGCAGATGTTCCCCATCCTGGCTGCAAGGAATTATAACAATGAGTACCTTCTTATCCTCCTGACCAACATTGCTGAAATTGTTGAGCCCCACATTGAGCAAAGACAATGGGAATTCCTACGGAGATAGCCACGGCAGGTTAATCTATCATGGGTAGTTGAATTCTACTCAAATTTTTACATGCCAACCATGCAGTCTGTCTATGTCCGTCAGAAGCAAGTCCCCATAACTGAAGAGGCCATTCAACAAGCTTTAGATCTTACCCCTGCTCCAGAAGGATTGGACGCATTCTAAAAAGCTTCACTCAAGCGCCAGACATACCAATTTGACTGGGATGCCGTTCTCAGAGTTATCGCACAATCTGGCAGTATATGGATCTACGGATACCATCGTTCCCGACCTAAGGGAATATTGGCTTTAGCACTCATCTTGTAGGCTCGCGTATGGGCACAGATCATGTCCCATTATGTCTTTCTGAGCACTCATGAGTCCTCCTTCACTGCAGATATGGCTGGTTTACTCTGGTGTATCCTTACAGACCAGCACCTCAATTTACCAAGACACATTCGGCATGCTATGGGACACGTACAAATTACGGGCAACTTACCTTTCCCTACCTTAGTTTCAGATCTCGTCTCAGCAGCCGGAGTCTCCTACAGGGCTGGGGATACTAAAGCCATGATTCCACGAGATGATCAATACGTCCCTAACGGAAAGTATATCAGACCTCCAGCAGCCACTATCAACCGGAGCACAGAACCAGTAGAAGACATTCCTTATTCTTCCACACCACAAGCACCTTCAACAAACCAACTGCTCAATCAGATACTTGAGAGGTTAGAACGGCTTGACCGGAAAGGAAAGCAAAGAGAGCGCCGTAACAAGCGCAGATTTACATACCTCAAGGAGCTACTTGTTGGTTCCCACCCACCTAGAGAAGACCCAGACACCCCAGACTCCACTTCATTTACTAGCACATGGAGCCATGACGGTCTCAATGGTGGAGATGCTGCTACCAACCCCCCTTTGTTTCTGATAGATGGCACCGAGGACGGTGCAAAGCTTTAAGTGTGGGGAGGTCGGTCAGTACCTGACTTCCGGAGGTAATTTCTCTTCCCTAACACCAATAAAATAGGATATTTAGTTAATTTTTCTTTCATTTAGAATAGAATAGATTGCATAGTAATAATTAGTTGCATGCATGTTCTACTTGATTGAAAAATAATAAGTTTCTTCTAAGACCCTATTTTTGAAAATTTCACTGATTTAAATTAAAAATTTTTGTTAAAATTTGTTAGAAGTTGTATTTGGAACATAGTTTAAAAAGCTAAGAACACACAACCCGTAAGATTTTGAGACTAATTACATGGTTACATTATTTAACTATAAATATTTTATTCTTGTGTGTTTACTTCTCTATGATTGTAATCTTTATTTTGTTTCATTCTATATGTCCAATGTTTAATGTGTTATATGCATGCATGTGATTGAGGCCATTACTTGTTTAGCTCACTTATCCCAAATAAGCCTACCCTTTAAGTCACCCTTGTTAGCCACTTTAAGCCTTTTAAATCCCATCTGTTCTATATTTTACCACATCACTAGCCTTAAGCAAAAAAACAAGTAATACCCCAAATTGAATCTTTGGTTAACTTAAGATAGAAAGTGTGTGTCAATTGAGTATGGGAAGATTATGGGAACATGGGTCAATAAGGGAATGTGTCATGATAAAATAACGGGAATTTGGGTACCTACTCATGTGAAACTAGAAAAAAAATTGAAAATCCATGTGCATTGATAAGCTATGTTTATTTTCCTAATTAAAAAAATCTAAAAATATTCAATTAAATAAGTAATTAGATAAATGAATAAGGGGGCAAAATTACCCCAATGCTAAGTTAAGTTAATAAAAAGATCAATGCATATGTGATACAAGTTAAGAGAAAAGGTTAACACATGAGTATGTAATGCAAAAGTGAAAACTATGGGTAGCTAGGCATGAATTAGAATTACATAGAGTATGTATGTTAGGTAAGAGCTTAAGTTAAGTTAAAGATTCAATTTATAGCTCATTTAGCCATATGTATACCCTTACCCTTACCTTAGCCCCATTACAACCTTAAAAGGACCTCATGATATTTTGCATTAGTACATTAAATATTGTTGATTGGTTAGGTGAAGAACAAAAATTTAGAAAGCATGATTAGAGAAGGAAAGAGTGATTACCCTATACACTTGAGAGACTAGAGTGCACATACACCATCAGTGAGGGTTCAATGCTTAACTCTATGTTCCCTGCTTTCATGAGCTATCTTCTTGCATTTTTATCTGTTCTCACTGTATAAATTGAATTAGTGGAATTTGATCTATGTTTGTTTTGAAGAGCTTATTTACTTTTAACCAAGTAGACAAGAATCATATAGTTGCATTCATATATATAAGTTGTATTGCATTGCATGAGTTTTACATTTCCCTACTCATTTACTTTATCTCCCTAAGCTAAGCATGAGGACATGCTAATATTTAAGTGTGGGGAGATTGATAAACCATTATTTTATGATTTATATTGTGTTTAATTGAGTGATTTTATCAAGTTTTTACCCACTTATTCATATGATTAGCATGATATTACAATTCCTTCCCAAAATTGTTCCATGGTTGAAAACTTGCTTCCTAGAAATCTTTTAATTATGTATTTTAATTCTCATTTATACCATTCGATGCCGTGATCCGTGTGTTAAGTGTTTTAGGCTTCATAGGGTAGGAATGGCTTAGAGAATGGAGAGGAAGCTTGCAAAATGGAAGGAACACAAGAAACTAAGGAGATGACCAGCGAACACTGATGCGAGCGCATGGCTCACGCGAGCGCGCGAAATGAAGAAATCACAGTGACGCGAACGCGTGCCTGACGCAAACGCGTGGATTGAAGTCTGCACAAATGATGCGAACGCGTGGATGACGCGAACGCGTGACAAGGAAAATCGCTGAATGACGCGATCGCATGGACGACGCGTACGCGTGACCTACGCAATCTGCAGAAATTATAGAATACACTGGAGACAATTTCGGGCCGTGTTTTAACCCAGTTTTTGGCCAAGAAACCCAGATTAAAGCTAGGGAACATGCAGAGACTCAACACGCATCCATTCACATTCAGATACATCGATATTAGGATTACTTTTAGTTTTAGATCTGAATTTTTAAGAATTGTTTTTACATTAGTAGTTTATGCTTTTGCTTTGGATTTTGGATGCTGAAGAGTCATTACCTCCGTTGAAGACACTACTTTAAGTTTGTTTCCTTATTCCTTTACTCTTTTCAGTTGAACATTGACCCTATTCAAATAAGTATGTTGCATTTTGGATTTATTAATACATAGAATTGCTTTTACTTTTAATTAATTTTAAATCTCTATTTTATTTTATTTTATTCAAATATGTCCTCTTATATTTTTATGAATATTAATTCCATGTCAATGGAGTAGATTTTCTACTTGATATGGGGTTGATTAAGAGGAGACACTTGAGTTGGAATGCTCAAGTGCTTAGTTAAATTGAACATTATTGGCTAATTCTATACCCACTAACGCTAGACCTTCCCAAGGAAAAGGACTAGGATCTGCGGATAAGAATCAGTTCAATCACTTGACTTTCCTTTACTCAGTAAGGGTTAACTAAATGAAAACAACAACCGCTTTACATTACACTTAAGAAGATTCCAACAAGGATAGAATTTCCAATTAATCAATTTCCCAGTCAAGGCTTTTTATATTAATAATAATTCTTAGTTTTATTGCTTTAATTTACAATTATTTTAATTACTCATTATCCAACTCAAACCTTTTGGAAAATTTCTAATTAATAAATTAGCACTCTTTTCTGCAACTCGTTAGGAGACGACCTGGGACTCATACTCCCAGAAATTTTAATTCTAATTTTTTGTGACAACCCCTTTTAAATTGAGAAGGCGGATCTTAGCTGGTTGAGAACTGTACTTGCAACGCATTTTGTTTCTTAATTTCTTAACTGGTCAATTTTCGCCACCATCAAGCTCAGTAGAAGAGGGATGCTCAAGGCAAGCCTATCCAACTGAGAAGGCTTGACCTTAAGCCCGTAGCTAGAGAATAGTTGGAATTCATCCAACGCTCTATCATCCGTACTAGTAATTAGTCAGAAGTGACCATTGACAAAGCCACCATGATTCATTGAATCATGATTGGAAGTGAGGTGGAGGTACATGAGGTAATACCTCAAAAGTTGTACAAGAAAGCTAAAAAGCCTTCCCTCTTAGCAAGGTTGCCTTTCCCCCGCCTTATCTATCACCTATGCAATTCAGCTAGAATTGTCATAGAAGGAGACATTCCTATTGAGGAGGACAAGTCCATCACCAAGAAGAGGATGGAGCAAATTAGAGAGCCAGCACATGGACCACAGTAAGAGCATGTGGAGCTGCCTCAACAAGAAGTCCCTGAGATGCCTCAAGGGATGCATTTTTCTCCCCAAAGCTATTGGGACCAATTGCACACTTCTCTAGGAGAATTGAGCTCCAGCATGGATCAACTAAGGATGGGACATCAAGAGCACTCCACCATCCTCCATGACATAAGAGAAGATCAAAGAGCCATAAGAGAAGAACAAAGAGTTATGAAGGAAGAACAACAGAGGCAGGGGCGTGACATAGAAGAAATCAAGCACTCCATTGGATCCTCCAGAAGGAGTAGTGGCCACCATCACTAAGGTGGATTCGTTCCCTTTACTCCCCTGTTGCCTATGTTATTTTTTCTATTTTTCATGTATTTTGTTTTATTGTCTGCTTCTAGTGCATGATCATCTATCTTTATGTCTTAAAGCTATGAAATATTCCATGCATCTTTCACCTTGCTTAAAAAAAATTATTTTATAAAAAAAAGAAAAGTAAGATGCATGAGTTTCGAGTTTTATATTAGGAATAGTTCAATTATGTGATATGGTGGCAATGCTTTTATTTTCTGAAAGTATGAATAAACAGTGCATATTTGATGTTGGAGTTAAGATTGTCGGCTCTTGAAAGAATGAGGATAAAAGTGAAATATTATTGGTGATATGAAAAATCTAAAAATTGATTCTTGAAGCAAGAAAAAGTAACAAAAAGCAAATATATATATATATATATATATATATATATATATGCAAAAAAATATAGCAAGAAGAAAAAGAAATAAAAAGCAGAAAAAGCCAATAGCTCTTTAAACCAAAAGGCAAGAGCAAGGATCAAAGGATTTGAGCATCAATGGTTAGGAGGGCCTAAAAGAAATATCTTAGCCTAAACAGTTCAATTGTGCTGGTTCCCTAACTATATGCTTGTGGTGTGAAGGTGTAAGTGAAAAACTTGAGACTGAGCAGTTAAAGTCGTGGTCCAAAGTAAAGAGTGTGCTTAAGAACTCTGGACACCACTGACTGGGAATTCTAGCAAAGCTAAGTCACAATCCAAAAGGGTTCACCCAGTTAAGTGTCTGTGGCATTTATGTATCCGGTGGTAATACTGGAAAACAAAGTGCTTAGGGTCACGGCCAAGACTCTAAAAGCTGTGTTCAAGAATAAAAAACAACTTAACTAAGAGAATCAATAGTATCATTTGGATTCTAAGTTCCTAAATATGCCGACTATTCTAAGGTTCAACAGAATGTGAGATGCCAGAACTATTCAGAAGGAAAAAGCTACTAGTCCCACTCATCTAATTGAAACTGAGCTTCATTGAGAACTCTAAAATTTATTGCATCCTTCTATTTATTTTTATCCTACTGTGTTTTTTGTCGCTTGGGGACAAGCAATAGTTTAAGTTTGGTGTTCTGATGAGCGGATATTTTATACGCTTTTTGGCATTATTTTCATATAGTTTTTAGTATGTTTTGTTTAAGTTTTATTGTGTTTTCATAGGTTTTAGTACAAAATTCACATTTTTGGATTCTACTTTGAGTTTGTGTGTTTTAATGTGATTTCAAGTATTTTCTGGCTAAAATTGAGGAGTTTGAGCAGAAGTCTGATTCAGAAGCAGAGAAAGGACTGCAGATGCTATCATGATCTGACCTTCGTACACTTGATGGAGCTATTCCGGAGCTACAGAAGTCCAAATGGCATGCTCTAAATGGATATGGAAAGCTAACATCCAAGGCTTTCCATAAGTATATAATAGTCCATACTTTATTTCGGAATTGGAGGCCCAAAACTGGCGTTCAACGCCAGCCACCAGCCCTATTCCTGGCATCCAGCACCCACGAGGGAGCAACTGGAGTTCAACGCCCAAAAGGGGGTCCCTAACCAGCATTCAACGGCCCTAAGGGACATTAGCACGTGGGAGACATTCAAGCACAGCCCAAACACTCACCAAGTGGGCCCCAGAAGTGGATTTTCGCACTCCTAAGTCTAGTCTATCATATTTCTGTAATCCTTAGTCATTAGATTAGTATATATAGAAGAAGAACACCCATGTTTAGGATCTTCTTCCTCCCCCATTCGAATATTTTCATTACTTTTGTACAGTATGAGTCACTAACCTCCTAAGGTTAAAGTTAGGAGCTCTGCTGAGTTTCATGGATCAATAATATTACTGTTTTCATTTAATATGTCTAATTATATTCTCTTATGCAACCTTGTTCTTCATCTTATGAATTGAGGGTGACCCGTGACAATCACCCTTGTTCTACATAGGTTCTGTGCGATTCCTAACCCAGACAGCGTTGAACTAAAGCTAGAGATTGTATTGCGGATTCCTATAGAGCATCTGAGCAACTTTCGATATGTGACATATAATCCCGTTGACTATGGGTGCGTGAAATTTCTATGGCGATAAAGCTAGAGTTAGAGAAATAGCATTTTCTGATCTAGAAGATCTGCCTTGTCTGTGGCACCTTGAGTAGGATCGTGTGAAGGGAAGTGGACTGCTTAGAGCTTCATCTTCTGCTATAGTGAGAAACCTAGAGGTGGCTTGTTGAGAGGATATGAGTCATCTCAACATGGTGGATTACTGCAGTAGAGGAGGTTAACTTGATGAGAGGACAAGAGTTAATCACTTACGACTGCCATTGAAGGAATCAGAAGGTTATTAAAGAAGATAGTAAGAAAAGTTCATCCGGAAAGACAAAGCATCTCCGAAGCCTCAACCATTCTATACCACTGAATTCTCATCTCATTAATAATGTTCTATTTAATTATTCATTTTATATACTTTTCGTGACAACTTATAATTTTCTATCTGCCTAACTAAGATCTGCAAGGTGTCCACTACTTGCTGATGTGTGGAAAACGATCCAACACAAAACTCACCGGCAAGTGTACCGGGTCGCATCAAGTAATAATAACTCACATGAGTGAGGTCGATCCCACAGGGATTGAAGGATTGAGCAATTTTAGTTTAGTGGTTGATTTAGTCAAGCAAACAAGAGTTGATTTGAGTGATTTGTGTTCAACAGAAGCTAAATTACATGAAATTTAAAGGGGGAGTGGTAATTGACACGAAATTAAAGTGCAGAAGAATTAAAAGAGCTGAAGCTTAAAGTGCAAGTAATGTAAATTGCAGAAACTTAAATTGCAAGAAATGTAAATGGCTGAAGCTTAAAGTGCAAGGAATGTAAACGGATTGAATCATATAAAGATTTGGGAGTTGGGATTGCAGAAATTAAACAAGAGAAAATAAAATGGCATTAATCAGAGAAATAAAGTATGAATTAAAGTGCATATTTAAACAGAGAAGAACAATTGCTTGAAGAAACCACACACAACGTAAAGTGTAGCTCAAGTGCAATAGTTCAAGGGAAATTGAAGATCTCAGGGGTTGGATGAGACTAGAGAACAAGTCTAGATCTCAATTCCTTCCTTGATCCCACCAAGAACAATTTCAGAAGTATTAAAGATGAAATTCAGTAGAGAAAAGTAGATCAAAACACAAATCCTTGAATTATGCAGTAGAATAAAACAGAAGATTCTCAAGGTGAGATTGAAACAGAATTTCTTCAATTCTCAACCCAAGATTCAAAACAAAGAGTAGTACAAAAAATAGAAGTAAGAACAATTTCAGAATAAAAATTCAAATTCACTCCCAATGACAGAAGCTAAGAGTAAAGTAAAAATAAAAATGTCCAAAGGTCATTTCTCAATCAAACTAACTCCTTTTTATACACTTTCTATTTTTGTTCTTCAAGCCTTGAATTGGGCTTTTGGCTTTGATGGAATTGGTTTGAAGATAACTCCAATTGATTGCTCTTGGTCTGAGGAAGAAATCCCTGTAAAAATTGGATGTTGATGCTTCAAGTTTGAGTCCACGTTTGAGTGTCAACGTTGACTCAAACGCCAATTTAGATTATAGCAGTGAAAACTAGAAAACCAGAAAAGGCTTACTGTCATTGGCGTTTGACCCAACGTTGGAGGGCTAACGTTAGCTGAGTCGCGCGTACGCGTACCGTGCGCTTAAGCGCACCAAGCTAAAAATGCTCATCCACGCGTACGCGCACAGTGCGCTTGCGCGTGGATGCATAAATTCCAATTTCCAGAATTGAAATAGGGAAGTGTGGCGTTGGCCTCAGCGTTGGACCTCCAACGTTTCTTCCAACGTTGGCATTATCACGCGTACGCATACTGCACGCTTACGCGTGCATTTCTTTTTTTCTCCAGTACGCGTACGCGGCAATGGTGCGTGCGCGTCGATTCCATTTTTTTCAATCTCAATCATGGGTTGAGCATCGAAGACGTTGGAGGTAGTGTTTGAGGTAACGTTGAACCCCAACGTTCGATTGTGATGCGTGCGTGCACCGTGCGCCTCCGCGCACATCGGCTAAAAATGTGTGTTTGCGCGTACGCGCTCTTCAAAAATCATTTGGCCCCAGAATTGACCATTTTCTCACCACGTTGGGGTTAACGTTGGACCCCTAACGCCATCTAAAACGTGATCATCAAAGTTTCTCTTCTCCAAGTCTCTTTTCTTCAACCTTCCTCCATGCCTTTCTTTACCTGTTATCAACCAACAAATCCATCAAAGCTATGCCAAAATCATGATAATTCTTATCATTCTTAATATATAGGCAATTATAGCACAAAACCTCATGAAAATGCATCAATTTACTCATGGTTGATTGAATCCAAGTACACATGAATTTCTACCAAAATGGCTTACTTGTAACTCAAGACAGTGTATAAAACCTATTAAAAACAAAGGAAAAAGGCTAGTAAAACTAGGCTAAGATGCCCTGGCATCACAACACCAAACTTAAACCTTGCTTGTCCCCAAGCAAGAAAAGAATTATGCTCAAAGGTTCTTTCAATTAGAAGTGGATTAAAGAATAACTTGTACTATCCTGTGAGTGAAGTGATTAAGTGACAGTGGGGTGAACTCTAAATTATATGCTCATGCAAGGGCTTCAGTGCTTACTAGTCCCTACATCTTGGAAGTCTTAGGTCCTAGGACTTTCATCCAAATGATATCATGGAAATATCTCTATATGTAATCACCTTGAAGCAGCTTATAATTTCTGTGTTTTGGCCTTGACTCTAAGTGTCATGTCTCAAAGTGGCTCTTTAGATAAGCTTTCAATCAATACTCCTAAACCAGTTGGTTTTAAGGTATTAGGTGTTAAAGCACCCCTAAGGATTTACTTGCTCAACCCTCTCTCTTTGACACAATTCGACCACAAGCATTTACCAGGATAATAACTCTTTGAGTTCTTGTTTCTTTCTTCTTTTCTGCCTAGTAATTGATGCTCAGAACCTTGGGCCATGTTCTTTTGTTTTTGTATTTTCTTTATTTTCTTTTGTTTGCTGCTTCTTGGATATATAAATGTTTGAGAATCTCCAAAATACTTCTTTGAACTCCATGTCCTGCCTATGAGCTCCCATGCAAGTTTTCATAAGCATGCAACCTCAATGCATAATCATACAACTAGAATCACCACTTCTCCTAATCTTTTGCTTGCCTCAAAACTGTTTAATTTTTCAATCCTTCTTTTCTAAGAACTGTCATGTGATGCCCTTTTTGAGACATTGAGTGCAAGCAAGTTCTAGAGAGTATAGTATTGTGAACAGCCAAGTATCTCAATTATTGAATTACAGAGAAACTATACTAGACAACAGACAGATAGGGGTACAATATCACTTTCAATCCTAGCAGTGTCTGATGTAAAATAATCACTTAACAATACAACCTTTTTGGAGTTTACTTGCTTTACTCCTCATCATCATCGCTGGTCCTCACATTCCTCTTTCATCTCTTTGGTTGATGATGCTTAATCTTTCCAAAAACTTGTATGATACTCTGCAATGATATTGAAAGTTGCTTGTTCCCCAAGCACTTGAAAAATGGTTAGCATGCATGAATTATTTATGGGCTTTTGAACTTACTTTGGTGTGGGAACACCAAACTTAGTACCTTGCCAATGGTTCTCATGCATCAAATTGACCATATGTGGAACTCTTTTTCTTTGCTAAAGGCAATAAGACTAAAAACTAGAAAACAGACATTGGTTAAGTAGTGTTTCTACTTGCTTGGAGCTAGCAACCATTTATGAAGAGGGTGAGAATGTGTTTTTAAATGAGATTTTTGGTGGAACACCAAACTTAGCATTTTCATTCTCCCTTAAATTGTTTTGGTGTGCAACACCAAACTTAGCTCCTTGCAATATAGAGAAAGTTACTTAGCCTTTTTATTGAATGGAAAGAAAACTACCTCAGGTTGGGTTACCTCCCAACAAGCGTTTCTTTATTGTCATTAGCTTGACATCCTTCATTCTTTGATCATGAAAGTTGAAAATCCTGTTGCCTTTGATTTTCTCCTCTCACTATGGGCTTCCTTTCCTCTGTTTCTTCTTGTGGAACTTCTCTGTGATGCTTTTCTTAGATGGTTGTTTCTTTTTCCATAGCCCTCTCACTTTCCTCTATGATTGCTTTCCATTTCTCCCACCTAGCAGCTTTTTCGTTGTCTTTTGGGTCATCTTTAGTGGCTCTGGGGAAGGTAATTGCTCTCTTCTCACCCATTTTTGTAATGTTTTTAGCCATTTACTCCATTTGCCTTTCAAGTTTTATGATTGAGGCTTCTTGGTTTTTGCTTGTTATGGCTTGATCCTTCCTTGCTGCTTCCTGATCTTGTCTCGCCATCTCTTGAATTTTTATGAACTTTTCCATCATTATCTCTTGGTGCTTCATCATCTTTTCCATCAATATCTCCAAGTTGGAGATCTTTTGAGTGTTTTGTGATGTATGTGGCTGGTTGTGGGGTGTTGAATGGGATGGTTGATGAGAGTTGTTTTGGGAGAATTGTGAAGTATGATGGGGTTGGAAGTATGTGTGATGTGGTGGTACGTAATGGTTGTTATTGTTAGGGTGGTTTTTGTGCTGGTTTGTGAAGCTGAGGTTGTTGTAATAGAGGTCCCTTGATCCTTGATTTTGGTGCTCACTCCTCCTCCAGTTGGAATGAGTCCTCCAGGGTGGGTTGTACACATCACCCTGAGACTTGTGTTGGAACAGGCTAGAGGTACTGTTTGGAGAGTGTAATCGCTCATGACTTTGTTGCTCATAGTTAATTGCTCCAAAATTTCTTTCAGATTGATTCCAACCATGTGAGTGTTGAGGTAGGTTGTGTGCATTTACTACAGCAGTTCGCAGCTCATTGATTTTTCTGACCATCAGCTCCATTTCTTGCTGAAGTTGTTGGTGTTTCTGCTTGTTTTGGGTCATGATTGCACTTACACCTTCAATTTCCATCACTCCCTTCTCTAGTGTGGATGGTTGTACTTCTGTCTCTAGCTTACTAATTTCCTGGGGTGGTTTCAACTTGGCCAGGAATTCACTCACTAGATCCTCCCATCTGGTGATGCTTCCTTGTGGGAAGGCTTCAAGCCATTGAGCAACTTCGTTCATGGTGATGAGCGGATGCTTTAATTCATGGGTTGCATTGTCATCTGGGGTGAGGACACTACTCCCACAATGACTGGGATTCGTTGGGTTCTCCTCCATGATCTGCACAATCACAAACAGTCCAAATAAAGATTGAATATACTCATGCCAAAATATGGTTAGAGGGTTAGTTGACACAATGTATCAAACAGTTAATAGGCTTGAAAGATCAATAGGAAAATGTTGCTTTTGTCATTTACTCAGCAAGCAAAAATACAAGAAACGCACAGGATCAGAAAAACCAGGAAAACTTCACTCAATTGCTAAAGTGAGGTTTTGGTTAGCTTAAGCAAAGATTCAAACAGTTAGTGGGTTAGTAAAAAATTTAAAGAAACAGAAAAGAAAAAATGCTTGATCTAGATCACCACCTCACTTAATCATTGTCAATCTAATCAATCCCCGACAACGGTGCCAGAAACTTGATGTGTGGAAAACGATCCAACACAAAACTCACCGGCAAGTGTATCGGGTCGCATCAAGTAATAATAACTCACATGAGTGAGGTCGATCCCGCAGGGATTGAAGGATTGAGCAATTTTAGTTTAGTGGTTGATTTAGTCAAGAAAACAAGAGTTGATTTGAGTGATTTGTGTTCAACAGAAGCTAAATTACATGAAATTTAAAGGGGGAGTGGTAATTGACACGAAATTAAAGTGCAGAAGAATTAAAAGAGCTGAAGCTTAAAGTGCAAGTAATGTAAATTGCAGAAACTTAAATTGCAAGAAATGTAAATGGCTGAAGCTTAAAGTGCAAGGAATGTAAACGGATTGAATCATATAAAGATTTGGGAGTTGGGATTGCAGAAATTAAACAAGAGAAAATAAAATGGCATTAATCAGAGAAATAAAGTATGAATTAAAGTGCAGATTTAAACAGAGAAGAACAATTGCTTGAAGAAACCACACACAATGTAAAGTGTAGCTCAAGTGCAATAGTTCAAGGGAAATTGAAGATCTCAGGGGTTGGATGAGACTAGAGAACAAGTCTAGATCTCAATTCCTTCCTTGATCCCACCAAGAACAATTTCAGAAGTATTAAAGATAAAATTCAGTAGAGAAAAGTAGATCAAAACACAAATCCTTGAATTATGCAGTAGAATAAAACAGAAGATTCTCAAGGTGAGATTGAAACAGAATTTCTTCAATTCTCAACCCAAGATTCAAAACAAAGAGTAGTACGAAAAATAGAAGTAAGAACAATTTCAGAATAAAAATTCAAATTCACTCCCAATGACAGAAGCTAAGAGTAAAGTAAAAATAAAAATGTCCAAAGGTCATTTCTCAATCAAACTAACTCCTATTTATACACTTTCTATTTTTGTTCTTCAAGCCTTGAATTGGGCTTTTGGCCTTGATGGAATTGGTTTGAAGATAACTCTAATTGATTGCTCTTGGTCTGAGGAAGAAATCCCTGTAAAAATTGGATGTTGATGCTTCAAGTTTGAGTCCACGTTTGAGTGTCAACGTTGACTCAAACGCCAATTTAGATTATAGCAGTGAAAACCCGAAAACCAGAAAAGGCTTACTGTCATTGGCGTTTGACCCAACGTTGGAGGGCTAACGTTAGCTGAGTCGCGCGTACGCGTACCGTGCGCTTAAGCGCACCAAGCTAAAAATGCTCATCCACGCGTACGCGCACTGTGCGCTTGCGCGTGGATGCATAAATTCCAATTTCCAGAATTGAAATAGGGAAGTGTGGCGTTGGCCTCAGCGTTGGACCTCTAACGTTTCTTCCAACGTTGGCATTATCACGCGTACGCATACTGCACGCTTACGTGTGCATTTGCTTTTTTCTCCAGTACGCGTACGCGGCAATGGTGCGTGCGCGTCGATTCCATTTTTTTTCAATCTCAATCATGGGTTGAGCATCGAAGACGTTGGAGGTAGCGTTTGAGGTAACGTTGGACCCCAACGTTCGATTGTGATGCGTGCGCGCACCGTGCGCCTCCGCGCACATCGGCTAAAAATGTGTGTTTGCGCGTACGCGTTCTGTACGCTTCCGTGCCAATGCCAAAATTTGCTGTTTGTGCGCATACGCGGTATGTACGCGTACGCACTCTTCAAAAATCATTTGGCCCCAAAATTGACCATTTTCTCACCACGTTGGGGTTAACGTTGGACCCCCAACGCCATCTCAAACGTGATCATCAAAGTTATGCTCTGTTTCTCTTCTCCACGTCTCTTTTCTTCAACCTTCCTCCATGCCTTTCTTTACTTGTTATCAACCAACAAATCCATCAAAGCTATGCCAAAATCATGATAATTCTTATCATTCTTAATATATAGGCAATTATAGCACAAAACCTCATGAAAATGCATCAATTTACTCATGGTTGATTGAATCCAAGTACACATAAATTTCTAGCAAAATGGCTTACTTGTAACTCAAGACAGTGTATAAAACCTATTCAAAACAAAGGAAAAAGGCTAGTAAAACTAGGCTAAGATGCCCTGGCATTACTTGCTCAAAACAACAATCCTCGTGGGATCGACCTTTACTCACCTCAGGTATTACTTGGACGACCCAGTATAGTTGCCGGTCTATCTATGCGAACTCTGCGGAGCCAGTTTCGTGCACCACTAACATTTGTGGCCTTCTCTCCAAATGAGGTCGAAAAGTTTCCCATTCCTTGTGGCTACCGACTTCTAGTACCGAAACTAGTCCACCCATTTTTTATCCTTTAAAACTTAAGTTCTCGTTGTAGCATCGTCTTTCGAGGGCATCATCCCCATTACGATTCCTTATTCACTTCAAAACTTTATGCATAAATGTGGTGTAAAGACCACTGCTACCAACTGATTTAGTGTGCCTCACCCAATGAGTGCATTGTAAACTAAGGGAATATCGACCACTACGGAGTCAAAGTATGCCTTCAGATCTTTCACGTCCAACCCGAGTTTATTGAACACTTTTTGAAAAGGATGTCGGCCAAGCTACCTTGGTCAACTAAAGTGCTGTGCAGGTTGGCATTCACCAAAACCATTATGATTACTACTGGATCATCATGGTAGGATAACACTCCCCGGGTGTACTCTTTGGTGAAGGTAATCTTAGGTAGATAAGGGTTCTTGCTGTCCCGTTCTGACCTAGTACACCTCCTTCTTTTGGGTTCATCTGATCCCTTGGTTTCTCTTATCTTGTTAACTTCCCTGGGTCTCTTGTGCTTTTTTTTCACCTTGTCAGTTTTCAAATACTTATCAAGCTTTCCATCTCGCACGAGCTTTTCAGTGACATTTTTCAGGTCACAACAATCGTTGGTTTGGTGACCATAAGTGCGATGGTATTCGCAATATTCCAACTTGCTATCCCCTTTCTTGCTTTGGATGGGTCGTGGGGGTGATAACTTTTCCACTTGACAAATATCCCTGTAAACTTTAACTAGGAACACCCTTAATGAAGTGTAGGAATGTATATTTTTGTTCGACTAGAATAGTCTTTATTCTTTCTCTACTCCTCCTTTCTATTGGTTTGTTTGATCTTTTCGTTCTGGTGAGACTTTCTTAGTTGTGAAGTTTCTTCCATGTTAATATACTTCTCTGCTCTTTCAAGTACCTCGTGGAGGGAGGTCGGGTGCTTCTTCAAAATTGACTGTGAGAACAGTCCATCTTTGAGGCCATTTACTAATCCCATGATGGTCACTTCTATAGGTAGGCTCTGGATTTTTAACCAGGCTTTATTGAACCTTTTCATATAGGCTCTAAGGGATTCTCCTAATTCTTGTTTCATCCCTAACAAACTTGGAGAATACTTAGTTTTGTCTTTTTGGATAGAAAAGTGGATAAGAAAATTCTTTGCCAAATCATCAAAACATGTTACCGACCTTGGGGATAGGTTATCAAACCACTTCATTGCCGCCTTATTTAGGTGATTGAAAATATTTGCATTAGGTCGCATCATAAGCATCCGCTAGATACATACAACTCTTGGAATTATTAAGGAGATGTTAGGAGGGTCTGTTTTGTTGTCATAAAGGTCCATGTCTGGGTTCTTAAAGTTCTTGGAAACTTTAGCATGTATGATCTCCTCAGAAAAGGAATCACTTCCTAAGGGAGCCAATTTTTTTTCTTCTAGACTTTCCCTATTCCTTAAGTCAGTTTCCAACCTCTTCAACTTGTCTTCCAGCTCTTTGCGATTGTGCAACTCCCTCCACAACTGTCGCCCGGATTCTCTTTATCATTCTAATTCGATTTCTAATTCCTCGAGTCATCCTTAGTAACCATGGACAACGTCCATGATCTCTACTGCATTTCTAGTTTCCAGTCCTTATGGGATGTGAATTTGGGAGCTTGTTCTTTGCCTTCTTTGTTCCCTTTTATCTCTTTTAGAATGATGATATATAGAGAGAGTGCTCGATCATCATTGTGGTGACCTCCACTTTGTAATTCTGAGTCTGATGCAGTACGTCTATCTTCTGGGTGAACGTCTGCCACGGTTGATGGTAGATTTCTACTTCTCTTCAACAACGCAAATGTTCCGAAGGACTACCTAAAACAAAAGTGACATGGGCCTAGACTTGAGGTCCAAACTCCATTAGATGAAGGCTCCGACTTATTTTCCAGGATAATAAAGTTATCCGACGTCCATGAATAGATGATGGTGGGGTACTTGCAAGAGACTCCATTGTTTAAGTTAGCAAGAGTTTTAAATAGGTTTAAATAGATTGGCATTGAGAAATATTTGACATTAATGGGGTATTTATAGAGGAAGTGATGACTTGGCCATCACTTCTGTATCTCTACACTTGTAGTAGTTGGTGACTTTTCCTAGTTTTTAGGGAGGTTATCCAATGCTGTAGTAGATGATGATGTTTAGATAGCATTGAGATAATGGGGTGAGAGAGGCCCTACTTGTTGCACAACTCGGGTTGAACACAGGTAGTGGAACCTGGGTGAACAAGTCGGGTTGGCAGATCCAGAATCTCGTTGGACTGGATCTTCAGGCTTAAAGACTTTCTTAGAATGGCCCAATCTTTGTAGAGTCCCTGGTCTTAAACTATTTAGGCCAGAATTTGAACGGATATGACTTCTCTAATTTTTAGCAAAAGCAACTAAATTCTTAAACTTTTTTATTTAAAAATGTTATTTAAACGTATGAATCTAATTAACTAATTGTGTATAGATTTTTACAAGGTGACATCAAAGTTAGTGGCTACCTCACTACACTTTTAATTTTAATATTGGGCCAACAATTGTATTTTTCAACGTTATTGGGACTTGGCATGTTTCACCATGATGTGGAGTCGAATATCAACATATCGAAGAGTCAAATTTTGGGTATACAAATTTAAAGAGGTTTTGAATTTTTTATTTTTTTAAATAAACAAATATGACTGACAGATTTATGTTCCATAAATTTTAACACAAATTGAACCCTTCAATTTGTGTATCTACAAAATCCACAATAAATTATCATGAAATCTAAGGGTCAAATTTCTTTATCAGTTTTATAACTCCTTAAATCTGAGAGTTAGATTTCATAATTAAAATTTAACAAAAATTAGCATTCATAATTAAAAAATATACCAACTTACTACAGTATATTAGGTGAAAATTAGAAAAGTTAATTTTAGAAAATAAATAAATAAATAATAACTAAATAAAATGAAAGGTAATAAACAATCTTAGTCTATAACCTTAGAATTTTAAGGGTTGAAAGAGAGAAGAATTATATACCTCTAATTGACGGATGGTTCATATTGAAGAGACTCACCTATAAATTGAGTTTTTCTTTAATTCATTTCAATTAAGTCATCCAAATAGAATAACATAATATTTCTTTGAGTAGTTTTCTCCTATATATAGAGAGAGAAGTGTGTTCTCCTTTTGTCAAGAGAGAGTGTTATTTAATCTCCTTGTGATAGAGAGAAGTTGTAATTCTCAAAGAAAGTTATTCAATTGTTTCCATATTTTATACAAATTTCTAATTTTTTCATCTCTATATTTTGCTGTGTCATTTCTTTGGTACCTAACAGTGGTATCAGAGCCAAAGGTTGCTGATTAATATTTTTTTTTGCTGTGAGTTACCGTCTAAAAAAATGGCAGCAAAGTATTAAATTCTGAAATCCAGTGGGAGTAATTTTTCCGTATGGAAATTGAAGATAAAAGCCATTATGAGAAAAGAAAATTGCGTTACAGCAATTGAAGGTAGACCCACTGGAATTACAGATAAAAAATGGAAGGAGATGGACAACAATGCTGTTGCAAACTTACACTTGGCACTAGCTGACTCAGTTTTATCAAGTGTAGCAGAGAAAAAGACAGCAAAGGAAATTTAGGATGCTCTCACCAAATTATATGAAGTCAAGTCACTTCACAATAAGATATTCTTGAAGAGAAGACTTTATACTCTTTGAATGAGTGAATCCACATTGGCAACGGATCACATCAACAATCTAAATACGCTATTTTCTCAACTCTCATCGTTGGAATATACCATAGCAGAAAACGAACGTGCAGAGCTCTTACTTCAAAGTCTACTAGATTCATATGATCAGCTTATCATTAACTTAACTAATAATATTTTGACTGATTATCTTTCTTTTGATGACATGGCTGCTGCGGTTCTTGAAGAAGAATCTAGGCGCAAGAATAAGGAAGATAGATTAGAGAGCTCAAAACAAGCAGAGGCTTTGTTGATGACAAGAGGGAGATCAATGGAGCATGGTTCCAGTGGGAGTCAAAGTAGACCAAAGTTACAAAGTAAGAAGCAGGTCAAATGCTACAATTGTGGAAAAAGAGGGCACTTCAAGAAAGATTGTTGGAATAAGAAGAATATAAAGAAGGTTCCAGAAGGATCAAGTTCTCAAGGATGTGTTGCGAGTACCTCTTATGATGGAGAAATTCTGTATGGCGAAGCAACAATTAGTTCTAAAGGCAGTAAACAGCTCACTGATGTTTGGATTATTGATTCAGGAGCAACCTGGCACATGAATCCTCATCGCGATTGGTTTTGTACATATGAACCTGTCTTAGAAGGATCGGTGTTTATGGGAAACGATCATGCCTTAGAAATTGTTGGAATGGGTACTGTCAAAATAAAAATGTTTGATGGTTCTATTCGTTCACTTCAAGGGGTAAGACACGTGAAAGGCTTGAAGAAGAATTTTTTTTCGATTGGGCAATTGGATGAAATTGGTTGTAAGACCCATATTGAAGGTGGGATCTTAAAAGTTGTTAAAGGAGCTCTTGTGGTAATAAAAGCAGAAAAGATTGCAGCAAATCTATACATGCTTGTGGGAGATACTTTGCAAGAAGCAAAGGCATCAGTTGCTTCAACAAGCCAAGAAGAAATGACGATGATATGGCATTACAAACTAGGCCACATGTCAGAACGAGACTTGAAGATTCTTGTAGAATGTAATCTCATTCTTGGGCTCAAATTGGTAAACTTACCATTTTGTAAGCACTGCGTTACAAGCAAACAACATAGATTAACGTTTGGTATATCAACTTCTCGGAGCAAGCACATATTAGAGTTGATTCATTCTGATGTGTGGGAATCACCGGAGATGTCCCTAGGAGGAGCAAAATATCTTGTATCATTTATTGATGATTACTCTAGGAGACTATGGGTATACCCGATCAAGAAGAGGTCAAACGTGTTTGCAATGTTCAAAGAGTTCAAAAAAAGTTAGAACTTGAATCTGGAAAGAAGATCAAGTGCTTAAGGACAGATAATGGAGGAGAATATGTCGATGGTGATTTTCTAACATTTTGCAAGCAAGCAGGTATTCAACAACAATTCACAGTTGCATATACGCCTTAGCAAAATGGTGTAGCAAAGCGAATGAATAGGACTCTCCTAGAAAGAGCACGAGCTATGTTGCAAACTGTAGGTTTAGCCAAGTCTTTTTGGGCAGAAGCTGTTAAAACTGCCTGTTATGTGATAAATCGGTGATAAACCACTATTTTATGGTTTATCTTGTGCTCAATTGAGTGGATTTCATCAACTCTTTACCCACTTATTCATATTATTTGCATGGTTTTACATTTGCCTTCCTAATTATGTGCTTTGATTGAAAACATGCTTCTTTGATCTTATATTTGCTTATTATTAATCCTCTCTTATTACCATTAGATGCCTTGATATGTGTGTTAAGTGATTTCAGAGATTATAAGGCAGGAATGGCTTGGAGGATGGAAAGGAAGCATGCAAAAGTGGAAGGAATGCAAGAAGTTGGAGAAATTGCTAAGCTGTCCAGCCTGACCTCTCTGCACTCAAACGGCTATAACTTTAGCTACAGAGGTCCAAACGACGCGGTTCTAGTTGCGTTGGAAAGCTAACGTCCGGGGCTTCGATTTAATATATAATATGTTATAGTTTCCCTAACACTAGGCAACGCGACCGCGTGATCCATGCGGCCGCATCACAATGACAGAAATCCAGCGTGGCAAAATTCGAACCCAGCGAATTCTGGACTGTTTTTGACCCAGTTTGCGGCCCAGAAAACACAGATTAGAGGCTATAAAGTGGGGGACTGCACCCATTCATAAGAAGATTCTCATAATTCATAATTTTAGGAGTGGATGTAGTTTTTAGAGAGAGAGGTTCTCTCCTCTCTCTTAGGATTAGGATTTAGGATTTCTCTTAGTTTTAGGAGTGACTCTCAATTCCAGGTTCTTTATTTTTATTTACTTTCTCAATTTAATTTATGAACTCCATGTTAGAATTGATTTCTTTATTTAATATATTTTTGAGGTATTTCAGGCTTATGATTGCTCCTTTTTATTATATAAATAATTTGGATTTTTCTCTTTTGGCTTTGGTTGAGACCTTGGTAACTCTTGAGTTATCAAACTCATTGTTGATTAAAAATTGGAATTAATTTGTCCACTTAACTTACCTTCATAGTTAGAGGTTAATAAGGTGGGAGAAGAATCCAATTCTCATCACAATTGATAAGGATAACTAGGATAGGACCTCCAGTTCTCCATACCTTGCCAAGAGATTTTATTATTGTTAATTTATTTTACTTATCATTTAAATATACCTGTGCACATTGCCCAAACTCCAAATTTCTCAAACCCCCAAATTTACAATCTCCATAACCAATAATAAGAACATACCTCCCTGCAATTCCTTGAGAAGACGACCCGAGGTTAAATACTCGGTTATCAATTTTAAAAGGGGTTTGTTACTTGTGACAATCAAAACGTTTGTACGAAGGGATTTCTGTCGATTTAGAGACTATATCTACAACGCGACTGTTTTTATGACATTCTTTACTGGCAAAAATCCTAACGTCAAAATGGCGCCGTTGCCGAGGAATTGCAAACGTGTGCCTTATTATTGGTTATTGTAAATATTTTATTTTTGCTTGTTTATTTGTTTTTAAGAGGTTATTGATTTTTATTTTAAAATTTTTATCTTACCTTATCTTATTTCAAAAAAAAAAATCAAATTTCAAAATTCAAATTTCAAATTTTAAAAATTCAAATTTCAAAAATTTAAGTTTCAATTTCAAAATTTATATAACCTTTTAATTTAAATTTATTTTTTTATTTTTATTTTTAATTTTTTATTTCTATTTACTATTATGAACTCTCACCCCTTTGGCTATGAGTCTGGTTACAATAATGTTGTAGGAAGAAGAAATTACAATGAGAACAGGCATCAAGGTTGGAACAATCAAAGATGGGAGGAGCCACAAGGATTTGATCAACCCTCATGGCAACAACCACCTCCAATGGACTATCAACAACCACCACCATATGCCTATAAACCCTTTCCTCAACATAACTTTGGACCACCATACTCACAAGCCCCTTTCCACCATTCACCTCCATATGACCCTAACCCTCAACCACCATACCAACCACCTTATGAGCCATATGAACCATATATAGAACCACCCCAATTCCAACCCAATTACTCACAAGAACTACCACTTCAATATTCACCATCTCCATATCCATCAATCCAAGAGCATTATGATCCTATTTATGAAAACCGAGTGCATCAAGAGGCAAAGAATCGTCTCAAGGAAACAATGGATCGATTTCAGGCAACCACTCAACAACTAGGGCAAGTATTAATTCAATGGGCTTCTAGACGCTTAAATACACAAGGATCAGCCACAGCCCCATGTGGACAGTCTAGTGAAGAGCATAGCATGAAGGAGATACCAGAAACCCCAGTGGACAAGACAGAGAATGAATTCGTACTAGAACAAGTAGAAAAAGCTGTCATTGTTCAAGAAGAAGAAAGAGTGGTTGAAGACTTAGGAGATGCAGAACCTCCATGGGAAAGTCCAGTCATAGAGCCTCCTTCCAAGACGGTTGAAATTGATGCTGAGGAGGGTGTACAACCTCCAAGGCATATCATAGTTGAAGACTTGGAAGAGGTTGATCAAGAGATGGAGATTCAAGAAGAAGAAGCACAACCTCCCATGCCCTTGGAAAGCAATGAAGAGGAGATTGAATTGAAAGAGAGCTACCAAGAGGAAGAGGTTGAAATTGAAGAAGCTTGCAAAGAGGTGGTAATTATCAGAGAAGAGCACAAAGGAGTGGAGCTTGCAATTTCATTAAAAATACCTCCCCCTAAGTTGCCATCATCCTTCACAACATTCAAGTGGGTAAAATTCATATCCCGTAGCTTTCTAATCCCACTTGAATATGGGCTACTGGAGATGGATGGTCAACTTAGAGCTCTTTGTGACATTAAGAGTAAGAGGAAGATGGCCATTGGTAAGAATTGTCCTGCAAGGTTCATTATGGTTGGAAGCTTTAAGTTCAAACGCAAAGGTTGGTATAAAGCTCAACTGAATGGGTCTAGGAAGCTGTTTGATCACTGCAGTGAGAATTCAGATCACCTTTCATCCGGCTGAAAAAATACAGATCCCGACAAAAATGGGTGTAAAAGCAAGGTCTGGGATCCTGGAATATGTTCTGACATCCAACACCCCGGGAGCCTAAGAATCTGTTTGAAGCTTCTTAAGGGCTTTACATGCTTAGTTTGGGATCCCAGAGGACATTGGAATCACAAACATTGGTGGAGATTCCTGGATGAATACAAGCACAAGCCACCATAACAGGAAGCTCACCAAATGTCCAACTTAAGGACTCTAACTAAAAGTGCTAGGTGGGAGACAACCCACCATGGTATGATTGTTCCTTTTTCATTTTTATTTAGTTTTATTTGTTTTCTAGTTTTATTTTATTTTATTTTATTTTATTGAACCTGGAGTTTTGCATCACATTCATATTAACACTGCATTCTGCATCTTTTCAGATTAAAAAAAAGAGCAAGCACGCGACGCGATCGCATCAGCGACGCGTCTGCGTCGCAAAGAGGGTGGAGAAAACAAATAAACGAATAGAGAGTTCGGCTGGAGTCCGGCTGGAGGCGTGCCAATGGCACAAATCGACCCACGCGGCCGCATCGCTGACGCGACCGCGTCATATGGGAATAATGGCCTCCCACGTGACCGCGTGCCCCACGCGGCCGCGTGACCTAAAAATCGACGTTAACCAGGTGCATAGCCGAAAGTTGAGCTGGAGTTGGGCTGGACCCGTGCTAGTAGCACAAGCCCTGCCACGCGAACGCGTCACCCATGCGTCCGCGTCATATTGGAAATAAGGCCACCCGCGCGATCGCATCGACCACGCGACCGCGTCACCCAGAATTTTGGCAATACTGAGTTTTGAACAGAGAGTTGTGCGACCGCGAGGCTGCACTCGCGCCACTAGCACAAATCAAGTCACGCGATCGCGTGCCCCACGCGTCCGCGTCACCCAACCTTATCGCGCACCACGCGACCGCGTCACCCACGCGACCGTGTCGCTAGCGTCGCACAACCTATCCAAATTAGTGCCAATTTTCTTATCTTTTCTTCCCCGAATCCTTATTCTTCTTATCTTTTCTTAATTCTTTCTTCTTCCTTTCTTATTTTCTCTCACTTCCATTCTATTTTATTTAATTTATTTTCATACTTTCATTCATTGCATATTTTTATAAAATTATTATTGGTGTTCAATTATTCTTATTCAACTGTTACATCTTTTCTGGTACTTTCTTGGTGCTTAGTGACTTGTTTCATTCTTATTGAGTGATATTATTTAAATCAATGCCAATCTTTCATATCTATATTACTCTTGCATTGACATGAATTTATATTATCTCTCCTTCCCCATTCTCTTCTCCATTGTTGCAAATTTTCGCACCACTGGTATGCCATGTGCTTCTATTGTTTTCTCACTTGCATGTTGTAGCTACCATGTAATTGAGACCCTCATTATTTGGCATCAACCAACCCATGTTTTATTTATTTTCCTATCTTTATTTCTGGGTTACTCTTCTTCCCTTTTCTTTCAAGATGGCCACCCGGAAGAGAACCGGAAGACGTTTACATGGGGAGACAGACAAGTCCATCTGCACAATCCTTAGAGAAAAGCAACAGTTGAAACAACCCGTCCACCTGCACATCTCAGTATGCACCGAGGACGGTGCAATTTTTAAGTGTGGGGAGGTCGATACCGATCTCCGTGGGTTAGTACCTTCCTATCTCAAACACCAATGGTTTATTTTTCTTGTTAGTTGTTGCATTTGCATATTTAATTGCATATTTATTTGATTTTTTTTTTTTTGCATATTTTACCACTTGGTTAAAGTAATATTTTCTTTTTCAAGAAAATTTTTAGAAAATTTTACTAATTTAAATAAAATTTAATGTTACACTTGTTTGAAGAGATATTATACTGGAACATGATTTAGAGCTCGAACACACAAAACCAGTAAGATTTTTGAGCCTATTTAATTGGTTGTATTTTATCAACCAATATTTTATTTTTGATGTGTGTTTTTCTCTCTAAAATTGTGATCTTTGTCTTGCTTAATTCTATATTTCCATGGTTTGATGTATACATGCACTTATATGATTGAGGCCTTTGTTTCACTTAGCTTACATACCCATATGGCCTTACCTTTCATTATCCTTTGCAAACCAATTTGAGCCTATTATACCCCTTTGTTCCTTACTTTAGCACATCATTAACTCTAAGCGAAAAATAATAATATCCTTAATTTGAATCCTTAGTTAGCTTAGATTAGTGAGAGTGCTCATAAATTAAGTGTGGGGAAGCGAATTTGGAAACAATTGGTTTGAGAATTGAGTATGTTAGAATTTTTTGAAAATGTGAAAAAAATGTTTAGGACATGATTCATGTATCCAATAATTTAATCATATACATTGAGAAAAATAAAAGAAAAAGAAAAATTATGTATAAAAAAAAAAGAGAGGAAAAAGAGCAAATAAGAAAAAGGGGACAAAATGCCCCAAAGTAAATGTTGAAAACAATGCATATGAATTGTACTTGAAATTAGAATGCATGAATATATGGAAAACATGGTTGATGCATAGTTAGATTTTGTACTGTGATTACATGGATTGTTTAAGTTAGGTGGAAAGTTTAAGTTAATTAAGGATTCAGTTTTTAGTCCACTTGACCAAATACAATCCTACCTTGACCCTAACCCCATTACAACCCTTAAAAGACCTCCTGATTTGTGTATTTGTGCATTAAACTTATGTTGATTGTTAGATGAAGAGCAAGCCTTAGAAAGCAAGGTTAGTAGAGAATTGAGAGAATCGAACCTAAAACACTTGAGCGATTAGAGTGTATACACTACCAGTAAGGGTTCGATGCTCAATTCCTTGTTCCTGCTTTCATGAGCTATTTTCTTCTTGCAAGTCTATTTGTACTCTATTTTGCAATTTGAATTAGTGAAATCCAGTTCATATTTGTTCTTAAAAGATTTGTTTACTTTTAACCAAGTAGGTAGAAACATTTTGCATTTAGTTGCATTCATATAGGTAGGTTGCATTTCATACATTCTATCATTCCTCTTCACCTTTATAGCTTCTCTTGAGCTTAGCATGAGGACATGCTAGTGTTTAAGTGTGGGGAGGTTGATAAACCACTATTTTATGGTTTATCTTGTGCTCAATTGAGTGGATTTCATCAACTCTTTACCCACTTATTCATATTATTTGCATGATTTTACATTTGCCTTCTTAATTATGTGCTTTGATTGAAAACATGCTTCTTTGATCTTATATTTGCTTATTATTAATCCTCTCTTATTACCATTAGATGCCTTGATATGTGTGTTAAGTGATTTCAGAGATTATAAGGCAGGAATGGCTTGGAGGATGGAAAGGAAGCATGCAAAAGTGGAAGGAATGCAAGAAGTTGGAGAAATTGCTAAGCTGTCCAGCCTGACCTCTCTGCACTCAAATGGCTATAACTTTAGCTACAGAGGTCCAAACGACGCGGTTCCAGTTGCGTTGGAAAGCTAACGTCCGGGGCTTTGATTTAATATATAATATGTTATAGTTTCCCTGACACTAGGTGACGCGATCGCATGATCCATGCGGCCGCGTCACAATGACAGAAATCCAGCGTGGCAAAATTCGAACCCAGCGAATTCTGGACTGTTTTTGACCCAGTTTGCGGCCCAGAAAATACAGATTAGAGGCTATAAAGTGGGAGACTGCACCCATTCATAAGAAGGTTCTCATAATTCATAATTTTAGGAGTGGATGTAGTTTTTAGAGAGAGAGGTTCTCTCCTCTCTCTTAGGATTAGGATTTAGGATTTCTCTTAGTTTTAGGAGTGACTCTCAATTCCAAGTTCTTTATTTTTATTTACTTTCTCAATTTAATTTATGAACTCCATGTTAGAATTGATTTCTTTATTTAATATATTTTTGAGGTATTTCAGGCTTATGATTGCTCCTTTTTATTATATAAATAATTTGGATTTTTCTCTTTTGGCTTTGGTTGAGACCTTGGTAACTCTTGAGTTATCAAACTCATTGTTGATTAAAAATTGGAATTAATTTGTCCACTTAACTTACCTTCATAGTTAGAGGTTAATAAGGTGGGAGAAGAATCCAATTCTCATCACAATTGATAAGGATAACTAGGATAGGACCTCCAGTTCTCCATACCTTGCCAAGAGATTTTATTATTGTTAATTTATTTTACTTATCATTTAAATATACCTGTGCACATTGCCCAAACTCCAAATTTCTCAAACCCCCAAATTTACAATCTCCATAACCAATAATAAGAACATACCTCCCTGCAATTCCTTGAGAAGACGACCCGAGGTTAAATACTCGGTTATCAATTTTAAAAGGGGTTTGTTACTTGTGACAACCAAAACGTTTGTACGAAGGGATTTCTGTCGATTTAGAGACTATATCTACAACGCGACTATTTTTATGACATTCTTTACTGGCAAAAATCCTAACGTCAATCGGTCACCATCAACTGCAATTGGGTTGAAGACACCAATGGAGATGTGACAAGGTAAGCTACCTAATTATTCTTCTTTTCATATATTTGGTTGTCCTGTGTACGTGATGTACAATTCCCAGGAAAGAACAAAGTTGGACCTAAAATCTAGAAAATGTATATTCTTGGGTTATGCTGGCAGAGTTAAAGCGTATCGCCTGTGGGATCCCACTGCCCGCAAGGTAGTTGTCAATAGAGATGTGATATTTGCAGAAGATGAATTACAAAAAGAACAAGAAAATGGCAACACTGTTAAAGAGATAACCACTATTCAAATAGATGAAAAATTCAGAGAAGGTGATCTTTCTGAAGCAGAACCATAGCACAAAGAATAAGAAGCACAGGCCAATGACATAGAAGTTCGTCGATCTACTCGACAAAGAAGAACACCATCATGGCACTCAAATTATGTTTTGACAAACCATGATGCATATTGTCTTTTGACAGAAGATGGAGAGCCAACAAATTTTATGGAGGCTATTCGCAATCCAGACGCTTCTATGTGGATGACAGCAATGCAAGAAGAAATTGAGGCATTATATAGAAACCATATCTGGAAACTTATTGAACTTCCAGCAGGTCGGAAAGTCATTGGTAACAAATGGGTTTACAAGATCAAACGAGATAGTAATGATCAGGTGGAACAATATCGTGCAAGATTGGTTGTCAAGAGATATGCTCAGAAAGAAGGTGTTGACTTCAATGAAATATTTTCTCCAGTGGTGAGACTAACTACTATTAGAGTAGTTTTGGCTATGTGTGCTGTATTTGATTTACATCTAGAGCAATTAGATGTAAAGACTTCTTTTCTTCATGGAGAACTTTAATAAGAGATATATATGCTCCAACCAGAAGGTTTTGAAGAACAAGGAAAAGAAAACTTGGTTTGCAGGTTAACTAAATCTCTGTACGGTCTAAAGCAGGCGCCAAGGTGTTGGTACAAGAGATTTGATTCTTTCATTATTAGCCTTGGATACAAAAGACTTAGTTCAGATCATTGTACCTATTACAAGAGGTCTGGTGATAATGATTTCATCATTCTACTGTTGTATGTGGATGACATGTTGGTGGTAGGTCCCAACAAAGATCAAATCCAAGAATTGAAGGCACAATTGGCTAAGGAGTTTGATATGAAAGACTTGGGACCAGCAAACAAGATTTTAGGGATGCAAATTCACCGAGACAAAAAAGATAGGAAGATTTGGCTATCACAAAAGAAGTATTTGAAGAAGATCTTGCAACGCTTCAACATGCAAGAATGTCAGCCAATTTCAACCCCACTTCCTATGAATTTTAAATTATCCTCAAGTATGTGCCCTAGTAGTGAAGCAGAGAGGATGGAAATGTCTCGAGTGCCGTATGCATCAGCAGTGAGAAGTCTTATGTATGCCATGATCTGTACAAGGCCAAATATTGCTCAAGCAGTTGCGGTGGTAAGTCGATTTATGGCAGATCCGGGTAAAGAGTATTGGAATGTTGTTAAGAGGATCTTAAGATACATTAAAGGGATCTCGAATGTTACATTATGTTTTGGAGGATCGGAATTTATTGTCAATGGATATGTCGACTCAGACTTTGCAGGTGATCTTGATAAACGAAAATTTACCACAGGCTATGTGTTTACACTTGTAGGAGGAGCTGTGAGCTGGCTATCTAAATTACAGACTATTGTAGCTTTATCTACTACAGAAGCTGAATATATGGCAGCTACACAAGCATGCAAAGAAGCTATTTGAATCCAAAGGTTGATAGAAGAACTCGGGCACAAACAACAGAAGATTTCTGTGTATTGTGACAGTCAGAGTGCCTTGCACATTGCGAGAAATCCTGTCTTTCATTCAAGAACAAAACACATTGGAGTACAATATCACTTTGTTCGGGAAGTAGTAGAAGAAGGAAGTGTTGATATGCAGAAGATTCACACTAAAGATAACTTAGCAGATGCCATGACAAAACCAATCAACACAGAAAAGTTTAAATGGTGTAGATTCTCGTACAGCCTATAGAATACATGAGCAACATGAATTTTGAAAATTTATCAAAATTAGCTTTAAGTGGGAGATTGTGAAAATTAGTAAAGCTACTTTTAGAAAATAAATAAATAAATTATAACTAAATAAAATGAAAGGTAATAAACAATCTTAGTTTATAACCTTAGAATTTTAATGGTTGAAAAAGAGAAGAATTATATACGTCTAATTGATGGATGATTCATATTGAAGAGACTCACCTATAAATTGAGTTTTTCTTTAATTCATTTCAATCAAGTCATCCAGATAGAATAACATAATATTTCTTTGAGTAGTTTTCTCCTATATATAGAGAGAGAAGTATGTTCTTCTTTTGTCAAGAGATAGTGTTATTGTAATCTCCTTGTGATAGAGAGAAGTTGTAATTCTCAAAGAAAGTTATTCAATTATTTCCATATTTTATACAAATTTCTAATTTTTTTCATCTCTATATTTTGCTGTGTCATTTCTCTGGTACCTAAAATATTACACATACTGTTACTCCATTTCTAAAAAATCTACCACCTTACTATAGATAAATATTCTGTTGTGACATGTAAGGAAGAAGAATATTGTTTGACCTACTATAACTTTTAAAGTGGATTAATTATAACAACGATATTGCTTAATGTTAACTACAGTAAATTTTTTATTTTCTTTCTTAATTATTTCCAAAAATAAACTAATAAAATTAAAATATCTGAAATTGGTTTTTAACCAAAAGATTAAATGAATAAAACAGTTAGGTTTGATTTGAGTTTTTAACAATTTAGTAAATAAACTAGAAACTGCAATAAGTTACTGCGATTTATAAACAGGTTTTTGCTTTAACAAGTCTTAAATTGCATGTGTCTAGTGCAATTTAATAGTGATTTTAAAAACGGGTTAATAGTCAAATTTCTCATTGAAAGATCACGCATTCTTCATTTTTATCACACATTCTTCATTTTCGTCCCTAAATAAATTTTTTTAAAATTACGTTTGTCCCTCTATTAGTTTTTTGACACTACCATTAATGATTTGCTAACCTGAAACATGAAGTGAAAGCACGGAATACATGTGGCATGCCCTGTGTGTTGCTGACAAGATATGTTTAATAAATTGTATCAATTTAGTCCCTAAACCTCAATTAAAGAAACCCTAATCCCCATCTTCCTATAAACATGAATGCATTGCTTGAGTGTTGTTGCATATCCAACAGTTGTTGAGAGACAAAAAATTCATTTTCGAGGCCATGATGGGAGTGGAAGTGGAGGTCATGGTGGTGGGTTGCTGTCGCACTCACATGGTAGCTATGCTTCGAACTCCTCCATGTGAAGAAGAAAGAACGATGAGGCAAGTGTCTTGTGCAATATCCCATGTTGAGATGACACCATTATCCTAGCCGGAGACAACGGATTCGAATTGGAAGTGGCGGTGATACCATCATTGGTTGAAGTGATTGTACTTGGGATTAGAACTTCAGCTAGTGCACCACCAAGAGTGGTGGTTGAAGCTACCTAAGGTGGTAATGTGAGCTAATTCGAGAAGTCAGGTTTATTGTCATTGCTTGTGTTGTTCTCTTCTGACTCTTTCTCTTCCATTAGGCCTAACCCCACTTCTTCATGCATATATCCACCTCCCATTGATAAATCAAGAGAAGAGAGGGACAATGTCCCAATTGATGAAACAGATTTTTTATTGTTAGCATCATTAGTTTCATGATTCACTGCTGCGTTTGATCAAACATCGATGAAACTCTTGGTTTATCAAATTGGAGAGTTTCTATAGGAATCAGAACATGGTTAAGAAAAGTTGGAGGCGCGTGATCTATCACATTCTAAGCTCCAAAACAAATGCACTAACAATGCTCTACAACTACTCTAGTGGTTGTAGATAATATCGCGATCTTCTTCGTCTTCGTGATGGTAGGGCATGGGTTAAGAAAGCAAAGAGTAAAAGTGAGAACGAAAAAGAATCCACACATTTTAAGTGTAAAACTACGTCTTTGACTATGCTGTGCTATCACTTTACGTTTTAGGTAATCAAAACGTTAACGGCAGTGTCTAAAAATTAATAGAAGCATGAATGGATGAAAATAAAAAAAATCATTTAGGGATGAAAATGAAAAATACGTTATCTTTTTGGAAACGAATTTAATTATTAACCCTTTAAAAACATTAAGGCGTACTTGACTCGCTTTTTAAAATTTCGTAAATAAAAAATATTCACGCACTAATTTGAAGCTAAGAAAAACTACCAAAAGTACCCATGAAGTTTACGAACGCTGACAAAAGTACTCATAAACTAAGGAAATTAACGCTGTACCCATGAAAGATGGGTTCCGTATGACAAAAGTATCCAAATCATAATTTTTTGTTGATTTTTTAATAAAATTTCTAAACTACCCTACATTCAACCTCAACTCACTTTTTCAACCTTTTATAACTCAATTTGCACCAACTCTTGCCATGGAGTCCAAAACTACTCCTACAACAAACCAGACCAAAATCCATGGTAGTGGTGATGGTAGAAGATCGGACCTCAACCGATTCACTCATAAGTTTATAATCCATACTCAAACTAAATTAATCAAACATAAAAAAAATACTCAAAACAATTTTCAAATTCATTCATCCAATTTCAATTCACTTTAGCAAAACTAGAAATAAAAAAATCCATCAACCAAAAAAATCAACAAATTCATTCATCAAATTTGAAATTTATTTCTGCAAAAATCAGAAGTAGAAGTAGCCATCAACTGGATCTTCTGTAAATCAATCTCAGCCTGCATAAAAAATAGAAGTAGATTTAAAAAAAATAGAATAGTATCATTTTAGTAGTAACTAAATCAATTTCTGAAAAGAAGAAAAATAAAATAAAAATGTTTTAAAAAAAAGAAATACATTTTTCTTCGCCGGCCGACTGTAACATCGTCAATGGCAGAACCTCCATCCACAGTGCCGCCTCCCTTTCTTCTCTGATTTCTCTTTATCGAACCCGCTTTCTGCATGCAAGAGTACCACGACCCCTCTCTCTTCTCAGGTGTGCGACGACGGTGTTCTCCTCGGTTGGGTCAGACACGCCACGATGACGTTCTCCTCGGCTGCAACAGGCGCGCCACGGCAGCATTCTCCTCAGATTGGGTCACAGGTGTGCGATGAAGGTGTTGTAGTCACCTTAATAGTGAGAGGGAGAAACAGTGAGAGGGGAAGAGATTGGCGGTAATGGAGTAGGTGGGTGGCGGACGGCAATGAGGAGCTAGGAGGAGAGTTTCTGTGACTCTGTGAGGATTTTTGAGAGATTAGTGAGGAGAGAGGAAGAAGAGAAGAGAGGGAGTGACGCTAGAATGGGGTTAGGGTGGGGTAGTTTAGGAATTTTATTAAAAAATTAGGATTTGGATACTTTTGTCATACGGAACCCATCTTTCATAGGTACAATATTAATTTTCTTAATTTATGGGTACTTTTATCAGCGTTCGTAAACTTCATGGGTACTTTTGATAGTTTTTCCTTAAAGCTACATAAATTGATGATATGTCCTATAGTATGTGACATATCATTAACATGACACATGAACTAATTTTTTTATGATATATTATATTAACTTGCTATGTTAATAACGTCCTATAATATTTAATGTAATATATCATTATTTAACTAGTAGAATAACTAATTTGACTTAGTTATATTTTTTCGAAACTCATTTTAAGGCGTTTAATCTTTCATAAATTAAATTGATTATCGTATGATGTTTTACAGAATTTTTTTACTATTAACTCAATTTAAAAATTATTTATCTTAGTCCTTAATTTATTTAATTAACTGTTATTGTGGCAAAATAATAACGAAAACTAAAATAATAATCTTAAATTTTACTATAGACTACAACAAAAAAATTTGTATCTACCAAAACAAAAAAAAACATGTGTTTTATATATTGGGACTACATTTATTTAAACCTATCAAAGCTGATAGTATTTATACGAGAAGATAAAGTTTATTTAATTATAAGTAGATTGACTATGAAACCAACACGGTGACATAAGTAGAGTAACAATAAATAGATCGACAAACCCTGCTTAACTAATTATATTTTTTTATAATACATGCTACTAAAACTTTTTAAGTAAATTCTTTTAAAAATAAACAAAATAAATTTATTCTTTACTGATATATTTTTATAAAAATATTCATATTTTCTCTTTTATCACTTATCCTATTGACAATGACAAAAAAAATTACAAATAATATAGTCTGAATTGTATTTTATTAAAAAAAAATCAAATCAATATAATACAAATCGTAATCTTTTTGAATAAAATTGGGTTAGTTTGAAAATATTTAAACTAATATATTCAAATCGTAATAAATTATATTAATTTTATTTTTTAAATCGATTCAACCACAATGCAAATACGGTTTTATCTCATTGACAGTCTCAACATAATATTAATATGCATATCTTATTATCCTTATTAAGGATTTGTTTGGATGTGCTTTAACGAAAAGATCTTTTTTTAAGTAACTTTTTTCAAAAATTTTTTAAAAAAGTAAATGTAATTTTATATTTTAATAAATTATTTAAAAAGCTAAAATACTAAATTGGTCCCCTAAAATTGGACCTAATCCTATTTTCGTCCCTAAAATTTTAAGTGTCTTATTTACATCAAAAAAATTTTGATTAGCCTCAATCAAGTCCTTACCGTGAAGTTATGGTGAAATAGGTAACGGCATGTCCTACATGACCAACCTAGTACACATGCTAGACTTTATTGTTGGAAGCAAGAAAAACTAAAAACAAAAAAAAAAAACAAAAAGAAATTAGGGTCAATAATTAAACCTAAATCCTTGATGTTGTTCATGTTCTTGTTGTGCTATCAACATCAAACAAACTCTATCACCATTCCAATCATCATCACTGTTATCAAAAGCAACTTTCATTGCACTATTTTTAAAATTGAATTCACTCCACTATTTATCAATATCTGCATCATCACTCTTTGATTGATAGTCATCATCCTCAAATTCATCATCACTCGCTGATTCTGAGTCCTCTTTCAATATAGAAGATGTCCCTACACTCTTTAGAACCTCTCCAGATTTTTTGGCCTCCCTCACAACTTTGGGCTTCTTACCCACCTTGGCATGTTCAGAAGATTGGGTCTTATGCACTGTAATTGAACCAGACCTAACAGCCTTCACAATCGTTTTACTAGCCTCATCACCATCTATCTCTTCAACTTTCTCAATGGTACAGACTCTTCTAGTAGTAGAATCATCTTTGTGAACAACAAAAAGTTCCACTATCTTGTCCTCGGTCCAATTTTGGTCATCTCCATTGCATCCTTGTCTATTTTAAGAATCCTCTGTCCTTCCTCTATTTCTTCTTTTGAAGACTTGTACCACGTCGCAGTGATGTTCTCTGCTAAATAGTCCTATTCGACTACTATCTCACTAGCTTCGAACTTACTCTACCTATCTTCATCACAATAATCCATTATGGAAGTCTCACCACCCACGTAGTGTAAAGGTTCACCATCAAACCAAAACCTCCCACCCTACCATGGTGTATTTTGATACTAAAATAACTCATTTCCTCAACAACCTGTCAGATAAGCATAAACTACTCAATAAAACTCTCACATTGATCAACTACAACAACAGAAAGGCATAAACTCATTCACTAGGGCAAAATAAAAAATTCCAAAACAAAACAAGAAACGAATATTGAATTATCAAAAAATACAATCATACACACAACAACATCACATATTATCATGCACTAAGATGGGAACCAAATGGGTAGAGAAAATCTCATTCATGAATACCTGACACGTTCTTCAGGCGTTGAAGGATTTCAAACTAACTGACTGAGTTGACAAGAAGAGTCGATATGAGTGTATGCATTCTGAGTCTCAACACGGAAACGCTTACACGTCTATTAACCACAAACCCTTTAAACGGCCACGTAGGACAAACAATTTCTTATTTCACCATGACTTCACGGCAGGGACTTGATTGAGGCTAATAAAAACTTTTTCAGATGTAAATAGGACACTTCAAATCTTAGGGACTAAAATAGGATTAGGCTCAAACGTAGGAGACCAATTTAATACTTTACCCTAGCTAAAAATATCTTTTATCTAATAATTATGTGTGGGTACAATAATATAAAAATACATTTTTGCTTGTTTATTATATCAAAAATATCCTTTTTAAATTAAAAAATATGTAACTTGTAATTTATAAAAAAAAAGATATTCTTTTACTCAATAAATCTACGCAGCAAGTAATTTCACCAACCAAGTCAGATACGCATGTCTTCTTTTTAACGTTGTGGTGATCGTCTTTTTCTTCCTCCTCTTCTTTTTTTTCTTCTTCTTCTTCAACCAAGTCGTCATTGTCTTCAATAACTTCGAGCTTCTTCTTCTACACGCTCCTTCTTCAACAACGTTGTCGTTGTTGTCCTCCTCTTATTCTCTTATTTGATTTCTTCTTCTCATGTTTCTTTCCCATCCTCCCTTCACTATCATCATCATCATCTTCTCCATCTTTTTCTTCTCTTCTATATGTTCAAAAAATTAGAATAGAAAAATTTTGATTCACATCACATAAATTTTGATGCACATCACAAAATGACCACATACTTAGAACATTGATATCCAACCAACAAAATATGCACAATACAGAAATTTCAGTACACAACACAGAAATTTGGTGCACAGTACAGAAAATTTGATGCACTGCACAAAAATTTTTTAAGGACTACATATTGAAAACATTGATACCCAACCAACAAAATACATACAGCACCAAAATTTGGTACACAACATAGAAATTTTTTATGTATAGCACAACAATTTTTGATGCATAATACAAAGGTTTTTGAAGGATCACAATTGACTCACCCAACCAACAAACTATATTCGCAACAAAAATTTTATGTGCTATTGATAAACCACAATTTTATGGTTTATTTTGTATTGAATTTGGTGGATTTTGTCAATTTTTCTTCCATTTATTCACTAAAATAACATGGCTTCATAAATTTCTCCTAATTGTGCTTAATGGTTAAAAACATGCTCTTTAGGATTTTAATTAGTCAAATTTAATTCACTTTTGATTCCACTTAATACCTTGATATGTTTGTTAGTGATTTCGGGATTAAAAAGGCAAAGAATAGATCAAGAAAGTGAAGAGGAAAGCATGCAAGACGGAGAATTCATGGAAAATAAGAATTTGGAAGATTCAAGGCGATACGTACGCGTGACCGACGCGTACGCGTGAGGAGAAAATCTGGCAGGCGACGCGCACGCGTGATGTTGGTCACGCGACCTCATTAAAGTAAATACGCTGGGGGTGATTTCTGATCTCAATGAGGCCCAAATCCAACTCATTTCTAGTACTTTTGAATCCTAGGATTGGAGGGGGATGAACCAAGGAGTCATAATTTAGTTTTCATCATGTTTTAGGTTAGAATTCTAGAGAAAAAAGCTCTCTCTTCTCTCTAGAATTAGGTTAGATTTAGGTTAGATTTCACTAGATCTAGGTTTTAATTCTTGCTTTGATTTAGTTTTTTTTACAATTTATTATTCTTACATCTTTATTCTCTTAGCCTTACTTGTTATTTCCTCTATTTTGTTGTCTTTATGTTTATGAACTCTTGTTAGCTTTAATTTCCATTAATGCCATTTATGTTTTATGTTTTTTTAATGCTTAATTGAGTTATTATTGTTAATTTCTTGCAATTGGTAGTTGTTAGATTTTATATTTCTTACTATTTTAATATACTTTCCTCTTATGCCTTCCAAGTGTTTGATAAAATGTTTGGTTGATTTTTAGAGTAGATTTTTCTATTCTTGGCTTGGGATGGTAACTTGGGTGACCTAGAGTGACTAATGTCCAAGTGATTGATAATTTGTTGCCATTGACTCTAGTTTCTTACTAAATTAATAAGTGAGTTAGCTAGGACTTATGGACTAGGATCCATTAAACTCACTTGACTTTTCTCTAATTTTGGGGATGACAAAGTGGGAGCGATCCTTGTAATTATCATGTTGTGGTTAGTAACAAGGATAGTGATCCTTAACCATCAACCCTTGCCAAGACCTTTTTATCATTTAAGTTTCCTTTACTTCCTTGCAATTTACATTTCTTGTCCCTTATTTCAAAACCCAAAAATATACAAACCCATAACCAATAATATGCACACTTCCCTGCAATTCCTTGAGAGACGACCCGATGTTTAAATACTTTGGTTATTTTTATTGGATTTGTACTTGTGACAAACAAATTAAACTTTTATTGAAGGTTGATTGTTGATTTGGAACTATACTATCAATGAAATTATTTTTGTGAAAATTCCTAACCGACATTTACCCTCCATCAGCTATGTATAAAAATTTCTATAGTATATCGATAAAATTTTTTATATGTGCAAAAATTTATATACTATGTATAAATTTATGTGGTATGTCAACAAAGTTTCTGTACTCTCTAACAAAAATTTATGCATCAAACAAGCATAGAAAAAGAGAAAAATAACACAATGCATAGTACAAAAACGTTTGTACTTGTAGTATCACAATTTTTTATTTTTTAATATTTTTATTTTTACTACTAAAATTTTGTCAAATACATTAAAAAAAATAAAAAAAATTACTCATTAAAAAATATCTTTTTAATAATTTAATAACATCCAAACGAACTCTAATAAGATACGTTCAATATAATTCTTTTGACATATTTCGTTTGCTAACGAGAAACATCTAATATTTTTACTACTTATCACGTAACTAGTAGAATAACCAACATAAATCACTCGCTATAATAAATTGGGTAAAGTATTAAATTGGTCCCCTACGTTTGGGGTGAATTCTATTTTACTCCCCAACGTTTAAAGTGTCCTATTTATGTCCAAAATAGTTTTGATTTGCATCAATCAAGTCCTGCCGTTAAGTGGGAGTGTAATAGTTAACGTCGTGTCCGACGTGGAAAACGAGAGGGGGCAGGGCTTAATAGACGTGTAATGGTTCCCGCGTTTGGATAGAACACATACTTACTCTACCACTGACTCTTCTTCTTCTTCTTCTTGTGAAGCACGAAACGATAAAAAAAAAACCTACAAACCCTACCGATCATCACTCAAGGGTTGCGATTCGCAACTAGAGAGGTGACATTGTCCTTCAGTAACAGTAAATGTCCACAGAAGCAGTTAGTTTGAAACCCTTCTTCTTCAAAGAAGATCGTGTCAGGTATTCCTTTATCAAATCTCCTCCACCCATTTGGTTTTCATCTTAATACATGCTGATAAGTAATGATGTTGTGTGTGTGATTGTTTTGTTTTATAGTTTCATATTCGTTTTTTGTTTTGTTTTAGAAGTTTTAATTTTTCCCTAGTGATTGCATTTATGCATTTTTGTTGTTTGTTGATCAATGTGAAAATTTTATGAAGTCTGTTATGTTTGTCTGACAGATTGTTCGGAGAATGAGTTATGTTAGTGTCAAGATACACTATGGGGGAAATTTGGATTTGATGGTGAACCTTTACACTATGTGGGGGTGAGACTTCGATAGTGGACTACTGATGAAGATAGTGGCTGAACAGGGATATGTAGCAGAGAACATCACTACAATGTGGTATAAGTCTCTGAAAGATAAAACGGATGTAGGACTGAGGATGCTTCACACAGACAACAATGCAATGGACATGGCCAAAATTGGAATGAGGGACAACATGGTGGAGCTTTTTGTTGTTCACAAAGATGGTGCTACTGCTAGAAAAGGCTGTACAATTGAGAAAGTTGAAGAGATAGATGGTGGTGAGACTGCTGCACCAACTGCAGGGACTGTTGGGCCTAGTCCAATTGTGCTACACAAGGCCCAATCATCAGCTCAGGCCAAGGTGGGTCTGAAGCCCAAGGTGGTGACAGAAGCCCAAACTGATATGTTGGAGGATGATTCTATGTCTGCAGAGAGGTCAAATTTTTCAGGTGATGATGAATCTGAGGATGATCACTACTAGCCAGAGAATGATGATGCCACTGATGAGGGAGACAGTGATGAACAGTGGAGTGAAAACAGCTCTGGAGATAGTGCAATAGAGGTAGCTTTTGATGACAACGATGACGATTGAAATGGTGATGGGGGTTTGTATGATGTTGATATCACAACTATGAAAGATTCCCAAACGATAAAACAGAGTGTTCCAGCTGAGAGAGTACAAGGAGAATTTAGTGCCAGTGTTAACAAGGGAAAGGAGCAAGTGGTGGCTGCTGGACTAAGGGAAGAAGATGATAGGTATGAGAGTGAGGAGTTATGGGATGTCCCTGTAAGTGACGACGAAGGGGATCCCTTGTTGAGGAAGTACCCATTGCACAAGAGTTTGAAGAATATGAATGAGTATAAATGGGAGGTTATGACAATGTATGTAGATAGGAATGCTTTTATGGAATGTTTAACTAGCTATGCTGTGCACAGTGGTAGAGGTTTTCAAAGTGTGATAGCCATAGGTGCAAAGCTGTTTGTCAAGAAGGTTGCAAGTGGTTTGCATACTGCCATAAGATGAAAAGAGAAGATACATGGTAATTGACCAGCTGTTATAAAAAACACACATGCAGTAAGGCAACCAAGATTGGTATCATGAGTTCTCAGTGGCTAAGTAAGGCTTTTATAAAGAATATTTGTGAGAACCCTAAAATCAAGTTGAGAACCTTGATAAGGAAGGCTCATAGCAAGTGGAATGTTGACCTCACAAAGACCAAAGCTGCTAGAGTGAAGCAGCAAGCGTTGGATGAGATTAATGGTACTTGTGGAGAGCAATATATGAGGATACATACTATGCTGCCGAGTTACTGAGGTCGAATCCGGGTACCACTGTTCGGATACAAGTGCAGAGACCTCTTGAGTTTCAACTAGAGATACCAATCCCTAGTAAGGACATGAGACCACGATTTGAGAGGATCTATATCTGCTTGGATGCTTGTAAATGGAGTTTCATGGTGTGCAGACCCATGATCGGCCTTGATGGATGCTTCATCAAGACTCCATATGGTGATCAACTTCTAATAGCCATTGGATGGGACCCCACCGATCAAATTTTGCCAATTGCCTATGTTGTTGTTGAAGCAGAGGCAAAAGACTCATGGACGTGATTTTTGTTGAATCTGTATGATGATTTGGGTGCTGACAAGATCAGATGGTGTACATTCATGAGCGACCAACAAAAGGTAACCCTCAACTTAACCAGTTTTCACCTAAAATTGTGTAATTGATTCTGTGTTTAACTCATGTTGTGTTGTTATTGACTTGTGTTGTTTTAAATTCTGTTTCTATAGGATTGATACCTACCTTTGATGAGTTGCTGCTTGACATAGATCACAGGTTTTGTGTCAGGCAATTATATAGCAACTTCAGAAAAAGGTTCCCAGGTGTTCAGCTAAAAATGATGATGTGAAAGGCTGCAAAGGCAACATATGTCTAGGAGTGGGAGAGAAGGATGAAGGAGATTCAGCTGGCTGATCAAGGAGCTTATAATCATCTCATGGAGATCCCTGCTAAGTATTGGAGCAAGTCCAGATTTAATTATTTTTCTAGAGTTGATACACTTGTAAACAACATGTGTGAGTGTTTTAACTCTATTATTGTAGAGGCTAGAGAGAAACCCATAGTGTCTATGTTAGAAGATATTAGGGTTTATCTAATGAATAGGTGGGCTGACAACAGACAAAGTATAATTACATATGTTGGAGAAATTTTGCCAAAAATAAACAAGAAAATTGAAAGATAGTTTGATAAGGGTGGAGAGTGGTTGGCCATCTATGCGGATAGGGACAAATATGAGGTGTCCAGCAGCCAGGGTAATAGAGACAAATTTGTTGTGGATTTAAACTTACATGAGTGCTCCTGTAGAAAGTTTCAACTAATAGGTTACCCTTGTGAGCATGCCATAAGTTGCATTAGAAAAATGTGTTTAGATGTTAAGAACTATGTGAACAAGTGCTATAAGAAAGAGACATACATGGACTGCTATCAACATGTAATCTACCCTGTGAATGGACCAAATCTATGGGGCTGGACTCAGAATGATGATGTGCTACCACCAGTTTTTAGGAAACCAATAGGGCGCCCAAAATTAAGCAAGAATAAGGATGGTGATGAGTCACGCAACAATGGACCACTGTCTAAATTATCCAGGGCTGGACAACAACAAAAATGCTCCTACTATTTTGCACTTGGTCACAACAAAAGAACCTGCCCTAGAAAATGTAAGGTGGAAGCCTCGGCAAAACAGGTAAACGTGGGCTGATATCAATTTAGAGTACCCTTGTATGACTTGTTTATTACTAATTTGTTGATCCCAATCTGTTGATGTCACTATTTGTTGTTACTGGTTGTAGCAGAACGCTGCTCCACAGACCAAGAAGAGTGCTGGCACAACTAGGACTCCAAACCCAGCAAGAATGCAGCGAAGACAACAACAAAAGCAGCAACAAAACTTCAAGCAAGAGGAAGAGCATTACAAGTTGTAGGGACCCAACAGTCACAAACCTCCTCCAAGAGAGCTAAACGCAGCAGCAGCGCCAGTCAACCCCAGCCATCCACAACAACAGTTACTAGTCCATCAAGAAGGACATTGAAGTACATGGCCAAAACACCACCTATGGCCTGGAAAGCATTGGGATGAATTTATAGTAGATTTTAATGTTTACTTTATGTTTTGTAGTGAAAGTGGCAACGACCAAGGGCTGATGTCCCTGTAATACTTTAGACAGTCTACTTTAAGACTTCTAGTTTCATGTTGATATCTTTTGTATTGTTAACTTTTGATGGTTATCTCTAAGACTTGTTTGGATATTGTAATGGTTAAGAGAAGTTACTTTAAGACTTCTCCCTGCCCAATGGTTAAAATGAATTTTCAGAAGTATAGTTATATGGATTGGCAACTTGAGCCTTCTGTTTATTGGTTGATCAAACTGATTTAAACTATTATAATGCCCAATAATGTATGTCAAAATACAGGAATACATAGTTTTCCATTTCACTTAATAATTGATAATGTTTAAAGCATATACCTTTTACACATAACTGTGCCAATTTGTTATTTCCTAAGACATTGCTGTTAGGACTCTAACTGTATGTCAATTTTTCATTCCACTGAACATTTGACATTCCTATCAAACTAGGGACAACAACAGCAAAAGAAATCAAGATAATTGTTAACCCCTAAACCTCAATTAAATTGAGTATATAGCAGCAGTCCAACCGTTATCCATCCAAGAATTCCAACAGCAAGTGCCAATGCAAATTTTCTTTCAGCTTTCTGTAGGTTTTCTTTTAAGACACTTGCTTTCTTCTTCAGTCTCTGAATTTGTGGGTCTTGCCCTTCAGCATCTGCCCAAGCAAAATAATCACATTCTTCTCCGATCTGTTCTAAAAAAAACCAAAAAAAGGACACCAAACAATTCAAACCCTCCACACACTGGCACCCAACGCTATTTCGAAACAAGAGATTGCAAAGAGGAAACTCACCTGATAGTTGATGCATCCCCAGAATCTTCTTCCTAGGTTCTCTGCTATAGATGATGTCCGCAACACTGGTCTCTCCCCACAGAAGCACGTCCTCCTTCTTCCACGAGTCTTGCTCCTGCTACGCGAACTTTGGGAAGACGATTGAGGAGCCATTCTCAAAAGACGACGAACAATAATTTTGGGGGATTAGAGTTCACTTATTGGACCCAATTTTGCTTTTCTTTCTTTTTTCTTGCTTCCAACGGTTAACTAGAGCCACTGCCCCTCTCATTTGCCACGGCGGACACAACGTTAACTATTACACTCCCACTTAACGGTAGGACTTGATTAATGCAAATCAAAACTATTTTGAACGTAAATAAGACACTTTAAACGTTGGGGACTAAAATAGAATTCACCCCAAACATAGAGGACTAATTTAATACTTTATCCTAATAAATTTCATAGCAGATTTTTAAGTACAAAATCAAGTAATTTTTAAAAAAATAACTTAAGCAACTTTTTTCGTTTAAATTTTTTTTTTTTTTTCAAGATTAGAAGTGAGACTCAAACCACATTCCTCTATGTGAAGATGGGATGATTATACCATTTGAGCTTTTAAATATCAATTACCGTTATATTCTATATTTCCCTCATACGTTCACGTAAATTTCAATTAGTTATAAAATAACAAATATTATAATAATAATAATTAAACTCAATTTATACCAAATTGAAGTTAATTATTGTACACAAAAAGATAGAACATAATTACTATTATCTTAATGAAATTAATCAAAAATTAATTAGAATTAAATTCCTAAAAATTCTGATGTTAGTAAATGAATGAATTTAAATAATATTCATGTGACTCTTAATAGAATGTTAGATAGGTACGCGCCTTCTGGGTATGATGGATCAATAGGATGATCACAAGCTGCTCCGGCCTGTCTCAGAACTGTGATTTTTCTCCCAGCCATAGCAGCTGCACCCTGGAGAGAGAGAGAGAGAGATTAATAGAAGCAGATAGCAAGGCCATACCGTTCATGCAGTATTATAAAACTTTTCATATTACCTTGTACTAAGCATTTCAAGATGAATTCATTATCAAAACAAAACATTTTAGCGTTATTGATATTCCTTACTCGTCTAATGACGCGTCCCTAATTCGAATAAGGTCCAAACTACTCTAATTCTGTTAGCTTTCAAAATATATCACAACAGTCAAGGTAATAGTTTCTTGAACAAAAGACAATTAGGTATCTCACTATTGAATCACTTTAGAGGATCCAACTTCGACAAATATATATGACACATAAGTGTCTCGTTTTTTCAATAGTCAAGTACCTATATAAGTATTTAATTTTGGTTAATGACCTATTTATCTCTAAGATAAATGGTCAAAGACCTATTTGTCCTTTATTATACTTAAGCTAAATGACTAACATACTAACCAGTATCGTATAGAAAACCAGCCAATTCCAAAGTATCTTATTATTATATTAATTAATCAATTAAATAATTCTGTTTCTTTTCATTAATGAAACCCTATGATGTTCAGTGAAAAATAAAATATCTTTACTTCAACATAACTTCCACAAACTCCTGACCCGATGGTTGAGAGTGATAGTTAATCAAACATTTCAGAAAATAGGTACAGCAAATATCCCAATAATACCTGAAGAATATGCAGGAATGTTCCACTTTGGGTCATAGCTCCAGAACATGAACAGGTCATCAAAAGACCACCTCGTTTAGTAAGTTGCATCGCAAACGAATTCAATTTTCTGTACATACCAGATGCACCATGCAAGGCCTGCAACATAATTTCAAACTTTCAATTTGAAATTTTGCGGCAAAAATTAAAGTTGACAATGTGCAGACTGTAAAAGGAATATTGGCACCACGAAATTCCCACAGCACTGCTTTCATGATTACATATCAAGGGATTAAGTATCTCGCCAAAAACAAATGACGCATACATAGTAATACAAGGCTAATATCCTTGTAGAGATAGTTGGTTTTAGATAAGAGAGCAGAAAGAGGAGAGAGAAATACCATGTGGTGTTGTACCCTATGGAGGAACACTAACCTCTATTTATAAGAATCCTAAAAACCTTAATCCAACCAAATAATAATCATGAAATAATGGATGGCAAAACTAATCTTATGGGATTGTTCTTTGATATTACTAGACATCATAGAAAAGAATATTATCTTTATCAACCTTAACCTTGGTCTCAAATCAAATTTCAAATAGAGCAACGCACCATATATATGTGCTAGGGACTTCGGTATTATTGGATGCCCAAAAAGTCCCACATCGGTAGTATGAAATGCTTGATACTATATTTAAAGAGAGTGGTTCTTCTCCCCTTAATAGTAGCTTTTAAAATGTAGTTCCCCACTTTTCATTGATACTTAACAATAAGCAAAGGCGTCTCTTCAATTTCCATTGGTTACTGTTTCAAAATCAACCATTCTCAATAATGGGTTGGGAGAATGGACCCATACAAAACTTATAAAATATTTAGCCGAAAGAAAAAATAAAATCTGGATGTACACAGTAGAAAGAAAAGAGAGGATAGGGAAAAGAAATAAAGCCGCCAATCCTTGTCATATTCATTAGAGAAACCTCATTGGAAAGGAGAAATTCTTGGTTGCTCACGGAGCACATCGTGGATATGGTCATAACAAATTTTTATATTAAATGACATTCTTCTGAAAAGAGTGTCTTGTGAAACACGACTTTGAGCAAGTATAGTTAATCCTACTTCTTGAACCCGACTTTATATTAAAATCTAAAACCATGCCCACCCCTAAGTAGTAAGTATCATCTAGTAAAGTACTGTAGAGTGCAGCGGCAGATATGTCACTCTCAAAGAATAATTTTAGTTAGAGGTAGTGGCTGCTCATAATTTGCATACAGTTCAAGAAGTAGGATTAACAAATATCTATGGTTTCATCCACAAGCTAAAATGGCAAACCCTGAAGCAATGTGGTCAGCAACTCACTCCTTGAGTTAACTGAAACCCAAGCGTCATAACTTTGTCTCAAGCCATAATTCATACCTTCTTTGTTGGCGCCAGTTTAGGAGGGTCAATGATGACAATATCCCAGGATGCATCCCTTAACTGAGCATCCTTCATAAATTCAGTTGCATCTTCTCTGAAAAATGATATTCTTCCTGGATCCAAATTGTTTAGCACCACATTTTCTTTAGCTAGATCCAGCGCTGGCAATGATGTGTCAATACCTAACAAAATTACTCCATGATGAGAACGGTTTCTCGATGTATATAAAAAAATTAAATAAATAAATAATGAAAAAAGTATGCAAAGAACCATAGACCCATATTATGAAAGGAGCTACTTAAAACAAAACCTATAGGAAAAACCAAGCGAGTGCTTTTTGTGTAAAAATCTATAAATTAATGGTATTATTTTTTTATTTGAGATAAATAAAAAGTTTATGTTTTCTAATATTACAGTAGTTAAATTGAATCTTAATTGCTATTTTAACCCATTTGAGTTGTCCAGTAAAGTGATGCCAACTTTATCATGGCATGAAGTTTGGGTTGCTAAATGAGAGAGAGAGAGAGAGAGAGAGAGAGAGAGAGAGAGAATCACATCAGAGAACCAAAATATAAATAAAATAAAAAATAGAAAAATCTGAGGCATGAAATTAGGAACTTATATTGTGTAAACAATTGAAAAGGGCTAGGGCTGTTTTTCTTTTATTAAATCCATGGAATTCTCATACGGATTCATGATTGACGAATTGAATTCTAAATGGGCCACCAAATAACACCACCACCAACATAACAAAGTTTGATTCCACTCGTAGAGTCGGCCACATGGATCAAACGGCATTATGGGGCCCTTTCATAGAACATAACTTTGTTTAGCCCATTTATTCTCTTTACACTCTGCCTACACTAAGTCTTTGTTTGACTTGGCCAGTTCCAAGCTCAAATAAAAGCAAAGTTATGTTAGGCCGTCGACAACCAATATAAAAAAGTTTGTTGAATCACCATGACATGAAAAATAGCCACAAAACACAAACTACGAAATCCATCTGCCCAAATTCCAATTCTATGTATCAATTCCATACCTAATTCCATGTACCAAACAACCATTAAGAATTCCTCATGAAAAGCATAGTAGCACAATGTGGAAAGGTAAAGTCAGGCTTTTGAGCCTGAAATTACACTAGGCACAATTTGCAGCTACAAGTCACTTTCTTTAAAACACAATGTGACGGGGCTGCTGTTGAATGATCACTCCTTAGATGTTTGGATTTAGGAAGAGGCAAAGGAAACAAACAAATTCACAAGAAATTAAAGAAAAAAATGAGGTGAAGAAAGGAGAAGGTAAATGGGTATAGCTAAACTAAGAAAAAGGTGAAGAACACAAGTTATTTATATTTATTTATTTTATTTTATTTTAGTTAAGGGCGTTCGAAAACATACCGCATATACCGAAGAAGTACAACCCAACATACCATATATTTGACAAGTAGCATATCTCATGCCCATACCCATACCCATGTCAGAGCATATTATGTTCTATGTAACTATGCTCTAGTCACTATTATGGGTACTATTGACAACTATGTTTAATAAATATTAGGGATATCAAGGGGAACAATACTGAGTCATTTATTCTCAGTCTTAATCTCTAACGACCAGGATAGGATCAGAGTCAGAAATGATAAACATAAACTTAGTCAGGAGTAATGCTGGTAATAGTCGTGGGATCATCACAAACATGAGTCTGCTTCAAATCATTAGTGTGCACATGGCAAGTGCAATCTTTACATGAACCAAACAGTTCAGAACTCTTGAGTACTAGCTATAGCAGTCTAAAATTTCACTTAAACATTTCAGAACTTTAGTTCCAAAATAGGATTATTCACCATTGTGTTAAATCTGATTTGCTAGTGGATATTATTAAGTTGTATGTTTCATTTCTTTCTAAATTTCACGCATGAGTTGGTTGAACAACCTATTTCCTACATCATAATACATAATCATAGACATTAAAAATGAACGAGAATTAGCAAACATATAATGTACCAGTGACATTTATGGCACCTCCACGTACTGCATTTAGAGCAAACCCACCGCTGTAACAACAAAGGTCAAGAACCTTTTGACCATCTGAAATGCTTGATATAAACTGTCGATTCTCACGCTGGTCTGCATAAAATCCTGTCTTCTGGCCTTTCAGTGAAACCGTGTATACAATCCCATTTTCCATAATCTGAAAGATTGGAACAACATTCCACAAAAAATTCATTGATAACTAATGGTTTGCTACATGTTGTAAGTTAACAGAAATTATTTTAGCAAACAGTATTTTATTTTTTGAGATGTTCAAGAAAGTCTAAACATGGTTACACATGATTTATGAAACTCATTTCAAGAGTTTTGATTCAACCAGACACTCAAATTATTTCATCAAGTAAAATATATAATCTTGGACGCAAAAGATTCAATTTTAAAACTATAACTGAATTTAGTAAAGCTCAGTTGTCATTTTAGCTGAACTGAGATACATCAGTTTAGACATCAACTTTGCAAGTACACATCAGCTGCATCAAACCAGAAGACATCAGCTTGTGCAAGTATACAACAGCCAGAGCAAACAACATAAGCTGAAGCTAAACCAGAAGACAGAACAGACAACATCAGCTAAAGCTGAATCAAAGGACATCAGCTTGTCCAGAATACATCAGCTAGTGCAGAAAAGATCAGGTGAACTTGAATCAGTGAACATTAGTCACTGCAGAACACTTCAGTTAGTCCAGAAAGACTAAACTGAATATCTCAGTTTAAAAGTTCATATCTGAGAAAACTTGGTCTTTAATTTTGGGTTGTTTTATGCACTCAGTAAACTGACAATTGTACGCTTAGCTGGAAAAGATTGAGGAAAGAATATCTGAGAGGTGTCAGTCCTAGTGAGATCAATGACAAATGAGGAAGATTGAGGAGGCATGTACCAAAACATCTTGTACGTGGTGAAAGTGTAGTTAAAAATCTCAAGGATTATTGAGTAGTGGATGTAGGCAAGTCTCATCTCTCAACCGAACTATATGAATTCATTGTGTGTTTTCTCTCATCCTTAACTCTCCTTAAGTTCTGTTAGTTAAGCCTGCTCTTTGAAAGGGAAAAGGTGTCCCAGGGAAAGCTGTTCATTGCACGCAACCCAGAAGAGTAGTAGCCCGCAGATTAATCATAAAGCAGTTTTGGTTTCTAAACTTGAGAGGAATACTACTTGTAACAGATGCAAAGCCTTAGAGAGCTTAGTTCAAAGCGGTCAATAGAGAAAGCTAGCGATCTATGAAGCACAGACATGGACACGGGACACGGCGACACACCAATTCTAAAAAATTGTCGGACACAGGGACAAGCATATATAAATAATATATTCATTAATATTAAACCAATAACTATTTTCAAAAACAACCATATGATACGCACTTCTCCCTAAAGTGTATAGGTATTCAAAAGATAAAATCATATACTCTTTATGTCTTAATAGAGTTAGTAAGGCGCCAATGAGTTATAGCTCAAATGGAATAGTCTCCCCATACTCAATTAAGAGGTTGCGGGTTCGAGTCTCCTATCTTTGGTAAAAAAAAAAATAGAGTTAGTAAGGCTCCGTTTGGTTCATGTCTCACAAAGGCTAAGACACAGACACAAAGACATAAATATTGAGATAGGCACACATACATAGACACAGTTAAAAAGTATTGTGTTTGGCAATTATAATGGACAGAGTACACATTATTTTAAAAAGTCTATTTTACCCTTGATATATGAAAAAAATTCAATAACTGCATCTCTATCCCTTCATCTTCTTCCATCAACTTGATTCGTATTTCCAACAAAACTAATTTATAATTCCATTTTCATAATCCAGAGCAAATTCAAATAACAAAACAAAATTTTACATAGATATATATTATTAGGGTTTGTGTCAAGAAGATTAAAGAAAGCAGAGAAAAAAAAAGAAGAGAAATAAAATTATGAATTGCAAAGATGAATGTAAAAATAAAATTATGAATTGTAAAAATGAATGTACTCTACTTCAGTAACTTGTACTCAGCCCATATATATACTCATGATGAAGGTGAATAATAACAAAGATGAAGAAGAGAAAAGACAGCCCTTATTCGTGGAGAAGGAAAGTGCGTGGAGAAGAAAAGAGAAAAATGAGGCAAGGGTAAAATAGTATAAAAATATAATTTCATTCGTGTCTTAAGTAAAAAATTTGTGTCTTGCCTCTTTGAAGAGACACAAATTACATGTATTTTATGGGTATTCATGTGTAACCGTGTCTCTCTCAATTTTGTGTCTTAATAACCAAACAGTGAACATGTATACCCGTGTCTATGTCTATGTCTGTGTCTTGTCTTCAAAAACAAACACTACCCGAAGAGTTTTATACATCACATGTACACAAAAAAAAGTTATCTAAAGTCATACTATTTCTCTATCATATATGATTGATATCTTCATCATTAGAAAAAGTTACTCTTTCCAACTCCGATTCATCAAGAGAAAGGTGGGCAGCATCAAGGATACCATTTTCTTCATCAATTGGTGAAAAATCATCTCCAGAAATATCCCACATCATTGTTTCTCTTTTATTGTATTGTGAAGTTTTTCTTGGAAGAAGACGAAGATTAGTGTGGACAAATACTAAATTTTCTGCACGTTTAGGCTTCAACTTGTTTCTTTTTAGGGAACGGATAAAGGAATAAATGCTCCAATTCCTTTCACAACAAGAAGATGAAGATGGTTGCCCTAGTAGCCTAAGAGCAATTGGTCGAAGAAGTTTTGATTTACCACCATAAATTAGCCACCAAGATTTTGCATCGACTATGCCTCTATCATTCAAGGAGTCATAATCATCAAAGACACCTCTACCATCAGAAAAGCATGCAAATTCAACGTTTACTTTTCTCCTCTCTACTTCATCAGGAAAATACCTCTTCAAGCATTTAACTCTCTCATTAGTGATTTCAATATCTTGATGAGGAGAAACTCGTGTAGGTCTTCTCTCAACCATCAATGACTATAATACCTATATAGTTAGTGGTTAAGAAGAAATTAGTAGCGACAGGAGAGGACATGGGAGCAGCGATGATGACAAGCATCGTGGAAGTGGCGGCAGTGAGGAAGAGATGCTGAGATTGAGAGTGAGTGGGTGTGGGGAGGGACGACGAACACCCATGGAAGCAACGACCGGAGGTGTGGAGATTGACGACGAACACTCGTACAGCGGCGACGACCGAAGGTGGCGGCAGACTGGCAGTGAGGAGAGGGTGAGTGGGTGTGGACAGTGGAGCCAAAGAGGGTATTTGGGGTGGAAGGGGAAAAGTTAGGGTTTTTAGGTTTTACTATCTTATAATTTCACTTTTGGTAAAAATCACTGAAGTTCCATGTCTGGGCCATGTCCCCGTGTCTAGGCCGTGTCCGGGCAATCTTTTTGTTTCTTTGGACAGGACACGTATGGACACGGAAGACACACATGTCGGACAAGTGTCTATGCGCGTCGGTGTCCGAAATGTGTCTGACACGCCGACACGGCAACTCAGCGAAGTGTCTGTACTTCATAGCTAGCGATTAAGTTCAGGAGTAGTTAGATCAACGACAGCTGTCATAACTGACGCTAACAGCCTCCAGTATATAGTTACTCAAATTTCCCTGCCCCCACTATATATATTCTGTAACTACAGTGTAATCACACTCGAGTCTTCAGAGATTCCTGTTAATCAGCAAGCAACAGGAAAGAAAATTTCAAATTCTGAACAGTTACTTACTGGACTCCTGCATACCTTTGTTCTTTCAGGACAGTTAGATGAATGTAATTCCTTTGAATGAGACAAATCAACTCCATCTTCCTTTAAAATATCAACAGATGGCCTCCAATTTACATGATTGATATAGTTGATTTTCCAGATGCACGCCTCTATCTCTGATTTGTATTTCTCAACCCAAGCTGCGGATGATGCGACTACAGCTACATCTCCAAAGACATCAACAATCAAACCTGATAATCTGTAGAGGACAAATACCCAATTAAAATCATGCAAGTGAACCTCTTTTCGTCAATATCATTTGAGCAAGAAAGAGTGATTATGAGTAATAAACGTGCTAAGTATACGAAGCTGTACAATACTAGACATTCTAAAAAGAGAGAGTTGCATTTAGTGTTTAATATGTATCCAATACTAATACATTGATGGCGTTAGTAGTACAATCATTTGAGGTTTGAGCAACAAAAGAGTGGTTATCACTTATCATTAATAAACCTGCTTAATATAAGTTGTATGATACTAGATATTCAGAGAAGAGAGATATGAATTTGGTGTATAACACTATAACATGTCCAATCTAGTACATTGATGGTGTTAGTCATATACTGTGTTAGAAATAAAGAGTATATCTTATGATTTATCTATCATATAGTATCTCTCAAGATGAGCTGAGATATCTACTATTGTTTCATGATTATTTCCTTATTTGTTTAGACTAGGGTTAGTCTATTATTATAAATTGAGGTTAGTTTTTCTCTCTTGTTTCTCACCATGATACATCAGAATATTGTATTCATATACTCAGTTCTTATTTTCTCACCAAACTTCCTCTTCTCTATCTTAAACCCACATTCTCAATGCAATGGATTATGTATCAAGAAAAACCTTAATAATTTTCGAAGATAAAAGCAATATAATACGTTAATATGCAAAAAACATGAACCTTAACACTAAAATGGTGAGCTGGGCATATATATATACACAATTTAAAGGGTTTAAAACAAAGCCGAGTGCTGATGAAACCAAATATACCAAATCATTAGTTGTAAAATATCCAGATACATTAATCATTTAGTGATGCTGGTACATTGAAAAAGCTGAGAAATGGAAAGGCAACAAAGAAAAGCTCAACCCTTGCATCCCTCACCTGTCACCCTCGCTATTTATTAGACGATAAGCATTTGTATGGACTGAAGGAAGACCCAACCTTCTACGCAATTCAACAGCTTCATTAATTCTCTTTTCAAGCAGTTTCTCCATGTTCAATGCACATGATGAGTCACTGTATCATAAAAAATTTTCAAAAAGAGGGAGGAAAAAAAAAAGGACCCGGTCAACAAGGTAACCGGAAACCGAAGAAAATGAACAAAATATACAAACCTAGTAGCTTCAACTTCAAGTTGCATGAGCCGAACACAGAACATCGAAACTGAGTTATACAAGCCCCAACCAATTGGCTTTTCAGTCCCATCAGCTACCAAAACAATGTCTCCAGTCTTAGGTGGTGGCCTCCCAATTATTCTATCAACTGCTCCGCTATACACCATTGGGTTGCCATCCTTAAAGAGTTGTGTTTTTCCCTTCTTTAGCACAACCTTTGCAAAACCTACCAAATCCAAACTGTTCATGAAATAAATTCAGCAAGTTGAACACGACATGACTTTTGACCTCAATCTAGAACTCTGTCATTATCTCATGATCTCGTCCTTGGAGTGAACTGAAGAAGTCATCCGAGTAAGTCTTTCTAGAGTGTTTTTTATTTTATTAATATAGTGAGCAAGAATTGAGTTTAAAACACGAAATTTTGGTTATATTAATATGCAAAGTATCCCTTTTTAAGTTGAAGATGACATACATGTACCCAGTTGTTATTACATGCATCATGGGCTCAGGTCCTACAAAATTGTTGGCATTTTAATCCGGAGTTTTCAGCATCGAACCAGAGTACTAAACTACCATTATTACACAACACTAGTCCCCCCCCCCCCCCCCAACCCAACACAATTTTCAACATTTAGTAACAGAATTCATCAACCAATAGTCCAATACATGCCAATGTTATCACTAAAAGCCAACTTCATGTTAGAATCCAACAAGGCACAAAGTTTTTCCCGTCTTCATCTTCACCAAAGTTACTTCTCGGTAACAAAGTAACTCTCCAACTCAAAAATAAAACCCACTCAATTTTATTTTCAAAAAGTGTAAAGCGGAATGAATAGATATGCAAATGCAAGTTTCCGATAAACGCAAACACAAAGAGGCATCTCATCGAAGGGGCGAATTTCAAGTGAGCGAGCACAACGCAAACCGAAACAAAGGAACCGAACAAACAGGTTGAAATAAGAGAGAGAATTGTTAGCGGTTGAAATAAATGAAGCAGAAGTAACACCTTTTGAATTTGAGTAGGCAATTTCTTGAAGTGTGGTTGGGGTAGCTGGCAAAGAACAAGCTGAGAATGACCTCATCAGAAGCGTAGGCATGTACTTCATTTTTGCCGTCCACTTATCCAAGAGGATGTGCTCAGCCTTCCCATAAACGAAGACGGAGAGAAGCGGGTGGGCTGCGGGGCTTTAAAGGATGCACTTTTAGTTTAGTTGGGGCCATCAAGCAGCAAAAATCCAGATTTTATGCAAAATCAAAATGTAAATTAATTAAAGGCTAATATTTTTTTATGTTGATTAAATATATGTGTAATACATTGTTATTGGAAGATTAGGTGTTTTTTTATATTTTATTTAAATCGGACGGTCTGATTTGTTTGAAGAAAAAAATAAACTACAAATCGGACCGATTTGTTTGAAGAAAAAAATAAACTACAAATCGAAGGGTCCGATCTGTGTTTTTTATTTTTTTATTTTTTAAAATAAAAATCGGACGATCTGATTTCAACATTAAAAATTTTTTTATTTTCAAAATTACAAATCGGACCGTCCGATTTGTGATTGTTTGTTTAAAAAAAATAATACAAACAAATCGGTACCTCTGATTTGTATATCCCATACCAGTATGAAACACACCTCTCCTCATATACCTCTTTCTCACACACATGAAAAATAATAAACCTAAATTAAATACCTAAAACATAAAACTGTAATAATATTTAAATTATAAAATTATTTTATCTAATGTAAATTTTATAAAATTAGTTTATTCATTTAAAATTACAATATTATTTTTAGAATTAAATCAAAATTCTAACTACTATTATTAAGATGGAGTTTAATTAACTAAAAATTCAATCTAAATACGAGCCACATAGGCACATAGTGACAAAGGGGGGTAATGATCTCTTAATTTTAATCTTTTACATGTAAATTATATGTAAATTTCAGTTTAGTTTTTCTTAAAATTTTATTTTAGTCTTATTTTATTATGTAAATATTTTTTGCCCCCTCTAATATTTCATCTAGTTTCGCCGACTAAATATTTTAGTTATCCTATTTTAGATATTCAAATTGAATTCTAAATTAATCTAAAATAAACTTAATTAATAAATTTGATATATAATTTGTATACATAATTTTATAAATTTTATATAATAAATTAATAAAATATTATCTTTAAAAATTTAATTTAATAATATTTATACTAAAATAAATTACTAAAAACAAAAACACATATAATGTAAAAATAATTAAAATATAAAAATATGACATTTCATTTTCAATTTTACTATAAAATATCTATCTATCGCTTTATATATCTACTTCTACTTATCTACTTAATATATTAAAACTAAATTTTTCCTCCAACTAATTAAAATAAGGTGTCAATTTTTCATAAATTTTTTTTCCTCCCAAATGAATTTACTATAATTATATTATAATTAGTATTTAATAAATAATACATGATTATACTAATTTAAAAAATATCTTCATTATAATTATATAAAATCAATATTCAATACATTATTAAACTAATTATCAATTATGAATATTTTTAATTATTCTAATTATATTAATTGATATAGTTTTAATTCTCATTCATGTGCAATAATTTTATTAGTAGATAGTTGATACACACATTAATGGTGACCCATTTAATTTGATAATAGAAAATGTCTAGACGGTACATGCATTATATTTTTAAAAAGTAAAACATTTTTCAAAAAAAATAAGATATCAATAATAAATTGTGATTGATATCAATATCAATAATTAATTCTTATAAATATTTTCGTACTACTAAAGACTACTTATAGTATTTCTTTTGTGGAATATAAAGGCTGTGATTCATAATATTACTGTGAAATTATATTATATAGACACAAAATTAATTAATTAACAAATTTAATTTTAATTGATGTTTTATTTTCTACTCATACTTTTATTCATTGGTTATTGTACTTTTTTATATTTACAGTAAATATTGAATATAAAAAATATAAAATAATATTAATTGTTATTTATTTTATTTATTTAGACTTCAAAGACTCCAAATCAAAATGCTAAACTTCAAATTTAAAGACTCTAAATCAAACCCAATGATTCCAACCTCCAAAGATTTGTTCCAAGAGTTCCAATTTGACAAATTCAACTCGAATTCAATATAAACTCAAGCTAGTTTATACAATTTATTCAAATTAGTACTAGAGCATACTAAATTGGACAAACCACGAGGATTTAGAGTTTTCTTATCTTACCCATTGATAATTAGGACAAAATTCAACAATTATCCAATGTTAGATTGTATTTAAACCACCAAAATTATTAAAATCACTCAAAACTTATACTAAAATGTGAATTCACAAAGGGAAAAAAACTAGGTACAAATTATAAAATTTCTTACCACTTTGTTTAGATCAAATTAAAAAAGACTTCAAGACGAACGTGTGGCGACAAACAACTCGTCAATCAGAGTTCCAACTTGAAAGTTACAAGGATTTGAAGTTGAAAGGAATTGGTGACATAGGGTTACGTTCTTCCCCCAAATCTCACCGTGTCTCTCTCATTCTTTGTGAATGTGGCTGAAACAAAGGTAAGGGTGAGGCTTAAATGGTTTGGACTTAACCCAACATAGATCCGATTCAATCGGTTTGGTCCGTTAACCTAATTATAGACTAAAATCTTTAAAATTAATATTAAAATTCGTATTTTAAATATTTTTATTCTTCTAAAATCTAAATTATAAAATTTAATTTCCTAATTTTTTTGAATAATAATTAATTTATTGACTAATTATTTATTAATTTCACATGGTTTACATTAAGAGTAATTGAATATAAACAATAATATAATTTTTTTAAAGCAAAATTATCATACATATGTTTCCATTGTTTATTGGTATCCACTTTAACTTTTTCTCTTTCTTTCTGATAATATTTTGGAAATATAACAAAACAAAATATATTTAAAACCATTACTCGAAAATGGATTTTATATATATATATATATATATTCATACTTACTTTACTTCCTTCTCTTAATACATATTTGATTCATTACTATAAACCATATCTACTGCATCTAAGAAACCATAACTAAATTCACATACGTTGAATACTTGCATTTGAATCGGTTGTCTCTGTGTGCTTTTTTTTTATTATTATAATGATAATTGATATTGATATCCATCTTAATTACAAGAATAATTTTTAAAAGGACATGTTACTAATGAAGTATTTTTTAAACCAAAAACAAGAAGTGTTATTTATTATTCAACAATGTATTTTAGATTTTTTTTTCTTTTAACAGAGACTTATTAATATTTTTAATTAATTATGTTATTTTAAATTAAAAAAATACAGATTTGATGACGTCAGAAGTCCAAATAAAAATTATTGTACTTGCAAAAATGGAAGAATTGCTCTAGTCAAATGGCAAGTCATTGAAAGAATATTGTGAAATGTTGTATCCTCCAGAAAATTTGGTGTGCAGCTTAGAAGACAGAATTATAATGGAAGAGTTGAACTTTAATGTTAATGCTCTTGCGAGTGAACTAAGTGGGTATTTAGAAAAACTAATTGATGAGCAGAAATTTGCATAAATCAAATAATGGGTATTGTTAGCAATAATATTGGTGAACTTTTCTTCTTATATGGTCAAAGTAGTTGTCAAAAATATTCTTATGGTCAACTATATCATACTCAATTAGGTCTAAAGGAGGTATAGTTTTAAAAGTTGCTTCGAGTGGAATTGCTGTATTTTTGTTGCCTAATGGAAGAACTGCACATTCAAGGTTTAAAATTTCTTTGACCATAAATGAAGATTCTTTGTATAACATTAAACAGGGAAGTCCTCTTGCAAAGTTAATAACTAAGGCCAAATTAATCATATGCGATGAAACTCTAATGATAAGTAAGTATTGTTACGAACCTTTAGACAAATGCCTCAGAGACATCTTGAGATGCTCAGATTCGTATAATGCTCATTTGCCATTTGGAGGTAAAGTTGTTGTCTACGGAGGAGATTTTAGACAAAGTTTACCTATGATTCCAAAGGCTCAAGGCAAGATATAATTCAATCTTCTATTAATTCTTCATATTTGTGGTCAGGGACGGATCCAGGAATCTAAGAGTGGAGGGGCCAAAATTAAAATTTTGTATATTCAAATATAATGCTATAATTTAATAATAGATATAATTATAATTAATTTTTTGATTAAAAATAATAATAAATACTTGTCAAATAAAAGAATTATCTCAGTTTTTTTAATTTTTTTATAATTTTACATCTAATAAAATATAAAATTATATATTTTTAAATATTTTGTTAATTAATTTACTTTATTAAATATTTATGTGACAGTAAGTTATATTTTTATTTTATATCATTAAAAAATATAACATAAAATAATATAAGTTAATTACACTAACAATTTTGTTATGTGAATTTAAAATATATTAAAGTATTTTTATATAATAATAGGGATAAAAATTAATTAAAAAATAATAAAAAAGAAACAACTAAATAAAATTAGAAAAAAATAATATTATCATAAATAATATTAAAGTATTTTTTATATGATTATAAATGTTAAAATTAATCTAAAAAAAATATAAAAAAAACTCTAAATTAAATAAAAAATACAAATAATATAAATATATATAGAGAAATTTAAACCTTAATACATAAAGAATAGTAATTCTTTTTACTATCACTACACTATTAAATTTTACTCTATACAATACATTTATTATAATAGTATATGAACTTTTAAAATTTGTTGGGAGGGCGGGGGGACAAGGCCACTACTTGCCTCCCCTGAATCCGTCCCTGTTTGTGGTATAACTGTAAGGTTCTAAAACTTACAAAAAATATGAGATTGTCACTAGGTGAAAACAACATACAAGAACTTAGGAATTTTGTAAAATGGCTACTCAAATTTGGTGATACAACAGATGGTAAATCGATCGTTCATATACCATCTGCCATTTTGGTTAAGAACTCTGAGATAGTTTTGGATGACCTCATTGATTTTGTGTATCCAGATATGTTATTCAATTTATCAATTGAAAATTATTTTAAGGATAAAGCAATTCTTGCACCAACTTTGGATTGTGTCACTGATGTCAACAATAAGATGAGGGTTACCTGGACAAGAAAGAGTTTGCTTAAATTCTGACTCTGTGTATTGAGGAGGAAAATATGAAATTTGAGTTAGATACTTTCTCACCAGAGATTCTAAATAGAATAAATTGTTCAAGTCTACCACCACACAAGTTGATCGTGAAGGTTGGCGCTCCTATTATGTTGCTACAGAATATAAACCAAACTAATGGTTCGTGCAATGGAACGAGAACGCAAATTAGAAAAATAGAAAACTATGTGATAGAATGCAAGACTTTAACTGATAACAAAGCTGGAAGTATTGTTCTTATCCTAAAACTAAATCTAATTCCAAATAACGAATCATTACCGGTCAAATTTCAAAGAAGACCATTTCTAATTATTATGTTATTTGCAATGATAATAAATAAATCTCAAGGACAAATGCTATCAAAAGTTGGAATATACTTTCTAAAGCCAATTTTCACCCATGGTCAATTGTATGTTGCGTTATCAAGAGTAATGAGTAAAGATGATTTGCGAGTGTTGTTGCAAGATCACAGACACTTGGAAGATGACTGCATGATGAATATGGTATATAGAGAAGTTTTTGAGAGCTTATAATGAAAAGGTAATTTCTAAATCTCTTAATCAACTTTATTAAAATTTATTACTATCAATTAAAAAATTTGATAAATTTTAGGTGCTAATGGGTAATACATTCTTATTCTACATTTATAACTTGAGAATATTAAAATTATCATAAAAATCTGTATTATTTTATTCTTTTGATAAACTATTTTAAAATTATGTTAATCGTATAATTTTGTATACTAACATTGATATAATATTATTTCAGGTATATGTTTTGCAGGCATCAAAGGAGAGTGTTGAGTTATTTTTTAGTAATTTAAATTATTTATTGTTTATTAGAGAACTTTGTGCATTAGAATTGTCTAATAATTTGTTGTTCATTTTGAGCTGATTTTGATATATTCTTACTTCACAATAAAACAACATATAAAAATTTGTTAGTATACTTAACACTAGATTAAGAAAAAATAAACAATGCATAACATGTTACTTTTTTATTAGTCAAATTATTATCATTCAAATTAATTTTAACAAAATAACTTAAATTTATAATTTCAATCTTATCACATGCATGTCACGGGTTATTACACTTGTTAATTATAAAATGTGATCTTGAGTTGAATAAGATTCATCTAGAACATGATTTGAATCCTACTCAAAAGGTATATTAGATAAAAATGACAAATATAAACATAAAAAGAATGTGTTTATATTTAAACGAATTTTGGACTTAATCGAATTTTGAACACCATATATGATATATATTATATCATATATGCTCTGTGGATTTATGGAAATGGATTAAGTGTTGAATGGCTTTGAGATAACCATCTAAAGGCCTATGAGACATGTTCATTTCTTAGGCAAAGGATTCGACGGACCCATAACATTAGGACTATTTAAGGGTCTCAATCATAAAACATATTTATTAAATTTTTTAATAACTGTCAAATAGTCTTTATTTAATTTTAATTATAAATGAATCCTTTATATATTATTTAATTATAAAATCTACCATCTATTTTATAAATTATTATTTTATTATTCTTCTATCATGTTTATTAACAATTAAAAAAATAACAAATAGATATTCTATTAATCGTCATAAATATTTTGACAATCCAAATCAATGAGTTTTTTATCCTGATCCATTGCATCCGTAAACGCTATGGAAAATCGGGTTTCTTGGTAATTCAATCAATTGGACGTACAATACAATCGATTGAATGTTGGATGACAATATGGGTTTTTCCAAAATTTAATCGATTGGAATTGTTACACAATCGATTGAACCATGCTTAAAGTATGAATTTTTTCTTATTTAATCGATTATTCGTGTTACCCAATCGATTGAAATCTTCAAAGCAATATGGGTTTTCACAATTAATCGATTAGTTGTATTACCCACTCGATTGACTTACACCGTAGAATGAGATATCAAAATTCAATCGATTGGTATGATAATACAATCAATTGAAATTTGTACGTGATTAATGGTATTTTTGAATTCAATTAATTGGTATGATAATACAACCGATTGAAGTTTGTAAGTAATTAAGGGTATTTTCGTATTCAATCGATTGGTATGATAATACAATCGATTGAAATTTGTACGTGATTAAGGTTTTTTCTGTATTCAATCGATTGGTATGATAATACAATCGATTGAATTTTGATCTACGATACGCTATATATTAAGCCAGATAACTCTCCATGTTCAGCCTCCCTCCCTTTTTAAACATAACACATCCATTTTTGTATAACCTCTCTTCTCTATCTAAAACAAGAAAACTTCTCTCTTCATCTTCTCCAATCTCATCAACATCCACTCCAAACTACATACATATTATTAATCCGTATCCAAATTCCTATAAATCCCACCAAACCAATTTCTTCAAAATAGTCAGAACTAAAAACGCAAAGAGAGTTAGGGTTGAGGGTGAAAGTTTTGCATCCGCTAGACTAGTTGCTTTATCGCATTACATGGCAAGGTGGCTGCCGTCTCTAAGATCATTGTACAACTATGTGGAGAAGTTTCAGTCAAGGGCAATTGTTCTTCCCAGGTACATAAAAGCTGATTTCATTCATGGTAGAAATTATAATTTGGTCTAGAATACTTTGCAAACACAACACTTGACTGAATTTGTACAAATTAAAGATGAATATTATCTCCACTTGGTTAGGGCTGTTTATAGTACTTTAAACTATATTGTTCCTGAAAGTGATGAAGAGGATGAGGAAGTAATGTCGTTGATTGAGTTTGATTTAGGGTTATGGTATTATAAAGTTACTTTGGAACAATTAGCTGAACAATATAATTTAGTTTATCATGGGGAAAAATTTACTGGAGGTATTGCGGCAGATGAAGAATAGGATAAATATGATAGGTTGGTTGGTTTGTAGAATCTACAATATGAGGATCCACATATGGATGTTAGTGGTAATATAAGTTGCAGTTGGGTAATGAGCAGCGTATATTGATGTATTTATTTTTATACGTGTTGATTCCAAGAAACCATAATCATGGAATCTTGTTTAACGAAGATATTCTAGTGCTTTGCGCTGTGGTGACTGGAAAGGAGATAAGCTGGCCTTATTTTATGGTTCATTATATGCTTGAAATGAAGAGAGAGAAATTAAGTGTTGGTCTAGGATATGCTTGCTAAGGGACTAAGATTTTCAAATGGCTTGGAATTGACTTGAGTAAAGAAAAAAGTATTGTCTTGGGTAATGTAGCCAAGATTGATGACAGCACTCTAAGACAGATAGAGAGAGATCCAAATGCCCAAGAACCTCAAGTGCAAGCACAACCCCAAGAATCTCCACCACCACTGCCTCCTTCGCCAACAGTGCGAGATTTGATGGATGAATTGCAAAGCATGAAATTATACATAGAGGGACAATTTGCTGAGATGAAGGATCGCCAAGACAGGCAAACTGAAGCTATCAATCGTTAAGGAGAATCAATTGACCATCTATATACTAATGTAGGCATCACAAACCTAAGGGGCATCATCCTAAGACCTGGAGAATGAAGAAAATGTATTGATGAATGAAGAAAATATGCTAAAGGTGCATGAAATCGTTTGAATTGTACTTAAAACCGATTGAAATATGCATTTAGTCGATTGAAGTAGGAAATAAATCGATTGAAGAATACTTTTTAGTATGCATTCAATTGATTGTTTTGCGCATGAAATCGATTAAAGTCTGCTTAAAGTCTTTCTAGTATGCATTCAATGATAACTATTTTTATTAAATATATATTTATATATAGTCCCTTAACTCATTCCGACTAACATCTTATACTTTTACGAATTATTTTAAATATTGACCATTCACACCAATTTTACTCATACACTATTCTTCAATTGACAACTATCATGGATATTCCTCCTAACGAGGATTTAGTACCCAATGATGCGTGTAATACACAAGATGTCTCACTGGCACTAGGCGGTGATTTTGTCAAAATTGATCTAGTTGATCAAATTGGAATTATAGTTCCCATTGCTAAGACTTAATGGCTTTCTATTTTTTATTTGATTTAAGCACGAGTTATTTAATCTTTTATTTTTTTATCATACAGGATGACCTAGTTATCAATGACCGTAACATCCTAAGTTTTTGAAAATTAAATAATTAAGTTATTTCTGAGTTATTATATTTGTTGAGATTTTATTTTTAAAAAAATTATTTTACCAAAAGTAATTAAATAGAATTTTATGATTATTAAAGCTTAACTTAATTATATTTGTTCTACTAATCTGAACTATTTCTTAAAAATTATTTTATGAAGCAAAATTAAATTGATTTTCATAATTATTATTATCATTCAAACTTGGATAAATTAAGGTTATTATATAATTTTTCTATAATAAGATATTTTATATAATTGATTTTATGATAACTAGAATTTAAATTAATTAGGATTTTTATATAATTTTTATTATAACAAAATATTTTGAGAAAGGATAAAATTATTATTACTATTATTAATATTTTTTATTTTTTTTGATTAAAATAAAGTTTAGTTAATATTATTATTATCGAGTTCAAAATCCACCGGTATGAGTAAATATCAGTACTTCTCGGTGAACGTAGCTTTGCTAATGCTTCACTGTATATCTTTTATTGTTAATGTTGCTAATGTCATTTATATTAGTAACTCATATATATATATATATATATATTATTATTATTATTATTATTATTATTATTACTTGTGTTTTAATATATCCAATTTTCATAATTATCCGTTTAAGATATTTATAACTTGAATCGCTGACTTAGCAGCTCCAAAACGTGACACGTGTCCCCTCCTTGCCACCATATCATCATCACATTCTTCTTTCATTTCCATTCAGCGTAAATAAGAGAGAAAAGAGAGGGAGAAACCGTGAATGAGAGAAGACAGATTCCATGGAAGCCTGATAGCGCTGACTATCGTCGGTAAGAATTTCACAAAATATTCACGTTGCAAGTATAGCTCTCAAACCGACAAATAATCCTCAAATCAAATTTTAAGGGTTTTTGTTGTCATAAAGTTCAACCCCAATAAAAGTAACCGAAGTATTCAAACCTCGGGTCGTCTCACAAGGAATGGGCAAGCATGTGCATCAACATTGGTTAGAATTCCAGGGTTGGAGGGCATGATCTAGAAACTAACTAATAGGCTTAACAAGCAAGGAATCTTAAAGTGCAAGAAACTAAATCAAGTAACTAAAGCAAGGCATGAGCAATTTCAAACTAATAAGAGAACATTCAATATGATTCTACTCTAAAACTAAACAAGTAACTATAACTAGAATTAAGCGAATGGAATTTTTGGGTTTCAAATATGAATAATAAAAGTAACTCTTGGCTAGGCATAGGAATTGGGATCACTATCCTTGTCTAATAACCATATCTTGACAATTGTGAGGAACCAAGCTCATTAAGTTTACTTCTATACTTGAAGTATATCAAATGGCTTGATCAACATCAATCCATAAGCCCTAACCTAGCTACCAATTGACTTAGTAGTAGGCTAGTGTCAATGGTTATCAAATTGACCACTAAGGGTTCTCAAATCACCAAATCCATTAGACCCAATGACTCAAGTTTACCCAATTCTCTTGGCCTAGGCCAAGAGTAAAAAAAACTACACCATAGTCAAATGATACATTTCATCAAACACATGGTAGGCATTAACAAAAGACATATTCAAATTGCAATTAAATGAAAAATTGTAAGGACCCACTAACAATTATCCATAAAGAACAACTCAATTAACACTAATAAGTATAGAAAATATCAATGTACTCATAGAATCCAAGATCTACAATATCCATAACATGAGTGGAAAATTGGAAAATGACAACATAACTCAACACAAGATCTAAGCCAAATTGTACTAGGGAATTCAAATTAAGTAATCATAACTAGCAATTAACAAAACCCAATTCAGAAATTCAGCAATGGGAGATCAAAATCAAACTAGATCTAGAAGAGAGTAAGGGTTTCTCTATCTAGAAGAACAAAAGAACCAAAACTAGCAAAAATTGTGTCTAAGTGTGTAATGGATGATCCCCCCTTTCTCCCTTGAGTTCCTGGGTCTTTTCCATACAGAACCAGCTTGAATTTGGGCCTGTTGAGCCACAGAAATCACCAGGCACGATTTCTTTAATGAGGTCACGTGCAGCTCGTCACGCGTACGCGTCATGCACGCGTGCGCGTCGCCTGAATTTCGTGATCCACATGTACGTGCCAAGTAGGCGTGCGCGCTGATAAACCCCGATTTCGTGATTTATCTTGTGCTTATTTTGGGGGATTTAACCACCTTTTACCATATTTATTCAATGAAATAGCATGGTTTTGTAATTCTTCCTTGAATTTTACTTAAGTGTAAAAACATGCTTTTTAGACCTTAAATTGGTAATTTTGATTCACTTTAATTCCATTCGATGCCTTGATGTGTGTGTTGAGTGATTTCAGGTTTATAAGGCAAGTATTGGATGGAAGAAATGAGTAGAAAAGCATACAAAGGGGAGAATGCATGAAGAAACAAAGATTGGGAATACATCCAAGGACGTGCACGCGCACAAGGCGCGCACGCGCAAAAGTAATCTCGCCCATAGACGCGCACGCGTACATGCCGCGTCCGCGCAGATGGAAAAGTTGCCAATTGACACGCACGCGCACATGGCGTGCACGCGCCAATACTCTTACATGGCCCACTCAAAGGCAAAATACTGGGGGCGATTTCTGAGCTGCCTAGGCCCGATTCCAACTTGTTTCTGAGTGTATTTCATGCAGAATTGAAGTCCAAGCAAAGGGAGAGCAATTAGTTTAGCCAACATGAGCCTTTAGTTAGTTTTCTAGAGAGAGAAGCTCCCTCTTCTCTCTAGAATTAGGTTAGGATTATGTTAGATTATCTTGGATTCATGTTTAATCATTTGATCTCATCTTGTTTCTTTTATAATTTCTCATCTCTACATCTTGATATTCTTAATTGTGATGTTAATTTCTCATTTTGCTCTCTTTTGTGATGATGAACTCATGTTGGATTTGATTTACTTTTAATGCAATTTAATGTTTGATGTTTCTTTAATTGATGAATTGAGTTGTGATCTTACTTTTCTTGCACTTAGTAGTTATTAGATTTTATTATTCTTGCAATTATGATGTTTACCTTTATTGCACTCTAAGTGTTTGATGAAATGTTCTCTTTAGTTTTTGAGTAGTTTTGTCAACTCTTGGTCTAAGCTAAGGGAATTGGGTAATCTTGAGTCATCGGGTATGATGGAATTGGTGATTTGAGAACCCATGGTGATCAATTTGATACCCATTGACGCTAACCCACTACTAAGTTAATTAGTAGGTAGGTTAGGACTTAAGGGTTGATGTGATCAAATCTATTTGACTTACTTCAAGTTTAGGAGTAAATTTTACGTACTTAAGGCTTTTGGGAAGTAGACTTAATAGGTTGGCCTCTCATGATTATCAATATTCGGTTTGTTGACAAGGATGGTGATCCCAATTACTCAAGTCTTAGCCAAGAGTTCTTTATTTTACTTTCTTTACTTACTCACTTAATTTACTTTCCTGCCATCTCATGAACCAAAACCCCCCTCTTTACCCCTTCATAGCCAATAGCTAAGCACTACATTGTTTCCTAGGGAGACGACCCGGAGTCCAAATACTTCGGTTAATTTTTATTTGGGGTTCGTTATTCATGGCAAAACCAAAATTTTTGATAATGAGAATTGTTTGTTGGTTTAGAGCTATGCTTACAACGAAGTTCTTAATTCTATAAGAAGGAAATCTAGACCATCACAACAGTTCCTCTTAAATCACGCGCCGGTGGAGATTTCGCCAATCCACGCAGATGCGCCATTCTTCGCGCGCCATATCTAGCTTCCTTCACCCACGCGTACGCGTGGGGTGCGCGTGCGCGTCGCAGCTGATTTCCCAAAATCCAATTCCTCATGTTCCTTCTACTTGTGCATGCTTTCTTTCTCTCTTCTAGGCCATTCTTGCCCTATAACCCTGAAATCACTTAACAAACATATTATGGCATCGAATAGTAAAAAAAGAGGATCAAAATATGGCAATTTTAAGGCAAAAGAAGCATGTTTTTTCATCATGAAGCAATATTAGGAAGAGAACACAAAACCATGCAATTTAAGTGAATAAGTGTGAAAAATATTGACAAAACCCCCAAATTCTACACAATATAAACCACAAAATTGGGGTTTATCAAACCTTCCCACATTTAAACCAAGCATGTCCTCATGCTAAAAAGAAAAAGACAAAGGATCATGGGAGGAAAGGGTTCATGAAGTGCAAATTACCTAAATAAGTGCATGCAACTAATGTAAAGGTATCTACCTACTTGGTCAAGGGTAAATCTATCCTCCAAGAACACACATGAGCTTATAGGGCTAAGGTGACATGTAGTCCATGAATCCTACCAAATTAAACATCAAAATGAAGTACATATAACTTGCGAGCCGAATGCTTGTGAAAGCCGGGAACAAGGAGTTGAGCATCGAACCTTCACCGGAAGTGTATCCACTCTATTTGCTCAAGTGTATAGGGTTCTTCACTCAATCCTCCCCTAATCATGCTTTCCAAGATTTTTCTTTTATCTAACAATCAACAATTATTCAATGCATGCTTACAAGTATCATGAGGTCTTGTTCATAGGCTGTAATAGGGCTAGGGTAAAGGTAGGGCTGTATATGGTCAAGTGAGCTTGAAATTTGAATCCTTGGTTAACCTAAGATCTCACCAAGCACATAAAATAACCTATACAGTTCTGATACAATACCTAGCTACCCATGGTTTCCACTTTTTCATATACTCATGCACTCTCTTTAGTTCACATTCCATATGCATTGTTATTGTTACTTTACCTTGGGGCATTTTTGTCCCCTTTTTATTGCTTTCTTTTTTTCATATTTTTGTTTCTTTTATTTTTCTATTTCTTTTTCTTTACATTCCTTTTCCTTCATTTCCATATATATATATATATATACATTTTTTTTCTGCTTGTTCCCCTTTTTGGGGTTTCATGTACAAAAATTCCAATGCATATGGTCCAATCATTCAACACATGAGTATGTTCCCAATTCCCATACTTTTCAATTACAAATTCAAAGACACACCTTTACATCTACCCAAGTTCCCAAGTACACCCTCCCATTTGCATGATACACACTCTCACTCGCCTAAGTTAATCAAGGATCTAAATCCAGGGACGTTCATTATTTTTCGCTTAGGGGTGTTGATGTGCTCAATTTAAGAACAAAAATGGTTTATCATGAGCTCAAAACTAGTTAGCAATGGTAGATAAAAGGGTTAAGACTCTTTGGAAAAAGTGATTATTGAAACGACGGCCTCAATCATGTAAATGCATCCATACACAAAATAATGGATATATAGAATCAGACAAAGCAAGGATTACAATCATAGAGAGAGAGTAATGCACACAAGAATGGGGATAAGTAGTTAGAAGATATAACTACACAATAAGACTCAAAACTCACACACTTGTGTTCTCAGTTCAATCACCATGTTCCAAAATACATTCTTCACGCAAGTTATCTTAAGAGAAAAAAATTTCAAAAGTGGTAAGGTGCCCTGAAAATACATTTTCTTGAAAAAGAAGTCACCACCCTAACCAAGTAGTCCTATCAAGAAAAACTAACTAAGCATGCAAGATGTCCTAATTAACAAAACAAAAGAGAACTAAAGTCCATAGATGTTGAAAAGAGGAGATTATTACCCACAGAGATCGGTCGAACGACCTCCCCACACTTAAGAATTAGCACGGTCCTCCGTGCTACTAGCAAGGTGCAAGGGGTGGTCGGGCTTGGAACTTCCACTATCCTGTTCGCGAATGCTCTCTTCACTTAAGTACGAGGTGGATGTGGATATCCCCGGTTCCTCCATAGAAGGAGTCACACAACTCAGAAGCTTCTTTTTGTAAGCATACTGGCGTTGGTTCCGCCGTTCATATCTATCTATCTTCTTGTGGAGGTCTTCAAGCCGTTGGTGGAAAGATCCTTATGATGTAGAAGAAGTGGTAGGGACAACCGAGGGGGCAGCTATATCAAGGGTTTTGTGTTCTGCCGGAGGCCTGAGATATTTTCCGGTTGGGACAAAGTCGCCTTCTACCGGAATCATCGCTTTTCGATCCTGAGGCTCCTGGGAAACACCAGCAGTAGCAACTAACTTTGATACCAAGGCTGGAAAAGGTAGGTTACCCTTGGCATGAACACGACCCATGGCTTGGTGGATGAGACGAGCAATGTTAACCGGCCGCTCTGTGAGTATACACCAAACTAGCAAGGCTAGGTCTGCGGTGATCAAGGTCTCGTGAGTGCTGAAAAACACGTAATGAGACAAGATTTGGGTCCAAGCTCGAGCCTTTACAGTCAGATAACGCGCAAGAATACCCTTAGGTCGAGGCTTGAGGTGCGCTCGGGTCCAAAATGTATCTGGTTCGGCAATAACCCGGTGCACAGGGTTCCAATCAAAAGTGGAATTGAACTCATCACGCTGGCGGAGGGCCTCTTGGTAACCATCTACCTCATCCAGTACGGGTGGGATTTGGAGTACTTCTTGAATAGCTTTCTCGGAAACTGGAACTTGCTTCCGGCGCATGAAGACAGTCTGAAGAGAAGGTGAGAAGTAATTGGTGTAGAACTCTACTACCCACGAGAGATTGGCTTCTTGTGGTCTCCTCATGAGAAAGCCCCATCCTCGTCGCTCAATGCGAGGTATGACAAACTGAACTATATGACTCGGAGGGTTAAGAAGGGGTTCAGAATGATAATTCTGTGCAATCACCATGGGGAGCATGAGTTCGCAATAGCGGTTGAGAAACCGAGTGGAATCTCTCACGGAGTTGTCCTTCTCTTGGTCATCAATTTTAGTGATGCTTCGCGCCTTATTGGGGAGAGGCTTGGCCTTGGGCGCGGGGTGCGCTTTGGCCCTGGCTTTTTGAGGTGCTCTTTTGGGAGGCAGCTTCTTCTGTGCCTTTTCCTTGTCCCTTTTGATGGCCATCTGAAAAAGGAGAGGAAAGAGAAGACATTAAACTCAAAGAGACCATACTTGAATTATAACATGCTAGTGAGAAACAATGCTACAAAAGAATAGGTATCTTGAAAACGTGGCAGCTGTGACATGCAAGCAAGACAACCATTGAAATACGAAGCAATGCACTAGCATGGGATGCAAGAGTGAAAAAGGCATGCAAGGATGGCATGAGAAGAATGGACTCAAGCATCATGAGTAAACCCCAATTGACAGGTGCAATAGAGATAAAATGCGCAAGAAAATAATTATCCAATCTAACTCCAAAACAATAAAGCATACCTAAAGGAAAAAAGTGGAGTTGGAAAGGGGTGAAATACAATTCTTACACTATGACCTAAGGAAGCAAGTCATGGGTATGCACATATGAGTGGTAAAGATGGAATGCAATGAGCTCAATGTACAAGAAGAAGACAAGTGTATTGATAGAAGAGCACCAAATTGAAAGCATAGTGTCACAATTGACCAAAAATGTGATGGGTGCAATTCAACAAACACTTGATGTGCAACATACAAACTATAAGCACATTGAATACATGCAAAGGTGCAATACCCCAAATTGATATACCCAACATCAAATCAACATCATATAATCACAAAGGAATCAAAAGATAACAAATCAACCCATCAAAGAAAGAGGCAACTCAATTTCAACATCCATAGAAATTAGCAAGAAAGAAGAAGAAAGAAAGCAAATAAACAAGAAAAAAATTAAGCAAGGTGCAACTAAGAGAAATAAGAGAAAGTAAAGACATGCAATTAAGAAAGAAAGGCACAAAGTAAAGACAAAGAGAATGGAAAAGAATATGACCTTGAGAAGAGGGAAGAAGGGAAGGTGCAAGTAAGAGAAATAGAAGGAGGGAAGAGAGAGAAGAGGAGAGAGAAAGTGGGGACCGCCAGAGGTGGTGGTCGCCGGTGGTTGAAGTCGCCGGTGGTGGTGGGCGAGAGAAGTGGTGAAGAGGAAAAAGTGAAGAAGATAGGAGAAGAGAAAGAAGAAAGCGGGAAAAGGAGGTGAGAAGGGAAAATTTGAAATAGGACACTGATGATAAACCCATATTTTATGATATATTTTGTGCTTAATTTGAGTGATTTATTCAATCCTTCCCACTTATTCATATTAATTGCATGGTTTTACTTTTCCTTCCTCATTATGTGACGTATGTAAAAAAACATGTTTCCTATGCTTAAAAATAATCATTTTGATTACCCTTTATTTCCATTCGATGCCGTGACTCATGTGTTGAGTAGTTCAGATCTTCTAAGGCAGGAATGACTTAAAGGATGGAAAGGAAACATACAAAAATGGAAGAAAAGCACAAAACGGAGTTTTTGAAGAAACTGGCATCCACGCGATCGCATGGGCGACGCGGCCGCATGCCAGCGCGAATCAACAGCGACGCGACCGCATGACTAACGCGATCGCGCGCCACAAGCAGAACACATATGACGCGGCCGCATGACTGAAGCGACCGCGTGACAAGGAAAACTCTGAATGACGCGACTGCGTGACCCACGCGGACGCGTGACAGAGGCCACGCACCAGAAATTGCAGAAAACGCTCCAGCGATTTCTGAAGCCCTTTTTGGCCCAAATCCAGGTCCAGAAGGCATAGACCAGAGGTTATGAAGTGGGGGAACGCTTCCATTCGGGGAGAGTCTCCAATTAGTTAGTTTTCCATGATTTAGATTTAGTTTTGAAAGGGAGATTCTCTCCTCTCTCTTTAGGATTAGGATTTAGATTTAGGATTTTATTCGCTTTCCGGATTATCTCTTTACCAGGTTCAATATTCCTTTTTATTTTGTTCTCAATTTAATTATGAATTCTTCTATGTTACAGATTATTCTTTGAATTAATGTTATTTGAGGTATTTCAGTTTAATATTGCTTTCTTTTATTTATGTTACTTTTATCCCCAATCTGAAGATATTTTTATTCCAGTAGATTTACTTTTCCCCTTTTGGTATTGGTTAAGAAATCAGTAACTCAGGAGTTATCAAACTCAACATGATTGATAATCTTTATCTTTACTAATTGAATTGAACTTCAATAATCCCAATCTTTCCTTAGGGATTAACTAGGATGTGAGGATCTAACTAATTAGTCACTTGACTTTCCTTTGTTCTAGCAAGGGTTAACTAAGTGGAATTAAGATTCAATTTTCATCATCATTGATAAGGATAACTAGGATAGGACTTCTAATTTCTCATACCTTGCCAAAAGTGTGTTTTACAGTTATTTATTTAATTTACAGTCTTTTACTTACTTTAATTACAATTTAAATCACTTGTTCCTCATCTTCAAAACCCCAATTTACAATCTTCATAACCAATAATAAGAACATACTTCCCTGCAGTTCCTTGAGAAGACGACCCGGGGTTTAAATACCCGGTTATCAATTTTAAAGGGGTTTGTTACTTGTGACAACCAAAACGTTTGTATGAAAGGACTTTTGTTGGTTTAGAAACTATACTTGCAACAAGGATTTATCTGCAAATTTCTAGACCACGCAAAAGTTCTCTCATCAAAATGATGCCGTTGCCGGGGAGCTGCAACTGTGTGCCTTATTATTGGTTATTGTAAATATTTTTCTTTTACTTGTCTATTTGTTTTTATTTTTCCCTTTTATTTTTATTAGTCACTTTGAATTCTTACCCCTCTCGCTTTGAGTTTGGTTCTAATATTATTGAAAGGAATGAAAGTTATAACAGGAACATGCATCAAGGTCAGAGCAATCAAAGGTGGATAGAGCCAAGAGGATCTGATCAACCCTTTAGGCAGCAACGCCCTCCAAGATATCATGGACAAAGACCATTCTACAATGCATACCAAGGCAATAAACATGGTGGACAACCTTGTAGTTACCAACAAGCCCCACCCTATGCTTATAGGCCATCCTCTCAACACAACCTTGAACCACCACACTCACAAGCTCATTTTCACCATTCGCCACCATATGATCCTCATTTACCCTGATTCCAATCCAATTACTCCCAAATACCACCACTTCCCAATGTACCACGTCCAAATCCATCACCCCGAGAATCAGAAGTTCGCCTCAAGGGAACAGTAGATCAACTTCAAATAACCCTTCATCAACTGGAGTAAGCAATAAGTCAATTATCTTCTAAATGTTCGAACATTCAAGGGCCTCCTAGAGCCCATGTGGACAATCTAATGAAGGGCATAGTATGAAGGAGATATTAGAAACTCCAGTGGACAAGACAGAGCATGACTTTGTATTAGAACAAGTAGAGGAAGCTGTCATTATACAAGAAGAAGAGTTGGTTGAAGTCTTAGGAGACGCTGAACTTCCATGGGAACCCAGAGTTGTGGAGAATTCTGTCAAGGATGTTACAACTGATGCTAAGGAGAATAGTGCATAATCCTCAAGAAATGAACTTGCATCCGCGAGTGAATTCTCTGAGATCGAAGAATCTTCCCTAAGCGAGTACGAAGATGATACGGAGGTAGATTTCTCTCAACCTCTAGTTTATGACTTAAGTGACGAGGAAGACATAGAAGGCTTTGATCAGGACATGGATACATTTGAAGAATCTTGCAAAGAAGTGAAAAATTTCACAGAAGAGCACAAGGGAGTAGAACTCACAGAACCACTGGAACCACCTATCCCAAGGTCATTACCACCCAATACAAGCTTCAAGTGGGTACAATCCTTAACCTTTAGCTTTATTTTTCCACTTGAATATGGTTTGCTTGAAACAGATGGCCAGCTTAGAGCTCTCTGCGGCTTTAAGAGTAAGAGGGAAATGGCTCATGCTTAGAGCTGGTGCACAAAGTTCAATAAGGTTCCACGCTTCAACTCGAAGTGTGCGGATTGGCATCATGATCTATCAAATGGATCTCGGAAAACGTTTGGTTATTCTGGTGAGAATCTAATTTCTAAACCACCCAGATGGAAAAATATAGATCAAGACGAAGGTGGATTTAAAAGCCAAGTTTGGGATCCTGGAATCTATTCTGACATTCGTCACCCCAGGAGCCTAAGAATCTATTTGAAGCTACTCAGAAGCTTTACATGCCTAGTTTGGGACCCGGAGGCTATTGGCATTCCAAGTATTAGTGGAGATTTATGGACGAGTTTAAGCATAAACCGCCATAGCAGGAAGCTCATCCAATGTCCAACTTAAGGACTTTAACTAAAAGTGCTAGGTGGGAGACAATCCACCATGGTATGGTCGTTTCTTTTTCAGTTTTATTTCGTGTTATTTATTTTTATTTCCTTTTCAATTGAACCTGAATATTCTTCATTCGCATTGCATACTGCATAATTGCATTTCAGTTTTAAAAAAAAGGGTGCGCGACGCGACCGCAACATTCATGCGATCGCGTCAAGTTGCGAAAATACTCCCCACGCGTCCGCGTCATTCACGCGGCCGCAGGATCTGGAGATCGGCGTAAACATCCAACGTCCAGAAAGTTAGGCTGGAATCGTGCGGCCATTGTGCGTTTTGCACAAAACGCCCACGCGGTCGCGTCCCTGATGCGATCGCGTCACTTGCACAACGTCAATCCCACGCGACAGTGTGAGCGACGCGATCGAGTCGCATGGATTACACAACAACCCAAAAGGAGACAGAGAGTTGCGCTGAAACGATGATGGAATCGTGCGTTTAGCACAATTTCCAGCGACGCGATCGCATGCCCCAGGCGATCGCATCATTCACTCCTCGATCCATTCCATGCGACCGCGTGCCCCACGCGATCGCGTTAACCACCATTTCAGCCCAACCACGCGACCGCGTGCTCCACGCGATCGCGTGGATTCAAATTCCATAACCCCCCAGTAACATAAACCCTACCATTCACACCCCCCCAAACCCTTCTCATTCCTCTCTTCTTCTCCAACCACCCAACCACCACCCAGCCACCATCACCGACCGCCGCCACCCCGCCGACCACCCAGACCCCGTCGCCACGCCACCCCCTTCCTCTTTCCCCTTCTTTCTTCTTCTTCCTTCTCCTTCCTCCCTCCACCGCCACTGCCCCCCCTCCGCGATCACCACCCCACCGCGCCGCCGTCACCGCCGCATCCCCATCCGCCACCCACCCTTTTCCCCTACCCCCATTACCCTTCCCGAAGCCCCTGCCCCCAAACAGCAGCCACCGCCTCTGCCACCCTTCTCCGCCGCGCAAGACGCCACCGCCACCATCCCCCAGCCACCTCTCTGCCCCACTCTCCTTAATTCGCCTACCAGGTTCCGACGAACGCCACCCTTCTATTCATTCGTAGTTAATTCATATTTTTCTGTTTATGTTCATATTTAGGCTAGTTAGATATGCATGTTGTAGTGGATTTTAGGTTGTTAGGTAGCCTAGGATGTGTTTAGTGGATTTAGGCCTGTTTAATTGCGCTGTTCGTGTTTCTTGTTTTATAATTTTTGCAATTCTGCTGTTGCTGTGTGTTAGTAATGTTCATATGCTATTCTTCAAGTTCATGCTGCTATTGCAAATGTTCTTTCTTGTTCATACTCTTTAATTGCAATCTGTTTTAACTCATATGAACTATTCTGATTGCTATTTATTTTCCGGGAACATCCAATTTTAGTCGGAATGCTGCCCAAATTTCTGTACATTGTTTTGATTTTCATTCCTGTTTTGGTTTTGGCAAACTTGAACTCTGCTTTAATCAGCTTTTACCAAATCAATTGCTGAATGACAGGGCAAGCTTTCTTATTCTTTTTAATTTCCTGGTTTATAAATTGCATCTTGGATGATTCAATTCCACTTTTTGCTATTTTCAATTGAGTCATCCCTAACTTCCTTGTTTGAATTTGAGTTATCTGTTGCTTTAATTTGTGAATTCTCGTTATTTAGAAATTGATCCTCATGTCACTTACTCTAATCCATTTTTATTCCCTAATTTTAACTTCCTAAACTTTTTTTTTTTAAATTCTAACCAAACCTAACCCTTCAAAACATATCTTCTGGTTTTTCACTTTCTTTTTAACATTCTAACCAAGGCATGAGGATACTTTTTCTAATCAACTTGAATGGAAGTACATTTTGGATTGTTACATTTTTTTCTCAGTATTCTAACTCTTATACAATCCTTAAATGCAAATTTACTTAACTCAATTTTCTCTTCTATTGCTCCTTTGCCACTTTGTGTTTCATTTGATTATTTGCCTATTTGTTTTCCTGTTTTTATTATATCCTGGTTTTTCTATTTTTCAGGATGTCTGCCAGCCAAAGAAAACAAAAAGCTAAGGCAACTACTGGCAAACGTAAAAGAGGAGAATCCTCCATGTCCATCCCAGATATCATGCACGATGACTCCTGGTGGGAGAAACACTTCACCCCGCAGGAGAAGGCTGACCAGCTACTCCCTGCCACTGATCCCTTTAGATTTGCAAATCGATAATGTGAGCTGAAGTATCCGGTGTTTACAACCTCCAGAAACCTATACCTGGAGAGGACTTTGAAAATCCCAGAAGAACTTCAACAATACACCTCTGAGCAAATCAAACAAAGAGGCTGGTTCTTCTTGGAAAGAAACTTGACTGAGGTCAATGCATCTTGGGTAAGGGAATTCTACTGCAATTACTTTAAGACTTCCCTAGATGCAGTGAACCTAAGAGGGAAGCAAATTCTGGTCACTGAAGAGGCCATAGAGGATGTTCTGAAGCTTCTGCCTAAATCTGATCAGCTGGATGGCTATCAAAGAGCTGAGGAGGATATGCGCTTCATGAAATTAGATTGGGATGCAGTCAAAGCTATGATAGCCCTTAACCCGACCGTTCCATGGATCATGGGTCAGAACACCACCATGCCAAAGGGAATCAAGCAGATTTACTTAAATGATGAGGCTTGGCTATGGCACCAGATCCTGAGCAATTTTGTCATACAGAGTACCCATGAGATAGAGATACCTGCCGCTATGATCACCCTCCTATGGTGTGTGATGGAGGGTAAGGACCTGTAACTGACGCTTTATCCGGTACTATATGGCCAGGGTCCACGTCCGAGGCACTCTACCCTTTCCTTATCTGATTACACAGCTAGGCCGTCGAGCTAACGTGCCTTGGAAGGATACTGATGAGAAGCCACTTGCTGCAGAATACAAGAAGATTATCCCTCACAGCATGAACTTTCTGGCTTTGGGCTACAGACCTCCATTCCTCACTGCTACTACTGAGACAGCCACACCATCTGCCGGCCCCTCTTCTTCCACAGCTACCCCAGCTACCCCTGCTACCACCACTGCACCTCCACCTGCCTCAGAGCCCATCTATCACCTAGTGCACCGCCTGTTTCGACGGCTTGACCAGATGGAGCGTCGCAACAAGCGACACTATGAGCATCTGAAGTTGATGATATGATCTGGCGACATCCCCTCCGAGCCTGACACACCATCCGAGGCATCTGAGGAAGAGGCGGATGATCACGAGGCAGAGACCCATCCACAGAGCGAGGCTGCGCAGGCAGGCACAGAGCAGGCCGCATCACATGAGGAGGCTCCGCCTCAGATTTAGGCTGTAGACCCCGAGATCCCTATCCAGTCAGCACCTCCTCTGCAACAGGCAGATCCTCAGACCACCACCACAGAGACTCCAGCTGTAACGACCCAATTTTCAGTACGCCTAGGACATACCAGAAACTGAGTGCTACCAATTTGTCATCCTAATTATTATCTATTATTTATTATATGAGCCTGATTCGTTGTTAAAAGCGTAGTTAGTTAGCGAGGTCCCTTTTTTTTTTTAAAACATTTGGATCAATAGACGGAATCATTTATAATCAACTCACAGCTGATAATAGATAAAACAGTTATAAGCAACCACACATAAATACATCACAAGTAGCTAGCAACATTCAGTTATCCAGCCTTTATTAGAGTATAGACCTTTAGTTAGAACACCCCTAGGTATAGCTAGATAATAACTATATACATATACATACATACAACATCCCAGGTCCTGACCTGTTCAAGAGGTCCCTAAGCTGGCACCTGGGCTAGCCTAGACTCTATACTCACCTAGTCCCTCTAAACTACGAAAGCGAGGGAAAGTACGTTCTAAGTCTTTACAACTCAAGTCAGGTGGAACGTCATCAAAAGATAGAACATCATCTGCTACTCTTCTGCACGATCAGACTTTTCCACAGGACGTCTCTCTGGTACCCATGAAGTATCCATAAAATAGGAATCTCGTACACATGATTTAGGTTAAAGTGCGCATACGAAGGGGTGTAGACGTTGGCTGGTCTCACAGTATTTACATATAATCAGAGAACGATATTCACCCTAGACTCAGAAGACTATCTAGAGCAGAAACCTCTTCTTGCGAACGGTCATCAGCGAACTATGGTAAGGTACTCTTACTTCCATCTGAAGGGGGAAGGGAGAGAGAAGGGGTAAGAACTGGGGAGTTCTTAGTAGGGTCGGGGTTATTAGTTACGTTCATTAATTCTATATTGTTTAGCAGACTATTAGCAGAATACAAAGAAGCAGTAATTAGAAAACACAGATAAGTAGAGAAGATAGAGAAAATAGATAGCAGAACAAAAACAGAAGAATACAAGAAAATATCACAAGCGCAGAGAATGGAATACAAACAAGGAAAGCATACATTCATACCATAAACATATCAAAGGAAATGCGCAACCAAGTATGATGCATGTCTAGCCCTAGTGCAGGTAATGAGCTCATCTGTCGGTTACTAACCCGCTCCCGACGTTATTCAGCAACCTCTGTCTGGATAAGGCTTTCCTATTGGCTATACCCCTGTGTATAGGAAATAACCCCTCTGCCACCACAGGGTCCACTGCACGCAGGAAATAACACATCTGCCACTGCAGGGATGTACGCCGACACACCTTCTGTATACAGGAAATAACCCCTCTGCCACTACAGAAATGGAACAGGTGGTCACGGTACTTCTGTAGCAGGAAATAACCCCTCTGCCTTACAGAAATAAAATATGGATCTGTACCGTAGGAAAGCGTTCTCAGTGATCACACGATTATCTATCTGACTGCCTCACTGCAGCAGATGATCATACAAGTATATCTAAAGTTGCCTTAACGCAACAAATGAATAAACACATCTCTTGGGTTGCCTCAAGCAACAAATAAATATCTCTTGGGTTGCCTCAAGCAACAAATCATCACATAATCATTCTCATTATCATCATTCATCATCATTCTCATTATTCATCATCATTTTTACATTCTTATTCAGTACCTCTTTCTTTCTCTGTTCAATCATACTGTACAAACTTTACGTCTTTCACTTTTACAACATCTTAATTCAAACAATTTCTCTTTATCACATTACTCTTTTCTCTTTGTCTTTTTACTTTGCTCTGATTACTCTTTTCTCTGTATCCCTTTACTCTGCTCTGGTTACTCTGTTCTCTGTGTTTCTTTACTCTGCTCTGATTTTTCTGTTTAACGTATGTATTTAAAGCTTATGTAAATTTCGGTATGAATAGTTAGTCTGTCCCAAGTATAGGTTCATTAAGTCTATACTAAAACAGTTTAACTTTTCATATAATACCTAACCCTATTCGCAATTCCAGGACTAGCTATGTTGCCCTAGTTCGTTCACTAGTCTCTGTCTGTTTTTCTGTCATTAAAACTTTACAGACTTTTTCTTCGATTTTTATCTTTTCTTCAACTTTTTATCTTTTATTTATCTTTGCCTCACTAATATGTTTTTACCACTCCCTAAGTGTTTTATGAAGGTAATTATGAAATTCTGCGCTTAAAGTTGTCTTTCTAAAGCTTTTATAGAAAACTGCCTTTTCCGCATTATTTTATTATTTTTATTAAAATATTATTTTTAATTAAATATTATTATTTAATATCTTATTATTTTTTTATTATTTTATCATTAAATTTTTGAAAATTAACTTACTTTTACTTTTAACCTTTAAAATTTACTTTTTACCACTCGTAACTTTTAATATTTCTACTTTTACCACCCTAACTTTTAGAAATTACTAAATAACCCCCCAAACACCAAATTAATTACTTCCTTGCCCTTTTATGAATCAAAAAGGTGTTCTTCATTATTCTTCATCACACTCAAAGTGTTCTTCATGTTCTTCATAAATTCTTCAGATTCCTTCTCTGTTTTTACCCGTTTTTCAGTCTTTTCAGCAACCGATTTTTACTATAATTCATAATAGATTAGCAGCCACTAAAACCCCATATTTTCTACATGATTTCAACACAAATTGAACCTCAATTTAAGCTTAGGGTTTCGTTTTTCCAGCTGCCCAAGAACATGAACTTTAAAGCTTGAATTTCATCAAATTTCATCAAAATTTCACCAAGAATCAATCATATAAGCAACCAATTTTTAGCACAGCCAATTTATACAAAATTCACACAACTCAAACACAAATAATCAAGATTAATTTCGTGACACCCTACCTGGTTTTGCTGCTCCTAATTCGGTTAAACTTTCAGGTGGTCCTTAAGCACTTTTTCCTCCTAAATCACATCAAGAACAACTTTAAATCCAAAAAATCTCAACTGACCAAATCTTACTTAGTATGTTAGGAAGAGATATCTCACCTTAGACTTGCTAGAAATTCACGTTTCTTGGCCCTCAAGTCAAGTTAAGCATGGTTCCTAAGGAAGAACATCAAGAAAACACATATTTTGCATGGTTTTCCTTGAAAACCGAATTGAAATGGGAGGGAGACAGCCATATCACATTATTTCCATCCTTGATAAGTTACATGGTTATGTAGAGGAAGAAGAGAGGATCATTTTGGTGAAATCGGAGTTTTGATTTGAGTTTTAGTTCAGAAGAAATCAAGCTTTGAAGATTAAGTGTTCATGAAAGTTTCTCTCTTTTCTCTCTTGTTATTTTCGGCCAAAATGATGAAATGAGACAGCCTTGGAGGTCTTGGGGGTGTAAGGTGAGTTGTGATTGGTTGGCTTGGAGGTGGATTAAAATAATATTAAAATATCTCTGGTGTACAACTACTAAAACTAGGTGTATCAGAACTCTCGTAAAAACATCTCTAAAAATTGTTTTCTGAGCTACTAGCATAAATGACACTAGAAACATATTTATTATGAGAATTTTACATGTATAATGAGGCCTTAGCATTGCTAAATTCATCAGAGAGTGTTGGTGCTAAGCTGCACCAGTAAACCGTAAACCCGGTTAAACCGATTTTCTGTTTTTAACTAAAACTGACCAGGTAACCTTATAATATTATTCAAGAAGCTTCTAATACTAATATAATAATAATATCATCCTATTATCTCTCTTCTCTCATAAATCGAGTCCGGTTCGTCAAACTGAGACTATTTACAAAAAACCAAATCAAAACTTCTAACCGATACGGTTTAAAAACCAGGTTCTTCGTGACCGCGTTATCGAGCTTGTCTCAGAAAAGATTCTAACTTAAAGATGACATAATGACAATGAAGATTGAGATACTTGATGATATATCAAAGGTTTTCCCTTTACTGATCTTCCGGAGAAATCCGTACTTTCAGAAAAGATTTCGCGTTCTCGAAAACCGGGGTTGTTACATTCTACCCTCCTAAAAGAAAATTTTGCCCTCAAAATTTCAGTTACCTGAGAATAGATGCGAGTAATCGGCTCTCATCTTATCTTCCAATTCCCAAGTGTGCTCTTCTTATCCTCTTGGTTCCCATGCTACTTTGACTAAGCGAACAGTCTTGCCTCTTAGCTGCTTATCATTTCTTTCTACGATCTGAACTGGTGATGCTTGATATGTCAAATCATTTATAACTGTACTATTTCTGGTTGTGAAACGTGAATATCATCGGGAACATATTTCTTAAGTTGTGAGACATAAAAAAAATATCATGAATGTTTGATAAATAAGGAGGAAGGGCTATTTGATAAGCTACTAGACCGACTCTTTTAAGTATTTGGAAAGGTTCTATGTATCGTGGGTTAAGCTTCTTAGTCTTAAGGGCTCTACCTATTCCAGTAATCGAAGTTACTTCTAGAAAGACATGATCTCCCTCACTAAACTCTAAGGGTCTACGTCTATTATCGGCATAGCTCTTTTGTCGGCCTTGTGCTGTCTGGATCTTTCGACGAATCTCCTTTATCTTCTCAGTAGTTTCTTACACTAAGTTTGGACCTAAGACACTAGCTTCCCCATCATCATTCCAACACAATGGTGTCTGACATCTCCTTCCGTAGAGAGCTTCATATGGTGCCATCCCGATACTTTATTGGCAACTGTTGTTGTAGACAAATTCGACCAACAGCAAATACTTATCCCAGCTGCTTTGGTCGTCTATCATACATGATCGTAACATGTCTTCTAACGTCTGGATTGTCTGCTCTGATTGTCCGTCTATCTGAGGATAGTATGCTATACTCGTGTGCAATTCTGTTTCCAACGCTTTCTGAAAACTCCCCAAAATCTAGTAGTAAACCTCAAAACTTGATCTGAGATAATTTACGAAGGTATCCCATGTAGTCATATGTTTTCTTGAATATATATTCGTGCTAGCCTTTCTAAAGTATAGTCAACTCGAATCGGAAGAAAATGTGTTGATTCTGTTAACCTGTCCACAATCACCCAAATAGCATCGTGTCCTGTTGAGGTCCTTGGCAATCCCGTGACAAAATCCATAGTGATCTGCTCCTATTTCCATTATGGTATTTCCAAGGGTTGCAGGGTTCCTGACGGTTTCTGGTGTTCCACCTTCACCTTCTGGCAGGTTAAACATTTTGAGACATAATCAGCTACCTCTTTCTTCAAGCCCGGCTACCAAAACATTTGTTTCAAATCCTTGATACATCTTTGTTACTCCAGGATGCATAGAAAATATACTTTGATGAGCTTCTACAAGAATCCTTTTCCGTAAATCTCCAGAGCTAGGCACACAATTCTGTTCTTATATCTCCAGAGGCTGCTACGATCTAGTCTTACAGCTTCTGGTTCCTCTACTTTCATCCGTCTCAGCATCGTCATCATTTCTGAATCCTGTGCTTGTGCTTGCTGAATCCTAATCTTAAAATTTGGTGTTATATGCAATTGGGCCAAACGGACTCCACTTGACGTCTCAGTCATAGCCAACTTAAGGTCCTCAAATTCCGCGAGTAACTTTTCTTCCTTTATCATCATCCAAGAGATATTCAAATTTTTCCTGTTCAAAGCATCTGCGACCACGTTTACTTTTCCTGGGTGATAACTTAACTTAAAATCATAGTCCTTCAGGAACTCCATCCACCTTCGCTGTCCAGAATTTGCACTTTGATAGTTTATCATATAACTTCCGAGTCCTCAGTGTCTGCAATACAGTCCTTAGATGCTCTTCATGCACTCTTTCTGTCTTCGAATAGATGAGAATATCGTCTATGAAAACTACTACAAACTGATCAAGGTATGGACGGAAAATACGATTCATGTAATCCATGAAAATCGTAGGAGTATTAGTTAGTCTAAACGACATAACCGTATACTCATAGTGACCATAACGAGTTCTAAATACAGTCTTCGGTATATCTGATTCTTTCACTCGAATCTAGTGATAGCTCGATCGCAAATCAATCTTCGAGAACACAGTTGCACCTTCCAACTGATCTATCAAATCATCTATCCGTTGAAGTGGATACTTGTTCTTGATAGTGTCTTTATTTAGCTGTCGGTAATCTACGCAAAGTCTGATTCCACCATCCTTCTTCTTTACTAGCAATACTGGAGCTCCCCAAGATGATACACTAGGACGAACAAAATTCCTTTCCAAGTAGCTCATCCAACTACTTCTTCAACTTTGCAAGTTCCAGTGGTGACATCCGGCACGGTGCTATGGAAATCGGTCCGGTTCCAGGTACTAGTTTAATGCTGAATTCTATCTCTCACTAAGGAGGAAACTCAGGTATGTCGTCTGGGAAAACATCAGGAAATTCTTTCACCACTCGGATTCGTTCTAAGCTTAGTTCACTGTCATTCGAGCTAGCCACTAACAGAATGTACCCCTCATAATCACTCCCGCCTAAGGTAACTCTTACAGAATTCAGATATAAGGTGTGGGACAGAAATGGTTTAGTACATAGACTATCAGATGGAATAACAACAGTTCTTTTAAAATAATCAAGGAAAACATGATACTTAGATAACAAAATCTAATCCTAAAATAACTTCTAAACCACATAGAGGCAAACAGATTAGATCATGTATAAAAGTCCTATTCCTAATAGCGAATGGTACTTGCAGGCACACTAAACTGGTCAAAGCATTTTGGGATGCAGGTGTATGGACAATCAGATCAAAGTTCAACTCAGAGAAATCTAGTCCCAACTCATGAGCAACAGTTAAAGAAACAAAGGAATGCGATGCACCCGAGTCATACAGTACAGTTAGAAATCGATCTTTGACAATACACTGACCTTGGATCAGGGCGTCTGATTGCATAGCATCATCAGCAGTCATGGCAAACACTCGACCTTGTTGCTGGGTTCGCACTAGATTCCAAAAAAACTTTCTTGGGTACATCCTAGCTGTGAGTCCAGATTCCTCACAAGTAAAATAAGTGTTCGTTCCTTACAGCATCCAAATATAACATAACCATAACCATGGAGATCATAACAGCTATGAGGATAGCTGTGCCTCGCATCGATTCGTCATTCGGAACTCGATTAAACTATGTTTATTCGCAGTCATTAAGGTCCTATCCGCACCAAACAATCAACATTAAGGTGATCAGTCTTAATATTTCAAGTAAGGCACGAACATTCCCAAGATGAGCACTCATAGACATTCATGCCAAATGTATCTTAAAGATACCCTAATGGCGTGAGACACACAAGCAGAGTATGCAATGTAGCATAGTCAGTCCACTCTCCAGGCTCTACTGGGAACGAACTGCTCTGATACCAAATTGTAACGACCCAATTTTCAGTACGCCTAGGACATACCAGAAACTGAGTGCTACCAATTTGTCATCCTAATTATTATCTATTATTTATTATATGAGCCCGATTCGTTGTTAAAAGCGTAGTTAGTTAGCCAGGTACTTTTTTTTTGAAAACATTTGGATCAATAGACGGAATCATTTATAATCAACTCACAGCTGATAACAGATAAAACAGTTATAAGCAACCACACATAAATACATCACAAGTAGCTAGCAACATTCAGTTATCCAGCCTTTATTAGAGTATAGACCTTTAGTTAGAACACCCCTAGGTATAGCTAGATAATAACTATATACATATACATACATACAACATCCCAGGTCCTGACCTGTTCAAGAGGTCCCTAAGCTGGCACCTAGGCTAGCCTAGACTCTATACTCACCTAGTCCCTCTAAACTACTAAAGCGAGGGAAAGTACGTTCTAAGTCTTCACAACTCAAGTTAGGTGGAACGTCATCAAAAGATAGAACATCATCTGCTACTCCTCTGCACGATCAGACTTTTCCACAGGACGTCTCTCTGGTACCCATGAAGTATCCATAAAATAGGAATCTCGTACACAGGATTTAGGTTAAAGTGCGCATACGAAGGGGTGCAGACGTTGGCTGGTCTCACAGTATTTACATATAATCAGAGAATGATATTCACCCTAGACTCAGAAGACTATCTAGAGCAGAAACCTCTTCTTGCGAACGGTCATCAGCGAACTATGGTAAGGTACTCTTACTTCCATCTGAAGGGGGAAGGGAGAGAGAAGGGGTAAGAACTGGGGAGTTCTTAGTAGGGTCGGGGTTATTAGTTACGTTCATTAATTCTATGTTGTTTAGCAGACTATTAGCAAAATACAAGGAAGCAGTAATTAGAAAACACAGATAAGTAGAGAAGATAGAGAAAATAGATAGCAGAACAAAAACAGAAGAATACAAGAAAATATCACAAGCGCAGAGAATGGAATACAAACAAGGAAAGCATACATTCATACCATAAACATATCAAAGGAAATGCGCAACCAAGTATGATGCATGTCTAGCCCTAGTGCAGGTAATGAGCTCATCTGTCGGTTACTAACCCGCTCCCGACGTTATCCAGCAACCTCTGTCTGGATAAGGCTTTCCTATTGGCTATACCCCTGTGTATAGGAAATAACCCCTCTGCCACCACAGGGTCCACTGCACGCAGGAAATAACACATCTGCCACTGCAGGGATGTACGCCGACACACCTTCTGTATACAGGAAATAACCCCTCTGCCACTACAGAAATGGAACAGGTGGTCACGGTACTTCTGTAGCAGGAAATAACCCCTCTGCCTTACAGAAATAAAATATGGATCTGTACCGTAGGAAAGCGTTCTCAGTGATCACACGATTATCTATTTGACTGCCTCACTGCAGCAGATGATCATACAAGTATATCTAAAGTTGCCTTAACGCAACAAATGAATAAACACATCTCTTGGGTTGCCTCAAGCAACAAATAAATATCTCTTGGGTTGCCTCAAGCAAAAAATTATCACATAATCATTCTCATTATTCATAATCATTTTCACATTCTTATGCAGTACCTCTTTCTTTCTCTGTTCAATCATACTGTACAAACTTTACATCTTTCACTTTTACAACATCTTAATTCAAACCATTTCTCTTTATCACATTACTCTTTTCTCTTTGTCTTTTTACTTTGCTCTGATTACTCTTTTCTCTGTATCCCTTTACTCTGCTCTGGTTACTCTGTTCTCTGTGTTTCTTTACTCTGCTCTGATTTTTCTGTTTAACGTATGTATTTAAAGCTTATGTAAATTTCGGTATGAATAGTTAGTCTGTCCCAAGTATAGGTTCATTAAGTCTATACTGAAACAGTTTAACTTTTCATATAATACCTAACCCTATTCGCAATTCCAGGACTAGCTATGTTGCCCTAGTTCGTTCACTAGTCTCTGTCTGTTTTTCTGTCATTAAAACTTTACAGACTTTTTCTTCGATTTTTATCTTTTCTTCAACTTTTTATATTTTATTTATATTTGCCTCACTAATATGTTTTTACCACTCCCTAAGTGTTTTATGAAGGTAATTATGAAATTCTGCGCTTAAAGTTGTCTTTCTAAAGCTTTTATAGAAAACTGCCTTTTCCGCATTATTTTATTATTTTTATTAAAATATTATTTTTAATTAAATATTATTATTTAATATCTTATTATTTTTTTATTATTTTATCATTAAATTTTTGAAAATTAACTTACTTTTACTTTTAACCTTTAAAATTTACTTTTTACCACCCGTAACTTTTAATATTTCTACTTTTACCACCCTAACTTTTAGAAATTACTAAATAACCCCCCAAACACCAAATTAATTACTTCCTTGCCCTTTTATGAATCAAAAAGGTGTTCTTCATTATTCTTCATCACACTCAAAGTGTTCTTCATGTTCTTCATAAATTCTTCAGATTCCTTCTCTGTTTTTACCCGTTTTTCAGTCTTTTCAGCAACCGATTTTTACTATAATTCATAATAGATTAGCAGCCACTAAAACCCCATATTTTCTACATGATTTCAACACAAATTGAACCTCAATTTAAGCTTAGGGTTTCGTTTTTCCAGCTGCCCAAGAACATGAACTTTAAAGCTTGAATTTCATCAAATTTCATCAAAATTTCACCAAGAATCAATCATATAAGCAACCAATTTTTAGCACAGCCAATTTATACAAAATTCACACAACTCAAACACAAATAATCAAGATTAATTTCGTGACACCCTACCTGGTTTTGCTGCTCCTAATTCGGTTAAACTTTCAGGTGGTCCTTAAGCACTTTTTCCTCCTAAATCACATCAAGAACAACTTTAAATCCAAAAAATCTCAACTGACCAAATCTTACTTAGTATGTTAGGAAGAGATATCTCACCTTAGACTTGCTAGAAATTCACGTTTCTTGGCCCTCAAGTCAAGTTAAGCATGGTTCCTATGGAAGAACATCAAGAAAACACATATTTTGCATGGTTTTCCTTGAAAACCGAATTGAAATGGGAGGGAGACAGCCATATCACATTATTTCCATCCTTGATAAGTTACATGGTTATGTAGAGGAAGAAGAGAGGATCATTTTGGTGAAATCGGAGTTTTGATTTGAGTTTTAGTTCAGAAGAAATCAAGCTTTGAAGATTAAGTGTTCATGAAAGTTTCTCTCTTTTCTCTCTTGTTATTTTCGGCCAAAATGATGAAATGAGACAGCCTTGGAGGTCTTGGGGGTGTAAGGTGAGTTGTGATTGGTTGGCTTGGAGGTGGATTAAAATAATATTAAAATATCTCTGGTGTACAACTACTAAAACTAGGTGTATCAGAACTCTCGTAAAAACATCTCTAAAAATTGTTTTCTGAGCTACTAGCATAAATGACACTAGAAACATATTTATTATGAGAATTTTACATGTATAATGAGGCCTTAGCATTGCTAAATTCATCAGAGAGTGTTGGTGCTAAGCTGCACCAGTAAACCGTAAACCCGGTTAAACCGATTTTCTGTTTTTAACTAAAACTGACCAGGTAACCTTATAATATTATTCAAGAAGCTTCTAATACTAATATAATAATAATATCATCCTATTATCTCTCTTCTCTCATAAATCGAGTCCGGTTCGTCAAACTGAGACTATTTACAAAAAACCAAATCAAAACTTCTAACCGATACGGTTTAAAAACCAGGTTCTTCGTGACCGCGTTATCGAGCTTGTCTCAGAAAAGATTCTAACTTAAAGATGACATAATGACAATGAAGATTGAGATACTTGATGATATATCAAAGGTTTTCCCTTTACTGATCTTCCGGAGAAATCCGTACTTTCAGAAAAGATTTCGCGTTCTCGAAAACCGGGGTTGTTACATTCTACCCTCCTAAAAGAAAATTTTGCCCTCAAAATTTCAGTTACCTGAGAATAGATGCGAGTAATCGGCTCTCATCTTATCTTCCAATTCCCAAGTGTGCTCTTCTTATCCTCTTGGTTCCCATGCTACTTTGACTAAGCGAACAGTCTTGCCTCTTAGCTGCTTATCATTTCTTTCTACGATCTGAACTGGTGATGCTTGATATGTCAAATCATTTATAACTGTACTATTTCTGGTTGTGAAACGTGAATATCATCGGGAACATATTTCTTAAGTTGTGAGACATAAAAAAAATATCATGAATGTTTGATAAATAAGGAGGAAGGGCTATTTGATAAGCTACTAGACCGACTCTTTTAAGTATTTGGAAAGGTTCTATGTATCGTGGGTTAAGCTTCTTAGTCTTAAGGGCTCTACCTATTCCAGTAATCGAAGTTACTTCTAGAAAGACATGATCTCCCTCACTAAACTCTAAGGGTCTACGTCTATTATCGGCATAGCTCTTTTGTCGGCCTTGTGCTGTCTGGATCTTTCGACGAATCTCCTTTATCTTCTCAGTAGTTTCTTACACTAAGTTTGGACCTAAGACACTAGCTTCCCCATCATCATTCCAACACAATGGTGTCTGACATCTCCTTCCGTAGAGAGCTTCATATGGTGCCATCCCGATACTTTATTGGCAACTGTTGTTGTAGACAAATTCGACCAACAGCAAATACTTATCCCAGCTGCTTTGGTCGTCTATCATACATGATCGTAACATGTCTTCTAACGTCTGGATTGTCTGCTCTGATTGTCCGTCTATCTGAGGATAGTATGCTATACTCGTGTGCAATTCTGTTTCCAACGCTTTCTGAAAACTCCCCAAAATCTAGTAGTAAACCTCAAAACTTGATCTGAGATAATTTACGAAGGTATCCCATGTAGTCATATGTTTTCTTGAATATATATTCGTGCTAGCCTTTCTAAAGTATAGTCAACTCGAATCGGAAGAAAATGTGTTGATTCTGTTAACCTGTCCACAATCACCCAAATAGCATCGTGTCCTGTTGAGGTCCTTGGCAATCCCGTGACAAAATCCATAGTGATCTGCTCCTATTTCCATTATGGTATTTCCAAGGGTTGCAGGGTTCCTGACGGTTTCTGGTGTTCCACCTTCACCTTCTGGCAGGTTAAACATTTTGAGACATAATCAGCTACCTCTTTCTTCAAGCCCGGCTACCAAAACATTTGTTTCAAATCCTTGATACATCTTTGTTACTCCAGGATGCATAGAAAATATACTTTGATGAGCTTCTACAAGAATCCTTTTCCGTAAATCTCCAGAGCTAGGCACACAATTCTGTTCTTATATCTCCAGAGGCTGCTACGATCTAGTCTTACAGCTTCTGGTTCCTCTACTTTCATCCGTCTCAGCATCGTCATCATTTCTGAATCCTGTGCTTGTGCTTGCTGAATCCTAATCTTAAAATTTGGTGTTATATGCAATTGGGCCAAACGGACTCCACTTGACGTCTCAGTCATAGCCAACTTAAGGTCCTCAAATTCCGCGAGTAACTTTTCTTCCTTTATCATCATCCAAGAGATATTCAAATTTTTCCTGTTCAAAGCATCTGCGACCACGTTTACTTTTCCTGGGTGATAACTTAACTTAAAATCATAGTCCTTCAGGAACTCCATCCACCTTCGCTGTCCAGAATTTGCACTTTGATAGTTTATCATATAACTTCCGAGTCCTCAGTGTCTGCAATACAGTCCTTAGATGCTCTTCATGCACTCTTTCTGTCTTCGAATAGATGAGAATATCGTCTATGAAAACTACTACAAACTGATCAAGGTATGGACGGAAAATACGATTCATGTAATCCATGAAAATCGTAGGAGTATTAGTTAGTCTAAACGACATAACCGTATACTCATAGTGACCATAACGAGTTCTAAATACAGTCTTCGGTATATCTGATTCTTTCACTCGAATCTAGTGATAGCTCGATCGCAAATCAATCTTCGAGAACACAGTTGCACCTTCCAACTGATCTATCAAATCATCTATCCGTTGAAGTGGATACTTGTTCTTGATAGTGTCTTTATTTAGCTGTCGGTAATCTACGCAAAGTCTGATTCCACCGTCCTTCTTCTTTACTAGCAATACTGGAGCTCCCCAAGATGATACACTAGGACGAACAAAATTCCTTTCCAAGTAGCTCATCCAACTACTTCTTCAACTTTGCAAGTTCCAGTGGTGACATCCGGCACGGTGCTATGGAAATCGGTCCGGTTCCAGGTACTAGTTTAATGCTGAATTCTATCTCTCACTAAGGAGGAAACTCAGGTATGTCGTCTGGGAAAACATCAGGAAATTCTTTCACCACTCGGATTCGTTCTAAGCTTAGTTCACTGTCATTCGAGCTAGCCACTAACAGAATGTACCCCTCATAATCACTCCCGCCTAAGGTAACTCTTACAGAATTCAGATATAAGGTGTGGGACAGAAATGGTTTAGTACATAGACTATCAGATGGAATAACAACAGTTCTTTTAAAATAATCAAGGAAAACATGATACTTAGATAACAAAATCTAATCCTAAAATAACTTCTAAACCACATAGAGGCAAACAGATTAGATCATGTATAAAAGTCCTATTCCTAATAGCGAATGGTACTTGCAGGCACACTAAACTGGTCAAAGCATTTTGGGATGCAGGTGTATGGACAATCAGATCAAAGTTCAACTCAGAGAAATCTAGTCCCAACTCATGAGCAACAGTTAAAGAAACAAAGGAATGCGATGCACCCGAGTCATACAGTACAGTTAGAAATCGATCTTTGACAATACACTGACCTTGGATCAGGGCGTCTGATTGCATAGCATCATCAGCAGTCATGGCAAACACTCGACCTTGTTGCTGGGTTCGCACTAGATTCCAAAAAAACTTTCTTGGGTACATCCTAGCTGTGAGTCCAGATTCCTCACAAGTAAAATAAGTGTTCGTTCCTTACAGCATCCAAATATAACATAACCATAACCATGGAGATCATAACAGCTATGAGGATAGCTGTGCCTCGCATCGATTCGTCATTCGGAACTCGATTAAACTATGTTTATTCGCAGTCATTAAGGTCCTATCCGCACCAAACAATCAACATTAAGGTGATCAGTCTTAATATTTCAAGTAAGGCACGAACATTCCCAAGATGAGCACTCATAGACATTCATGCCAAATGTATCTTAAAGATACCCTAATGGCGTGAGACACACAAGCAGAGTATGCAATGTAGCATAGTCAGTCCACTCTCCAGGCTCTACTGGGAACGAACTGCTCTGATACCAAATTGTAACGACCCAATTTTCAGTACGCCTAGGACATACCAGAAACTGAGTGCTACCAATTTGTCATCCTAATTATTATCTATTATTTATTATATGAGCCCGATTCGTTGTTAAAAGCGTAGTTAGTTAGCCAGGTACTTTTTTTCTGAAAACATTTGGATCAATAGACGGAATCATTTATAATCAACTCACAGCTGATAACAGATAAAACAGTTATAAGCAACCACACATAAATACATCACAAGTAGCTAGCAACATTCAGTTATCCAGCCTTTATTAGAGTATAGACCTTTAGTTAGAACACCCCTAGGTATAGCTAGATAATAACTATATACATATACATACATACAACATCCCAGGTCCTGACCTGTTCAAGAGGTCCCTAAGCTGGCACCTAGGCTAGCCTAGACTCTATACTCACCTAGTCCCTCTAAACTACTAAAGCGAGGGAAAGTACGTTCTAAGTCTTCACAACTCAAGTCAGGTGGAACGTCATCAAAAGATAGAACATCATCTGCTACTCCTCTGCACGATCAGACTTTTCCACAGGACGTCTCTCTGGTACCCATGAAGTATCCATAAAATAGGAATCTCGTACACAGGATTTAGGTTAAAGTGCGCATACGAAGGGGTGCAGACGTTGGCTGGTCTCACAGTATTTACATATAATCAGAGAATGATATTCACCCTAGACTCAGAAGACTATCTAGAGCAGAAACCTCTTCTTGCGAACGGTCATCAGCGAACTATGATAAGGTACTCTTACTTCCATCTGAAGGGGGAAGGGAGAGAGAAGGGGTAAGAACTGGGGAGTTCTTAGTAGGGTCGGGGTTATTAGTTACGTTCATTAATTCTATGTTGTTTAGCAGACTATTAGCAAAATACAAGGAAGCAGTAATTAGAAAACACAGATAAGTAGAGAAGATAGAGAAAATAGATAGCAGAACAAAAACAGAAGAATACAAGAAAATATCACAAGCGCAGAGAATGGAATACAAACAAGGAAAGCATACATTCATACCATAAACATATCAAAGGAAATGCGCAACCAAGTATGATGCATGTCTAGCCCTAGTGCAGGTAATGAGCTCATCTGTCGGTTACTAACCCGCTCCCGACGTTATCCAGCAACCTCTGTCTGGATAAGGCTTTCCTATTGGCTATACCCTTGTGTACAGGAAATAACCCCTCTGCCACCACAGGGTCCACTGCACACAGGAAATAACACATCTGCCACTGCAGGGATGTACGCCGACACACCTTCTGTATACAGGAAATAACCCCTCTGCCACTACAAAAGTGGAACAGGTGGTCACGGCACTTCTGTAGCAGGAAATAACTTCTCTGCCTTACAGAAATAAAATATGGATCTGTACCGTAGAAAAGCGTTCTCAGTGATCACACCATTATCTATCTGACTGCCTCACTGCAGCAGATGATCATCCAAGTATATCTGGAGTTGCCTTAACGCAACAAATGAATAAACACATCTCTTGGGTTGCCTCAAGCAACAAATAAATATCTCTTGGGTTGCCTCAAGCAAAAAATTATCACATAATCATTCTCATTATTCATAATCATTTTCACATTCTTATGCAGTACCTCTTTCTTTCTCTGTTCAATCATACTGTACAAACTTTACATCTTTCACTTTTACAACATCTTAATTCAAACCATTTCTCTTTATCACATTACTCTTTTCTCTTTGTCTTTTTACTTTGCTCTGATTACTCTTTTCTCTGTATCCCTTTACTCTGCTCTGGTTACTCTGTTCTCTGTGTTTCTTTACTCTGCTCTGATTTCTCTATTTAACGTATGTATTTAAAGCTTATGTAAATTTTGGTATGAATAGTTAGTCTGTCCCAAGTATAGGTTCATTAAGTCTATACTGAAACAGTTTAACTTTTCATATAATACCTAACCCTATTCGCAATTCCAGGACTAGCTATGTTGCCCTAGTTCGTTCACTAGTCTTTGTCTGTTTTTCTGTCATTAAAACTTTACAGACTTTTTCTTCGATTTTTATCTTTTCTTCAACTTTTTATATTTTATTTATATTTTCCTCACTAATATGTTTTTACCACTCCCTAAGTGTTTTATGAAGGTAATTATGAAATTCTGCGCTGAAAGTTGTCTTTCTAAAGCTTTTATAGAAAACTGCCTTTTCTGCATTATTTTATTATTTTTATTAAAATATTATTTTTAATTAAATATTATTATTTAATATCTTATTATTTTTTTTATTATTTTATCATTAAATTTTCGAAAATTAACTTACTTTTACTTTTAACCTTTAAAATTCACTTTTTACCACCCGTAACTTTTAATATTTCTACTTTTACCACCCTAACTTTCAGAAATTACTAAATAACCCCCCAAACACCAAATTAATTAATTCCTTGCCCTTTTATGAATCAAAAAGGTGTTCTTCATTGTTCTTCATCACACTCAAAGTGTTCTTCATGTTCTTCATAAATTCTTCAGATTCCTTCTCTGTTTTTACCTGTTTTTCAGTCTTTTCAGCAATCGATTTTTACTATAATTCATAATAGATTAGCAGCCACTAAAACCCCATATTTTCTACATGATTTCAACACAAATTGAACCTCAATTTAAGCTTAGGGTTTTGTTTTTCCAGCTGCCCAAGAACATGAACTTTAAAGCTTGAATTTCATCAAATTTCATCAAAATTTCACCAAATTTTCACCAAGAATCAATCATATAAGCAACCAATTTTTAGCACAGCCAATTTATACAAAATTCACACAACTCAAACACAAATAATCAAGATTAATTTCGTGACACCCTACCTGGTTTTGCTGCTCCTAATTCGGTTAAACTTTCAGGTGGTCCTTAAGCACTTTTTCCTCCTAAATCACATCAAGAACAACTTTAAATCCAAAAACTCTCAACTGAACAAATCTTACTTAGTATGTTAGGAAGAGATATCTCACCTTAGACTTGCTGGAAATTTACGTTTCTTGGCCCTCAAGTCAAGTTAAGCATGGTTCCTAAGGAAGAACATCAAGAAAACACATATTTTGCATGGTTTTCCTTGAAAACCGAATTGAAATGGGAGGGAGACAGCCATCTCACCTTATTTCCATCCTTGATAAGTTACATGGTTATGTAGAGGAAGAAGAGAGGATCATTTTGGTGAAATCGGAGTTTTGATTTGAGTTTTAGTTCAGAAGAAATCAAGCTTTGAAGATTAAGTGTTCATGAAAGTTTCTCTCTTTTCTCTCTTATTATTTTCGGCCAAAATGATGAAATGAGACAGCCTTGGAGGTCTTGGGGGTGTAAGGTGAGTTGTGATTGGTTGGCTTGGAGGTGGATTAAAATAATATTAAAATATCTCTGGTGTACAACTACTAAAACTAGGTGTATCAGAACACTCGTAAAAACATCTCTAAAAATTATTTTCTGAGCTACTAGCATAAATGACACTAGTAACATATTTATTATGAGAATTTTACATGTATAATGAGACCTTAGCATTGCTAAATTCATCAGAGAGTGTTGGTGCTAAGCTGCACCAGTAAACTGTAAACCCGGTTAAACCGATTTTCTGTTTTTAACTAAAACTGACCAGGTAACCTTATAATATTATTCAAGAAGCTTCTAATACTAATATAATGATAATATCATCCTATTATCTCTCTTCTCTCATAAATCGAGTCTGGTTCGTCAAACTGAGACTATTTACAAAAAACCAAATCAAAACTTCTAACCGATACGGTTCAAAAACCAGGTTCTTCGTGACCGCGTTATCGAGCTTGTCTCGGAAAAGATTCTAACTTAAAGATGACATAATGACAATGAAGATTGAGATACTTGATGATATATCAAAGGTTTTCCCTTTACTGATCTTCCGGAGAAATCCGTACTTTCAGAAAAGATTTTGCGTTCTCGAAAACCGGGGTTGTTACACCAGCTACCCACCCTTCTAGTGATGACACCCTTTCACACCCTGCTTGAGTGAGCATCAGGGACGATATTTCATTTTAAGTGTGGAGAGGACGCCATCTCTGGCGTATTTTTTGGTGAACCACTACAGACTCTTTCATTTTATTTTGCTATTTTTCTGTATTTTTCTCTTTATTTTTATTTTTATTTTCCCAATACTTATACATTTAGGGGTGGCAACGGGGCGGGTAGGGGCGAGTTTTTGCTCTACCCGGCCCCGCGCCGCCCTACAAAAAACCCGCATCAAACCCGCCCCGCCCTACCCGCGGGTTGTAAAATGTTAAACCATAACCCGCCCCTGCGGGTACCCGCCCCGCCCTTACCCGCCCCTATTATTATTAAATCCAACAAATAAAATTAAATTTTAAAAATTATATAACCACCATTTACATACATAATATAAATTAAAGTAAAAATTTATATATGATATAATATTATTAATCATTTTACTAATTATGTTATATATGTTACATATATTATATATTAAAAATATATATATTTACATATATATTATATATACCGGGGCGGGTTCAACCTAAACCCGACCCCGCTTCGCCCCGCCCAAGAACCCGCCCCGGTGCGGGGGCGGGTAATTACCCGCCCCGAGCGGGTAGGGGCGGGGTGGGTACCCGCGGGTTCGGGTAGTGTTGCCACCCCTATATACATTGCTATTTTCATGTATTTATACTCTATTTTCTGCATTTCGCACTTTAATTCATATTTTAGCCATTTAGTTTAGTTGTAATTCTAACTTATTAGTTATAGAAATTGTGGATTAATTAGTATAGTTTACCCTTTTTAGCATAAGATAGCTTAGTTTATATTGAAAATATAAAAAGGAAATAAACTAGGAACTTGAACATAATAGAAACAGTCCACACACCTTGTATATATAGCATTATATGTTAGTTAGTTAACAACATTTCATCAAGGAGAAACATTAGAACTTTAAAGCCACCTTAAGTTTTACATTGAGAATAATGGGAACTTTTAATTTTACTTGCATGACATACATAACTGATAAATGATTTTTGAGCTAGAGAATACACATCCTGTGAGTTTTGAGCTTAATTGTATGGTTACATTCAAACCATAATTTTTATTCCTGTGTGTTCCGCCCTTCTTATTTATTCTGATGTTCTTTACTTTGTTTTAATCTATATGTCCGATTATAGAATAGAAATACATACCAAGAGAGTGATTGAGGCCATTGTTTGATTTTAGCTCACCTATCCCAAATTAGCCTACCTTTTACATCACCCTTGTCAGCCCCCTTGAACCTTTAAACCCCCTCTTATTCTATAAACCACATTACTAGCCTTAAGCAGAAAAACGAAATAAAAATCCCAAGTTGAATCCTTGGTTAGCTTAAGATAGAAAGTGTGTAATTGTTTAAGTGTGGGAAACCTATTGGAAACATGGATGATAAAAACAAAAGGTAGAAAAGTTAAAAAGAATAAAATAATTCAAATAAAAATTTTGGGAAGCATGCTCATGTAAAATCAAATAATTGAATTACCATGTGCATTAAAAAAATGTTATTTTTCAGTATTTGAATAAAGGAGATACAAAAGAACTCCCCAAGTTCAAAATAAATGCACATGGGACAAAAGTTAAAATATGAGCATGTATCAAGAGTGAAAAAAATATGGGAAAATAGGTAAAGAAGCTCTGCTTTACAAAGTATGTATGTTAGGTGAGATCTTAGACTAATCAAGGATTCACTTAATTAGCTCACTTAGCCTTATACATATACCCTTACCTTTACCTTGGCCCCATTACAACCTTAATTAAAGACCTCATGACTTTGGTATGTCTATATTCTATAATTATTGATTAGTTAGATGAAGAACAAAGTTATAGAAAGGAAGGATAAAAAGAAGAATAGAGTGATTAACCCAATAAACACTGAGTGACTAGAGAGTAAACACAAAATCCAGTGAGGGTTCAATAGCTTATTAACATATATCTCTGTTTGAATTATTAATTGTCTTGCAAGTTTATAAAATGTTTTTCTCTCCCATCTCAACTGTAAAAGTGCTTTATCATTATCTAAGGTTTGGCTATGTATATATATATATGACTCCTTGAGAATGTGAATTAATTCAACTACATGTAAGCTTTATATACAAGCGAATAACAATTAAGAATTGCATGATGCATGTAGGTAGTTACATTTAGAGTAGATTGCATTGCATGAGATTCCACCACTTTAACCTTAACTTACTCTTTATCTTGGACTTAGCATGAGGACATGCTATTGTTTAAGTGTGGGGAGGTTGATAAACCCATATTTCATGATATATTTTGTGCTTAATCTGAGTGATTTATTCAATCCTTCACCCACTTATTCATATTAATTGCACGGTTTTACTTTCCCTTCCTCATTATGTGACGTATGTAAAAAAACATGTTTCCTATGCTTAAAAATAATCATTTTGATTACCCTTTATTTCCATTCGATGCCGTGATTCGTGTGTTGAGTAGTTTCAAATCTTCTAAGGCAGGAATGACTTAAAGGATGGAAAGAAAACATACAAAAATGGAAGGAAAGCACAAAACGGAGTTTTTGAAGAAACTGGCATCCACGCGATCGGATGGGCGACGCGGCCGCATGCCAGCGCGAATCAACAGCGACGTGACTGCATGACTGACGTGATCGCGCGCCACAAGCAGAACACATATGACGCGGCCGCATGACTGAAGCGACCGCGTGATAAGGAAAACTCCGAATGACGCGACCGCGTGACCCACGCGGATGCGTGACAGAGGCCACGCACCAGAAATTGCAGAAAACACTCCCAGCGATTTCTGAAGCCCTTTTTGGCCCAAATCCAGGTCCAGAAGGCATAGACCAGAGGTTATGAAGTGGGGGAACGCATCCATTCGGGGAGAGTCTCCAATTAGTTACTTTTCCATGATTTAGATTTGGTTTTGAGAAGGAGATTCTCTCCTCTCTCTTTAGGATTAGGATTTAGATTTAGGATTTTATTCGCTTTCCGGATTATCTCTTTACCAGGTTCAATATTCCTTTTTATTTTGTTCTCAATTTAATTATGAATTCTTCTATGTTACATATTACTCTTTGAATTAATGTTATTTGAGGTATTTCAGTTTAATATTGCTTTCTTTTATTTATGTTACTTTTATCCCCAATCTGAAGACATTTTTATTCCAGTAGATTTACTTTTCCCCTTTTGGTATTGGTTAAGAAATCAGTAACTCAGGAGTTATCAAACTCAACATGATTGATAATCGTTATCTTTACTAATTGAATTGAACTTCAATAATCCCAATCTTTCCTTAGGGATTAACTAGGATTTGAGGATCTAACTAATTAGTCACTTGACTTTCCTTTGTTTTAGCAAGGGTTAACTAAATGGAATTAAGATTCAATTTTCATCATCATTGATAAGGATAACTAGGATAGGACTTCTAATTTCTCATACCTTGCCAAAAGTGTGATTTACAGTTATTTATTTAATTTACAGTCTTTTACTTACTTTAATTACAATTTAAATCACTTGTTCCTCATCTTCAAAACCCCAATTTACAATCTTCAGAACCAATAATAAGAACATACTTCCCTGCAGTTCCTTGAGAAGACGACCCGAGGTTTAAATACCCGGTTATCAATTTTAAAGGGGTTTGTTACTTGTGACAACCAAAACGTTTGTATGAAAGGACTTTTGCTGGTTTAGAAACTATACTTGCAACGAAGATTTATCTGCAAATTTCTAGACCACGCAAAAGTTCTATCATCAGACGCGCATGCCACGTGTACGCGTGGAATGAAGAAAAGCAGAGGGACGCGTGGGTAGGGAAATAGGCAAGGGATGCGTACGCGTCTGACGTTAGGATTTTTGCTAGTAAAGAATTTTATAAAAATAGTCGCGTTGTAGATATAGTTTCTAAACCAACAGAAATCCTTTCGTACAAATGTTTTGGTTGTCACAAGTAACAAACCCCTTAAAAATTGATAACCGAAGTATTCAAACATCGGGTCGTCTTCTCAAGGAACTGCAGGGAAGTATGTTCTTATTATTGGTTATGAAGATTGTAAATTGGAGTTTTAAAGATGAGGGACAAGTAAATTAAATTGCAATTAAAATAAGTAAAAGACTATAAAATAAATAAATAACTGTAAAATACACTTTTGGCAAGGTATGAGAAATTAGAAGTCCTATCCTAGTTATCCTTATCAATGATGATGAAAATTGAATCTTATTTCTACTTAGTTAGCCTTTACTTGAGCAAGGGAAGGTCAAGTGACTAATTAGTTTGATCTTCAAACCCTAGTTAATCCCTAAGGAAAGATTGGGATTATTGAAGTTCAATTCAATTAGCAAAGATAACAATTATCGATCACGTTGAGTTTGATAACTCCTGAGTTACTAATTTCTTAACCAAGACCAAAAGGGGAAAAAGTAAATCTACTGGAATAAAAATGTCTTCAGATTGGAAGCAACAGTAACGTAAATAAAAGAAAGCAATAATAAACTGAAATACCTCAAATAACATTAATTCAAAGAATAATCTGTAACATAGAAGAATTCATAAACTAAATTGAGAAGATAAATAAAAAGGAATGTTAAACCTGATAAAAAGAGATAATCCTGAAAGCAAAAGAAATCCTAATTCTAAATCCTAAAAGAGAGAGGAGAGAACCTCTCCCTCAAAACTACATCTAATTCATGAAAAATAACGAATTGGAGACTCTCCTGAATGGATGCATTCCCCCACTTCATAACCTCTGATCTGTGCCTTCTGGACTTGGATTTGGGCTAAAAAGGGCTTCAGAAATTGCTGGGAGAGTTTTCTGTAATTTCTGGTGTGTGGCCTCTGTCACGCGTCCGCGTGGGTCACGCGGTCGCGTCAATTGGAGTTTTCCTTGCCACGCAGTCACTTCAATCATGCGTCCGCGTCATATGCGTTTCGCTCAAGGCGCGCGGTCGCGTCAATCACGCGGTCGCGTCACTACCATTTCACGCTGGCATGCGGTCGCATTGTCCATGCGATCACGTCACTGCCAGTTTCTTTAAAAACTCCGTTTTGTGCTTTCCTTCCATTTTTGTATATTCCCTTTCCATCCTTTAAGTCATTCCTGCCTTAGAAGATCTAAAACTACTCAACACACGAATCACGGCATCGAATGGAAGTAAAGGGTAATTAAAATAATTACTTTTAAAGCATAGGAAACATGTTTTTCACATACATCACATAATAAGGAAGGGAAAGTAAAACCATGGAATTAACATGAATAAGTGAGTGAAGGATTAAATAAATCACTTAAATTAGGCACAAAATATATCATAAAATACGGGTTTATCAACGTCACAGCGCGTGCACGCGTGAATATAACTGCGCGTTTTGCGCAGTGCGTGCGCAATGGTCGCGCAAGTCTTGGTTGTCCTGTATTGGGAGAACACATGGAAGGCAACCGACGCGTACGCGTCAAGTGCGCATCCGCGTGGGTGAGCAGGTGGGCAAACGACGCGTGAGTGTCCGATACGCACACGCGTGCGTGGGAGCTGCGTGTTTCGCACAATGCTTGCGCAACTCTCGGGTAAAATGTACCAAGAATGGCACACAGAGTGATCGACGCGTATGCGTCATGTGCGCGTACGCGTGGATAGGGAATTGGGGCAGGCGACTCGTGGGCGTGCCGTACGCGTACGCGTGAGTAGGAGTTGTGTGTTTTGCGCATTGCTCGCGCAACTCTCGGGAAAGGTATGTTTTTAACACATTCTTGGCAGGTATTCAAGCTAGATAGTCAAGAAAACACTCACAAATTCATGCATGACTCAAAATAAGGCATTTTCTCTAACTTCATCAAATCATCCATACCAAGATAAATGCAATCTACATGAATACCATAGAATTTCGACAAAATCAACAAAAGCTAGCATACCTAAGCAACTCAACAACACCAAGAGATCACAAAATTCACAAGAAACTAAAGCTAGAAGCAAGAAAATATATACAAGGAAGATCTTACCACGGTGGGGTGTCTCCCACCAAACACTTATCTTTAACGTCCTTAAGTTGGACGGTCAGTTGCTTAAGCTTTCCCTTTTCTTGGTGCATCCGTAAGCAAGAACACCTCTAACTCCTTTGATGGATTGTAGCCATGGTACTTCTTCACTCTATGCCCATTCACCTTGAAAGTTGCATCGCTTCGGGAGTCAAACAATTCCACCCCTCCATAGGGCTTTACCTCCTTCATCTTGAAGGGTCCTTCCCATCTTGAACGGAGCTTCCCGGGCATAAATTTGAGCCTCGAGTTGTAGAGTAGAACCTCATCACCCTCTTGAAAATCCTTCTTCCGGATATGGTGATCATGAAATGCCTTAGTCTTTTCCTTATAGATTCGAGCATTCTCATATGCCTTGTTCCTAAGACATTCAAGCTCTTCCAGTTGTAATTTTCTGGCTATACCCGCCTTGGAGAAATCCATGTTACACTGCTTAACTTTCCAATAGGCTCTATGCTCAATTTTCACCGGGTGGTGGCACGCCTTGCGATAGATGATCTGGAAGGGACTCATCCCTAACGGGGTCTTATAGGCCGTCCTATATGCCTATAGTGCATCTCCCAACCGAGAGCTCCAGTCCTTCCGTTGTGGATTCACCACTTTCTCCAAAATTCGCTTAATCTCCCGGTTGGACACCTTTGCTTGTCCGTTGGTTTGGGGGTGATAAGCAGTTGCAACCTTGTGCAATACCCCATAGCGCTTGAGTAGTGCCTGATGTGGGCGGAAATTAGCCGATTAATAAATTAATATAGAAATAACGTTGCGAGTACAGTTCCTAATCGACGAGAATCCGCTTATCAATTTAGAAGGGTTGTCACACTTTTAGAATAAAAATACAGGTGGGAGTAGGAATCTTAGGTCGTCTCCTAACGAGTTGACAAAAGAGTGCTATTTTATTAGTCAGGGGTTTTCCAAGAAATTTTAAGAGTTGGAGAACAGGAAATTAAATGATTGTAAATTAAAGCAATGTAAATTAAAAGAGAGATTTTATATAATCAGAATAAAAAGCCTTGACCGGGGGAAGATTAATTGGAATTTCTATCCTTGTTGGATTTTCCCAAGTGGAATAGCAAGAGGTTATTGTTTTCACTTAGTTAATTAATGAGCGGATAATTTATACGCTTTTTGGCATTGTTTTTAGTATGTTTTTAGTATGATTTAATTAGTTTTCATTATATTTTTATTAGTTTTTAATTAAAATTCACATTTCTGGACTTTACTATGAGTTTGTGTGTTTTTCTGTGATTTCAGGTATTTTCTGGCTGAAATTGAGGGACCTGAGCAAAAATCAGATTCAGAGGTTGAAGAAGGACTGCAGATGCTGATGGATTCTGACCTCCCTGCACTCAAAATGGATTTTCTGGAGCTACAGAACTCCAAATGGCGCGCTTCCAATTGCGTTAGAAATTAGATATCCAGGGCTTTCCAGAAATATATAATAATCCATACTTTATCTGAGTTTAGATGACGCAAAATGGCATTGAACGCCAGTTCTATGTTGCAGTCTGGTGTTCAGCGCCAGAAACAAGTTGCAAAGTGGAGTTCAACGCCAGAAACACGTTACAAACTGGCGTTCAACTCCAAGAATGACCTCTCCACGTGAAAGCTTCATGCTCAGCCCAAGCACACACCAAGTAGGCCCCGGAAGTGGATTTCTACATCAATTACTTACTTTTGCAAACCCTAGTAGCTAGTCTAGTATAAATAGGACTTTTCACTATTGTATTTACATCTTTGGATTATCTTTTGGTCCTTTGATCATGTTTTGGGGGCTGGCCATTCGGCCATGCCTGGACCTTATCACTTATGTATTTTCAATGGTAGAGTTTCTACAACCATAGATTAAGGTGTGGAGCTCTGCTGTTCCTCAAGGATTAATGCAAAGTACTACTGTTTTTCTATTCAATTCAACTTATTCCGCTTCTAAGATATTCATTCGCACTTCAATATGATGGATGTGATGATCGTGACAGTCATCATCATTCTCAACTTATGAACGCGTGCCTGACAACCACTTCCGTTCTACCTTAGATTGAATGGATATCTCTTGGATATCTAATACAGGGGACCGAGTCCGAGTTATTAGTGTCTTCGTGGTATAAGTTAGAGCCCATGGATGGCCATTCCTGAGATCCGAAAAGTCTAAACCTTGTTTGTGGTATTCCGAGTAGGATCTGGGAAGGGATGGCTGTGACGAGCTTCAAACTCGCGAGTGCTGGGCGTAGTGACAGACGCAAAAGGATAGTAAATCCTATTCCAGTATGATCGAGAACCGACAGATGATTAGCCATGCAGTGACAGTGCATTGGACCATTTTCACAGGAGGATGGGATGTAGCCATTGACAACGGTGATGCCCTACATAAAGCTTGCCATGGAAAGGAGTAGGATTGATTGGATGAAGACAGCAGGAAAGCAGAGATCAGAGAAACGAAAGCATCTTTATACGCTTATCTGAAATTCTCACCAATGAATTACATAAGTACCACTATCCTATTTTATATTTTATTTATTTTCATCCACTATAATTTCTTAATACAATTTAATCCGCCTGACTGAGATTTACAAGGTGACCATAGCTTGCTTCAAGCCGACAATCTCCGTGGGATCGACCCTTACTCACGTAAGGTTTATTACTTGGACGACCCAGTGCACTTGCTGGTTAGTTGTACGAAGTTGTGAAACAGATATAAGATCATGAACGTGCGTATTGAGTTTTTAGCGCCGTTACCAAGGAATGGAATGATCACGATTTCGCACACCAAGTTTTTGGTGCTGTTGCCGGGGATTGTTCGAGTTTGGACAACTGACGGTTCATCTTGTTGCTCAGATTAGGTAATTTTATTTTAATTTTAAGCTTTTTATTTCTTATTCTCGAAAAATACAAAAAAAAAAAATTTACAAAATCATAAAATTAAAAATATTTTTTGTGTTTCTTGTTTGAGTCTTTAGTCAAGTTTTAAGTTTGGTGTCAATTGCATCTTTTTAATTTTCTAAAAATTATTTTCGAAAATTTCATGCATTGCATTCTTCATGATCTTCAAGTTGTTCTTGGCCAGTCTTCTTGTTTGATCTTCATATTTTCTTGTTTTGTGTCTTTTCTTATTTTTCATATGCATTCTTGAATTCTTAGTGTCTAAAAATTAAAAATTTTTAAGTTTGGTGTCTTGCATGTTTTTCTTTTCTTAAAAATTTTCAAAAATAAGTCTTGATATTCATCTTAATCTTCAAAGTGTTCTTGGTGTTCATCTTGCCATTCATAGTGTTCTTGCATGCATTGTGTTTTGATTCATAATTTTTATGTTATGAGTCTTTTTCATGTTTTTCATTTTCTTCATTAAAAATTCAAAAATAAAAAAATATCTTTCCCTTTTTCTCTCTTAAAATTTCGAAAATTTGGATTGATTTTTTCAAATTTTAAAAAAAAAATCTAGTGTTTCTTATGAGTCAAATCAAATCTTCAATTTAAAAATCCTATCTTTTTCAAAACTTTTTCAAAAAAATCTAATCTTTTTCAAATTTTTCTTAATAATTTCGAAATTTTTAAAATTAATTTTCAAAAATCTTTTTCTTATCTTTATTCCATGATTTTCGAAATTAATACTAACATTTAATATGATTGATTGAAAAATTTCAAGTTGTTACTTGCCTTTTAAGAAAAGATTAATCTTTAATTTTTAAAATCATATCTTTTTGTTTCCTGTTAGTCAAGTAATCAACTTTAATTTTAAAAATAAAATATTTTTAAATTTCTTTTTCAAATCTTTTTCAAAATAAGTTTCAATTAATCATATCTTTTTGTTTCAATCATATCCTTTTTTTATTTCAATCATATCTTTTCCAAATTCAATTTCAAAATCTTTTCTAACTTCTTTCCTAACCTCTTAATTGATTTTCAAATCTTTTTCAATCAATCTTATCTTTTTGTTTCAATCATATCTTTTTCAAAGCCACCTAACTAATTCAATCTCTCTTAAAATTTTCGAAAATACCTCCCTCTTTTTCAAAATTTCATTTTGATTAACTAATTGTTTCAATTTTAATTTAATTTCAACTTTAATTTTTGAAATCTAACTTTCAAATTTTAAATTTTTATTTTAATTAAATTTCGAAATTCTCTCTCTCATCTCCTTCTATTTATTTATTCATCTATTAACACTTATCTTCCATCCAAAAAATTCGAACACCACCTCCCTCTCTGTGTTCGAGTTTTTCCTCTTCTCTTCTTTACATTACATTCTTTTCTTCTTCTACTCACACAAAGGAATCTCTATACTGTGACATAGAGGATTCCATATTTTCTTTGTTATTCCCTTCTTTGTCATATGAGCAGGAGCAAGGACAAGAACATTCTTGTTGAAGCAGATCTTGAACCTGAAAGGACTCTAAAAAGGAAACTAAGAGAAGCTAAAATACAACAATCCAGAGACAACCTTACAGAAATTTTCGAACAGGAAGAGGAGATGGCAGCCGAAAATAATAATAATGCAAGGAGGATGCTTGGTGACTTTACTGCACCTAATTCCAATTTACGTGGAAGAAGCATCTCCATCCCTGCCATTGGAGCAAACAACTTTGAGCTGAAACCTCAATTAGTTTCTCTGATGCAGCAGAACTGCAAGTTTCATGGACTTTCATCTGAAGATCCTTTTCAGTTCTTAACTGAATTCTTGCAGATCTGTGATACTGTTAAGACCAATGGGGTTGATCCCGAGGTCTACAGGCTTATGCTTTTCCCGTTTGCTGTAAGAGACAGAGCTAGAGTATGGTTGGACTCTCAACCCAAAGATAGCCTGAACTCTTGGGATAAGCTGGTCACGACTTTCTTAGCCAAGTTCTTTTCTTCTCAAAAGCTGAGTAAGCTTAGAATGGACGTTCAAACCTTCAGACAGAAAGAAGGTGAATCCCTCTATGAAGCTTGGGAGAGATATAAGCAACTGACCAAAAAGTGTCCTTCTGACATGCTTTCAGAATGGACCATCCTGGATTTATTCTATGATGGTCTGTCTGAATTAGCTAAGATGTCATTGGATACTTCTGCAGGTGGATCCATTCACCTAAAGAAAACGCCTGCAGAAGCTCAAGAACTCATTGACATGGGATCTAATAACCAGTTCATGTACACTTCTGAGAGGAATCCTGTGAGTAATGGGACGCCTCAGAAGAAGGGAGTTCTTGAAATTGATACTCTGAATGCCATATTGGCTCAGAATAAAATATTGACTCAGAAAGTCAATATGATTTCTCAGAGTCTGAATGGAATGCAAGCTGCATCCAACAGTACTCAAGAGGCATCTTCTGAGGAAGAAGCTTATGATCCTGAGAATCCTGCAATAGCAGAGGTGAATTACATGGGTGAACCCTATGGAAACACCTATAATCTCTTATGGAGAAATCACCTAAATCTCTCATGGAAGGATCAACAAAAGCCTCAACAAGGCTTTAATAATGGTGGAAGAAACAGGTTTAGCAATGGCAAGCCTTTCCCATCATCCACTCAGCAAAAGACAGAGAGTCCTAAGCAGGATCCATCTAGCTTAGCAAATATAGTCTCTTATCTATCTAAGGCCACTCTAAGTTTCATGAATGAAACAAGGTCCTCCATTAGAAATTTGGAAGCACAAGTGGGCCAGCTGAGTAAAAGGATCACTGAAACACCTCCTAGTACTCTCCCAAGCAATACAGAAGAAATTCCAAAAGGAGAGTGCAAGGCCATTGAAATGACCATCATGGCCGAAACCACAAAAGAGGAGGAGGACGTGAATCCCAGTGAGAAAGACCTCCTGGGACGTCCAGTGATCAATAAGGAGTTTCCCTCTGAGGAACCAAAGGACTCTGAGGCTCATCTAGAGACCATAGAGATTCCATTAAATCTCTTTATGCCATTCATGAGCTCTGATGAGTATTCTTCTTCTGAAGAGAATGAAGATGTTACTGAAGAGAAAGTTGCCAAGTACCTTGGTGCTATCATGAAGCTGAATGCCAAATTATTTGGTAATGAGACTTGGGAAGATGAACCTCCCTTGCTCACCAATGAACTGAGTGATCTGGATCAACTGAGATTGCCTCAGAAGAAACAGGATCCTAGAAAGTTCTTAATACCTTGTACCATAGGCACCATGACCTTTGAGAAGGCTCTATGTGACCTTGGGTCAGGGATAAACCTCATGCCCCTCTCTGTAATAGAAAAATTGGGAATCTTTGAGGTGCAAGCTGCCAGAATCTCACTAGAGATGGCAGACAACTCAAGAAAATAGGCTTATGGACTAGTAGAAGACATGTTAGTAAAGGTTGAAGACATTTACATCCCTACTGATTTCATAATCCTAGACACTGGGAAGGAAGAGGATGAATCCATCATCCTTGGAAGACCCTTCCTAGCTACAGCAAGAGCTGTGATTGATGTGGACAGAGGAGAGTTAGTCCTTCAACTGAATGAGGACTACTTTGTGTTTAAAACTCAAGGTTCTCCTTCTGTAACCATGGAGAGGAAGCATGAAAAGCTTCTCTCACTACAGAGTCAAACAAGGCCCCCACAATCAAACTCTAAGTTTGGTGTTGGGAGGCCTCAGCCAAACTCTAAGTTTGGTATTGAATCCCCACATCCAAACTCTAAGTTTGGTGTTTGGAATCTATAAAATTGACCTGATCACCTGTGTGGCTCAGTGAGAGCCCACTGTCAAGCTATTGACATTAAAGAAGCGCTTGTTGGGAGGCAACCCAATGTTATTTAATATATTTTATTTTATTTTCTCTTTGTTATTTCATGATTTACTAGGTTGATGATCATGTGGAGTCACAAAAACTACAAAAAATTCAAAAACAGAATGAAAAACAGCATTGAAAATAGAACACCCTGGAGGAAGGGCTTACTGGCTGGCGTTTAACGCCAGAACAGAACATGAAACTGGCGTTAAACGCCAGAAACAAGCAGCATTCTGGCGTTTAAACGCCAGGAATGCACCCCAAAGGAAAACTGCCGTTCAACGCCAGAAACATGCTGCAGACTGGCGTTGAACGCCTAACACAAGCATGGAAGTGGCGTTTAACGCCAGAAACATGCTGCAATCTGGCGTTAAACGCCAGGATTGCCTACAGAGGGCGTTTATACGCCTAATTAGAGCAAGGATGATTAAAGTCCTTGGCCCCACTAGATCTGTGGACCCCACAGGATCCGCACCTACTTCTTCTCTCCTCTTCACACCTTTTCATAACTCTCTTTCCCACATACCTCCACTCACCTTACCTCCTCATAATCCTATATCACCCTTTCCCAAGAACCCTTCACCAATCACCTCCAATTCCCCTCCAAAACCATCATACACCCACCTACACCCACCCACTCAAAATTCAAACCATCACTCCCTCCTTTTCACACATCATAACCACCTTAAACCCCCAGTGGCCGAACCCTTCCCACACCTCCATCTCCTCCATCTTTTCTTCTTCTCATCCTTCCTTTCTTCTTTTGCTCGAGGACGAGCAAACATTCTAAGTTTGGTGTGGAAAAAGAATTGCTTTTTTGTTTTTTCATAACCATTGATGGCACCTAAGGCCAGAGAAACCTCTAGAAAGAGGAAATGGAAGACAAAAGCTTCCACCTCCAAGTCATAGGAGATGGAGAGATTCATCTCAAGGGTCTATAGCTCAGTGGTAGAACATTTGACTGCAAATCAAGAGATCCCTGAGATACCTTCGGGGATACATTTTCCTCCACACAATTATTGGGAGCAACTAAGGGTGGAACATCAAGAGCACTCCATCATCCTTCATGAAATTAGAGAAGATCAAAGAGCAATGAGGGAGGAGCAACAAAGACAAGGAAGAGACATAGAAGAGCTCAAGGATATCATTGGTTCCTCAAGAAGAAAACGCCACCATCACTAAGGTGGACTCATTCCTTGTTCTTAAATTTTCTATTTTTCGTTTTCTTATGTTAAATGTTTATCTATGTTTTTGTCTTCATGATCACTAGTATTTAAGTGTCTATGCCTTAAAGTTATGAATGTCCTATGAATCCATCACCTCTCTTGAATGAAAAATGTTTTAATTACAAAAGAACAAGAAGTACATGGTTTCGAATTCATCCTTGAAACTAGTTTAATTATTTTGATGTGGTGACAATACTTTTTGTTTTCTGAATGAATGCTTGAACAGTGCATATGTCTTTTGAAGTTGTTGTTTAAGAATGTTAAATATGTTGGCTCTTAAAAGAATGATGAACATGAGAAATGTTATTTGATAATCTGAAAAATCATAAAAATGATTCTTGAAGCAAGAAAAAGCAGTGAATACAGAAAGCTTGTGAAAAAAAAAGAAAGAAAAAAAATAGTGAAAAGAAAAAAAAAGAGAGAAAGAAAAAGAAGAAGCAAGCAGAAAAAGCCAAAAGCTCTTTAAACCAAAAGGCAAGAGCAAAAAGCCAATAACCCTTAAAACCAAAAGGCAAGGGTAATAAAAAGGATCCAAGGCTTTGAGCATCAATGGATAGGAGGGCCTAAAGGAATAAAATCCTGGCCTAAGCGGCTAAACCAAGGTGTCCCTAACCATGTGCTTGTGGCGTGAAGGTGTCAAGTGAAAACTTGAGACTGAGCGGTTAAAGTCAAAGTCCAAAGCAAAAGAAGAGTGTGCTTAAGAACCCTGGACACCTCTAATTGGGGACTTTAGCAAAGCTGAGTCACAATCTGAAAAGGTTCACCCAGTTATGTGTCTGTGGCATTTATGTATCCGGTGGTAATACTGGAAAACAAAGTGCTTAGGGCCACGGCCAAGACTTATAAAGTAGCTGTGTTCAAGAATCAACATACTGAACTAGGAGAATCAATAACACTATCTGAATTCTGAGTTCCTATAGATGCCAATCATTCTGAACTTCAATGGATAAAGCGAGATGCCAAAACTATTCAAGAGGCAAAAAGCTACAAGTCCCGCTCATCTGATTGGAGCTAAGTTTCATTGATATTTTGGAATTTATAGTATATTCTCTTCTTTTTATCCTAATTGATTTTTAGTTGCTTGGAGACGAGCAACAATTTAAGTTTGGTGTTGTGATGAGCGGATAATTTATACGCTTTTTGGCATTGTTTTTAGTATGTTTTTAGTATGATTTAATTAGTTTTCATTATATTTTTATTAGTTTTTAATTAAAATTCACATTTCTGGACTTTACTATGAGTTTGTGTGTTTTTCTGTGATTTCAGGTATTTTCTGACTGAAATTGAGGGACCTGAGCAAAAATCAGATTCAGAGGTTGAAGAAGGACTGCAGATGCTGATGGATTCTGACCTCCCTGCATTCAAAATGGATTTTCTGGAGCTACAGAACTCCAAATGGTGCGCTTCCAATTGCGTTGGAAAGTAGACATCCAGGGCTTTCCGGCAATATATAATAGTTTATACTTTACCTGAGTTTAGATGACGCAAACTGGCGTTGAACGTCAGTTCTATGTTGCAGTCTGGTGTTCAGCACTAGAAACAAGTTGCAAAGTGGAGTTCAACGCCAGAAACACATTACAAACTGGCGTTCAACTCCAAGAATGACCTCTCCACGTGAAAGCTTCATGCTCAGCCCAAGCACACACCAAGTGGGCCCCAGAAGTGGATTTCTACATCAATTACTTACTTCTGTAAACCCTAGTAGCTAGTCTAGTATAAATAGGACTTTTTACTATTGTATTTACATCTTTGGATTATCTTTTGGTCCTTTGATCATGTTTTGGGGGCTGGCCATTCGGCCATGCCTGGACCTTATCACTTATGTATTTTCAACGGTAGAGTTTCTACACACCATAGATTAACGTGTGGAGCTCTGCTGTTCCTCAAGGATTAATGCAAAGTACTACTGTTTTTCTATTCAATTCAACTTATTCCGCTTCTAAGATATTCATTCGTACTTTAATATGATGGATGTGATGATCATGACAGTCATCATCATTCTCAACTTATGAACGTGTGCCTGACAACCACTTCCGTTCTACCTTAGATTGAATGGATATCTCTTGGATATCTAATACAGGGGACCGAGTCCGAGTTATTAGTGTCTTCATGGTATAAGTTAGAACCCATGGATGGCCATTCCTGAGATCCGGAAAATCTAAACCTTGTCTGTGGTATTCCGAGTAGGATCTAGGAAGGGATGGCTGTGACGAGCTTCAAACTCGCGAGTGCTGGGCGTAGTGACAGACACAAAAGGATAGTAAATCCTATTCCAGCATGATCGAGAACCGACAGATGATTAGCCATGCAGTGACAGCGCATTGGACCATTTTCACAGGAGGATGGGATGTAGCCATTGAGAACGGTGATGCCCTACATAATGCTTGCCATGGAAAGGAGTAGGATTGATTGAATGAAGACAGCAGGAAAGCAGAGATCAGAGAAACAAAAGCATCTCTATACGCTTATCTGAAATTCTCACCAATGAATTACATAAGTACCACTATCCTATTTTATATTTTATTTATTTTCATCCACTATAATTTCTTAATACAATTTAATCCACCTGACTGAGATTTACAAGGTGACCATAGCTTGCTTCAAGCTGACAATCTCTGTGGGATCGACCCTTACTCACGTAAGGTTTATTACGTGGACGACCCAGTGCACTTGCTGGTTAGTTGTACGAAGTTGTGAAACAGATATAAGATCATGAACGTGCGTATTGAGTTTTTAGCGCCGTTACCAAGGAATGGAATGATCACGATTTCGCACACCATTAACCCTTACTAAATAAAGGAAAGTCAAGTGATTGAGCTAACTCTTATTCGCAAGTCCTAATCCTCTCCTTATGGAAGGATTAGCGTTAGTAAATAGAGAGTTAGCCAACAACTTCCAATTGAACTAATCACTTGAGTATTCCAATTCAAGGGTCTCCTTTTAATCAACCCCCAAGTCAAGTTGGGAGTCTACTCCATTGACATGAATGCAACGTTCACAGACATATAAGAAGAAGACATGATAAATTAAATAAAATAGGAACTGAAAATTAATTAAAAGTAAAAGTAATTCTTTGCGTTAATAAATCCCAAAATGCAACATCCTTATCTGAACAGGGTTAATGGGCAATTAAAAGAGTAAAGGAATAAGAAAGAAAACTGGAATAATAGTAACTTCAACGGAGGTAGTGACTCTTCTCAATATCCAAAGCATCGGCATAAAAAGCAATAAAACTAGAAATCTACGAATGTGAGGAAAACCTAGAGGAGACTGATTTCTCTCTAAGATTCTAAAACTAAAATCTAAAACTATTCGAATGAGAATGTCTATTGAGTCTTTGCTTGTCCCCCGGCTCTAGTCTGTGTTTTTGGGCCGAAAACTGGGTCCAAACTCAGCCCAAAATCGACCCAGCGTTTTCTGTGATTTTTGCAGGTAGCACACGTCACGCATACGCATCAGTCACGCGTACACATCGCTGGTCATCTTCGCGTTTCACACTTACGCGTTAGGCATGCGCACACGTGAGCCATGCGTGCGCGTCGCTCCTCACTGGTTATCTCCTTTATTTCTTGTGCTCCTTCTATTTTTGCAAGCTTCTTCTCCATCCTCTAAGCCATTCCTGCCCTATAAAGCATGAAAACACTTAACACACAGATCACGGCATCGAATGGTATAAAAGGGAATTAAAAATATACAATTTAAAGGCTTAGAAAGCAAGTTTTCACCCATAGAACAAAATTAGGAAGGAATTGTAAAATCATAAAAAGTGTATGAATAAGTGTGCAAAGACTTGATAAAACCACTCAATTGAGCACAAGATAAACCATAAAATAGTGGTTTATCAATCTCCCCACACTTAAACATTAGCATGTCCTCATGCTAAGCTCAAGGAGATAAAAGGAAAGAATGAGGGAAAATAAGAATCATGATATGCAACCTATGAATGCAACTATATGCTAAGATGATTCTGTCTACTTGGTTAAAAGTAAATAGGCTCTTTAAGACGAAAATAAACCAGATTCCACTAATTCAAATCACATAATAAAAGACAGGTAAACTTGTAAGAGGACAGCTCATGAAAGCAGGGAACATAAAATCAAGCATTGAACCCTCACTGGTAGTGTATATGCACTCTAATCTCTCAAGTGTCTAGGGTTAATCACTCTACTATTCTCTAGTCATGCTTTCTAGATTTTGTTCTTCATCTAACCAATCAACAAATATTTAGTATACCAATACAAACATCATGAGGTCTTTTCTAGGTTGTAATGGGGCTAAGGTAAGGGTGAGGATATATGTATGGCCAAGTGAACTATAATATGAATCTTTGACTAACCTAAGCTCTCACCTAAACACACATGTACTCTATGTAACTCTAAATTCATGCCTAGCTACCCATAATTCCTACTTTTGTATCACATACTCTTGTACCAAATATTTCTTTAGTTTCACCACATGTGCATTGATTTTTTTTTAAACTTAGCATTGGGGTAATTTTGTCCCCTTATTTATCTATTGACTCAATTATTTGAATATTTTTATTTTGGTTTGGGGTTTTTTTTAATTAAAGGTAAAAATAAACATAACATATCAATGCATATGAGTTTTTAATTTTTCTGGTCTCACATGAGTAGGCACCGAAATTCCCAATACTTTTGTCAATAAAATACTGTACACTTTCATCAACCCAAGTTTTCACAATTCTCCACACTTAATTAATACACAATCTCTATCTTAAGCTAACTAAAGATTCACTTGGGGTAATTAATTGTTTTTCCGCTTAAGGCTAGTGATGTGGTAAAATATAGAACAAAAGGGGATTAAAAGGCTCAAAGTGGCAAACAAAGGTAATTGAAAGGGTAGGCTATTTGGGATAAGTGAGCTAATAACAATTGATGGCCTCAATCATATGTATGCATGCAAATACACTAAACAATGGACATATAGAATGGAACAAAATATAGATTACAATCATAGAGAAGAAAACACACAAGAATAAAATATTATGGTTAAATAATGTAACCGTGTAATTAAGCTCAAATATCACAGGTTGTGTGTTCTTAGCTATAATTCATGTTCCAAATTACAATCTTCAAACAAGTTTAGCACAAATTTTCAATTTAAATTAGTGAAGTGCTATAAAAAGGGTCTTGAAAAGAAACTCATTACTTTAACCAAGCAAAACATACATGCAACAATTGTTATTATGCAATCTATCCTATCTAACAAAAGAAAAAGTCAAATATTGGTATTAAGAGAGAGAACTTACCTCTGGAAGTCAAGGACTGACCTCCCCACACTTAAGGCTTGGCACGGTCCTCCATGCCATTAGTAAGGAGCAAGGTAGGGTTGGAAGCATCGCCTCCGCTGTCTGGTTCGCCATGGCTTTTCGGACTACTGGATGAAGGGGAGTATGGGGTGTCCTTCTGCTCTAGAGGTGGGTGAGTACCAGCTATGAGGTCCTTCAGATAGTTATATCTGCGCTTGTTACGGCACTCCATTTGCTCCATTCGCTGGTCTTGCCGGTCGAACCTCTCGAGGATCTGAAGGAACAGCTGATGGATGGATGGTGCTTGTGGTGTGGATGATGGTGAAGTGAAAGAGGGAGGAGTATCCAAAGATGGACTTGCAGGCTGGCACACAGAGGGAACTGACGGCCTGATGTACTTTCCGTTCGGGACATACTAGTCGGCCCTAGGGATCATGACCTTCGTGTTGCCTGCCCGGGAGGACACACCTACTGCGGAGACTAAATCTGAAACTAAGGTAGGGAAAGGCAGGTTACCCACAATCTGTACATGACCCATTGCTTGCCGGATGTGTCGGGGTAGGTTGAGGGGTTGCTCTGTCAGGATGCACCAGATGAGAACAGCCATGTTGGCTGTGAAGGTCGACTCGTGAGTGCTCGGAAAGACATAGTGGGACATAATTTGTACCCACACGGGAGCCTCCAGGGTGAGTGACTGGGCCGAGATGCTCTTGGGTTTTGAACGATGCTGCCCGTAGATCCAAGTGCTGCCAGGTTGGGCTATAACTCCAAGGACACTATCCCAGTTGAACTGATACATCTGGTGCTTACGAGATGCCTCTTGATATGCATCTGATAAACCATTATTTTATGATTTATATTGTGTTTAATTGTGTGGTTTTATCAAATCTTTACCCACTTATTCATATGATTAGCATGTATTTACAATTCCTTCCCAAAATCACTCCATGGTTGAAAACTTGCTTCCTAGAGACTTTTAATTATGCATTTTAATTCTCCTTTATCCCATTTGATGCCGTGATCCGTGTGTTAAGTATTTCAGGCTTCATAGGGCATGAATGTACTTGGAAATTAGAGAGGAGGCTTGCAAAAATAGAAGGAACACAAGAAACTAAGGAGATGACCAGCGAGCAATGACGCGAGCGCATGGCCATGCGAACATGTGAAATGGAGAATTCGCAGCGACGCAAACGCGTGCCTGACGCAAACGCGTGGATTGGAGTCTTCACGAATGACGTGAACGCGTGAACCACGCAAACGCGTGACAAGAAAAATCGCTGAATGACGCGAACGCGTAGACGACGCGTACGCGTGACCTGCGCGATCTGCAAAAATAACAGAATATGCTGGGGGCGATTTTGGGCCGCATTTTGACCCAGTTTTCGGCCTAGAAACACAGACTAAACCTAGGGAACATGCTGAGACTCAACACGCATCCACACACATTCAGATTTATCACATTAGGATTACGCCAGTTTTAGATCTGAGTTTTTAGATTTGCATTACATTGATAGTTTATGCTTTTGCTTGGATTTTTGGATGCTGAGAGTCATTACCTCCGTTGAAGACATTACTTTAGTTTGTTTCCTTATTCCCTTATTTTTAATTAGTTACTCATTGACTCTGTTCAGATAATTATGTTGCGTTTTGAATTTATTAATATATAGAGTTATTTTTATTTTAATTAATTTTAATTCTCTATTTTATTTTATTTAATTATGTCTTCTCATATTTTTATGATTATTAATTTCATGTCAATGGAGTAGAATTTCTACTTGACATGGGGGTTGATTAAGAGGAGATACTTGAGTTGGAATGCTCAAGTGCTTGGTTGAATTGGACGTTGTTAGCTAACTCCATACCTACTAGCACTAGACCTCCCCAAGGGAGAGGACTAGGATTTGAGGGTCAGAGTTCGTTTAATCACCATACTTTTTTCCTTATTTAGTAAGGGATAACCGAGTGAGAACAACACCCTTTTTACACTACACTTGAGAAGATCCTAACAAGGATAGAAATTCCATTTAATTATTCCCCCAGTCAAGGCCTTTTATTTGGAATATCAATAATTATTCTTAGTTTATTTTTATTGCTTTAATTCTTAATCATTTTAATTACTTGTTATTAAAACTTAATTTTTCTGAAAACCCCTAGTTAATAAAATAGCACTCTTTTCTGCAACTCATTGGGAGACAACCTGGGACTCATACTCCCAGTATTTTATTTCTAAAATTTGTGACAACCCTTTTAAATTTGTGAGGCAGATCTTAGCCGGTTAAGAGCTATACGTGCAACACTGTTCTCTTAATTGAAATCTCTAAATTGGTTAACTTCTGCCACGCATTAATTTTTGGCGCCGTTGCCGGGGAGTTGCAATAGTATGCTAATTTATTAATTAGTGTATATATTTTATTTTTATTTACATATTTTATTTTTACTTCTGTTACCATGAGCTATTTGTTTTTCTCATTGAATGACGCATTCATTGCCTGATCCGAGTTTAGTCCCATTTGATCCTGAAATTGAAAGAACTCTTTCACATATTAGACGAACTCGACGTCGGTTAGCCTCCGAGAGTGGTGAAGTGATTATTATCGGTTCACCAGTCTCATCTGATCTGAGGGCGAATCTGAACCGCCATCTGAGAGTGAAACAAGCTCCTTTACTACTGATTCAGTTGATTCACGTGCAGATACCATGGCAGCACCTAGAAGAATTACCCTCCAGGAAGCTGGAGCCCCAAATTTTACACTGCAGCCGTATCAAGTGCATCACCTGACCGTAGCCACAGATTTTGAACTAAAAACTGCACTGATCAACTTGATGCCCAAGTTTCATGGGTTACCTGCTCAAGAGCCTATCAAGCACCTTAGGGATTTCCAGACAGCCTGTTCTACTGTTAGGCGTTATGGTGCAGATGAAACTTCTATTCTGTTAACCGCTTTCCCATTTTCTCTTGAGGGAAAAGGCAAGGGAGTGGTACTACTCCCAACCTGAAGCAACTGTTACCAACTGGGATACACTCAGGAGAGAATTTTTGGAAAAATACTTCCCAGCTGAAGTCACAGATAGACTGAGAAAAGAGATCTCCTGCATTGTTCAAGGTGACTCAGAGACTCTCTATGAATATTGGGAGTGCTTCAACAATCTCCTGGACGCATGTCCCCATCACATGATTGGTAAACTAGTATTGATCAGCTACTTCACTCAAGACATGAACCCTCAGGATAAGACTACACTGGAAGGTGCCAGTAATGGTTCTCTGAAAAAGTATAAAACCGCAGATGAAGCATGGCAACTAATCAGCGACTTAGCTGAGTCCACTAGGAATCACAGACAGAGACACAACCATCCCAAAGCTGTTGCAGGGATTTCCTCTAGCAAAGAGACTACTGCTCTCTCCCAGAGTATATGTGAAATGACCAACCTACTGAAGCAGATGCAGTTAAATCAACAACAGGCACAACAAGCTCAGCCTTCACCACAACAAAGCCAACAGTTAGTTTCACAAAGAGTATGCGGGATTTGTGTTGATTATAGTCATTATACTGATGAATGTCTGTGGCTCCAGGAAGACAACATTGTGACAGCCACTCACAACTTCTATGACCGCCCAAATTAAGGATACAATCAACAAGGTGGCAACTACAACCAATGTGGAAACTATAACCATGGATGGCAGGACAACTCTAATCAAGGATGGAAAGATAATTCTAACCATGGATGGAGGGATAAATTTAACAGAGGAGGTAGAGACAATAATAGAAACCAGAGGTGGAATAACAATAATAATAACAGACAGCAGAATCAGAATCAACCTTACAGAGCACCTCACCTAAGACAATCACAAGGAACCCAGCACAACCAACAACAAGTTCCTCAGATTACTTATTCTAATTCCTCATCAAATGACGAGATGCTCCGTTCTCTTGCGCAAGGACAACAAGACATGCAGGCTCAGCTGAACTCTAGTCTGAATGGCTTGACTGCCACTTTACAAGCTCTTGTCTCCCGAATGGATTCATCACTTAATTCCATACATCAACCTTCAAGCTCCAGTGAAGTTCCTTCTCAACCACTGCCTAATCCCAAAGGTGGCATCAATGCCATCATCTTGAGGTCTGGAACCACATTACAGGAGAGGAATCATGAGGAGCCAAGCCCACCAGTACACGTGCCAGCAGAGGATGTGGTGGAAGTGGAATATGCTGAAGAGGAAGAGGACATACAAGACATAGTTGAAGAAGAAGCAGTTCAACCACAGAATGAATCACCAGAGGATGTTGAAGCTACAAGGAGCACCAATCCTATCCCATTTCCACAACTTGCAAGGAAGCCCAGAAAGCAGATGGAACTTGATCCCGAAATAGTAGAAATATTCAAAAAGGTCGAGGTAACTGTTCCCCTTTTTGATGTTATTCAACAGGTACCTAAATACGCAAAGTTTCTAAAGGATTTGTGCATACATAAAGATAAAATTAATGAATTAGAAACTATTCCTTTAGATAGTTCTATATCTGCTTTAATGGGAAATATACCTGAAAAATGTAGTGATCGAGGTCCATGTATGGTTAACTGTACCATTGGAGGTGTAAATTTTTCTGACTGAATGTGTGATTTAGGAGCATGTGTGATGCCAGGGCATTTTGGCCAGTTTCACTGACCTTTTCTTTACTGTTTTTAGGGTAGTTTCATGCATTTCCTTAGGAAATAAGCTAGTTTTGGGTAGATATTCACTTACATCTTCATTCAAGCATACATTGTGCACTTTACATGATTTCATGAGAATTTTGCATGAATTTAATGACAAATTGGATGTTGCAATTCCCATGACTTGGATTAGAACTTTGATGCACTTTATTGCTTGATTTCAGGACAAAGGAAGCAAAGAAGAACCACATTAGTGGCTACGTTAGTTACACTAACGTTAACACTAACGTGGAATGGGAGTAACTTGCAAAGTTAATGAGAAAAGTAATTGCCAATAACGCTCTCGAAGCCATCATTGCCCACGTTAAGAGTCACGTTAACTAAGTTAACGTGAACTCTAACGTGGAAGAAAGGAAATGGAGCCAACGTTAGTGACACTTAACATTATCACTAACGTTGGACCAAGCTCATAAGTGGCCACGTTAGTTGCCACGTTAACTTAGTTAACGTGGCTTCTAACGTTAAGAAGTAAAGGGGAAGCCAACGTTAGTGACATTCAACTTTGTCACTAACGTTGGCCAAGTCACAATAAGCCAGGTTAACTCCCACGTTAACCTAGTTAACGTGGAAGCTAACGTGAGAAAACAAAGTGTTCGACAATGTTAGTGACACTAAACATTATCACTAACGTTGGAAGGAACCCACACAAGCCCCAATAAGCCACGTTAACTCCGACGTTAACTTAGCTAACGTGGAAGTTAACGTGAAGAAGGGAGGTGATCGCCAACGTTAGTGACACCCAACATTGTCACTAACGTTGGAATGAGCCCACACAAGCCACTATGAGCCACGTTAACTCCCACGTTAACCTAGTTAACCTGGAAGCTAACGTGGATAAGGGAATGATGAGCCAACATTAGTGACACTCAACTTTGTCATTAACGTTGGAGATGGCTAGCATGGCCACGTTAGAAGCCATGTTAACCTAGTTAACGTGGACTCTAACGTGATAAATAGGGGCACATTGGAACGTTAGTGACAATGGTAAGTGTCACTAACGTTCTCGAAGGTTGGCAAGCCTACGTTAAAAGAGCCACGTTAACTAAGTTAACGTGGACTCTAACGTAGGGATGGGGGAGAGTTCTCAACGTTATTGGGAAAGGCAAGTCCCAATAACGTGTGCGAAGGACAAAGGGGCAACGTTAGTGGCAACGTTTGTGCCACTAACGTTGAAGTTAACGTGGCTCTTACTTGGGTGAGGAACGTTAGTGAAAAAGGTGATTGTCACTAACGTTCTCGAACCCACATTTCCACTTAAACGTTAACACCACTAACGTCCTGAGCTAAAGTCCCTTCTCACTTCACACTTTCTCTCTGCAAGCAAAGCTTAGCCCAATGAAGAAGAAAACTGCTTCAAACTCAAGATCCAAAGGCCCATACCCAAGACTTGAAGAATCAACTAGAAGAACAGAAGAGTAGTATATATAGGAGTAGCTTTGAATTATTAAGGGAGTTGGAAAATATAGGGAGCCTCTGGGCATAGAATTACTCTCTATATTTACTTTCTCTGCACTTCTAGTTTCATCATGTATTCTCCATCTTTGTTTTCATTTTCCAGAGCTATGAACAACTAAACCCCTTTCATTGGGTTAGGGAGCTCTGTTGTAATTTGATGGATCAAAACTAGTTTTCATTATTCTTCTTCTATCTTTTCTCTTGATTTTACTTGAAAGCTTTCGATCTTCATCCAATTGGGTAGTTATCTTGGAAAAGAAGCTATTCATACTTGGATCTCTTCTGAACCTTGAAAGAGGAATGAAGAGATCATGCTAGAAATGCTTTCTCATGCTGGACTAAATTGGGTTTGGATGGATATGTGACTATAATCCTCTCAACACTTGATTTGGGAAATGCATGTGGTATAATCAGTGACCATACTTCATCTCTTCTCATGAGCAATTGACCAAGGAATTGGCTATTGATCAAGATTTGAGAGATTGAATTACAAGAAATTGTAATTCGATCACTTAAGATTGCCAAGGAGATCAATGAGTGCATTGATTGAGGAAGAGATGAAAATGAAATTGATCCGGAGAATGCAACATCTCCCAAGCCCAATGAACTCCCCATTTCTGATCTTACCCATTCTCTTTAATTTCTGTTATTTACTCTTATGAGCAATTCCCCCATTCCCATTTACAATTCTGCAATTTACTTTCCGTCATTTACATTCAGCTCTTTATTTTCAGCATTTACTTTTCTGTTATTTACTTTCACGCCATTTAATTTTCTGCAATTCTCAACTCAAATTCTGATTCGCTCAACTAGAACATTCCTCTAGTTAAAGTTGCTTGATCAATCAATCCTTGTGGGATTCGACCTCACTCTATTGTGAGTTTTTACTTGACGACGAATTCAGTACACTTGCCGAAGGAAATTTGTTGTGAGACAAGTTTTCCGTGCATCAAGTTTATGGCGCCGTTGCCGAGGATTGATTGTGCATCAACAATGATTAAATTGGAGGATAACTAGATTGAGCATTTTATTTTTGTTTGATTTAATTTTCTGTTTGAGTCATTTACTTTCTGTTTTAGTTAATTTCTTCCCTTCCCCATACTTTTTCTTTGTTATTTACCATTCATTTCACTAACCCACTAACTGTTTGATATATTGGGTCACTCACACTAACAGTAATTCTGACAGAAATACTTTCTACACCTATTCTCTTAGCTTGTACTTTTTGGTTGTATGACAGGAAGAAGAAGCGGGGCTTCAACTTCCTTTGATTCTGAACCTGAGAGAACCTTCCTTAGATTAAGGAGGGAGGCAAGAGAAAAACGTGTAGTTGGTGCTGAGGAAGAGGAGGAATACTTTGAAACAAATATGGAAGAAAACATGGAAAACTATCGTGAAGAAGAAGCTCACAACCATGGCGGAGGAGGACGCGAAAATCATGCTGGGGAGGATAGAAGAGTTTTAGGCTCTTACATCAATCCAAACCCAAGAAACTGTAGAAGTAGCATCCAAAAGCCAACCATCCATGCCAACAATTTTGAACTAAAACCACAGCTCATCACCCTTGTTCAGAATAACTGTTCGTTCGGAGGAAGTGTCCAAGAAGATCCCAATCAACATCTAACTACCTTCCTGAGAATATGTGACACAATGAAGTCTAATGGTGTTCATCCTGACGCCTATAGACTGCTCTTATTTCCATTCTCACTCAGGGATAAGGCAGCCAAGTGGCTGGAGTCTTTCCCGAAGGAGAGCTTGACAACTTGGGAAGATGTGGTGAACAAATTCTTAGCAAGATTCTACCCCCCTCAACGAATCAATAGGCTGAGAGCTGAGGTCCAAACTTTCAGGCAACAAGATGGTGAGACTCTATATGAAGCATGGGAGAGGTTTAAAGACCTAACAAGGAGGTGCCCACCAGATATGTTCAATGAATGGGTGCAGCTGCACATTTTCTATGAAGGGCTCTCTTATGAGTCAAAGAAGGCCGTAAACCATTCATCCGGAGGATCTTTGAACAAGAAGAAGACCATTGAGGAGGCCATAGATGTCATTGAAACTGTAGCAGAGAATGACTACTTCTATGCTTCCGAAAGAGGGAACACAAGAGGAGTAATGGAGCTAAACAATGTAGATGCTCTGCTGGCCCAAAACAAGCTCATTACCCAGCAGCTGGCTGACCTCACCAAGAAGATGGAGAGGAACCAAGTAGTAGCAATCGCCACTTCATCAACAACCCAAGAAGGAGTGAATGAAGAAGCAGAGGGTAGTCAGGAGCAAGCCAACTACATTGGGAATTCACCTAGGCAAAACCATGATCCATACTCCAAGACCTACAACCCTGGATGGAGGAATCACCCAAACTTTGGGTGGGGAAATTAACAAGACCAAAGCCTTGATCAAAGACGCCCAAATCCAAACAATGCAGCCCACCAACATTTCACATCTAGACCATATCAACACCCCCATAATAACACCTCTCCACATCCACATCAAAACCAAAATAACTTACCTCATCCTTCCACGTCTAATCCCGATCTACAATCATTTGATGACAGACTCTCAAGGATTGAGAATCTACTTGAAGGCATAGGTAAAGAGATTCAAGATAGTAAAACATTCCGAGAAGAAGTGATGTCCAATATGCAGAATCAGGATGCTGCCATCAAGAAACTTGAGACACAAATTGGCTACTTATTCAAGCAAATTTTTAGCCACAACCTTCGCAGCAATACTAGCTCAACACAAAGGGAGGAGTGTCAGGTTATCACCCTTCGGAGTGGGAAAGAACTGAAGGAAACCCCCCAGAAACCACAAGAAAAGGACTCAGATAAAGAGAAAGAAGAGCAGGATGCAGCTCAAGTTCCTAATCTGAGTTCACAAAAAGGGGAAGGAGTACTGAAGCCAGACAAACCAAGAGTCCCATATCCTCAGCAATTAAAGAAGAAGGGGGATGACAACCAGTTTTCGAGATTTTTGGAGATCTTCAAGAAACTACAAATCAACATACCCTTTGCTGAAGCATTAGAACAAATGCCACTCTACGCCAAGTTCTTGAAGGAGCTCATGACTAAGAAGAGAAGCTGGAAGAACAACGAGACTGTGATACTAACCGAAGAATGTAGTGCTATCATCCAGCACAAACTGTCCCAGAAATTGAAGGATCCTGGGAGTTTTCAGATCCCTTGTATTATAGGGGAAATCATAGTGGAGAAAGCTCTTTGTGACTTAGGAGCCAGCATCAATTTGATGTCAGTAGCTATGATGAGGAAGATGAAGATAGAGTAGGATAAACCAACAAAGATGGCCTTACAATTGGCAGACCGATCGTTCAAGTTCCCGCATAGCGTCGTAGAAGATTTGCTGGTGAAAGCGGGAGATTTTATCTTCCCAGCGGACTTTGTAGTGCTGGACATGCAGGAGGAAGCCAAGGCTTCCATCATCCTGGGAAGGCCATTCTTGGCCACTGCTGGAGCTGTCATTGATGTACAAAAAGGAGATCTCACCCTGAGATTACACAATAAAAAGATGACAATCAATGTATTCAAGGCCATGAGTTACCTACAAGAACAACTGGGGGAATGTATGAGGTTGGACTCACTTGAAGAGGAAATGCAGGAGAGTTTTGAAGAAGAAGAGTCTAAAGAGCCCGAAAGAATAACAGAGGAAGAGTGTACATCAAGTGAAGAGGTTGCAACAACAGAAATTGGCATACCAGGTGGACCAAAAGAAGAGAACAAAAAGTCAGAAGCACCTAAACTTGAACTCAAAGCACTGCCACCCACTCTCAAATATGCATACTTAGGAGAAAATGAAAGTTACCCAGTAATCATAAGCTCATGCCTCAGCAAAGATCAAGAGGATGAACTGCTCAAAGTACTGCGAAACCACAAAGATGCCATTGGTTGGACTCTTGCTGACTTGAAAGGGATAAGTTTGGCCATATGCATGCACAAGATACTGCTGGAAGATGATGCCAAACCATCCATTCAATCCCAAAGGAGGTTGAACCCAATCATGAAGGAAGTGGTACAGAAAGAAGTTATGAAGTTATGGCAGGGAGGGGTAATCTACCAATCTCAGACAGCCCCGGGGTTAGCCCCGTGCATGTTGTCTCAAAAAAGGGAGGAATTACCGTGGTTTCCAATGAGAAGAACGAACTAATTCCTACAAGGATAGTCACAGGATGGCGGATGTGCATAGACTACAGGAAGCTCAATGAGGCTACACGAAAAGAGCATTTCCCCCTTCCATTCATGGATCAGATGTTGGAAAGACTCGCAGGGCACGCTTATTATTGTTTTCTCGACGGTTATTCAGGATATAACCAAATAGTGGTTGATCCCAGAGATCAAGAGAAAACCTCATTCACTTGCCCATATGGAGTGTTTGCCTACAGGCGCATGCCATTTGGGCTATGTAATGCACCTGCGACTTTCCAACGCTGCATGCTTTCTATCTTTTCAGATATGATAGAAAAATTTATTGAAGTTTTTATGGATGATTTCTCGGTATTCGGAGATTTCTTTTCTAGTTGCCTACATCACCTCGCCTTGGTATTGAAAAGATGCCAAGAGACCAATCTGGTCTTGAACTGGGAGAAATGTCACTTTATGGTGACAGGAGGAATAGTCCTTGGTCACAAAGTTTCTAACCAAGGCATTGAGGTTGACAGAGCCAAAGTAGAACTTATTGAAAAACTGCCTCCACCTAGTGATGTTAGGGCAATTAGGAGCTTTTTAGGGCATGCTGGTTTTTACAGAAGGTTTATTAAAGATTTTTCAAAGATAGCCAAGCCCTTAAACAATCTCCTTATATCTGATACACCATTTATCTTTGATGAAACATGCATGTTAGCCTTTGAAAATTTGAAAATGAGGTTGTCCTCTGCTCCTATCATTTCCCCACCTGATTGGAATTTACCATTTGAATTGATGTGTGACGCATCTGATTTTGCAGTTGGGGCAGTGTTGGGACAGAGAAAAGGTAACTTAGTCCATGTGATCTACTATGCGAGCAAAGTCCTTAATGATACTCAAAAAAATTATACCACTACTAAAAAGGAGTTGCTGGCAATAGTTTTTGCATTTGACAAGTTTAGATCGTACCTCATTGGTGCTAAAGTAATTGTTTTTACAGATCACACAGCACTTAAATATTTGTTTGCCAAGCAAGAATCAAAGCCAAGACTAATAAGATGGATCTTATTGTTGCAGGAATTCAATATTAAAATCAGAGACAAGAAAGGAGTGGAGAACAAGGTAGCAGATCACCTATCCAAGATTCCTCATGATAAAGGTGGAACACCTGATACAAGTGTGAACGAGTTCTTCCCTGATGAGCAGTTGATGATAGTTCACAAAGCACCATGGTTCGCAGACATTGCCAACTTCAAGGCAACTGGGGCATTGCCTCCAGAGATCAATAAACATAAAAAAAGGAAGCTCATGAATGATGCAAAGTACTTTGTCTGGGATGAGCCATATCTATTCAAGAAGTGTTCAGATGGAATCCTTAGAAGATGTGTTTCGGAAGAAGAAGGACGAGAGGTCCTATGGAATTGCCACGGCTCATGCTATGGAGGCCACTTTGGAGGGAATAGAACTGCAGCTAAGGTATTACAAAGCAGATTCTTTTGGCCCACTCTTTTCAAGGATTCCAAAGAACTAGTAAAGAGCTGCAATGAATGCCAAAGATCTAGAAAATTGCCTAAAAGAAATGAGATGCCACAAAATTTCATCTTGGAACTGGAATTGTTTGATGTGTGGGAAATTGATTTCATGGGACCATTCCCAACCTCATATGCAAACAAGTACATCCCGGTAGCAGTGGATTATGTTTCCAAGTGGGTAGAAGCTATTGCAACCCCAAGGAATGATAACAGGGTAGTCATGAACTTCCTCAGGAAGAATATCTTTAGCCGATTTGGAGTCCCACGAGTACTCATCAGTGATGGAGGGAGCCATTTTTGTAACAGACCACTAGAAGCTCTTCTCCTAAGATATGGGGTAAAACACAAGGTAGCCACGCCCTACCATCCCCAAACAAGTGGACAAATTAAGATATCCAACAGAGAGCTAAAGAGGATCCTGGAAAAGACTGTGGGTGCATCAAGAAATGATTAGTCGAAGAAGCTGGATGATGCTCTTTGGGCATACAGAAGAGCATTCAAAATACTACTTGGAATGTCCCCATATCAACTAGTGTATGGAAAAGCTTGTCATTTACCACTGGAGCTGGAACATAAGGCTCTATGGGCTACCAAGATACTAAATTTTGACAGCATTGCTACTGGTGCAAAGAGGATCTTGCAGCTACAAGAGATGGAGGAATTCAGGTCACAAGCCTATGAAAATACCAAGATGTATAAAGAGAAGGCAAAGAGAAGACATGATCTGCATCTTGCACCCAGGAATTTCGAAAAGAGGCAGCGAGTACTCCTTTACAATTACAAATTGAGACTATTCCCAGGAAAACTCAAATCAAGGTGGTCCGGACCTTTTCTTGTCACAAAAGTTTCGCCATATGGACACATCGAAATCATGGATGAAGGTTCAGAGAAGACTTTTACAGTGAACGGACAAAGACTCAAGCACTATCTGGGCAACATGGGGGAAAACCCCAGAGTGAATTACCATCTCAAGTAAAGGAGGAACCGTCGAGCTAGCGACGATAAAAGAGCGCTCTGTTGGGAGGCAACCCAACCTCAGGTAGTTTCCTTTTCATCTTTATTTCAATAAGGATCGCAAGTTGTTTCCCCTGTATTGCGAGGAGCTAAGTTTGGTGTTCCACACCAAAATAATTCAAGAGTGAAAGTGTGATTCTAAGTTTGGTGTTCCACCAAAGGAATCACACTCCATTCCCAAAGCACATTGCTAGCTCCAATCAATCAATGGAAACCACTTAGATTTAGTTAGGTTTTAGTTGATAATTGTTTTGTTAAACAAGAAGATATGAGGTTCTCTGCATATATGCAAGGTTCTGTACTGGGCAAGGAACTAAGTTTGGTGTTGACACACCAAATTAAGTTCAGAAGTCACAAGCATACATGCAAGCTAACTATTTCTCAAGTGCTTTGGGAACAAGCAACTTCCAATAACTTTGCAGGAATCTTATGAGGAAATGGTGCACCTTCACCCAAGAAAGTGAGGTAACAGAGACCAGGATGATGACAAAAAGGGGACAACTAGAAACCATCCCCTAAAGGTTGTATTGTCACTTAATTCCATGAACTTAGAATGCTGAAAACTGGAAGTCCAAATGCAATCTTGATTAATAGTTAAATGTTAGTTTGAACCTTTTTCAATTCTGTCTTTTAAGTTTTTTGTTGAAGAGGTCTATGTTTGCTAGTCTTTATGTCACTGCACCCTTACTTTGCTTACTTGTATGTTTGTCCCTTTAAATCAAATGAAAAGAGAATGAGTGTTTTTAAAGACCAGAGAGGAGTTAATACTATGGAGTAAGTTCATGAGTTTATGGTGTGGTCATAAGTTAGCTAAGTTGGTTCAACCACAAGGTGGGAGGACAACTATCTGTCATGAATACTGTGCTTGAGGAACGCCACATGAGACTAGCTAAATAAGAAGATCCTAATAAGAAAAAAGGGAAAGAACAATAAAGGTTGAAAAATAAAAGAAAAGAGTAAGTAATAAGGCTAGGCACCAATGGTTTTAAGCTTGAGGCAAGTGTCTGTGGTGCTCCTGTGTGAGGGATCTACTTGGATGAATAAGCTCTTAGGGGTGCCTTATCACTTGGTAACTTGGGTTAACTAACTCGGGATTATCAGTTGAAAGTCCACTATCAAGAGTAACCTTCACTACAGAGCATTTAGTAACCCAAAGAGGTGCTGGACACCAAGGTCTCAAGAAAAGAAAATAAATAAACTATATGCCTGTGGTGTGTATGTATGGGGGAGAGACTTGAGCAAGTAAGTCCTTAGGGTGCTTCAACACCTAGCACCTTGAACCAACTGGTTCGGGAGTGTTGGCTGAAAGCTTATTTTAAAGAGTTGCTCCTTACAGAGCACTTAGCTTAAGAACAAAAATAAGCCTTGAAATGACAACAAAAGGATCAATGAATAAAAGTCTCATGGGATGCAATCACAGTGAGTATTCTATGACATGATAAATATCTGAAAGCCAGGAATGAACCTAATTTGCTATGCATGAAACCACCATAAAACCAGGGACATGACTTCCACAAGAATGACTCATTTCTCTTGGCATTCCATTCATCATTCTCTTGTTCCAGTACTTGCTTAGGGACAAGCAAGCTTTAAGTTTGGTGTTGTGATGCCAGGGCATTTTGGCCAGTTTCACTGACCTTTTCTTTACTGTTTTTAGGGTAGTTTCATGCATTTCCTTAGGAAATAAGCTAGTTTTGGGTAGATATTCACTTACATCTTGATTCAAGCATACATTGTGCACTTTACATGATTTCATGAGGATTTTGCATGAATTTAATGACAAATTAGATGTTGCAATTCCCATGACTTGGATTAGAACTTTGATGCACTTTATTGCTTGATTTCAGGACAAAGGAAGCAAAGAAGAGCCACATTAGTGGCTACGTTAGTTACACTAACGTTAACACTAACGTGGAAAGGGAGTAACTTGCAAAGTTAATGAGAAAAGTAATTGCCAATAACGCTCTCGAAGCCATCATTGCCCACGTTAAGAGTCACGTTAACTAAGTTAACGTGAACTCTAACGTGGAAGAAAGGAAATGGAGCCAACGTTAGTGACACTTAACATTATCACTAACGTTGGACCTAGCTCATAAGTGGCCACGTTAGTTGCCACGTTAACTTAGTTAACGTGGCTTTTAACGTTAAGAAGTAAAGGGGAAACCAACGTTAGTGACATTCAACTTTGTCACTAACATTGGCCAAGTCACAATAAGCCACGTTAACTCCCACGTTAACCTAGTTAACGTGGAAGCTAACGTGAGAAGACAAAGTGTTCGACAACGTTAGTGACACTAAACATTATCACTAATGTTGGAAGGAACCCACACAAGCCCCAATAAGCCACGTTAACTCCCACGTTAACTTAGTTAACGTGGAAGTTAACGTGAAGAAGGGAGGTGATCGCCAACGTTAGTGACACCCAACATTGTCACTAACGTTGGAATGAGCCCACACAAGCCACTATGAGCCACGTTAACTCCCTCGTTAACCTAGTTAACGTGGAAGCTAACGTGGATAAGGGAATGATGAGCCAACATTAGTGACACTCAACTTTGTCACTAACGTTGGAGATGGCTAGCATGGCCACGTTAGAAGCCACGTTAACCTAGTTAACGTCGACTCTAACGTGATAAATAGGGGCACATTGGAACGTTAGTGACAATGGTAAGTGTCACTAACATTCTCGAAGGTTGGCAAGCTTACGTTAAAAGAGCCACGTTAACTAAGTTAACGTGGACTCTAACGTAGGGAAGGGGGAGAGTTCTCAACGTTATTGGGAAAGGCAAGTCCCAATAACGTGTGCGAAGGACAAAGGGGCAACGTTAGTGGCAACGTTTGTGCCACTAACGTTGAAGTTAACGTGGCTCTTATTTGGGTGAGGAACGTTAGTGAAAAAGGTGATTGTCACTAACGTTCTCGAACCCACATTTCCACTTAAACGTTAACACCACTAACGTCCTGAGCTAAAGTCCCTTCTCACTTCACACTTTCTCTCTGCAAGCAAAGCTAAGCCCAATGAAGAAGAAAACTGCTTCAAACTCAAGATCCAAAGGCCCATACCCAAGACTTGAAGAATCAACTAGAAGAACAGAAGAGTAGTATATATAGGAGTAGCTTTGAATTATTAAGGGAGTTGAAAAATATAGGGAGCCTCTGGGTATAGAATTACTCTCTGTATTTACTTTCTCTGCACTTCTAGTTTCATCATGTATTCTCCATCTTTGTTTTCATTTTCCAGAGCTATGAACAACTAAACCCCTTTCATTGGGTTAGGGAGCTCTGTTGTAATTTGATGGATCAAAACTAGTTTTCATTATTCTTCTTCTATCTTTTCTCTTGATTTTACTTGAAAGCTTTCGATCTTCATCCAATTGGGTAGTTATCTTGGAAAAGAAGCTATTCATACTTGGATCTCTTCTGAACCTTGAAAGAGGAATGAAAAGATCATGCTAGAAATGCTTTCTCATGCTGGACCAAATTGGGTTTGGATGGATATGTGACTATAATCCTCTCAACACTTGATATGGGAAATGCATGTGGTATAATCAGTGACCATACTTCATCTCTTCTCATGAGCAATTGACCAAGGAATTGGCTATTGATCAAGATTTGAGAGATTAAATTACAAGAAATTGTAATTCGATCACTTAAGATTGCCAAGGAGATCAATGAGTGCATTGATTGAGGAAGAGATGAAAATGAAATTAATCCGGAGAATGCAACATCTCCCAAGCCCAATGAACTCCCCATTTCTGATCTTACCCATTCTCTTTAATTTCTATTATTTACTTTCCGTCATTTACATTCAGCTCTTTATTTTCAGCATTTACTTTTCTGTTATTTACTTTCCCGCCATTTAATTTTCTGCAATTCTCAACTCAAATTCTGATTCGCTCAAGTAGAACATTACTCTAGTTAAAGTTGCTTGATCAATCAATCCTTGTGGGATTCGACCTCACTCTATTGTGAGTTTTTACTTGACGACGAATTCGGTACACTTGCCGAAGGAAATTTGTTGCGAGACAAGTTTTCCGTGCATCAATGTGTTAGTATAATACCTTTGTCTATATATGATACTTTGAGGCTCCCTCCCTTAAAAAGGTCGGCAGCTCGTTTTGTGTTAGCAGATAAAAGCATTATTACAGTAGTTGAAATTGCTGAAGATGTATTAGTGAGCATTAAGGGGCTCACATTTCCTATTGATTTCTACATCCTGGAAATGCCCCCTAATGACTCAGGAAGACCATCATCAATCCTACTTGGAAGACCATTCCTGAAGACTTCAAAGTTCAAGCTGCATGCATTCTCAGGAACTTACTCATTTGAGATAGATGACAGAACAGTGAGTTTCAGTTTAAATGAAGCTATGAAGCATCCTCCGGAAGATCATTCTATCTTCCAATGCGACATTATTGAAGAAACTGTAGCTGAAGTTCACCAGGAAGAATTAGAAGAGAAGTACATGGAGCAAGGTCCAAATGTGGGGACACTTTCTGAAAACAATGAGAAGACTTTACCATTATCACCAGCTGATAAACCCTGATTTCGTGATTTACCTTGTGCTTATTTTGGGGGATTTTACCACCTTTTTTTTCACATTTATTCAATGAAATAGCATGGTTTTGTAATTCTCCCTTAAATTTTGCTTAAGTGTAAAAATATTCTTTTTAGACCTTAAATTGGTAATTTTGATTCACTTTAATTCCATTCGATGCCTTGATGTGCGTGTTGAGTGATTTTAGGTTTATAAGGCAAGTATTGGATGGAAGAAATGAGTAGAAAAGCATACAAAGGGGAGAATGCATGAAGAAACAAAGATTGGGAATGCATCCAAGGACGTGCACGCGCACAAGGCGCGCACGCACAAAAGTGGTCTCGCCCATAGACGCGCACGCGTACATGCCGCGTCCGTGCAGATGGAAAAGTTGCCAATTGACGCGCACGCACACATGGCGCGCACGCGCCAATACTCTTACATGGCCCACTCAAAGGCAAAACGCTGGGGGCGATTTCTGAGCTGCCCAGGCCTAATTCCAACTTGTTTCCAAGTGTATTTCATGCAGAATTGAACTCCAAGCAAAGGGGGAGCAATTAGTTTAGCCAACATGAGCCTTTAGTTAGTTTTCTAGAGAGAGAAGCTCCATCTTCTCTCTAAAATTAGGTTAGGATTAGGTTAGATTATCTTGGATTCATGTTTAATCATTTGATCTCATCTTGTTTCTTTTATAATTTCTCATCTCTACATCTTGATATTCTTAATTGTGATGTTAATTTCTCATTTTGCTCTCTTTTGTTATGATGACTCATGTTGGATTTGATTTACTTTTAATGCAATTTAATGTTTGATGTTTCTTTAATTGATGAATTGAGTTGTGATCTTACTTTTCTTGCACTTAGTAGTTATTAGATTTTATTATTCTTGCAATTATGATGTTTACCTTTATTGCACTCTAAGTGTTTGATGAAATGTTCTCTTTAGTTTTTGAGTAGTTTTGTCAACTCTTGGTCTAAGCCAAGGAAATTGGGTAATCTTGAGTCATCGGGTATGATGGAATTGGTGATTTGAGAACCCATGGTGATCAATTTGATACTCATTGACGCTAACCCACTACTAAGTTAATTAGTAGGTAGGTTAGGACTTAAGGGTTGATGTGATCAAATCTATTTGACGTACTTCAAGTTTAGGAGTAAATTTTACGTACTTAAGGCTTTTGGGAAGTAGACTTAATAGGTTGGCCTCTCATGATTATCAATATTAGGTTTGTTGACAAGGATGGTGATCCCAATTACTCAAGTCTTAGCCAAGAGTTCTTTATTTTGCTTTCTTTACTTACTCACTTAATTTACTTTCCTGCCATCTCATGAACCAAAAACCCCCCTCTTTACCCCTTCATAGCCAATAGCTAAGCACTACATTGTTTCCTAGGGAGACGACCCGGAGTCCAAATACTTCGGTTAATTCTTATTTGGGGTTCGTTATTCGTGACAAAACCAAAATTTTTGATAATGAGAATTGTTTGTTAGTTTAGAGCTATGCTTACATCGAAGTTCTTAACTCTATAAGAAGGAAATCTAGACCATCACAACAATTCCTCTTAAATCAAAATGGCGCCGTTGCCGGGGACACAATGGTGCTATGTTATTGGCTAATGTATATATTGTGAATGGATTGAATTTTGGTTTGTTTGCTAGTTTTTGCTAGTTTAAGATTTTATCTTCTTTGTTTCTTATCAATCTTTGTTTTTATTTTCTCTTTCACTTTGAATTCTCATCCTTTTGGCTATGAGTGTAGTTCAAACTATGTTGTAGGAAATGGAAGCTCCAATGAAGATATACATCAAGGATTTAAAAATCAAAGATGGGAGGAACCTCAAGCTTATGAACAATCTTCATGGCAACAACCTCCTACGAACTCCTATGGGTATAATCCCGATCCTAATGTGTATCAATCTAGTATGTGTGATGATCCTCATTGTGGTTGTCAACCACAATCATTATATGCATGTGATCCCACTCCTCAATATAGCCATACACCATACTCACAAACTCACACCATCATTTAACTCCATATGATCATAACTCATACACACCATATCAACCACCATATGAACCACATCTAGAACAACCGTCATTCCAACACCAATACTCCCAAGAACCACAAATTTCACATACACCACCTCAAGAATTCCACCAATATGAACCACCTTCCAACGTTAACAATCTTCCCTCAAACACTGAACCCTATCTTCCACCACCATCTCCTGACGAAGCCTTCATATTAGAACTGAGAGACCTTGAATCTCGTATCTTAAGGCGACAAGAGGAGGATGAAACTCAATTTAAGGAGCTAAGAGCAAGGATAGCTAGCATGGTAAATGCCGTGAATCACCTAACATCCCACCTAGGCTCATGTACCCTGAGTACTTCCATCATTGAATGTGGAGAAGCTATCAAGGAGCCTAGTGAGGGAGTAAACTTGAAGCTCTATGGTGAGGAAGAAGAGTTGAAGCAAAAAGTGCAACAAGAGGAGAAGGTAGAGATTAGTGAACAAAAGGAAGTAGTGAATGGATGTTTGGGATATGTTGAGCACATAAAGGATGTTAAGGAGGAGAGTAAAGTTGCGGAAGTAAACGGAGAGTTGAAGGGAAATGATCAAGAAGCGGATTCCATCACTAGTGATTTTTTGCCCACATTGACCAATTCCCTTGACAATCTTGTTAAGCCTTCTCCCAGTGGATTAGAATGCGAGGTTGAGGAGGGTGCGCCACCTCCAAAACCCGTTATAAATGAAGAACTAGAAGAAGTGTTCCAAGCAACAAGCCCTCCTATTTATGATGATTCCGCATCAACATATGATCCTTTCAAGTTTGAAGACTCCTTCCCCAAAATGCTTGTACTTGATGAGGAGGTAGACTTCACTAGACCTCCTATCTATGATGAGAGTGATGGGGAGGAGATAGAAGAAGTTGGTGAAGAAGAATGTGAGCTTGAGGAAGCTTGGCAAGAGGAGAAATTTGAAGAACCTTGCCAAGTGGTGGAAAACTCTAGAAGAGGATGGACGGGAGTAGAGCATGCTTTATCAAGACCTTTGGGAACTCCTTCACCTAGTTCACCATCCAATCCTTCACTTGAGTGGGTAAAACTTCTAACTCTCAACTTTATTATCCCACTTGAGTATGGTCTGCTTGAGACGGATGGCTAACTTAGGGCGCTTTGTGGAATTAAACGAAAGAGGAGGATGTTTAGTGGTTGGCATTGTAAATCTAGACTCATTATGGTTGGAAGCTCAGAATTGAAGAGCATGGATTGGTGTAATGCTCAATTAAATGGATCAAGGAGAGTAGTTTGGTGCTTTCATGAGAATTATGCTTTCTCGTCACCCAGACAAAGTCAAGGCAATCAACTAGAAGATGGGTGCGAGGACAAGATATGGGACCCTGGATTACCCCGTGAGAGTCAATTTTGGGAGCTCGTGTCTTGGAGAGGACCTCACTCAAGCTTAGTGAAGATGGTTGAAACTTCTGACAACCGATTAAAAGACAAGCACTCTTGGAGGTTCAAGGATGGATACAAGCATAAGCCACCTTGACAAGAAGCCTCCCAATGTCCAACTTAAGGACTTAAACTAAAAATGCTTGGTGGGAGACACCCCACCATGATAAACTCTTTCCATTCTCTTGTAGATATAATGAATGAATGAATTGAGTTCCATTGTATATAATTTCTTTACTTCTTGGTATATTTTGCTTGCTTGCTAAGATGTTTATATATTCTATGCTTTAATTAGGGATGATTCTTTGAACTTGAGTTTTTGCTTGAATTGCAAGTTTCCTCGATTTGTTTGAAAAATCCCCTATATTTCAAAAATGTGTTTAATTTTGCATCTTAGCTAGTCTAGAGTCTTAGAGAAGGATGAGAAGGTTATGAGCTCTTTTTGATGCTCATTAAAAAAAAGCCAAGCCACGCGCAAGCACAAAGCGCGCGCACGCCGGCTGCGTAATTTAGCTTTCTGGGCCAAGAACCAGAGAGTTGTGCCACTTTTGGGCCAATTCTGTGTCTCAACCCATGCAGACGCACGCTGTACGTGTCTGCGCCACTCCCTGTTTCTCCACCCACGCGTTGGCGTACTTGACGCTTCCGCGCCCATCCCTTAAGCTCAAGCCATCCACGCGAACGCGCACAGTACGCGCGCGCATCGATGTGTTTTAGCATCACCCAGGCCAAAGGACCCGAGAGTTGTGCCAACTCTGGGCCTCTTTTGTGCATCTGGCCCAGCACACCTGTGCGGACGCGCACCGTACGCTTCCGCGCCGATCCCTAATTCTCCCATCTACGCGTAAGCGCGTATGGCGCTTCCGCGCCAGTCTTTAATTACCTCCACCCACATGAACGCGCACGCGTGGATTCAAATTTTTACTTATCCATGGATGCGAAGCCCTAGCGCATTCGCGCAAAACCTTCGTCCCTCACCCAACGTTTCTCCTCCTTCTCCTTCACTCAGCAGAACACCATAACCACCTCCTCCCTCCAGCGACCTCCGGCGCACACCACCGCCGCCATTGCCGCGCGTCCCAGCCCCCTCTTCCTCGCCCTCACCTCTCTTCCTTGCTCTCCCGCTTTCTCTCACTCCTCTGCCTCCTCCTCTCTGTTTTCTCTCACTTCGCCTCTACTCTGCCACCGCCCTCGACAGCTGCAACCCCATTGTCGCCGGCGAACACCCCGGTGACATCCCAGGCCACCATCCTTGCCCTGGCCACTCTTCTTTCCTGTTTCGCTTCCTCTCTGTCTCCCAGGTTTCTACCCCCTGTTCTGCTCCTTTATTGTGTTACATTAATTTTTGTTAATTTAGTTTAGTTAGCTTAGTTAGTTAGTTTAGTTTACTTTAGGTGGTTAGCGAATCTGGGCTGACTAGTGGATTTAGGATTGATTGAATATTTTGCTGCTATGTGAAATTGCTCTGTTTTATTGCCTTGCTTGTGCTGTATGCTTGGCTTGCCATTATTGAGTATTGCTTTGCTCATGGATACTGGTTGTTTACTTGTTCATAACTGCTTGTTGGCTGATTTAGTTTAAATCGCTCTCTAATGCTTTGCTTTTGCACTATTGGCTTGATTGCCCCAGTCATATGAACTCATACATGATCTTTGTGCTTTTGACTTTTAATGAACTCATATGGAACCTAATTTGCTGTTTAAACTTGGAAATAGCCAATTTGCTGCTGAAATGCTGCCGGATATTTCCTAACCATGGTCCATGAATTAACAATGCTCTGATTGGTGTAACTAGTTCTAGTTGATGATTTTTGTTTCAAATAGAATTTTGTTACCTAAAGGGTGAAAAATCCTCGTGGGCATGTTTACAGGTTTTTGGTTATGCTTCTAATATTCTTTACTTGCCTGCAATGCTAATTTGCAATATGCATTGCATGATTAAGTAAACTTTCAGATTAACCATAAACTTGGTTTTCATTTAGAGTTAAGCCTAACCGGCTTGATTTCACAAGATTGATGGTTTCTTCTACCTATGTAGCCATTGTAATTCAATTCCTTTATGCCCTTGGTCACTGATGAGTGGATAATTTATACGCTTTTTGGCATTATTTTTAGTATGTTTCTAGTATATTTTAGTTAGTTTTTATTATGTTTTTATTAGTTTTTAAATAAAAATCACTCTTCTGGACTTTACTATGAGTTTGTGTGTTTTTCTGTGATTTCAGGTATTTTCTTGGTGAAATTGAGGGACCTGAGCAAAAATCTGATTCAGAGGCTGAAAAAGGACTGCAGATGCTGTTGGATTTTGACCTCCCTGCACTCGAAGTGGATTTTTTGGAGCTACAAAAGCCCAATTGGCGCGCTCTCAATTGCGTTCGAAAGTAGACATCCTGGGCTTTCCAGCAATATATAATAGTCTATACTTTGACCAAAATTTGATGGCCCAAACCGGCGTTCAAAATCAGCATAGAAATTCTAGCGTTTAACTCCAAAACTGGCACAAAAGCTGGAGTTAAACACCCAAACTGGCACAAAAGCTGGCGTTTAACTCCAAGAAAAGTCTCTACACATGGAAGCTTTAATGCTCAGCCCAAGCACACACCAAGTGGGCCCGGAAGAAGATTTATGCATTAATTACTTATTTCTGTAAACCCTAGGCTACTAGTTCTCTATAAATAGGACCTTTTACTATTGTATTTTCATCTTGGTTCTTCGGGTTCCCTCTCTGGAGCCGAAGCCAATGACCTCCATTATCACTTTTGTATTTTCAACGGTGGAGTTTCTACACACCATAGATTAATGTGTGGAGCTCTGCTGTTCTTCATGAATTAATACAAAGTACTATTGTTTTTCTATTCAACTCAAGTCTATTTCTTCTCCAAGATATTCATTCGCACCCAAGAACATGATGAATGTGATAATTATGTGACACTCATCACCATTCTCACCTATGAACGCGTGACTGACAACCACTTCCGTTCTACATGCAAACAAGCTTGAATGTGTATCTCTTGGGTTTCTAATCTAAGATTAGAACCTTCGTGGTATAGGCTAGAATTATTGGCGGTCATTCTTGAGATCCGGAACGTCTAAACCTTGTCTGTGGTATTCTAAGTAGGATCTAGGAAGGGATGACTGTGACGAGTTTCAAACTCGCGATTGTTGGGCGTGTGACAGACGCAAAAGGATCAATGAATCCTATTCCAGCATGATCGAGAACCGATAGATGATTAGCCGTGCGGTGACAGTGTGCGTAGAACATTTTCACTGAGAGGACGGGAAGTAGCCATTGACAACGGTGATACCCAACATAAAGCTTGCCATGGAAAGGAGTATGAATGATTGGAAGAAGGCAATAGGAAAGCAGAGGTTCAGGAGGAACAAAGCATCTTCATACGCTTATCTGAAATTCCAACCAAAGAATTACATAAGTATCTCTATCTTTATTTTATGTTTTATTTATCTTTTAATTATCAATTCTCCATCACCATCTGAATTCGCCTGACTGAGATTTACAAGGTGACCATAGCTTGCTTCAAGCCGACAGTCTCCGTGGGATCGACCCTTACTCACGTAAGGTATTACTTGGACGACCCAGTGCACTTGCTGGTTAGTTGTGCGGAATTGTGACAAAGTGTGATTCACGTTTGAGAGCTCCAAGTCCTTTGGCGCCATTGTTGATGATCACAATTTTGTGCACCATGTTTTTGGCGCCGTTGCCGGGGATTGTTCGAGTTTGGACAACTGACGGTTCATCTTGTTGCTTAGATTAGGTAATTTTATTTTATTTTTATTTTCGAAAAATTCAAAAAAAAAGAAAAAAATAATTTTCTATTTTGTTCTTTAGAGTTTTTAAGAATGAATTCTAGAGTTTTATGATGATCTGTTGAAGTCTGGCTGTCTGTGAAGCCATGTCTAATCTTATTGGACCGAGGTTTCAACTTATCATCACAAGAGCTTGTTGATTTCTATCAATTTTGCTGTTGTTAGCAATGATCTGCTAAAGCTTGGCTGGCCATTGGCCATGTCTAGTGTTTTGGACCGGAGCTTTCATTGAAAGCTTGGCTGGCTAGTAAGCCATGTCTAATTCCTGGACCAGAGTCTTAGACTAGCATTGCAATGATTCCTGGAACTCTTATTAAAAATTTTGAATCCCTTTATTTTCTTTTCCACTCAATTTTCGAAAAACCACAAAAAAATTTATAAAATCATAAAAATAAAAAATATTTTATGTTTCTTGTTTGAGTCTAGTGTCAATTTTTAAGTTGGGTGTCAATTGCATGCCTCTAATTTTCGAAAATTACATGCATTATGTTCTTCATTAATCTTCAAGTTGTTCTTGATGATTTCATTGCTCTGATCTTTAAATTCTCTTGTTTTGTGTGTTTTGTTGTTTCTCATATGCATTCTCAATTTGTTAGTGTCTCTTATATGAAAATTTTTAAGTTTAGTGTCCTGCATGCATTGTTTGATTGATTTGAGTTTCCTAAGATTTGTTGTATTTTGATTGTTTCTCATCATTGAAAAATTCAAAAAAAAATTTTCAAAACTATGTCTTTTCAAGTCAATAATACAGAGAATTAAAGATTCAGAACATTCAGCAGAGGAATCAAACAGAAAGAGCTTGGCGTTCAAAACGCCCAGTGAAGAAGGAAAACTGGCATTTAAACGCCAACCAGGGCACCTGGCTGGGCGTTTAACGCCCAAAAAGGTAGGATTTTGGGTGTTAAATGCCAGAATGGATGCCATTCTGGGCGTTTAACGCCAGGATGACACTAGAGGGAAGATTTTGTTTTTAATTCAAATCTTTTTCAAATTTTCATAATTTTTCAAAATCAAATCTTTTTCAAATCATATCTTTTCAATCATATCTTTTCAAAATCAATTTCTTTTCAATTTTTTTTTATTTATTACTATTTTCGAAAATCCTTGCTACAATTAGTGATTTAATTCAAAATTTTCAAGTTGTTACTTGCCTATTAAGAAATGATCAAATTTTAAATTCTAAAATCATATCTTCTAATTTCTTGTTAGTCAAGTAATCAACTTTAATTTTAAAACTTTCTCTCTTTTTAATTTGATTTTCAATCATATCTTCTCAATCATATCTTTTCAATCACATCTTTTTCAAAATTAACTCTCAATCATATCTTTTTGATTTCTAATTTCAAAATCTTTTTCAAAAATCACTTAATTTCTTTCCTAATTTTAGTTTTCGAAAATCATCAATCAAATTTTCAAAATTTCTTTTAATTATTTCAAAATCTTTTTAATTTATTTTCGAAAATTCTTCCCCTCTTCTCACATCCTTCTATTTAAGGGACTAACACTCCTCCTCAAGGTGCAATTCGAACTCTATCCCTCTTAATAAGTTCGAATTCTCTTCTATCTACCTCCTCCTTCTATTCTTCTTTTTCTCTGACACCTCAAGGAATCTCTATACTGTGACATAGAGGATTCTCTACTTTCTTGTTCTCTTTTCTTTCATATGAGCAGGAGCAAAGATAAAGGCATACTTGTTCAAGCTAATCCTGAACTTGAAAGGACCTTGAAGAGAAAGCTAAGAGAAGCTAAAGCACAATTCTCTCTAGAGGGCCTAACAGAGCTTTTCAAGGAAGAAGAAGCCATGACAGCCGAAAACAACAATGCCAACAATGCAAGGAAGGTGCTTGGTGACTTTACTGCACCTACTCCCGACTTCTATGGGAGAAGCATCTCAATCCCTGCCATTGGAGCAAACAACTTTGAGCTTAAGCCTCAATTAGTTTCTCTAATGCAATAGAATTGTAAGTTTCATGGACTTTCATTGGAAGATCCTCATCAGTTCTTAGCTGAATTCTTGCAAATCTGTGACACTGTCAAGACCAATGGGGTTGATCCTGAGGTCTACAAGCTTATGCTTTTTCCCTTTGCTGTAAGAGACAGAGCTAGGACATGGTTGGACTCACAACCTAAAGAAAGCCTGAACTCTTGGAAAAAGCTAGTCAATGCCTTCTTGGCAAAGTTCTTTCCACCTCAAAAACTAAGTAAGCTTAGAGTGGAAGTCCAAACCTTCGGACAGAAGGAAGGTGAATCCCTCTATGAAGCTTGGAAAAGATACAAGCAATTGATTAGAAGGTGCCCTTCTGACATGCTTTCAGAATGGAGTATCATAGGAATCTTTTATGATGGTCTGTCTGAACTGTCCAAGATGTCATTGGACAGCTCTGCTGGAGGATCTCTTCATCTGAAGAAGACGCCTGCAGAAGCTCAGGAACTCATTGAAATGGTTGCAAATAACCAATTCATGTACACTTCTGAAAGGAATCCTGTGAATAATGGGACAACTCAGAAGAAGGGAGTTCTTGAGATTGATACTCTGAATACCATATTGGCTCAGAATAAAATATTGACCCAACAATTCAATATGATTTCTCAGAGTCTGTCTGGAATGCAAGCAGCAACAGGCAGTACTAAGGAAGCTTCCTCTGAAGAAGAAGCTTATGATCCTGAGAACCCAGCAATAGAAGAGGTGAATTACATGGGAGAACCCTATGGAAACACCTACAATCCTTCATGGAAAAATCATCCAAATCTCTCATGGAAGGATCAACAGAGACCTCAACTAGGTTTCAACAACAATAATGGTGGAAGAAACAGGTTTAGCAATAGCAAGCCTTTTCCATCATCTTCTCAGCAACAGACAGAGAATTCTAAGCAAAGCTACTCTGACTTAGCAACCATTGTCTCTGATCTAATCAAAACCACTCAAAGTTTCATGACTGAAACAAGGTCCTCCATTAGAAATTTGGAGGCACAAGTGGGTCAACTGAGTAAGAAAGTTACTGAACTCTCTCCTAGTACTCTTCCAAGCAATACAGAAGAGAATCCAAAGAGAGAGTGTAAGGCCATAAACACGTCTCACATGGACGAACCTGGAGAGGAGGAAGAGGTAGTGATCTCCACTGAGGAAAACCTCAATGGATGTCCACTGGCCTCCATAGAGTTCCCTAATGAAGAACCATGGGAATCTGAGGCTCAGACTGAGACCATAGAGATTCCATTAAATTTACTTTTGCCATTCATGAGCTCTGATGAGTATTCTTCCTCTGAAGAGGATGAAGATGTTACTGAAGAACAAGTTGCACTACAAGAAAACACGTCTATTGCCATGCTTTTAAAGCGTGGCAAAAAGCTGAAAAAAGCGTGGCGATAGCTTTTCGCCACGCTTTTTGAGCTACCGCCACGCTTTTGAAAGGGTGGCGTATGAAAGGGTGGCGGTTGCTCTATCGCCACGCTTTTTCTTTTGCCACGCTTTTTACAACTGGCCACCCGTTAAAGCATGGCCGTATGCGAGAGATATGGCCACGCTTTAAAAGCGTGGCCATATGGGAGATATGGCCACGCTTTTGAAGCGTGGCGATAGGAAGAGATACGGCTACGCTTTTGAAGCGTGGCGATAGGGAGAGATACGGCCACGCTTTTAAAGCGTGGCGATAGGGAGAGATACGGCCACGCTTTTAAAGCGTGGCGATAGAGAGATATACAGCCACGCTTTAAAAGCGTGGTGAAAGCCTTGTTAAATTAAAAAAAAATTCTTTTCCTTACTTGATCTTCATTACTGCACTATAAATTTTCAATCCTTTTTTATTACCAAACCTACAAAATTACAATTGAAGATGAAAATGAAGCAAAATTACATGATTTAAATCCGAAAAAAAAAAGATAGATCATCATGACACTAGTTCTTCTTGGCTCCTAATGCAATTGTATGAACTCTTTCAACATCAATCCAAGCCTCTGCAGCCTGCAGAACCAGATCTAAATCTTCTTCGTAAAAAACAAAAGGCATAATAAAAAAGTACATAATCGGTGAGTGGCAACAAATAAAACAATGACTCCTTCATCAACCAAAAAAAACTAGAACACCACTTTAAAACACTTGTAGATATGTAAAGATTAAAATGCAAATCAGAAGACATCAAACAAAAATATCCCTGAGTTTACGTCAGCAATAGTTAGTCTTCCAAACTGACGACATTTCTTGGATTCAATATTCACAAATTGCCTAAAGACTCAAACCCATAAAAGAATTGCTGCATTTATAATCTAAAGAGAGAAAATTACAATATTAGACCTACCCAAAAGCTTCAACCTATTTGAATTCTTTTGGAATGTATCTTCTAATTTTCTCTGCTTTCACAAGATGGGGTTAATACAAGGCACTGATAAACAAAGAAACAGAATAGTTAATGAAAGAAACAATTCCCATTTCCCATAAATTAAAGTTGAACATACATAAACAACACTTAGAGAAAGATTCATTGTTACAATTTTGCAGACTTAATGAATTACCTTCCTCTAAATACCCATGTGATGTCTTTTAAAGCCACCAAAGTTGTTTCCAACATGTCAAGGCCAGCCTGGTTTGCAAAGATGAACACCGGCACCGACTACGATCCAGACAGAGAATCATATATATCTTAAATTTAAGGCTTTCATGGAAATGATGAACTCTACTATGAACAAAACATATGCCATACCTTCAAAGAACAGCACAAAATGGCATCCTGATGATGCCACAAATGTTTAAGCACTGACTCACTAATGAGAGAATCAGATCTCAGCAACTCTGCCCCCAAATAATAACTGTTATTAGAAGAAAAAAGAACAAAAAAGTGAAGGGCATCATTAGATACTTTTCAAGAATGAATATTCAACAATAAAGCTTGAACACAATACAACAGATGCAGACTTGCCTATAACTGCAGCAGATCCAGTTGGCTAGTGTAAGAGCCTCTGGAGAACCAGGAGAGAGTTTTGAGCCAACTGCCGGGTTTATACCAGATGGAGAAATCGCCATGGCAACCCTCTGCACAGAGGAAATCACACTATGGATGTACTGGCGTTCCATGACAGTAACATTATCCTGTAGACTACTGTCAAAAGGAAACTGGAAGGCAATAGTCAACACCGACCGAGCACTATGACATGATACCGCATCGCGTGCACTATTTGTTGTTGGGCCAACTTCAAAACCAGATGTCAAATCTAGGGTTTGACTTGATGTCACTGAATCCTTTTTATCACCTTGGAAAACAATGATATCAACATGATTATAGTGTGTCATACATGCGCATCAGTTTCAGTAGCTCCTTTCTTACTTGCACAGTACTTTTTTCTCTATTCAAATGCAATATCAAGAGATTTAACATTAAAAAGGACCAAATGTTAGTGGCTGACTAGAGTAATCCCAGATAGGAACAGAGTAGGCTGATGATGCAAAATTGTGTGCAAGATTTTAGATGCATTAATAGCACTATTCAAGAAAAAAGAAAATGAAGAAATGAAACAAGAAAAAATCACCAATAAATTAATTCTAGAGTAATGGATTCTGGAGCAGGGTGCCCACTTCTGTAATTAAACTAGAGTAAATAAAATAGGATTTGTCAGAAACACCAACTAGCAAACATACACACAACATGGAAATTAGCTATAGATATACCAAGACAAATCTTCTTTATGCGACAGAGCTGTATTTATTATGTTTATGGAATACCAAATAACCTATTAGTCAATGCACAATTGACCCATAATTAAAAAATATTAAGTCACCTTAATACCCCAATCATATTTCGGCCCTCCAGAATTATGGCTAGCACTCATAATAAATCCACCATTTGCCTGTTAAAGTATAAGGAAATGAGAAAAATGATTAGCAAGTGAGCTGAAAAGGTATATGCTAAAATAAATAGGATAAAAAGGGGTTAATTAGATTGGCTTGCCTTCTGCTTCCTTATCACAGCAGAAATAGCTGGTGTTGACAATATACCTTCCCATATTAGAAAGATAAGTTATCCTCAATTTCTATTAAGAGATTCATGTTAATAATAATACACACTAGAGGATTGCCGGTGGTAGTTTGAGAACTAGACCTAAAGTTTCAAGGCAGTTCACCAGTTCTCCAGCTGTGGTAGATATCCAAAACACGCTCATAACAAATGCCATGACAACCACAGGTATTTGCTCGGTTTTGGGAGGTTCTTTTTCCATTACTAAATGAAGGTATGCAAAGCAGAAGCTTGTGGTGAGCACCACTGACTAGAGGGGCAAGTCAGTGTTGGGGAAGAGGAAAGCTATGGGATGATCAAATGGCACAAATGATTTGCAAGCATACAAGAGGGCTATCGGACAAAAAGCGATGTTGGCCGACGAGTAAAGTCTGCTCCATTGCGACAGCGCTGGCTCAGGGATCGACAGTTTGAGAGTTGCAACAGGAATCTCTCATGCTTTAGAAATCTGGATGAAGAGAGCAAGGGATAAGTCAGGATAACCTCCAATAGAATAATGTTTATCAAATAAACTAGAATTCTATCCCTGAAATAAACAGTATTGCCTAGTTTATGTTAAAGATAAGAACCATTGCCTTAATTATACAATCAAAATGATCATGGTTACATCAATGCAATGAGTTTAATCAGAAAACGTGCACAGTACCATGTACACTGCAAAAAAGAATCAAACGAATCCAACGCCTAAATTCAAATGAGTTGGTAAGAACATAGATCAGGTTCCTTGTTCCAACTACTAAAAATTATCAGATCCAATTAAACCAAGAAAGCCAAGTTACCAGATCCAATTGCCATAAAAAACCAAATCCCTTTATATCAAACTCTAAATCAGAAAAATTATCAGTTTAATTGAAATTGAAACATACCAATCCATAAGCTCCCGAAAATCCAGAACTGCGCTTCTCATCGTTCATAGATCCCAAAACCTTGGCGTCGGAGTCAACGTGCACCGCAACTAATTCCTTCTGCTCCTCAAGATCTGTGGAAGATTCCCACTCTTGCCTCTACCATCAACTACTCCCAAGTCCATATAGAACACGAGACCAACGAAGAATGCATAAAACACTACAAATCTAATCGCCTGCCATAGGAAGATCTCCGTGCTAAGATACACATAGAAGAGGAACATCGTTGCCGTCAAGTAGAAGAGCACGTCTCTGACGAAGGGTGCGGGGTCGAGGGAGAACGGAGTGGCGTAGAAGGCGACGAATCCGACAACGAGGGCGGAGAGCAAGGTACCAGCGGAGAGGATGGCGCCAAATCCAGTGCGGTACTGGCCAGAGCGGAGGGCAGCGAGGGAGGAGAAGACGTCGGGGGAGCCTGATACGACATCATTGGCTGCATGTACGGCACAGACGCTGGAACAGCAACGCCACCGGCAGCAGAAGCGACGGCATGAGCCATTGCAGCCGCAGAGCTAACACCAGGAGGTGGAATCAACAGATTTTGGGAGGCAAGGCTGGGCGGAGCGGCGCCTCCGGATGGATTTGGCAGCGGGGAGAAGTGCGGTGCCTGAGGAGACAGCGGCCGAAAGGAGGGGGCGGCGGGAGGCGCGAAGGAAGGTCCAGTGGAGACCTGAGGCGGCACGTAGGAGAAGGTGGGATGATGCTGCTGCAACAGCAGTGGGGGCGGTGGCGCGGAGAGCAGAGTCGGATTGGGATTAAGGTTTGCGGGAGGTGGAGATTGAGATAGGGATGTGGAAGGTGGAGCGTGAGGGGTTATTAGGGTTATGGATTGTGAGTGACAGAGAATGAGAGAGTCTCGAAGCTTTTGAAGTTTCAAGGTTAGTGGGATTCAGGGTTATTGGGTTTGGGGTTATTAGGTTTTTTTTTGTAAACCTTTTGGCCACGCTTTTAAAGCGTGCCAAAAGAGTATCAGGATATGGCCACGTTTTGTAAGCGTGGCCGTAATGTAACCCTGTCGCCATGCTTTTAAAACATCCTTGTTTTTCTCTATGGCCACGCTTTTGAAGCGTGGCAGAAAAAAAATGTGGCCGTTTCTCTAATCAATTGCCACCCTTACAAAAGCGTGGCCGTTGATCCTTTTCGCCACGCTTTTGAAGCGTGGCAAAAAAAAGTGGCCGAATTTCTAATCTATCGCCATCGTCATAAAAGCGTGGCCATTGACCACTTTTGGCCACGCTTTTGAAGCGTGGCAAGAAAAAAGCGTGGCCATAGGCCTTTTTTCTTGTAGTGTTGCTAAGTACCTTGGAGCAATCATGAAGCTAAATGCCAGATTGTTTGGTAATGAGACTTGGGAGAATGAACCTCCATTGCTCACTAAAGAACTGAATGACTTGACTAGACAGAAATTACCTCTGAGGAGACAAGATCCTGGAAAGTTCTCAATACCTTGTACCATAGGCACCATGACCTTTGAGAAGGCTCTGTGTGACCTGGGGTCAAGTATAAACTTTATGCCTCTCTCTGTAATGGAGAAGCTAGGGATCATTGAGGTGCAAGCTGCAAGAATCTCATTAGAGATGGCAGACAATTCAAGGACACAAGCTTATGGACTTGTAGAGGATGTCTTGGTAAAAGTTGAAGACCATTACATCCCTGCTGATTTTCTAGAGACTGGGAAGTGCATGGATGAATCCATCATCCTTGGCAGACCCTTCCTAGCCATAGCAAAAGCTGTGATTGATGTTGACAGAGGAGAATTGATCATTCAAGTGAATGAAGACTCCCTTGTGTTTAAAGCTCAAGGATATCCCTCTGTAACCATGGAGAGGAAGCATAAAGAGCTTCTCTCAATACAGAGTCAAACAGAGCCCCCACAGTCAAACTCTAAGTTTGGTATTGGGAGGTTCCAACATTGCTCTAAACATCTGTGAGGCTCCATGAGAGTCACTATCAAGCTATTGACATTAAAGAAGCGCTTGTTGGGAGGCAACCCAATCTTTAATTATCTATGTTAAATTTTTATTTTCTTTTGTTATTTTATGTTTTCTGTAGGTTGATGATCATGTAAAGTCACAAAAATAATTGAAAAAGTAAAAACAGAAGGAAAAATAGAATGAAAAATAGAACACCCTGGAGGAGAAACTTACTGGCGTTTAAACGCTAGTAAGGGTAGCAGAATGGGCATTAACGCCCAGTCTGGCACCATTCTGGGGGTTTAACGCCAGAAATGGGCACCAGACTGGCGTTTAACACCAAGAATGGGCAAGAAGCTGGTGTTAAACGCCAGAAATGGGCAGCAGCCTGGCGTTTAATGCCAGGATTGGCAGCAAGGGGCGTTTTGCACGCCACATGGTGCAGGGATGAGAAATCCTTGACACCTCAGGATCTGTGGACCCCACAGGATCCCCACCTACCCCACCTCTCTCTCTCTTCTTCACCCATTCACCAATCACCTCAATACCTCTTCCCCAAAAACCCCTCACCTATCAAATCCCACAATTCTTTTCACCACTCACATCCATCCTTCATAAAACCCCACCTACCTCACCATTCAAATTCAAACCACTTTTCCACCCAAACCCACCCATAATGGCCGAACCATGCCCCCCTCTCCACTCCTATATAAACCCATCTTCACTCCTTCATTTTCACACAACATACACACTACCCATCCCCCTTGGCCGAAACCCAAAGCCCCTCCATCTCCTCTATTTCTTCTTCTTCAACGCTCTTCTTTCTTCTTTTGCTCGAAGACGAGCAACCTTCTAAGTTTGGTATGGTAAAAGCTAAAGCTTTTTGTTTTTCCATAACCATTAATGGCACCAAAGGCCGGAGAAACCTCTAGAAAGAGGAAAGGGAAGGTAAAAGCTTCCACCTTCGAGTCATGGGAGATGGAGAGATTCCTCTCAAGGGTGCATCAAGACCACTTCTATGAAGTTGTGGCCAAGAAGAAGGTAATCCCCGAGGTCCCTTTTAAGCTCAAAAAGGGGGAATATCCGGAGATCCGACATGAGATCCGAAGAAGAGGTTGGGAAGTTCTCACCAACCCCATTCAACAAGTCAGAATCTTAATGGTTCAAGAGTTCTATGCCAATGCATGGATCACCAAGAACCATGATCAAAGTGTGAACCTGGACCCTAAGAACTGGCTTACAATGGTCTGAGGAAAATACTTAGACTTTAGTCCGGAAAATGTAAGGTTGGCATTCAATTTGCCTATGATGCAAGGAGATGCACACCCATACACTAGAAGGGTCAAATTTGATCAAAGGTTGGACCAAGTCCTCATGGACATCTGTGAAGAGGGCGCTCAATGGAAGAGAGATTCAAGAGGGAAGCCGGTTCAACTAAGAAGGCATGACCTCAAGCCCATCACTAAGAAAAGGATGGAGCAAACAAGAGATCCCACTCATGGACAAGAGCATGAGGAAACTCCTCATCAGAAAATCCCTGAAATGCCTCAAGGGATGCATTTTCCTCCACAAAACTATTGGGAGCAAATCAACACCTCTCTAGGAGAATTAAGTTCTAACATGGGACAACTAAGGGTGGAGCACCAAGAGCATTCCATCCTCCTCCATGAAATTAGAGAAGACCAAAGAACCATGAGAGAGGAGCAACAAAGGCAAGGAAGAGACATTGAGGAGCTCAAGCACTCCATAAGATCTTCAAGAGGAAGAACAAGGCGCCATCACTAAGGTGGACCCGTTCTTTAATTTCCTTGTTCTTTATTTTCTGTTTTTCGAAAATTATGCCTTATGTTTATTTATATTTGTGTCTTTATTACATGATAATTAGTGTCTAAGTGTCTATGCCTTAAAGCTATGAAAATGAATCCATCACCTTTCTTAAATGCAAAATGTTTTTAATTGAAAAAGAAAAAGAAGTGCATGAATTTCAAATTTTAAAACAGTTTAATTATTTTGATGTGGTGGCAATACTATTATTTTTCTAAATGAATGCTTGAACAGTGCATATTTTTTAATTTGATTGTTTATGAATGTTAAAACTGTTGACTCTTGAAAGAATGATAAGAAAAAGAGAAATGTTATCTGATGATCTGAAAAATCATAAAATTGATTCTTGAAGCAAGAAAAAGCAGTGAAAAGCTTGCAGAAAAAAAAAGAAAGAAAAAAAAGAAAAGCAAGCAGAAAAAGCCAATACCCCTTTAAACCAAAAGGCAAGGGTGATAAAAAGGATCCAAGGCTTTGAGCATCAGTAGATAGGAGGGCCCACAGGAATAGAATCCTGGCCTAAGTGGCTAAACCAAGCTGTCCCTAACCATGTGCTTGTGGCATGAAGGTGTCAAGTAAAAACTTGAGACTGAGCGGTTAAAGTCGTGGTCCAAAAGCAAAAAGAGTGTGCTTAAGAGCTCTGGACACCTCTAATTGGGGACTCTAGCAAAGCTGAGTCACAATCTAAAAAGGTTCATCCCAGTTTTGTGTCTGTGGCATTTATGTATCCGGTGGTAATACTGGAAAACAAAATGCTTAAGGTCACGGCCAAGACTCATAAAGTAGCTGTGTTCAAGAATCAACATACTTAACTTGGAGAATCAATAACACTATCTGGATTCTGAGTTCCTATAGAAGCCAATCATTCTGAACTTCAAAGGATAAAGTGAGATGCCAAAACTATTCAGAAGCAAAAAGCTAAAAGCTCCGCTCATCTAATTTATACTGATCTTCATAGATGTTTTTAGAATTCATTGTATATTCTCTTCTTTTTATCCTATTTGATTTTCAGTTGCTTGGGGACAAGCAACAATTTAAGTTTGGTGTTGTGATGAGCGGATAATTTATACGCTTTTTGGCATTGTTTTTAGTATGTTTTTAGTATATTTTAGTTAGTTTTTATTTTATTTTTATTAGTTTTTAAATAAAAATTACTCTTCTAGACTTTACTATGAGTTTGTGTGTTTTTCTGTGATTTCAGGTATTTTCTGGCTGAAATTGAGGGACCTGAGCAAAAATCTGATTCAGAGGCTGAAAAAGGACTGCAGATGCTGTTGGATTCTGACCTCCCTGCACTCGAAGTGGATTTTCTGGAGCTACAGAAGCCCAATTAGCGCGCTCTCAATTGCGTTGGAAAGTAGACATTCTGGGATTTCCAGCAATATATAATAGTCCATACTTTATCTAAGATTTGATGGCCCAAACCGGCGTTCAAAGTCAGCATAGAAATTCTGGCGTTTAACTCCAAAACTGGCACAAAAGCTGGAGTTAAACGCCCAAACTGGCACAAAAGCTGGTGTTTAACTCCAAGAAAAGTCTCTACATATGGAAGCTTTAATGCTCAGTCCAAGCACACACCAAGTGGGCCTGAAAGAAGATTTATGCATTAATTACTTATTTCTGTAAACCCTAGGCTACTAGTTCTCTATAAATAGGACCTTTTACTATTGTATTTTCATCTTGGTTTTTCGGGTTCTCTCTCTGGGGCCAAAGCCAATGACCTCCATTATCACTTTTGTATTTTCAACAGTGGAGTTTTTACACACCATAGATTAATGTGTGGAGCTCTGCTGTTCTTCATGAATTAATACAAAGTACTATTATTTTTCTATTTAACTCAAGTCAATTTCTTCTCCAAGATATTTTTTGCACCCAAGAACATGATGAATGTGATGATTATGTGACACTCATCACCATTCTCACCTATGAACGCGTGACTGACAACCACTTCCGTTCTACATGCAAACAAGCTTGAATGTATATCTCTTGGGTTTCTAATCTAAGATTAGAACCTTCGTGGTATAGGCTAGAATTATTGGCGGTCATTCTTGAGATCCGGAATGTCTAAACCTTGTCTGTGGTATTCTGAGTAGGATCTGGGAAGGGATGATTGTGACGAGTTTCAAACTCATGATTGTTGGGCGTGTGACAGACGTAAAAGGATCAATGGATCCTATTCCAGCATGATTGAGAACCGACAGATGATTAGCCGTGCGGTGACAATGTGCGTAGAACATTTTCACTGAGAGAACGGGAAGTAGCCATTGACAACGGTGATGCCCAACATAAAGCTTGCCATGGAAAGGAGTATGAATGATTGGAAGAAGGCAGTAGGAAAGCAGAGGTTCAGGAGGAACAAAGCATCTTCATACGCTTATCTGAAATTCCAACCAAAGAATTACATAAGTATCTCTATCTTTATTTTATGTTTTATTTATCTTTTAATTATCAATTCTCCATCACCATCTGAATTCGCCTGACTAAGATTTACAAGGTGACCATAGCTTGCTTCAAGCCGACAGTCTCCGTGGGATCGACCCTTACTCACGTAAGGTATTACTTGGACGACCCAGTGCACTTGCTGGTTAGTTGTGCGGAATTGTGACAAAGTGTGATTCACGTTTGAGAGATCCAAGTCCTTTGGCGCCATTGTTGATGATCACAATTTCGTGCACTAGTCACATGGTGCATAAATTTTCAAATCTCATCTCAATTTTTGTGACTTCCATGCATTGTTGGAATTGGTGTTAAATGTGCTTAAATTACTTGTTTCTCAAGGTTTTGCTTTCACCAATACAAATTTATTTGACTATAGTGATCCTTGCATTGATTGATGGTTTGTTCCATATTAGTTGCTTTCTAGCTATACCATATTTCATCATCAATGACTTGTTGCATTTCATGATTGTGGACGTACTTACATTCCTATTTTGTGTATTCCTTTTTGAATTAGCTAATAACCACCATATCACTGATTTTCAAACTAATTTCTAAATTTAATCTGTTTAACCTACTAACTTCTTTTGGTTTTCAACCTAACTCTTTTGATCATTATTTTGGATATGGTGTCTCTTAGGCTTGATGAACAAGTAATGTGCAAATGTGATTTAAATTCTTGGTTTGAAGTATGACTTGAGTTCTGAATTCTGTTGCTTGCATTCCAAGAAATCTCCTTTCTTTATTCACTTCATGAATATGCTTTGCTTTGAATGCTTTGTATCTACTTGGCTATATGCCTATATTGTATCATCTATGTTTTTCAGGATGTCGGACAAAGGAAAGGCTATAGCCACCACTACCAAAAAGAGAAAGCGCTCTAAGACCTCTACCCCCTCTCCCTATGCAAATTATGCTAAGAATCCGCTGAATGAGGTGGACAAGGAAAATTAGTTGCTACCATCCACTGACCAAACCAAATTTCCAAACCTCTACTGTGAGCTTCACTTCTCCGACTTCAGGAAGAAAAATATGAACATTGAGAAGAAACTACTCCTTCCCAATGATGTGAGGCGTGCCATTAACACCCGCATTCTAGAGTTAGGAATGGACTTTGTTGACAGAGATTTGGGGAGTGTGAACACTTCATGGGTGAGAGAATTTTATTGCAACTTCTTCCGAGCCAATATTGATTTAGTTCAGTTGCGGGGTAGAGAGATTATGATCGCTGAAGATGCTATTGGGGATGCACTGCTTTGCCACCATCGTCCTGACGAGACCTGTACCTATAGGCAGGCAGAGGTAGCTATCCTCTCCATGACCTTTGATTATGAGGCGCTTAAGCGTGTGATTGCCACTCCTGACGCTCCTTGGGTGATGGATTCGAACAACAAGAAGCCCAAGGGGATGCGCTTTGCTTATCTGACGAAGGAGGCCAAGACTTGGCAGCATATCTTCATCCACTATGTCTTTCCCAGCACTCACTTTTTAGAGATTCTGATGGATATGCTGGTTCTGATTGGGTGTGTGATGGAAGGGAAGGAGGTAAACTTCCCCCGACTGATTAGGCATAGTATGTAGAGAGCTCATATTTGCGGGTTGCTACCCTTCCCTACACTGGTCACCAGCATGATTAAGCTGGCAGGTGTCCCGTGGGAGGATGATGATGTGACACCACCACCCCCAGATGACGATGACAAGGAGACTACCATTCCGTGGGGTGGGTGAGTGCACGAGAAGCCCCCACCCAAACGCCGTTCCCGAGCCAGAGCAATAGAGGAGGCAGCTCAGCCCTCATTGTCAGCAGCAACAACAGGACCCCCCTCTACTTCAGCAGCCGCAGCATCCTTACCACCACCACCACTAGCACCTGAGCCGACTTATCTGTTGGTGCAGCACCTGCTTCACTTCATGGAGTGGTTCAAGTGTCATGTCATGCGACGTCTCGATCGCATCAACCAGGTGTTTGTATCACAGGGCATCGAGCTACCGCTGCACCCAGACTCTCCCACTTCCGATGAGCAGGATCAGGAGGAGGAGCCGGCTGAGGAGCCGACTCATCAGGAGGCACCCCCAGAGACACAGGCCACCATTGAGGTCCAGCAGCCTCCTGAGGATCCACAGCCACATCCACAGCCACATTCAGAGCCATAGCCAGTCCTAGTCCCACAGCCCGAGCCTAAGGAGCCTAGCGCGATTGTTGACCCCCATCCCGAGCTTCAGTAGTAGCATCGAGGACGATGCTTGATTCTAAAGTGTGGGGAGGTCACCGTTCGTGACCGGTGTTTGCATTTATGTGGTGAACTTTCGGATATCCATCTTTAGTTTCTGCTACTTTATGTTATTTTGCACTTTATATTTTAGATCATTTTGGGATGACTGTATATATTTGCTATTGTAGATACTCTTGTTTTGGTTGTTGCATACTCTTAGTATATATATATATATATATATATATATATATATATATATATATATATATATATATATATATATATATATATATATATATATATTTTGCATCCTAGTTTTTTATTGTGATTAGAAAAGTGTTTCGGATTGACAGAATTCTAGTTAACCCTTTTTATATAAGAATTATGTTTTGATTGAAAAAGGGTAAACTAAGAAAATTTTTCAAATCTTCTAAATCACAACATTGCATTAAAATAAGCTTAGTCAATATGATGAAAATTTCCAAGAAATTCATTTTTAGGGTACCACCCAATTGGTTGAAATTTTTTTTTTCTTTTTAGAACTTGCTTGAATTATATACTTGTGGATCATGTTTTGAGCAAAGAACACAAGCATGTGAGATTTGAGCCTAATTGTGTGGTTACATCCTATGACCACTTATTTTCATTCTTGTGTGCATTATTCTCTTCCTATAATTATAATCTTTGATTTGTTTGATTCTTTATGTCCATTATTTTGTGTATATATGCAATTATATGATTGATGCCATTGTTCAAATAGCTCACTTACCCAAAATAACTTACCTTTTATCTTCCATTGTTAGCCAATTTTGAGCCTATGCTTAACCCATTTGTTCATTATTATAGCACATTACAAGCTTAAGTGAAAGACAATAAATGTCCCTTGTTTGGATCTTTGATTAGCTTAGGCTAGTGAGAGTGTTCATTACTTGATTTTGGGAAGGTTGGGTACATTGGTTAGAGATAAAAGTATATTTATGTTTTTGTTGAAAAATTTCTCAAGAATTGGGTACATACTCATGTAGTAATCATATGTAAACCATATGCATTGATGTTCTTGTATATATTTTAGTAAAAAAAAAATAAAAAAATAAAAATAAAAATAAAATTTTTTAATTTTGCAACAAAAAGGGAACAAAGGGTCCCAAAGTTTAAGGTTTCATAAATTCAATGCATATGTGTGGTAATCAAAAAGGGATTGCATGAGTGTGTGAAAAGTGAAGAATGGATAGCTAGGTTTGTTTAGAATTGTTTAGATTATCATAGGTTGGGTGGGAAGTTTAAGTTAATCAAAGATTCAAATTTCAAGCTCACTTGACCATATGCATCCTACCTTGACCCTAGCCCCATTACAACCTATGGGAAGTCCTCTTGATATTTGTATGCATGCATAAAATAATTGTTGATTGTTAGATAAAAAATAAATCTTGGAAAGCATGATTAGGAGAGAATAAAGTGAATCAATCCCATACACTTGAGTGCCTAGAGCGGATACACATCCGGTGAGGGTTCAATCGCTCAATTATATGTTTCCACCCATGATCATCTTTTCTTACAAGTTTGTGAACTCTTTCAATGATTCAATCCAATTGTGATTTGCTTGATTGCTAATACCTTAGCCCTTGTGCTTGTATATATATTCTTGGAAATTGATTTATTTTGACTAAACCATTACATCATGAAAATAGATTGCATTTAGTTAGCTGCATTGAATAAATGTTAATACCCTTTGCTTCTTCTTGATTTTAGCATGAGGACATGGTTATTTTAAGTGTGGGGAGATTTGATAAACCCCAATTTCGTGATTTATCTTGTGCTTATTTTGGGGGATTTTAGCACCTTTTTCCACATTTATTCAATGAAATAGCATGGTTTTGTGATTCTCCCTTGAATTTTGCTTAAGTGTAAAAACATGCTTTTTAGGCCTTAAATTGGTAATTTTGATTCACTTTAATTCCATTCGATGCCTTGATGTGTGTGTTGAGTGATTTCAGGTTTATAAGGCAAGTATTGGATGGAAGAAATGAGTAGAAAAGCATACAAAGGGGAGAATGCATGAAGAAACAAAGATTGGGAATGCATCCAAGGACGCGCACGCGCACAAGACGCGCACGCACAAAAGTGGTCTCGCCCATAGACGCGCACGAGTACATTCCGTGCCCGTGCGGATGGAAATTTGCCAATCGACGCGCACGCGCACATGGCGCGCACACGCCAATACTCTTACATGGCCCACTTAAAGGCAAAATGCTGGGGCAATTTCTGAGCTACCCAGGCCCAATTTCAACTTGTTTCTGAGTGTATTTCATGTAGAATTGAAGTCCAAGCAAAAGGGGAGCAATTAGTTTAGCCAACATGAGCCTTTAGTTAGTTTTTTAGAGAGAGAAGCTCCCTCTTCTCTCTAGAATTAGGTTAGGATTAGGTTAGATTATCTTGGATTCATGTTTAATCATTTGATCCCATCTTGTTTCTTTTATAATTTCTCATCTCTACATCTTTATATTCTTAATTGTGATGTTAATTTCTCATTTTGCTCTCTTTTGTGATGATGAACTCATGTTGGATTTGATTTACTTTTAATGCAATTTAATGTTTGATGTTTCTTTAATTGATGAATTGAGTTGTGATCTTACTTTTCTTGCATTTAGTAGTTATTAGATTTTATTATTCTTGCAATTATGATGTTTACCTTTATTGCACTCTAAGTGTTTGATGAAATATTCTCTTTAGTTTTTGAGTAGTTTAGTCAACTCTTGGTCTAAGCCAAGGGAATTGGGTAATCTTGAGTCATCGGGTATGATGGAATTGGTGATTTGAGAACCCATGGTGATCAATTTGATATCCATTGACGCTAACCCACTACTAAGTTAATTAGTAGGTAGGTTAGGACTTAAGGGTTGATGTGATCAAATCTATTTGACGTACTTCAAGTTTAGGAGTAAATTTTACGTACTTAAGGCTTTTGGGAAGTAGACTTAATAGGTTGGCCTCTCATGATTATCAATATTCGGTTTGTTAACAAGGATGGTGATCCCAATTACTCAAGTCTTAGCCAAGAGTTCTTTATTTTGCTTTCTTTACTTACTCACTTAATTTACTTTCCTGCCATCTCATGAACCAAAACCCCCCTCTTTACCCCTTTATAGCCAATAGCTAAGCACTACATTGTTTCCTAGGGAGACGACCCGGAGTCCAAATACTTTGGTTAATTCTTATTTGGGGTTCGTTATTCGTGACAAAACCAAAATTTTTGCTAATGAGAATTGTTTGTTGGTTTAGAGCTATGCTTACAACGAAGTTCTTAACTCTATAAGAAGGAAATCTAGACCATCACAACAGTTCCTCTTAAATCACCAGTCCCGGATGATCCAGAGCCTAGCTATGAGCAAAAATTAGAATGAAAGCCCCTTCCTCCACACCTCAAGTATGGTTACCTTGAGGACAAGCAGAAGTTCTCAGTCATCATTGCAAAGGAACTCACTTCTCAACAGGAAGAACAGCTACTCAGTGTACTGAGAAAACATAAGAAAGCAATTGGATGGAGCTTGGCTGATATAGTAGGCATTAGCTCTCAAGTTTGTGAACACGGAATATTCTTAGAAGAGGGAGCAAAGCCTGTCCGTCAAGCTAAAAAAAGATCGAATCCCACCATCTTAGAAGTTGTCAAGAAAGAAGTAACCAGACTACTTGAAGCAGATATCATTTACCTAATCTCAGACAGTGAATGGGTCAGTCCAATACAAGTGGTGCCCAAGAAATCTGGAGTCACAACAATAAGAAATGAGCACGGAGAGCTCCTGACAACTAGAGTGCAGAATTCATGGAGAGTTTGCATTGACTATAGGCGTCTCAACCAAGCCACTCGCAAGGATCATTACCCATTGCCATTCATTGATCAAATGCTTGATCACCTATCAGGTTAATCTCATTACTGCTTTTTAGATGGTTATACAGGCTACTTTCAAATTTATATAGCTCCTGAAGATCAGGAAAGACTACTTTTACATGTCCTTTTGGGACTTATGCTTATAAGAGAATGCCCTTTGGCTTATGCAATGCACCAGCCACTTTTTAAAGATGTATGATGAGTCTTTTCTCTGACCTTATTGAGAAGTGTATGAAGATTTTTATGGATGATTTCAGCATATATGGTGATTCATTTGGCCTTTGCTTGGATAGTTTATCTAAAGTGTTAGACAGATGTGTTAGTACAAACCTTGTATTAAATTTTGAAAAATGTCACTTTATGGTCAAACAAGGAATTATACTAGGACATGTTGTGTCTAATACTGACATTTCTGTAGATCCAGAAAAGGTGGATGTTATTTCCAGTTTACCTTACCCCTCCTCCGTGAGGGAAGTCTGTTCGTTCCTTAGCCACGCAGGTTTTTACAGGAGATTCATTAAGGACTTCAGTAAGGTAGCATTACCTTTATCCAGATTGCTGCAGAAGGAAATTGAGTTCGAGTTCAGTGAGGATTGTATGCAGGCATTTGATAAGCTGAAGACCACCCTGACTCAAGCTCCAATTGTGAGAGGACCAGACTGGAGCCAGCCATTCAAAATTATGTGTGATGCTTCCAACCATGCAGTAGGAGCAGCGCTGGCTCAGCGCAAAGGTAAGGACCCTTTTGTAATTGCTTATGCATCTAAGACTTTAGATGCTGCTCAGTCTAATTACACTACTACTGAAAAAAAGCTTCTTGCTATTGTTTTTGCTCTGGATAAATTTCGAGCCTATTTACTTGGTACTAAGGTAGTAGTGTACTCATACCATGCCGCTCTAAAATATATATTAGCTAAAAAGGAGTCCAAACCAAGGCTAATACGTTGGATACTGCTGCTGCAAGAATTTGATTTAGAAATTAAGGATATGAGTGGTAACCAAAATTTAGTGGCAGACCACTTGAGTCGCCTTGAGCACATTAAGGATGACTCCACTCCAAGCAGTATCTGAAGTAGTTCCTTGGTATGCACCTGTAGCTAATTATCTAGTTAGCCATACTTTTCCTCCAAATTTTACTAAGCACCAGAGAGACAAGCTGAAAAGCGAGTCCAAATATTATATATGGAATTATCCATATTTATGGAGGTGTGGTGCTGACCAGGTAATTAGACGGTGTGTGCCTCAATCAGAATTCCAGTCCATCTTGGAGGCCTGCCACTCATCTGAGAGTGGAGGACATTTTGGCCCTCAAAGAACAGCTAGAAAAATTCTAGACTGTGGATTCTGGTGGCCTACTCTTTTTAAAGATGCTGCTAAATTTTGTAAATCTTGTTCCCCATGCCAAAGGTTTGGTAATATATCCAAGAGGGATGAGATGCCTCAACAGATTATGCTTTTCTGTGAAATTTTTGACGTTTGGGGCATTGACTTCATGGGTCCGTTTCCTAAATTCTAATGGGTACTTTTATATACTGTTAGCCGTAGATTATGTTTCTAAATAGGTGGAAGCAATTTCTACCCGCACTGATGATGCTAACACTGTTGTTTTCTTTGTTAGAAACCATATTATCTGTCGCTTTGGATCACCACGAGCAATCGTGAGCAATCAAGGCACCCATTTTTGTAACAGGAGACTAACAGGATTACTAAAAAAGCATGGGATAATTGACAAAGTAGAAACAGCTTATCATCCCCAGACCAATGGGCAAGCAGAAGTCTCTAACAGAGAGATTAAATGTATTCTGGAGAAGATAGTAAAACCTCATAAGAAGGACTGGAGTGCTAGGCTACAAGATGCACTCTGGGCATATAGAACAGTGTACAAGACACCCATTGGGATGAGCCCCTTCCGCTTGGTATACGGAAAGGCTTGCCACCTCCCCGTGGATGTGAAACACAAGGCTTTTTGGGTTGTAAGGGAATGCAACATGAATCTTACGAAAGCTGGTGCTGAAAGAAAGCTACAACTAGCAGAACTAGAGAACCTCCGCCTAGAAGCATATGACAACTCCAGGCGTTACAAGGAGAAAATGAAGGCTGTCCATGACAAGCACATTAAAAGGAGAGAATTCAGACCAGGGGAGTTAGTTCTACTATATAACTCCAGACTGAGGCTCATGCCGGGTAAACTGAGATCAAGATGGGAAGGTCCATATAGAGTAGAAAAGGTAGAGCCATACAGAGTTTTCCACCTGCGTCATCCTACTAGCTCCAAATTTCTAAAGGTTAATGGACATCGCCTAAAGCTTTATCATGTTGAGAAGATGAAGAATCAAAAGGAACTAGAGATTTTCCTCTTGGAAGAACCACCACGAGAAGCAGAATGAGCCTAAAGAGCGTCCAACTTAAGGACGTAAAAGTAAAGTGCTAGGTGGGAGACAACCCACCATGGTATGATCGTTCCGTTTCAGTCTTAGTTTTATTTTTACTTTATTTTTATGATGTCAATGACCCTTCTCATCATCCCTGCATATAGCTGCATATAGTTTGCATGAGCATTATGCATATTATTAAAAAAAAAAGGACGCACGCGACGCGGCAGCATTGCTGACGCGTCTGCGTCACCAGTGCGTTTTGAAAAAAAGAGAATTGGACAGAGAGTCACGCGAAAGTGTGGCTGGAGGCGTGCCTTAGGCACAAGCATGCCCACGTGTCCGCGTCACCCATGCGGCCGCGTCACCCACGCGAACGCGTGCCCTTAAAAATCAACGTAAAAGAGGTGTATGGCAGCAAGTTATGATGGAGTGGGGCTGGAGTGATGCTAGAAGCACTAGCCCTGTCACGCGACCGCATGCCCCAAGCGTCCGCGTCGTCCTCCAAACATCGCGATCCACGCGATCGCTTCAACCACGCGATCACGTCACCCAAATATTTTGGCAAAATAAGTTTGAGACAGAGAGTTGCTGATGCCAAGGCATCTTAGGCTAGTTTCACTAGCATTTTTCTGTTAGTTTTAGTGGTTTTATGCATTTTCTTGAGCTTAAAGTAACCAAGAATGGTTAAATGAATAACAAAGCAATGAATCATCCAAACAGTATGATTTTGATGCAAATTCCATGAGTTTTTAGTTATATTACTTGAATGCTATGAATGGAAGAGTTCTCATGAAATTTTGCAAGACTTTGATGCAATTGTTTGGATGATTTCAGGGCAGAAGAGGCTAGGCAAGGAAGCAACAAAATCAATAAAGGAAGCTTGAATATCACATGTGGAGTTTAAGTTCCAATTTAAGCTTAAACTGGAGCTTAAACGCCAGAATCATGAAGGCTAAGAAATGCTGGAACTGGCGTTTAACCTCCAGTTTAACCTTAAACTGGAAGTTAAACGCCAGAATGAGAATTTCACCAAGGGAGCATTTCCACGTTTAAGCTCCAGTTTAACCTTAAACTGGAGCTTAAACGTGTTCGACACAAATTCTCACCAAAGAAGCATTTCCACGTTTAACCTCCAGTTTAACCTTAAACTGGAGGTTAAACGCCAGAAGTAAGAAAGGCACTAGGAGCATTCCACGTTTAAGCTCCAGTTTAACCTTAAACTGGAGCTTAAAGGTGTTCGACTATGTCTCTCCTCCAGGGTTGCTTTCTCATTTCCACGTTTAAGCTTCAGTTTAACCTTAAACTGAAGCTTAAACGTGTTCGACTATTTCTCTCCTCCAGGGTTGCTTTCCCATTTCCACGTTTAAGCTTCAGTTTAACCTTAAACTGAAGCTTAAACGTGTTCGACCCAATTGCTCCTCCAGGGTTGCTTTCTTCATTTCCACGTTTAAGCTTCAGTTTAACCTTAAACTGAAGCTTAAACGTGTTCGACATTTCACACTCCTGGGTTGCTTTCTTCCATTTCCACGTTTAAGTTTCAGTTTAACCTTAAACTAAAACTTAAACTTCAACTTAAACGCCCACTTTTTGAAAGGATTTCTGGGCCAAATATATTGAAGTTTAAGTTAGCATTTGACCACAAACATTAACTTAAACGTATTATGGTATGAAACCCAATTGAATATCATGGTTTATGGGATTGGGCCTGAAGAATTGATGAGTCTGGAGCTTCAATTTGTTGAGTCTTGTGTCATTACTTGTTTATCACTAAGTTTGCTCAATGAATGTTACAGAATTGGATCACAGCCTCATCAGGATTATGGACCATAAACCCAAAGCAAAAGGAAATCAGGGAAAAGCCTCAAGGCCCAAGAAACACAACAGAAGCTCAATTTAGAAAGTGTATAAATAGGATAGAATTTAAGTTAGTGAGGGACTTTTGAAAGGGAAAAACACGGAGAACTTTGGATCATTTTTCTTTTAGTTTTGTAATTGAATTCAGAGCTATGACTCACTAAACCCCTTTCATTGGGTTAGGGAGCTCTATTGTAATTCAATGAATCAATAATAGTTTTATCTTCTTCTTCAATCTTTTCTCTTGAATTTTGTTAGAAAGCTTCTCGATCTAATTCCATTGGGTAGTTGTCTTGGGAAAGAAACTACCCATAATTGGAATCCTTCGGAACCTTGGGAAAGGAATGGAGGATTCATGCTAGAGAAGCTTTCTCACAGTGAATTGGATTGGGGTTTGGATGGATATTGTGACATGTAATCCTACCAAATTGTGGTTCATGAAACTGTGTGGTATAATCAGTGATCGAGCATCATCTCTTCTTATGAACATTTAAACCAAGGGATTGGGAATTTGTTTGTTTTTAGAGAGAATTGGTGAGCCAAGGGATTGGGATCCAATCATATAAGATTGCCAAGCAAAATTCAATGAATGCATTGGTTGAGGAAGGGATAAAAGTTGTTTTGATTCGGAGATCTCAATATCTCCTAACACCCAATGAACTCCCCATTTTTGATTTACCACTTTCTCTTTACATTCTGCAATTAAATTCATGCAATCACCCCATCCCTTTTAATTTCAGCAATTTAGCTTCTCGCTCTTTAATTCATGCAATTTTACATTCCGCAATTCTCATCTAAATCTTGATTCCGCTCAACTAGAACATACTTCTAATCCGAATTGCTCACTCAACCAATCCTTGTGGGATTCGACCTCACTCTATTGTGAGTTTTTACTTGACGATAACCGGTGCACTTGCCGGAAGGAATTTTGCCGATCGTGCAATTTCCTAAAATCGTAGCATATCAAGTTTATGCACATCAAGTTTATGGCGCCGTTGCCGGGGATTGGTTTTCGATTGACAATTCTCAAATTGGAAGTTAACTAGATTGAGCATTTTTCTTGCTTTGTTAATTCAGTTCAAGTTACTTGTTGAATTTTAATTTCTGCACTCTGTTACATGCTTTCTTTCTTTATGCCTTTAAATTCAAGCAACTAACTCACTGACTCACTAACTATTTGAATTAATTCCTCAACTGCTCTAACCATACTCTTCCATTAACCAAGAGTATTTCACTTGTTTGGTGCCTGTGCTGTGTTCTTGTATGACAGGTAGGAGAGGAGAGACATCAACTCCTCCATATACCGAACCAGAGAGGACCCTTCATAGACTTAGAAGGGAAGCAAGAGGGAAGAGAGTACTGAGAGAAGAGGAATCTGAAGGAGAATCTGAGGACAATTTTGAGGAAGCTTTAGATCTCAACATGGATAGAGAAGTTCACAACCATGAGAGGGCTGATGGAAACAATGCCATTCCTGAGAGGAGGGTTCTTGGTTCATACATAAACCCAACCTCTGGGAATTGTGGTAGCAGCATTCAGAAACCACCCATTCAGGCCAACAATTTTGAACTCAAACCACAGCTAATATCACTTGTGGAGGATCATTGTTCATTTGGTGGGAGTGCCAATGAAGATCCAAACCAACATCTCACAAAATTCCTGAGAATTTGCGACACTGTGAAGTCCAATGGAGTCCAAGAAGATACCTATAAACTGCTCTTGTTCCCATTTTCACTTAGGGACAAGGCAGCTAAGTGGCTGGAATCATTCCCAAGGGGGAGCCTAACAACCTGGGATGAGGTGGAAAGCAAGTTTCTGGCACGTTTCTACCCCCCACAAAAGGTCAATAGGCTTCGATCTGAGGTTCAGACTTTTAGACAACAAGATGGTGAAACTCTCTACGAGGCATGGGAGAGGTTCAAGGATTTGACAAGGAAATGCCCACCAGACATGTTCCATGACTGGGTGCAATTGCATATTTTCTATGATGGACTTTCTTATGAATCAAGGAAGGCTGTAGACCATTCATCAGGAGGTTCATTGAACAGGAAAAAGACTGTGGAAGAAGCCATTGAAGTGATTGAGACAGTGGCTGAGAATGAGTACTACTATGCTTCAGAGAGACACAACACTAAGGGAGTCATGGAGCTGAACCATGTTGATACAATTTTAGCCCAAAACAAGGTGTTTGCCAAGCAACTAGCAGAGCTCACCAGGAAATTAGAAACAAAGCAAGTGGCTGCAATACACACACAGGATCAAGAGGAAGTAAGCACTGAAGGAGGTGATTGGGAAGAGGCCAACTATGTGGGAAACCAACAAAGGCAATCATATGATCCACATTCCAACACTTACAATCCAGGATGGAAAAACCACCCAAACTTTGGGTGGGGGAACCAACAAACCCAACCACAAAACCACAAACCTTACAACCACAACCAACATAATGATTCCACATACCAAAAATCTAACCAAAGATCATACCAAACCACACAAAACACTTACTCTCAACCACCATATCATGGCCAAAATAATCAACCTGCCCAACCTAATCCGAACCAACAATTTCAAGATCAATTAAACAGGATAGAAGGAATGCTTGCAACCATGAGTCAAGACATAACCGAATTGAAAGCTTTTAAGGAAGAAGTAAATTCTAACCTGCAAAACCAAGGAGCTGCCATCCAGAAGCTAGAAAATCAAATTGTGTATTTGTCTAAGCAAACCCCTGGGCCAAGCGTTTCTCATGCTGCCAAGGCTATTGCAAGGGAAGAATGTAAGGCCATAACCCTCAGAAGTGGAAAGAATCTAAAGGAGATCTCAAAGGAAACCACAGAGGATGAAGCAAAGGAAAATGTGAGAGACAAGGAACAAGGACAATCTTTTACACCGTCTGCAACAAAAGAAAAAGAAAAAGAGGTCCTGAAGCCTTATACACCTAAAGCACCATATCCTCAACGTTTGATGAAAAGTGAAAAGGATGGCCAATTCTCCAGATTCTTGGAGATTTTCAAGAAGCTTCAAATCAACATTCCGTTTGCTGAGGCAATAGAGCAAATGCCACTCTATGCAAAATTCTTAAAGGAATTAATGACCAAGAAGAGAAGCTGGAGAAATGAGGAAACTGTGTTGTTAACTGAAGAATGCAGTGCCATCATTCAGCACAAATTGCCTCAGAAATTGAAGGATCCAGGCAGTTTCCAAATCCCCTGCATCAGAGGAGAAGTCATGGTGGAGAAGGCCTTGTGTGACTTAGGGGCCAGTATCAATTTGATGTCTCTAACAATGATGAGAAGAATGAAGATTGAGGAAGCCAAACCAACAAGAATGGCCCTCCAATTGGCAGATCGAACTTTTAAATTCCCCCATGGGATAGTTGAGGATTTGTTGGTAAAAGTGGGAGATTTTATATTTCCTGCTGATTTTGTGGTGTTAGATATGGAGGAAGAAGCCAAAGCTTCAATAATTCTGGGAAGACCCTTCCTGGCTACTGCTGGAGCCATCATAGATGTACAAAAGGGTGAACTCACTCTTAGACTACATGACGAGAAATTGGTGTTTAACGTATTCAAGGCAATGAGCTATCCATCAGAATCACTAAAGGAATGCATGAGGGTGGATGTAGTGGACATTGCAGTACAAGAAACCTTTGAGGAAACAACAAAGGAAGTGGCAGAGGAGGAGTTCACCAAGGATATTGAAGTTAGTGATATCAAGGCTGCTGAAACAACCATGCCAAGCATGCCAGAGAGAGTGAAAGAAGAGAAGGAAGCACCAAAACCTGAGCTCAAAGCATTGCCCCCTAATCTCAAGTATGCATACTTGGGTAGTGATGAGAGCCATCCTGTTATCATTAGCTCTGCCCTGAGTCAAGAACAGGAAGAAGAATTAATCAAGGTGCTACAAACTCATCAAGATGCCATTGGATGGACCCTAGCTGATTTGAAGGGGATAAGTTCATCCATATGCATGCATAAAATCTTGTTAGAAGAGGATGCTAGACCCTCCATTCAAGCTCAGAGAAGATTGAATCCCGTCATGAAAGAAGTGGTACAAAAGGAGGTCATGAAGTTATGGCAGGCAGGGGTAATCTACCCCATTTCTGATAGCCCATGGGTTAGTCCCATCCATGTAGTTCCCAAGAAAGGTGGCATAACTGTGGTGCCAAATGAGAGGAACGAACTCATACCCACAAGAACTGTCACTGGGTGGAGGATGTGCATAGACTACAGGAAGCTCAATGAAGCCACCAGAAAAGATCATTTCCCACTCCCATTCATGGATCAGATGCTTGAAAGGCTTGCAGGACATGCTTACTATTGCTTTCTGGATGGATACTCAGGCTATAATCAGATAGTAGTTGATCCTAGAGATCAAGAGAAAACATCATTTGTTTGTCCATATGGAGTTTTTGCTTATAGACGCATGCCCTTTGGATTGTGCAATGCACCTGCCACTTTCCAAAGATGCATGCTGTCCATCTTTTCGGACATGATTGAAAAATTTATTGAGGTTTTCATGGATGATTTTTCTGTGTTTGGAGATTCTTTTCCTAGCTGCCTACACCACCTTGCCTTGGTGCTTAAGAGATGCCAAGAGACCAACCTAGTATTAAACTGGGAAAAGTGTCATTTCATGGTCACAGAAGGAATAGTCCTTGGCCACAAAATCTCTAATAGAGGCATTGAGGTGGACAGAGCTAAGGTGGAACTCATTGAAAAACTACCTCCACCAAGTAATGTCAAGGCAGTTAGGAGTTTTTTGGGACACACTGGCTTTTACAGAAGGTTTATTAGAGACTTTTCTAAAATAGCCAAACCTTTGAGTAACTTGCTTGTCTCTGATACACCCTTTGTATTTGATAAAAATTGCATGCTAGCCTATGAACTTTTGAAGCAAAAACTTTCCTCTGCACCTATCATTGCCCCACCTGATTGGAACTTACCTTTTGAACTGATGTGTGATGCATCAGACCTTGCTATTGGGGCAGTGTTAGGACAAAGGAAAGACAATTTGGTACATGTGATTTATTATGCCAGTAAAGTCTTGAATGATAACCAAAGGAATTACACAACCACTGAAAAAGAACTCTTGGCAATAGTCTTTGCATTTGACAAATTTAGATCCTATCTCATTGGATCTAAAGTCATTGTCTTCACTGATCATTCAGCTTTAAAATACTTACTTGCTAAACAAGAATCCAAACCAAGACTTATTAGATGGATTCTTTTGTTGCAGGAATTTGACATTGAAATCAAAGACAAGAAGGGTGTAGAGAACAAGGTGGCAGACCATTTATCAAGGATACCATGTGAAGAAGGAAGCGTACAAAGCACACATATAAATGAGTGCTTTCCTGATGAACAACTCATGGTAATTCACAAAGCACCCTGGTTTGCAGACATAGCAAACTTCAAGGCCACTGGGAGTTTGCCGTTGGAATTTAACAAGCATCAAAGGAAGAAATTGGTAAATGATGCCAAATACTTCATCTGGGACGAACCATACTTGTTCAAAAAATGTTCGGATGGCATACTCAGAAGATGCATATCAGAGGAAGAAGGAAGGGAAGTCTTATGGGACTGCCATGGCTCCACTTATGGAGGACATTTTGCAGGAGAAAGAACAGCAGCTAAGGTGTTGCAGTGTGGTTTTTATTGGCCCACTATCTTCAAAGATGCAAAGGAACTAGTGAAGCACTGCCATGAATGCCAGAAAGCGGGGAACCTGCCAAGAAGAAATGAAATGCCACAACAATTCATTCTGGAACTTGAATTGTTTGATGTATGGGGGATAGATTTCATGGGACCCTTTCCCACCTCATACTCAAATAATTACATTCTTGTGGCAGTAGACTATGTCTCCAAATGGGTTGAAGCAATAGCAACTCCAACCAATGATAACAAGGTAGTCATGAACTTCCTCAGAAAACACATTTTTTTCCGTTTTGGGGTTCCAAGAGCAATCATCAGTGATGGAGGAAGCCACTTCTGCAACAAACCATTAGAGGCATTGCTTCTAAAATATGGAGTCAAACACAAGGTAGCCACACCATACCATCCACAGACAAGTGGGCAAGCCGAAATATCTAATAGAGAACTCAAAAGAATCCTGGAAAAGACTGTGGGAGCTTCAAGGAAAGACTGGTCGATTAAGCTAGATGATGCTCTTTGGGCATATAGGACAGCTTTCAAAACACCAATTGGAATGTCCCCTTACCAACTAGTATATGGAAAAGCTTGCCATTTGCCACTAGAGTTGGAGCACAAGGCATTCTGGGCCTTGAAAATCTTGAACTTGGACAGCAAAGCTGCTGGAGAAAGAAGGATGTTGCAAATTCAAGAGTTGGAAGAATTCAGAGCTGAAGCTTATGAGAATGCCAAAATTTACAAAGAAAGAGCAAAGAAGAAGCATGACAGCAACATAGCCCCAAGGAAATTTGAAGAAGGACAAAAAGTATTGCTCTACAATTCTAGGCTGAAGCTATTTCCAGGGAAGCTAAAATCAAGGTGGTCTGGACCATTCCTTGTCACCAAGGTCTCCCAATATGGACAAGTAGAAATCATGGAAGAAAAGTCACAACGAACCTTCACTGTGAACGGTCAAAGACTCAAACATTACTTGGGAGATGTGGAGGAGAAGGACAAGGTTAAATATCACCTCAACTGAGGAAGACAACCGTCAAGCTAGTGACGTTAAAGAAGCGCTTGTTGGGAGGCAACCCAACCTGAGGTAATACCCCTTTGCTGTTTCTTTTATTTGTTTCAATAAAAAGGGTGAAGTAGTTTCTGTGCATTGCAAAGAATTAAGTTTGGTGTTTCACACCAAACAATGAATTCGTGGATCAATAATTCAAAGGGGAATGTGTGACTCTAAGTTTGGTGTTTCACCATAAAGATCAACTGAACACAACAACCTTTGAATTATATGAAAGGAACAACCATTCTAAGCAATCACAGAAATGCTTAAAATCCTTAGCAGCAACTTCATTCCAAGGAGAACTCAAGGATTCAAAGAACAGAGAAGTAAGTAGGAGACTAAGTTTGGTGTTCACACACCAACTTAAGACTCAGACACTTGCCCATACATAGTTGAGCTAACCACTCAAGTGCTTGAGAAGCAAGCAACTTCATCACTCTTTGCAGGAAAGGAAACAAGGATCTTAGAAAGAACATGAAGCAACAACTAGGAGAAGAAGGAGAAATCAAATTGTTTCCTGGCAACAAAGAGAAAACAAGAAATTTCACAAGGTGGTGGTGTTCCTTGACCATTCTTTAAAAGGCAAACAAAAGCATGCTTGTTCTGGTTTAAACTGTAATTGTTGAATCTTTCTGGAATGTGAAGTTCTAGTATGTTTGTCTGTTTATTGCTTTGAATAAAGTGAATGCCTAGATGTTTGGATATAACTTCACCTTCTTAAACAAATGCTTACCATGCTTATTCTGTTTCCAAAAATAAAAGAAAAGTTTGAACAAAAGTAACTTGGCTCAATTAGTGACAAATCAAGTAGAATTAAGTGGTGGTATGCGTGCTTGATTGTTTAGTCAGATCACTGGAAATAGAGTGTAGAATTATCATTTTTTGTGTAGAAATTGAAAACTGTCTATGGATCTTGATGAATAAATGTCTTTGGCCATGAAAAAGAAAGAAAAAGAAGAAGAAAAAGCCACTGAAAAAGGGCAACCAAAAAGCAAAAAAAAAAAATTGAGAAAATAAGCTAGGCACCAATGGTTTGAACTTCTGAGACAAATGCCTGTGGTGTTTATGTATTAAGGATATGCTTGGATGAATAGGTTCTGAGGAGTGTTTCAACACTTGGTAACTTGGGTTAACTAACCCGGGATTATCAACCAAAAGTCCAGTATCAAGAGCAACCTAAATACAAAACATTTAGTCACACAAAGAGGTGCTGGGCACCAATGTCTCAAGAAGAAATGTGAACTAAAATGCCTGGAGTGGATATGTGTAGTGCATTGATAAGAAAAAGAAAATGCCAAAGGCTTGTGCAACACATGACACTAAGCAAACAAGGAGCAAATGAGCTCTAAGAAAAAGAAAAGAAAAACAAAGAAGAGAAAAGTGCCAAGGACATAAGAATAACAAGAGGCCATAGCAGTGTTTGATGGATGCAATGAAAAAGTGATAATCTTACCTGATAAGAATGAAAAAGTGATGCTGCAACTTTCTGCATAAAACCCTTCTGATGAACTTCAAATGCTTGCTAATATAGCCAATGTAATTGCTTTCTGTTTCATACTTTCTTCTCAAATAACTCAGGACTTGCTTAGGGACAAGCAAGTATTAAGTTTGGTGTTGTGATGCCAAGGCATCTTAGGCTAGTTTCACTAGCATTTTTCTGTTAGTTTTAGTGGTTTTATGCATTTTCTTGAGCTTAAAGTAACCAAGAATGGTTAAATGAATAACAAAGCAATGAATCATCCAAACAGTATGATTTTGATGCAAATTCCATGAGTTTTTAGTTATATTACTTGAATGCTATGAATGGAAGAGTTCTCATGAAATTTTGCAAGACTTTGATGCAATTGTTTGGATGATTTCAGGGCAGAAGAGGCTAGGCAAGGAAGCAACAAAATCAATAAAGGAAGCTTGAATATCACATGTGGAGTTTAAGTTCCAGTTTAAGCTTAAACTGGAGCTTAAACGCCAGAATCATGAAGGCTAAGAAATGCTGGAACTGGCGTTTAACCTCCAGTTTAACCTTAAACTGGAAGTTAAATGCCAGAATGAGAATTTCACCAAGGGAGCATTTCCACGTTTAAGCTCCAGTTTAACCTTAAACTGGAGCTTAAACGTGTTCGACACAAATTCTCACCAAAGAAGCATTTCCACGTTTAACCTCCAGTTTAACCTTAAACTGGAGGTTAAACGCCAGAAGTAAGAAAGGCACTAGGAGCATTCCACGTTTAAGCTCCAGTTTAACCTTAAACTGGAGCTTAAAGGTGTTCGACTATGTCTCTCCTCCAGGGTTGCTTTCTCATTTCCACGTTTAAGCTTCAGTTTAACCTTAAACTGAAGCTTAAACGTGTTCGACTATTTCTCTCCTCCAGGGTTGCTTTCCCATTTCCACGTTTAAGCTTCAGTTTAACCTTAAACTGAAGCTTAAACGTGTTCGACCCAATTGCTCCTCCAGGGTTGCTTTCTTCATTTCCACGTTTAAGCTTCAGTTTAACCTTAAACTGAAGCTTAAACGTGTTCGACATTTCACACTCCTGGGTTGCTTTCTTCCATTTCCACGTTTAAGTTTCAGTTTAACCTTAAACTAAAACTTAAACTTCAACTTAAACGCCCACTTTTTGAAAGGATTTCTGGGCCAAATATATTGAAGTTTAAGTTAGCATTTGACCACAAACATTAACTTAAACGTATTATGGTATGAAACCCAATTGAATATCATGGTTTATGGGATTGGGCCTGAAGAATTGATGAGTCTGGAGCTTCAATTTGTTGAGTCTTGTGTCATTACTTGTTTATCACTAAGTTTGCTCAATGAATGTTACAGAATTGGATCACAGCCTCATCAGGATTATGGACCATAAACCCAAAGCAAAAGGAAATCAGGGAAAAGCCTCAAGGCCCAAGAAACACAACAGAAGCTCAATTTAGAAAGTGTATAAATAGGATAGAATTTAAGTTAGTGAGGGACTTTTGAAAGGGAAAAACACGGAGAACTTTGGATCATTTTTCTTTTAGTTTTGTAATTGAATTCAGAGCTATGACTCACTAAACCCCTTTCATTGGGTTAGGGAGCTCTATTGTAATTCAATGAATCAATAATAGTTTTATCTTCTTCTTCAATCTTTTCTCTTGAATTTTGTTAGAAAGCTTCTCGATCTAATTCCATTGGGTAGTTGTCTTGGGAAAGAAACTACCCATAATTGGAATCCTTCGGAACCTTGGGAAAGGAATGGAGGATTCATGCTAGAGAAGCTTTCTCACAGTGAATTGGATTGGGGTTTGGATGGATATTGTGACATGTAATCCTACCAAATTGTGGTTCATGAAACTGTGTGGTATAATCAGTGATCGAGCATCATCTCTTCTTATGAACATTTAAACCAAGGGATTGGGAATTTGTTTGTTTTTAGAGAGAATTGGTGAGCCAAGGGATTGGGATCCAATCATATAAGATTGCCAAGCAAAATTCAATGAATGCATTGGTTGAGGAAGGGATAAAAGTTGTTTTGATTCGGAGATCTCAATATCTCCTAACACCCAATGAACTCCCCATTTCTGATTTACCACTTTCTCTTTACATTCTGCAATTAAATTCATGCAATCACCCCATCCCTTTTAATTTCAGCAATTTAGCTTCTCGCTCTTTAATTCATGCAATTTTACATTCCGCAATTCTCATCTAAATCTTGATTCCGCTCAACTAGAACATACTTCTAATCCGAATTGCTCACTCAACCAATCCTTGTGGGATTCGACCTCACTCTATTGTGAGTTTTTACTTGACGATAACCGGTGCACTTGCCGGAAGGAATTTTGCCGATCGTGCAATTTCCTAAAATCGTAGCATATCAAGTTTATGCACATCAGTTGCGTGAACGCGTCGCTGCCCTCGCGCCATTCGCACAAGCAACTCACGCGACCGCGTGAACCACGCGTTCGCGTCACTTGAACACATCGCATACCACGCGACCGCGTCACCCACGTGTCCGCGTCGCATGCGGCGCACAGAATATCCAGATCAGCCAAAATATCTTATCTTTTCTTCCCCAAATCCTAATTTTTCTTTTCCTTTGTTATTTCTTTCTTCCCCCTTCTTCTTTCTCTACTCATTCTCACTTTTCACTTTCTCCTCCCTTATTTTTTCACACCCATTATCAAGGTTCTTTTCTTTCTTTCTTTACTTTTTACTTTCCCTTATCAATTTTATTTATGTTTTAATTTTTTTTCTTTTCACCTTCATTATCTATATTTTCTCTTATTTTCTTTTCTTTTTATTCCTTTTAATTGGTGTTGGAAATTTATTTCGGTCTTTATTTTCTATATTTTGCTTGTGGATTATCATGGATTTGTTTGACAATTCATATTACCTTTTTAAGGGTTACTTGCATGTTCTATTTTATATTTTCAAAAATATATTTACCATGCATACTATGTGTTTGTGAAAAAGCCCGTATGGCATCATACACTACTTTTATGTCATCCTACTACTTTAATGCCTGTTTTTTACAAAAAACCCTTGTATATTTTGTTAATCAAATATAATTGTCAATACAAACAGGTTGCTAGTTTGAATGACTTGGTAATCCAACTTGGACATTGAATTCTTGATCTATGCTACTCATGCCTTTGCCGGCATGCCAATAAACATCTTGCATTTAATTGCCATCACATGCACTTACTATATTACCTTTGATGAACTTTTCATATGTAGTCTAGACCATGTGTTAACGACATCCTTCCTTACCGTGCATTGATTACCACTCATAATATTCGCTCCCTTGCTCGAACCCTTCGCTTTACATATTACTTTCTCTTTCCTTTTTCAGGATGGCCACCAAGAAAGGCAAGGAGAGGAACAAAAAGAGCATTAGTGGCAGAGCCATCTTCAACAGCAGTAAAGCCCTCAACAAAAAGAATCAAGAGGATCATCAAGGTCGATGAAAAAGAGAAAGCCTTCCCAGCAAAGGACACTGCGCGGTTTCCTAACCGCTACTGTGAGCAGATGTTCCCCATCCTGGCAGCAAGGAATTATAACAATGAGCACCTTCTCATCTTCTCGACCCGCATTGCTGAATTTGTTGAGCCGCAAATCGAACGAAGACAATGGGAATTCCTACGGAGACAGCCACGGCAGGTTAATCTCTCATGGGTAGTAGAATTCTACTCTAACTTTCACACACCAACCATGCAGTCTGTCTATGTCCGTCAGAAGCAAGCCCCCATAACTAAAGAGGCCATTCAACAAGCTTTAGATCTTCCCCCTGCTCTAGAAGGATTGGACGCATTCCAAGACGTCTCACTCAAGCACCAGACATACCAATTTGACTGGGACGCCGTTCTCCGAGTTATAGCACAACCTGGCAGCAGATGCATCTACAGATACCATCGATCCCGACCAAAACGGATATCGGCTTCAGCACTTACCTTGGAGGCTCGAGTATGGGCATAGATCATGTCCCATTATGTCTTTTCGAGCACTCACGAGTCCTCCTTCACTGCAGACATGGCTGTTTTACTCTGGTGTATCCTTACAGACCAGCACCTAAACTTACCAAGACACATCCGGAATGCAATGGGACACGTACAAATTGCGAGCAACCTACCTTTTCCCGCCTTGGTTTCAGATCTCGTCTCGGCAGCCGGAGTCTCCTACAGAGCTGGGGACATCAAAATCCTACTTTCATGGGATGATCAGTACGTCCCTAACAGGAAATATATCAGACCGCCAGCAGCCACTACAAGCCAACCTACAGAACCGGCTGAAGACATTCCTCCTTCAACACCACAAGCACCTACAACAGACCAACTGCTCCATCAGATACTTGAAAGGTTGGATCGGCAGGAACACAAAGCAAAGCTAAGAGAGCGCCGTAACAAGCACCGATTCACATACCTCAAGGAGCTACTTATGAGAAACTACAAAGACCCAGACACCCCGGACTCCATTTTATTTACCAGCACAAGGAGCCATGACGGTCCCGATGGTGGAGATGCTACTACCAGCCCCCCTTTGTTCCTTACAGATGGCACCGAGGACGGTGCAAAGCCTTAAGTGTGGGAGGTCGGTCAGTACCTGACTTCCGGAGATAAATTCTCTTCCTTAAACACTAGTAAAATAGGATATTTAGTTAATTTTTCTTTTGTAGAATAGGATAGATTGCATAGAAATAGGTTATTTGCATGCATGTTCTACTTGATTGAAAATAATAAGTTTCTTCTAAGACCCTATTTTTTTTTGAAAAATTTCACTAATTTAAGTCAAAACTTTTGTGTTAAATTTGTTTGAAGTTGTATTTGGAATATAGTTTAAAAAAGCTAAGAACACACAACCTGTGAGATTTGAGCTTAATTACATGGTTACATTATTTAACCATAAATATTTTATTCTTGTGTGTTTACTTCTCTATGATTGTAATCTTATTTTGTTTCATCGTATATGTCCAATGTTTAATATGTTATATGCATGCATATGATTGAGGCCATTATTTGTTTAGCTCACTTATCCCAAATAAGCCTACCCTTTAAATTACCTTCGTTAGCCACTTTGAGCCTTTTAATCCCATTTGTTCTATATTTTACCACATTACTAGCCTTAAGCGGAAAAACAATTAAATATCCCAATTGAATCTTTGGTTAGTTTAAGATAGAAATTGTGTGTTAATTAAGTATGGGAGAATTGTGGAACAAGGGTTAATAAGGGAATGTGTCATGACAAAATAATGGGAATTTGGGTACCTACTCATGTGAAACTAAAAAAAATTAAAAATCCATGTGCATTGATAAGATATGTTTATTTCCTTAGTTTTAATATATAAAAAAATCAAAAAAAAAAGAGAAAAATCCAAAAATATTCAATAAATAAGTAAATAAATAAGGGGACAAAATTACCCCAATATTAAGTTTAATAAAAGATCAATGCATATGTGATAAAATTAAAAGAAAGTTGATGCATGAGTATGTAATGCAAAAGTGAAAATTTTGGATAGCTAGGCATGATTCTAAAGTTATATAGAGTATATGTATTTTAGGTGAAAGCTTAGGTTAATTAAAGATTCAATTTATAAGCTCACTTAGCCATATATATATATACCATCACCCTTACCTTAGCCCCATTACAACCTTGAAAAGACCTCATGATATTTGCATTGGTATGTTAAATATTGTTGATTGATTAGGTGAAGAACAAAATTTAGAAAGCATGATTAGAAAGAGCAGAGTGATTACCCTATACACTTGAGAGATTGGAATGCACATACACCATCAGTGATGGTTCAATGCTTGATTCTATGTTCCCTGCTTTCATGAGCTATCTTCCTACAATGTTATCTGTTTTTACTATATAAATTAAATTAGTGGAATTTGATTTATGTTTGTCTTGAAGAGTTTATTTACAATATATATATATATATATATATATATATATATATATATATAGGTTGCATTACATTTCATGAGTTTTACATTTCCCTACTCATTTACTTTATCTCCTTCAACTAAGCATGAGGACATGCTAATGTTTAAGTGTGGAGAGGTTGATAAACCATTATTTTATGATTTATATTGTGTTTAATTATGTGGTTTTATCAAATCTTTACCCACTTATTCATATGATTAGCATGTATTTACAATTTCTTCCCAAAATCACTCCATGGTTGAAAACTTGCTTCCTATAGAATTTTAATTATGCATTTTAATTCTCCTTTATCCCATTCGATGTCGTGATCCATGTGTTAAGTGTTTCAGGCTTCATAGGGCATGAATGACTTGGAAATTGGAGAGGAGGCTTGCAAAAATGGAAGGAACACAAGAAACTAAGGAGATGACCAGTGAGCAATGACGCGAGCGCATGGCCCACGTGAATGCGCGAAATGGAGAATTCGCAGCGACGCGAACGCATGCCTAAACGCGTGGATTGGAGTCTGCATGAATGACGCGAACGCGTGAACCACGCGAACGCGTGACAAGGAAAATCACTGAATGACGTGAACACGTGGACGACGCGTACGCGTGACCTGTGCGATCTGCGAAAATAACAGAATACGCTGGGGGCGATTTCGGGCCGTATTTTGACCCAGTTTTCGGCCCAGAAACACAGACTAAACCTAGGGAACATGCTGAGACTCAACACGTATCCACACACATTCAGATTCATCACATTAGGATTACGTCAGTTTTAGATCTGAGTTTTTAAATTTACATTACATTGATAGGTTCTGCTTTTGCTTGGATTTTTGGATGCTGAGAGTCATTACCTCTGTTGAAGACATTACTTTAGTTTGTTTCCTTATTCCCTTATTTTTAATTAGTTACTCATTGACTCTGTTCAGATAATTATGTTGCATTTTGAATTTATTAATATATAGAGTTATTTTTATTTTAATTAATTTTAATTCTCTATTTTATTTTATTTAATTATGTCTTCTCATATTTTTATGATTATTAATTTCATGTCAATGGAGTAGAATTTCTACTTGACATGGGAGTTGATTAAGAGGAGATACTTGAGTTGGAATGCTCAAGTGCTTGGTTGAATTGGACGTTATTAGCTAACTCCATACCTACTAGCACTAGACCTCCCCAAGGGAGAGGACTAGGATTTGAGGGTAAGAGTTAGTTTAATCACCATACTTTTCCTTATTTAGTAAGGGATAACCGAGTGAGAACAACACCCTTTTTACACTACACTTGAGAAGATCCTAACAAGGATAGAAATTCCATTTAATTATTCCCCCAGTCAAGGCCTTTTATTTGGGATATCAATAATTATTCTTAGTTTATGTTTATTGCTTTAATTCTTAATCATTTTAATTACTCGTTATCAAAACTTAATTTTTCTGAAAACCCCTAGTTAATAAAATAGCACTCTTTCCTGCAACTCGTTGGGAGACGACCTGGGACTCATACTCCCAGTATTTTATTTCTAAAATTTGTGACAACCCTTTTAAATTGGTGAGGCAGATCTTAGCCGGTTAAGAGCTATACGTGCAATGCTGTTCTCTTAATTGAAATATCTAAATTGGTTAACTTTTGCCACGTATCAGCATCTCATCCATCTGGACCAGGTGGAAGGTCCAGTGCTCTCTGTATAGCACTTTCGGAGACAGGGACCTGCTACTGACGGACGAAGACAGTCTGCAGGGTAGGCGAGTGGAAGTTAAAGTAGAATTCAACTACCTAGGATAAGTTGGCCTCGCGCGGCTGCCTTTTCAAAAATTTCCACTGTCTCCGCTCTATTCGGGGCTCCACAAATTCAACAAAATGTGTTGGGACAATGAGCAGATGCTCATTATTGTAGTTCCTCTTGGCTAGGATGGGGAACATCTGTTCGCAATAACGGTTAGCAAACCGTGTGGAGTCTCGGGCGGGGAAAGCTTTCTCTGATTCATCAAGCTTAATGATCCTCTTCACCCACTTTGTTGGTGGCTTGACACTGGTAGATGGAAGTGCTTTTGCTAGTGTTCTCTTGGTTCCTCTCCTTGCTGGTGTCTTGTCAGTGGCCTTCTCTTTTCCTTTCTTGGTACCCATGCCTAAGGAAGAAAGAAAAAGGAAGAATGTGTAGTTTAGATAACTAAAGAACCGAAAGGGAGAAAATTCCAAGTGATAATGAATGCCAAAGGAAAGATGATAGCTCAAATATATGGTAGCTACAACATGTAGGTTAGACATCAATGAGGAACAAGAAGGAAATTCATAATGAAATAGATGCAAGAGGTAAAAGCATGCGAAAAGGGGCATGAAAGGCATAACTCAAGCATCAATGATTAAATACACCAAATTAAAGAGCATGTAGATGATGACAATTATGAATGATAATCCCAAATACATGTGCAGTGCAAGTGTTGTGAAAAAGAGGCATTTAAGTAAAAGGGTAAAACAAAATAGAGTTCAAGATGCCATAGGCTTTTTCACAAACACTTGGTGAGCAAGTTAAAGTAGGAATGAAAATAATATAATTCAAATGTATATGAGAGCCAAATTAAAATATCAATTGTCAAATCACTCCTCATAATATCCACAAGCTTGAGCATAGTAAGGTAATATTCAAATAAAATTCCAACACCAACATAAGAATGCAAGAAAAAGAAAAGAAAAAGAAAACATAGATAATTATGCTAAGAGAAAAAATAGAGAAGGAAGAAACATAAATAAATGCAATAATGAAAGAGTAGATGAGAGGAAGAAGAGAAACCTGATGAAGAAGATGAAGAAGGGAGGAAGAAAGTAGTAGATATGAATAAAGAATAAGGGAGAAATGAGGGAGAAGGAAGAAGAAATAATTAGGATTTGAAAAGAATTAGGATTGGGGGAGGGAGGATTTGAAATCAGGCGCTGAGGTGGTTTAATGGTGCGTCGCATGCGACGCATACGCGTGCTTCATGCGTACGCGTGGGTCGTGCAGATTGAATAGTGATGCGTAAGCGTTGGACACGCGTACGCGTGCTCCTGATTGTGTGAATCGCGCAAAGGCATCGACGCGTTCGCACAACTCTCTGTTTGCACTGGCCTTGGGGCAAAAATGACATACGACGCGTGCGCGTCAGGCACGCGCACGCGTGGATGGCCCTTTTGGGAAAATGATGCGCACGCGTCAGGGACGCGTACGCGTGGTGGGGCCTGTGCTTCTGGCACAATTCCAGCCCCACACCATCATAACTCTCTGGCCATACACCATTTACGCCGATTTTTCATGGGCACGCGTACGCGTGATTGACTGAAATCGCAAGCGACGCGTACGCGTGAGGGAAGTGTATGCATGAACTTGCTAGTGCGCAAGGCACGTGTCTAGCACCACTCCTGCCCAACTCTCTGTTTACTTCTCCTTATTCTCGCAAGCACATATGACGCATACGCATCAGCGACGCTTGCGCGTCGTGTGCTCATTTTTTTTATGCAAAATGCAAAATGCAGCATGCAGATGAATATGCAGAAATCATGAATGACTACTGTAGAAAAACAAAAGAAAATAAAATTAAGAATGAAAAGGAACGATCATACCATGGTGGGTTGTCTCCCACTTAGCACTTTGTTTTTACGTCCTTAAGTTGGATGGTCTACAAGCTCAATCTCTTCTGTTGGTGGATCCTCCAAGAGGAAGACCTCGAGCTCTTTATTTTCCTTTATCTTCTCACCATGATATAGCTTTAAGCGATATCCATTGACCTTGATGAATTTGGAACTTGAGGGATGACTCAGATGGAAGGCTCTTATGGTTCTGCCTTTTCTACTTTGTAGGAAACTTCCCATCTGGATCTCAGCTTTCCTGGCATGAGTCTCAGCCTTGAGCTGTAAAGGAGAAGCAGCTCCCCAGGTCTGAACTCTCTTCTCTTGATATGCTTGTCATGCACAGCCTTCACTTTCTCTTTGTATAATCTGGAGTTGTCATATGCTTTGAGTCGAAGGGTCTCCAGTTCTGCTAGTTGTAGCTTCCTCTTAGCACCAGCCTTCTCAAATCCCATGTTGCATTCCCTCACAGCCCAGAAGGCTTTGTGTTCCACCTCCACTGGGAGGTGACAAGCTTTGCCGTATACTAGGCTGAAGGGACTCATCCCAATGGGTGTCTTGTACGCTGTCCGGTAAGTCTAGAGCGCATCAACAAGCCTGGTGCTCCAGTCCTTCCTATGAGGCTTGACTATCTTCTCTAGAATGCGCTTTATTTCTCTGTTAGACACCTTCATTTGTCCATTGGTCTGGGAATGGTAAGCTGTTGCTACCTTGTGAACAATTCCATGCTTCTTCAGTAGTCCTGCTAATCTCCTGTTACAAAAGTGAGTGCCTTGATCACTCACGATTGCTCGTGGTGATCTAAAGTGACAGATAATATGGTTTCTAACAAAGGAGACAACAATGTTAGCATCATCAGTACGGGTAGGAATTGCTTCCACCCATTTAGAAACATAATCTACAGCTAACAATATATACAGGAAACCACTAGAGTTTGAGAATGGACCCATGAAGTCAATGCCCCAAACATAAAAAATTTCACAGAAAAGCATAAGCTGTTAGGGCATCTCATCCCTTTTGGATATATTTCCAAACCTTTGGCATGGGAAACAAGATTTACAGAAGGCAGTAGCATCTTTAAAAAGAGGGGGCCACCAGAATCCACAGTCTAAAATTTTTCTAGCTATTCTTTGAGGGCCAAAATGTCCACCACTCTCAAAAGAGTGGCAGGTGATGCACGAAATTGTGATTACACTTTTTACAACTCCACACAACTAACCAGTAAGTGCACTGGGTCATCCAAGTAATACCTTACGTGAGTAAGGGTCGATCGCACGAAGATTGTCGGCTTGAAGCAAGCTATGGTTATTTTGTAAATCTTAGTCAGGAGATTAATGATAAGAGTGATTGTATTTATGAAAAATAAATAACATGAAATAAATAGTACTTATGATTCAGTAATGAGAAACAGGCTGAGGTTCCGGAGATGCTCTGTTGTCTGAATCTCTGCTTTTCTACTGTCTTTTTCTCCAAACACGTATGGCTTCCTTCAATGGCAAGCTGTATGATCCTCTCGGATAAAAAATACTAGGTACGATCTCTGTGGCTAATCAACTGTCGAATTTCTCGTCTCGGATGAAAAATACCATGTACAGCTACCGCACGGCTAATCATCTGTCGGTTCCCACTAGTGATGACAGGTCATCTTAGCCTAGTTTTACTAGCCTTTTTCTTTATTTTTATTTGGTTTTATGCACTTTCTTACATTCTAAGTAAGTAATTTGGAATGGAAATGCATGGTTTCTTTGAATCAATCAACCACCCTTTAATTGATGCAAAATCATGAAGTTTAAACAAAATTTAATTGGTTTTAAATGAATTTTAAGCTTTGTGAATTTTGTGATACTTTGATTGGTTGTTTTGATTACTTGTAGGTGAAGAAAGGAAAAAAATAAGAAAAGCGTAGCGTAAGGAGCATGATCTAAGCAAAGAAAGAAAGCGTGGCACAAGGAAAGGAAGCGTGGCTCAAAGAAGGAGAAACATGGGTGCATTCAAGAAACAAGGGCACAAAGCTCTTGCCAAGAGCTTTAAAGCTCTTGTGGAGAGCTTTCCTTCAAAGAATCAAAAGCCAAGCTCTTGCCAAGAGCTTTGAAGCTCTTGCCGAGAGCTTTATCAAGAACACATGAAGAAGGTACCAAGAGCCAAGCTCTTGGCAAAGAGCTTTGAAGCTCTTGCCAAAGAGCTTTTTCGTGCATGCCTTGGATGAAATCAAGAAGGAAAAGCTCACTAATGCACCCACCAAGACTTGAACCCATGACCAAGGGGAGGGGGCCAGCACTACTTCACAAGGAAAAACAAGCCAAAATTAGCTTGTTTTCACTCACCAAGGTTCGAACTAGGCACCTCAAGGAAGCAAGGCCTTGTGCGCCACTCATGTGCCAAGAAAAATTGGCTTGTCTTCCTTCACCAAGGATTGAACCGGGCACCTCAAGGAAGCAAGACTTTGGGGGCTTCTCTAGTGCCAAGGAAATTAGCTCCACAAGTGCTCCACCCAAGACTTGAACCAAGGACCTCAAGGACAAGTAAAGCTCTTGCCAAGAGCTTCCAAGCTCTTGCAGAGAGCTTTGTTCTCTTGGACCGTGCGCAACACATTGGAAGGAAAGGGGACCAAAGCTCTTGGCCAAAGCTCTTGCCAAAAGCCGAACTCTTCCCTGGGAGGTGCACCATGGGCTAAAAATTGAACTAAAAATCCAAATTAATTCATTTCTTCACCAAATCAAAAGCCCATCCAAATTCCAAAATCCAAGAATAGAAAGTGTATATATAGGAGCTAGTTTAATGTAATTAAAACCTTTTTGACACCTCTAGACTTTACTTTGAATTTTTCTTTTGAACTTTTATTTTCATTTTGAGCTTTCATTTTGAATTTAGATCTTAGAGAATTGGGAAGGAGAATTGATCTCTCTTCTTCCTTGTTCTTCCTTGAGCACTCTTTTATTTTCTTGCTTTTGATCTTGGGTGAAGAATTGAAGAACTTCTGTTTCAATCTCACCTTGAGATCTCTTGTTTATTTTTTTCTGCACAATTGAATTTGAATTTCTGTTTACTGCTTCATCTTCTCTTTACCTCTGTAATTTACTTTTCAATTCCTTTTGCAATTGCTCTTGTTGGATCAAGGAAGGATTTGAGATCTAGACTTGTTTTCTAGTTTCTTCCACTCCTGAGATCTTCAACATCTTTTAATTTGCTACAATTTAAGCACAAGTCATTTTCTATTTTAATTTCTCAAGCATTTCTACTTTTCTGTTTAGATCTACTTTACTTCAATCCACATTCTACTCTTCTGTTTTGTTGCAATTTACTTCCTCTTGTTTAAATTCTGCAATCCTAACTCCCAATCCCTTTTACAATTCAAGCAATTTACATTTCTTGCACTTTAAGATTCAGTCATTTATATTTCTTGCAATCTAAGTTTCTGCAATTTACATTACTTGTTCTTTAAGATTTAACTTATTTACTTTCTTTGCTCTTTAATTTCCTGCAATTTACCCCTCTCCCTTTACATTTCAAGCAATTTAGTTTCTGTCAAATACAAACCACTCAACCAATACTTGATTCGCTTGACTAAATCAACCACTAAACAAAAATTGCTCAATCCTTCAATCCCTGTGGGATCGACCTCACTCATGTGAGTTATTATTACTTGATGCGACCCGGTACACTTGCTGGTGAGTTGTGTTGGATCGTTTTCCACACATCAAGTTTTTGGCGCCGTTGCCGGGGATTGAATTAGATTGACAATGATTAAGTGAAGTGGAGATCTAGATCAAGCACTTTTTATTTTCTGTTTCTTTAATTTTTAACTAACACACTAACTGTTTGAACTTTTGCTTAAGCCAATTAACATGTCACTTCAGCAATGGATTGAAGTGTTATTGCCTTTCTGGTGTTGTGTGATTCCTATGCTTTGGTTGTATGTCAGGTACAAGGAAAATTATACCCACTTTTTGTTAACAAGACGAAAGAATCCTCAGAAGATTAAGAAGAGCTGAAAGAGGGAAAAACATTGTTGGAGAAGAGGAATCAGAAGAAGAGTTCCAAGATATGGAGGAACACTTAACAAATCCACCAAATCCACCAGAAGGAGTAGCCAATAACAACAATAATCCACCACAGAGAAGAGTTTTGGCTTCCTACACATGTGCAGATCCTAGACATTGTGGGAGTAGCATTCTTACCCCAAATGTCAATACAAATAACTTTGAACTAAAGCCACAACTCATCACCTTGGTTCAAAACAATTGTTCTTATGGAGGAGGACCACTTGAAGAGCCTAACCAACACTTGTCCACCTTCTTGAGGATTTGTGACACTGTCAAAACCAATGGTGTGCACCCTGACAATTACAAGCTACTGCTATTTCCATTTTCTCTCAGAGACAAAGCCACTCAATGGTTGGAATCCTTCCCAAGAGGCAGCATCAACAATTGGGATGATCTGGTAACCAAGTTCCTTGCCAAGTTTTACCCACCTCAAAGAGTTATTAGATTGAAGACTGAAGTGCAAACATTCACACAAATGGATGCTGAACCCTTGTATGAGGCATGGGAACGATACAAAGCTCTAATCAAGAAGTGTCCACCAGGAATGTTCAGTGAATGGGACAGATTGCAGAATTTCTATGAAGGCTTGACATTGAAATCTCAAGAGGCTTTGGATTATTCAGTAGGAGGCTCTTTACAACTCATGAAAACTGCAGAGGAAGCTCAAAATCTCATTGATATGGTGGCCAACAACCAGTATTTCTTTGCTCACCAAAGGCAACGCCAACCATCACAAAAGAAAGGAGTGATGGAGCTAGAAGGAGTGGACTCAATCCTAGCTCAAAACAAAATAATGCAGCAGCAAATTCAATAACAATTTGAGCAAATGGCCAAGAGGATTGACAACCTTCAAGTTGCAGCAGTCAACACAAGCCAACCATCAACCACATGGGGGCAAAATGAAGAGATTCAAGAGGAGCAGCAGCAAGAACAAGTTCAGTACATGCACAATCAAAATTCTGGGCCAAATGAAGTCTATGGTGATACTTACAACCCCTCATGGAAGAACCACTCCAACCTCAGATGGGGAGACAATCACAATCAACCTCAACAACCATGGCAAAGAAACTCAAACCAAAATAGTTGGAAAAACACAAACCACAACAACCAGCAAAACAACAGCCAAAACACATACAGAAAACTACAAAACACTTACCCCAATTCTAACCATCATCCACCCAATAACCAAGCCTCCAACCAAAATACTTACTCTCAGTCCTCAACACCCCACAATCAACCAATCCTACAAGACTCTCAGAGGATTACCAATTTGGAGCTCTTGATGGATAAAATGATGAAATGCCAAGAGATGACAACAAATAACCAGGAAGCTTCAATAAAAAATATGGAGAGGCAGATTGGGCAGATTTCCAAGCAACTCGCTACTGAGAGACCTTTAAGTTCACTACCAAGTGACACCATTCCAAATCTAAAAGAGGAGTGCAAAGCGATACAACTAAGGAGTGGAAAGATCCTAGTGAAAAATAAAGAAACAACCAAGAAGCCAAGGGAAAATGACAAGAAGCAAGCTGAAGAAGAGAAAACCAATGATGAGGATGCAACAGTAAACAAGCAAACTTCAGAGCAGGCTCAAGAAAAGGAGGAACAGCCAAGAACTTCAAGAAAGGGAAAGGAAGTAATTGAAGAGCCAACCAAGGAACAAAGGCAGGAAATGAACTTCACGCCACCTTTGCCATATCCTCAAAGGTTCAACAAGGAGACTAAGGACCAACACTTCTCAAAATTTCTTGAAATCTTCAAGAAGTTGGAGATCAATATCCCCTTAGCTGAAGCACTTGAGCAAATGCCTCTGCATGCTAAGTTCTTGAAAGAACTTATCAACAAGAAGAGGAGTTGGCAAGTTAATGAAACTGTACTGCTTACTGAGGAATGCAGAGCACTAATCCAGAAGGGACTTCCTCCTAAACTCGAAGACCCTGGGAGCTTCTTTCTACCCTACGCCATTGGCAGTATGACCATCAACAAGGCAATGTATGACTTAGGAGCTAGTATCAATATAATGCCTGCTTCTCTGGTGAAAAAGCTAAGCATAAAAGAGGTGAAACCAGTACAAATGTCTCTAGAATTAGTGGACAAATCAGTGATATACCCCAGGGGTATAATTGAGAATCTTCTAGTCAAGGTAGACAGATTCGTCTTTCCTGCAGATTTTGTGATCTTAGATTCAGATCAGGAAGAGGGCGACTCCATTATACTGGGAAGATTGTTCTTGGCCACTGCTAGGGCCATCATAGACATAGAGCAAGGAGAATTAACCCTCAGAATGCATGATGAAAGTGTCACTCTGAGTGTACTTCCAGAAACACAGTTCATTGATGAAAAGAAGGACTGTATGGAAATTGACAAAGAAAATCTGCAAAGGAAGGAAGGGATCAACAAGACAAACAACAGCTGCTTTCCAAAGCAAGAGATAGATGATGCAGCAGGTCAAATAGAGAAAGAGACTGTACAAAATAATGAAGAAGTTCAAGAAGACATTGGAGTAGTGGCAACTAAAAAGAGAAATCTCAAGGGGAAGCCTATTGTCAAAGAAGAAGGGTCAACAAAAGGAGAGAAGAAAAACAAGAACAGAAGCAAAAAGGGTTGGAAGAATAAAAAAATTCCAACAGAAGGGCTTTCCAAGGGTGACAAAGTACAGTTGATTTATCAACAACTGGGAGCAAGCCAACAGACTGATGATTACTATACTGTGAGAAAAATACTCTCACTAGAGCATGTTGAGATAGAGCATCAAGGAATAAAGAAGAAGCTCACAATCAGAGGGGACAAGTTGAGGCACTACAGTCATCAACCACCATAAAAAAGGGAGTCAATGTCAAGCTAATGACAATAAAAGAGCGCTCCATGGGAGGCAACCCATGATTTAAGATTCTTGTTCGTTTTAAATTCAATAAACTATGATCACCTTAGCATGATTTTTGAACTTTAGTGGACACACTTGACAGATGCATACAATTCTTTGAAACACATGCCAGATATCTAAGTTTGGTGTGCTTAATAGCACACTACCTTTCAAGCATTCTTAGACCATGTACTTAGTCATTTCGATAAAGTATATGACCAAACATTAAGTTTGGTGTCTGCATATGTACAAATCTTTAGAAGAAAATCATTTTCGTTCACAGAATTAAAGTCATGCATAGATGGATCATACACTATTTCATTTCAGGAATTCATGATAGAAAATGAACTATATCTTATAATGAAGGTATCAATTGTGATGAATTGCTTGCATTTGACATTAATCCCGTGGCAAGGGATAAGTTTGGTGTTCACCAAACCTTGGTTCACTAATAAAAAGACAATTGATCCTTTATGAATAAGAAATATAATAAATAATCTAAAGCACTCACCACTTCATCACCATGCTACATTTGTATCCTAATGCTTACCATTTTAACTCAACCAGGACAAAGAAAGTTGAGGCAAAGACAAGAAGAAGACACGGCTAGGAAAAGCCAAAAGAAGAGGGTCACATGTGTCTAGAGAGGTGTGCCTACCTTGGAAAGCAAAAAAATCTGTATGCTAACCACCTTGGAGGACGAACCTCATGCAACCAATGGGAGGAGAATCCTTGTCAATCCTCAAAAGAACATGCAAGCCGTTCATCTCATAAAGTTACCATGCGGCTCAGCTCCATCTCCACCCTTCATAAGTCATGACCAAATCCTTCTTCAAGTATGATCTTTGTTCAAGACTTTAACACCCTGCACATAAATAGGTAGGACATCTCTTGCATCACACATTCCTACAAGCCTTTTTCACATTTATAAGCCTCCTCTCTATCTCGTATAACACCCAAAACATGTTCCACTCTCCATTCAATAGCAACATTCCTCTCTACATCTCCTGTACATTGCTAAGCCGTGTCTCAACCAATCCCCAAGTCCATCCCTACTTCTCTGTTTTCTCTAAACCCATGGCCTCATCAAGTTCAAGGAGAAGACCAGGAAAAGAACCAATGGTAACAGAACCTCCAGCCTACGATGCAAGGAAATTCATATCTCAATTTCATGAAGGAAGATACCACAGGCTCATGAAGTCAAAGCGCATTATTTATGAGATGGGCTTCGAGCTAAGGGAAGGGGAGTACCCCATAATGAAGCAAATCACTAATGAAAGAAGATGGGAGCTTCTATGCGATCCTCTCACTGATATTAGTGCGGTGCTGATCAGAGAATTTTATGCAAATGCGGTGAAAGAAAGCGAAGACAGTGTCTCCTACAAGAGCTATGTTAGAGAAGTTGAAGTGGATTTCAGTCCAGCATCCATTACAAGGGCCCTGAAATTGAGAACCATAAATTATGAAGAGCCCAGCTATGAAGCCAGACTGCGAAGGGAGAATGATCCTGATGAGATCCTACAGAGGATATGCTTGGAAGGCACAGACTGGGAAAGAGATTCAAAAGGAGCTCCAAGCCACTTGAAGAGAATGAATCTTACCCCTGAAGCCAAGGGGTGGTACGAGGTAGTAAAAAGATCCATACTTCCCACTGGGAACACCTCATCTGTTATAATTAAGCATGCACTCTTAGTATACTATATCCTACATGGAGGAAAAATCAATTTGGCACAACTTATTGCCAACAGTATCCAAGAAATGGCTGAAAGCACAAGCACTTCAAGTAGGCTTGGCCATCCAAGCACCATCCTAAGGCTCTGCAACAAAGCTGGAGTGATCTTTGAAGATGAGGACATGGAGAAAATAAAGAAGGGGAAGGGAATTACAAAGAGAAGCATGAAAGGCATTAATGAAGAAGATGAGCAAGAAGAAAAACCCCAAAGGAGAAGAAGATCTCAAAGGGAAGGAGAGCAAACTCTTGGTGCCATAGATCTAAGTCAATTGCAGAGGACTCTTGAGGAAATATCACAACAAAATGAAAGAGCACAAGAACAGTACTCAAGGCAACAAGAGCAATATCTAGAGCACCGAGAGCAATATTTGAGAGATAAGGAGCAAAACGAAGCTTGGCAGCACAGAATGGAGGAAAGATTGGAGAGCTGGCAGCAACAATCAATGGCCCAACAACAAAAATTTCAAGCCAAGATTCTTGAGGGACAAAGAGAACTCACAACAGGACTTCAAGAGTCATATGATAAGATGTTCCTGACCCAAGCCAAGTATGGGGAGTATACTCAAAACCTGTATCAGTGGAAGAACATTCATCACACTATTGGAGAAGTTAGACATGTGCAAGCAAGGTTGGAGTATTTAACCCACTGCATGCCAGTACTAAATCCACAAATCAAATCATTTGATCAATGCCAAGAACTTAGAGACCGCCAGGCAGCAAAGTCTCAGCTTAATACCCAGGTAGCATTCCAAAGATTAGAGGCAGTTGGGCTTTCAAGTCTCACAGATCCTGTTTAGGAAAGAAGATGTCCTCGTGAAGAAGCTCAAGATTATACACAGACGAGGAAGAGGAAGAAGGGAGAATCCAGCAAATCCAAAAGAATGGAAATGCCTGACAAATAGAGGTGGTGAAGCTCCTTTCCTTACTTTTACTTAAATAAGGAAGATGCATGTCTGAAACATGACATGCCTCCAATTGCTTTATGTTTTACTATTTCTTTTGTTTACATTAGTAGTTAGTTAAGAATAAAATATCTGCATAATGAGTGTCATCATTCATCAGCTTGAATGCTTTGTTTTGTTCCCCATGCTGTCTGAATAAAAGAGAGATGCTTGATCTAGAAAAGTAATTGTTCAATGTTGCAAAAGTTAGAATGAAAGTTAGTGGTGGTGTGTGTTTGATTTAATTGATAGCTCATAGAAATAATGCTGTAAAAAGACTTGTTACTTGAAGCTTAAGCTAGTTTGCTGTTATGATCCTTCAATTAATGAAAGTCCCTTGCAAACAAACCAAAATAGAAAGAAAAAAAGAAATAGAAAAAGCCAAAGAAAGTGGCAAAGAAACAAATAATAAGGCTAGACACCAATAGCTTGGACCCTAGGACATATGCCTGTGGTGTTTGTGTACTAGGATATGCTTGGACGAGTAAGTTCTAAGGAGTATTTTAAAACTTGGCAACTTAGATCAACTGATTTGGGATTGCCAACTGAAAGTCCACAATAAAGAGCAACCTAGCTACAAAATATTTAGTTATCCAAAGAGATGCTGGGCATCAATGATCCTAGGAAGAAAAAGGTGAGCCATGTGTCTGTGGTGAAGAAATGTTGAGTGAAATTAAGCCAAAGGCCACTGCAACATTTAACACCAAGCCTTCAATAAGAAATAAGCTCTTTAATGCAAAAGAAAGAAGAAAAAGCTAACAAGGGAAATAAGCAGAAAGTAAGGCATAGTAGCAGCAACCTTGGTGAACTCTTAAGGAAACATTGTTTGTTTTGACAGCAAATAATAAATGAGCTACTTTTGATCTGCATAAGACCCCATAAACCAAATTCAACTACCTGCCTAATAAGGACATGCATGCTTCTCTATTTCATTTTATCCTCTCTTGTGTTTAATGCTTGCTTGGGGACAAGCAAGTTTTAAGTTTCGTGTTGTGATGACAAGTCATCTTAGCCTAATTTTACTAGCCTTTTTCTTTATTTTTATTTGGTTTTATGTACTTTCTTGCATTCTAAGTAAGTAATTTGGAATGGAAATGCATGGTTTCTTTGAATCAATCAACCACCCTTTAATTGATGCAAAATCATGAAGTTTAAACAAAAATTAATTGGTTTTAAATGAATTTTAAGCTTTGTGAATTTTGTGATACTTTGATTGGTTGTTTTAATTACTTATAGGTGAAGAAAAGAAAAAAAAATAAGAAAATCGTAGCCTAAGGAGCATGATCTAAGCAAAGAAAGAAAGCGTGGCACAAGGAAAGGAAGCGTGGCTCAAAGAAGGAGAAGCATGGGTGCATTCAAGAAACAAGGGCACAAAGCTCTTGCCAAGAGCTTTAAAGCTCTTGTGGAGAGCTTTCCTTCAAAGAATCAAAAGCCAAGCTCTTGCCGAGAGCTTTATCAAGAACACATGAAGAAGGAACCAAGAGCCAAGCTCTTGGCAAAGAGCTTTGAAGCTCTTGCCAAAGAGCTTTTTCGTGCATGCCTTGGATGAAATCAAGAAGGAAAAGCTCACTAATGCACCCACCAAGACTTGAACCCATGACCAAGGGGAGGGGGCCAGCGCTACTTCACAAGGAAAAACAAGCCAAAATTAGCTTGTTTTCACTCACCAAAGTTCGAACTAGGCACCTCAAGGAAGCAAGGCCTTGTGCGCCACTCATGTGCCAAGAAAAATTGGCTTGTCTTCCTTCACCAAGGATTGAACCGGGCACCTCAAGGAAGCAAGACTTTGGGGGCTTCTCTAGTGCCAAGGAAATTAGCTCCACAAGTGCTCCACCCAAGACTTGAACCAAGGACCTCAAGGACAAGTAAAGCTCTTGCCAAGAGCTTTCAAGCTCTTGCAAAGAGCTTTGTTCTCTTGAACCGTGCGCAACACATTGGAAGGAAAGGGGACCAAAGCTCTTGGCCAAAGCTCTTGCCAAGAGCCGAACTCTTCCCTGGGAGGTGCACCATGGGCTGAAAATTGAACTAAAAATCCAAATTAATTCATTTCTTCACCAAATCAAAAGCCCATCCAAATTCCAAAATCCAATAATAGAAAGTATATAAATAGGAGCTAGTTTAATGTAATTAGAACCTTTTTGACACCTCTAGACTTTACTTTGAATTTTTCTTTTGAACTTTCATTTTCATTTTGAGCTTTCATTTTGAATTTAGATCTTAGAGAATTGGGAAGGAGAATTGATCTCTCTTCTTCCTTGTTCTTGCTTGAGCACTCTTTTATTTTCTTGCTTTTGATCTTGGGTGAAGAATTGAAGAACTTCTGTTTCAATCTCACCTTGAGATCTCTTGTTTATTTTTTTCTGCACAATTGAATTTGAATTTCTGTTTACTGCTTCATCTTCTCTTTACCTCTGTAATTTACTTTTCAATTCCTTTTGCAATTGCTCTTGTTGGATCAAGGAAGGATTTGAGATCTAGACTTGTTTTCTAGTTTCTTCCACTCCTGAGATCTTCAACATCTTTTAATTTGCTGCAATTTAAGCACAAGTCATTTTCTGTTTTAATTTCTCAAGCATTTCTACTTTTCTGTTTAGATCTACTTTACTTCAATCCACATTCTACTCTTCTGTTTTGTTGCAATTTACTTCCTCTTGTTTAAATTCTGCAATCCCAACTCCCAATCCCTTTTACAATTCAAGCAATTTATATTTCTTGCACTTTAAGATTCAGTCATTTACATTTCTTGCAATCTAAGTTTCTGCAATTTACATTACTTGTTCTTTAAGATTCAGCTTATTTACTTTCTTTGCTCTTTAATTTCCTGCAATTTACCCCTCTCCCTTTACATTTCAAGCAATTTAGTTTCTGTCAAATACAAACCACTCAACCAATACTTGATTCGCTTGACTAAATCAACCACTAAACAAAAATTGCTCAATCCTTCAATCCCTGTGGGATCGACCTCACTCATGTGAGTTATTATTACTTGATGCGACCCGGTACACTTGCCGGTGAGTTTTGTGTTGGATCGTTTTCCACACATCAACTAGCGTCGGAATAGGAGCCTTGTCCTTTTGTACACTGTCACTGCGCCCAACATTCGCAGGTTGGAAGCTTGTGACAGTCATCCCTTCCCGGATCCTACTCGGAATACCACAGACAAGGTTTAGACTTTCCGAATCCCAAAAATGCTGCCAATTGGTTCTAGCCTATACCATAAAGGTTCTAACCTCCGGACTCGGTCCGTGGATTAGAAACCCAAGAGATAGGCACTCAAGCTGTCGCCCAATGACTACGTTGAGCTCAGATAGAACGGGAGTGGTTGTTGGGCACGCGTTCATAGGTTGAGGATAATGATGAGTGTCACGGATCATCATATTCTCTATATTAAAGTACGAGTGAGTATCTTAGAATAGAATCAAGCGTGATAGAATAGAAAACAGTAGTAATTGCATTAATCCATTGAAACACAGCATAGCTCCTCACCCCCACCTATGGGGTTTAGAGACTCATGCCGTATAAGATACAATATGAAGTGTAAAATGTCATGAGGTGCTAAATGAATCTCTAAAAGTAGTTTTTATACTAAACTAGTAACTTAGGGTTATAGAAAATGAGTAACTAGGTGTAAATAGTGCAAAATTCCACTTCCAGAGCCCATTTGGTGAGTGTTTCGGCTGAGCTTTCAAGCTTCCACGTGCATATGCCTCATATTGGAGTTAAACGCCACCCTGGGTGCCAAAATGGGCATTTAACCCTGAAAAGTATGCCAGTTCTGGCGTTTTACGCCAGAAAGTTTTTGTCTGGATTTTCACGCCAGTTTGGGCCATCAAATCTCAGGAAAAGTATGAACTATTATATATTTCTGAAAAGTCCAAGATGTCTACTTTTCAACGCAATTGAGAGCGCGCCAATTGGGCTTCTGTAGCTCCAGAAAATCCATTTCGAGTGCAGGAGGGTCAAAATCCAATAGCATCTGCAGTCCTTTCTCAGCCTCTGACTCAGATTTTTGCTCAGGTCCCTCAATTTCAGCTAGAAAATACCTGAAATTACAGAAAAATACACAAACTCATAGTAAAGCCCAAAAATGTGATTTTTGAATAAAAACTAATAAAAATATAAAAAAAAAAGGTAACTAAAATATACTAAAAACTACCTAAAAACAATGCCAAAAAGGGTATAAATTATTCGCTCATCAGCAGGCCTCTAAAATTGACTGGAATTTTGATTGAGGCACACACTTTCTAATCACCTGGTCAGCACCATACCTCCATAAATATGGGCCATCCCATATATAATATTTGGACTCGCTTTTCAGCTTGTCCCTTTGATGCTTAGTAAAATTAGGAGAGAAGGTATGACTAACTAGATAATTAGCTACAGGTGCATACCAAGGAACTACTATAGATATTGTGTGCAAGCTATCAAATGAAAAAGCATCATTGATAGGAGTGGAGTCATTCTTAATGTGCTCAAGGCGACTCAAGTGGTCTGGCACTAAATTCTGGGAACCACCCCTATCCTTAATTTCTAAATCAAATTCTTGCAGCAGCAATATCCAACGTATTAGCCTTGGTTTAGACTCTTTTTTAGCTAATAAATATTTTAGAGCTGCATGGTCTGAGTACACTACCACCTTAGTACCAAGTAAATAGGCTCGGAATTTATCCAGTGTAACATCCCTTCTAGCAAAATACCTTGCTTAAGTCAGGGTATTTCTACTAGAAAGAACATTACGTAACCTTTTCCAATATTAACTACTTAATTACTGAGCCTTTGTATCGATTTCGTGTTTCAGTTTTAAGAAAATGTCAAAAAATTTTATTTTTATTCATTAAAGACATGTATCAAGGATAAACATTGCAAATAATAATAACAATCACATAAGTATTATTAATAGTAATTCTTATACATAAGAAGTCATATAAACCCAAATACAACACCTATCCCTCTGTTAAAATAAAATCTCAAGGGATAATAGCGTGGGGACTCTATGAAAGCAATTAAAACCATAAAGAAAACCTACTAATCGCTCGCAGCTTCAAATTGCGTCTTCAAACCTGTGTCACTGAAAGGGTGGAAAATTTGGGGGTGAGAACCAAACCACATGTTCTCAGTAGAGGTAGAGAAGGCCGTGAAAGTAAAGAATAAAGTGCAAATAGTTAATTTTATTTAGAGACATTGAAAAGAAAACTACTTTCATTCGCAGTACTCATCGCTCGCCTTATATAAACTTCTTTTGAAAACCAATGGCTCAACATTCAAAAAATCTAAAACCTTCTTTAGAAGCATCAATTAATTATCCAAAATCCTAAACCCATATTTTTCTTTATATGCGTCTTAAAAATTTTCCTAGACTGTATGAGTGACTAATTTGTTTCAAGTATAGGTTCATTAAGTCTATGCTGAACCAGCTTAATCTTTCATACTTTACTAAACCTCAAACACAAACCAATCACGGCCTTAGGCCCAAGCAATTCAATCAACACCCAATTCACTACAACCCAGCCAATCAGATACAAACACAAGTAAAGAGATTCAAACACAATCAAGAGCAATTACATCAAGTATATCAATTAGCAGTTAAACAGAATTATTCACATAGGCAACCGATTACAATATACACACCCAAACAATGTCACATAGATGCATATGATGAATGTCTAGTCCTGGTACAGGCCATGAGCTCATGTGTCGATTGACTACCCGCAATCCCGACATTTATCTGGTCACGAGTAGTCCCGATTTTCCCAGATACGATTTTCCGTTCCTAAATAAATGCGCATATAATAATAGCCGCTCATTTGAGACAGCCTCTGCTTACTACAGGAAAATATATATATACTCTGCTCTGCTCTGGGGAAGCAGAAAATGGCTGTAGATAACTTAGTTTCCCTACAGAAGCTCTGGGTTGCATTAAGCAACTAATATATATAAATATAACTCTGGGTTGCATCAAGCAACTAATATATATATATATATATATATATATATATATATATATATATATATATATATATATATATACAAATATCTCTTTACTCTGCTCTGGTTTCTCTTTTCTCTGCATCTCTTTACTCTACTCTAGTTGCTCTGTTCTCTGTATCTCTTACTTTTCTCTGATTACTCTTTCATCTGTATCTATATTACTCTTTTTCTCTTTATCTCTTTACTCTTTTGTAATTGTAAATATGCAAGCGGGACAAAATCCACGTCCTTGATAACAACTTTATAAACCAAATATATTTTCTCAAAAGAATTAGTAAAGTTATTATCGTTAAACAAGTCTCAAGTATTCATTTTGATTAAGTCCTTTTACTTTTATAAAAATTTGGACATAATCTCTTTTAAAAATAGGACTTAGCCACCCTTACGGGTCCCAACCAAACAATTTACCAAACTCTTTTCAACCTCTCCAATATCAAATCAATTCAGAATCAAACAAATTCTAACATTGAATCAGCCCTATGACGCTAAGGTTTATCTTTAATTTTATGAACTCATAACTCTCACTCAGACATTCTCAGCACTCTATCTTCTTTTCTGTTTTTAGTATAGCAAATAAACTCGAAATTGCGCAAACTTTATGTCCAGGTGTTCATCTTGAAATAAGATTTCTAACAAACCAAAGATCATAATTTTCTGGTTTCTCTATCCTTAGGAATAGAGGAAAAACTGTGACTGCTCTGTAGTGCGTAAAACCAGAAAAACAGCAGCAGCATGTGATATTCAAAATTCAATATAAAATCCAAGTTAAATCCAATGACTTTAAACATTAATATAGTTCAACTTTACTCATCCAAGTTTCTTTTCCAATTGGTTTCAGGTCAATATCATTTTTAATGAAGAAGTTATATAACCTAGAAGTTGATTAATTTTCTGAAGAATTCTGTTTTAAAACTTAATGAACTTATCTTCTTCCAAGTCCCATAACTTACTCATTAAAACATTGATAGTCCTGAAATTTGAGTCACATATGCTAAACATACTTAATTTTCACTTCCAATTGGTTGCACCACGATATCCAACCAGGTTCAAAAGTTATAAACTTCCAAATTTACTGATTTAAGAAAATAGAATCTGGCCTTTACTGCATAATGCATCGTATTTCAAAAATTCGTATCTTTTAAACCGCAAGTTCAACCATTCTGAAATTTTACGATATTAAAAAAATAGGACTAAAGTTTTATTTAAAATTGGTTTCACTTCAAAATTCAATTCGGAACATTCACAGCAGAGCCAACAAGTTACTGTTGTTCTAAAAATTCTGCAGTAAAAATCAGATCCCACAACCATTACTCAAAAATTCACCATAAATCTTATATTTAATGAAAAGATCTCAAACTCTCCAATTCAGTCCCAATTATTCCCAAGTTTAACCAGGACTTGGTTTAACGCAATTCCAATCATCACAGAATTAGTTACAGTCTTTCAAAGTTACTGTTTTCACTTAAAGGTAATGCAGAAAATCAGATTTTACGGCTTAACTTTGAAAAATCATAACTAAATCTTCAGTTAATACGAAACCTTCAAATTTAAATCCTAATAACTACACTTGTTAAAGTTTACTCAGATTTTAATCTCATACCATTTCGATCGCTAGAAAATTACTAAGCCGTCCTCAAAGTAACCATTCTATTTTGAAAACCAGATTCTTAATAATAGTTTAGTCTTGTAGGCCCTAATTCTTCAACAATTCTCAATCCAATATCAAATATATCAAATGATTATCTTAGTCTCAACCATTTATACATAATCAGTCAAAACCACAATCCTTTACTAATCTCAAGTCACTTTCACCGCCATAGCAATATACCAAACAACCATTTCAACAACCAATAATCAATAATTCAATCATCTACCACACATAATTACAATCAATTCAATCACAGCACCAAGCACAATCGCAATCACAATCCAACATTCATATAATCAATTAATCACTCACAACTATTAATACTATTTGCAGTTATTCAGTAAACCTTGTTGGCATTCCTAAATTAAAATCATTTTAAACCCCCTACCTCGATGTCGCAATCGCATACTTTAACGTAACAACTCTCTTCTCTTTTAGTTTCAGGGCAGCAGCGGTAACTCTCACGCAACCGGAACAGCAACAACATTAGCCTTCGCAGCACTGACCATGGTTGCAGTAAAATAGAGGATTCAAATTGGATAGGAATCAAAAGCAATTTCAGCTCTAGGGATTCAAGACAAAGCAAGAACTAAGATAGAATTAAAACCAGAACATGGCAACCACAGCAGTGACAAAACAAAATGTATAAATGGATCAACCCTAAGGAGAAGATAAGACCAGTATCCAGATAACAAAATCAGAATCAGTAATGGCTTCAACCGTCCCATGGCAGCACCAGCTTCAATACTCGACCTAATTGTAGCAGTAAATAGGAGTCAAAAAGGGGCTAAGCAACAAAGATATAGGCAACCATGATTAAAACAAGCACATGGAAGAGAAACACAGTATAATCAGAGTAAGGGTGAGAGTGTTACGGTTTAAAAAATGGGGAAATTAGAATCAGAACAAGGAGAAGGATCCTAGCTTAATTGAGAGTTGGTGACAGCAGCTTGCTTTCTCTGATGACAAGCTCCATCCACGGTAGCTGGTGCACGAAATTGTGATCTCCGGCAACGGTACCAAAAACTTGGTGCACGAAATTGTGATCCCTGGTAATGGCTCAAAAAACTTGGTGCTCTAATCTTAATTCATAATTTGTCACAACTTCGATACAACTAACCAGCAAGTGCACTGGGTCGTCCAAGTAATAAAACCTTACGTGAGTAAGGGTCGATCCCACAGAGATTGTTGGTATGAAGCAAGCTATGGTCATCTTGTAAATCTCAGTCAGGCGGATATTAAATGGTTATGGAGTTTTCGAATAATAATAATAAATAAACAGAAAATAAAGATAGAAATACTTATGTAATTCATTTGTGAGAATTTCAGATAAGCGTATAGAGATGCTTTCGTTCCTCTGAACTTCTGTTTTCCTGCTGTCTTCATCCAACCAGTCCTACTCCTTTCCATGGTAAGCTTTCTGTAAGGCATCACCGTTGTCAATGGCTACATCCCATCCTCTCTGTAAAAAAGGTCCAAATGCTCTGTCACGGCATGGCTAATCATCTGGAGGTTCTCTGTCACTACGCCTAGCACTCGCGAGTTTGAAGTTCGTCACAACCATCCCTTCCCAGATCCTACTCGGAATACCACAGACAAGGTTTAGACTTTTCGGATCTCAGGAATGGCCATCCATGGGTTCTAACTTATACCATGAAGATTCTAATATCTCGGACTCGGTCCTCTGTATTAGATATCTAAGAGATACTCATTCTAGCTTGTTTGCATGTAGAACGGAAGTGGTTGTCAGGCATGCGTTCATACATGAGAATGATGATGAGCGTCACATAATTATCACATTCATCATGTTCTTGAGTGCGAAGGGATATCTTAGAAGCGGAATAAGTTGAATTGAATAGAAAAACAGTAGTACTTTGCATTAAATCATGAGGAACAGCAGAGCTCCACACCTTAATCTATGGAGTGCAGAAACTCTACCGTTGAAAATACATAAGTGATAATAGAGTTCATTGGTCTCGGCCCCAGAGGGGAACCGGAGTAACCAAGTCTCGAATACAATAATAAAAAGTTCTATATATACTAGACTAGCTACTAGGGTTTACAGAAGTAAGTAATTGATGCATAAATCCACTTCCGGAGCCCACTTGGTGTGTGCTTGGGATGAGCTTGAAGTTTACATGTGCAGAGGCTTCTTTTGGAGTTGAACGCCAAGTTGTAACGTGTTTTTGGCGTTCAACTCCGGTTTGTGACGTGTTTCTGGCGTTTAACTCCAGACTGCAGCATAGAACTGGCGTTCAACGCCCTTTTGCGTCATCTAAACTTGGGCAAAGTATGAACTATTATATATCGTTGAAAAGCCCTGGATGTCTACTTTCCAACGCCGTTGAGAGCGCGCCATTTGGAGTTCTGTAGCTCCAGAAAATCCACTTTGAGTGCTGGGAGGTCAGAATCCAACAGCATCAGCAGTCCTTCTTCAACCTCTGAATCTGATTTTTGCTCAAGTCCCTCAATTTCAGCCAGAAAATACCTAAAATCACAGAAAAATACACAAAATCATAGTAAAGTCCAGAAATGTGAATTTAACATAAAAACTAATAAAAACATCCCTAAAAGTAACTAGATCCTACTAAAACATACTAAAAACAATGCCAAAAAGCGTATAAATTATCCGCTCATCACAACACCAAACTTAAATTGTTGCTTGTCCCCAAGCAACTGAAAATCAAATAGGATAAAAAGAAGAGAATATACTATAAATTCCAAAATATCAATGAAACATAGCTCCAATCAGATGACCGGGACTTGTAGCTTTTTGCCTCTTGAATAGTTTTGGCATCTCACTTTATCCATTGAAGTTCAGAATGATTGGCATCTATAGGAACTCAGAGTTCAGATAGTGTTATTGATTCTCCTAGTTCAGTATGTTGATTCTTGAACACAGTTACTTTATCAGTCTTGGCCGTGGCCCTAAGCACTTTGTTTTCCAGTATTACCACCGGATACATAAATGCCACAGACACATAATTGGGTGAACCTTTTCAGATTGTGACTCAGCTTTGCTAAAGTCCCCAATTAGAGGTGTCCAGGGTTCTTAAGCACACTCTTCTTTTGCTTTGGACCTTGACTTTAACCGCTCAGTCTCAAGTTTTCACTTGACACCTTCACGCCACAAGCACATGGTTAGGGACAGCTTGGTTTAGCCGCTTAGGCCAGGATTTTATTCTTTTAGGCCCTCCTATCCACTGATGCTCAAAGCCTTGGGATCCTTTCTATTACCTTTGCCTTTTGGTTTTAAGGGTTACTGGCTTTTTGCTCTTGCCTCTTGGTTTTAAGAGCTTTTGGCTTTTTTTCTGCTTGCTTTTTTTTTCTTCTTTCTCTTTTTTTTCGCCATTTTTTTTGCAAGCTTTTTGTATTTACTGCTTTTTCTTGCTTCAAGAATCATTTTTATGATTTTTCAGATTATCAAATAATATTTCCCCTGTTCATCATTCTTTCAAGAGCCAACATATTTAACATTCTTAAACAACAACTTCAAAAGACATATACACTGTTCAAGCATTCATTCAGAAAATAAAAAGTATTGTCACCACATCAATATAATTATACTAAGTTCAAGGATAAATTCGAAACTCATGTATTTCTTGTTCTTTTGAATTAAAAACATTTTTCATTTAAGAGAGGTGATGGATTCATAGGACATTCATAACTTTAAGACAAAGTTACTAAATACTAATGATCATGTAATAAGACACTAACATAGATAAGCACTTAACATAAAGAAAACGAAAAACAGAAAATTTGAGAACAAGGAACGAGTCCACCTTAGTGATGGTGGCATTTTCTTCTTGAGGAACCAATGATGTCCTTGAGCTCTTCTATGTCTCTTCCTTGTCTTTGTTGCTCCTCCCTCATTGCTCTTTGATCTTCTCTAATTTCATGGAAGATGATGGAGTGATCTTGATGTTCCACCCTTAATTGTCCCATGTTGGAACTTAATTCTCCTAGGGAGGTGTTGATTTGCTCCCAAAAATTCTGTGGAGGAAAGTGCATCCCTTGAGGCATCTCAGGGATTTCTCGGTGATGAGCTTCTTCATGCGTCTCTTGAGATCCATGAATAGGCTCTCTTGTTTGCTCCATCCTTTTCTTAGTGATGGGCTTGTCCTCATCAATGAGGATATCTCCCTCTATCTCAATCCCAGACGAATTGCATAGATGGCAAATGAGGTGAGGAAAAGCTAACCTTGCCATAGTGGAGGACTTGTCAGCCACCTTATAGAGTTCTTGAGGTATAATCTCATGAACCTCCACTTCCTCCCCAATCATGATACTATGGATCATGATGGCCCGGTCTATAGTAACTTCAGACCGGTTGCTAGTGGGAATGATTGAGCGTTGAATGAACTCTAACCATCCTCTAGCTATAGGCTTAAGGTCCAATCTTCTCAATTGAACCGGTTTGCCTTTTGAGTCAATCTTCCATTGAACTCCTTCCACACATATGTCCATAAGGACTTGGTCTAACCTTTGATCAAAGTTGACTCTTCTTGTGTAGGGGCGTGCGTTCTCTTCCATCATTGGCAAGTTGAACGCCAACCTCACATTTTCCGAACTAAAATCTAAGTATTTCCCCTGAACCATGGTGAGATAATTCTTTGGGTTCGGGTTTTTACTTCGATCATGGTTCCTGGTGATCCATGCATTAGCATAGAACTCTTGAACCATTGGAATTCCGACTTGTTGGATGGGGTTTGTTAGAACTTCCCAACCTCTTCTTTGGATCTCATGTCGGATCTCCGGATACTCATTTTTCTTGAGTTTGAAAGGGACCTCGGGGATCACCTTCTTCTTGGGCACAACATCATAGAAGTGGTCTTGATAGGCTTTGGAGATGAATCTTTCCATCTCCCATGACTCGGAGGTGGAAGCTTTTGTCTTCCCTTTCCCTTTTCTAGAGGATTCTCCAGTCTTAGGTGCCATCGATGGTAATAAAAAAACAAAAAGCTTATGCTTTTACCACACCAAACTTAGAATATTGCTCACCCTCGAGCAAGAGAAGAAAGAATAGATGAAGAAGAAGAAGAAATGGAGGAGAGGGAGAGAGAGTTGTGTTTCGGCCAAGAAGGGGAAGAGAGGGTTGTGTTATGTGAAAATGAAGAAGAATGAAGGGGTTTATATAGTGGAGGGAGAGGGGTTAGGGTTCGGCCATATGGGGTGGGTTTGGGTGGGAAAGTAATTTTGAATTTTGAAGGTAGGTGGGGTTTATGAGGTAGGTTTATGGGGAAGAGTGGATGGATGTGATTGGTGAAGGGGTAATGGGGAAGAGAGCTTGAGGTGATTGGTGAAGGGTTTTGGGGAAGGGTGTTTATTGGGAAGAGAGGATGAATGAGAAGAGGGAAGAGTATGAGTGGAGGTAGGTGGGGATCCTGTGGGGTCCACAGATGCTGAGATGATCCTGTGGGATCCACAGATCCTGAGGTATCAAGGATTTACATCCCTGCACCATTGAGGCATGTAAAATGGCTTTGCATGCAATTCTGGCGTTTAAACGCCGAATTGGTGCTTGTTCTGGGCGTTCAACGCCCAGATGCAGCATGTTTCTGGCGTTGAATGCCAGTTCTATGCTTGTTTCTGGCGTTCAGTGCCAGCTTTCCTCAGTGTGCATTCCTGGCGTCTGAACGCTAGGATGCTGCTTGTTTCTGGCGTTCAATGCTAGCTCCATGCTCTGTTCTGGCGTTGAACGCCAGCCAGATGCTCCTTATTGGCGTTTAAACGCCAGTAAGCCCTTCCTCCAAGGTGTGATTTTTCTTCTGCTATTTTTGATTCTGTTTTTAATTTTTCTATTTATTTTGTGACTCTACATGATCATGAACCTAATAAAACATGAAAGAACAATAAGAATGAAAATAAAATTAGATAAATAAAAATTGGGTTGCCTCCCAACAAGCGCTTCTTTAATGTCAATAGCTTGACAGTGAGCTCTTATGGAGCCTCACAGATGTTCAGAGCATTGTTGAGACTTCCCAACACCAAACTTAGAGTTTGGATATGGGAGTTCAACACCAAACTTAGAGTTTGGTTGTGGCCTCCCAACACCAAACTTAGAGTTTGACTGTGGGGCTCTGGTTGACTCTGCAGTGAGAGAAGCTTTTCATGCTTCTTCTCCATGGTTACAGAGATAGATCCTTGAGTTTTAAACACAAGGTTGTCCTCATTTAGTTGAAGGATCAATTCTCCTCTGTCCACATCAATCACAGCTCTTGCTGTGGCTAGGAAGGGTCTTCCAAGGATGATGGATTCATCCTCATCCTTTCCAGTGTCTAGGATTATGAAATCAGCAGGGATGTAAAGGCCTTCAACCTTTACTAACATGTCCTCTACTTGTCCATAAGCCTATTTTCTGAAATTGTCTGCCATCTCTAATGAGATTCTAGCAGCTTGCACCTCAAAGATTCCCAGTTTCTCCATTACAGAGAGTGGCATGAGGTTTATTCCTGACCCAAGGTCACATAGAGCCTTCTCAAAGGTCATGGTGCCTATGGTACAAGGTATTAGGAACTTTCCAGGATCCTGTTTCTTCTGAGGCAATCTCAGTTGATCCAATGCATTTAGTTCATTGGTGAACAAGGGAGGTTCATCTCCCCAAGTCTCATTACCAAATAAATTGGCATTCAGCTTCATGATTGCACCAAGAAACTTGGCAGCTTGCTCTTCAGTAACATCCTCATTCTCTTCAGAAGAGGAATACTCATCAGAGCTCATGAAGGGCGTAAGGAGGTTTAATAGAATCTTTATGGTCTCTAGATGAGCCTCAGATTCTTTTGGTTCCTCAAAGGGAAACTCCTTGTTGATCACTGGACGTCCCAGGAGGTCTTCCTCCTTGGGATTCACGTTTTCCCCTTCCTCCTTGGATTCGGCCATGATGGTTATATCAATGGCCTTGCAATCTCTCTTTGGATTCTCTTTTGTATTGCTTGGGAGAGCACTAGGAGGGGTTTCAGTGATCTTCTTACTCAGCTGTCCCACTTGTGCCTCCAAATTTCTAATGGAGGACCTTGTTTCATTCATGAAACCCATAGTGGCCTTAGATAGATCAGAGACTAAATTTGCCAAGCTAGATGGATTCTGCTCAAAATTCTCTGTCTGTTGCTGAGTGGATGATGGAAAAGGTTTACTATTGTTAAGCCTGTTTCCTCCACCATTGGTAAAGCCTTGTTGAGGCTTTTGTTGATCCTTCCATGAGAGATTTGGGTGCTTTTTCCATGAGGGGTTATAGGTGTTTCCATAAGGTTCACCCATATAATTTACCTCTGCTATTGCAGGGTTCTCAGGATCATAAGCTTCTTCTTCAGAAGATGCTTCTTGAGTACTGTTGGATGCAGCTTGCATTCCATTCAGACTCTGAGAAATCATATTGACTTGCTGAGTCAATATTTTATTCTGAGCCAATATGGCATTCAGAGCATCAATTTCAAGAACTCCCTTCTTCTGAGGTGTCCCATTACTCACAGGATTCCTCTCAGAAGTGTACATGAACTGGTTATTAGCAACCATGTCAATGAGTTCTTGAGCTTCTGCAGGCGTTTTCTTTAGGTGAATGGATCCACCTACAGAAGTATCCAATGACATCTTAGCTAATTCAGACAGACCATCATAGAATATATCCAGGATGGTCCATTCTGAAAGCATGTCAGAAGGACACTTTTTAGTCAGTTTCTTGTATCTCTCCCAGGCTTCATAGAGGGATTCACCTTCTTTCTGTCTGAAGGTTTGAACATCCACTCTAAGCTTACTGAGCTTTTGAGGAGGAAAGAACTTGGCTAAGAAAGCCGTGACCAGCTTATCCCAAGAGTTCAGGCTATCTTTAGGTTGAGAATCCAACCATATTCTAGCTCTGTCTCTCACAGCAAAAGGGAAAAGCATGAGCCTGTAGACTTCAGGATCTACGCCATTAGTCTTAACAGTATCACATATCTGCAAGAATTCAGTTAAGAACTGAAAAAGATCTTTAGATGGAAGTCCATGAAACTTGTAGTTTTGTTGCATCAGAGAAACTAGTTAAGGCTTAAGCTCAAAATTGTTTGCTCCAATGGTCGGGATGGAGATGCTTCTTCCGTGTAAATTGGAATTTAGTGCAGTAAAGTCACCAAGCATCTTCCTTGCATTGTTATTATTTTCGGCTGCCATCTCCTCTTCCTTTTCAAAAATTTCTGTAAGGTTGTCTCTGGATTGTTGTATTTTAGCTTCTCTCAGTTTCCTCTTCAGAGTCCTTTCAGGTTCAGGGTCTGCTTCAACAAGAATATTCTTGTCCTTGCTCTTGCTCATGTGAAAAAGAAGAGGACTAAAGATACCGGGGATCCTCTTTACCACAGTATAGAGGTTCCCTTGTGTGAGTAGAAGAAAAGAAGAATAAGAATGTAGAAGAGAAGAATTCGAACTCAGAGGAGAGGAAGGGGTTCGAATTTTGGGTGAAGAGAAGTGTTAGTAGATGAATAAATAAATAGAAGGATATGAGGGAGAGGGAATTTCGAAAGTTAATTTTTGAAAAGAAGTTGATGATTTTCGAAAATTGAAGGAGAATTAAAATTAAAATTAAAATTTAAACAATTAATTAACTAAAAAGAATTTTTGAAAAAGAGGGAGGTATTTTCGAAAATTAGAGAGGGATAGTTAGTTAGGTAGTTTTGAAAGAGATAAGAAACAAACAAAAAGTTAATTAGTTAGTTGAAACAAATTTTGAAAATCAATTTTTTAAAAGATAAGAAGATAAGAAGTTAGAAGAGATATTTGAAAAAGATATGATATGAAAAGATATGATTTTGAAAAAGATAAGATAAAAAATATTTTTGAAGAGATATGATTGAAATTAGTTTTGAAAAAGATTTGATTTTTAAAATCACAATTAATGACTTGATTCACAAGAAATCACAAGATATGATTCTAGAACTTAAAGTTTGAATCTTTCTTAACAAGTAAGTAACAAACATGAAATTTTTGAATCAAAACATTAATTGATGATGTGATTTTCGAAAATATGATAAAATAAGAAAAAGATTTTGAAAATATTTTGAAAAGGATTTTTGAAATTTTCGAAAATAAATAAAAAATGGAAAAGATATGATTTTTGAAAAAGATTTTGAAAAGATAAGATTTTTAAATTGAAAATTTGATTTGACTCATAAGAAACAACTAAATTTTAAAAAGTTTTGAAAAAGTCAACTCAAAATTTTCGAAAATTTATGAGTGAAAAAGGGATAGATATTTTTTTGATTTTTGAATTTTTAATGAAGAAAAAGAAAAACATGAAAAAGACTCAATGCATGAAAATTTTAGATCAAAACAATAAATGCATGCAAGAATGCTATGAATGTCAAGATGAACACCAAGAACACTTTGAAGATCATGATGAACATCAAAAACATATTTTTGAAAAATTTTTGATGCAAAGAAAACATGCAAGACACCAAACTTAGAAATTTTTAATGCTTAGACACCATGAATGCAAAGATGCACACGAAAAACAACAAAAGACACAAAATAAGAAAATATCAAGATCAAACAAGAAGACTTACCAATAACAACTTGAAGATCATGAAGAACACTATGAACGCATGAATTTTCGAAAATTTTGATGCAAAATTTAAAACATGCAATTGACACTAAACTTGAAATCTGACTCAAGACTCAAACATGAAACACAGAAATATTTTTTATTTTTATGATTTTTAAAAATTTTTTTGGTATTTTTCGAAAATTATTTAGAAAAAAGAAAAATAAGGATTCCAAAATTTTTAATATGAATTCCAGGAATCTTGCACTCTTAGTCTAAAGCTTCAGTCCAGGAATTAGACATGACTCACTAGCCAGCCAAGCTTTCAATGAAAGCTCCGGTCCAAAATACTAGACATGGCCAATGGCCAGTCAAGCTTTAGAAGATACAAATCAGTCATACAATAACAAATTTGATTAGCAACAACTAGCTTGCTCTTGTAATGATGATTTGGAAGCCTCAGTCCAAATGAATTTAGACATGGCTTTATAGCCAGCCAGGCTTCAACATGCTTCATGAAACACTAGAATTCATTCTTAAAAATTCTGAAAAAAAATATATTTTATTTATTTTTTTTTGGAAAATTTTTTTTCGAAAATTAAAGGAATAAAAACAAAAACTTAAAATTAAAATAAAGTTACCTAATCTGAGCAACAAGATGAACCGTCAGTTGTCCAAACTCGAACAATCCCCGGCAACGGCGCCAAAAACTTGGTGCACGAAATTGTGATCTCAGGCAACGGTGCCAAAAACTTGGTGCACGAAATTGTGATCCCTGGTAATGGCTCCAAAAACTTGGTGCTCTAATCTTAATTCATAATTTGTCACAACTTCGATACAACTAACCAGCAAGTGCACTGGGTCGTCCAAGTAATAAAACCTTACGTGAGTAAGGGTCGATCCCACGGAGATTGTTGGTATGAAGCAAGCTATGGTCATCTCGTAAATCTCAGTCAGGCGGATATCAAATGATTATGGAGTTTTCGAATAATAATAATAAATAAACAGAAAATAAAGATAGAAATACTTATGTAATTCATTGGTGAGAATTTCAGATAAGCGTATAGAGATTCTTTCGATCCTCTGAACCTCTGCTTTCCTGCTGTCTTCATCCAACCAGTCCTACTCCTTTCCATGGCAAGCTTTCTGTAAGGCATCACCGTTGTCAATGGCTACATCCCATCCTCTCTGTGAAAAAAGTCCAAATGCTCTGTCACGGTACGGCGAATCATTTGGAGGTTCTCGATCATACTGGAATAGGATTCACCCTCCTTTTGCATCTGTCACTATGCCCAGCACTCGCGAGTTTGAAGTTCGTCACAACCATCCCTTCCCAGATCCTACTTGGAATACCACAGACAAGGTTTAGACTTTCCAGATCTCAGGAATGGCCATCCATGGGTTCTAACTTATACCACGAAGATTCTAATATCTCGGACTCGGTCCTCTGTATTAGATATCTAAGAGATACTCATTCTAGCTTGTTTGCATGTAGAACGGAAGTGGTTGTCAGGCACGCGTTCATAAGTGAGAATGATGATGAGCGTCACATAATCATCACATTAATCATGTTCTTGGGTGCGAATGGATATCTTAGAAGCGGAATAAGTTGAATTGAATAGAAAGACAGTAGTACTTTGCATTAAATCATGAGGAACAGCAGAGCTTCACACCTTAATCTATAGAGTGCAGAAACTCTACCGTTGAAAATACATAAGTGATAATGGAGTTCATTGGTCTCGGCCCCAGAGGGGAACCGGAGTAACCAAGTCTCGAATACAATAATAAAAAGTTCTATATATACTAGACTAGCTACTAGGGTTTACAGAAGTAAGTAATTGATGCATAAATCCACTTCCGGGGCCCACTTGGTGTGTGCTTGGACTAAGCTTGAAGTTTACACGTGCAGAGGCTTCTTTTGGAGTTGAACGCCAAGTTGTAACGTGTTTTTGGCGTTCAACTCCGGTTTGTGACGTGTTTCTGGTGTTTAACTCCAGACTGCAGCGTAGAACTGGAGTTCAACGCCCTTTTGCGTCGTCTAAACTTGGGCAAAGTATGAACTATTATATATTTCTGGAAAGCCCTGGATGTCTACTTTCCAACTCCATTAAGAGCGCGCCATTTGGAGTTCTGTAGCTCCAGAAAATCCACTTTGAGTGCAGGGAGGTCAGAATCCAACAGCATCAGCAGTCCTTCTTCAACCTCTGAATCTGATTTTTGCTCAAGTCCCTCAATTTCAGCCAGAAAATCCCTGAAATTACAGAAAAACACACAAACTCATAGTAAAGTCCAGAAATGTAAATTTAACATAAAAACTAATAAAAATATCCCTAAAAGTAACTAGATCCTACTAAAAATAATGCCAAAAAGCGTATAAATTATCCGCTCATCAGCAGCTCCAAAAAATCAAAAGGACAGGGATTAGAAGCAGGAACCGCCATTCTTGTAGCAGCTCCAAATCAACAGCAACCGTATTACCCTCTCCGCCAGTCTCTCTTCTCTGTTATTCTTCCTCTTCTCCTCTGCCCTAACCGATGTTGACAGTGGTGATGAGAGCTTCAACAGCGGCGGCTAGGAGTGTGATGTAACACCCTACCACCCAAAAATTTACGCTTAAGTCGTAAAATAGAGGTGACGAGGTATTATGACTTCTAAAAATTTAAATACATACTTATAATAGTAGAAAGAATATAATAGACTAGGAGCCTTGAAAAATGGGTAAAACAAAATCGCAAAATGAAAAGCGCCACGCTCTGGAAACGGAACAACTTGCGTGTGAGGCAAACTATAACTATAAAACGTAAGACAATAAAAGGAGGAATCGAAAGCCATAGGTATAAAATAACAAGCTCCTAACTCAGTCTGCAAAGTCAAGACTGGCCGGAGAATATTTACATATATATATACATATCCAAAACCCAAGATGTACATAAACAAAATCCTGCCTCTCCATAAACCTCTAAGAGGATCAAAAAGAATAAGTTATGTGGAGAGAAAGCTAAGTACGTGTATATACATCACTGCACAACAAAATAACACAGTAACCACTTCGCTTCAGGTGTCCAGACGCCTAATGAGATACCTTTCGACCTGCATCTGAAAAACAACAACATAGTATGGAATGAGAACTGGAGGTTCTCAGTATGGTAAAGGTGCCCACACAGTTAATATAAAAGGTCTCGGGAAAGCTAGAGGCATTTCTAGAACTCCGACACTCAAAATCATTCTTAAAGAAAATAAACTAAACCAAAAGTTAGGTAAGTTATCTAAGGTATTCTAGTTCCGAAGCTAACTTTAACTTAATACTTCACTTTCTATCACCTCCAATCCTCCGAATCACTGATGGAACAACCCTCTCCCCTCACACCTTCGTCAAGAGGGATTTCTCAGAAAATATACACATACAGTTCAAGCAAGTAAAACACAGATAGAGAAGCATTTACAGCAAGTAGAACAAGTAGCGGAAAAGCAGGATTAAACAGTTAAGTAAACCAAAATAATGCACACTCAAGCGAACAAACAAATGCATATGATGTATGCCTGTCTTATGGCTGATAAGTCTCATCTGTCGGTTATACAGCCAACCCGACATGTCCTGGTAGTTAACCATTGGACAGTCCCTCTGTGCGCGCATCCCCAAGCTCAATAATATAGTATTCCATGGAGTCGAACTCCAAGCTCAACAATATAGTATTCCATGGAGTCGAACTCCAAGCTCAAATATAATATTCAATATTCATATATATGCATGCCCATGGGGGAATCCGGGGAGTTAAAGTGCCCGGTCACATCTTGCGACAGAGGGTCAACAAATAGTCTCAAATACACAAGCCACATAATAATTTCTTTCTTTTTAAAATACCACCTCAAATCAAAACTCCAATTCTTATAGAAGTTTTGGTAGTATCTCCTCTAAAGCTCGAATTTCTGCCACCCTTCAAGGGTCCCAACTATCAAATCAAACACCTCTCAGTCCTTCAAATCATTTCCGGTAACAAATTATTTCAAAATCAAACAAATACCAATATTAAATCTTTTCCAAACCGACCAACTTCAACAGCAAATTATTAACAACAGCTAAACCACACATTTTATCCCATATGCACAATCCATCAATTATACATTCAATTCATTCCTATCTTAAGCTCTTCTAACCTAAATTTTCACGTGACATTAAACATTAACTACGAGAAACCAAAACCATACCTTCGTACGAAATCAAAATATTCAAAGCTCAGGAGAAGCTTTCTGAGTGAGCTATCGAAGAAGAAAATGTCCAGAATCGTCCGTGCCTCCTAAAACTCCCATTGACCAAATCCAAAGGAAAGAGGAGCTACGTCACTGTCAACTTCCACTAATTAAAAATGGTACCAACGTGTAGAGGAGGAGGTTACGAATACTCTTATCGGATTAGATTTTTGATTGGAGTTACGGATTTCAAAAAATCGAAGCCAGAGGTTCAGAAGGATTTACGTTCTCTCTCGGTCTTCTCTCTCCGTTTTCTTTCTTTTCTTTCCTCTCGCATATGTTAATGATATATATATATATATATATTTTGATTAATACGCCGCCTTAGCTTTCTTTATATTATATATACACTTTATGAAAGGAAATTATAGTAATAGATTATACTTATGCTAGAAGAAAGCTAAGAATGAATTATAATAGCATAATATTATATTACAAAATTTAATATTATATGTATATGTGTACATAACCATAATGATAATATATATATATATAACCTAATGCATAATGATAATAGTAATATATATGTAACCTAATGCAAAGTATAAACCACCTTTTATTTTTTATGCTTTATAATTAATAATAGTAATAATTATACTAGTAATTGTAACGATGGTCATGTAATAATAATAATAAACGTAATAATAGTAATAATAATAGTAATGTAATGAATATAATATATATAAACTTATAATGCAATTTAATACTTACGGTAATTATATACAATGTTTATAATAATAATAATAATAATAATAATAATAATAATAATAATAATAATAATAATAATAATTTGATTAAATTTAAATTATTATAAAATTAGTTCAATTATTGATAATAAAAATAATTTTTTTTCTAAAAATAAGGAATTTTAATTTTATAAAATAAATTATAACTTATTTATATTTATATTTTTAAAACTGAGGGTCACTACATGTGACAGCCTCCCTCCCTCTTCTATTCGATAGCAACAGCAGCGACGGTGGCAGTGACACCCACCAGCGCTGCTCCCCCTTTCCCCACTTCCCTCTGCATCCCGTGCTCTTTTACTCCCTCTTCCCCTGTTTCTCAGTCTCTCGTCTCCCCCTTTTCTCCCTCTCTGCGTTATACTATTGAAATTGTGTGGTGAATTGTTGAGTGTAAATGAATGGTAAGGAATGAAAGAACGTGGATCACTTGGGGAAAGGGTTAGTGGCAGTGTGCGTGTGCGTTTGTGTTTGGTTAGGGAGTATACGTATTAGATAATAACAGTACGTATAAAATAAGAAACATAAGACTAGGAAAAATATATTCAAGTAACAAATTTTATAAAATATTTGAGATAGAATAACAATTTAAGATTCAAATATAATACTATAAAAATTACTTTCAAAATACATAAGATTTTATCTATCAATCTATTAACGAGCTCAAATAATTATTTCTAATTTAAATTACAAAATAACCATACTAATCACATTTTATAAAATACGGTTAAACTCAAAATATCAATTACTTATATTAAATTATATAACTTTTTATTATTTTTCTATCATAACTTTAATTTCAATTTATATAAAATAACTAGTTATAATCAAAATTGTACATAAATACTAATTGACTTAAAATTAAAGTAATTATCAAAATCAATTTAATCATTCCTAATAAATTAATCTCTAAGAACTCAATTTAATAAAATAAGTCATAACTTTTTCATTATATAAGTTACTTAAATTAAATTGTACGATTCTTTTTTATTTTTCAATTACTAACATTATACAAAATATTTAATTATAATAAATTACTTAAGAATCTTATTTGATTTAAAATGAAATTATCTCCGAATCTATTTAATTATTTCTAATAAAATAATTTCTAAAATTATAAAGTTTAAACTTAATAAGATAAAATCTCAATTTATTTATATTTAGATTTCCAAAAACGCGGAATGTTACATTCTATCCAACATACAAAAATTTTCGCCCTCGAAAATTGATCTAAGATGGAGAAAAGATTCATATTCACATCTCCTTTTGAATATTTTAAAGATACCAAGAAAATTATATCACAAACACAGAAGAAAATATATTAGGTGATGTAAAAGTTAATAGAAATAATTTGATGCAAACGAAATTTCAAAATCTAAAAGTAAATAGGCATAATGTTCGTTCAGAACTCTTAACAAAGCATGATCACTTCCTCTCGTCGCCTCAAAACTTCATGACTCCTTATAACTTTGTACACTTACCAGACTCCCTAAGAACTAGCATATATAAGGAATACGAAATATGAGAAGAGAAAGACAAACGGCACAAAAGGTTTCACAGTTGAACAAGATGGTATTTTGCAAGGATTTAAAGGAATGCTTGAAATTATCAACAAACAAGGATGGATATGAGAAATAAAACATAGCGGAAGGAGGATTAAATTGAAAGCTTAAGAAAGAATTTTAAATCAAAGAGTCTCGATATGAACAATAATAGAAAAAATAATACAGCAATTTAGAATAATTTCAAATTGCACCTAAGGGAATTGGTTTATCTTTTTCAAAAGAAAATATATAAATTCAACATTTTTCAAAGGTACTAAACTAAAGTATAAATAATATGTTATACCGATTTAATTTCAAATGAAAACAAATCATGTGAGGTTTGTAAATTAAAGCTTGTTTGATGTTAAGGGCAAAATATTTTTTTTTTAAAAATCTTGGAGGATACTTAAGTACATAATTAGGTAAGGATAGCCATAGAATTATAATAAAGTTGGCAGAAAATCAGCTTCTATTTAAAGAATAAATTCTGAAATAAAATTTTCTATAAATCAATAAAAGATAAATGGTATATCACAAATAAACAAGATTAAACTATATAAAGAAGTTTCAGAGTTTATGTAAGAAAGTCTAGGCTGAATTAAAAACAATCCCATCAAAATCTAAGCAAGGGTTGTGGATACAGTCAAGTAAGAAAAGATGTAAATTAAAATTTTTCTCGAAGAGAATCTGAAACAAGTACTCAAGAAGGAAATTTCAAGAAATAGTATGCTGCACCAAAATAATTCCGAATTCAGAGCAAGGAGCATAGAGTTTGTAAGGTAAGGATAAATATTTCAAAAGATTCAAACAACAGCCAGATACAGAGTCAAGCAAGGACATGCACGAATAATAATACAAGGTTAGCAAGAAAGAGATCAGAAACTAGAAATTCAAATACAGCTGATAAAGAAAGAAATAACAAGCACGAATAAAGATTATACGTCAAAACGGAACTAATCTCTAGAACTTAGTTTCTAACGTCCCCAAAACCTCGTAATTCGCGTTAACCTATCACTTCTATTTCGTCTATGATAACCCATTAGTATTTCCATATACATAAATCATTAGTATTAAGTTGGCCAAACTTGATACCATGAGATATACAACGGTAAACTAATAGCGTTAATCATCAGACAGCCATGCATATAAAACACAAACTCTTGTCATCAGAACAAGTTATAAAGCATGACAGATACTCAGAGTATGCAATGAAGCATAGTTAGTCCACTCTCAAGGCTCTATAGGAAGGACTGCTCTTATACCATATTGTAACATCCCTTCCAGCAAAATACCTTGCTTAAGTCAGGGTATTTCTACTAGAAAGAACATTACGTAACCTTTTCTAATATTAACTACTTAATTACTGAGCCTTTGTATCGATTTCGCGTTTCAGTTTTAAGAAAATGCCAGAAAATTTTGTTTTTATTCATTAAAGACATGTATCGAGGATAAACATTGCAAATAATAATAACAATCACATAAGTATTATTAATAGTAATTCTTATACATAAGAAGTCATATAAACCCAAATACAACACCTATCCCTCTGTTAAAATAAAATCTCAAGGGATAATAGCGAGGGGACTCTATGAAAGCAATTAAAACCATAAAGAAAACTTACTAATCACTTACAGCTTCAAATTGCGTCTTCAAACCTGTGTCACTGAAAGGGTGGAAAATTTGGGGGTGAGAACCAAACCACATGTTCTCAGTACAGGTAGAGAATACCGTGAAAGTAAAGAATAAAGCGCAAATAGTTAATTTTATTTAGAGACATTGAAAAGAAAACTACTTTCATTCGCAGTACTCATCGCTCGCCTTATATAAACTTCTTTTGAAAACCAATGGCTCAACTGATGCACGGAAAACTTGTCTCGCAACAAATTTCCTTCGGCAAGTGTACCGAATTTGTCGTCAAGTAAAAACTCACAATAGAGTGAGGTCGAATCCCACAGGGATTGATTGATCAAGCAACTTTAACTAGAGGAATGTTCTAGTTGAGCGAATCCAGAAGTTGAGTTGAGAATTGCAGAAAATTAAATGGCGGGAAAGTAAATAACAGAAAAGTAAATGCTGAAAGTAAAGAGCTGAATGTAAATGACGGAAAGTAAATTACAGAATTGTAAATGGGAATGGTGGAATTGCTCATAAGAGTAAATAACAGAAATTAAAGAGAATGGGTAAGATCAGAAATGGGGAGTTCATTGGGCTTGGGAGATGTTTCATTCTCTGGATCAATTTCATTTTCATCTCTTCCTCAATCAATGCACTCATTGATCTCCTTGGCAATCTTAAGTGATCGAATTACAATTTCTTGTAATTCAATCTCTCAAATCTTGATCAATAGCCAATTACTTGGTCAATTGCTCATGAGAAGAGATGAAGTATGGTCACTGATTATACCACATGCATTTCCCAAATCAAGTGTTGAGAGGATTATAGTCACATATCCATCCAAACCCAATTTGGTCCAGCATGAGAAAGCATTTCTAGCATGATCTCTTCATTCCTCTTTCAAGGTTCAGAAAGATCCAAGTACGAATAGCTTCTTTTCCAAGATAACTACCCAATTGGATGAAGATCAAAAGCTTTCAAGTAAAATCAAGAGAAAAGATAGAAGAAGAATAATGAAAACTAGTATTGATCCATCAAATTACAACAGAGCTCCCTAACCCAATGAAAGGGGTTTAGTTGTTCATAGCTCTGGAAAATGAAAACAAAGATAGAGAATACATGGTGAAACTAGAAGTGCAGAGAAAGTAAATACAGAGAGTAATTCTATGCCCAGAGGCTCCCTATAATTTCCAGCTCCCAAAATAATTCAAAGCTACTCCTATATATACTACTCTTCTGTTCTTCTAGTTGATTCTTTAAGTCTTGGGTCTGGGCCTTTGGATCTTGAGTTTGAAGCAGTTTTCTTCTTCATTGGGCTTAGCTTTACTTGCAGAGAGAAAGTGTGAAATGGGCAGAGACTTTTAGCTCAGGAAGTTAGTGGTGCTAACGTTCAGTAAAAATGTGGGTTCGAGAACGTTAGTGACAATCACCTTTTTCACTAACGTTCCTCACCAAAGTTAAGAGCCACGTTAACTTCAACGTTAGTGGCACAAACGTTGCCACTAACGTTTCCACTATGTCCTTCGCACACGTTATTGGGACTCAACTTTCCCAATAATGTTGAGAATTCTCCCCCTTCCCTATGTTAGAGTCCACGTTAACTTAGTTAACGTGGCTCTTTTAACGTAGGCTTGTCAACCTTCGAGAACGTTAGTGACATTTACCATTGTCACTAACGTTCCAATGTGCCCCTAATTCTCACGTTAGAGTCCACGTTAACTAGGTTAACGTGGCTTCTAACGTGGCCATGCTTGCCATCTCCAACGTTAGTGACAAAGTTGAGTGTCACTAACGTTGGCTTATCATTCCCTTATCCACGTTAACTAAGTTAACGTGGGAGTTAACGTGGCTCATAGTGGCTTATGTGGGCTCATTCCAACGTTAGTGACAATGTTGAGTGTCACTAACGTTGGCTATCACATCCCTTCTTCACGTTAGCTTCCACGTTAACTAGGTTAACGTGGGAGTTAACGTGGCTTCTTGGGGCTAGTGTGGGTTCCTTCCAACGTTAGTGACAATGTTTGGTGTCACTAACGTTGTCGACCACCTTGTTTCTTCACGTTAACTTCCACGTTAACTAGGTTAACGTGGGAGTTAACGTGGCTTATTGTGACTTGGCCAACGTTAGTGACAAAGTTGAATGTCACTAACGCTGGCTTCCCCTTTACTTCTTAACGTTAGAGGCCACGTTAACTAAGTTAACGTGGCAACTAACGTGGCCACTTATGAGCTTGGTCCAACGTTAGTGATAATGTTAAGTGTCACTAACGTTGGCTCTATTTCCTTTATTCCAACGTTAGTGTTAACGTTAGTGCAACTAACGTAGTCACTAATGTGGTTCTTCTTTACTTCCTTTGTCCTGAAATCAAGCAATAAAGTGCATCAAAGTTCTAGTCTAAGTCATGGGAAATGCAACATCCAATTTGTCATTAAATTCATCCAAAATCCTCATGAAATCTTGTAAAGTGTACAATGTATGCTTGAATCAAGATATAAGTGAATATCTACCCAAAACTAGCTTATTTCCTAAGGAAATGCATGAAACTACCCTAAAAACAGTAAAGAAAAGGTCAGTGAAACTGGCCAAAATGCCCTGGCATCACAACACCAAACTTAAAGCTTGCTTGTCCCTAAGCAAGTACTGGAACAAGAGAATGATGAATGGAATGCCAAGAGAAATGAGTCATTCTTGTGGAAGTCATGTCCCTGGTTTTTGATGAGCGGATAATTTATACGCTTTTTGACATTGTTTTTAGTATGTTTTTAGTAGAATCTAGTTACTTTTAGGGATGTTTTTAATAGATTTTGTGTTAAATTCACATTTCTGGACTTTACTATGAGTTTGTGTGTTTTTCTGTGATTTCAGGTATTTTCTGGCTGAAATTGAGGGACTTGAGCAGAAATCAGATTCAGAGGTTGAAAAAGGACTGCCGATGCTGTTGGATTCTGACCTCCCTGCACTCAAAGTGAATTTTCTGGAGCTACAGAACTCGAAATGGCGCACTTCCAATTGCGTTGGAAAGTAGACATCCAGGGATTTCCAGCAATATATAATAGTCCATACTTTGGCCAAGAATTGACGACGTAAACTGGCGTTCAACGCCAGCTTTCTACCCAAATCTGGCGTCCAGCGCCAGAAAAGGATCCAAAACCAGAGTTGAACGCCCAAACTGGCACAAAAACTGGCGTTCAACTCCACAAATGGCCTCTGCACGTGCAACACTTAAGCTCAGCCCAAACACACACCAAGTGGGCCCCGGAAGTGGATTTATACATCAAATACTTACTCATGTAAACCCTAGTAGCTAGTTTATTATAAATAGGACCTCTTACTATTGTATTAGGCATCTTTGGACGCCTGGTTCTTAGATCAGAGGGGCTGGCCTCTCGGCCATGCCTGGACCTTTCACTTATGTATTTTTAACGGTAGAGTTTCTACACTCCATAGATTAAGGTGTGGAGCTCTGCTGTTCCTCAAAGATTAATGCAAGTACTACTGTTTTCTATTCAATTCATCTTATTTCGCTTCTAAGATATCCATTCGCACCCAACAACGTGATGAAGGTGATGATTATGTGTGACGCTCATCACCATCTCCCCTATGAACACGTGCTTGACAAACACTTCCGTTCTACATGAAATAAGCTAGAATGAATATCTCTTAGATCTCTTAACCGGAATCTTCGTGGCGTAAGCTAGAATGATGGCGGCATTCAAGAGAATCTGGAAGGTCTAAACCTTGTCTGTGGTATTCCGAGTAGGATTCAATGATTGAATGACTGTGACGAGCTTCAAACTCGCGAGTGCTGGGCGTTAGTGACAGACGCAAAAGGAGGGTGAATCCTATTCCAGCATGATCGAGAACCGACAGATGAATAGCCGTGCCGTGACAGGGTGCGTGAGCATATTATTCACTGAGAGGAGGGGATGTAGCCACTGACAACGGTGATGCCCTTGCATAAAGCCAGCCATGGAAAGGAGTAAGACTGATTGGATGAAGATAGCAGGAAAGCAGAGGTTCAGAGGAACGAAAAGCATCTCCATTCGCTTATCTGAAATTCCTACCAATGATTTACATAAGTATCTCTATCCCTATTTTATTATATAATATTCGAAAACACCATTATCACTTTATATCTGCCTAACTGAGATTTACAAGGTGACCATAGCTTGCTTCATACCAACAATCTCCGTGGGATTCGACCCTTACTCACGTAAGGTATTACTTGGACGACCCAGTGCACTTGCTGGTTAGTTGTATCGAAGTTGTGACAATTATGAATTAAGATCAGAGCACCAAGCTTTGGAGCCATTACCAGGATTTGTTCGAGCCTGGAGATCACAATTTCGTGCACCAAGTTTTTGGCGCCGTTGCCGGGGATTGTTCGAGTTCGGACAACTGACGGTTCATCTTGTTGCTCAGATTAGGTAATTTTCTTTTTGTCTTGTTTTCAAAAAAATTTTCAAAAATCTTTCAAAAATTCTTCCTTTGTTTTCGAAAAAAAAAATTTTAAAATAAAAATGTTTTCAAAAATATATTTTCCTTTAAGAATTTTTAAGAATGAATTCTAGTGTTTCATGGAGCATGTTGAAGCCTGGCTGGCTGTAAAGCCATGTCTCAATTCTTATACTCAAGAAAAGAGCTTCTTTATCTTTCTTAGCCAATTGGCTGTTGAATGTAAGGAATGTCAGGCGTGTCATGTCTGAGTTACATACTAAAGCTTGGCTGGCTATTAAGCCATGCCTGACCCTTTGATTGGAGCTTTAGAGCATAAGATTCCTGGAATTCATATTAAAAATTTTGGAATCCTTATTTTCTTTTTCAAAATTATTTTTCGAAAAACATAAAATAAAAATCCAAAAAAATAGAAAATCATAAAAATCAAAAATATTTTTGTATTTCTCGTTTGAGTCTTGAGTCATATCATAAGTTTGGTGTCACTTGCATATGCATCTTGCATTTTTTCGAAAATATCATGCATTCATGGTGTTCTTCATGATCTTCAAGTTGTTCTTGGTAAGTCTTCTTGTTTGATCTTGATGATTTTTTGTTTTGTGTCTTTTCATGTTTATCATATGCATTCTTGAATTCTTAGTGCGCAAGCATTAAAGAATTCTAAAGTTTGGTGTCTTGCATGTTTTCTTTGCATTAAAAATTTTTCAAAAATATGTTCTTGATGTTCATCATGACATTCATAGTGTTCTTGGTGTTCATCTTGACATTCATAGCATTCTTGCATGCATTCATTGTTTTGATCTAAAAATTTCATGCATTGCATCATTTTTCTTGTTTTTCTCTCTCATCATAAAAATTCAAAAAAAAAAAAATATATCTTTCCCTTTTTCTCTCATCAAATTCGAAAATTGAGTTGACTTTTTCAAAAATTTTTAAAAATCAAAGTTGTTCCTTATGAGTCAAATCAAATTTTCAATTTGAAAATCTTATCTTTTTCAAAATCTTTTTCAAAAATCAAATCTTTTTCAAAATTCTTAGTTATTTTCGAAAATTAAAAAAATATTTTTCAAAAATCTTTTTCTTATTTTTATATCAAATTTTCGAAAATAATATAATCAATTAATGTTTTGATTCAAAAATTTGAAGTTTGTTACTTGCTTGTTAAGAAAGATTCAAACTTTAAGTTCTAGAATCATATCTTGTGATTTCTTATGAATCAAGTCATTAATTGTGATTTTAAAAATCAAATCTTTTTCAAAACTAATTTCAATCATATCTTTTCAAAAATATCTTCTTATCTTATCTTTTTCAAAAATATCTTTTCAAAATATCTTTTCTAACTTCCTAACTTCTTATCTTTTCAAAATTTGTTTCAACTAACTAACTAACTTTTTGTTTGTTTCTTAACTTTTTCAAAACTACCTAACTAACTCTCTCTCTCTAATTTTCGAAAATATCTTCCCCCTTTTTCAAAAATTTCTTTTTTATTAACTAATTATTTTTATTTTTTATTTAAAAAAAAAATTTTTCGAAAAAAATACTAACCTTTTTCAAAAACTATTTTCAAAAATCACTAACTCTTTTTCAAAAATTGTTTTCGAAAATTCACTTCCCCCTCTCATCTTCTTCTATTTGTTTATTCATCTACTAACATCTCTTCCTCACATCATCACCAAATTCGAACCCCCTCCTCTATCTGTGTTCGAATTTCTTCTTCTTTTCTTCTACTAACAATAAGGAACCTCTTTACTGTGACATAGAGGATTCCTCTTCTTTTCTTGTTCTCTTCTCTTTCTTATGAGCAGGGACAGAGAAAAAGGCATTCTTGTTGAAGCTGATCCAGAACCTGAAAGGACTCTGAAAAGGAAACTAAGAGAAGCTAAATTACAACAATCCAGAGACAACTTGATTGAAAATTTTGAACAAGTAAAGGAAATGGCAGCCGAACCCAACAACAATGCAAGGAGAATGCTTGGTGACTTTACTGCACCTAATTCCAATTTACATGGAAGAAGCATCTCCATTCCTGCCATTGGAGCAAACAACTTTGAGCTGAAACCTCAGTTAGTTTCTCTGATGCAGCAGAACTGCAAGTTTCATGGACTTCCATCTGAAGATCCTTTTCAGTTCTTAACTGAATTCTTGCAGATATGTGATACTGTTAAGACTGATGGAGTAGATCCTAAAGTCTACAGGCTCATGCTTTTCCCTTTTGCTGAAAGAGACAGAGCTAGATTATGGTTGGATTCTCAACCCAAAGACAGCCTGAACTCTTGGGATAAGCTGGTCACGGCTTTCTTAGCCAAGTACTTTCCTCCTCAAAAGCTGAGCAAGCTTAGAGCTGATGTTCAAACCTTCAGACAGAAAGAAGGTGAATCCCTCTATGAAGCTTGGGAAAGATACAAACAGTTGACCAAAAAGTGTCCTTCTGACATGCTTTCAGAATGGACCATCCTAGATATATTCTATGATGGTTTATCTGAGCTATCAAAGATATCACTGGACACTTCTGCAGGTGGATCCATTCACCTAAAGAAAACGCCTGCAGAAGCTCAAGAACTCATTGACATGGTTGCTAATAACCAGTTCATGTACACTTCTGAAAGGAATCCTGTGAGTAATGGGACGCCTATGAAGAAGGGAGTTCTTGAGGTTGATACTCTGAATGCCATATTGGCTCAGAATAAAATATTGACTCAGCAAGTCAATATGATCTCTCAGAGTCTGCATGGAATGCAAGCGGCATCCAACAGTACTCAAGAGGCTTCTTATGAAGAAGAGGCCTATGATCCTGAGAACCCTGCAATAGCAGAGGTGAATTACTTAGGTGAACCTTATGGAAACACCTATAACTCAACATGGAGAAATCATCCAAATTTCTCATGGAAGGATCAAAAGCCCCAACAAGGCTTTAATAATGGTGGAAGAAACAGGTTTAGCAATAGCAAGCCTTTTCCATCATCAACTCAGCAACAGACAGAGAACTCTGAACAAAATGCTTCTAATTTAGCAAATCTAGTCTCTGATCTATCTAAGGCCACTGTAAGTTTCATGAATGAAACAAGGTCTTCCATTAGAAATCTGGAAGCACAAGTGGGCCAGCTGAGTAAAAGGATCACTGAAATCCCTCCTAGTACTCTCCCAAGCAATACAGAAGAGAATCCAAAAGGAGAGTGCAAGGCCATTGACATAAGCGCCATGGCCGAACCTGTGAGGAGAGGAGAGGACGTGAATCCCAAGGAGGAAGACCTCCTGGGACGTCCAGTGGTTAATAAGGAGCTTCCCTCTGAGGAACCAAAGGACTCTGAGGCCTATCTAGAGACCATAGAGATCCCATTGAACCTCCTTATGCCCTTCATGAGCTCTGATGAATATTCCTCTTCTGAAGAGAATGAGAATGTTACTGAAGAGCAAACTGCCAAGTTTCTTGGTGCAATCATGAAGCTGAATGCCAAATTATTTGGCATTGATACTTGGGAAGTTGAACCTTCCTTGTTCATCAATGAACTAAGTGATCTGGATCAACTGACATTGCCTCAGAAGAGACAGGATCCTGGAAAGTTCATAATACCCTGTACCATAGGCACCATGATCTTTAAGGCTCTGTGTGACCTTGGTTCAGGAATAAACCTCATGCCCCTCTCTGTAATAGAGAAACTGGGAATCTATGGGGTGCAAGCTGCTAAAATCTCATTAGAGATGGCAGACAGCTCTAGAAAACAGGCTTATGGACAAGTAGAGGACGTGTTAGTAAAGGTTGAAGGCCTTTACATCCCTGCTGATTTCATAGTTCTGGATACTGGAAAGGAAGAGGATGAATCCATCATCCTAGGAAGACCTTTCCTGGCCACAGCAAGAGCTGTGATTGATGTTGACAGAGGTGAAATATTCCTTCAATGGAATGAGAACTCCCTTGTGTTTAAAACTCAAGGATCTCCGTCTGCAACCATGGGGAGGAAGCAGAAAAAGCTTCTCTCCAAGCAGAGTCAACCAGAGCCCCCACAGTCAAACTCTAAGTTTGGTGTTGGGAGGCCACAACCAAACTCTAAGTTTGGTGTTGAACTCCCATATCCAAACTCTAAGTTTGGTGTTGGAGAGTCTCAACAAAGCTCTGCACATCTGTGAGGCTCCATGAGAGCCCACTGTCAAGCTATTGGCATTAAAGAAGCGCTTGTTGGGAGGCAACCCAATGTTTATCTAATTCTTATTTTTATTGTTTTTCATGTTTTCTTAGGTTCATGATCATGTGGAGTCACAAAATAAACAAAAAAAATTCAAAAACGGAATCAAAAACAGCAGAAGAAAAATCACACCCTGGAGGAGCATCTGTCTGGCGTTCAAACGCCAGAACAGAGCATAGTTCTGGCACTGAACGCCCAGAATGGGAGCATCCTGGCGCTGAACGCCCAGAACAAGCATGGTTCTGGCGTTCAACGCCAGAAATGGCAGCAAATGGGCGTTGAACACCCAAAATGGGCACCAACCTGGCGCTGAACGCCCAGAGTTGTGTGCAAGGGCATTTTGCATGCCTAAATTGGTGTAGGGATGTAAATGCCTTGACACCTCAAGATCTGTGGACCTCACAGGATCACCTCAGGATCTGTGGACCCCACAGGATCCCCACCTACCTCCACTCACTCTCCTCTCTCTTCTCAATCATCCTCTATTCCCAATAAACACTCTTCCCTATTAACTCTTTACCACTCACATCCAAACACACACTTTCCTTCAAAATTCAACATCTCTTTCCCACCCAATCCCACCCATATGGCCGAATACACATCTCCCTCCATCTCCTCCATATCTTCTTCTTATTCTTCTATTCTTTCTTCTTTTGCTCGAGGGCGAGCAACATTCTAAGTTTGGTGTGGTAAAAAGCATAGCTTTTTTGTTTTTTCCATAACCATTGATGGCACCTAAGGCCAAAGAAGCCTCTAGAAAGAGGAAAGGGAAGACAAAAGCTTCCATCAAGGGTCTATAGCTCAGTGGTAGAACATTTGACTGCAAATCAAGAGATCCCTGAGATACCTCAGGGGATACATTTTCTTCCACACAATTATTGGAAGCAACTAAGGGTGGAACATCAAGAGCACTCCATCATCCTTCATGAAATCAGAGAAGATCTAAAAGCAATGAAGAAGGAGCAGCAAAGACAAGGAAGAGACATAGAAGAGCTCAAGGACATCACTAAGGTGGACTCATTCCTTGTTCTTACTTTCTCTGTTTTTCGTTTTTATATGTTATGTGCTTATATATGTTTGTGTCTTCATTACATGATCATTAGTAGTTAGTAACTATGTCTTAAAGATATGAATGTCCTATGAATCCATCACCTCTCTTAAATAAAAACTGTTTTAATTTAAAAGAACAAGAAGTACATGAGTTTCGAATTTATCCTTGAACTTAGTTTAATTATATTGATGTGGTGACAGTGCTTCTTATTTTCTGAATGTATGATTGAATAGTGCATATGTCTTTTGAAGTTGTTGTTTAAGAATGTTAAATATGTTGGCTCTTGAAAGAATGATGACTAGGAGACATGTTATTTGATAATCTGAAAAATCATAAAAATGATCCTTGAAGCAAGAAAAAGCAGCAAAGAACAAAGCTTGCAGAAAAAAAAAAATAGGCGAAAAAAAAATAGAAAGAAAAAGAAAAAGCAAGCAGAAAAAGCCAATAACCCTTAAAACCAAAAGGCAAGGGCAATTAAAAAGGATCCCAAGGCTTTGAGCATCAGTGGATAGGAGGGCCTAAAGGAATAAAATCCTGGTCTAAGCGGCTAAACCAAGCTGTCCCTAACCATGTGCTTGTGGCGTGTAGGTGTCAAGTGAAAACTTGAGACTGAGCGGTTAAAGTCAAGGTCCAAAGCAAAAGAAGAGTGTGCTTAAGAACCCTGGACACCTCTAATTGGGGACTTTAGCAAAGCTGAGTCACAATCTGAAAAGGTTCACCCAATTATGTGTCTGTGGCATTTATGTATCCGGTGGTAATACTGGAAAACAAAGTGCTTAGGGCCACGGCCAAGACTCATAAAATAGCTGTGTTCAAGAATCATCATACTGAACTAGGAGAATCAAATAACACTATCTGAACTCTGAGTTCCTATAGATGCCAATCATTCTGAACCTCAATGGATAAAGTGAGATGCCAAAACTATTCAAGAGGCAAAAAGCTATAAGTCCCGCTCATTTGATTGGAGCTATGTTTCATTGATAGTTTGGAATTTATAGTATATTCTATTCTTTTTATCCTATGTTGATTTTCAGTTGCTTGGGGACAAGCAACAATTTAAGTTTGGTGTTGTGATGAGCGGATAATTTATACGCTTTTTGACATTGTTTTTAGTATGTTTTTAGTAGAATCTAGTTACTTTTAGGGATGTTTTTAATAGATTTTGTGTTAAATTCACATTTCTGGACTTTACTATGAGTTTGTGTGTTTTTCTGTGATTTCAGGTATTTTCTGGCTGAAATTGAGGGACTTGAGCAGAAATCAGATTCAGAGGTTGAAAAAGGACTGCTGATGCTGTTGGATTCTGACCTCCCTGCACTCAAAGTGGATTTTCTGGAGCTACAGAACTCGAAATGGCGCGCTTCCAATTGCATTGGAAAGTAGACATCCAGGGCTTTCCAGCAATATATAATAGTCCATACTTTGGCCAAGAATTGATGACGTAAACTGGCGTTCAACGCCAGATTTCTACCCAAATCTGGCGTCCAGCGCCAGAAAAGGATCCAAAACCAGAGTTGAACGCCCAAACTGGCACAAAAACTGGCGTTCAACTCCACAAATGGCCTCTGCACGTGAAACACTTAAGCTCAGCCCAAACACACACCAAGTGGGCCCCGGAAGTGGATTTATACATCAAATACTTACTCATGTAAACCCTAGTAGCTAGTTTATTATAAATAGGAGCTCTTACTATTGTATTAGGCATCTTTGGACGCCTGGTTCTTAGATCAGAGGGGCTGGCCTCTCGGCCATGCCTGGACCTTTCACTTATGTATTTTTAACGGTAGAGTTTCTACACTCCATAGATTAGGGTGTGGAGCTCTGCTGTTCCTCAAAGATTAATGCAAGTACTAATGTTTTCTATTCAATTCATCTTATTTCGCTTCTAAGATATCCATTCGCACCCAACAACGTGATGAAGGTGATGATTATGTGTGACGCTCATCACCATCTCCCCTATGAACACGTGCCTGACAAACACTTCCGTTCTACATGAAATAAGCAAGAATGAATATCTCTTAGATCTCTTAACCGGAATCTTCGTGGCGTAAGCTAGAATGATGGCGGCATTCAAGAGAATCCGGAAGGTCTAAACCTTGTCTGTGGTATTCCGAGTAGGATTCAATGATTGAATGACTGTGACGAGCTTCAAACTCGCGAGTGCTGGGCGTTAGTGACAGATGCAAAAGGAGGGTGAATCCTATTCCAGCATGATCGAGAACCGACAGATGAATAGCCGTGCCGTGACAGGGTGCATGAGCATATTATTCACTGAGAAGAGGGGATGTAGCCACTGACAACGGTGATGCCCTTGCATAAAGCCAGCCATGGAAAGTAGTAAGACTAATTGGATGAAGATAGCAGGAAAGCAGAGGTTCAGAGGAATGAAAAGCATCTCCATTCGCTTATCTGAAATTCCTACCAATGATTTACATAAGTATCTCTATCCCTATTTTATTATATAATATTCGAAAACACCATTATCACTTTATATCTGCCTGACTGAGATTTACAAGGTGACCATAGCTTGCTTCATACCAACAATCTCCGTGGGATTCGACCCTTACTCACGTAAGGTATTACTTGGACGACCCAGTGCACTTGCTGGTTAGTTGTATCGAAGTTGTGACAATTATGAATTAAGATCAGAGCACCAAGCTTTGGAGCCATTACCAGGATTTGTTCGAGCCTGGAGATCACAATTTCGTGCACCAGTTTTATGGTGGTTTCATGCATAGCAACTTAGGTTCATTCCTGGCTTTCAGACCTTTATCATGTCCTAGAATACTCACTGTGATTGCATCCCATGAGACTTTTATTCATTGATCCTTTTGTTGTTATTTCAGTGCTTATTTGTGTTCTTAGGCTAAGTGTTCTGTAAGGGGGCAACTCTTTAAAATAAGCTTTCAGCCAACACTCCCGAACCAGTTGGTTCAAGGTGCTAGGTGTTGAAGCACCCCGAAGGACTTACTTGCTCAAGTCTCTCCCCCATACATACACACCACAGGCATATAGTTTATTTATTTTCTTTTCTTGAGACCTTGGTGTCCAGCACCTCTTTGGGTTACTAAATGCTCTGTAGTGAGGGTTACTCTTGATAGTGGACTTTCAGCTAATAATCCCGAGTTAGTTAACCCAAGTTACCAAGTGATAAGGCACCCCTAAGAGCTTATTCATCCAAGTAGATCCCTCACACAGGAGCACCACAGACACATGCCTCAAGATTAAAACCATTGGTGCCTAGCCTTATTGCTTACTCTTTTTCTTTTATTTTTCAACCTTTATTGTTCTTTCCCTTTTTCTTATTAGGATCTTCTTATTTAGCTAGTTTCATGGGGTGTGTCTCAAGCATAGCTGATAAACCACTATTTTATGGTTTATCTTGTACTCAATTGAGTGGTTTCTATCTACTCTTTACCCACTTATTCATACTATTTGCATGGTTTTACATTTGCATTCCTAATTATGTACTTTGATTGAAAACATGCTTCTTTGATCTTATATTTGCTTATTATCAATCATCTCTTATCACCATTAGATGCCTTGATATGCGTGTTAAGTGTTTTCAGAGATTACAGGGCAGGAATGGCTCAGAGGATGGGAAGAAAACATGCAAAAGTGGAAGGAATGCAAGAAATTGGAGAAATTGCTAAGCTGTCCAGCCTGACCTCTCTGCACTCAAACAGCTATAACTTTAGCTACAGAGGTCCAAACGACGCGATTTTAGTTGCGTTGGAAAGATAACGTCCGGGGATTCGATTTGATATATAATATGCTATAGTTCCTCTGAAGCTAGGTGACGCGACCGTGTGATCCATGCGGCCGCGTCGCAGTGACGGAATTCCAGCGTGGCAAAATTCGAAACCAGCGAATTCTGGACTGTTTTTGACCCAGTTTGCAGCCCAGAAAAAACAGATTAGAGGCTATAAAGTGGGGGAATGCATCCATACATATCACGCTTCCATAATTCACAATTTTAGGAGTAGATGTAGTTTTTAGAGAGAGAGGTTCTCTCCTCTCTCTTAGGATTAGGATTTAGGATTAGGATTTAGGATTTCTCTTAGTTTTAGGAGTGACTCTCAATCCCAGGTTCAATGTTCTTTTTTATCTCTTTTTTCAATTTAATTTATGAAATCTTTATGTTTAGATTGATCTTCTATTGTTAATGCAATTCGAGGTAATTTCAGATTTAATTTTGCTTTACTTATTTATAAGTGCTTTCAATTTAATTTACATATTTTCTTCCTTTTGGCTTTGGTTAAATAATTGGTAACTCTTGAGTTATCAAACTCATTGTTGATTGAGAATTGGAATTCTTCAAGAATTAATTCATCCACTTAACTTACCTTCATAGTTAGAGGTTAATAAAGTGGGAGAAAAATCAAATTCTCATTACAATTGATAAGGATAACTGGGATAGGACCTCCAGTCTTCATACCTTGCCAAAAGTTTATTTTACAGTTATTTATTAATTTTTATTGCTTGAAAATATACCTGTGCACATTGCCCAAACTCCAAATTTCTCAAAACCCCAAATTTACAATCTCCATAACCAATAATAAGAACATACCTCCCTGCAATTCCTTGAGAAGACGACCCGAGGTTTGAATACTCGGTTATCAATTTCAAAGGGGTTTGTTACTTGTGACAACCAAAACGTTTGCACGAAGGGATTTTTGTCGGTTTAGAGACTATATCTACAACGCGACTGTTTTTATGACATTCTTTACTGGCAAAAATCCTAACGTCAAAATGGCGCCGTTGCCGGAGAATTGCAAACGTGTGCCTTATTATTGGTTATTGTAAATATTTTTTAATTTTTGCTTGTTTATTTGTTTTTATTTTTGTTTTTATTTTTGCTTTTTCGTAAATTAAGAGGTTATTGGATTTTATTTTAAAAATTTTTATCTTATCTTATCTTATTTCAAAAATCAAATTTCAAAATTCAAATTTAAAAAATTTTCAAAATTTAAATTTAAAAATTTTCAAAAATTCAAATTTCAAATTTCAAATATTCAAATTTCAAAATTTAATTTTCAAATTCAAAATTTAAATAACCTTTTAATTTAAATTTATTTTTATTTTTATTTTTAATTTTTATTTACTACTATGAACTCTCACCCCTTTGGCTATGAGTCTGGTTACAATAATATTGCAGGAAGAATAAATTACAATGAGAACAGGCATCAAGGTTGGAACAATCAAAGATGGGAGGAGCCACAAGGATTTGATCAACCCTCATGGCAACAACCACCTCCAATGGACTATCAACAACCACCACCATATGCCTATGAACCCTTTCCTCAACATGACTTTGGACCACCATACTCACAAGCCCCTTTCCACCACTCACCTCCATATGACCCTAACCCACATCCACCATACCAACCACCTTATGAGCCATATGAACCATATATAGAATCACCACAATTCCAATCCAATCACTCCCAACCACCACCACTTTCTTTTGTATCATGTCCAAGTCCGGCAACCCGAGAAGCAGAGGATCGCCTAAGGGAAACAGTAATTAAATTTCAGGTAACCGTTCAACAACTGGAGCAAGCATTAATTCAATGGGCTTCTAGGCGCTCAAATATACAAGGATCAGCCACAGCTCCATGTGGATAGTCTAGTGAAGAGCGTAGCATGAAGGAGATACTAGAGGCTCCAGTGGACAAGACAGAGCATGAATTCATACTAGATCAAGTAGAAGAAGCTGTCATCGTTCAAGAATAAGAGTTGGTTGAAGACTTAGGAGATGTAGAACCTCCATGGGAAAGTCCAGTCATAGAACCCCCTTCCAAGACGTTTGAAATTGATGCTGAGAAGGGTGTACAACCTCCAAGGCATATCACAGTTGAAGACTTGGAAGAGGTTGATCAAGAGATGGAGATTCAAGAAGAGGAAGCACAACCTCCCATGCCCTTGGAAAACAATGAAGAGAAGATTGAATTGGAAGAAAGCTACCAAGAGGAAGAGGTTGAAATTGAAGAAGCTTGCAAATAGGTGGTAATTATCAGAGAAGAGCACAAGGGAGTGGAGCTTGCAATTTCATTAAAAATGCCTCCCCCTAAGTTGCCATCATCCTTCACAACATTCAAGTGGGTAAAATTCATATCCCATAGCTTTCTAATCCCACTTGAATATGGGCTACTGGAGACGGATGGTCAACTTAGAGCTCTTTGTGGCATTAAGAGCAAGAGGAAGATGGCCAATGGTAAGAATTGTCCTGTAAGGTTCATTATGGTTGGAAGCTTTAAGTTTAAACGCAAGGGTTGGTGTAGAGCTCAAATGAATGGGTCTAGGAAGCTGTTTGGTAGCTGCAGTGAGAATTCAAATTACTTATCACCCGGCTGGAAAAATACAGATCCCGACAAAAATGGGTGTAAAAGCAAGGTTTGGGATCCTAGAATCTGTTATGACATCCAACACCCTGGGAGCCTAAGAATCTTTTTGAAGCTGCTCAAGGGTTTTACATGCCTAGTTTGGGACCCCGGAGGTTACTGGAGATACAAACATTGGTGGAGATTCTTGGATGAATACAAGCATAAGCCACCATAACAGGAAGCTCATCAAATGTCCAACTTAAGGACTCTAACTAAAAGTGCTAGGTAGGAGACAACCCACCATGGTATAATCGTTCCTTTTTCATTTTTATTTAGTTTTATTTGTTTTTGAGTTTTATTTTATTTTATTGAACCTGGAGTTTTGCATCACATTCATATTAACACTGCATTCTGCATTTTCTTTTCAGACTAAAAAAAAAAGTGCCACGCGACGCGACCGCATCAGCGACGCGTCCGCGTCGCAAGGAGAGAAGAGAAAATAAAAACGAACAGAGAGTCACGCTGGAGCGAGGCTGGAGGCGTGCCAGTGGCACAATTCGTCCCACGTGACCGCGTCACTGACGCGTCCGCGTCGCAGGGGAATACTGGCCTCCCACGCGATCGCGTGCCCCAGGCGGCCGCGTGACCTGGATTTCGACGTCAAAGGGTGCATGGCCGAAAGTTGAGCTGAAGTTGGGCTGCATTCGTGCTGGAAGCCCAAGCCTCACCACGCGAACGCATGACCCACACGTCCGCGTCATTTTTAAAAGATGGCCACTCACGCGATCGCGTCGACCACGCGATCGCGTCACCTAGGATTTTGGCAATACTAAGTTTTGAACAGAGAGTTGTGCGACCGCGTGGCTGCACTCGCGCCAATCGCACAAATCAGGTCACGCGATCGCGTGAGCCACGCGTCCGCGTCACCTGACCTTATCGCGCACCACACGACCGCGTCACTCACGCGTCTGTGTCACAAGCAGCGCACAGAATATCCAGATCAGCCAATTTCTTATCTCTTCTTCTCTAATCCTTATTTTTCCTATCTTTTCTTTTTTCTTTCTTCTTCCTTTCTTATTTTTTTCACCTCCATTTTATTTTACTTAATTTATTTACATATATTCATTCATTGCATTTTAAATTTGTGCATATTTTTATTTTCTTTTCTGAAATTTTTTTATTATTTTTCTATTGGTGTTAAAAAAAAATTTTTTTTCAACTGTTGCATCTTTTCTTGAATTTATTTTGGTAACTTGTTTTACACTGTGGGATGATATTAATTATCTGCCAATGCCAATCTTTTATAATACTTGCACTTCATTTGCATTGCCATGAACTTACATTGTCTTTCATTACCCACTCTCTCCCCCCATTGTTGCAAATTTTTGCACTCTTGATCTGCCATGTACTTCTATTGTTTTCTCACTTGCATGTTGTAGCTACCATGTAATTGAGACCCTTATTATCTGGCATTAACATCCATATTTTATTTATTTTCTATCTTTATTTTTGGATTACGTTTTCTTTTCCCTCTTCTTTCAGGATGGCCACCACAAAGGGAGAGGAAAAGCTTCTTAATGGGAGAGACAAACAAGTTCCTACGCACATTCCTTGATGAGTGGAGCATCAGTTGGAGCAACCCGTCCACCTGCACATCTCAGCATGCACCGAAGACGGTGCAATCTTTAAGTGTGGGGAGGTCGACACTGATCTCCATGGGTTAGTATTTTCTTATCAACACCAATATTTTATTTTCCTTGTTAGTTGTTGTATTTGCATGTTTGTTTGATTTTTGTGCATATTTTACCACTTGGTTAAAATAATAAAATTCTTTTAAGACCCTATCTTTAAAAAAAAAATTCACTAATTTAAATTGAAAAATTTAATGTTACACTTGTTTGAAGAAATATTATTTTGGAACATGGTTTAGAACTCGAACACACAAAACCTGTGAGATTTTTTAGCCTATTTGAATTGGTTGCATTTTATCAACCAAAATTCTATTTTAATGTGTGTTTTCTCTCTAAAATTGTGATCTTTGTCTTGCTTAATTCTATATTTCCATAATTTGATGTATGCATACACTTACATGATTGAGGCCTTTGTTTCACTGAGCTTACATACCCATATGGCCTTACCTTTCATTATCCTTTGCAAACCAATTTGAGCCTATTTTACCCCTTTGTTCTTCACTTTAGCACATCATTAACTCTAAGCGGAAAACAATAATGTCCTTAATTTGAATCCTTAGTTAGCTTAGACTAGTGAGAGTGCTTATAATTTAAGTGTGGAAAATTGGGTTTGGAAATATTTGGTTTGAGAATTGAGTATGTTAGAATTTTCTAAAAATGTGAAAGAAATGTTTGGGACATGTTCATGCATTCAATAAATTAATCATATGCATTGAGAAAAATAAAAGAAAAAAAAATATATATATATAAAAAAGGAGAGAAAAAGAAAAGAAAAAGTGCAAATCAGAGAAAGGGGACAAAATGCCCCAAAGTAAGTGGTGAAAGCAATGCATATGTACTGTACTTAAAATTAGAATGCATGAATATGTGGAAAACATGGTTAATGGATAGTTAGATGTTGTATTATGATTACATGGATTGTTTAAGTTAGGTGGGAAAAGTTTAAGTTAATTAAGGATTCAGATTTTAGTCCACTTGGCCAAATACAATCCTACCTTGACCCTAACTCCATTACAACCCTTAAAAGACCTCTTGATATGTGTATTTATGCATTAAATTTATGTTGATTGTTAGATGAAGAGCAAGCCTTAGAAAGCAAGGTTAGTAGAGAATTGAGAGAATCGGACCTAAAAATACTTGAGTGATTAGAGTGTATACACTACCAGTGAGGGTTCGATGCTCAATTCCTTGTTCCCTGCTTTCATGAGCTATTTTCTTCTTGCAAGTCTATTTGTACTTCATTTTCATGATTTAAATTAGTGAAATCCAGTTCATATTTCCTCTTGAAAGATTTATTTATTTTTAACCAAGTAGGTAGAAACATTTTGCATGTAGTTACATTCATATAGATAGGATTGCATTTCATATCATTCCTCTTCATCTTTATAGCTTCTCTTGAGCTTAGCATGAGGACATGCTAGTGTTTAAGTGTGGGGAGGTTGATAAACCACTATTTTATGGTTTATCTTGTGCTCAATTGAGTGGTTTCTATCTACTCTTTACCCACTTATTCATACTATTTGCATGGTTTTACATTTGCCTTCCTAATTATGTGCTTTGATTGAAAACATGCTTCTTTGATCTTATATTTGCTTATTATCAATCCTCTCTTATCACCATTAGATGCCTTGATATGTGTGTTAAGTGTTTTCAGAGATTACAGGGCAGGAATGGCTCGGAGGATGGGAAAAAAGCATGCAAAAGTGGAAGGAATGCAAGAAGTTGGAGAAATTGCTAAGCTGTCCAGCCTGACCTCTCTGCACTCAAACGGCTATAACTTTAGCTACAGAAGTCCAAACGACGCGGTTTTAGTTGCGTTGGAAAACTAACATCCGGGGCTTCGATTTGATATATAATATGCTATAGTTTCTCTGATGCTAGGTGATGCGACCGTGTGATCCATGCGGCCGCGTCGCAGTGACGGAATTCCAGCGTGGCAAAATTCGAAACCAACGAATTCTGGACTGTTTTTGACCCAGTTTGCGGCCCAGAAAACACATATTAGAGGCTATAAAGTGGGAGAATGCATCCATACATATCACACTTCCATAATTCACAATTTTAGGAGTAGATGTAGTTTTTAGAGAGAGAGGTTCTCTCCTCTCTCTTAGGATTAGGATTTAGGATTTCTCTTAGTTTTAGGAGTGACTCTCAATCCCAGGTTCAATATTCTTTTTTATCTCTTTTCTCAATTTAATTTATGAACTCTTTATGTTTAGATTGATCTTCTATTGTTAATGCAATTCGAGGTAATTTCATATTTAATTTTGCTTTGCTTTATTTATAAGTGCTTTCAATTTATTTACATATTTTCTTCCTTTTGGCTTTGGTTAAATAATTGGTAACTCTTGAGTTATCAAACTCATTGTTGATTGAGAATTGGAATTCTTCAATAATTAATTCATCCACTTAACTTACCTTCATAGTTAGAGGTTAATAAAGTGGGAGAAAAATCCAATTCTCATTACAATTGATAAGGATAACTGGGATAGGACCTCCAGTCTTCATACCTTGCTAAAAGTTTATTTTACAGTTATTTATTAATTTCTATTACTTGAAAATATACCTATGCACATTGCCCAAACTCCAAATTTCTCAAAACCCCAAATTTACAATCTCCATAACCAATAATAAGAACATACCTCCCTGCAATTCCTTGAGAAGACGACCCGAGGTTTGAATACTCGGTTATCAATTTCAAAGGGGTTTGTTACTTATGACAACCAAAACGTTTGCACGAAGGGATTTTTGTCGGTTTAGAGACTATATCTACAACGCGACTGTTTTTATGACATTCTTTACTGGCAAAAATCTTAACGTCAATAGCATTCCTGACAGATAGTTGTCTTCCCACCTTATGGTTGAACCAACTTAGCTAACTTATGACCATACCACAAACTCATGAACTTACTCCATAGTATGAACTCCTCTCTGGTCTTTAAAAACATACATTCTCTTTTCATTTGATTTAAAGGGACAAACATACAAGTAAGCAAAGTAAGGATGCAGTGACATAGAGACCAGCAAACATATACCTTTTCAACAAAAACTTAAAAGACAGAATTTAAAAAAAATTTAAACTAACATGGAAGCAAGTTCTATTTCATACAAGATCTTCCTTATTTAGAGCATAGAGAAAGATGGACCAAAGAAGGAACTCCACCAACTTTTACTCATGTGGTTGCCCATGCTCTCCTCCTTGCTTGTCCTCCTTGTGTCCCTCTTAATTGCTCGTACTCCCACTCCCTTTGCTTTTTCCAATCAGTTTCTTCCAGAAACCACCATCTTCCATCTTCTTTTTGAGTGTTTCCTTCTGCTGTTTCACCTTCCTCTCTTCTTATTCTACAAAATCTTTTTGGACCTCATCATATGTAGGGATGGCATAGTATAGATGATGCATATTACTAGACATGTAGTTCAACTTGGCTTGAGTGTTCACGTTGAACTCTTCCCTATGTAGTTGTCGTCCTTCATTAAGTACAGTGAACTCATTGAATGCTTTTATCTGAGCTATTTGCCGCTGATTGAGTTCCTGCAATTGCTTATCTTGGCGTTCTTGCCTCTCAGTAACTTGGTGGATGGCTTGAGTGAGCTGGGAGTATTGTTCCTGTTGCTGCTCCATTTGTTGTTTCTGCCACTCTTCTTGTTGGCTCATCTGGTTTAGTATTTGCTCTTGTCCTTCCATATGTCTCATCCCCAAATCTTCAATAGCTCTTAGAAGGTGATTCATATTCAAGTCGGCTGGGTAAGGATGCTCTTCTTGTTGATATTCTTCCTGATGAGACTCCTCTTGGTGAGCTCCTTCTTTTGCTTTTAGTTTCCCTATTTGTGGCCTTCTTTGTTGCTGAGCAGGTGTAGTATAGGACATACGCTGGGTTGTCATTAGCCTCCCAGGGTTCACCCAGTCTGAATTGCTATCCTCAAAGACCACCTTGGCCTTTGTGCATAATCGGAGAATGGTGCTGGGGTACCAAAGTCTTGCACCTGATTCAAGCTTCTCAGCTGAATCTTGAATTCCCTCAGCTATAAGTTCATGCACATTGATTTCTCCACCTTGTACTAGGTAATGTACCATAGTTGCTCGATTAATATTTACCTCTGAATTATTTGCAGCTGGGAGAATAGACCTCCTCACGAGTTCAAACCACCCCTTAGCTTCTGGGCTAAGGTCTCCCCTCTTGATGAACCGGGGTCTCCCATCTCCATACCTCTCCCAGTCAGCTGCTATAACACAGATGTCAGTCACGATCTCAGTGAGCTCATCATTGTCTTGGCTTTTACTTATCCTTGCATGATAACTGGGCTCATCAAAATGTGGTGATTTCAGGTGAAGAGTTCTTATTATAGCATTTGGGCTGAAGTCCACCTCCTTTACTCTTACATAGCTTTTGAAGGTTGGGACCCTAATTTTGTCTTCTCTAACCACATTTGCGTAGAACTCTTTGATGAGGTTTGCATTGATCTTCCCCTTTGGATTGGTGAGCATTTGCCATCCTCTTTCTTCAATCTTCTCCCGAATCTGTGGGCAGTCGTCTTCATTGATTTGGAAGGTTAACTCGGACAGTATCTTTTTGAACTTTATCCGCTCAAATTCTCATTCATGGAAGGCAGTCTTGAATCTCTTCTCGTCGAAAGGAATGTTCTCCATTGGTTCCTTCCTCTTCTGCCTCTTGGAGCTTGATGATGCCATGAATTCGGGTTGCTATGTGAGGGGATTGGAAGGTAAAGAGAGATGAGGAATTTGGTTGGTTAGGATGAGGTGTGATGAAGAGGTTTTGGACGCCGAAAGTGTGGAGTGTGGAGAGTGGGAATTTGAGTGTGAGGGGTAAGTATGCACTAGGACTCACTTATATAGGGAGATTGTGAGTGAATGGAGGGTGTGGATTGATGGAATGGTTGCTTGATGGACGGTTGGGGTTGTGCATGGAGAAAGGACAAGGATCATCATTTAGTGAGGTTTATTGGTTCGGTCTTCTAGAGTCTCTTTTCTTCAATGTTGCATGGCAACATTTTCCAATACATTCCTTCTTGAGACAAGTGTGTAGTTTCTCTTCATGAAGTGGCCGAACCTTTCTCCTTTAATTGTCCAATCAATCTCCTTCAATGCTCCTCTCCTTTTTCCTATAAAGATCAAATAAGAAAAGTAAGAATTAATATCATAAAAAATCAATTTAAATTTTACGGCTAGGATAATAAAGGGAAGAAAAGATTAGATTGTTTATTCATGAACTCCGACTAACTAACTAACTGTGTATCCTTATATGCACATTGGTGCACCATGGGGTGACCCCAAACTTAGTTTGGAGCACTGTGATGAAAAGTCCTGTTCAAAGCTCCAAGACTAGCATGCTCTCAGTTGCATTCATGCTTTCTTGGCATGCTTTGAACACTAAACATGTTCTTTACTATATACTGCAATATAAGGACTTCACTAAGTGTTTGTCAAGTTTGGGTTGGAATTCATGAATATTGACTTATTCACTAGTAAAAGCTCATAAAACATGGGTTGCCTCCCATGAAGCGCTTCTTTAGCGTGACTAGCTTGACGTTTCTCCTTCATCAGGGAGGTTGATAATGCTTCAAGTCCTCCCCTCTTGCCTTGGACTTATATCCATTGGTTGTATCAATGATCTCTACATGTTCCAAGGAGAGAACTCTGTTGATAGTGAAGACCTTAGTTAACTGAGATGGTACAGTGGGGAGATTAGGGAGAATATCTGGGAAGTAAGCTGAGATCACTTTATCCCCTGGAGAGAAGTCTTCCGTAGGGATCTTCTTGTTCCTCCACCCCCTTGGTACCTTCTTCTTTGTCCCTTTTGATGTTGCCTTGCTTTTTGTGGCTTCTTCCTCTAAGGGAATTTTGTTGTTGTCTTCACATGTCTCTGGTGGTTTAGGTTCCTCCAGCTTTTCCTTGAGCTGTGACAACTGCTTATTTCCTTGTTCATCAATCAAGGGTTTTCCCAGGTGGGCTAGTTGTGCTTCAGTGCTTGCTTCCTCTTTCAGCATCTCATCATGATCTTTGCTTAGTTCTTTGTTCTCTTCGTCTGCTTCTTGTGAGAGTTTGAAGACATTAAAGCTGAGTCGTTCATCATGAATCCTCAATATTAGCTCCCCTTGCTCCACATCTATGAGTGCTCTGGCTGTAGCTAGGAATGATCTTCCCAATATGATTGGGTGAGTGTGACTTTCTTCCATGTCCAGGATGACAAAGTCTGTTGGGAGGAAGTATTTCCCAACCTTTAACAACACATTTTCCACCACCCCTATTGCTTGTTTTAGAGTTTTGTCAGCCAGCCTGATGACTATATCTGTGGGCATTATCTCATTGATCTGCAGCCTCTTCACCAGGGATAAGGGCATTAAGTTGATGCTTGTTCCCAAATCGCAGAGTGCTCTATCAAACATTGTTTCTCCTATGGCACAGGGGACATGAAAACTCCCTGGATCTTTTCTTTTTGTAGGCAATTGCGGTTGAATGAGGACACTGTACTCCTTGTTCATCACTATAGTTTGGTCTCCCTTGAGTGGGCTTTTCCTGGGAAGCAGCTCCTTCATATACTTGATGTATGTAGGCATTTGTTAGATAGTCTTGACGAACGGTATGTTCACATGCAGAGATGCAAACAAGTCAAGAAATCTTGAGTATATTCTCTTCTCCACAGCACCATTGAGCAGTTGGGAAAAGGTGCATAGAGTCTCAGCAGCTCCTGTTTTGAGATTTCTGGTTCTTGGTAATCTTTTTCCCCCTCCTCTACTGAGGTATCTTCAGGTTGTTCTGACAGCTTGCTTGGCTTGTCCTCAATCTCCTTATCACTTATAGTGACCATCTTGCAATCTTCCCATCTTACTTTCTTTGTTTCACCTCTCAGATTCTTCTCTGTGTCGCTTGGGAATCCATCTGTGGGTTTGGGAATTTGCTCAGAGAGATACCCCACTTGAGATTCCAACCTCTTGATTGTGTCTTCCTGGTTCTTGAAATTCGCTCGCACTTCCTCCTTGAATGCCTTGTTGTCTTGAATTTCTTTGCCTATGCCTTCAAGTAGATTCTCAATCCTTGAGAGTCTATCATCAAATGATTGTAGATTGGGATTAGAGGTGGAAGGATGAGGTAAGTTATTTTGGTTTTGATATGGATGTGGAGAGGTGTTGTTATGGGGGTGTTGATATGGTCTAGATGTGAAGTGTTGGTGGGTTGCATTGTTGGGATTTGGCGTCTTTGATCAAGGCTTTGGTCTTGTTGATTTCCCCACCCAAAGTTTGGGTGATTCCTCCATCCAGGGTTGTAGGTCTTGGAGTATGGATCATGGTTTTGCCTAGGTGAATTCCCAATGTAGTTGACCTGCTCCTGACTTCCCTCTGCTTCTTTATTCACTCCTTCTTGGGTTGTTGATGAAGTGGAGATTGCTGCTACTTGGTTCCTCTCCATCTTCTTGGTGAGGTCAGCTAGCTGCTGGGTAATGAGCTTGTTCTGAGCCAGCAGAGCATCTACATTATTTAGCTCAATCACTCCTCTAGTGTTCCCTCTTTCGGAAGCATAGAAGTAGTCGTTCTCTGCTACAGTTTCAATGACATCTATGGCCTCCTCAATGGTCTTCTTCTTGTTCAAAGATCCTCCGGATGAATGGTCTACAGCCTTCTTTGATTCATATGATAGGCCTTCATAGAAAATGTGCAGCTATACCCATTCATTGAACATATCTGGTGGGCACCTCCTTGTTAGGTCTTTAAACCTCTCCCATGCTTCATATAGAGTCTCACCATCTTGTTACCTGAAAGTTTGGACTTCATCTCTCAGCCTATTAATTCGTTGAGGGGGGTAAAATCTTGCTAAGAATTTGTTCACCACATCTTCCCAGGTTGTCAAGCTCTCCTTCGGGAAAGACTCCAGCCACTTGGCTGCCTTATCCTTGAGTGAGAATGGAAATAAGAGTAGTCTATAGGCGTCCGGATGAACACCATTAGACTTCACTATGTCACATATTCTCAGGAAGGTGGTTAGATGTTGATTGGGGTCTTCTTGGACACTTCCTCCGAACGAACAGTTATTCTGAACAAGGGTGATGAGCTGTGGCTTCAGTTCAAAATTGTTGGCATGGATGGTTGGTTTTTGAATGCTACTTCCACAGTTTCCTGGGTTTGGATTGATGTAAGAGCCTAAAACTCTTATATCCTCCCCAGCATGATTTGCTCGACCTCTTCCGCCATGGTTGTGAGCTTCTTCTTCACGATGGTTTTCCATGTTTTCTTCCATGATTGGTTCAAAGTATTCCTCAAAGTATTCTTCCTCTTCCTCAACACCAACTACACATTTTTCTCTTGCCTCCCTTCTTAGTCTAAGGAAGGTTCTCTCAGGTTCAGAATCAAAGGAAGTTGAAGCCCCGCTTCTTCTCCCTGTCATACAACCAACAAGTACAAGCAAAGAGAATAGGTGCAGAAAGTATATCTGTCAGAATTACTGTTAGCGTGAGTGATGCAATATATCAAACAGTTAGTGGGTTAGTGAAATGAATGGTAAATAACAAAGAAAAAGTAGGGGGAAGGGAAGTAATTAACTAAAACAGAAAGTAAATGACTCAAACAGAAAATTAAATCAAACAAAAATAAAATGCTCAATCTAGTTATCCTCCAATTTAATCATTGTTGATGCACAATCAATCCCCGGCAACGGCGCCATAAACTTGATGCACGGAAAACTTGCTCGCAACAAATTTCCTTCGGCAAGTGTACCGAATTTGTCGTCAAGTAAAAACTCACAATAGAGTGAGGTCGAATCCCACAGGGATTGATTAATCAAGCAACTTTAACTAGAGGAATGTTCTAGTTGAGCAAATCCAGAAGTTGAGTTGAGAATTGCAGAAAATTAAATGGCGGGAAAGTAAATAACAAAAAAGTAAATGCTGAAAGTAAAGAGCTGAATGTAAATGACGGAAAGTAAATTACAGAATTGTAAATGGGAATGGTGGAATTGCTCATAAGAGTAAATAATAGAAATTAAAGAGAATGGATAAGATCAGAAATGGGGAGTTCATTGGGCTTGAGAGATGTTGCATTCTCCGGATCAATTTCATTTTTATCTCTTCCTCAATCAATGCACTCATTGATCTCCTTGGCAATCTTAAGTGATCGAATTACAATTTCTTGTAATTCAATCTCTCAAATCTTGATCAATAGCCAATTCCTTGGTCAATTGCTCATGAGAAGAGATGAAGTATGGTCACTGATTATACCACATGCATTTTCCAAATTAAGTGTTGAGAGGATTATAGTCACATATCCATCCAAACCCAATTTGGTCCAGCATGAGAAAGCATTTCTAGCATGATCTCTTCATTCCTCTTTCAAGGTTCAGAAAAGATCCAAGTATGAATAGCTTCTTTTCCAAGATAACTACCCAATTGGATGAAGATCGAAAGCTTTCAAGTAAAATCAAGAGAAAAGATAGAAGAAGAATAATGAAAACTAGTATTGATCCATCAAATTACAACAGAGCTCCCTAACCCAATGAAAGGGGTTTAGTTGTTCATAGCTCTGGAAAATGAAAACAAAGATGGAGAATACATGGTGAAACTAGAAGTGCAGAGAAAGTAAATACAGAGAGTAATTTTATGCCCAGAGGCTCCCTATAATTTCCAGCTCCCAAAATAATTCAAAGCTACTCCTATATATAATACTCTTCTGTTCTTCTAGTTGATTCTTTAAGTCTTGGGTCTGGGCCTTTGGATCTTGAGTTTGAAGCAGTTTTCTTCTTCATTGGGCTTAGCTTTACTTGCAGAGAGAAAGTGTGAAGTGGGCAGAGACTTTTAGCTCAGGAAGTTAGTGCTGTTAACGTTCAGTGAAAATGTGGGTTCGAAAACGTTAGTGATAATCACCTTTTTCACTAACGTTCCTCACCAAAGTTAAGAGCCACGTTAACTTCAACGTTATTGGCACAAACGTTGCCACTAACGTTTCCACTATGTCCTTCGCACACGTTATTGGGACTCAACTTTCCCAATAACGTTGAGAATTCTCCCCCTTCCCTACGTTAGAGTCCATGTTAACTTAGTTAACGTGGCTCTTTTAACGTAGGCTTGCCAACCTTCGAGAACGTTAGTGACACTTACCATTGTCACTAACGTTCCAATGTGCCCCTAATTCTCACGTTAGAGTCCACGTTAACTAGGTTAACGTGGCTTCTAACGTGGCCATGCTAGCCATCTCCAACGTTAGTGACAAAGTTGAGTGTCACTAACATTGGTTTATCATTCCCTTATCCACGTGTGGGAGTTAACGTGGCTCATAGTGGCTTATGTTGGCTCATTCCAACGTTAGTGACAAAGTTGGGTGTCACTAACGTTGGCTATCACCTCCCTTCTTCACGTTAGCTTCCATGTTAACTAGGTTAACGTGGGAGTTAACGTGGCTTCTTGGGGCTAGTGTGGGTTCCTTCCAACGTTAGTGACAATGTTTGGTGTCACTAACGTTGTCGACCACCTTGTTTCTTCACGTTAACTTCCACGTTAACTAGGTTAACGTGGGAGTTAACGTGGCTTATTGTGACTTGGCCAACATTAGTGACAAAGTTGAATGTCACTAACGTTGGCTTCCCCTTTACTTCTTAATGTTAGAGGCCACGTTAACTAAGTTAACGTGGCAACTAACGTGGCCACTTATGAGCTTGGTCCAACGTTAGTGATAATGTTAAGTGTCACTAACGTTGGCTCCATTTCCTTTCTTCCACGTTAGAGTTCACGTTAACTTAGTTAACGTGACTCTTAACGTGGGCAATGATGGCTTCGAGAGCGTTATTGGCAATTACTTTTCTCATTAACTTTGCAAGTTACTCCCATTCCACGTTAGTGTTAACGTTAGTGCAACTAACGTAGTCACTAATGTGGTTCTTCTTTGCTTCCTTTGTCCTGAAATCAAGCAATAAAGTGCATCAAAGTTCTAGTCTAAGTCATGGGAAATGCAACATTCAATTTGTCATTAAATTCATGCAAAATCCTCATGAAATCTTGTAAAGTGCACAATGTATGCTTGAATCAAGATATAAGTGAATATCTACCCAAAACTAGCTTATTTCCTAAGGAAATGCATGAAACTACCCTAAAAACAGTAAAGAAAAGGTCAGTGAAACTGGCCAAAATGTCCTGGCATCATCAACATTCAAAAAATCTAAAACCTTCTTTAGAAGCATCAATTAATTATTCAAAATCCTAAACCCATATTTTTCTTTATATACGTCTTAAAAGTTTTCCTAGACTGTATGAGTGACTAATTTGTTCCAAGCATAGGTTCATTAAGTCTATGCTGAACCAGCTTAATCTTTCATACTTTACTAAATCTCAAACACAAATCAATCACGGCCTTAGGCCCAAGCAATTCAATCAACACCCAATTCACTACAACCCAGCCAATCAGATACAAACACAAGTAAAGAGATTCAAACACAATCAAGAGCAATTACATCAAGTATAGCAATTAGCAGTTAAACAGAATTATTCACATAGGCAAACCGATTACAATATACACACCCAAACAATGTCACATAGATGCATATGATGAATGTCTTGTCCTGGTACAGGCCATGAGCTCATGTGTCAGTTGACTGCCCGCAATCCCGACATTTATCCGGTCACGAGTAGTCCCGATTTTCCCGGATACGATTTTTCGTTCCTAAATAAATGCGCATATAATAATAGCCGCTCATTTGAGACAGCCTCTGCTTACTGCAGAAAAATATATATATACTCTTCTCTGCTCTGGAGAAGCGAAAAATGGTTGTAGGTAACTTAGTTTCCCTACAGAAGCTCTGGGTTGCATTAAGCAACTAATATATATAAATATAACTCTGGGTTGCATCAAGCAACTAATATATATATATATATATATATATATACAAATATCTCTTTACTCTACTCTGGTTTCTCTTTTCTCTGCATCTCTTTACTCTACTCTAGTTGCTCTGTTCTCTGATTACTCTTTCATCTGTATCTATATTACTCTTTTTCTCTTTATCTTTTTACTCTTTTGTAATTGTAAATATGCAAGCGGGACAAAACCCACGTCCTTGCTAACAACTTTATAAACCAAATATATTTTCTCAAAAGAATCAATAAAGTTATTATCGTTAAACAAGTCTCAAGTATTCATTTTGATTAAGTCCTTTTACTTTTATAAAAATTTGGACATAATCTCCTTTAAAAATATGACTTAGCCACCCTTACGGGTCCCAACCAAACAATTTACCAAACTCTTTTCAACCTCTCCAATATCAAATCAATTCAGAATCAAACAAATTCCAACATTGAATCAGCCCTATGACGCTAAGGTTTATCTTTAATTTTATGAACACATAACTCTTACTCAGACATTCTCAGCACTCTATCTTCTTTTCTGTTTTTAGTATAGCAAATAAACTCGGAATTGCGCAAACTTTATGTTTAGGCGTTCATCTTGAAATAAGCTTTCTAACAAACCAAAGATCATAATTTTCTGGTTTCTTTATCCTTAGGAATAGAGGAAAAACTGTGACTGCTCTGCAGTGCGTAAAACAAGAAAAACAGCAGCAGCTTGTGATATTCAAAATTCAATATAAAATCTAAGTTAAATCCAATGACTTTAAAAATTAATATAGTTCAACTTTACTCATCCAAGTTTCTTTTCCAATTGGTTTCAGGTCAATATCATTTTTAATGAAGTTATATAACCTAGAAGTTGATTAATTTTCTGAAGAATTCTGTTTTAAAACTTAATGAACTTATCTTCTTCCAAGTCCCATAACTTACTCATTAAAACATGGATAGCCCTGAAATTTGAGTCACATATGCTAAACAAACTTAATTTTCACTTCCAATTGGTTGCACCTCGATATCCAACCAGGTTCAAAAGTTATAAACTTCCAAATTTACTGATTTAAGAAAACAGAATCTGGCCTTTACTGCATAATGCATCGTATTTCAAAAATTCGTATCTTTTACACCGCAACTTCAACCATTCTGAAATTTTACGACATTAAAATAATAGTACTAAAGTTTCATTTCAAATTAGTTTCACTTCAAAATTCAATTCGGAACATTCACAGCTAAGCTAACAAGTTACTGCTGTTCCAAAAATTCTGCAGTAAAAATCAGATCCCACAACCATTACTCAAAAATTCACCATAAATCTTATATTTAATGAAAAGATCTCAAACTCTCCAATTCAGTCCCAATTATTCCCAAGTTTAATCAGGACTTGGTTTAACGCAATTCCGATCATCACTATTAGTTACAGTCTTTCAAAGTTACTGTTTTCACTTAAAGGTAATGCAGAAAATCAAATTTTACGGCTTAACTTTGAAAAATCATAACTAAATCTTCAGTTAATACGAAACCTTCAAATTTAAATCCTAATAACTACACTTGTTAAAGTTTACTCAGATTTTAATCTCATACCATTTCGATCGCTAGCAAATTACTAAGCCGTCTTCAAAGTAACCATTCTATTTTGAAAACCAGATTCTTAATAATAGTTTAGTCTTGTAGGCCCTAATTCTTCAACAATTCTCAATCCAATATCAAATATATCAAATGATTATCTTAGTCTCAAACATTTATACATAATCAGTCAAAACCACAATTATTTACTAATCTCAAGTCACTTTCACCACCATAGCAATATACCAAACAACCATTTCAACAACCAATAATCAATAATTCAATCATCTACCACACATAATTACAATCAATTCAATCACAGCACCAAGCACAATCGCAATCACAATCCAACATTCATATAATCAATTAATTACTCACAACTATTAATACTATTTGCAGTTATTCAGTAAACCTTGTTGGCATTCCTAAATTAAAATCATTTTAAACCCCCTACCTCGATGTCACAATCGCATACTTTAACGTAACAACTCTCTTCTCTTTTAGTTTCAGGGCAGCAGTGGTAACTCTCACGCAATCGGAACAGCAACAACATTAGCCTTCGCAGCACTGACCATGGTTACAGTAAAATAGAGGATTCAAATTGGATAAGAATCAGAAGCAATTTCAGCTCTAGGGATTCAAGACAAAGCAAGAACTAAGATAGAATTAAAACCAGAACATGGCAACCACAGCAGTGACAAAACAAAACGTATAAATGGATCAACCCTAAGGAGAAGATAAGACCAGTACCTAGATAAGAAAATCAGAATCAGTAATGGCTTCAATCGTCCCATGGCAGCACCAGCTTCAACACTCGACCTAATTGTAGCAGGAAATAGGAGCCAAAAAGGGGCTGAGCAACAAAGATATAGGCAACCATGATTAAAACAAGCACATGAAAGAGAAACACAGTATAATCAGAGTAAGGGTGAGAGTGTTACGGTTTCAAAAATGGGGAAATTGGAATCAGAACAAGGAGAATGATCCTAGCTTAATTGAGAGTGGGTGGCGGCAGCTTGCTTTCTCTGATGACAAGCTCCATCCACGGCAGCTCCAAAAAATCAAAAGGACAGGGATTAGAAGCAGGAATTGCCGTTCTTGTAGCAGCTCCAAATCAACAGCAACCGTATTACCCTCCCCGTCAGTCTCTCTTCTCCGTTATTCTTCCTCTTCTCCTCTGCCCTAATCGACGTTGACAGTGGTGAGGAGAGCTTCAACAGCGGCGGCTAGGAGTGTGACAGCCTCCCTCCCTCTTCTATTCGATAGCAACAGCAGCGACGGTGGCAGTGACACCCACCGGCGCTGCTCCCCCCTTCCCCTCTTCCCTCTGCATCTCGTGCTCTCTTACTCCCTCTTCCCCGTTGCTCCCCCCTTCCACTCTTCCCTCTGCATCTCGTGCTCTCTTACTCCCTCTTCCCCTGTTTCTCGGTCTCTCATCTCCCCTTTTTCTCCCTCTCTGCGTTATACTATTGAAAATGTGTGGTGAATTGTTGAGTGTAAATGAATGGTAAGGAATGAAAGAATGTGGATCACTTGAGGAAAGGGTTAGTGGTAGTGTGCGTGTGCGTTTGTGTTTGGTTAGGAATTATACGTATTAGATAATAACGGTACGTATAAAATAAGAAACATAAGACTAGGAAAAATATATTCAAGTAACATAAATTTTATAAAATATTTGAGATAGAATAACAATTTAAGATTTAAATATAATACTATAAAAATTACTTTTAAAACGCATAAGATTTTATCTATCAATCTATTAACGAGCTCAAATAATTATTTCTAATTTAAATTACAAAATAAGCATACTAATCACATTTTATAAAATACGGTTAAACTCAAAATATCAATTACTTATATTAAATTATATAATCTTTTATTATTTTTCTATCATAATTTTAATTTCAATTTATATAAAATAACTAGTTATAATCAAAATTGTACATAAATACTAACTGACTTAAAATTAAAGTATTTATCAAAATTAATTTAATCATTCCTAATAAATTAATCTCTAAGAACCCAATTTAATAAAATAAGTCATAACTTTTTCATTATATAAGTTACTTAATTTAAATTGTACGATTCTTTTTTATTTTTCAATTACTAACATTATACAAAATATTTAATTATAATAAATTACTTAAGAATCTTATTTGATTTAAAACGAAATTATCTCCGAATCTATTTAATTATTTCTAATAAAATAATTTCTAAAATTATAAAGTTTAAACTTAATAAGATAAAATCTCAATTTATTTATATTTAGATTTCCAAAAACGCGGGATGTTACATCCAGAGCAAAAACAATAGCCAGAAGCTCTTTTTCAGTGGTAGTGTAATTAGACTGAGCAGTGTCTAAGGTCTTAGAAGTATAAGCAATTACAAAAGGATCCTTACCTTCGCGCTGAGCCAGCGCCGCTCCTACTACGTGGTTGGAGGCATCACACATAATCCCAAAAGGCTAGCTCCAGGCTGGTCCTCTCACAATCGGAGCTTGAGTCAAGGCGATCTTCAGCTTATCAAACGCTTCCATGCAATCCTCACTCAGCTCGAACTCAACATCCTTCTGCAGTAGTTTGGATAAAGGCAATGCTACCTTACTGAAGTCCTTGATAAATCTCCGGTAGAAACCTGAATGACCAAGGAACGAACGGACTTTCCTCACGGAGGAGTGACAGCCAGAATCGTCGTCGGTCTAGATTTTCTCTTAGAGAAAAGAATTACTTCGTTGTAAGTATAGCTCCAAACCAATATACAACTCTCGCATCAAATTTAAATTGGTTTTGTCACAAGTACAAACCCCAATAAAGAATTAACCGAAGTATTTAGACTCCGGGTCGTCTCACAAGGAATTGCAATGAAATGGTCAATTATTGGCTATGAAGATGGAATGGAGGTTTGATTTATAAAGGTGCAAGAAAATAAATGGGCAAGAATTTAAATGGCAAGTAAGTAAAGAAAGCAATTAATAAAGAGAGACATTCATGGCAAGGATTAAGACATAGGCTTTCTATCCAAGTCACTAATAACAATAATTAACAAGAATTTATCCTATTTCGTTATCTCCAACAACGGAAGAAGGTATAATGTTATCTTCCATGAGAGAAAGTCAAACAACACTAGTTAATCTTAATCCAAAAATCCTAATCAACTTACTAATGGAATTAGCAAGAGATTAGAGTCAATGGAAATAATATTAACTAACAACTCTAGATCACCAACATGAGTTGGGTATTCATGACTCAAGATTACCTAATTACTCTTTCCAAGCCAAGAATGCTCAAGATCTACTCTAACATCCTTCCAAGTATTTTGTCAAACACTTGGAAGACATAAATGGAAAGCATGGTAAATGTGCAAGGAATATAAATCTACCAACTACCAATTGTAAGGAAAGTAAAATTCACAACTCAATTCAACAATCAAAAGAACAGCAACTATTTAAATTTCATTAAAATGGATTCAAACTCAACATGAGTTCATGAATATAAAGGAGAGCATAAAAGGAAAATTAACACTACAAATCATGAGAATGAAAGAGTAGAAGCAAGAAATCATAAAGGAAATAAGATGAAATTAAGTAATTGAATCTAGATCTAAGAGAAATTAACCTAATCCTAACCTAATTCTAGAGAGAAGAGGGAGCTTCTCTCTCTAGAAAACTAACTAAAAGCTCATCATGACTAACTAAGTGCTCCCCTTGCTCAATTTTCAACTCTGCATCAAATACCCTCAGAAACAAGTTGGATTTGGGCCTGGGCAGCTCAGAAATCGCCCCCAACATTTTGCCTTTAAGTGAGTCACGTGCGAGCATCGACGCGTACGCGTGGGTCACGCGTATGCGTTGCTTGGAAATTTTCCTATCCACGCGTACGTATCATGTGCGCGTACGCGTCGCCATGAAACTTCACTTCCACGTGTGCGCATCTTCTGCGCATGCGCGTGGGTTGATGTATTCCAAATCCTTGTTTCCTCATGCATTCTCCACTTTGTATGCTTTTCTCTTCATTTCTTCCATCCAATACTTGCCTTATGAACCTAAAATCACTCAACGAACACATCAAGGCATCGAATGAAATTAAAGTGAATTAAAATCACCAATTTAAGAGCCTAAAAAGCATATTTTTACACTTAAGTCCAATTTAAGGGTGAATTACAAAACCATGCTATTTCATTGAATAAATGTGGGAAAAGGTGATAAAATCCCCCAAAATAAGTACAAGATAAACCACAAAATTGGGGGTTTATCAAACCTCCTTACACTTAAACTAATTGCTAAAATCAAGAAAGAAGCAAAGGGGTATCAACATTTATTCAATGCAAACTAACTATATACAATCTATCTATATGCAATCTATCTACATGAATACAATTGCTTGGTCAAAATAAATCAATCTCCAAGAATACATGTACAAGTACAAGAGCTAAAGAAATAGTAATCAAAGCAAACCCAAAATTGAATTGAATCATTGAAAGACTTTACAAACTTGCAAGAAAAGATGATCATGGGTGGAAACATGTAATTGAGCAATCGAACCCTCACTAGATGTGTATCCGCTCTAGTCACTCAAGTGTATGGGGTTGATTCACTTAATTCTCCCCTAATCATGCTTTCCAAGATTTGTTTTTCATCTAACAATCAACAATTATTTCATGCATGCATACAAATATCATGAGGACTTTCCCATAGGTTGTAATGGGGTTAGGGTCAAGGTAAGGCTGCATATGGTCAAGTGGACTAGAATTTGAATCTTTGATGAGCTTAAACTTCCCACCTAACCTATGTAACAACCTATACAGTGTAAAAGCTAACCTAACTACCCATTCTTCACTTTTCCACATACTCATGCATTCTCTTTGATCACCACACATATGCTTTGACTCTTATTGAACTTTGGACTTTGGGACATTTTGTCCCCTTTTTATTGCAATTCTTTTTCTTTCTTTATATATATATACACTTTTTTTTCAAACTAAAATATATACAAAAGTATCAATGCATATGGTTTACACATGATTAATACATGAGTATGTACCCAATTCCCAAGATTTTTCAACAAAAACACAAACTCACTTTTATCTCTACCCAATGTACCCAACTTTTCCAAAATCAAGTAATAAACACTCTCACTAGCCTAAGTTAATCAAAGATCCAAACAAGGGACATTTATCATTTTTCACTTAGGCTTGTAATGTGCTACAATTAAGAACAAATGGGTTAAGTATAGGCTCAAAATTGGCTAACAATGGAAGATAAAAGGTAGGCTATTTGGATAAGTGAGCTATTTGAACAATGGTCTCAATCATATAAATACATGTATACACAAAATAATGGACATAAAGAATCAAACAAATCAAAGATTACAATCATAGAAAAGAGAAGAATGCACACAAGAATGAAAATAAGTGGTTATATGATGTAACCACACAATTAGGCTCAAACCTCACATGCTTGTGTTCTTAGCTCAAAACTCATGTTCCACAATATGTATAATTCAAGCAAGTTCTAAAATTTTTTTTTTCAATCAATTGGGGTGCCCTATAGATAAAATCCTTGGAAGTTTTCATTATTTGACTAAGTTTATTATATACATATGCAAAATAAGGAAATATAACAAAAATCCTACAAGACCTAAAAATGAAATGTAAAAGTGTTGGGATTAGAAGCTTGTCACCCAAAAATGCTGATCGGTCGGATGACCTCCCCACACTTAAAAGTTTGCACCGTCCTCGGTGCACTCAAAGATGAGCAAGGGGGTACGGTGACCTTCCTAGTTGCTACCTTCAGCTGGTAGGTCAACCGATACTGCGTGTTCTTCTCCAGCTTCCGTTTTGCTTATGGTGCATCATTCATGAAAAATAGAAAATAATACCGTAAGAAGAGAAAACATAAAAGTAAGGAAGCGTAAATTGTTGGAATGAGGTGAATCACTAGAATTGAGTGAGTGGATTAGTGTGACATTGATGAAAGATAGGCGTGTGAGTTCTAAATTAGGCGCCCTTTAGAACACACACACACTCTCATAGAGAGCTATGTCACAATTACACAAGGGAAGTATATACTTCACTCATTTTAGTGTGCTTGAGATGCTTTAAACTTGTGGGCTAAGACAACCAAACAAGCAATAAAGAAACATGAAAGCATTCAAGCAAAAATCAAGCAATTGTGAAATTGGATAATGAATGGACATTGATTGATATGCAAGGTAACTTTAATGAACAAGATGGAATGTGAAACTTACACATCAAACAATGACACATATTGAAGTTTATTTGCAACAGCTAAGTGACATAGAGGTGGAGCACATGGACGCTATGGAACTTAGGAAAAGAATATACAAGTGACAATCAATCACATAGCAAGCATGGTCCACAAAGCTTAGAAAGCTCAAAAATATGTCACTAGGTAAGCTTTCGATCCGATTTCACAATTCCAAAATCTCAATGCATGAAATAGGTGATGCTCAATCAGAACAAGCATCCTTAAAAAAATGCATTGATAATATACAATTGCCTAACAATGGATGATGAATGCATGGTGGCCAAAATATGCAATTCAAAGAGTTAAGATGCATGAAGGCAATGTAACATGTACTTGGTATTCAAAAGCATTAAGCATGAAAAGTTCCAAACCAAGTAACCAAATATAACCTCAACAAAGAAATCCAACAGGGAATATAAACAAAATTGATGTTAAGATAACATCCCATTAGTAATCAGCAGCAGTAAACAGTAAACAAGATTAGTAATCCAACACTTATAAAAGAAAACAAGAGTTAAACAAAAATTAAACTAACTAACTAACTAAAAGAAATGGTGTTATATGGTGTTTGGTAGTGTTGGATGATGTTTGAAGGGTGGAAAGAAAGGAAGAGAAGAGAGAAGAAGGAAAGAAATGGAAATAAGAGAAGAAAAGAAGATGGTTGATGCAGGGCAACCCACGCGTACGCGTGCATGATGCGTGCGCGTGGAGTGGTGAAATGGGCGCGACGCGTACGCGTGAGGCACGCGTGCACATCAATGGGTTATTTTGAGAGAGACGCGTACGCGTGAGTTGGCTTGCGCGTTTCGCATAGTGTGCGCGCGCTGTTCGCGCAACTCTCGGGAAAATGGCTGGGAAGTGAAATTATGCAATCCACGCGTATGCGTGCATGACGCGTGCGCGTGGATGGTCAAGAATACTTGGGTCACGCGTACGTGCGAGGTATGCATACGCGTGAATGGTGCTCTGTTTTTCAAAATTTTTCTATGTTTTTGCACCAAACCAAGCATTCCAAACCTCCAAACAGCTACCAAAATATCATAAAAACCTTATTTAACCTACTAGACTCCCAAATAAACTCAACTAATCAAACAAAATATGAAGTTAAACCTAAATTACCAATATACACAAAGAGGAAAAAGGGAAAGATTGTACCATGGTGGGGTGTCTCCCACCTAGCACTTTTGTTTATTGTCCTTAAGTTGGACTTATGGGGAGCTCTCATCAAGGTAGCTTGTGCTTGTATTCATCCTTGAACATCTACCAATGCTTGGACTTCTATTGTGTTTCATCATTCAAAGTTAATAACTCCAAGCTTTAATGGAGTTCTCCACAAACCATGGGCTCCCAAAGTCGATCCTCCTTTTGTAAGCCAGGATCCTATACTTTGTTCTCACACCTGTCTTCAAGTTGATCACATTGGTTTCGTCCGGGTGGTAGAAAAGCCGAATTCTCATGAAGGCACCAAATGATCCTCCTAGACCCATTCAATTGAGCACTACACTAATCCATGCTCTTCAATTTTGAGCTTCCAACCATAATGAGCCTAGACTTACAACGCCAACCATTAAACATTCTCCTCTTATGCTTGATTCCACAAAGCGCCCTAAGTTGGCCATCCATTTCAAGAATACCATATTCAAGTGGGATAATAAAGCTAAGAGTTAGAATTTTTACCCACTCAAATGAAGGATTAGATGGAAACCTAGGTGGAGAGGTTCCCAATGGTCTTGACAAGGCATGTTCCACTCCCGTCCATCCTCTTCTAGAGGCGTCCACCACTTGACAAGGTGCTTCAAGCTTTATCTCTTGCCAAGCTTCCTCAAGTTCACATTCTTCTTTACCAAATTCTTCTATCTCTTTCCCATCACTCAAATCATAAATGGGAGGTCTAGTGAAATCTACCTCCTCATCAATTCCAAGCATAGTAGGAAAGGACTCATCAAGCTCAAAAGGATCATATGTTGATGCGGAATCATCATAGATAGGAGGGCTTGTTGCTTGTACCACTTCTTTCACTTCTCCAATCACATTGTGCCTTAGAGGTTGTGCACTCTCCTCCTTAATATCAACTTCAAATTCCATGGAAGAAGGCTCTTCAATTTGTGATTCCTCTATGTACTCAACATATCCTAAGGTTCCAACCACTACTTCCTTTGGTTCAATCATCTCTACCTTCTCCTCTTGTTGCACTTCTCGCTTTAACTCTTCTTCTCCACCTTGAAGCTTCAAGTCCATTCCCTCACTAAGCTCCTTGGGTGCTTCTCCATACTCAATAATGGAAGTGCCTTGATCGCATAGGCTTAGGCGGGATGAGACCATGTTGCTAACAGCTTCTACCATGATAGCAATCTTGGCTTCTATCTCCTTGAACGCTTCTTCATGATTCGTACACCTAGCTAGAAGTTCTTGTTGCTCTCGCATTAGGTCTTCCGATGAAGGTGGTGGCGGAATAGAGGGTTCATTGTTAGAGGGGGAGGTATTATAGTTGGAAGGTGGTTCATATTGGTGAAAGTCTTGAGGTGGTGCGTATAGAATTTGTGGTTCTTGGGAATATTGTTGTTGTAATGGTGGTGGCTCTAGATATGGTTCGTATGGTTGTTGGTATAGTGGGTATGGGTTGGGGTCATGTGGAGGTGAATAGGTGGTTTGAGGCTTGTGAGTATAGTTGTTGAGGGCTGTGTTGAGGGAAGGGGTCATATGTATGTGATGGTTGTGGGTGACAATCATAATAAGGGTCATCACATACATTAGATTGGTATGCATTAGGGATTGGATTATACCCATAAGAATCTGAAGAGTAGTCATGTTGGGGTGGCGCTTGAACGGCTCGGATGGAATAAAATTCCTTTTGGTCCTTGCGCATCTCCGTGAGGAGAGTAGTCATATCCCCAAGCACTCTTGTCAAACTTGATCCGGAAGGAGGTTGTTGTCAAGAAGGTTGTTCATAAGCTTGGGGTTCCTCCATCCTTTGATTTCCAAATCCTTGATGCACATCCTCATTAAAGCTTCCATTTCCTACAACGTAGTTTGAACCAAACTCATAGCCAAAGTGATGAGAATTCATGGTGATAAGAGAAAGCAAAAATAAATTCTAACAAGAAACAAAGAAAATCAAATCCTAAAACTAGCAAAAACAAGCAAAGAAGGAAAAGGTAAACATATTCACAATATTCACAAGAGCCAATAGTATAACACCATTGCAATTCCCCGGCAACGGCGCCATAAATTTGACAGACAGAATCGTCGTCGGTCTAGATTTTCTCTTATAGAAAAGAATTACTTCGTTGTCAGTATAGCTCTAAACCAACAAACAACTCTCGCATCAAATTTAAATTGGTTTTGTCACAAGTACAAACCCCAATAAGAATTAACCGAAGTATTTAGACTCCGGGTCATCTTACAAGAAATTGCAATGAAGTGGTCAATTATTGGCTAAGAAGATACAAGGGGGGTTTGATTTATAAAGGTGCAAGGAAATAAATGGGCAAGAATTTAAATGGCAAGAAGAGTAAATCAAGCAAGTAAGTAAAGAAAGCAATTAATAAAGAGAGACATTCATGGCAAGGATTAAGATCATAGGCTTTCTATTCTAGTCACTAATAACAATAATTAACAAGAATTTATCCTATTTAGTTATCTCCAACAACAGAAGAAGGTATAATGTTATCTTCCATGAGAGAAAGTCAAACAAGACTAGTTAATCTCAATCCAAAAATCCTAATCAACTTCCTAATGGAATTAGCAAGAGATTAGAGTAAATGGAAATAATATTAACTAACAACTCTAGATCACTAACATGAGTTGGGTATTCATGACTCAAGATTACCTAATTACTCTTTCCAAGCCAAGAATGCTCAAGATCTACTCTAACATCCTTCCAAGCATTTTGTCAAACACTTGGAAGGCATAAATGCAAAGCATGGTAAATGTGCAAGGAATATAAATCTACCAACTACCAATTGTAAGGAAAGTAAAATTCACAACCCAATTCAACAATCAAAAGAACATCAACTATTAAATTTCATTAAAATGGACTCAAACTCAACATGAGTGCATGAATATAAAGGAGAGCATAAAAGGAAAATTAACACTACAAATCATGAGAATGAAAGTGTAGAAGTAAGAAATCATAAAGGAAACAAGATGAAATTAAGTAATTGAATCTAGATCTAAGAGAAATTAACCTAATCCTAACCTAATTCTAGAGAGAAGAGGGAGCTTTTCTCTCTAGAAAACTAACTAAAGGCTCATCATGACTAACTAAATGCTCCCCCTTGCTCAATCTTCAATTCTACATCAAATACCCTCAGAAACAAGTTGGATTTGGGCCTGGACAGCTCAAAAATTGCCCCCAACGTTTTGCCTTTAAGTGAGTCACGTGCGAGCATCGACGCGTACGCATGGGTCACGCGTGTGCGTCGCTTGGCAATTTTCCTATCCACGTGTATGCGTCATGTGCGCATACGCGTCGCCATGCAACTTAACTTCCACGTGTGCGCGTCTTCTGCACGTGTGCGTGGCTTGATGTATTCCAAATCCTTGTTTCCTCATGCATTCTCCACTTTGTATGCTTTTCTCTTCATTTTTTCCTGATGGCGACCCAAGGGTGTATTGGTAAAGATTTTCCTCAATAAAACTGCGTTGCAAGTATAGCTCTACCAACAACAATCCTCGGGCATCAAATTTAGAAGAGGTATTTGGTTGTCACAAGTTCAACCCCAATAGAAATAACCGAAGTATTCAAACCTCGGGTCATCTCACAAGGAATGGGCAAACATGTGCTTCAACATTGGTTAGAAATCCGGAGTTGTGAGTTATGAGCATAAAAATAAATGGGAATCTTAACAAGCAAGTAATCTTAGATTGCAAAAAACTAATTCAATCAACTAAGCAAGATATGAGTGATTTCAAACTAACAAAGTAACATTCAATATGATTTTATTCTAAGCTAAACAAGTAACTATAACTAAGGCAAGTGATTGGGAATTTTGGTTTTCAAGTATGAATAATAAAAGCAACTCTTGGCTAGGCATGGGAATTGGGGTCACCATCCTTGTCTAATAACCATATCATGACAATTATGAGGAACCAAACTCATTAAGTCTACTTCTATACTTGAAGTACGTCAAATGGTTTGGTCAACATCAATCCATAAGTTCTAACCTCACTACTAATTGACTTAGTAGAAGGTTAGCGTCAATGGTTATCAAATTGACCACTGAGGGCTCCCAAATCATCAAATCCATTAGACCCAATGACTCAAGTTTACCCAATTTCCTTGGCCTAGGCCAAGAATAAAGAAAACTACTCCATAATCAAAGTAAACATTTCATCAAACACATGGTAAGCATTAACAAAAGACATGTTCAAAATAGCAATTAAATTAAAATCAGCAAGTATCCACTAACAATTGTCAACATACAATCATCCAAACAACACAATTAAACATAGAAATCATCAATATAACATCAACAAGCTAAGATTCACAACATTCATGAAATGGGTATAAAATGAAAATTGACAAGAATTCATAAAACTATCACAAGATATAAGCAAAATTATACAAAGAAATTCAAATTGAACAATTAAAACTGGTAATTAACAAGATCCAATTCACAATTTAACAAGAGAAGATCAAATTAAAACTAGATCTAGAGAGGAACAAGGGTTTCTCTCTCTAGAAGAACAAAGAACCAAAAACTAGCTAAAAATTGTGTCTTAGTGTAAAATGGTTGATCCCCCCTTTTCCCCCTAGCATCCTTGGGTCTTTTCAATGCAGAAACAGCTTGAAATTGGGCCTGATGAGCCTCAGAAATCGCCAGGCACAATTTTCTTTAATGAGGTCACGTGCAGCTTCCCACGTGTGCGCGCCGATTTCTTTTGCGATCCACGCGTGCGCGCCAAGTGCGCGTGCACATCGATAGGAATCTTCTGATCTGCGCGGATGCGTCCATCCTTGCGCGCCGCTTCCAGCCAACCTCATCCACGCGTGCGCATGGAGTGCGTGGGCGTGCCAATGCTGCTTGTTCCAAAATTTCAAGTCTTCATGTTCTTCTCTTTTGTACATGCTTTCTTTCTCTCTTCTAGGCCATTCCTACCCTATAATTCCTGAAATCACTCAACAAATACATCACGGCATCGAATGGCAATAGAAGAGGATTAAAATATGGCAATTTTGAGGCAAAATAAGCATGCTTTTCATCATGGGGAAATATTAGGAAGTGAACACAAAACCATGCATTTCTTGTGAATAAGTGTAAGAAATATTGACAAAACCCCCCAAATTCTACACAATATAAACCACAAAATTAGGGTTTATCAAATCTCCCCACACTTAAACCAAGCATGTCCTCATGCTTAAAATAAAAAGACCAAAGATCATGGTGAGAAAGGGTTTATGAAATGCAAACTACCTAAGTGGATGCATGCAACTAATGTAAAATCATCTACCTACTTGGTCAAGAGTAAATCTATCCTCCAAGAATACATGTGAGCATATAGGGTGAAAATAGTACGTAATTCGTGAATCCTACCAAATTGAACATCACTAAGGGGTGCATATGACTTGCTAAATGAACGCTTGTGAAAGCCGGGAACAAAGAATTGAGCATCGAACCCTCACCAGAAGTGTATCCGCTCTATACGCTCAAGTGTATAGGGTTCGTCGCTCAATCTTCTCCTAATCATGCTTTCCAAGATTTGTCTTTCCTCTAATCAATCAACAATTACTTAATGCATGCTTACAAGTATCATGAGGTCTTATTCATGGGTTGTAACGGGGCTAGGGTGAAGGTAAGGATGTATATGGCCAAGTGAGCTTAAAATTTGAGTTCTTGATTAACCTAGGATCCCACTAGACACATAAAACAACCTATACAACTATAATACATTACCTAGCTACCCTTGAGTTTCACTTTCTTGCATACTCATGCATTCTTTTTAATTCACACCCATATGCATTGTTTTCTTCATTACTTTGTCTTGGAGTTTCTTTGTCCCCTTTGTTGCTTATATTATTTTAATTATTATTATTATTATTATTATTATTATTATTATTATTATTATTATTATTATTATTATTATTATTATTATTATTATTATTGTTATATATTTTTTTTATTATTATCCCCTTTTCTTGGGGCCTTGTGAACAAAAGTTTCATTGCATATAGTCCAATCATTCAATGCATGAATATGTTCCCAAATCCTTGAATTTTCAATTACACTACAATTACACACCTATATATCTACCCAAATTTCCCAAGTATACCCTAATTGAATGATACACATTCTAACTTACCTAAGCCAATCAAGGATCCAAATTTAGGGACATTCATAGTTTTTCGCTTAGGGTTGTTGATGTGATCTATTTAAGAACAAAGAAGGGTTTATTATGGGCTCAAAATTGGTTAGCAATGGTAGATAAGAGGGTTAAGGCCATTTAGGGAAAAGTGACTATTGAAATGATGGCCTCAATAATGTAAATGCATTCATACACAAAGTAATGGACATATAGAATCAGACAAAGCAAGGATCACAATCATAGAGAGAGAGATAAGCACACAAGAATGGAATTAATGGTTAGAAGATGTAACCATACAATAGGCTCAAAACTTTCATGCTTGTGTTCTTAGCTCAATCACTATGTTCCAAAATACATTCTTAAAGCAAGTTTACTGCAAAAATTTTCAAAAATTTGGTAGGGTAGGGTACCCCAAAACACAGTTTCTTGGAAAAGAAGTTATTGTTTTGACCAAGTAACTCTATAGAAACTAACTATCATGCAAGGAGTATTTACAAGCAAAACTAACTACACATGCAATGTACTAACTACTAAGTAAAAGATAAATCCATGGGTATTGAAGGGAAGAGATTGTTACCCATGGAGATCGGTCAAACGACCTCCCCACACTTAAAAATTAGCACGGTCCTCCGTGTTACGAACAATGCGCAAAGGGCCGTCGGGACCGGAACCGTCACTATCCTCTCCTTTAGAGCTCCCATCACTCGGGTTTGAGGTGGATGTGAATATTTCGGGTTCCTCCATGCTAGGGGTAACACAACGCAGAAGTTTCTTGATGTAAGTATATCGGCGTTGATTGCGCTACTCATATCTATCAAGCTTCCGGTGAAGATCTTCTATCCTTTGATTTGTGGATCTTTGCCGTGGTGGTGATGATGAAGTGGAAGGAATAGTAGGTGGAAGGGCTATGTCAAGGCTCGGGTTGTTCATGGGAAGATGTAAGTATTTTCCGGTTGCGACCACATCGCCCTTAGCCGGAACTATAATCTTTCTGTCCTTTGCTTCCCAAGGAACACCCGCAGCAGCAACTAAATCAGATACCAATGCTGGAAATGGTTAATTATCCCGGTTGTGAACTTGACTCATCACTTGCTTGACAAGAAGCGGAATGTTCACCGGCTTCTCTGTGAGAACACACCAAACAAGCAAGGCGAGGTCTACCGTGAAGGACGACTTGTGGGTGCTAGGTAGCACATAGTGAGATAGAATTTGGGCCCAAGCTCTAGCTTCACAGTGAGGAAGCAAGCGTCAATGCTCTTGGGCCTCATCCGGAATCGACCTTGGGTCCAAAATATCTCTGGCTCAGCAATGACTCGAAGGATCGAGTCCCAATTGATGGGAAAATTTGTGGAAAAACGAATTTCCAAAACACACAAAATTCACCGGCAAGTGCACCGGGTCGCATCAAGTAATAATAACTCACGTGAGTGAGGTCGATCTCACAGGGATTGAAGGATTGAGCAATTTCAATTTAGTGGTTGATTTAGTCAAGCGAATCAAGATTTGGTTGAGTGATTTGTGATTAACAGAATTTAAATTGCATGGAAAGTAAAGGGAATGGGTAAATGGCATAAAATTAAAGTGCAGAGAAATTAAAGAGGCTGAATCTTAAAGTGCAAGTAATATAAATTGCAGAAACTTAGATTGCAAGAAATGTAAATTGCAGAATCTTAAAGTGCAAGAAATGTAAATGGCTTGAATTGTAAAGGGAATTGGGAAGTGGATTTGCAGAATTTAAACAAGGAAAAGTAAAATTGCAACAAACAGAAAAGTAGAAGATGACTTGAATTAAACCGGATCTAAAACGGAAATGAGAGAAAGCTTTGTGTAGCAATGAAATAAAGAAATTGAAAATTAAAACTGTAGATCTCAGGACTCAAGAGACTAGATAGCCAAGTCTAGATCTCACTGCCTTCCTAGATCCAGCAAGAACAATTGCAAAGGAAATAAAGAAATGTAAATTGCAGAAGAGTAGAAGAAGAAGCAATTAACCGAGATGGAAACTCAATGCTGAAAATTAAACAAGATCCCAAGGTGAGATTGAAACAGAATTTCTTCAATTCTCCACCCAAGATCCAAAACAAGAAAAGTAAAGAGTGCTGAGCAAGAACAAGGAAGAAGAGAGATCAATTCTCCTTCCCAATTCTCTAGAATTCTAAAGCAACAATGTAAAGGTGAGCTCTCTGTAAGTGTTCTAAGAAAATGCCAAAGGAAAAGCTCCCCGAAAACTTAAATCCTAAGCTATTTATACACTTGCTTTAAATGGTCTTCAAGCCTTGAATTGGGCCTTTGTTCTTGATGGAATTGGGTTGATAAAGGCCTTGGTTTATTGCTCTTGGAGTTGGAGAAAGATCCATTGTGAACCGGGTTGAAAAACATAAAAGCTTGAGTAAAAGTTTGAGTAAAAGTTTGAGGTCAAACTTTTACTCAAACTTTTCGCATCAGCTAAGCTTCCTTACTGCCATCCACGTTTGAGCCAAAGTTTGAGGTCAAACTTTTGCTCAAACGTTGGCCCCCTTGTAAATGTGTGTTGCGCCAACGTTTGACCAAAAGTTTGACCTCAAACGTTGGCGCAAGATTTTTCCTCCAGGGTGTGCAAGAGTGGCGCCAACGTTTGAGCAAAAGTTTGACCTCAAACGTTGGCGCAAGCTTTTTCCTCCAGGGTATTGATTTTTTGATGCCAACGTTTGCCAAAAAGTTTGAGGCAAACGTTGGCTCAAGCTTTTCTCCCAAAAGTTTGAGCTAAAGTTTGAGGTCAAACTTTTGCTCAAGCTTTTTTCCTTCTGGAGTGTTTTCAACTCTTTTAAAAGTTTGAGCTAAAGTTTGAGGCAAACTTTTGCTCAAACTTTTTGTTCTCTCTTGCTCCTAGCCATTCCTTCCTTCTTCAACCTTCTTCAAAACTCTTTTCACCTATCATCAATCAACCAAACACATCAAAGCTTTGCTTAAAATCATGAGTTTGTTATTCTTTCATAATATATGACAATTATAGCATAAAATCTCATAAAATTGCATTAATTCATACATGGTTGATTGAATCAAAGGAAACATGGAAATCTACCCAATTGGCTTGCTTATGGCTCAAGAAAGTGCATAAATCAATCGAAAACAAAAGAAAAAGGCTAGTGAAACTAGGCTAAGATGACTTGTCATCACAACACCAAACTTAAAGCTTGCTTGTCCCCAAGCAAGAAAAGAATTATTGAGAAGAAAGAATGAAATGGAAGAGGATGTTCATGCTAGCATAGTATTATTGGTAGTTCATGGGGTTTTCTGTGGATATGTAAACACTCACTTCTTATTGACTTTTAGGCCTAGAAAGTCTCCTTCAAGCATCAAGCAACACACTGCTATGACCTCTCATTATTCCTTTGTCCTTGACTATTATATTTTTTTTTCTCTAAAAGCTTTGGTTCAGTGTCATGTGTAACAAGTTCTTTTCTTTCTTTATACTTGACACATTATTCACTATAGACACTTGGCTCACATTCCTTCTTAAAACATTGATGCCCTGCACCTCTTTGGGTTACTAAATGCCTTGTAGTTAGGTTGCTCTTGATAGTGGACTTTCAGCTGATGATCCCGGGTTAGTTAACCCAAGTCACCAAGTGTTGATGCACTCCAAAGAACTTAATAATCCAAGCAGATCCTAGTACAAAGACACCACAGGCATATATTCTAAGGTTCAAGCTATTGGTGTCTAGCTTTGTTTCTTTTTATTTTCTTTTGTTCTGTTGCCACTTTTTGGCTTTTTCTTTTCTCTTTTTGTTTTTCTTTTTAACCAAGGACTTTTATTTGATTGAGATTTATAGACAGTAGGCCACTTTCTACTTAGAAGGAGGCATCCTAGTTCTCTTATTCACTAAAAGTGAGCTATCATACAATCACACACACATACCACCACTTACTTTTATTGTACTTCTATCTAACAGAGAACTATCTTACTTCACATTCAAACATTTCTTTTATTGAATTGAAATTGCAGGGGACAAAGTATGCCTTTTTTTTGTTAAGTGAAAGTAAACACACAAGCACACAATTAGACTAGCTTACTTATTTTAAGGAAAACAAACATAATGCAAAGACTATTTTAAACAAATAAGATGCATGCTTTTTTTTTCTTTGTAGTGATGAACAAGGAGCAAGTCCACCTTTCATTTGTCATGCTTTTTCTTTCTTCTTTCATATACTTGGTTGCTGGTGTTCCCTGTGTCCATGTCTGTTGTCTGTTGATCCCGCCAGAACCCAGCTTTATTCATCGCCTCCTCTACTCTATCTTCAAGCTTCATAGCATTGCTTACTTCTATCTCACTTCTCCTTTTGAAGAATTCATCGAAAGTTGGAAATGCTGGATCCATGTTGTGCAGATGCTCTCCAATATAGTTCAGTTTGATTTGACTATTTATGTTGTAGTCGGCTTGGACTTCATATCTTACATCTTGGAGTGTTGTGAACTCTTTGAGAGCCCTCAGATTTTCAGCTTGCATTTGTGCCAACTTTCTAAACGATTCGTGAGATTGGAAGGCATGCTCCTCTTGCATCGCGAAGAATTTTGACTCAAACTCACTTTGTTTGTTCATCATTCTTAACTCCCGTTCTTCTTGCTCTTGTTGGTTTTTCATGTATAGTGAATGATCTTCCTCTTGCCTTTCTTGAATTCTCATGTACTGTTGTGATAATCTTCCAATTGCTTCCTGCATCTGAGTCATGTCCAGAGTGTTGTGTGATGGACTGTGTTGCTGTTCCTCTTCCTCTTGTGTTTCTTCTTCCTCTTGTAACTCTTCTTCCTCCATTGGTTCTTCACTTTGCCTTCTTCCATGTGGTCTTCGGCCCTGATGCGCTTCAGTAGCCATCATCATTCTTTCAATGGTTATAGGCATACCCGGATTCAACCATGTTGGATTCTCGTCCTCCATTGGTACTTTAGCTTTTGTGCACAACCTCATAATGGTGCTTGGGTAGTACAACCAAGACCCGGCCGAATTCTTCTCTGCAAGTTTTTGAATGTCTTTTGCAAGGATTTCATGAACCTTCACCTCTCCTCCCACAATAATGCAATGCAATATAACAGCTCTCTTCCTGTTGACTTCTGAGGTGTTTACTGTGCCCAGAATTGATCTTTTCAATAGCTCATACCATCCCTTTGCTTCCGGGGTAAGGTTTCCTCTCCTCAGATACTTGTGTTTGTTCTTGGCATCTCCTTCCCACTCTGAGTTCTCCATACAAATATCTCTAGAAATTCTATCATAATCCGGATCTCCATTTACCCTTTGGTGGTATCCAGGTTCACTAAAGCGGACTGATTTTAGTCCCAAGACTTTCTTGATGGTGTCTGAGCTAAAGTCTACTTCCATCCCCCGTACATAACTCTTGTACGTTGGGGCTTCACCCATGTCAAGTCTTGGGATATTGTCATAGAACTCTCTTATGATATTTGCATTGACTCGAGTGATAGGTGAGACGAGTTCTTCCCATTTCCTCTTTCTAATCTTGTCCTTCATTTCTTGGCACCCTTCATCTGGTAGCATGAAAGGAACCTCTGGATATATCTTCTTCTCATTCATCCATTGAAGTTGTAATTGATGGAACTAAGATCTAAATCTCCATCGGTCATATTCATGTGTACTCTCCTCCATCATGGGATCTTTCCCTTTTCTTCGTTTGGTTCTTGAGGAAGAGGCCATGATCACTTGGTTGTGTGATCTCTTTGGGGTTAAAGGGAGTGTGAAGAAAGTTGGAGATTTTGACAAGAAAAGTGATTGAGGCTGAGCTTATATGATGAAGAATGATGATGGGAATGGAGTTTGAATGGTTGGAGTGCAGAGGTATGCAACTATTCAGTTATGTGCATGGCTTGAAGGTGGTGTGTTACTTAAATGAATAATGGAAGGCTGGGATGCAATTGGACACTATGTGAATCAAAGGTGTGCATGTGAGGGTGAATGAAGACAAAACTTGCTTCTTCAATGGTCTATACCGTGATCATTCCAAGGAGTGGCAGATTCACTTTTTGAGACATGTGATGGGATTTTGTCCTCATGCTATGCTCTCCCTTTGTCTTGTCTCTTTCATTGAGTGTTCTTTGACCACCTAGTCATTACAACAAGACATCAAGGATCAACATTATCAAACCGTGGCAAGAATGCTTCCTTTATTCACAACTATATGAACTCTCATTCCTTATATCCATTGTGACCGTGACTTTTCTTGGAGGACACCAAACTTAATGTTTGGTCATATAGTTTAAAAATGTTTCTTCCTCCAACTAGTGTTCTTGAAATCCCAATGTCACTCTTGGTTAAATGTTTATAAGAAATGTTTTCATCATAATTTTCCTTTTCTCTTTTTTTTTTTCATGAAGGATCAATTGTGTCCCTTAATCAGTGCATCAAGGTTTGATGAACACCAAACTTGTCTCTTGCTTAAGGGGTAAATGTGAGATGCTAGTAGTTAATCACAATTGATGCCTTCATCACAGAATATGATTTCTTTTTAATTGAAAAGTCTCGGAAAGAGACAATGTATGATCATTGATGCATGATTCTTAATTTTCATGAAAAGAAGAACACCAAACTTAGTGTTTGGTCATATGCTTCATCAAGATAACTAAGCATATAGTATGAAGATGTTTGTAACACTGGTTTGGTGTGCTTGAAGGCACACCAAACTTTAGAAATCTTAGCACATGTTTCAAAAAAATGCATGCATTCATTAAGTATGTTCATCAAAAGAAAGAAATTCATGCTCAGGTGATCATAGCTTATTGAATTTAAACTGACAGAAAACTTAAATCATGGGTTGCCTCCCATGGAGCGCTCTTTTATTGTCACTAGCTTGACATTGGAGCTTTCTTTTATGGTGGTTGAGGATTGTAGTGCCTCAACTTGTCTCCCCTGACTGTAATCCTCCTCTTTGTTCTCTGGTGTTCAATTTCAGCATGCTCCAATGAGAGTATGTTGCTGACAATGTAATAGTCATCAATCTGTTGGCTTGCTCCCAGTTGTTGATATATCAATTGCACTTTGTCACCTTTGGAAAGCCCTTCTGTTGGAATCTTCCTGTTCTTCCAACCCCTTTTTGTTTTGTTTCTGTGTTTCTTGCTTTCTTTTGTTAACCTTTTCCTTTTGGCCATAGGCTCACTTTGGAGATCTCTCTTCTCAGTGGCTAATACTCCAATATCCTCTTGAACTTCTTCATCATTCTGCACAATCTTTTGCCTTGGGATGTTGCTGTGAATTACCTTGTTGCTTTCTTTCTGTAATTCTTCCTTGTCGAGTTCCATATAGTCTTTCTTTTCATCACTGAAATGCGCTTCTGGTACTACTTTCAGAGTGACACTCTTATCATGCATTCTGAGAGTTAATTCCCCTTGCTCTACGACTATGATAACTTTAGCAGTGGCTAAGAACGGTCTCCCAAATATGATGGAGTCACTTTCATCTTCATCTGAATCTAGAACCAAAAAATCTGCAGGGTATATAAATTTGTCCACCTTGACTAGAAGGTTTTCAATTACACCCCTGGGGTATACCACTAACTTATCTACCAGCTCTAGAGACATCTGTACCGGTCTAACTTCCTCTATATGCAGTTTTTTTACCAAAGAGGAGGGAATTAAGTTAATACTTGCTCCTAGATCGCACATTGCCTTAGTGATAGTTAATTCCCCAATGGTGCAAGGCAGCAAAAAGCTCCCAGGGTCTTCAAGCTTGGGAGGGAGCCCTTTTTGAATCAAAGCCCTGCATTCCTCAATAAGCAGTATGGTCTCTTTTTCGTCCCAACTTCTTTTCTTGTTGATAAGCTCCTTCAAAAACTTGGCATACAGAGGCATTTGCTCAAGTGCTTCAGCAAAGGGAATATTGATTTCCAGCTTTTTGAAAGTCTCAAGGAACTTATGAAAATGTTGGTCCTTAGTCTCTTTGCTGAATCTTTGGGGATATGGCAGTGGAGGTGTGATGCTTTTTCCTGCTTGCTGCTGTCCCTGAATCACTTCTTTTGAATTGTGTGGCTGGTTGTTCTTTTCTTTGAGTTTCTCAGTGCTTTTGTTTGGCATCACAACTTGATCCTTGGCTTCATCTGCCTTTGTTTGCTTTTCATCTTCTATTGGTCTTGTGTTGCTCTCTGCTTGCTTCTTTGTAGTGTCATTGTTGCTCATCAATGTTCTCCCACTCCTTAATTGTATTGCCTTGCATTCTTCCTTAGGATTTGGGATTGTGTCACTCGGCAGTGAGCTTGAAGGTCTCTCAACAGAAATCTGTTTGGAGATTTGCCCAATTTGTCTCTCTAGGCTCTTCATGGAGGCTTCATGGTTCTTGGTTGTCATTTCTTGGTGTTTCCACATTTTGTCTATCAAGGTTTCCAAGTTGGTGAGTCTTTGAGATTCAGGTGATGCTTGTGGTGGGTTGTGAGATGTGGATGGTGGGTGGTGGGTATTTTGGTTGGTGGGTTGGTTATTAGATTGGTAATGGTTGGGGTTGGGGTAGTTGTTTTGAGGCTTTCTGTAGGGGTTTTGGTTAGTTTGCTGCTGGTTGTGGTTTTGGTTGTTTCTTGAAGTGTTTTGGTTTGAGTTCCTCTGCCATGGTTGTTAGTTCTGGTTGTGATTATCTCTCCATCTGAGGTTTGGGTGGTTCTTCCAGGATGGATTGTATGTGTCACCATACACTTCATTTGGTCCTTGGTTGTGCATGTACTGGACTTGTTCTTGCTGCTGCTCCTCTTGAGTTTCTTCATTCTGCCCCCATGTGGATGATGATTGGCTTGTGTTAACTGCTGCAACTTAGAGGCTATCAATCCTCTTGGCCATCTGCTCAAATTGTTGTTGAATTTGCTGCTGCATCATCTTGTTTTGAGCCAAGATTGAGTCCACTCCTTCTAGCTCCATTACTCCTCTCCTTTGTGATGGTTGGCGATTTCTTTGATGAGCGAAGAAATATTGATTGTTGGCCACCATGTCAATAAGATTTTGAGCTTCTTCTGCTGTTTTCATCAGTTGCAATGATCCTCCAGCTGAGTGGTCAAGTGATTCTTGAGCCTTTAGAGTGAGTCCTTCATAGAAGTTCTGTAGCTTGTCCCACTTAGTGAACATTTCTGGTGGACATTTCCTCAGCAGAGCCTTGTATCTCTCCCATGCTTCATACAGATTTTCAGCATCCAATTGCGTGAATGTTTGCACCTCAGTCTTCAGCCTGATGACTCTTTGAGGTGGATAGAATTTGGCTAGAAATTTAGTCACCAAGTCATCCCAACTAGTGATGCTTCCTTGGGGAAAAGTTTCAAGCCATTGTGCGGCCTTGTCCCTTAATGAGAACGGGAACAGCAGAAGCTTGTAAGTTTCAGGATTCACGCCATTGGACTTGACAGTGTCACAAATCCTTAAGAAGGTAGATAGATGTTGATTTGGATCCTCCAATGGTCCTCCCCCAAACGAGCAGTTGTTTTGGACCAATGTAATGAGTTGTGGCTTCAGTTCAAAATTATTTGCATTGACATTAGGGGTGAGAATGCTGCTTCCATAATGTCTAGCATTTGCAAAGGTATAGGAGGCCAATACTTTCCTCTGCTGTGGGTTATTGTCAACCCCTCCTCCTGGATTAGATGGATCTCCTTCCATCTCGTGATATTCTTCCTCAGATTCTTCCTCTCCAACAATATTTTTCCCTCTTTCAGCTCTTCTTAACCTTTTAAGAGTTCTCTGGTCAGTTTCAGATAAAACAGGAATGGATCTCCCTGTACCTGACATACAAACAAAACAAAAGAAACACCACCAGTAACTCTTCAATCTATTACTAGAATGAAGTTTAGTTTAAGCAAAATTTCAAACAGTTAGCGTGTTAGTCAAAAATTAGAGAAACAGAAGAGAAAAAGTGCTTGATCTAGATCTCCACTTCACGTAATCATTGTCAATATATTTCAATCCCCGGCAACGGTGCCAAAAACTTGATGGAAAAATTTATGGAAAAACGAATTTCCAAAACACACAAAACTCACCGGCAAGTGCACCGGGTCGCATCAAGTAATAATAACTCACGTGAGTGAGGTCGATCCCACAGGGATTGAAGGATTGAGCAATTTCAGTTTAGTGGTTGATTTAGTCAAGCGAATCAAGATTTGGTTGAGTGATTTGTGATTAACAGAATTTAAATTGCATGGAAAGTAAAGGGAATGGGTAAATGGCATAAAATTAAAGTGCAGAGAAATTAAAGAGGCTGAATCTTAAAGTGCAAGTAATATATATTGTAGAAACTTAGATTGCAAGAAATGTAAATTGCAGAATCTTAAAGTGTAAGAAATGTAAATGGCTTGAATTGTAAAGGGAATTGGGAAGTGGATTTGCAGAATTTAAACAAGGAAAAGTAAAATTGCAACAAACAGAAAAGTAGAAGATGACTTGAATTAAACCGGATCTAAAACGGAAATGAGAGAAAGCTTGGTGTAGCAATGAAATAAAGAAATTGAAAATTAAAACTGTAGATCTCAGGACTCAAGAGACTAGATAGCCAAGTCTAGATCTCACTGCCTTCCTAGATCCAGCAAGAACAATTGCAAAGGAAACAAAGAAATGTAAATTGCAGAAGAGTAGAAGAAGAAGCAATTAACCGAGATGGAAACTCAATGCTGAAAATTAAACAAGATCCCAAGGTGAGATTGAAACAGAATTTCTTCAATTCTCCACCCAAGATCCAAAACAAGAAAAGTAAAGAGTGCTGAGTAAGAACAAGGAAGAAGAGAGATCAATTCTCCTTCCCAATTCTCTAGAATTCTAAAGCAACAATGTAAAGGTGAGCTCTCTGTAAGTGTTCTAAGAAAATGCCAAAGGAAAAGCTCCCCGAAAACTTAAATCCTAAGCTATTTATACACTTTCTTCAAATGGTCTTCAAGCCTTGAATTGGGCCTTTGTTCTTGATGAAATTGGGTTGATAAAGGCCTTGGTTGATTGCTCTTAGAGTTGGAGAAAGATCCATTGTGAACCGGGTTGAAAAACATAAAAGCTTGAGTAAAAGTTTGAGTAAAAGTTTGAGGTCAAACTTTTACTCAAACTTTTCGCATCAGCTAAGCTTCCTTGCTGCCATCCACGTTTGAGCCAAAGTTTGAGGTCAAACTTTTGCTCAAACGTTGGCCCCCTTGTAAATGTGTGTTGCGCCAACGTTTGAGCAAAAGTTTGACCTCAAACGTTGGCGCAAGCTTTTTTCTCCAGGGTGTGCAAGAATGGCGCCAACGTTTGAGCAAAAGTTTGACCTCAAACGTTAGCGCAAGCTTTTTCCTTCAGGGTATTGATTTTGTGATGCCAACGTTTGCCAAAAAGTTTGAGGCAAACGTTGGCTCAAGCTTTTCTCCCAAAAGTTTGAGCTAAAGTTTGAGGTCAAACTTTTGCTCAAGCTTTTTTCCCAAAAGTTTGAGCTAAAGTTTGAGGTCAAACTTTTGCTCAAGCTTTTTTCCTTCTGGAGTGTTTTCAACTCTTTTAAAAGTTTGAGCTAAAGTTTGAGGCAAACTTTTGCTCAAACTTTTTGTTCTCTCTTGCTCCTAGTCATTCCTTCCTTTTTCAACCTTCTTCAAAACTCTTTTCACCTATCATCAATCAACCAAACACATAAAAGCTTTGCTTAAAATCATGAGTTTGTTATTCTTTCATAATATATGACAATTATAGCATAAAATCTCATGAAATTGCATTAATTCATACATGGTTGATTGAATCAAAGGAAACATGGAAATCTACCCAATTGGCTTGCTTATGGCTCAAGAAAGTGCATAAATCAATCGAAAACAAAAGAAAAAGGCTAGTGAAACTAGGCTAAGATGACTTGTCATCACCAATCAAATCCAAAATTCTCTCGCTGGCATAAGACTTCTTGGTAGCCATCCATGTCACTTGGTACCGGTAGGACATTAAGCACTTGCTGAATAGTCTCTTCCGAAACTGAAACTTGCTTGCGGCGCATGTATACCGATTGAAGGGAGGAAAGATGGTAGTTAGTGTAGAATTCTTCAACCCAAGAGAGGTTGATTTCCCTTGGTTTTCTCAAAAGAAACTCCCATCCTCGTCGTTCAATGCGGGGTAAAATACAAGGAGCAACCTTGTCCGGAGGAGCAAGTAGATGCTCGGGATGATAGTTCCGTACCGCCATGGAGGGGAATATAAGTTCACAGAAGCGGTTGGGAAACCTTGAAGAATCTTTCGCCGGCTTGCTCTTTTCCTTCTCATCAATAGGAGCGGGTGTCTTCGCTTTCTTAGTTAAGGATCCGGCTCCCAATGAAGAGTGCACCTTAGAAGTGGATATTTGGGATGCCCTCTTTGCGGCTGGTTTCCTTGGAGCTTTCGCCTTGCCTTTCGTGGTAGCCATCCTGAGAAATGAAGGGAAATAGGAAAACATTAAACCCAAGGTATCATTTTAATAAAAACATGCAAGTGAAGGATAGTAATCATAAAGACATGGGTCACAACACTTGGCATGGGATGCAAGAGGAAGTAAAGCATACAGTGGCATGAGAGGAGTAATCTTAGAGCAAGTCACATTCAATGAGTATCTAATTAGCAAGCAAAGTGGACTCAATGCTTGTAGAGGATAACAAGTGAATGAGGAGAAGCATCCAATTGAAAGTACATTGTCAAAAGAAACTAAAATGGTATTCATGCATTTCCTCGAACACTTGGTGTGCAATTATTAAGCAAAGAGTAATTATGAGATACTTAATCAATTCAAAGCACAAAATGGAACATCAACCATCACATAGGCATCACACATTGGAAAAGATAAGAAAAAAAATGACAAAAGATCTATTAAAGCAAATTAAACTCAATTCAACATCCATGGAAAAATAAGGAAAAAGGAAAAATAAGCAAACATAAAAAAGCAAGAAACATCATCATGTAAGTAAAAGAAAAACTAAGTGAAGCAACAAGAAGCATCTAACTAGAAGAAATAATGCAAAGAAAATGAAAAAAAGAAATGAAAGAAGTGAAACCTTGAGAAGTAGAAGAGAACAAGGTTGAATCTTCTTTTGTGAAGATGAGAAAGAAGATAGGAGAAGTGTAGTGCCACCAGAAGAGGTGGTTGTCGCCGGTGAGTGGCCGGAGACAAGGGTGTAGATTGTGGAAGTAGAAGAAGAAGAAGAGGGGTGTGATGGAGGAAGAAGAAAAAGGGGAATTAAGAAAGAAAAGGGGTTGGGAAGTGGGAAACAGAATAGGGCGCGAAGTTATAAAACTGCCTCGCGCAACCGGCGCGCGCGCACAGTGCGCTGGCGCGTCGGTGAGGGTGTTATCGAGGGATGCGTGCGCGGCAGTGGCGCGCATGCGCAAGGGTAGTTGTGCCCCTGACACAGACGTGGCACAAAGTTGGCATAAGTCTCTGGATTTTGTACCAGAGTTGGTGAATGGCGCAGGCGCGCAGACGCACACCTTGCGCGGACGCGTGCTTGCGAGATTTCGCGGCTGGCGCGGGCGTGCACAACGCGTGAACGCGTCAGTTCTGGCATCGGGTTGGCCCAAATGTGGCACAACTCTCTGGTTTTTGTACCAGGGGGTCCAGATGTCGCCATCGGCGCGCCCGCGCACAGTGCGCTTGCGCGTCGATGGTAAAATTGCAATGGTGCGCGCAGGCGGCAAGTACGCGGACGCGTGAGTGCCTGGCGTGAGTTGGGCACAGAATGGGCATAACTCTCGGGTATTTGGCCCAAGAGGTAGAATTGCGCCACCGGCGCACGCGCGCACAGTGCGCTTGCGCGTCGGTGCCCATTTTTCATTTTTCTATCTTTTTTTTCCCAGTATAACAAGACCTATTCTAACACATTCTTGGTAGGTGCTTAAGCTAGTAGCCAAAGAGAATTCTTCACAATATCATTCACAATCCAAAACATAGCATTCTCCCTACTTCACTACTTCATCCATACCAAAATGAGGAAAACTACATTAACATTCTAACTATTCAACAAGAAGAATAAAACTAACATTCCTATGCAATCAATCAATCATCAAGAAATCACAAAATTCACAAGAAATTGAAGGTTACAAACGAGATGGTATAAACAAGGAAGATCTTACCATGGTGGAGTGCCTCCCACCTAGCACTTTTCTTTAACGTCCTTAAGTTGGACGGTCCTTTTCTTAAGCTTCTTCTCTCCTTGGTGCATCCTCCAATAGGTACACCTCTAGCTCTTTTAGGGGCTTGTAACCATGATACTTCTTCACCCTATGTCCATTCACTTTGAAAGTTGCTTCATTCTTGGGATCAAACAACTCTACCACTCTGATGAGCGGATAATTTATACGCTTTTTGGCATTGTTTTTAGTAGGATCTAGTTACTTTTAGGGATGTTTTTATTAGTTTTTATGTTAAATTCACATTTCTGGACTTTACTATGAGTTTGTGTGTTTTTCTGTGATTTCAGGTATTTTCTGGCTGAAATTGAGGGACTTGAGCAAAAATCAGATTCAGAGGTTGAAGAAGGACTGCTGATGCTGTTGGATTCTGACCTCTCTGCACTCAAAGTGGATTTTCTTGAGCTACAGAATTCCAAATGATGCGCTCTTAACGGCGTTAGAAAGTAAATATCCAGGGCTTTCCAGCAATATATAATAGTCCATACTTTTCCCAAGTTTAGACGACGCAAAAGGGCGTTGAACGCCAGTTCTACGCTGCAGTCTGGAGTTAAACGCCAGAAACACGTCACAAACCGGAGTTGAACGCCAAAAACACGTTACAACTTGGCGTTCAACTCCAAAAGAAGCCTCTGCACGTGTAAACTTCAAGCTCAGCCCAAGCACACACCAAGTGGGCCCCGGAAGTGGATTTATGCATCAATTACTTACTTCTGTAAACCCTAGTAGCTAGTCTAGTATATATAGAACTTTTTATCATTGTATTCGAGACTTGGTTACTCCGGTTCCCCTCTGGGGCCGAGACCAATGAACACCTTCATCACTTATGTATTCTCAACGGTAGAGTTTCTGCACTCCATAGATTAAGGTGTGGAGCTCTGCTGTTCCTCATGATTTAATGCAAAGTACTACTGTTTTTCTATTCAATTCAACTTATTCCGCTTCTAAGATATCCATTCGCACCCAAGAACATGATGAATGTGATGATTATGTGACACTCATCATCATTCTCACTTATGAATGCGTGCCTGACAAACACTTCCGTTCTACATGCAAACAAGCTAGAATGAGTATCTCTTAGATATCTAATACAGAGGACCGAGTCTGAGATATTAGAATCTTCGTGGTATAAGTTAGAACCCATGGATGGCCATTCTTAAGATCCGGAAAGTCTAAACCTTGTCTGTGGTATTCCGAGTAGGATCTGGGAAGGGATGGCTGTGACGAACTTCAAACTCGCAAGTGCTGGGCGTAGTGACAGACGCAAAAGGAGGGTAAATCCTATTCCATTATGATCGAGAACCTCCAGATGATTAGCCGTGCCGTGACAGAGCATTTGGACCTTTTTCACAAAGAGGATGGGATGTAGCCATTGACAACGGTGATGCCTTACAGAAAGCTTGCCATGGAAAGGAGTATGAATGATTGGATGAAGACAGCAGGAAAGCAGAGGTTCAGAGGAACGAAAGCATCTCTATACGCTTATCTGAAATTCTCACCAATGATTTACATAAGTATTTCTATCTTTATTTTCTGTTTATTTATTATAATTATTTGAAAACTCCATAACCATTTGATATCCGCCTGACTGAGATTTACAAGATGACCATAGCTTGCTTCATACCAACAATCTCCGTGGGATCGACCCTTACTCACGTAAGGTTTTATTACTTGGATGACCCAGTGCACTTGCTGGTTAGTTGTATCAAAGTTGTGAATGAAAAACGATTTATTAAGACGTGCGTACTGAGTTTTTGGCACCATTGCCTGAGATCACAAATTCGTGCACCAAGTTTTTGGCACCGTTGCCGGGGATTGTTCGAGTTTGGACAACTGACGGTTCATCTTGTTGCTCAGATTAGGTAACTTTATTTTAATTTTAAGTTTTTGTTTTTATTCCTTTAATTTTCGAAAAAAAATTTTCCAAAAAAAAATAAAATATATTTTTCTTCAGAATTTTTAAGAATGAATTTTAGTGTTTCATGAAGCATGTTGAAGCCTGGCTGGCTATAAAGCCATGTCTAAATTCATTTGGACTGAGGCTTCCAAATCATCATTACAAGAGCAAGCTAGTTGTTGCTAATCAAATTTGTTATTGTATGACTAATTTGTATCTTCTAAAGCTTGACTGGTCATTGGCCATGTCTAGTGTTTTGGACCGGAGCTTTCATTGAAAGCTTGGCTGGCTAGTGAGCCATGTCTAATTCCTGGACTGAAGCTTTAGACTAAGAGTACAAGATTCCTGGAATTCATATTAAAAATTTTGAAATCCTTATTTTTCTTTTTCAAATAAATTTTCGAAAAAAATACCAAAAAAATTCATAAAATCATAAAATCAAAAATATTTTGTGTTTCTTGTTTGAATCTTGAGTCAATTTTTAAGTTTGGTGTCAATTGCATTTTTTCTAAAAATTTATGCATTTTTCGAAAATTTATGCATTCATAGTGTTCTTCATGATCTTCAAGTTGTTCTTGGTAAGTCTTCTTGTTTGATCTTCATATTTTCTTGTTTTGTGTCTTTTCTTGTTTTTCATATGCATTCTTGAATCATTAATATCTAAAGAATAAGAATTTTTAAGTTTGGTGTCTTGCATGTTTTCTTTGCATAAAATTTTTTTCAAAAATATGTTCTTGATGTTCATCATAATCTTCAAAGTGTTCTTGGTGTTCATCTTGACATTCATAGCATTCTTGCATGCATTCTATGTTTTGATTCATAACTTTCATGCATTGAGTCTTTTTTTTATGTTTTTCTCTTTCTTCATTAAAAAAATTCAAAAAAAAAATAATAAATATATATCTTTCCCTTTTTCACTCATAAATTTCAAAAATTTGAGTTGACTTCTTCAAATTTTTTAAAAAAAAATCTAGTTGTTTCTTATGAGTCAAATCAAATTTTCAATTCAAAAATCATATCTTTTCCATTTCTTATTTTATCATATTTTCGAAAATCACATCATCAATTAATGTTTTGATTCAAAAATTTCAAGTTTGTTACTTTCTTGTTAAGAAAGATTCAAACTTTAAGTTCTAGAATCATATCTTGTGATTTCTTGTGAGTCAAGTCATTAATTGAGATTTTAAAATTCAAATCTTTTTCAAAACTATTTCTAATCATATCTTTCTAGCATATCTTTTTAAAATCATATCTTTTTCAAAAAAATTTGATTTTAAAATATCTTTTCTAACTTCTTATCTTTTTATCTTTTCAAAATTGATTTTCAAAATTTGTTTCAACTAACTAATTAACTTTTTGTTTGTTTCTTATCTCTTTCAAAACTACCTAACTAACTATCCCTCTCTAATTTTCGAAAATACCTCCCTCTTTTTCAAAAATTCTTTTTAGTTAATTAATTGTTTAAATTTTAATTTTAATTTTAATTCTCCTTTAATTTTCGAAAATCGTCAACTTCTTTTCAAAAATTAATTTTCGAAATTCCCTCTCCCTCATCTCCTTCTATTTATTTATTCATCTACTAACACTTCTCCTCACCCAAAAATTCGAACCCCTTCTTCTCTTCTGAGTTCGAATTCTTCTCTTCTTCATTCTCTTTCTTCTTTTCTTCTACTCACACAAGGGAACCTCTATACTGTGGTAAAAAGGATCCCTATTATTATTTTCTGTTCCTTTTTTTTTCATATGAGTAGGAGCAAGGACAAGAACATTCTTGTTAAAGCAGACCCTGAACCTGAAAGGACTCTGAAGAGGAAACTGAGAGAAGCTAAAATACAACAATCCAGAGACAACCTTACAGAAATTTTTGAAAAAGAAGAGGAGATGGCAGCCGAAAATAATAACAATGCAAGGAAGATGCTTGGTGACTTTACTGCACTAAATTCCAATTTACATGGAAGAAGCATCTCCATCCTGACCATTGGAGCAAACAATTTTGAGCTTAAGCCTCAAGTAGTTTCTCTGATGCAACAAAACTGCAAGTTTCATGGACTTCCATCTGAAGATCCTTTTCAGTTCTTAACTAAATTCTTGCAGATATGTGATACTGTTAAGACTAATGCAGTAGATCCTGAAGTCTACAGGCTCATGCTTTTCCCTTTTGCTGTGAGAGACAGAGCTAGAATATGGTTGGATTCTCAACCTAAAGATAGCCTGAACTCTTGGGATAAGCTGGTCACGGCTTTTTTAGCCAAGTTCTTTCCTCCTCAAAATCTCAGTAAGCTTAGAGTGGATGTTCAAACCTTCAGACAGAAAGAAGGTGAATCCCTCTATGAAGCTTGGGAGAGATACAAGCAACTGACCAAAAAGTGTCCTTCTGACATGCTTTCAGAATGGACCATCCTGGATATATTTTATGATGGTCTGTCTGAATTAGCTAAGATGTCATTGGATACTTCTGCAGATGGATCCATTCACCTAAAGAAAATGCCTGCAGATGCTTAAGAACTCATTGACATGGTTGCTAATAACCAGTTCATGTACACTTCTGAGAGGAATCCTGTGAGTAATGGGACGCCTCAGAAGAAGGGAGTTCTTGAAATTGATGCTCTGAATGCCATATTGGCTCAGAATAAAATATTGACTCAGCAAGTCAATATGATTTCTCAGAGTCTGAATGGAATGCAAGCTGCATCCAACAGTACTCAAGAGGCATCTTCTGAAGAAGAAGCTTATGATCCTGAGAACCCTGCAATAGCAGAGGTAAATTATATGGGTGAACCTTATGGAAACACCTATAACCCCTCATGGAGAAATCACCCAAATCTCTCATGGAAGGATCAACAAAAGCCTCAACAAGGCTTTACCAATGGTGGAAGAAACAGGTTTAACAATAGTAAACCTTTTCCATCATCCACTCAGCAACAGACAGAGAATTCTGAGCAGAATCCATCTAGCTTGGCAAATTTAGTCTCTGATCTATCTAAAGCCACTCTGAGTTTCATGAATGAAATAAGGTCCTCCATTAGAAATTTGGAGGCACAAGTGGGCCAGCTGAGTAAGAAGATCACTGAAACCCCTCCTAGTGCTCTCCCAAGCAATACAGAAGAGAATCCAAAGAGAGATTGCAAGGCCATTGATATAACCATCATGGCCGAATCCAAGGAGGAAGGAGAGGACGTGAATCCCAAGGAGGAAGACCTCATGGGATGTCCAGTGATCAACAAAGAGTTTCCCTTTGAGGAACCAAAAGAATCTGAGGCTCATCTAGAGACCATAGAGATTCCATTAAACCTCCTTACGCCCTTCATGAGCTCTGATGAGTATTCCTCTTCTGAAGAGAATGAGGATGTTACTGAAGAGCAAGTTGCCAAGTTCCTTGGTGCAATCATGAAGCTGAATGCCAATTTATTTGGTAATGAGACTTGGGGAGATGAACCTCCCCTGTTTACCAATGAACTAAATGCATTGGATCAACTGAGATTGCCTCAGAAGAAACAGGATCCTGGAAAGTTCCTAATACCTTGTACCATAGGCACCATGACCTTTGAGAAGGCTCTATGTGACCTTGGGTCAGGAATAAACCTCATGCCACTCTCTGTAATGGAGAAACTGGGAATCTTTGAAGTGTAAGCTGCTAGAATCTCATTAGAGATGGCAGACAATTCCAGAAAATAGGCTTATGGACAAGTAGAGGACATGTTAGTAAAGGTTGAAGGCCTTTACATCCCTGTTGATTTCATAATCCTAGACACTGGAAAGGATGAGGATGAATCCATCATCCTTGGAAGACCCTTCCTAGCCACAGCAAGAGCTGTGATTGATGTGGACAGAGGAGAATTGATCCTTCAACTAAATGAGGACAATCTTGTGTTTAAAACTCAAGGATCTATCTCTGTAACCATGGAGAAGAAGCATGAAAAGCTTCTCTCACTGCAGAGTCAACCAGAGCCCCCACAGTCAAACTCTAAGTTTGGTGTTGAACTCCCATATCCAAACTCTAAGTTTGGTGTTGGGAAGTCTCAACAATGCTCTGAACATCTGTGAGGCTCCATGAGAGCTCACTGTCAAGCTATTAACATTAAAGAAGCGCTTGTTGGGAGGCAACCCAATTTTTATTTATCTAATTTTATTTTCATTCTTATTGTTCTTTCATGTTTTATTAGGTTCATGATCATGTGGAGTCACAAAATAAATAAAAAAATTAAAAACAGAATCAAAAACAGCAGAAGAAAAATCACACCCTAGAGGAAGGGCTTACTGGCGTTTAAACGCCAGTAAGGAGCATCTGGCGTTGAACACCAGAAACAAGCAGCATCCTGGCGTTCAGACGCCAGGAATGCACACTGAGGAAAGCTGGCGCTGAACGCCAGAAACAAGCATAGAACTGGCATTCAACGCCAGAAACATGCTGCATCTGGGCGTTGAACGCCTAGAACAAGTACCAATTCGGCGTTTAAACGCCAAAATTGCATGCAAAGGCATTTTACATGCCTCAATGGTGCAGGGATGTAAATCCTTGACACCTCAGGATCTGTAGACCCCACAGGATCATCTCAGCATCTGTGGACCCCACAAGATCCCCACCTACCTCCACTCATACTCTTCCCTCTTCTCATTCATCCTCTCTTCCCAATAAACACCCTTTCCCAAAATCCTTCACCAATCACCTCAAGCTCTCTTCCCCATTACCTCTTCACCAATCACCTCAAGCTCTCTTCCCTACTACCCCTTCACCACTCACATCCATCCACTCTTCCCCATAAACCTACCTCATAAACCCCACCTACCTTCAAAATTCAAAATCACTTTCCCACCCAAACCCACCCCATATGGCCGAATCCTAACCCCTCTCCCTCCACTATATAAACCCCTCCATTCTTCTTTATTTTTACACAACACAACCCTCTCTTCCCCTTCTTGGCCGAAACACAACTTTTTCTCCCTCTCCTCCATTTCTTCTTCTTCTTCATCTATTCTTTCTTCTCTTGCTTGAGGGTGAGCAATATTCTAAGTTTGGTGTGGTAAAAGTATAAGCTTTTTGTTTTTCCATTACCATCGATGGCACCTAAGACCGGAGAATCCTCTAGAAAAGGGAAAGGGAAGACAAAAGCTTCCACCTCCGAGTCATGGGAGATGGAAAGATTCATCTCCAAAGCCCATCAAGACCACTTCTATGATGTTGTGGCAAAGAAGAAGGTGATCCCCGAGGTCCCTTTCAAACTCAAGAAAAATGAGCATCCGGAGATCCGACATGAGATCCAAAGAAGAGGTTGGGAAGTTCTAACAAACCCCATCCAATAAGTCGGAATTATAATGGTTCAAGAGTTCTATGCTAATGCATGGATCACTAGGAACCATGATCGAAGTAAAAACCCGAACCCAAAGAAGTATCTCACCATGGTTCAGGGGAAATACTTAGATTTTAGTCCGGAAAATGTGAGGTTGGCGTTCAACTTGCCAATGATGGAAGAGAACGCACGCCCCTACACAAGAAGAGTCAAGTTTGATCAAAGGTTGGACCAAGTCCTCATGGACATATGTGTGGAAGGAGCTCAATGGAAGATTGACTCAAAAGGCAAACCGGTTCAACTGAGAAGATTGGACCTTAAGCCTGTAGCTAGAGGATGGTTAGAGTTCATTCAACGCTCAATCATTCCCACTAGCAACCGGTCTGAAGTTACTATAGGCCGGGCCATCATGATCCATAGTATCATGATTGGGGAGGAAGTGGAGGTTCATGAGATTATACCTCAAGAACTCTACAAGGTGGCTGACAAGTCCTCTACTATGGCAAGGTTAGCTTTTCCTCACCTCATTTGCCATCTATGCAATTCGGCTGGGATTGACATTGAGGGAGATATCCTCATTGATGAGGACAAGACCATCACTAAGAAAAGGATGGAGCAAACAAGAGAGCCTATTCATGGATCTCAAGAGACGCATGAAGAAGCTCATCACCGAGAAATCCCTGAGATGCCTCAAGGGATGTACTTTCCTCTACAGAATTTTTGGGAGCAAATCAACACCTCCCTAGGAGAATTAAGTTCCAACATGGGACAATTAAGGGTGGAACATCAAGATCACTCCACCATCCTCCATAAAATTAGAGAAGATCAAAGAGCAATGAGGGAGGAGCAACAAAGACAAGGAAGAGACATAGAAGAGCTCAAGGACATCATTGGTTCCTCAAGAAGGAAACGCCACCATCACTAAGGTGGACTCATTCCTTGTTCTCAAATTTTCTGATTTTCATTTTCTTTATGTTAAGTGCTTATCTATGTTAGTGTCTTATTACATGATCATTAGTATTTAGTAACTTTGTCTTAAAGTTATGAATGTCCTATGAATCCATCACCTCTCTTAAATGAAAAATATTTTTAATTCAAAAGAACAAGAAGTACATGAGTTTCGAATTTATCCTTGAACATAGTTTAATTATATTGATGTGGTGACAATACTTTTTATTTTCTGAATGAATGCTTGAAAAGTGCATATGTCTTTTGAAGTTGTTGTTTAAGAATGTTAAATATGTTGGCTCTTGAAAGAATGATGAACAGGAGAAATGTTATTTGATAATCTAAAAAATCATAAAAATGATTCTTGAAGCAAGAAAAAGTAGTGAATACAAAAAGCTTGCAGAAAAAAATGGCGAAAAAAAAAGAGAAAGAAAAAGAAAAAGCAAGCAGAAAAAGCCAAAAGCTCTTAAAACCAAGAGGCAAGAGCAAAAAGCCAGTAACCCTTAAAACCAAAAGGCAAGGGTAATAGAAAGGATCCCAAGGCTTTGAGCATTAGTGGATAGGAGGGCCTAAAAGAATAAAATCCTGGCCTAAGCGGCTAAACCAAGCTGTCCCTAACCATGTGCTTGTAGCGTGAAGGTGTCAAGTGAAAACTTGAGACTGAGCGGTTAAAGTCAAGGTCCAAAGCAAAAGAAGAGTGTTCTTAAGAACCCTGGACACCTCTAATTGGGGACTTTAGCAAAGCTGAGTCACAATCTGAAAAGGTTCACCCAATTATGTGTCTGTGGCATTTATGTATCTGGTGGTAATACTGGAAAACAAAGTGCTTAGGGCCACGGTCAAGACTCATAAAGTAGCTGTATTCAAGAATCAACATACTGAACTAGGAGAATCAATAACACTATCTGAACTCTGAGTTCCTATAGATGCCAATCATTCTGAACTTCAATGGATAAAGTAAGATGCCAAAACTATTCAAGAGGCAAAAAGCTACAAGTCCCGCTCATCTGATTGGAGCTATGTTTCATTGATATTTTGGAATTTATAGTATATTCTCTTCTTTTTATCCTATTTGATTTTCAGTTGCTTGGGGACAAGCAACAATTTAAGTTTGGTGTTGTGATGAGCGGATAATTTATACGCTTTTTGGCATTGTTTTTAGTATGTTTTTAGTAGGATCTAGTTACTTTTAGGGATATTTTTATTAGTTTTTATGTTAAATTCACATTTCTGGACTTTACTATGAGTTTGTGTGTTTTTCTATGATTTCAGGTATTTTCTGGCTGAAATTGAGGGACTTAAGTCAAAATCAGATTCAGAGGTTGAAGAAGGACTGCTGATGCTGTTGGATTCTGACCTCCCTGCACTCAAAGTGGATTTTCTTGAGCTACATAACTTCAAATGACGCGCTCTTAACGGCGTTGGAAAGTAGACATCCAGGGCTTTCCAGCAATATATAATAGTCCATACTTTACCCAAGTTTAGACGACGCAAAAGGGCATTGAACGCCAGTTCTACGCTGCAGTCTGGAGTTAAACGCCAGAAACACGTCACAAACCGGAGTTGAACGCCAAAAACACGTTACAACTTGGCGTTCAACTCCAAAAGAAGCCTCTGCACGTGTAAACTTCAAGCTCAGCCCAAGCACACACCAAGTGGGCCCCGGAAGTGGATTTATGCATCAATTACTTACTTCTGTAAACCCTAGTAGCTAGTCTAGTATATATAGAACTTTTTATCATTGTATTCGAGACTTGGTTACTCCGGTTCCCCTCTGGGGCCGAGACCAATGAACACCTTCATCACTTATGTATTCTCAACGGTAGAGTTTCTGCACTCCATAGATTAAGGTGTGGAGCTCTGCTGTTCCTCATGATTTAATGGAAAGTACTATTGTTTTTCTATTCAATTCAACTTATTCCGCTTCTAAGATATCCATTCGCACCCAAGAACATGATGAATGTGATGATTATGTAACGCTCATCATCATTCTTACTTATGAACGCGTGCCTGATAAACACTTCCGTTCTACATGCAAACAAGCTAGAATGAGTATCTCTTAGATATCTAATACAGAGGACCGAGTCCAAGATATTAGAATCTTCGTGGTATAAGTTAGAACCCATGGATGGCCATTCTTGAGATCCGGAAAGTCTAAACCTTGTCTGTGGTATTTCGAGTAGGATCTGGGAAGGGATGGCTGTGACGAACTTCAAACTCGCAAGTGCTGGGCATAGTGACAGATGCAAAAGGAGGGTGAATCCTATTCCAGTATGATCGAGAACCTCCAGATGATTAGCCGTGCCGTGACAGAGCATTCGGACCTTTTTCACAGAGAGGATGGGATGTAGCCATTGACAAAGGTGATGCCTTACAGAAAGCTTGCCATGGAAAGGAGTAGGAATGATTGGATGAAGACAGCAGGAAAGCAGAGGTTCAGAGGAACGAAAGCATCTCTATACGCTTATCTGAAATTCTCACCAATGATTTACATAAGTATTTCTATCTTTATTTTCTGTTTATTTATTATAATAATTCGAAAACTCTATAACCATTTGATATCCGCCTGACTGAGATTTACAAGATGACCATAGCTTGCTTCATACCAACAATCTCCATGGGATCGACCCTTACTCACGTAAGGTTTTATTACTTGGACGACCCAGTACACTTGCTAGTTAGTTGTATCGAAGTTGTGAATGAAAAGCGATTTATTAAGACGTACGTACTGAGTTTTTGGCGCCGTTGCCTGAGATCACAATTTCGTGCACCACACTCCATATGGCTTTATCTCCTTCACCTTGAAAGGTCTTTCCCATCTAGAACGGAGCTTGCCAGGCATAAATCGAAGCCTTGAGTTGTAGAGGAGGACTTCATCACCTTCTTGAAAGTCCTTCTTCCGGATGTGATGGTCATGAAATGCTTTGGTCTTCTCTTTATAGATCCAGGCATTCTCATATGACTCTTTCCTCAAACACTCAAGCTCCTCTAGTTGTAGCTTCCTAGCTTCACCCGCCTTGGCTAAATCCATGGTGCATTGCTTTACCACCCAATAGGCTCGATGCTCAATCTCCACCGGAAGATGGCATGCCTTACCATAGACGATCTGGAAGGGACTCATCCCTATCGGAGTCTTGTAGGCCGTTCTATACGCCCATAGTACATCTCCTAACCGGAGGCTCCATTCCTTTCTTTGTGGATTGACCACTTTCTCCAAAATCCTCTTAATTTCCCGGTTGGACACTTCTGCTCGTCCATTTGTTTGCGGATGATAAGCAGTAGCAACCTTATGCGACACTCCATAGCCCTTGAGCAATGCTTCTACCTTCCTGTTACAAAAGTGGGATCCTTGGTCGCTCACGATTGCTCGTGGCGACCCATAACGGCACACAATGTGATTCCTAATAAAAGAAACAACGGCATTGACATCGTCAAGGCGGGTAGGTATGGCCTCTACCCACTTTGAGACGTAGTCAACCGCTAACAGAATATACAGATATCCACTAGAGTTAGGAAACAGTCCCATAAAGTCAATGCCCCATACATCAAATATCTCACAGAACAACATAGGTTGCTGAGGCATTTCATCCCTTTGGGATGTGTTTCCCGACCTCTAACACTGATGACAAGACACACATAACCGGTTAGCATCCTTGAATAAGGTTGGCCACCAGAATCCATAATCCAACACTTTTTTAGCGGTCCTTTGTGGGCCAAAGTGGCCACCACATTCGGACGAATGACAAGCTTCAAGAATTGGTTGGGTTTCAGATTCCGGGATACATCTTCGAATTACTTGGTCCACGCCTCTCTTCCACAAGTGAGGGTCATCCCAAATATAGTATTTGGAATCACTCCTTAACTTGTCCCTTTGGTTTTTCGAAAAGTTGGGAGGGAAGATTTTCGCAACCAAGTAGTTCGCCATTGGGGCAAACCAAGGAAAGCTATCCGACACAGCATGCAAACTATCCAATGGGAATGAGTCATTAATTGGAAATAGATCAAATTTTAAATTCTCAATGCGGCTTAAATGATCAGCAACCAAGTTTTGAGATCCACTCCGGTCCCTAATCTTAATGTCGAATTCTTGCAAAAGCAAGATCCAACGTATGAGTCTAGGCTTTGACTCATTCTTTGTCAATAAGTACTTTAAAGCTGCATGATCCGTGTATACCACTATCTTTGACCCTAGCAAATAAGATCTGAATTTATCTAAAGCATGAACAATAGCTAAGAGTTCTTTTTCAGTAGTGGTATAGTTGGATTGTGCTGCATCTAGTGTCTTAGAAGAGTAAGCAATTACATAAGCGAGTTTACCATCGCGCTGTGCAAGCGCGGCACCTACAGCATGGTTTGACGCATCGCACATTATCTCAAATGGCAGCGTCCAGTTGAGGCCTCGCACAATTGGTGTCGTGGTAAGAACTCTCCTTAGCTCTTCAAAAGCTTTCACGCATTCACTATCAAACTCAAAATCCACATCTTTTTGGAGTAGGCGCGACAATGGCAAAGCAATCTTGCTGAAATCCTTGATAAAGCGCCTATAGAATCCTGCATGTCCCAAAAACGAGAGGACCTCCCTCACAGATGAGGGGTGAGGTAAAGTGGTGAACATCAACCTTGGCCGGGTCTACAGAAATGCCTTCATGAGATACTACGTGCCCTAACACTATGCCTTGTCGTACCATGAAGTGACATTTTTCAAAATTTAAGACAAGGTTAGTGTCAAAATATCTAGCTAAGACCTTGGCCAAGCTCTCCAGGCAACAATCAAATGAAGTACCGTAAACGCTGAAGTCATCCATAAAGACTTCCAGACAAGTCTCCATTAGATCGGAGAAGACACTCGTCATGCACCGCTGAAAAGTAGCGGGTGCATTACATAGTCCAAATGGCATCCTTTTATAGGTAAAGGTGCCAAACGGACAAGTAAACGTGGTCTTCTCCTGATCTTTAGGAGCAATATGTATCTAGAAGTAACCAGTAAATCCATCAAGGAAGCAGTAGTGAGATTTACCTGCCAAGCGGTCTAGCATCTAATCAATGAAGGGTAAGGGATAATGGTCCTTCCATGTAGCGGCGTTCAGTCTTCTGTAATCAATACATACTCGCCATGCATTTTGTACTCTTTTAGTGACCATTTCACTATTGTCCTTCTTGACCGTTGTGATGCCCGACTTCTTGGGGACAACTTGAACTGGGCTCACCCATTCACTATCGGCTATTGAGTATATGATACCCGCATCCAGTAATCTGGTGACCTCTTTCTTCACTACATCGAGGATGGTCGAGTTGAGCCTCCTTTGCGGTTGCCTAACTGGCCTAGCTCCATCTTGGAGATATATCCTATGCATGCACTTGCGGGGGTCAATTCCCACAATATCCGCTAGGCTCCATCCTATTGCTTTCTTGTACATTCTTAGAATATCTAGGAGTCTTTCTTCTTCTTCACTTGAAAGCTCACTAGCAATAATGACCGGAAACCCTTAGTTGTCCTCTAAGAAAGCATACTTCAAATGAGATGGAATGGGCTTCAGTTCACTTTTTACCTCAAGCTGGGGCTCCTTTTCATCAAGCTCATGGAGTTCATTCTTGACAACTTTCTCATGTTTATCCTCTTGGTCATCCGTCTCCTCAACAATAGGGTAGCACAACTTGTTGTGGTCTTCTTCTTGCACTTCCGCTACCACTTCATCAATTACATCACATCGGAGCACGAAATGTTTTTTGGAAGGATGCTTCATGGCTTTCCCTAAATTGAACTTGATAGTCTTGTCTCCAACCTCAAAGGAATATGTGCTGGTGAAGGCATCTAACTTGAATTTAGAGGTCTTGAGGAAGGGTCTACCAAGTAGAACGGAGGATGAGCTTCTATTTTCTGTTGGGGGCATTTCAAGGATGTAAAAGTCAACCGGAAAAACCAAATCCTTGATCGCCACAAGTACATCTTCCGCTATCCCCATTATTGTGATCACACTTTTATCGGCTAAGGCAAACCTCGTCGCCGACTTCTTTAATGGAGCTAAATTCAACCGCACATAGATAGAAAGTGGCATGATGCTTACACAAGCTCTCAAGTCACACATACAATCATGAAAAGTGCGTCCACCAATACAACAAGACACTAAGCAAGGTCCAGGGTCACCACATTTCTTTGGAATAGGTTCCATCAAGGAAGAAATTGAACTACCCAAGGATAATGTCTCCAATTCTGCTATCCTATCTTTGTGTGTACACAAGTCTTTCAAAAATTTTGCATACTTCGGAATTTGTTGAATAGCATCAAGAAGGGGTATGGTTACCTCAACCTTCTTGAACACTTGAAGCATGTTCAAATCGAATTCCGGTGTTTTCTTCGCTTTCTTCACCATGGAAGGGAATGGAATAGGAATGGACTCGTCCACTATAGCTTTCCTCTTGGGTTCCTTGAGGTTTACTCCTTCTTCCTCATGCCTTTTGTCTACCACCTCATCTTCATGTGTAGCTTCAACAACCATTTCTTCCTCATGAATGTCTCCCATGACCCTTGGAAGTATCTCCACTAATGTAGTTCTCGATCGTAGAGTGATGGCATTGAGACCGCCCTTTGGGTTTGGTTGGGGTTGGGATAGAAGGTTGGAAGAACTTGAGGGTTGGTTGGTGTTGTTGTTGGGAGTTGGTGTTTGGTTGGACATGGTCATCTTTGAGAGCATGTTGGTGAGGTTAGACAATTGAGCGCCCAAGGCATCGAATTGAGCCTTGTTGCTCTCATCTCGCTTCTCCATGGCAGCTCTAAGCTCATCAACTTGATTGTTGGAAGATGGAGGAGTTTGGTTTTGGTTTTGTTGTCTATGGTGTGGTGCTTGGTACTTGGTGTAGTTGTTTTGGCTGTGGTTGGAGTGGCCTTGGTTGGCTTGGTAGTTGGTGTTCTTATGATGGTATTGGGATGAAGATTGGTTGTTGTTGTGGGAAGAAGAAAAGTTGTTCCATCTTTAGTTTTGAGTGCTTCCTTGTGCATTATCCCTCCACCCTTGATGTTGATTACCACCTTGATGGTAATTATTTTGGCCTTGAGAAGGGTAAGGTAGACGATTGTTGTAATTCACATTGGCTACTACAAGAGCATGTTCCTCTTGAATTTGATGGCATTGATCAGTGTAATATGTGGTGCTAGAGCACAAACCACAAATCCTAGGAGGGCCTTCAAGTTGAGCAACCGGAGGCGGGGCTTGGATGGCTTGGATGGAGTAGTATTCCTTTTGATCCTTTTGTATTTGGGTAAGGATGGTAGTCATATCCCCAAGTGCTTTGGTTAGACTTGATTCGGAAGGAGATGGTTCTACCACACCCTTGAGAGGATTACTTCTCACCCTTGTGTGTTGTGTACCCTCGGCAACATCCTTTATCAAATTCCAAGCTTCTCCCTCCGTCTTGTTTTTTAAAAGGGAACCACCGCTAGAAGCGGTAAGTAATCTTCTATCTTCCACACAACGACCTCCGGTGAAGTAGCTAATGAGCAAGTGAGTGTTCATCCCATGATGCGGACAAGATTCCAATAGCCTCTTGAACCGAGATCAATACTCATACAAACTCTCTTGGTCTCTTTGCATTATGCCCGAAATCACTTTCCGGATGTAGTCGGTCTTCTCCGGCAGAAAGAATTTATCTAGAAACTCTCTTCTCAAGAAATCCCAATTAGTAGCAATCTCATCCGGTAGCGAATAAAACTATGTCTTTGCTTGCTCTTCGAGAGAGAAAGGAAAGGCAAAAACCATGATAGCCACCTCATCGGCTCCATGCCTTCGAGCCGTAGAACAAGCAACTTGAAAATCTCTTAGATGTTAGATGGGGTCTTGGCCCGGCAACCCATGATATTTAGGAAGTAGATGTATCAAGCTACCCTTCAATTCAAAGTTTGGATAAGGTTAGGATACCTTGCTTGCAACGGTTGAAGTATGATATCCGGAGCTCCTTGCTCATGCAAAGTGATCCGTCGTGGCTCCGCCATGTGTGGCTCACCTGTAGGATGTAAAGATGTATTATTAGTGCCAACAGAAGAATAGGAAGTAGCGGACTCCAAGTCACTCTCGGTACCGCCTAATGATTCGGTATGTTCCTCAAGAGAGGCCAAAGCACTAGTTGTATAATCCAACCGCCGTCTAGCTTGCCGAGTATGTAACAAAGTTCTTTCAATCTTGGGATCAAAATCGACTAAGCTAGAATTCGGTTGAGACCGAGTCATCAAACTCGAGAGTCATAGCACAAATATAAAAGAAATCTAAACTATAGCTAAGTATTGAAAGAAATTAAAATATCTACAATATTCACATATTCACATAACCAATATCAAGGCATATGTTGCAACCATTCCCCGGCAACGGCGCCAAAAATTTGATGGCGACCCAAGGGTGTATTGGTAAAGATTTTCCTCAATAAAACTGTGTTGCAAGTATAGCTCTATCAACAACAATCCTCGAGCATCAAATTTAGAAGAGGGATTTGGTTGTCACAAGTTCAACCCCAATAGAAATAATCGAAGTATTCAAACCTCAGGTCGTCTCACAAGGAATGGGCAAACATGTGCTTCAACATTGGTTAGAAATCCGGGGTTGTGAGTTATGAGCATAAAAATAAATGGGAATCTTAACAGGCAAGTAATCTTAGATTGTAAAAAACTAATTCAATCAACTAAGCAAGATATGAGTGATTTTAAACTAACAAAGTAACATTCAATATGATTCTATTCTAAGCTAAACAAATAACTATAACTAAGGCAAGTGATTGGGAATTTTGGTTTTCAAGTATGAATAATAAAAGTAACTCTTGGCTAGGCATGGGAATTGGGGTCACCATCCTTGTCTAATAACCATATCATGACAATTATGAGGAACCAAACTCATTAAGTCTACTTCTATACTTGAAGTACGTCAAATGGTTTGGTCAACATCAATCCATAAGTTCTAACCTCACTACTAATTGACTTAGTAGAAGGTTAGCATCAATGGTTATCAAATTGACTCCTAAGGGCTCCCAAATCATCAAATCCATTAGACCCAATGACTCAAGTTTACCCAATTCCCTTGACCTAGGCCAAGAGTAAAGAAAACTACTCCATAATCAAAGTAAACATTTCATCAAATACATGGTAAGCATTAACAAAAGACATGTTCAAAATAGCAATTAAATTGAAATCAGCTAGTACCCACTAACAATTGTCAACATACAATCATCCAAACAACACAATTAAACATAGAAATCATCAATATAACATCAACAAGCTAAGATTCACAACATTCATGAAATGGGTATAAAATGAAAATTGACAAGAATTCATAAAACTATCACAATGGAAATGGTTGATAAAATGGTTGATCCCCCCTTTTCCCCCTAGCATCCTTGGGTCTTTTCCATGCAGAAACAGCTTGAAATTAGGCCTGATGAGCCTCAGAAATCGCCAGGCACAATTTCCTTTAATGAGGTCACGTGCAGCTTCCCACACGTGCGCGCCATGCGTGTGTGCGCGCCGAATGCTTTTACGATCCATGCGTGCGCGCCAAGTGCGCGTGCGCGTCGATGGGAATCTTTTGATCCACGCGGATGCGTCCATCCTTGCGTGCCGCTTCCAGCCAACCTCATCCACGCGTGCGCGGGCGCGCCAATGCTGCTTGTTCCAAAATTTCAAGTCTTCATGTTTCTCCCTTTTGTACATGCTTTCTTTCTCTCTTCTAGGCCATTCCTACCCTATAATTCCTAAAATCATTCAACAAATACATCACGGCATCGAATGGCAATAGAAGAGGATTAAAATATGGCAATTTTGAGGCAAAATAAGCATGTTTTTCATCATGGGGCAATATTAGGAAGTGAACACAAAACAATGCATTTCTTGTGAATAAGTGTGAGAAATATTGACAAAACCCCCCAAATTCTACACAATATAAACCACAAAATTGGGGTTTATCACTTCCATCCAATACTTGTCTTATGAACCTAAAATTACTCAACAAATACATCAAGGCATCGAATGGAATTAAAGTGAATTAAAATCACCAATTTAAGGGCCTAAAAAGCATGTTTTTACACTTAAGTCCAATTTAAGGGAGAATTACAAAACCATGCTATTTCATTGAATAAATGTGGGAAAAGGTGATAAAATCCCCCAAAATAAGCACAAGATAAACAATAAAATTGGGGTTTATCAAGGAGGGATAAGGAAAACTAGAAATTACATCTACCTTTGCTGGATCTACAGAAATACCAGTATTAGAAACAATGTGTCCTAGAATAATACCTTGTTTTACCATAAAATGACATTTTTCAAAATTTAACACAAGGTTTGAACTAACACACCTGTCTGATACTCTAGCTAAACTATCCAAGCAAAGGCTAAAAGAATCACCATATACGCTAAAATCATCCATGAAAACTTCCATACAACTCTCAATAAGATCTGAGAAAATACTCATCATGCACCTTTGGAAAGTAGTTGGTGCATTACATAAGCCAAAAAGCATCCTCTTGTATGCGTACGTTCCAAAGGGACATGTAAAAGTAGTCTTCTCCTGATCTTCAGGAGTTATATGGATTTGAAAATAGCCTGTGTAACCATCTAAAAAGCAGTAGTGTGATTTACATGACAGGTGATCAAGCATCTAATTGATAAATGGCAAGGGGTAATGATCCTTGCGAGTAGCTTGATTGAGGTGCCTGTAATCAATGCACACCCTCCAGGAATTCTGCACTCTAGTTGTCAGGAGCTCTCCATGCTCATTCTTCACTGTTGTGACTCCAGACTTCTTGGGCACCACTTGTACTGGGCTGACCCATTCACTGTCTGAGATGGGGTAGGTGATATCAACTTCAAGCAGTCTGGTCACTTCCTTCTTGACAACTTCTAAGATGGTGGGGTTCAACCACCTTTGAGGTTGACGGACAAGCCTTGCTCCCTCTTCTAAAAATATTCTGTGCTCACAAACTTGAGGGCTGATACCTACTATATCTGCCAAGCTCCACCCAATTGCTTTCTTGTGTCTTCTCAACACACTAAGAAGCTGCTCCTCCTGTTGGGTAGTGAGTTCCCTTGCAATTATAACTGGGAGCTTCTGATGATCCTCAAGGTAAGCATACTTGAGGTGGGATGGAAAGGGCTTTAACTCCATTTTCTGTTCATGGCTGGGCACTTGATCTTCTGGAGCTAGTGATGATGGCAATGTGTCTTCATCTTGTTCAGGGGGCTTCCCCACACTTGCATCTTGCTCCATGTGCCTCTCTTCTACTTCCTCCTGGTGAACTGTAACTACAGTTTCATCAATGATATTGCACTGAAAGATGGAATGATCTTCCGGAGGATGCTTCATAGCTTCATCCAAGTTGAAGCTCACTGCTCTGCCATCTATCTCAAAGGAATAAGTTCCTGAGAATGCATCCAACTTGAACTTTGAAGTCTTCAGAAATGGTCTTCCAAGCAGGATGGATGATGGTCTTCTTGAGTCATTAGGGGCCATCTCTAAAATATAGAAGTCAATAGAAAATGTGAGCCACTTAATTCTTACCAGCACGTCCTCAGCAATTCCAACCACAGAGATAATACTTTTATCTGCCAAAACAAAACGTGCTGTCGACCTTTTTAAGGGAGGGAGCCTCAGAGCATCATATACAGATAATGGCATTATACTAATACATGCCCCTGAATCACACATGCAGTCTGAAAATTTTACATCTTCTATAGTAATAGTAACCATGCATGGACCTGGGTCACTACATTTTTCAAGGATATCACCCACTAAAGCAGAAATGGAACTACCTAGAGGAATAGTTTCTAAATCCTGTAATTTATCTTTGTGCATGCATAAATCTTTTAGAAACTTCGCATATTAAGGTACCTGGCGAATGGCATCAAAAAGAGGAATGGTTACCTCAACCTTTTTGAAGATCTCCACTATCTTTGGGTCGAGCTCCATCTGCTTTATGGACTTCCTAGCAAGGTGTGGAAAGGGGATAGGGATGGCGTCTCTTGTAGCTTCAGCCTCTATTGGTGTGCGGTTCTCTGGTTGAGCTGCTTCTTCTTCAACCATGTTTTGTACTTCATCCTCCTCTTCAGCATCTTCTACCTCAATAATATCTTCAACTTGGATATCTTCCCTTGAGCTTGGATCCTCATGCCTCCCCTCTGACAGTGTGGTTCCGGACCTCAAAGTGATGGCATTAATCCCACCTCTGGGGTTGAGTAAAGGTTTAGAAGAAAGTGCACTGAAGCTTGTAGGTTGGTTGTTGCAGGTAGCTAATGATTCCATTCGAGAGATGAGAGCTTGTATGGTGGAGCTAAGACCATTTATGGAAGATTGGATTGTATTCTGAATGTCCTATTGTCCTTGCGCAAGAGTGCAAAGCATCTCATCATTAGAGGAAGAAGGGGGATAAGTGATTTGAGGGACCTGCTGTTGGTTGTGCTGAGGCGCTTGAGACTGCCTCTGGTGAGGTGCTCTGTAAGGCTGATTTTGGTTCTGCTGTTGGTAAGGGGAGTTCTGCTGATACCGGTTCTGCTGATTGTTGTTGCTGTTCCGCCTCTGATTTCCACTATTGTCCCTGCCTCCTCGGTTATAGTTGTCCCTCCATCCTTGGTTGGAATTGTCTCTCCAACCTTGGTTGGAGTTATCTTGCCAACCTTGATTGTAGTTCCCACCTTGGTTGTAATTACCACCTTGTTGATTGTATCCTTGATTTGGGTGGTCATAGAAATTATGTGTAGCTGCCAAGGTGTTATCTTCTTGTTGTTGAAGTTACAGACACTCATCAGTGTAATGAGTATAGCAGGCACATATTCCACACACTCTCTGAGGAACTAACTGTTGATATTGTTGTTGTGGGGGAGGCTGAGGTTGTTGTTGATTCAGCTGTAGCTGCTTCAGTATGTTGGACATCTCTCCTAGAGTCTGTGTGAGAGCAGCAGTCTCACTACTAGAGGAGACCTCCGCAACAGCCTTGGGATGGTTGTTCCTATGTTTGACATTTCGGGTAGACTCAGCTAGATCGGTGATCAATTGCCACGCTTCTGTCGCCGTCTTGTACTTCTTCAGAGACCATTACTTGCAGCATCTAGTGTAGTTTTGTCTTGAGGCTTCATGCCTTGTGTGAAGTAGATGATCAACACCATCTGGTCAATCTTGTGGTGGGGACATGAGTCTAGGAGATTCCTGAAGCGCTCCCAGTATTCGTAAAAGGGTCTCTGACTCGCCTTGAATAATGCAGGAAATTTCTTTCCTCAGTCTGTCTGTAACTTCAACTGGAAAGTATTTGTCCAGGAACTCCCTTCTGAGCAGATCCCAATTGGTAACGACTGCTTCAGGTTGAGTGTAGAACCACTCCCTTGCCTTTCCCTCAAGAGAAAATGGGAAGGCAGACAGCAAAATAGTAGTCTTATCTGCACCATGACGCCTAGCAGTTGAGCAGGCTGTCTGAAAATTCCTGAGGTGCTTGATAGGCTCCTAAGCAGGTAAGCCATGAAACTTAGGTATTAGGTTGATTAGCACAGTCTTCAGTTCAAATTCTACAGCCAGATTTGGGTGACGCACTAGATACGGTTGCAGTGTAAAGTCTGGAGCTCTTTCTTCCTGGAGAGTAATTTTTCTAGGCTCCGCCATATTATCTGCACATAAATCAACAGAATTAGTAGAAAAGGAGTTTGTTTCTTCCTCAGATGGCGCTTCAGATTCACCTTCAGAAGAGACTGGCGAATTGGTAGTAACCACTTCACCACCCTCAGAGGCTAACCGACGCCGAGCTCGCCTAATACGTGAAATAGTTCTTTCAATTTTAGGATCAAACGCAGCTAAGCTCGGGTCAGGCAGTGAATGCATCATTCAATGAAAGAAACATACAGCTCATGGTAATAAAATAAAATAAAATATGCAAAAATTAAAAATATGTACACTAACTAATAATTTAGCACGCTATTGCAACACCCCGGCAACGGCGCCAAAAATTGATGTGGGCGGAAATTAGCCGATTAAGAAATTAATATAGAAATAACGTTGCGAGTACAATTCCTAATCGACGAGAATCCGCTTATCAATTTAGAAGGGTTGTCACAATTTTAGAATAAAAATACTGGGAGTAGGAATCCCAGGTCTTCTCCCAACGAGTTGACAAAAGAGTGCTATTTTATTAGTCAGGGGTTTTCCGAGAAATTTTTAGAGTTGGAGAACAGGAAATTAAATGATTGTAAATTAAAGCAATGTAAATTAAAAGAGAGATTTTATATAATCAGAATAAAAAGCCTTGACCGGGGGAAGATTAATTGGAAGTTCTATCCTTGTTGGATTTTCCCAAGTGGAATAGCAAGAGGTTATTGTTTTCACTTAGTTAACCCTAATAAATAAAGGAAAGTCAAGTGATTGAGCTAACTCTTATTCGCAAGTCCTAATACTCTCCTTATGGAAGGATTAGCGTTAGTAAATAGAGAGTTAGCCAACAACTTCCAATTGAACTAATCACTTGAGTATTCCAACTCAAGGGTCTCCTTATAATCAACCCCCAAGTTAAGTTGGGAGTCTACTCCATTGACATGAATGCAACGTTCACAGATATATAAGAAAAAGATATGATAAATTAAATAAAATAGGAACTGAAAATTAATTTAAAGTAAAAGTAATTCTTTTCATTAATAAATCCCAAAATGCAACATCCTTATCTGAACAGGGTTAATGGACAATTAAAAGAGTAAAGGAATAAGAAAGCAAACTGGAATAATAGTAACTTCAACAGAGGTAGTAACTCTTCTCAATATCCAAAGCAACGACATAAAAAGCAATAAATCTAGAAATCTATGAATGTGAAGAAAACCTAGAAAAGAGTGATTTCTCTCTAAGATTCCAAAACTAAAATCTAAAACTATCCGAATGAGAATGTCTGTTGAGTCTCTGCTTGTCCCCTGGCTCCAGTCTGTGTTTCTGGGCCGAAAACTGGGTCCAAACTCAGCCCAAAATTGCCCCCAACATTTTCTGCGATTTTTGCAGGTAGCGCACGTCATGCGTACGCGTCAGTCACGCGTACGCGTCGTTGGTCATCTTCGCGTTTCACGCGTACGCGTCAGGCACGCGCATGCGTCGCCGTGCAAACTCCAATTCACGCGCATGCGTGAGCCATGCGTGTGCGTCGCTCCTCGCTGGTTATCTCCTTTATTTCTTGTGCTCCTTCTATTTTTGCAAGCTTCTTCTCCATCCTCTAAGCCATTCCTGCCCTATAAAGCCTGAAAACACTTAACACACAGATTACGGCATTAAATGGTATAAAGGGGATTAAAAATATATAATTTAAAGGCTTAGGAAGCAAGTTTTCACCCATAGAACAAAATTAGGAAGGAATTGTAAAATCATGCAAAGTGTATGAATAAGTGTGCAAAGACTTGATAAAACCACTCAATTGAGCACAAGATAAACCATAAAATAGTGGTTTATCAGTGCCTCTACTTTCCTGTTGCAAAAGTGGAAACCTTGGTCGCTCACGATTGCTCGTGGCGACCCATAGCGGCACACAATATTATTTCTAATGAAAAAAATCAAAGTATTGGTGTCATCAAGGCGGGTAGGTATCGCTTCTACCCACTTCGATACATAGTCAACCGCCAATAGAATATATAGATACCCACTTGAGTTGGGAAATGACCCCATAAAGTCTATGCCCCATACATCAAATATCTCACAGAACAAACATCGGTTGTTGAGGCATTTCATCCCTTTGGGATGCATTTTTCGACTTCTGACATTGGTGACAAGACACACAGAATCGGTTAGTGTCCTTGAATAAGGTTGGTCACCAGAATCCACAATCTAAAACCTTTTTAGCCATTCGTTGTGGGCCAAAGTGGCCGCCACATTCGGATGAATGGCAAGCTTCAAGAATGGGTTGGATTTCGGATTCCAGGACACATCTTCGAATTACTTGGTCTACTCCCTTCTTCCACAAGTGAGGGTCATCCCAAATGTAATATTTGGAATCACTCCTCAACTTATCCCTTTGATGTTTAGAAAAGTTGGGAGGGAAGATCTTAGCAACCAAGTAGTTCACCATTGGTGCAAACCAAGGAAAGCTATCCGAAACAGCATGCAAACTATCCAAAGGGAATGAGTCATCAATCGGAAATGGGTCATATTTAAGATTTTCAAGGCGGCTTAGATAATCAGCAACCAGATTTTGAGACCCACTTCGATCCCTAATCTCAATGTTGAACTCTTGCAAGAGCAAGATCCAACGTATGAACGTAGGTTTCGACTCATTCTTTGTCAAAAAATACTTTAAAACTGCATGATCCGTGTATACCACTATTTTGGATCCTAGCAAATAAGATCTGAATTTATCTAAGGCATGAACAATAGCTAGGAGTTCTTTTTCCATAGTGGTATAGTTGGATTGTGCCGCATCCAATGTTTTTGAGGAATAAGCAATGACATAAGGGAGCTTACCATCGCGCTGTGCAAGCGCGGCACCTACAACATGATTTGACGCGTCGCACATTATCTCGAATGGCTGCGTCCAGTTAGGGCCCCTCACAATTGGTGCCGTGGTAAGAGCTTTCCTCAACTTCTCAAATGCATCCGCACAAGCACTATCAAACTCAAAGTCCACATCCTTTTGGAGTAGGCGCGACAATGGCAATGCAATCTTGCTAAAATCTTTGATAAAGCGCCTATAAAATCCTACATGCCCCAAAAAGGAACGGACCTCCCTCACAGATGAGAGGTGAGGTAAACTGGTAATAACATCGACCTTGGTCGGGTCCACAGAAATGCCCTTGTCAAAAACTATGTGTCCTAACACTATGCCTTGTCTCACCATGAAGTGACATTTTTTGAAATTGAGGACAAGGTTAGTGTTGACACATCTTTCCAAGACCTTGGCCAAGTTCTCCAGGCAACTATCAAAAGAGGTACCATATACGCTAAAATCATCCATAAAGACTTCCAGACAAGTTTCTATAAGATCGAAAAAGACACTCATCATGCACTGCTGAAAAGTGGCGGGTGCATTGCGTAGCCCAAATGGCATCCTTTTATAGGCAAAGGTGCCAAAGGGACAAGTAAAGGTGGTCTTTTCCTAATCCTTAGGAGCGATATGTATCTGGAAGTAGCCAGTGAATCCATCAAGAAAGTAATAATGGAATTTACCTGCCAGTCGGTCCAACATCTGGTCAATGAAGGGCAAAGGGTAGTGGTCTTTCCTTGTTGCGGCATTCAACCTTCTATAATCGATGCACACCCGCCAAGCATTTTACACTCTCTTGGTGACCACTTCACCATCATCCTTCTTGACTGCAGTGATGTCTGATTTCTTTGGAACAACCTAGACCGGGCTCACCCATTCACTGTCAGAAATCGGATATATGATACCCGCATCAAGTAGCCTTGTGACCTCCTTCTTCACCACATCAAGGATGGTGCGGTTGAGCCTTCTTTACGGTTGTCTAACCGGCCGGGCTCCCTCTTGGAGAAAAATACAATGCATACACGTGTGGGGTCAATCCCCACAATGTCGGCTAAGCTCCAACCGATTGCTTTCTTGTGCTTCCTTAGGACATCTAGGAGCTTCTCTTCTTCTTGGCTAGAAAGCTCACTAGCAATAATGACCAGAGACTTTTGGTTGTCCTCAAAGAATGCGTACTTCAAATGAGATGGAAGATGCTTCAATTCATTCTTTGACTCAAGTTGAGGTTCCTTTTCATCAAGCTCTGGGAGCTCATTCTCAACAACTTTCTCTTATTCACCCTCTTGGTCATCCGTCTCCTCAACAATAGGGTAGCATAACTCGTTGTGATCCTCTCTTTATACCTCCACTACTACCTCATCGATTACATCATATCGGAGAACAGAGTACTCTTCGGGAGGGTGTTTCATGGCTTCATCCAAGTTAAACTTGATTGTCTTATCTCCAACCTCAAAGGAGTATGTGCCGGTGAAGGCATCCAATTTGAATTTCGAGGTCTTCAAGAAGGGTCTACCAAGTAGAACGGAGGAAGCACTTCTATTCTCTGTTGGAGGCATCTCAAGGATGTAGAATTCAACTGGAAATACCAAGTCCTTGATTACCACAAGTACATCTTCCGCTATTCCCATTACGGTGATCACACTCTTGTCGGCTAAGGCAAACTTAGCAGCCGACCTTTTCAACAGAGCTAGTTTCAACCTAGCAAATATGGAGAGTGGCATGATGCTCACGCAAGCCCCTAGGTCGCACAAACAGTCATGAAAGACGCATCCACCAATACAACAAGACACCAAACTTGGTCCAGGGTTACTACACTTCTCCAGGATAGGATTCATCAATGAAGAAATAGAACTACCCAATGATAATATTTCCAACTCACTAATCCTATCTTTGTGTGTGCATAAGTCCTTTAAAAATTTTACATACTTCGAAATTTGTTGGATAGCATCAAGAAATGGAATGGTTACTGATAAACCACTATTTTATGGTTTATCTTGTGTTCAATTGAGTGGTTTCATCAAGTTCTTGCCCACTTATTCATATGATTTGCATGATTTTACAATTCCTTCCTAGTTTTGTTCCATAATTGAAAACTTGCTTCCTAGAGTCTTTAATTTGTGTATTTTAATTCTCCTTTATACCATTCGATGCCGTGATCCGTGTGTTAAGTGTTGTAGGCTTTATAGAGCGGGAATGGATTAGAGAATGGAGAGGAAGCTTGCAAAAATGGAAGGAACACAACAAACTAAGGAGATAACCAGCGAGCATCGACGCGCACGCATAGCTCACGTGTGCGCGCGACATGAAGAAATTTGCAGCGACGCGTGCGCGTACCTGACGCGTACGCGTGACACGCAAAGATGACCAGCGATGCGTGCGTGTGACTGACGCATACGCGTGACATGCGCAATCTGCAGAAATAACAGAAAACACTGGGGGCAATTTCGGGCCGAGTTTGGACCCAGTTTCCGGCCCAGAAACACAGACTAGAGCCAGGAAACGAGCAGAGACTCAACACACATTCTCATTAGCATAGTTTTAGTTTTAGATCCGAATCTAAAGAGAAATTACTCTTCCTCTAGGTTTTCTTTTACATTCACATATTCTTAGTTTTATGCTTTTGCTTTGGATATTGGAGAGTCATTACCTCCATTGAAGTTACTATTTTAGTTTGTTTTCTTATTCCCTTACTCTTCCATATTCTCAATTCTTGTTTAGAGTTACAATTGGATTAATTTTATAATTTATTAATGCAAAGGATTACTTTTACTTTTAATTAAATTATAGTTATTGTCTATCATGTCTTCCTTTTATTCCCTATTTAATTCTATGCAATTAATTTTCATGCCAATGGAGTAGATTCCCAACTTGACATGGGGTTAATTAAAAGGAGACACTTGAGTTGGAATGCTCAAGTGATTAGTTAAATTGGAAGTTGTTGGCTAATTCTTTATTTACTAACGCTAGACCTTCCCAAGGGAGAGGACTAGGATTTGTGAATGAGAGTTAGCTCAATCACTTGACTTTCCTTTATTTAGTAAGGGTTAACTAAGTGAAAATAACAACCTCTTTATACTACACTTGAGAGAATTCCAACAAGGACAGGACTTCCGATTAATCATTCCCCCAGTCAAGGCTTTTTAATTAGAATATATAATTCTCTTTTAATTTACAATTAGTTATTTTCTGTTATTCAACTCTCAAAATTCTCGGAAAACTCCTGATTAATAAGATAGCACCCTTTTGTCAACTCGTTGGGAGACGACCTGGGACTCATACTCCCAGTATTTTTATTCTAAATTTGTGACAACCTTTCTAAATTGATGAGCAGAGTTTAGCTGGTTAAGAACTGTACTCACAACGCTATTTCTATATTGAATTCTTAATTAGCTGATCTCCGCCTCCCATCAATTTTTGGCGCCATTGCCGGGGAGTTGCAATTGTGTGCTAATTTATTAATTAGTGTACATAGTCACAGGCATAGAAACAGCCACTGAAAGGCTGTTGCAGATGTTTCCTCTAGCATTGGGACTTCTGCTCTTATATAGAGTATATGTGAGATGACCAACCTACTGAAGCAAATATAGCTAAATCAACAACAACCTCAGCCTCCCCCACCACATCAAAGTCAACAGTTAGTCCATCAGAGAGTATACGGAATATGTGCTGATTATAGTCATTACACTGATGAGTGTCCGTAGCTCCAACAAGAGGACAACACCGTAGCAGCCACTCATAATTTCTATGACCGCCCAAATCAAGGGTACAATCAACAAGGCGGCAATTACAACCAAGGTGAAAACTACAACCAAGGTTGGCAAGACAACTCCAACCAGGGATGGAGGGATAATTTTAACCAAGGTTGGAGGGACAACTACAACAGAGGAGGCAGAGACAACAATGGAAATCAGAGGTGGAATAACAACAACAGACAGCAAAACCAAAACCAGCCTTACAAAGCACCTCACTTAAGGCAGTCCCAAGCACCTTAGAACAACCAACAGCAGGCCCCTCAGATCACTTACCCTTTTTCTTCTTCTCATGATGAAATGCTTCAGTCTATTGAGCAAAGACAAAAGGCCATGGAGAACACACTTAGCTCCACCCTAAATGGCCTGACCTCTGCTGTGCAAGCTCTTGCCTCACAAATTGGATCAATGAATAGTTCCAATAATCACCCTTCAAGCTCCAATGAAATTCCTTCTCAACCCTTACCCAACCCCAAGGGTGGCATCAATGCCATCACTTTGAGGTCTGGAACCACACTGTAAGAGAGGAATCAGGAAGAGCCAAGCTCACAGGAACACGCCTTAGATGAAGACATAGTTGAAGTGGAAGATGCTGAAGAGGAAGAGGAAGTACAAGACATGGTTGAAGAAGAAGTAGCACAGCCAAGGAATGGAGCACTAAAGGATGCAGAAGCTGTAAGTGGCACCATTCCTGTCCCATTTCCACACCTTTCAAGGAAGTCCAGGAAGCAGATGGAACTTGATCCCAAAATGGTAGAAATTTTCAAAAAGGTTGAGGTAACTGTTCCCCCTTTTTGATGTTATTCAACAAGTACCTAAATATGCAAAGTTTCTGAAAGATTTATGCATACATAAAGATAAATTAATGAATTAGAAACTATTCCTTTAGGTAGTTCTATATCTGCTTTAATGGGAGGTATACCTGAAAAATGTAGTGATCCAGGTCCACGCATGGTTAACTGTACCATTGGGGGTGTAATATTTTCTGACTGCATGTGTGATTTAGGAGCTTGCATGAGTATTATGCCATTGTCTATATATGATGCTTTGAGGCTCCCTCCCTTAAAAAGGTCGGCAGCTCGTTTTGTTTTAGCAGATAAAAGCATCATTACTGTGGTTGGAATCGCTGGAGACGTGCTGGTAAGCATTAAGGGGCTCACATTTCCCATTGACTTCTATATCTTGGAAATGCCCCCTAATGACTCAGGAAGACCATTGATAAACCCATATTTTATGATGTATTTTGTGCTCAAATTGAGTGTTTCTATCAATTCTTCACCCACTTATTCATGTAAATTGCATGGTTTTACTATTCCTTCCTTATTTTATGATATATGTGAAAAACATGTTACCTATGCTTTAAAAATATTAATTTTAATTACCCTTTATTACCATTCGATGCCGTGATTTATGTGTTAAGTATTTTCAGGTCTCATAGGGCAGGAATGGCTTAGAGGACGGAAAGAAAACATACAAAAATGGAAGGAAAGCACAAAAATGGAGTTTTGAAGAAAAGGGCAGCGACGCGAACGCATGGACGACGCGAACGCGTGCCTAGCGTGAAATGGCAGTGACGCGTACGCGTGGATGACGCAGACGCGGGCCTTGAGCAGAACTCAAATGATGCGTACGCGTGACTGACGCGTACGTATGATAAGGAAAACTCCTAGATCACGCAAACGCGTAACCCACGCAAATGCGTGACAGACGCCACGTAGAAGAATCTGCAGAAAATGCCCCCAACAATTTCTGGACCATTTTTTGGCCCAAATCCAAGTCAGAAACACGGAATATAAGCCAGAGAATGGAGGAAACAAAGAAGAACTAAGTGATAGATACAATATTCATAATATTAGGATTAGATGTAGCTTTTAGAAAGAGAGGCTCTCTCTTCTCTCTTAGGATTAGGATTTAGGATTTCTATTATGTTTAAGCTATGATCTCTTCAATCACAGGTTCAATGTTCCTTTAATTTACTTTATACTTCTATTTTTTTCATTACTTTAATTGGTATTTATCTTTCCGAATTGGCTTATAAACTTTTCCATGTTAGATTTGAATATTCTATTTAATAGTAATCGAGGTATTTCAGATTAATGATTGCTTTATTTTATTTATGAATGCTTTTAGTTTAATTTAAGATATTTTCCCCTTTTAGCTTTGGTTAAGTAATTAGTAACTCTTGAGTTACCAAACTCAGCTGTTGATTGAAATTGGAATTCTCTGCTGGTAAATTTGTACTCCAATAACTCTAGTCTTTCCATAGGAGTTGACTAGGACTTGAGGATCAAAATAATTAGTCCACTTGACTTTCCTTTGTTTAGCAAGGGTTAATTAAAGTGGGAGCAGAATCCAATTCTCATCACACTTGATAAGGATAACTAGGATAGGACTTCAAGTTCTTATACCTTGCCAAGAGATTTTATTATTATTAATTTATTTTTCTTGTCTTTTAAATTACTTGTTCCTTATTTTAAAAAAACCCAAAAACATATCTTTTTACATAACCAATAATAAATCATACCTCCCTGCGATTCCTTGAGAAGACGACCCGAGGTTTAAATATTTCGGTTATAAATTTTATTGGGTTTTGTTACTTGTGACAACCAAACTTTTGTACAAAGGATTCTCTGTTGGTTTAGAAACTATACTTACAACGCGATTATTTTTATAAAAATTCTTTACCAATAGAAAATCAGTTCGTCAAAATGGCGCTGTTGCCGGGGAATTGCAACTGTGTGCCTTATTATCGGTTATTGTAAATATTTTCTTTTACCCGTTTATTCGTTTTTATTTTCGTTTTAGTTTTTTATTGGTACTATGAGTTCTCACCCCCGTTGCTTTGAGTCTAATAATGTTGAAAGGAATGGAAGCTATAACAGGAACATGCATCAAGGTCAAAACAACCAGAGATGGACGGAGCCACGAAGATCTGATCAACCCTTTAGGCAACAACACCCTCCAAGATACCATAAACCACGACCATTCCATAATACATGTCAAGACAATAGTTATGGTGGACCCTTTCGTGACAACTATCACCCACCAATTTACTACAGTCAAGAGCCATTCCGAGGTGCATACCAAGACTATAGATATGGTGGACCCCCTTGTAATTACCGACAAGCCCTGTCATATGCCTACAAACCACCTCCTCAACACAGCTTTGAACCACCACACTCACAAGCCAACTACCACCATTCACCTCCATATGACCCTAACCCTTATCCACCCTAATTCCAACCCAATTACTCCCAAGAACCACCACTCCCCTATGCACTATGTCCATATCCATCACCCCAAGAATCAAGGGAGCAACTCCAGGAAACATTTGAAGAATTTCATGCCACACTTCACCAATTGAATCAAGCGATAAATCGACTGCCTTCCCAACGTTCGGACACTCAAGGAACCCCCATGGCTTCATGTGGGCAATCTAATGAAGAACGCAGCATGAAGGAGATACTAGAAACTCCAATAGACCATAAGGAGCATGATTTTGTACTGGAACAAGTGGAGGAAGATGAAATTATCGAAGAAGAAGAATTGGTTGAAGACTTAGGAGATGCTGAACCTCCATGGGAATCCAGAATTGAGGAGAATTCTGTCAAGAATTTTGCAGTTGATGCTAAGGAGGATAGTGCACAACCCCCAAAGCAGGAATCTTATGAAGAGCTGGACGGAACAACTCCAGAAGCAAGTTTACTTGCTAATGATAATCGAGAGTCGAGTTCTCCTAGTAATGAACTTGCATCCACAAGTGTATTCTTTGAGACTGAAGAATCTTCCCCAAATGAATACGAAAATGATGCGAAGGTAGATTTTTCTCAACCTCCGACTTATGATTTGAGTGATGAGGAAGATATCGAAGACTTTGATCAAGACGTGGTAGCAGTTAAAGAAGTTTGCAAAGAAGAGGAGGAATTCACAAAAGAACACAAGGGAGTAGAGCTTGCAAAACCACTGAAAACACATATCCCAAGGCCATTACCACCCAAAACAAAATTCAAGTGGGTATAATCCTTAGCCTTTATCTTTACTTTTCCACTTGAATATGGTTTGCTTGAAACAGATGGCCAGCTTAGAGCTCTTTGCGGCTTTAAGAGTAAAAGGGAAATGGTTCGTACTCAGAGCTGGTATGCAAGATTCAATAAGGTTCCACGCTTCAATTTGAAGTGCAAGGATTGGTTTCGAGTTCAATTGTATGGGTTTCGGAAAATGTTTGGTCATCTTGGTGAGGATACAACTTCCAAACTGCCTGGCTGGAAAAATATAGATCGAGACAAAGGCGGATATAAAAGCAAGGTTTGGGATCCTGGAATCTATTCTGACATTCAACACCCCGGGAACCTGAAAAGCTGTTTGAAATTGCTCAAAGGCTTCACATGCCTAGTCTGGGACCCCGGAGGCTGTTGGCATTCCAAACAGTGGTGGAGATTTTTGGATGAATTCAAGCACAAGCCACCATAACAAAGGACTCCCCAAATGTCCAACTTAAGGACTTTAACTAAAAGTGCTAGGTGGGAGACAACCCACCGTGGTATGATCGTTCCTTTTTTAGTTTTATTTCATTTTGTTTGTTTTTAAGTTTTATTTTATTCTATTTTCATTGAACGTAGAATTATTTATAGCATCCACATTAGTATTGCATATTGCATACTGCATAATTGTATATAAAAAAAAATATCCCACGTGAGCACGTAGGCCACGCGTGGGCGTCGATCAGCAATCGGCATAAAGATCCAACGCCCAGAAAGTTGGGCTGGAATCGTGCGACTGGTGTGCCTTTAGCACAAATTGGCCCACGCGTTCGCGTTCCTGACGCGAACGCGTCACTTGCACTACGCACATCCCACACGAAAGCGGGAGGGACGCGTACGTGTCGCATGGATTTTAGGGAACTTCATGGAAACAGAGAGTTGCGCCAAATTGACGCTGGAATCGTGTGTTTAGTACAATTCTGAGCAACACGTACGCGTGCCCCACGCGTCCGTGTCACTTTCATTATCCCACAATCACGCGATCGCGTCAATGACGCGTTCGCATCAACAACCTTTTCGCCCCAACCACGCGATCACATGCTCTACGCATTCGCGTGGATTCAAAATCAATAACCCTAACCCACGCGAAACCCTACCCATTCTGCGTCACCCTTCCCCCCTCCAATCCTCCTCTGATCTCTCTGCCTTCTCCCCCCAACCACCACACCACCACCATCTTCGCCCAGGACCACAACCACCCAGACCACCGAACCACCCTCGCCGGAGCCATCCCCCTTCTCCCCTTCTCCGCTTCTTCCCCCTTCCCTCTCCTCCTCCCTCCACGACCCCACCCCCACTGCCGCTGCCCCGTTCCGAGCCGCCCAGTACCGCTGCCACCTCCTAGACCTCCAGCCAACTACCCACCAGCCACCACAACACAACCTTCACCCCCTCACCTCTACTCCTTCTTCCCTTAAACCAACACCCACCACATAGCCCCCTGCCTCCACCACGGACCACCGCCGCACCGCCACCCATCGCCGTCGCGTCACCAACACCACCACCATATTCCCACCATCTCTCTGATCCATACATTTATTCCTCTGCGCACCAGGTTCCACCGAACAATGAATCCTGTTTCCTGTTAATTAGTTAGTTAGTTTTTCAATTTTTTTCAAAATTAGGATAGTTAGAGATGCATGATCGTAGTGGATTTTAGGTGGTTAGGTAGCTAGGATGTTGATAAACCCATATTTTATGATATATTTTGTGCTTAATTCAAGGGATTTATTCAATCCTTCACCCACTTATTCATGTAAATTGCATGGTTTTACTTTCCATTCCTTATTATGTGATATATGTGAAAAACATGTTTCCTATGCTTTAAAAATAATTATTTTAATTACCTTTTATTACCATTCGATGCTGTGATTTGTGTGTTGAGTATTTTCAGATCTCCTAAGGCAGGAATGATTTAAAGGACGAAAAGGAAACATACAAAAATGGAAGGAAAACACAAAAGGGAGTTTTTGAAGAAACTGGCAGCGACGCGAACGCGTGACTGACGCGAACGCGCGCTTTAAGCAGAACACAGATGACGTGGACGCATGACCGAAGCGAACGCGTGATAAGGAAAACTCCAAATGACGCGACCGCGTGATCCACGCGGACGCATGACAGATGTCACGCACCAGAAACTGCAGAAAATGCTCCCAGCGATTTTTGAAGCTCTTTTTGGCCCAGATCCAAGTCCAGAAAGCACAAATTAGAGGTTATAAAGTGGGGGAATGCATCCATTCATAAAGAGGCCCTCAATAATTTACTTTTCATAGTTTAGATGTAGTTTTTAGAGAGAGAGGTTCTCTCCTCTCTCTTAGGTTTTTAGGATTAGGATTCCTCTTAAAGGATTTATAATTTCAACTCTTTATCAGGTTCAATATTTCTTTTACTTTATATTTCTCTTTTACTTTCAGATACTTTAATGCTTTCGTTTAATTACTTATGTTGCCAGATTGATTTATGAACTCTTTATGTTTAGATTGATTTTCTCTTATTAATGCAATTGAGGTATTTCAGTTTATAATTCTTATTTAGCTTTTCATACCCTTGGCTTTAATTGATTAACTGGAAACCCTTGAGTTATTGAACTTATCGTGATTAATGGTTATGTCTGCTAATTGACTTGAATTCCACTAACTCTAGTCTTTCCTTAGGAGTTGGCTAGGACTTGGGAAATCTAACAAATTAGTTCACTTGACTTTCCTTGCTTTAGTAAAGGTTAACTAAGTGGGATAAACTCAATTCTCATAGGAGTAACTAGGATAGGACTTCCGACTTCTCATACCTTGCCAAGGATTTATTTTATAGTTATTTATTTATTTTATTTGTCATTTAAATTACTTGTTTCTTACTTTCAAAACCCCCAATTTACAAAACTCATAACCAATAATAAGAACACCTCCCTGCAGTTCCTTGAGAAGACGACCCGAGGTTTAAATACTTCGGTTATCAATTTTAAAGGGGTTTGTTACTTGTGACAACCAAAACGTTTGTAAGAAAGGAATTCTTGTTGGTCTAGAAGCTATACTTACAACGGGAATTTATTTGTGAAATTTCTAGATCGTGCGAGAGTTTCGTTCTTCAAAATGGCGCCATTGTCGGGGAGCTGCAAACGTGTACCTTATTATTGGTTATTGTAAATATTTTTCTTTTATCTGTTTATTTGTTTTTGTTTTTCCCTTTTTATTTCTATTAGCTACTATGAACTCTCACGCCTCACGCTTTGAGTTTGGTTCTGAATTTGTTGAAGAAAATAGAAGCTATAACAGGAATATGCATCAAGGTCTAAGAAATCAAAGATGGATGGAGCCAAGAGGATCTGATCAACCCTTCCGGCAGCAACACCTTCCAAGATATCCTGGACAAAGACCATTCTACAATGCATAGCAAGCTGACAGACATGGTGGATCCCCTGATAGTTACCAACAAGCCCCACCCTGTGCTTATAGACCACCCTCTCAACATAACTTCGAACCACAACCCTCACAAGCTCCTTTTCACCATTCACCACCGTATGATCCTTATTTACCCCAATTCCAATCCAATTACTCCCAAACACCACCACTTTCCTATGTACCATGTCCATATCCATCACCTCGAGAATCACAGGCTCGCTTCAAGAAAACAGTAGATCAACTTCATACAACCCTTCATCAGCTGGAGCAAGCAATATATCAATTATCTTCCAGACGTTTAGACATTCAAGGAACTCCAATAGCTTTATGTGGAGAATCTAATGACGAACGTAGCATGATGGAGACACTAGAAACCCCAGTGGGCAGTAATGAGCATAACTTTGTTCTGGAACAATTGGAGGAAGCTCAAATTATCCAAGAAGAAAAAGTACTAGTTGAAGATTTAGGAGATGCTGAACCTCCATGGGAATCCAGAGTTGTGAAAAATTCCATCAAGGACGCTACAATTAATGCTAAGGAGGATAGTGCACAACCCCCAAAGCAGGTATTTTATGAAGAACTAGGTGGAATAACCCAAGATGCAAGTTTCCTTGATGATGATAGTCACAAGTCAAGTTCTCCTAGTAATGAACTTGCATCCGCAAGTGAATTCTCCGAGATTGAAGAATCTTCCCCAAGTGAATACGAAGATGATGCGGAGGTAGATTTCTCTAAACCTCCATCTTATGACTTGAGTGACGAGGAAGACATAGAAGATTTTGATCAAGACACAGTTACAGTTGAAGCATTTTGCAAAGAAGTGGAGGAATCCACAGAAGAATACAAGGGAGTAGAACTTACAGAACTACTGGAAACACCTATCCCAAGGCCATTACCACCTAATACAAGCTTCAAGTGGGTACAATCCTTAACCTTTATCTTTACTTTTCCACTTGAATATGGTTTTCTTGAAACAGATGGCCAGCTTAGAGCTCTCTGCGGCTTTAAGAGTAAGAGGGAAATGGCTCGTACTCAGAGCTGGTATACAAGATTCAATAAGATTCCACGCTTCAATTTGAAGTGCAAAGATTGGTATCAAGTTCAATTGAATGGGTCACAGAAGACGTTTGGTCATCTTGGTGAGAATACAAATTCTAAACCGCCCGGATGGAAGCATATAGATCAAGACATAGGCGGATTTAAAAGCAAGGTTTGGGATCCTGGGAAATATTCTGATATTCGTCACCCCAGGAACCTGAGAATCTATTTGAAGCTGCTCAAAAGCTTCACATGCCTACTTTGGGAACCCGGAGGTTGTTGGCATTCCAAACATTGGTGGAGATTTCTGGATGAATTTAAGCATAAGCCACCATAACAGGAAGCTCATCCAATGTCCAACTTAAGGACTTTAACTAAAAGTGCTAGGTCGGAGACAACCCACCATGGTATGGTCGTTTCTGTTTCAATTTTTATTTCGTATTGTTTGATTTTATGATATATTAATTTTATTGAACCGGGATGTTATTCATAGCATTTGCATTAGCATTGCATACTGCATAATTGCATACTTGCATATATAAAAAAATAGAAAGTAGCGTGTGCGACGCGACCGCGTTGCTCACGCATTCGCATCAGTTGCGAAACTACCCCCCCACGCGTCTGCGTCAATCACGCGAACGCGTGATCTGGAAATCGGCATAAAAATCCAACACCCAGAAATCTGGGCTGGAATCGTGCGGCTGGTGTGCGTTTAGCACAAAACGGCCCACGCGTTCGCGTCCCTGACGCGACCGCGTCACTTACGAAACATCCATCCCACGCGAAAGCGTGAGCGATGCATTCACATTGTGAGGATATTATGGCACCCCAATGGAGATAGAGAGTTGTGCTGAAACGACGTTGGAATTGTGCGTTTAGCACAATTTCCAGCAACGCGGTCGTGTGCCTCACGCGACCGCGTCATTCATCCTTTTACCCATTCCATGCGATCGCGTCAACCACGCGACCGCGTCAACCCCATTTCCCCTAGCCACGCGATTGGGTGCCCCACGCGTTCGCGTGGATTCAAATTCACTAACCCCAGTGACGCGAAACCCTACCCCATCGCGCCCCACTCTCCTTCCCCAACCCCATCTGTTCTCTCTCCCTCCTTCCTCTGCACCCATCGCCACCACCAACAACCTCCGACCGCCGCACCACCCTCGACCACCCAGCCACGACCGCGACGCCACCCCTCCCATCCTTCTTCCTTCTCCCCTCCTTCTTCTTTTCCCCTCCCTTCTCTCCCTTCCACCACCGCGGCCAGCCACCGCCACCGCGCCGTCACCACCGCGCTGTCACTGCCGCGCCTCCCACCACCATCACCCTTACCCCCTTCCTTCCTTCACCCAAAACCTTTACCCACCCTTACCCCCACCCGAAACCCCCTGCCACCAAACAGCCACCAACTGCCGCGCCAATCATCCTGCTCCACCACAGCGCCGCCGTGCCCCCCTTCCAGCACTGCCATCTCACCACCGCCATCTCTCTGAGCCCTACCTTAGTTCATACGCATACCAGGTTCCGCCGAACGCCACTTTTCCCCCATTCATAGTTAGTTGCATATTTTTTATGTTCAAATTAAGCTAGTTAGAGATGCATGTTTGTAGTGGATTCTAGGTGGTTAGGTAGCTAGGATGTAGTTAGTGGATTTAGGCCTGATAATTACGTCGTACTTGCTGTTTGTTTTACATATTTGCAATTCTGTTTTGCCTGTGATGTTAGTATTCTTCATATGATGTTCTTACTGCTCATGCTGCTATTGAGACTGCTCTTTCCTGTTCATATTATTTATGTCTATTTGCAGCTTTATTTTAATGAACTATTCTGCTTGCTGTTTATTACCCGGGAACATCCAATTTTAGCCAGAATGCTGCCCAATTTTCTGTAAATTGTTTTGATTTTCATTCTTGTTTTGGTTTTGGCAATTTGAATTTGACTTTACTTAGCTTTTCCCAAACCACTTCATGAATGCACGGGCCAGCATTCTCATTCCTTTCGATTTCCTGGTTAATAAATTGCACTTTTGATGATTCAATTTTACTTTTTGCTATTTCTATATATATATGACTCATCAACAACTTGATTTCTTTGCTTGAATATGAGTTTACTGTTGCTTAAAATTGTGACATTCTTGTTACTTTGGAACCGATCATCATGCCACTTACTCTGACTTTCTTTTTACTAACTCTTACTGATTTCCGCTTCCTAACCTTTTTTTTAATTTGGGTATAGTATATTTTTTGTCCCTGAAGTTTGACAAAAGTTTCAAAAATACCCCTAAGTTTTATTTTGTTTCAATTTTGCCCTAAAAATTTTTTATTTGCATCAAATATACCCCGAACGGCTAATTTTTCAAAAAATTTAAGACCAATTCAACAACAATTTCATAAGAACAACCCTCAATACAAGCAAATCAAGCATATTTTTCATGCATTATTGTTAGATTGGTCTTAATTTTTTCGAAAATTTAGCCGTTAAGGGTATTGATGCAAATCGAAAACTTCTAGGACAAAATTGAAACAAAATAAAACTTAAGGGTATTTTTAAAATTTTTGCTAAACTTCAGGGACAAAAAATATACTTTACCCTTTTAATTTTAACCACTTTTAAATTTCTAACTTCCCCCTTTGATTTTTAAATACCTCTTTCAATTTTTTAACTCATGGCATGATTATTGATTCTCCTAATTAACAGGTGTTCTACTCATCATATATTTTGGATTGTGATTTCTCATCTCAGATTTTTAACTCTGAAACAATCCAACATATACATTTACTTAACTCATTTCATTACTCCACTGCTCTTTTGCCATTCTCTGCTTATATTGCCATTATTCTGTTTGCCTACTTATTTTCCTGCTCTGTTCTTCATTTATATCCTGAAATTTCTACTTTTCAGGATGTCTGACCCTCAAAGAAAAGGAAAAGGCAAGGCTACCACTGGTAAAAGGAAAAGAGGTGAATCCTCTATGTCCATTCTGGACATTATGCATGATGACTCCTGGCAGGAGAAGCACTTTACCCCGTAGGAGAAGGCTGACCAGCTCCTCCCTACCAATGATCCCATTAAGTTTGCAAACCGATACTGTGAGCTGAAGTATCCTGTGTTTGCCACCTCCAGGAACCTGTACCTGAAGAGGACTCTGAAAATTCCAGAAGAACTACAGTAGTACACCTCCGATCAGATCAAACAGCGAGGCTGATTCTTCTTGGAGAGAAATTTGACTGAGGTCAATGCTTCCTGGGTAAGAGAGTTTTACTACATCTATTTCAAGACTTCCCTGGATGCAGTGCACCTCAGAGGGAAACAGATATTGGTAACTGAGGAAGCCATTGAGGATATTCTGCGCCTTCAGCCTAAGTCAGATCAGCCTGACGGTTACCAAAAGGCTGAAAAGGATATGAGGTTTATGCGATTTGACTGGGATACTGTCAAGGAGAGGATAGCCCTTGACCCTACTGTCCCATGGGTCATGAGTAAGAACACCACAATGCCTAAAGGAATCAAGCTTATATATCTGAATGATGAGGCTCGGCTCTGGCACCAGATCCTGAGCAACTTTGTTATACCGAGTGGTGCACGAAATTGTGATGTCCAGGCTCAAACAATCCCTGGCAACGTGAGCAACTTGGTACGCGCAATCGTGATTACACTTTGATTATGTAAAATTCATGGCTCTTTCTTTCCCTGGCAATGGCGCCAAGAACATGGAGCCAATACCATGGTTCACAACTTCGATACAACTAACCAGCAAGTGCACTAGGTCGTCCTAGTAATACCTTACATGAGTAAGGGTCGAATCCCACGGAGATTGTCGGTATGAAGCAAGCTATGGTCACCTTGCAAATCTCAGTTAGGCAGATATAAATTGATAATAGTGTTTTAGAATATTAATTAATAAAATAGGGATAGAAATACTTATGTAATTCATTGGTGAGAATTTCAGATAAGCGAATGGAGATGCTTTCGTTCCTCTGAACATCTGCTTTCCTGCTATCTTCATCCAATCAGTCTTACTCCTTTCCATGGCTGGCTTTATGCAAGGGCATCACCGTTGTCAGTGGCTACATCCCCTCCTCTCAGTGAAAAATATGCTCACATGCTCTGTCACATCACGGCTAATCATCTGTCGGTTCTCGATCATGCTGGAATAGGATTCACCCTCCTTTTGCGTCTGTCACTAACGCCCAGCACTCGCGAGTTTGAAGCTCGTCACAGTCATTCAATCATTGAATCCTACTCGGAATACCACAGACAAGGTTTAGACTTTCCGGATTCTCTTGAATGCCGCCATCATTCTAGCTTACGCCACGAAGATTCTGGTTAGGAGATCTAAGAGATATTCATTCTAGCTTATTTCATGTAGAACGGAAGTGTTTGTCAGGCACGTGTTCATAGGGGAGAATGGTGATGAGCGTCACACATATTCATCACCTTCATCACGTTCTTGGGTGCGAATGGATATCTTAGAAGCGAAATAAGATGAATTGAGTAGAAAACAGTAGTACTTTGCATTAATCTTTGATGAACAGCAGAGCTCCACACCATAATCTATGGAGTGTAGAAACTCTACCGTTGAAAATACATAAGTGAGAGTCCAGGCATGGTCGAGATGGCCAGCCCTTAAACGTGATCTAAGATACCATACAACTGATAAAAGATGGTCAAAAAGACTAGTAAAAGGTCCTATTTATAATAAACTAGCTACTAGGGTTTACATGAGTAAGTAATTGATGCATAAATCCACTTCCGGGGCCCACTTGGTGTGTGCTTGGGCTGAGCTTGAGTGTTGCACGTGTAGAGGTCCTTCTTGGAGTTGAACGCCAGCTTTTGTGCCAGTTTGGGCGTTCAACTCTGGTTTTGGCTCCTTTTGTGGCGCTGGACGCCAGATTTGGGTGGAAAGCTGGCGTTGAACGCCAGTTTACGTCATCTATTCTTGGCCAAAGTATAGACTATTATACATTGCTGGAAAGCCCTGGATGTCTAATTTCCAACGCAATTGGAAGCGCGCCATTTCGAGTTCTGTAGCTCCAGAAATCTACTTTGAGTGCAGGGAGGTCAGAATCCAACAGCATCAGCAGTCCTTTTTCAACCTCTGAATCTGATTTCTGCTCAAGTCCCTCAATTTCAGTCAGAAAATACCTGAAATCACAGAAAAACACACAATCTCATAGAAAAGTCCAGAAATGTGAATTTAACATAAAAACTAATGAAAACATCCCTAAAAGTAACTAGATCCTACTAAAAACATACTAAAAACAATGTCAAAAAGCGTATAAATTATCCGCTCATCACAACACCAAACTTAAATTGTTGCTTGTCCCCAAGCAACTGAAAATCAAATAGGATAAAAAGAAGAGAATATACTATAAATTCCAAACTATCAATGAAACATAGCTCCAATCAAATGAGCGGGACTTATAGCTTTTTGCCTCTTGAATAGTTTTGGCATCTCACTTCATCCATTGAGGTTCAGAATGATTGGCATCTATAGGAACTCAGATTTCAGATAGTGTTATTGATTCTCCTAGTTCAGTATGATGATTCTTGAACACAGCTATTTTATGAGTCTTGGCCGTGGCCCTAAGCACTTTGTTTTCCAGTATTACCACCGGATACATAAATGCCACAGACACATAATTGGGTGAACCTTTTCAGATTGTGATTCAGCTTTGCTAAAGCCCCCAATTAGAGGTGTCCAGGGTTCTTAAGCACACTCTTTTTTTGCTTTGGACCTCGACTTTAACCTCTCAGTCTCAAGTTTTCACTTGACACCTACACGCCACAAGCACATGGTTAGGGACAGCTTGGTTTAGCCGCTTAGACCAGGATTTTATTCCTTTAGGCCCTCCTATCCACTGATGCTCAAAGCCTTGGGATCCTTTTTATTTGCCCTTGCCTTTTGGTTTTAAGGGTTATTGGCTTTTTCTGCTTGCTTTTTCTTTTTCTTTCTATTTTTTTCTATTTTTTTCGCCCTTTTTTTTTCTTTTTTTTTTCTGCAAGCTTTGTTCTTTGCTGCTTTTTCTTGCTTCAAGAATCATTTTTATGATTTTTCAGATTATCAAATAACATGTCTCCTAATCATCATTCTTTCAAGAGCCAACATATTTAACATTCTTAAACAACAACTTCAAAAGACATATGCACTGTTCAAGCATACATTCAGAAAACAAGAAGCATTGTCACCACATTAATATAATTAAGCTAAGTTCAAGGATAAATTCGAAACTCATGTACTTCTTGTTCTTTTGAATTAAAACATTTTTCATTTAAGGGAGGTGATGGATTCATAGGACATTCATAACTTTAAGACAAAGTTACTAACTACTAATGATCATATAATGAAGACACAAACATGGATAAGCACACAACATAGAAAATGAAAGACAGAAGAAATAAGAACAAGGAATGAATCCACCTTAGTGATGGTGGCGTTTCCATCTTGAGGAACCAATGATGTCCCTGAGCTCTTCTATGTCTCTTCCTTGTCTTTGTTGCTCCTCCCTCATTGCTTTTTGATCTTCTCTTATTTCATGAAGCATGATGGAGTGCTCTTGATGTTCCACCCTTAGTTGTCCCATATTGGAACTCAATTCTCCTAGGGAGGTGTTGATTTGCTCCCAATAATTTTGTGGAGGAAAGTGCATTTGAGGCATCTCCGGGATCTCATGTAAATGAGCTTCTTGCGCCTCTTGAGCTCCATGACTGGGCTCTCTTGCTTGCTCCATCTTTTTCTTAGTGATGGGCTTGTCCTCTTTAATGAGGATATCTCCCTCTATGTCAATCCCAGCCGAATTGCATAGGTGGCAAATGAGGTGAGGAAAGGCTAACCTTGCCATAGTGGAGGACTTGTCAGCCACCTTGTAGAGTTCTTGAGGTATAATCTCATGAACTTCCACCTCTTCTCCAATCATGATACTATGGATCATGATGGCCCAGTCTATAGTAACTTCAGACCGATTGCTAGTGGGAATGATTGAGCATTGAATGAACTCCAACCATCCTCTAGCTACAGGCTTGAGGTCCAATCTTCTTAGTTGAACCGGCTTGCCTTTGGAGTCAACCTTCCATTGAGCTCCTTCTACACATATGTCCATAAGGACTTGGTCCAACCTTTGATCAAAGTTGACTCTCCTTGTGTAGGGGCGTGCGTTCTCTTCCATGTTTGGCAAGTTGAACGCCAACCTCACATTTTCCGGACTAAAATCTAAGTATTTCCCCCGAACCATTGTAACATAGTTCTTTAGATCCGGGTTCTTACTTTGATCATGGTTCTTGGTGATCCATGCATTGGCATAGAACTCTTGAACCATTAGGATGCCGACTTGTTGGATGGGATTTGTTAGAACTTCCCAACCTCTTCTTTGAATTTCATGTCGGATCTCCGGATACTCATTTCTTTTGAGTTTGAAAGGGACCTCAGGGATCACCTTCTTCTTGGCCACAACATCATAGAAGTGGTCTTGATGGGCTTTGGAGATGAACCTTTCCATCTCCCATGACTCGGATGTGGAAGCTTTTGTCTTCCCTTTCCCCTTTCTAGAGGATTCTCCGGTCTTAGGTGCCATCAATGGTAATGGAAAAACAAAAAGCTTATGCTTTTACCACACCAAACTTAGAATTTTGCTCGCCCTCGAGCAATAAAAGAAAGAATAGATGAAGAAGAAGAAGAAATGGAGGAGAGGGAGAGGGTGATGTGGTTCGGCCAAGAAGGGTGTAGAGGGGTGTGTTGTGTGAATTTGATGAAGATTGGAGGGCTTTATATAGGGAAGGGAGGGGGGAAAGGTTTCGGCCATATGGGTGGGTTTGGGTGGGAAATTGGTTTTGAATTTTGAAGGTAGGTGGAGTTTATGAGGTAGGTTTATGGGGAAGAGAGTTTATGTGGTTGTGTGAAAGAGAGTGGTGAGAAGAAGTGAGTGGAGGTAGGTGGGGATCCTGTGGGGTCCACAGATCCTGAGTGGATCCTGTGGGGTCCACAGATCCTGAGGTGTTCAAGGATTTACATCCCTGCACCCATTAGGCATGTAAAAATGCCTTTGCACCCAACTCTGGGCGTTCAGCGCCAGGTTGGTGGCCATTTTGGGCGTTCAACGCCCATTTGTGTGCCATTTCTGGCGTTGAACACCAGAACCATGCCTGTTCTGGCGTTCAGCGCCCAGAAGCTGCCCATTTTGGGCGTTCAGCGCCAGAACCATGCTCTGTTCTGGCGCTGAACGCCAGACAGATGCTCCTCCAGGGTGTGATTTTTCTTCTGCTGTTTTTGATTCCGTTTTCAATTTTTATATTTATTTTGTGACTCCCCATGATCATGAACCTACAAAGACATATAACTAAGATAAATATAGTTAGATAAATAAAAATTAAGTTGCCTCCCAACAAGCGCTTCTTTAATGTCAATAGCTTGACAGTGGGCTCTCATGGAGCCTCACAGATATTCAGAGCATTGTTGAAACTCTCCAACACCAAACTTAGAGTTTGGATATGGGAGTTCAACACCAAACTTAGAGTTTGGTTGTGGCCTCCCAACACCAAACTTAGAGTTTGACTGTGGGGGCTCTGGTTGACTCTGCTTTGAGAGAAGCTTTTTCTGCTTCCTCTCCATGATTGCAGAGGGAGATCCTTGAGTTTTAAACACAAGAGAGTCCTCATTCCATTGAAGGACTATTTTACCTCTGTCAACATCAATCACAGCTCTTGCTGTGGCCAGGAAAGGTCTTCCTAGGATGATGGATTCATCCTCTTCCTTTCCAGTATCCAGGACTATGAAATCAGCAGGGATGTAAAGGCCTTCAACCTTTACTAACACGTCCTCTACTTGTCCATAAGCCTGTTTTCTTGAACTGTCTGCCATCTCTAATGAGATTTTGGCAGCTTGCACCCCATAGATTTCCAGTTTCTCTATTACAGAGAGGGGCATGAGGTTTATTTCTGAACCAAGGTCACACAGGGCCTTAAAGATCATGGTGCCTATGGTACAGGGTATTATGAACTTTCCAGGATCATGTCTCTTCTGAGGCGATGTCAGTTGATCCAGATCACTTAGTTCATTGATGAACAAGGGAGGTTCAACTTCCCAAGTATCAATGCCAAATAATTTGGCATTCAGCTTCATGATTGCACCAAGAAACTTGGCAGTTTGCTCTTCAGTAACATCCTCATTCTCTTCAGAAGAGGAATACTCATCAGAGCTCATGAAGGGCATAAGGAGGTTCAATGGAATCTCTATGGTCTCTAGATGAGCCTCAGAGTCCTTTTGTTCCTCAGAGGGAAGCTCCTTATTGGTCACTGGACGTCCCAGGAGGTCTTCCTCCTTGGGATTCACGTCCTCCACTCCCCTTGTAGGTTCGGCCATGATGCTTATGTCAATGGCCTTGCACTCTCCTTTTGGATTCTCTTCTGTATTGCTTGGGAGAGTACTGGGAGGGATTTCAGTGATCCTTTTACTCAGCTGGCCCACTTATGCTTCCAAATTTCTAATGGAAGATCTTGTTTCATTCATGAAACTTACAGTGGCCTTAGACAGATCTGAGACTAAGTTTGCTAGATTAGAAGTATTTTGTTCAGAGTTCTCTGTCTGTTGCTGAGTGGATGATGGAAAAGGCTTGCTGTTGCTAAACCTGTTTCTTCCACCATTATTAAAGCCTTGTTGAGGCTTTTGATCCTTCCATGAGAAATTTGGATGATTTCTCCATGATGAGTTATAGGTGTTTCCATAAGGTTCACCTAAGTAATTCACCTCTGCTATTGCAGGGTTCTCAGGATCATAAGCTTCTTCTTCATAAGAAGCCTCTTGAGTACTGTTGGATGCAGCTTGCATTCCATGCAGACTCTGAGAGATCATATTGACTTGCTGAGTCAATATTTTATTCTGAGTCAATATGGCATTCAGAGTATCAACTTCAAGAACTCCCTTCTTCATAGGCGTCCCATTATTCATAGGATTCCTTTCAGAAGTGTACATGAACTGGTTATTAGCAACCATGTTAATGAGTTCTTGAGCTTCTGCAGGCGTTTTCTTTAGGTGAATGGATCCACCTGCAGAAGTGTCCAGTGACATCTTTGATAGCTCAGATAAACCATCATAGAATATATCCAGGATGGTCCATTCTGAAAGCATGTTAGAAGGACACTTTTTGGTCAACTGTTTGTATCTTTCCCAAGCTTCATAGAGGGATTCACCTTCTTTTTGTCTGAAGGTTTGAACATCAGCTCTAAGCTTGCTCAGCTTTTGAGGAGGAAAGTACTTGGCTAAGAAAGCCGTGACCAGCTTATCCCAAGAGTTCAGGCTGTCTTTGGGTTGAGAATCCAACCATAATCTAGCTCTGTCTCTTACAGCAAAAGGGAAAAGCATGAGCCTGTAGACTTCAGGATCTACTCCATTAGTCTTAACAGTATCACATATCTGCAAGAATTCAGTTAAGAACTGAAAAGGATCTTCAGATGGAAGTCCATGAAACTTGCAGTTCTGCTGCATCAGAGAAACTAATTGAGGTTTCAGCTCAAAGTTGTTTGCTCCAATGGCAGGAATGGAGATGCTTCTTCCATGTAAATTGGAATTAGGTGCAGTAAAGTCACCAAGCATCTTCCTTACATTATTATTATTTTCGGCTGCCATCTCCTCTTCCTGTTCGAAAATTTCTGAAAGGTTATCTCTGGATTGTTGTATTTTAGCTTCTCTTAGTTTCCTTTTCAGAGTCCTTTCAGGTTCTGGATCTGCTTCCACAAGAATGTTCTTATCCTTGCTCCTGCTCATATGACAAAGAAGAGGGCACATAAAAAATAATAATAATAATATGGATCCTTTATACCACAGTATAGGGATCCCTTTGTGAGTGGAAGAAAAGAGGGAGACAAAGAGTGTGATGTAAAGAAAGAAACACAACTGTGAGGATGGCAGAGATGTGAGATGAGATGTTAGTAGATGAATAAATAAATAGAATAAGATGGGAGAGTGAGAATTTTCAAAAAATATTTTTGAAAAAGAGTTAGTGATTTTCAAAAATGGTTTTTGAAAAGTGTTAGTATTTTTCGAAAATTTTTAAAATCAAAAATAAAAAATAAGAATAATTAGTTAATTAAAAAGAAATTTTTGAAAAAGAGGAAAGATATTTTCAAAAATTAGAGAGAGAGAGTTAGTTAGGTAGTTTTGAAAAAGTTAAGAAACAAACAAAAAATTAGTTAGTTAGTTGAAACAAATTTTGAAAAGATAAGAAGTTAGGAGGTTAGAAAAGATATTTTGAAACCAACTTTTTGAAAAAGGTAAGATAAGAAGATATTTTAGAAATTAGTTTTGAAAAAGATTTGATTTTTAAAATCTCAATTAATGACTTGATTCATAAGAAATCACAAGATATGATTCTAGAACTTAAAGTTTGAATCTTTCTTAACAAGCAAGTAACAAACTTCAAATTTTTGAATCAAAACATTAATTGATTATGTTATTTTCGAAAATTTGATATAAAAATAAGAAAAAGATTTTTGAAGAATATTTTTGGAATTTTCGAAAATAACTAAGAATTTTGAAAAAGATTTGATTTTTGAAAAAGATTTTGAAAAAGATAAGATTTTCAAATTGAAAATTTGATTTGACTCATAAGAAACAACTTGATTTTAAAAATTTTTGAAAAAGTCAACTCAAATTTTCGAATTTGATGAGAGAAAAAGGGAAAGATATTTTTTTGTTTTTGTTTTTTGAATTTTTATGATGAGAGAGGAAAACAGGAAAAATGATGCAATGCATGAAAGTTATGGATCAAAACAATGAATGCATGCAAGAATGCTATGAATGTCAAGATGAACACCAAGAACACTTTGAATGTCAAGATGAACATCACAGACACAATTTTGAAAAATTTTTTTAATGCAAAGAAAACATGCAAGACACCAAACTTAGAATTCTTTAATGCTTATGCACTAAGAATTCAAGAATGCATATGAAAAACAACATACAACACAAAACAAAAAATCATCAAGATCAAACAAGAAGACTCACCAAGAACAACTTGAAGATCATGAAGAACACTATCAATGCATGAAATTTTCGAAAAATGCAAGATGCACATGCAAACGACACTAAACTTATGACATGACTCATGACTCAGACAAGAAACACAAAAATATTTTTGATTTTTATGATTTTCTAATTTTTTTCTAAAATTATATGGAAAAGAAAAATAAGGATTCCAAAATTTTTAACATGAATTCCAGGAATCTTGCATTCTTAGTCTAAAGCTTCAGTCCAGGAATTAGACATGGCTCACTAGCCAGCCAAGCTTTCAATGAAAGCTCCAGTCCAAAACACTAGACATGGCCAATGGCCAGCCAAGCTTCAGCATGTAATTCAGACATGACACGCCTGACATACTCATTCCCAAAGGAATTAGACATGGCTTTACAACCAGCCAGGCTTCACATGCTTTATGAAACACTAGAATTCATTCTTAAAAATTTTGAATAAAATTTTTTTTTTGAAAACATTTTTATATTATTCTTTTTTTTTTCGAAAACAAAAGAAAAATTTTTGAAAGATTTTTGAAAAATTTTTGAAAAGAAAATAAAAAGAAAATTACCTAATCTGAGCAACAAGATGAACCGTCAGTTGTCCAAACTCGAACAATCCCCGGCAACGGCGCCAAACCAGCCCCCAAAACGTGATCAATAGATCAAAAGATAATCCAAAGATCCAGGATTGTCAAAAAGACTAGTAAAAGGTCCTATTTATAATAAACTAGCTACTAGAGTTTACATGAGTAAGTAATTGATGCATAAATCCACTTCCGGGGCCCACTTGGTGTGTGCATGGGCTGAGCTTGAGTGTTGCACGTGTAGAGGTCCTTCTTGGAGTTGAACGCCAGCTTTTGTGCCAGTTTGGGCGTTCAACTCTGGTTTTGGCTCCTTTTCTGGCGCTGGACGCCAGATTTGGGTGGAAAGCTGGCGTTGAACGCCAGTTTATGTCATCTATTCTTGGCCAAAGTATGGACTATTATACATTGCTGGAAAGCCCTGGATGTCTACTTTCCAACGCAATTGGAAGCGCGCCATTTCGAGTTCTGTAGCTCCAGAAAATCCACTTTGAGTGCAGGGAGGTCAGAATCCAACAGCATCAGCAGTCCTTTTTCAACCTCTGAATCTGATTTCTGCTCAAGTCCCTCAATTTCAGTCAGAAAATACCTGAAATCACAGAAAAACACACAATCTCATAGAAAAGTCCAGAAATATGAATTTAACATAAAAACTAATGAAAACATCCCTAAAAGTAACTAGATCCTACTAAAAACATACTAAAAACAATGTCAAAAAGCGTATAAATTATCCGCTCATCACCGAGCACTCACGAGACGGAGCTGCCTGCTACTATGATCACCCTTCTCTGGTGTGTGCTGGAGGGCAAGGACCTGTATCTGCCACGATTCATCCGACACTATATGGCTAGGGTCCATGTCAGAGGCACCCTTCCTTTCCCTTACCTGGTCACCCAGCTAGGCCGTCGAGCTGACGTGCCTTGGGAGGATGCTGATGAGAAGCCACCTGCTGTGGACTGCAAGAAGATTATCCCTCACAGTAGGAAATCTTGGACTTTAGGCTATACACCTCCATTCTTCATCGCTTCTGCTGAGACCGCCACGCCTTCAGCTGCCCCTTCTTCTTCCACTGCTGCACCAGCCCCACCTACTGCACCTCTACCTGCTCCTGAGCCTATTTACCATTTGGTGCATCACCTCTTCGCTCGCTTCGACCGTATGGAGCGTCGCAACAAATGACGCTATGAGCACCTCAAGTTGATGATCCGATCCGGCGGCGACATCCCCTCCGAGCCTGACACCCCTTCTGAGACATCTGAGGCGGAGGCGAGCGATCATGAGGAGGAGACACATGCCCAGGCTGATCAAGCAGGCCCGGAGTAGGCTGCGCCCCAGCAGGAGGAGACACACCAGATACAGGCCGCAGATCCTGTGATTCCTATCCAGTCAGAGCCTCCACTACAGCAGATAAATCCTCCTACACTTATCCAGTCTGCAGACCCTCAGGCCTCCACAGATCCTCCAGCAGCTCATCCTTCCAGTGATGACACTCCTTCACACCCAACTTGAGTGAGCATCGAGGATGATGCTTTATTTTAAGTGTGGGGAGGTCGCCATCTCTGGCATATTTTTTGATGAACCATTACAGACTCTTTTATCTTATTTTGGTTATTTTTCTATATTTTTATCTTTATTTTTATTTTTTTATCTTTCAGTACTTATACATTGTCCTTTTCTATGTATTTTTATTTTATTTCTGCATTTTGCACCTTAGTTCATATTTTAGCCATTTAGTTTAGTTTGCAATTCTAACTTATTAGTTATAGAATATGTGGATTAATTAGTATTGTTTATCCTTTTAGCATATGATAGTTTGGTTTAAATTAAAAATAAAAAAGGAAGTAAACTAGAGACTTTAACATAATAAAAACAATCCATACCCCTTGTATATAGCATTACATGTTAGTTAGTTAACAACATTTCATCAAGGAACAACACTAAAACTTTAAAGGCACCCTAAGATTTACATTGAGAATAATGGGAACTCTTAATTTTTACTTGCATGACATGTATAACTGATATATGATTTTTGAGCTAGAGAACACACAGCCTGTGAGTTTTGAGCTTAACTGTATGGTTACATTCAAACCATAAATTTTATTCCTGTGTGTTTTACCCTTCTTTTTCATTCTGATGTTCTTTACTTTGTTTTAATCTATATGTCCAATTATAGAATATAGATACATACCAAGAAAGTGATTGAGGCCATCATTTGAATTTTTCCTCACTTATCCCAAATTAGCCTACCTTTTACATCACCCTTGTTAGCCTCCTTGAGCTTTTTAATCCCCTCTTGTTCCATAAACCACATTACTAGCCTTAAGCAGAAAAACAAAATAAAAATCCCAAGTTGAATCCTTGGTTAGCTTAAGATAGAAATTGTGTATTGTTTAAGTATGGGGAACTTTATGGGAACATGGATGATAGAAACAAAGGTAGAAAGTTAAAAAGAATAAAGATGTTTCAAAATAAAATTTGGGAAGCATGTTCATGTGAAATCAAAACAATTGAATTACGATGTGCATTAAAAAAAATTTACATTTTCGGTATTTAATTAAGGGGATACAAAAATTCCCCAATTGCAAAATAAAAAGAATCAATGCACATTGATAAACCCCAATTTTGTGGTTTATCTTGTGCTTAATTTGGGAGATTTTATCATCTTTTCCCACATTTATTCAATGAAATTGCATGGTTTTGCAATTCTCCCTTGATTTGTGCTTAAATGTGAAAACATGCTTTTTAGGCCTTAAAATAGCTAAATTTAATTCATTTTAATTCCATTCGATGCCTTGATGTATTTGTTGAGTGATTTCAGGTTCATAAGGCAAGTATTGGATGGAAGGAATGAAGAAAAAGCATGCAAAGTGGGAGAACTCATGAAGAAATGAAGGAACCGTAAAGCTGTCAAGCCTGACCTCTTCGCACTCAATCACCCATAACTTGAGCTACAGAGGTCCAAACGAGGCGGTTCCAGTTGCGTTGGAAAGCTAACATCGGAGCTTCGAAATGATATAAAATTTGCTATATGTTACTTCACGCTCAGGGGCGCGCACGCGCCATGTATGCGTGTGCGCCGATCTGCCGTGGCCCACTAAGGTGAAATCGCCCCCAGCGATTTATGAAGCACTTTGGGCCCAACCCAACTCATTTCTAATGCTATTTCATGTAGAATTCAAGCTGGGGCAAGGGGGAGCAATTGTTTAGTAGTATAGCATCATATAGGTTAGTTTCTAGAGAGAGAAGCTCCCTCTTCTCTCTAGAATTAGGTTAGGTTAATTTTCATCTTAGATCTAGATTTAATTCATGCTTTGATTTACTTTTCCTTTACAATTTCTTGTTCCTCTACTCTTCCTCTCTCTAATTTTGTATTTCATTCTAGTAATTGCTTACTTTGTTGTTGATGCACTTTTATTCTTCCATTTTCCTTTAATGCAATTTATGATTCATGTTCTTTTATTATTGAATTGCTTTATTGTTGTTTAATTCCTTGCAATTGAGTAGTGTAGATTTACATTCCTTGCAATTTACTATGCTTTCCTTTTATGCCTTCCAAGTGTTTGATAAAATGCTTGGTTGGATCTTAGAGTAGATTTTTGAGCATTCTTGGCTTGGAGAGAGTAATTAGGCAATTTTGAGTCATGAAAACCCAACTCATGTTGGTGATCTAGAGTTGTTAGCTAATATTATTTCCATTGACGCTAATCTTTTGCTAATTAAATTAGTAAGTTGATTAGGACTTTTGGAATATTGTTTCCATTGACGCTAATCTTTTGCTAATTAAATTAGTGAGTTGATTAGAACTTTTGGATTGAGATTAGCTAGTCTTGTTAGACTTTCTCTCATGGAAGATAATATGATACCTTCTTCCAATGTTGGAGATGACGTAATAAGATAAATTCTTGTTATTAGTGTGGTATGATTGATTAATCTTGTTTGACTTTCTCCCTATTTGTTGGAGTTGACTAAATAAGATGAATTAATCATTGCATGACTAGGATAGAAAGCCTATGATCTCAATCTATGCCATGAATGTCTCTCTCTTTATTAATTGCTCTCTTTATTTTTCTTGTCATTTATTTTATTGCCCCTTTAATCAACCAAACCCCCCTTACATCCTTCATAGCCAATAATTGACCACTTCATTGCAATTCCTTGTGAGACGACCCGGAGTCCAAAATACTCTGGTTAATTCTTATTTGGGGTTTGTTCTTTGTGACAACCAAACTTTTTGCATGAAAGGATTCTTGATTGGTTTGGAAACTATACTTTACAACGAGATTTCATTCATTTGAGGAAATTCTAAACCGTCAAAAGTCCGTTCATCAAAATGGCGCCGTTGTCGGGGAGTTGCAATGGTGTTATGTTATTGGTTATTGTATATATGTGAATATTGTGAATAGCTTTATTTTGGATTGCTTGCTAGTCTTTGCTAGTTTTAAGATTTTGTTTCATTATTTCTTATTAACTTTTATTCTTATTTTCTCTTTTCATTATGAATTCTCACTTTGGCTATGAGTTTGGTTCTAATTATGTTGTAGGAAATGAGGGCTACAATGAAGATGTATATCAAGAATGGGATAACCAAAGGTGGGAGGAGCCATATGCATATGATCAATCCTCTTGGCAACAACCTCCACCAATGCACTATGAAAAAGAGCCATTCTATGATTCATATCAATCCAATGGTTATGGTGAATCCCCTTGTGACTTCCAAGAACTACCACCATACACCTATGAGCCATATCCCCAACATAACCCTCAACCATACTCACAAGCCACCTTTCACCAACCATCTTCATATGACCCTAATTCATACCCACCATACCAACAATCATATGAGCCATATGAACCACACATAGAGCCACCACCACTCCAACATCAACATTTTTAAGAGCCACCCCCTCCATAATATTACCAAGAAGAACCACCTCCAACGCATGCAAATTTTTAACCACAAGATGAATTCTACTTTTCGCCACAACCACCTTCCGACTATAATACTTTCCCCTCAAACAATGAACCCTCTCTTCCACCATCACCCCTCGATGAAGCCTCTATGCTAGAATTAAGGGATCTTGAATCTCATATCTTAAGGCAACACGAGGAGGATGAAAAGAATTTTGAGGAGTTAAGAGCAAAAATGGCCATCATGGTAGAAGCCATTGGCAACATAGTCTCATCCCGCCTAAGTCTATGCGATCAAGGCACTTCCATTGTGGAATGTGAAGAAGCAACGAAGGAGCTTAGTGAGGGAGTGAACTTGAAGCTCCAAGGGGAAGAAGAGGAGTTAAAGCAAGAAATGCAACAAGAGGAGGAAGTAGAGGTTATTGAAGAAGAGGAAGAAGCGGTTGAAGACTTAGGAGATGCGGAACCACCTTGGGAGTCTAGGATTGGAGAAGATCCCTCCAAGATGATCGAATTTGATGCTAAGGAGGAATGTGCACAACCTCCAAGGCATATCCCTTGTGAAGAATTGGATGGGATAGAGTAAGAATTGAGTCTCCTTGGTGATGAAGATCAAGCACCAAGTCTTAGTGGTGAAGAATCTTTTGAGCATGAAGAACCTTCTCCTAAGGAGATGGAAAGCAATGTGGAGGTAAATCTCTCTTGTCCTCCCATTTATAATTTGAGTAAGGGAAAATGTTTAGATAAAATTATTGAACAAAGGATTGAAATTAAGAGATCTTGTGGAGAGGTGGAAGTCCTTAGAAAAAGGAGGATGGGAATTGAATACGCCTTGTCAAGACCCTTGGAATCACCTTTTCCTAGGTTGCCATCTACACCTTCATTTGAGTGGATGAAACTCATTTCTATTATCTTTATTATCCCACTTGAATATGGCTTGCTTGAAACGGATGGTCAACTTAGGATGCTTTGTGGGATGAAGCGTAAAAGAAAGATGTTTCGTGGTTGGCGTTACAAATCAAGGCTCATTATGGTTGAAGCTTCAAGGAGTAAAGGTTGGACTAGTGCTCAACTGGATGGGTCTAGGAGGATAGTTTGGTACTTCCATGAAAATTCATCTCTCTTGCCACCCGGAGGAAACCACCATGATCAACTCAAGGACGGGTGTGAAAACAAAGTGTGGGATCCCGGATCGCACAAGGAAGATCAACTTTGGGAGCCTATGGTTTGTGAAGAACTCCATCAAAGCTTGGAGTTATTAACTTTGAATGATGAAGCACAATGGAAGTCCAAGCATTGGTGGATGTTCAAGGATGGATTCAAGCACAAGCCACCTTGATGAAGAGCTCCCTATAAGTCCAACTTAAGGACAATAAACAAAAGTGCTAGGTGGGAGACAACCCACCATGGTAACATCTTTTCATTTTTCCCTTTTGTACATATTGGTAAAATAAATTTAATTTCATGTTTTGTTTGATTAGTTGAGTTTAATTGGGAGTCTAGTAGGTTAAATAAGGTTTTATGATGTTTTGGTAGCTGTTTGGAGGTTTGGAATGCTTGGTTTGGTGCAAAAGCATAGAAAAATTTTGAAAAACAGAGCACCACCCATGCGCATGCGCACTCCACGCGTACGCGTGAATCAAGCAATTTCGGCCATCCAAGCGCACGCGTCATGTACGCGTATGCGTGGATTGAGTTTTTCCACCCCTCCATACATTCACCCGAGAGTTGTGCCTGACGTGTGCCAACTTTATGCCCAAGGCACGCGCACGCGCACCTTGCGCGTACGCGCCCCTCTCAAAATAAGCATCGACGCGGACGCGCCATGTACGTGTATGCGTCGCTTCCATTTTCATCAATCCACGCTTACACGCACATGACGCGCACGCGTGGATTGCCCTGCTTCACTCACCTTCTTTTCTTCTCCTCTTTCCATTTCTTTCTTTCTTCTCTCTTATCTTCTTTTCTTTCCACCCTTCAAACATCATCCAACACTACCAAGCATCATATAACACCATTTCTTTTAGTTAGTTAGTTAGTTTAATTTTTGTTTTCCATTATAAGTGTTGGATTACTAATCGTGTTTACTGTTTACTGCTGCTTATTACTAATAGGATGTTAGTTTAACATCATTGTTGTTATTGTCATTGTTGGATTCCTTTATTGAGGTTGCAATTTATTACTTGGTTTTGAATTTTCATGTTGAACATTTGTGAGCACCAAGTGAATGTTACATTGCCTTTAAGCTTCTTAACTCCTTTGAATTGCATGTTTTGGCCACCATGCATTCATCATCTATTGTTAGGCAATTGTATATTATCAATGCATTTTTTTTAGGATGCTTGTTCTAATTGATCATCACCTATTTCATGCATTGAGTTTGTGGAATCGTGAAATTGGATCGAAAGCTTACCTAGTGACATATTTTTGAGCTTTGTAAAGCTTTGTGGACCATGCTTGCTATGTGATTGATTTTCACTTCTATCCTTTTCCCTAAGTTCCATAGCATCCATGTGTTTCACCTCTATGTCACTTAGGTATTGCAACAACTTCAATAAGTGTCATTGTTTGATGTGTGAGCTCTCTATACCATTTCGTTCATCAAATTTACTTACACATCAATCAATGTCCATGCATTATCCAATTTCGCAATTGCTTGATTAATTGCTTGAATGCTTTCATGCCTCTTCACTACTTGTGTGGTTGACTTAACCTATAAGTCTTTTAAAGTATCTCAAGCACACTAGAATGAGTGAAGTGCATGTTTTCTTTTGTATAATTGTGACATGATTTTTAAACACTAGGGTGTGAGTTCTAAACCACATGCAAGTTAGGACCCACACACTTATTTTTCATTATTGTCACACCAATTCACTCACTCATTTCTAGTGATTTACCTCATTCCAACAATCCATGCTTCCTTGCTTGTACATTTACTTGTCTTATTATCTCTTGTTTTCTATGTTCAGGATGAATCAGCATAAGCAAAAACAGAAGTGGGAGGAAGAACACGCAGCATCGGTTGACCTACCAATTGAAGGTAGCAACTAGGAAAGTCGCCGTACCCCCTTGTTCATCTTTGAGTGCACCGAGGACGGTGCAAACGTTTAAGTGTGGGGAGGTTGTCCGACCATTCGGCGTTTTTGGGTAACAAGTTTCTAATCCCAACACTTTGTCATTTTATTTTTAGGTCTTTTAGGATTTTTGGTTTCATTGCATATGTATATATTAAGCTTAGTCAAAATCATGATATTTTCCAAGAATTTTATCTATAGGCACCCCTATTGATTGAAAAAAAAATTTTTTTTCTAGAACTTGCTTGAATTATATACTTTGTGGAACATGATTTTTGAGCTAAGAACACAAGCATGTGAGGTTTGAGCCTAATTGTGTGGTTACATCATATATAACCACTTATTTTCATTCTTGTGTGCATTATTCTCTTCCTATGATTGTAATCTTTGATTTGTTTAATTCTATATGGCCATTGTTCAAATAGCTCACTTACCCAAATAAGCCTACCTTTTATCTTCCATTGATAACCAATTTGAGCCTATGCTTAACCCATTTGTTCTTAATTGTAGCACATTACAAGCCTAAGTGAAAAATAATAAATATCCCTTAATTTAGATCTTTGATTAGCTTAGACTAGTGAGAGTGTTTATCATTTAATTTTCAGAGAGTTGGGAACATTGGGTAGAGATAAAAGTGTGTTTACGTTTTTGTTGAAAAATCATGGGAATTGGGTACATACTCATGTATTAATCATGTGTAAACCATATGCATTGATGTTCTTGTATATATTTTAGTTTAAAAAGAAAAAAAAAGTAATGAAAAAAAAAGAGAAAAAAAAAGAAAATAAATAATAGAAATAAAAAAAAGAAAGACAAAGAATTGCAATAAAAATGGGACAAAATGCCCCAAAGCAAGGTTCAATAAAAGTCAATGCATATGGATGGTGATCAAAAAGAGAATGCATGAGTGTGTGAAAAAGTGAAGAATGGGTAGTTAGGTTTGTTTAAAATTGTATAGGTTGTCGTAGGTTAGGTGGAAAGTTTAAGTTAATCAAAGATTCGAATTTCAAGCTCACTTGACCATATGCATCCTACCTTGACCCTAGCCCCATTACAACCTATGGGAAAGTCCCATGATATTTGTATGCATGCATAAAGTAATTGTTGATTGTTAGATGAAAAACAAATCCTGGAAAGCATGATTAGGGGAGAATTGAGTGAATCAACCCCATACACTTGAGCGACTAGAGCGGATACACATCCAGTGAGGGTTCGATTGCTCAATTACATGTTTCCACCCATGATCATCTCTTTTCTTGCAAGTTTGTAAAATCTTTTTAATAATTCAATTCAATTGTGGGTTGAGTGATTGCTATTGCCTTAGCCCTTGTGTCTGTATATGTATTCTTGGGAATTGATTTATTTTGACTAAGTGGATGCATTCATGTAGATAGATTGCATATTGATAGGTTGCATGTAGTTAGTTTGCATTGAATAAATGTTGATGTCCCTTTGCTTTTTCTTGATTTTAGCAAGAGGACATGCTTAGTTTAAGTGTGGGGAGATTTGATAAACCCCAATTTTGTGGTTTATCTGGTGCTTAATTTGGGGGATTTTATCACCTTTTCCCACATTTATTCAATGAAATTGCATGGTTTTGCAATTCTCCTTTGATTTGTGCTTAAATGTGAAAACATGCTTTTTAGGCCTTAAAATAGCTAAATTTAATTCATTTTAATTCCATTCGATGCCTTGATGTATTTGTTGAGTGATTTCAGGTTCATAAGGCAAGTATTGGATGGAAGGAATGAAGAAAAAGCATGCAAAGTGGGAGAACTCATGAAGAAATGAAGGAACCGTAAAGTTGTCAAGCCTGACCTCTTCGCACTCAATCGCCCATAACTTGAGTTACAGAGGTCCAAATGAGGCGGTTCTAGTTGCGTTGGAAAGATAACATCCGGGGCTTCGAAATGATATAAAATTTGCTATATGTTACATTGTGCTCAGGGGCGCGCACGTGCCATGTATGCGTGCGCGCCGATGCTGCCGTGGCCCACTAAGGTGAAATCGCCCCCAGCGATTTCTGAAGCACTTTGGGCCCAACCCAACTCATTTCTAATGCTATTTCATGCAGAATTCAAGCTGGGGCAAGGGAGAAGCAATTGTTTGGTAGTATAGCATCATGTATGTTAGTTTCTAGAGAGAGAAGCTCCCTCTTCTCTCTAGAATTAGGTTAGGTTAATTTTCATCTTAGATCTAGATTTAATTCATGCTTTAATTTACTTTTCCTTTATAATTTCTTGTTCCTCTACTCTTCCTCTCTCTAATTTTGTATTTCATTCTAGTAATTGCTTACTTTGTTGTTGATGCACTTTTATTTTTCTATTTTCCTTTAATGCAATTTATGATTCATGTTCTTTTATTATTGAATTGCTTTATTGTTGTTTAATTCCTTGCAATTGAATAGTGTAGATTTACATTCTTTGCAATTTACTATGCTTTCCTTTTATGCCTTCCAAGTGTTTGATAAAATGCTTGGTTGGATCTTAGAGTAGATTTTTGAGCATTCTTGGCTTGGAGAGAGTAATTAGGCAATCTTGAGTCATGAAAACCCATGACCGAAGCGAACGCGTGATAAGGAAAACTCCAAATGACGTGACCGCGTGATCCACGCGGACGCATGACAGATGTCACGCACCAGAAACTGCAGAAAATACTCCCAGCGATTTTTGAAGCTCTTTTTGGCCCAGATCCAAGTCCAGAAAGCACAAATTAGAGGTTATAAAGTGGGGGAATGCATCCATTCATAAAGAGGCCCTCAATAATTTACTTTTCATAGTTTAGATGTAGTTTTTAGAGAGAGAGGTTCTCTCCTCTCTCTTAGGTTTTTAGGATTAGGATTCCTCTTAAAGGATTTATAATTTCAACTCTTTATCAGGTTCAATATTTCTTTTACTTTATATTTCTCTTTTACTTTCAGATACTTTAATGCTCTCGTTTAATTACTTATGTTGCCAGATTGATTTATGAACTCTTTATGTTTAGATTGATTTTCTCTTATTAATGCAATTGAGGTATTTCAGTTTATAATTCTTATTTAGCTTTTCATACCCTTGGCTTTAATTGATTAACTGGAAACCCTTGAGTTATTGAACTTATCGTGATTAATGGTTATGTCTGCTAATTGACTTGAATTCCACTAACTCTAGTCTTTCCTTAGGAGTTGGCTAGGACTTGGGAAATCTAACAAATTAGTTCACTTGACTTTCCTTGCTTTAGTAAAGGTTAACTAAGTGGGATAAACTCAATTCTCATAGGAGTAACTAGGATAGGACTTCCGACTTCTCATACCTTGCCAAGGATTTATTTTATAGTTATTTATTTATTATATTTGTCATTTAAATTACTTGTTTCTTACTTTCAAAACCCCCAATTTACAAAACTCATAACCAATAATAAGAACACCTCCCTGCAGTTCCTTGAGAAGACGACCCGAGGTTTAAATACTTCGGTTATCAATTTTAAAGGGGTTTGTTACTTGTGACAACCAAAACGTTTGTAAGAAAGGAATTCTTGTTGGTCTAGAAGCTATACTTACAACGGGAATTTATTTGTGAAATTTCTAGATCGTGCGAGAGTTTCGTTCTTCAAAATGGCGCCATTGTCGGGGAGCTGCAAACGTGTACCTTATTATTGGTTATTGTAAATATTTTTCTTTTATCTGTTTATTTGTTTTTGTTTTTCCCTTTTTATTTCTATTAGCTACTATGAACTCTCACGCCTCACGCTTTGAGTTTGGTTCTGAATTTGTTGAAGAAAATAGAAGCTATAACAGGAATATGCATCAAGGTCTAAGAAATCAAAGATGGATGGAGCCAAGAGGATCTGATCAACCCTTCCGGCAGCAACACCTTCCAAGATATCCTGGACAAAGACCATTCTACAATGCATAGCAAGCTGACAGACATGGTGGATCCCCTGATAGTTACCAACAAGCCCCACCCTGTGCTTATAGACCACCCTCTCAACATAACTTCGAACCACAACCCTCACAAGCTCCTTTTCACCATTCACCACCGTATGATCCTTATTTACCCCAATTCCAATCCAATTACTCCCAAACACCACCACTTTCCTATGTACCATGTCCATATCCATCACCTCGAGAATCACAGGCTCGCTTCAAGAAAACAGTAGATCAACTTCATACAACCCTTCATCAGCTGGAGCAAGCAATATATCAATTATCTTCCAGACGTTTAGACATTCAAGGAACTCCAATAGCTTTATGTGGAGAATCTAATGACGAACGTAGCATGATGGAGACACTAGAAACCCCAGTGGGCAGTAATGAGCATAACTTTGTTCTGGAACAATTGGAGGAAGCTCAAATTATCCAAGAAGAAAAAGTACTAGTTGAAGATTTAGGAGATGCTGAACCTCCATGGGAATCCAGAGTTGTGAAAAATTCCGTCAAGGACGCTACAATTAATGCTAAGGAGGATAGTGCACAACCCCCAAAGCAGGTATTTTATGAAGAACTAGGTGGAATAACCCAAGACGCAAGTTTCCTTGATGATGATAGTCACAAGTCAAGTTCTCCTAGTAATGAACTTGCATCCGCAAGTGAATTCTCCGAGATTGAAGAATCTTCCCCAAGTGAATACGAAGATGATGCGGAGGTAGATTTCTCTAAACCTCCATCTTATGACTTGAGTGACGAGGAAGACATAGAAGATTTTGATCAAGACACAGTTACAGTTGAAGCATTTTGCAAAGAAGTGGAGGAATCCACAGAAGAATACAAGGGAGTAGAACTTACAGAACCACTGGAAACACCTATCCCAAGGCCATTACCACCTAATACAAGCTTCAAGTGGGTACAATCCTTAACCTTTATCTTTACTTTTCCACTTGAATATGGTTTTCTTGAAACAGATGGCCAGCTTAGAGCTCTCTGCGGCTTTAAGAGTAAGAGGGAAATGGCTCGTACTCAGAGCTGGTATACAAGATTCAATAAGATTCCATGCTTCAATTCGAAGTGCAAAGATTGGTATCAAGTTCAATTGAATAGGTCACAGAAGACGTTTGGTCATCTTGGTGAGAATACAAATTCTAAACCGCCTGGATGGAAGCATATAGATCAAGACATAGGCGGATTTAAAAGCAAGGTTTGGGATCCTGGGAAATATTCTGATATTCGTCACCCCGGGAACCTGAGAATTTGTTTGAAGCTGCTCAAAAGCTTCACATGCCTACTTTGGGAACCCGGAGGCTGTTGGCATTCCAAACATTGGTGGAGATTTCTGGATGAATTTAAGCATAAGCCACCATAACAGGAAGCTCATCCAATGTCCAACTTAAGGACTTTAACTAAAAGTGCTAGGTCGGAGACAACCCACTATGGTATGGTCGTTTCTGTTTCAATTTTTATTTCGTATTGTTTGATTTTATGATATATTAATTTTATTGAACCGGGATGTTATTCATAGCATTTGCATTAGCATTGCATACTGCATAATTGCATACTTGCATATATAAAAAAATAGAAAGTAGCGTGTGTGACGTGACCGCGTTGCTCACGCATTCGCATCAGTTGCGAAACTACTCCCCCACGTGTCCGCGTCAATCACGCGAACGCGTGATCTGGAAATCGGCGTAAAAATCCAACACCCAGAAATCTGGGCTGGAATCGTGCGGCTGGTGTGCGTTTAGCACAAAATGGCCCACGCGTTCGCGTCCCTGACGCGACCGCGTCACTTACGAAACATCCATCCCACGCGAAAGCGTGAGCGACGCATTCGCATTGCGAGGATATTATGGCACCCCAATGGAGATAGAGAGTTGTGCTGAAACGACGCTGGAATTGTGCGTTTAGCACAATTTCCAGCAACGCGGTCGTGTGTCTCACGCAACCGCGTCATTCATTCTTTTACCCATTCCATGCGATCGCGTCAACCCCATTTCCCCCTAGCCACGCGATCGGGTGCCCCACGCGTTCGCGTGGATTCAAATTCACTAACCCCAGTGACGCGAAACCCTACCCCCATCGCGCCCCACTCTCCTTCCCCAACCCCCTCTGTTCTCTCTCCCTCCTTCCTCTACACCCATCGCCACCACCAACCACCTCCGACCGCCGCACCACCCTCGACCACCCAGCCACGACCGCGACGCCACCCCTCCCATCCTTCTTCCTTCTCCCCTCCTTCTTCTTTTCCTCTCCCTTCTCTCCCTTCAACCACCGTGGCCAGCCACCGCCACCGCGCCGTCACCACCGCGCCGTCACTGCCACGCCTCCCACCACCATCACCCTTACCCCCTTCCTTCCTTCACCCAAAACCTTTACCCACCCTTACCCCCACCCGAAACCCCCGTGCCACCAAACAGCCACCAACTGCCGCGCCAATCATCCTGCTCCACCACAGCGCCGCCGTGCCCCCCTTCCAGCACTGCCATCTCACCACCGCCATCTCTCTGAGCCCTACCTTAGTTCATACGCATACCAGGTTCCGCCGAACGCCACTTTTCCCCCATTCATAGTTAGTTGCATATTTTTTATGTTCAAATTAAGCTAGTTAGAGATGCATGTTTGTAGTGGATTCTAGGTGGTTAGGTAGCTAGGATTTTGTTAGTGGATTTAGGCCTGATAATTGCGCCGTACTTGCTGTTTGTTTTACATATTTGCAATTCTGTTCTGCCTGTGATGTTAGTATTGTTCATATGATGTTCTTACTGCTCATGCTGCTATTGAGACTGCTCTTTCCTGTTCATATTATTTATGTCTAATTGCAGCTTTATTTTAATGAACTATTCTGCCTGCTGTTTATTACCCGGGAACATCCAATTTTAGCCAGAATGCTGCCCAATTTTCTGTAAATTGTTTTGATTTTCATTCTTGTTTTGGTTTTGGCAATTTGAATTTGACTTTACTTAGCTTTTCCCAAACCACTTCATGAATGCACGGGCCAGCATTCTCATTCCTTTCGATTTCCTGGTTAATAAATTGCACTTTTGATGATTCAATTTTACTTTTTGCTATTTCTATATCTATATGACTCATCAACAACCTGATTTCTTTGCTTGAATATGAGTTTACTGTTGCTTAAAATTGTGACATTCTTGTTACTTAGAAACCGATCATCATGCCACTTACTCTGACTTTCTTTTTACTAACTCTCACTGATTTCCGCTTCCTAACCTTTTTTTTAATTTGGGTATAGTATATTTTTTGTCCCTGAAGTTTGACAAAAGTTTCAAAAATACCCCTAAGTTTTATTTTGTTTCAATTTTGCCCTAAAAATTTTTGATTTGCATCAAATATACCCCGAACGGCTAATTTTTCAAAAAATTTAAGACCAATTCAACAACAATTTCATAAGAACAACCCTCAATACAAGCAAATCAAGCATATTTTTCATGCATTATTGTTAGATTGGTCTTAATTTTTTCGAAAATTTAGCCGTTAAGGGTATATTTGATGCAAATCGAAAACTTCTAGGACAAAATTGAAACAAAATAAAACTTAAGGGTATTTTTAAAATTTTTGCTAAACTTCAGGGACAAAAAATATACTTTACCCTTTTAATTTTAACCACTTTTAACTTTCTAACTTCCCCCTTTGATTTTTAAATACCTCTTTCAATTTTTTAACTCATGGCATGATTATTGATTCTCCTAATTAACAGGTGTTCTACTCATCATATATTTTGGATTGTGATTTCTCATCTCAGATTTTTAACTCTGAAACAATCCAACATATACATTTACTTAACTCATTTCATTACTCCACTGCTCTTTTGCCATTCTGTGCTTATATTGCCATTATTTTGTTTGCCTACTTATTTTCCTGCTCTGTTCTTCATTTATATCCTGAAATTTCTACTTTTCAGGATGTCTGACCCTCAAAGAAAAGGAAAAGGCAAGACTACCACTGGTAAAAGGAAAAGAGGTGAATCCTCTATGTCCATTCTGGACATTATGCATGATGACTCCTGCCAGGAGAAGCACTTTACCCCGCAGGAGAAGGCTGACCAGCTCCTCCCTGCCAATGATCCCATTAAGTTTGCAAACCGATACTGTGAGCTGAAGTATCCTGTGTTTGCCACCTCCAGGAACCTGTACCTGGAGAGGACTCTGAAAATTCCAGAAGAACTACAGTAGTACTCCTCCGATCAGATCAAACAGCGAGGCTGGTTCTTCTTGGAGAGAAATTTGACTGAGGTCAATGCTTCCTGGGTAAGAGAGTTTTACTACAACTATTTCAAGACTTCCCTGGATGCAGTGCACCTCAGAGGGAAACAGATATTGGTAACTGAGGAAGCCATTGAGGATATTCTGCGCCTTCAGCCTAAGTCAGATCAGCCTGACGGTTACCAAAAGGCTGAAAAGGATATGAGGTTTATGCGATTTGACTGGGATACTGTCAAGGAGAGGATAGCCCTTGACCCTACTGTCCCATGGGTCATGAGTAAGAACACCACAATGCCTAAAGGAATCAAGCTTATATATCTGAATAATGAGGCTCGGCTCTGGCACCAGATCCTGAGCAACTTTGTTATACCGAGTGGTGCACGAAATTGTGATGTCCAGGCTCAAACAATCCCTGGCAACGTGAGCAACTTGGTACGCGCAATCGTGATTACACTTTGATTATGTAAAATTCATGGCTCTTTCTTTCCCTGGCAATGGCGCCAAGAACATGGAGCCAATACCATGGTTCACAACTTCGATACAACTAACCAGCAAGTGCACTAGGTCGTCCAAGTAATACCTTACGTGAGTAAGGGTCGAATCCCACGGAGATTGTCAGTATGAAGCAAGCTATGGTCACCTTGCAAATCTCAGTTAGGCAGATATAAATTGATAATAGTGTTTTAGAATATTAATTAATAAAATAGGGATAGAAATACTTATGTAATTCATTGGTGAGAATTTCAGATAAGCGAATGGAGATGCTTTCGTTCCTCTGAACATCTGCTTTCCTGCTATCTTCATCCAATTAGTCTTACTCCTTTCCATGGCTGGCTTTATGCAAGGGCATCACCGTTGTCAGTGGCTACATCCCCTCCTCTCAGTGAAAAATATGCTCACATGCTCTGTCACAGCACGGCTAATCATCTGTCGGTTCTCGATCATGCTGGAATAGGATTCACCCTCCTTTTGCGTCTGTCACTAACGCCCAGCACTCGCGAGTTTGAAGCTCGTCACAGTCATTCAATCATTGAATCCTACTCGGAATACCACAGACAAGGTTTAGACTTTCCGGATTCTCTTGAATGCCGCCATTATTCTAGCTTACGCCACGAAGATTCTGGTTAGGAGATCTAAGAGATATTCATTCTAGCTTATTTCATGTAGAACGGAAGTGTTTGTCAGGCACGTGTTCATAGGGGAGAATGGTGATGAGCGTCACACATATTCATCACCTTCATCACGTTCTTGGGTGCGAATGGATATCTTAGAAGCGAAATAAGATGAATTAAGTAGAAAACAATAGTACTTTGCATTAATCTTTGATGAACAGCAGAGCTCCACACCTTAATCTATGGAGTGTAGAAACTCTACCGTTGAAAATACGTAAGTGAGAGTCCAGGCATGGCCGAGATGGCCAGCCCTTAAACGTGATCTAAGATAGCATACAACTGATAAAAGATGGTCAAAAAGACTAGTAAAAGGTCCTATTTATAATAAACTAGCTACTAGGGTTTACATGAGTAAGTAATTGATGCATAAATCCACTTCTGGGGCCCACTTGGTGTGTGCTTGGGCTGAGCTTGAGTGTTGCACGTGTAGAGGTCCTTCTTGGAGTTGAACGCCAGCTTTTGTGCCAGTTTGGGCGTTCAACTCTGGTTTTGGCTCCTTTTCTGGCGCTGGACGCCAGATTTGGGTGGAAAGCTGGCGTTGAACGCCAGTTTACGTCGTCTATTCTTGACCAAAGTATGGACTATTATACATTGCTGGAAAGCCCTGGATGTCTACTTTCCAACGCAATTAGAAGCGCGCCATTTCGAGTTCTGTAGCTCCAGAAAATCCACTTTGAGTGCAGGGAGGTCAGAATCCAACAGCATCAGCAGTCCTTTTTCAACCTCTGAATCTGATTTCTGCTCAAGTCCCTCAATTTCAGTCAGAAAATACCTGAAATCACAGAAAAACACACAATCTCATAGAAAAGTCCAGAAATGTGAATTTAACATAAAAACTAATGAAAACATCCCTAAAAGTAACTAGATCCTACTAAAAACATACTAAAAACAATGTCAAAAAGCGTATAAATTATCCGCTCATCACAACACCAAACTTAAATTGTTGCTTGTCCCCAAGCAACTGAAAATCAAATAGGATAAAAAGAAGAGAATATACTATAAATTCCAAACTATCAATGAAACATAGCTCCAATCAAATGAGCGGGACTTATAGCTTTTTGCCTCTTGAATAGTTTTGGCATCTCACTTCATCCATTGAGGTTCAGAATGATTGGCATCTATAGGAACTCAGATTTCAGATAGTGTTATTGATTCTCCTAGTTCAGTATGATGATTCTTGAACACAGCTATTTTATGAGTCTTGGCCGTGGCCCTAAGCACTTTGTTTTCCAGTATTACCACTGGATACATAAATGCCACAGACACATAATTGGGTGAACCTTTTCAGATTGTGACTCAGCTTTGCTAAAGCCCCCAATTAGAGGTGTCCAGGGTTCTTAAGCACACTCTTTTTTTGCTTTGGACCTCGACTTTAACCTCTCAGTCTCAAGTTTTCACTTGACACCTACACGCCACAAGCACATGGTTAGGGACAGCTTGGTTTAGCCGCTTAGACCAGGATTTTATTCCTTTAGGCCCTCCTATCCACTGATGCTCAAAGCCTTGGGATCCTTTTTATTTGCCCTTGCCTTTTGGTTTTAAGGGTTATTGGCTTTTTCTGCTTGCTTTTTCTTTTTCTTTCTATTTTTTTTCTATTTTTTTTGCCCTTTTTTTTTTCTTTTTTTTTTCTGCAAGCTTTGTTCTTTGCTGCTTTTTCTTGCTTCAAGAATCATTTTTATGATTTTTCAGATTATCAAATAACATGTCTCCTAATCATCATTCTTTCAAGAGCCAACATATTTAACATTCTTAAACAACAACTTCAAAAGACATATGCACTGTTCAAGCATACATTCAGAAAACAAGAAGCATTGTCACCACATTAATATAATTAAGCTAAGTTCAAGGATAAATTCGAAACTCATGTACTTCTTGTTCTTTTGAATTAAAACATTTTTCATTTAAGGGAGGTGATGGATTCATAGGACATTCATAACTTTAAGACAAAGTTACTAACTACTAATGATCATATAATGAAGACACAAACATGGATAAGCACACAACATAGAAAATGAAAGACAGAAGAAATAAGAACAAGGAATGAATCCACCTTAGTGATGGTGGCGTTTCCATCTTGAGGAACCAATGATGTCCCTGAGCTCTTCTATGTCTCTTCCTTGTCTTTGTTGCTCCTCCCTCATTGCTTTTTGATCTTCTCTTATTTCATGAAGCATGATGGAGTGCTCTTGATGTTCCACCCTTAGTTGTCCCATATTGGAACTCAATTCTCCTAGGGAGGTGTTGATTTGCTCCCAATAATTTTGTGGAGGAAAGTGCATTTGAGGCATCTCCGGGATCTCATGTAAATGAGCTTCTTGCGCCTCTTGAGCTCCATGACTGGGCTCTCTTGCTTGCTCCATCTTTTTCTTAGTGATGGGCTTGTCCTCTTTAATGAGGATATCTCCCTCTATGTCAATCCCAGCCGAATTGCATAGGTGGCAAATGAGGTGAGGAAAGGCTAACCTTGCCATAGTGGAGGACTTGTCAGCCACCTTGTAGAGTTCTTGAGGTATAATCTCATGAACTTCCACCTCTTCTCCAATCATGATACTATGGATCATGATGGCCCAGTCTATAGTAACTTCAGACCGATTGCTAGTGGGAATGATTGAGCATTGAATGAACTCCAACCATCCTCTAGCTACAGGCTTGAGGTCCAATCTTCTTAGTTGAACCGGCTTGCCTTTGGAGTCAACCTTCCATTGAGCTCCTTCTACACATATGTCCATAAGGACTTGGTCCAACCTTTGATCAAAGTTGACTCTCCTTGTGTAGGGGCGTGCGTTCTCTTCCATGTTTGGCAAGTTGAACGCCAACCTCACATTTTCCGGACTAAAATCTAAGTATTTCCCCCGAACCATTGTAACATAGTTCTTTGGATCCGGGTTCTTACTTTGATCATGGTTCTTGGTGATCCATGCATTGGCATAGAACTCTTGAACCATTAGGATGCCGACTTGTTGGATGGGATTTGTTAGAACTTCCCAACCTCTTCTTTGAATTTCATGTCGGATCTCCGGATACTCATTTCTTTTGAGTTTGAAAGGGACCTCAGGGATCACCTTCTTCTTGGCCACAACATCATAGAAGTGGTCTTGATGGGCTTTGGAGATGAACCTTTCCATCTCCCATGACTCGGATGTGGAAGCTTTTGTCTTCCCTTTCCCCTTTCTAGAGGATTCTCCGGTCTTAGGTGCCATCAATGGTAATGGAAAAACAAAAAGCTTATGCTTTTACCACACCAAACTTAGAATTTTGCTCGCCCTCGAGCAATAAAAGAAAGAATAGATGAAGAAGAAGAAGAAATGGAGGAGAGGGAGAGGGTGATGTGGTTCGGCCAAGAAGGGTGTAGAGGGGTGTGTTGTGTGAATTTGATGAAGATTGGAGGGCTTTATATAGGGAAGGGAGGGGGGAAAGGTTTCGGCCATATGGGTGGGTTTGGGTGGGAAATTGGTTTTGAATTTTGAAGGTAGGTGGAGTTTATGAGGTAGGTTTATGGGGAAGAGAGTTTATGTGGTTGTGTGAAAGAGAGTGGTGAGAAGAAGTGAGTGGAGGTAGGTGGGGATCCTGTGGGGTCCACAGATCCTGAGTGGATCCTGTGGGGTCCACAGATCCTGAGGTGTTCAAGGATTTACATCCCTGCACCCATTAGGCATGTAAAAATGCCTTTGCACCCAACTCTGGGCGTTCAGCGCCAGGTTGGTGGCCATTTTGGGCATTCAACGCCCATTTGTGTGCCATTTCTGGCGTTGAACACCAGAACCATGCCTGTTCTGGCGTTCAGCGCCCAGAAGCTGCCCATTTTGGGCGTTCAGCGCCAGAACCATACTCTGTTCTGGCGCTGAACGCCAGACAGATGCTCCTCCAGGGTGTGATTTTTCTTCTGCTGTTTTTGATTCCGTTTTCAATTTTTATATTTATTTTGTGACTCCCCATGATCATGAACCTACAAAGACATATAACTAAGATAAATATAGTTAGATAAATAAAAATTAAGTTGCCTCCCAACAAGCGCTTCTTTAATGTCAATAGCTTGACAGTGGGCTCTCATGGAGCCTCACAGATATTCAGAGCATTGTTGAAACTCTCCAACACCAAACTTAGAGTTTGGATATGGGAGTTCAACACCAAACTTAGAGTTTGGTTGTGGCCTCCCAACACCAAACTTAGAGTTTGACTGTGGGGGCTCTGGTTGACTCTGCTTTGAGAGAAGCTTTTTCTGCTTCCTCTCCATGATTGCAGAGGGAGATCCTTGAGTTTTAAACACAAGAGAGTCCTCATTCCATTGAAGGACTATTTTACCTCTGTCAACATCAATCACAGCTCTTGCTGTGGCCAGGAAAGGTCTTCCTAGGATGATGGATTCATCCTCTTCCTTTCCAGTATCCAGGACTATGAAATCAGCAAGGATGTAAAGGCCTTCAACCTTTACTAACACGTCCTCTACTTGTCCATAAGCCTGTTTTCTTGAACTGTCTGCCATCTCTAATGAGATTTTGGCAGCTTGCACCCCATAGATTCCCAGTTTCTCTATTACAGAGAGGGGCATGAGGTTTATTTCTGAACCAAGGTCACACAGGGCCTTAAAGATCATGGTGCCTATGGTACAGGGTATTATGAACTTTCCAGGATCATGTCTCTTCTGAGGCGATGTCAGTTGATCCAGATCACTTAGTTCATTGATGAACAAGGGAGGTTCAACTTCCCAAGTATCAATGCCAAATAATTTGGCATTCAGCTTCATGATTGCACCAAGAAACTTGGCAGTTTGCTCTTCAGTAACATCCTCATTCTCTTTAGAAGAGGAATACTCATCAGAGCTCATGAAGGGCATAAGGAGGTTCAATGGAATCTCTATGGTCTCTAGATGAGCCTCAGAGTCCTTTTGTTCCTCAGAGGGAAGCTCCTTATTGGTCACTGGACGTCCCAGGAGGTCTTCCTCCTTGGGATTCACGTCCTCCACTCCCCTTGTAGGTTCGGCCATGATGCTTATGTCAATGGCCTTGCACTCTCCTTTTGGATTCTCTTCTGTATTGCTTGGGAGAGTACTGGGAGGGATTTCAGTGATCCTTTTACTCAGCTGGCCCACTTATGCTTCCAAATTTCTAATGGAAGATCTTGTTTCATTCATGAAACTTACAGTGGCCTTAGACAGATCTGAGACTAAGTTTGCTAGATTAGAAGTATTTTGTTCAGAGTTCTCTGTCTGTTGCTGAGTGGATGATGGAAAAGGCTTGCTGTTGCTAAACCTGTTTCTTCCACCATTATTAAAGCCTTGTTGAGGCTTTTGATCCTTCCATGAGAAATTTGGATGATTTCTCCATGATGAGTTATAGGTGTTTCCATAAGGTTCACCTAAGTAATTCACCTCTGCTATTGCAGGGTTCTCAGGATCATAAGCTTCTTCTTCATAAGAAGCCTCTTGAGTACTGTTGGATGCAGCTTGCATTCCATGCAGACTCTGAGAGATCATATTGACTTGCTGAGTCAATATTTTATTCTGAGTCAATATGGCATTCAGAGTATCAACTTCAAGAACTCCCTTCTTCATAGGCGTCCCATTATTCATAGGATTCCTTTCAGAAGTGTACATGAACTGGTTATTAGCAACCATGTTAATGAGTTCTTGAGCTTCTGCAGGCGTTTTCTTTAGGTGAATGGATCCACCTGCAGAAGTGTCCAGTGACATCTTTGATAGCTCAGATAAACCATCATAGAATATATCCAGGATGGTCCATTCTGAAAGCATGTTAGAAGGACACTTTTTGGTCAACTGTTTGTATCTTTCCCAAGCTTCATAGAGGGATTCACCTTCTTTTTGTCTGAAGGTTTGAACATCAGCTCTAAGCTTGCTCAGCTTTTGAGGAGGAAAGTACTTGGCTAAGAAAGCCGTGACCAGCTTATCCCAAGAGTTCAGGCTGTCTTTGGGTTGAGAATCCAACCATAATCTAGCTCTGTCTCTTACAGCAAAAGGGAAAAGCATGAGCCTGTAGACTTCAGGATCTACTCCATTAGTCTTAACAGTATCACATATCTGCAAGAATTCAGTTAAGAACTGAAAAGGATCTTCAGATGGAAGTCCATGAAACTTGCAGTTCTGCTGCATCAGAGAAACTAATTGAGGTTTCAGCTCAAAGTTGTTTGCTCCAATGGCAGGAATGGAGATGCTTCTTCCATGTAAATTGGAATTAGGTGCAGTAAAGTCACCAAGCATCTTCCTTACATTATTATTATTTTCGGCTGCCATCTCCTCTTCCTGTTCGAAAATTTCTGAAAGGTTATCTCTGGATTGTTGTATTTTAGCTTCTCTTAGTTTCCTTTTCAGAGTCCTTTCAGGTTCTGGATCTGCTTCCACAAGAATGTTCTTATCCTTGCTCCTGCTCATATGACAAAGAAGAGGGCACATAAAAAATAATAATAATAATATGGATCCTTTATACCACAGTATAGGGATCCCTTTGTGAGTGGAAGAAAAGAGGGAGACAAAGAGTGTGATGTAAAGAAAGAAACACAACTGTGAGGATGGCAGAGATGTGAGATGAGATGTTAGTAGATGAATAAATAAATAGAATAAGATGGGAGAGTGAGAATTTTCAAAAAATATTTTTGAAAAAGAGTTAGTGATTTTCAAAAATGGTTTTTGAAAAGTGTTAGTATTTTTCGAAAATTTTTAAAATCAAAAATAAAAAATAAGAATAATTAGTTAATTAAAAAGAAATTTTTGAAAAAGAGGAAAGATATTTTCAAAAATTAGAGAGAGAGAGTTAGTTAGGTAGTTTTGAAAAAGTTAAGAAACAAACAAAAAATTAGTTAGTTAGTTGAAACAAATTTTGAAAAGATAAGAAGTTAGGAGGTTAGAAAAGATATTTTGAAACCAACTTTTTGAAAAAGGTAAGATAAGAAGATATTTTAGAAATTAGTTTTGAAAAAGATTTGATTTTTAAAATCTCAATTAATGACTTGATTCATAAGAAATCACAAGATATGATTCTAGAACTTAAAGTTTGAATCTTTCTTAACAAGCAAGTAACAAACTTCAAATTTTTGAATCAAAACATTAATTGATTATGTTATTTTCGAAAATTTGATATAAAAATAAGAAAAAGATTTTTGAAGAATATTTTTAGAATTTTCGAAAATAACTAAGAATTTTGAAAAAGATTTGATTTTTGAAAAAGATTTTGAAAAAGATAAGATTTTCAAATTGAAAATTTGATTTGACTCATAAGAAACAACTTGATTTTAAAAATTTTTGAAAAAGTCAACTCAAATTTTCGAATTTGATGAGAGAAAAAGGGAAAGATATTTTTTTGTTTTTGTTTTTTGAATTTTTATGATGAGAGAGGAAAACAGGAAAAATGATGCAATGCATGAAAGTTATGGATCAAAACAATGAATGCATGCAAGAATGCTATGAATGTCAAGATGAACACCAAGAACACTTTGAATGTCAAGATGAACATCACAGACACAATTTTGAAAAATTTTTTTAATGCAAAGAAAACATGCAAGACACCAAACTTAGAATTCTTTAATGCTTACGCACTAAGAATTCAAGAATGCATATGAAAAACAACATACAACACAAAACAAAAAATCATCAAGATCAAACAAGAAGACTCACCAAGAACAACTTGAAGATCATGAAGAACACTATGAATGCATGAAATTTTCGAAAAATGCAAGATGCACATGCAAACGACACCAAACTTATGACATGACTCATGACTCAGACAAGAAACACAAAAATATTTTTGATTTTTATGATTTTCTAATTTTTTTCGAAAATTATATGGAAAAGAAAAATAAGGATTCCAAAATTTTTAACATGAATTCCAGGAATCTTGCATTCTTAGTCTAAAGCTTCAGTCCAGGAATTAGACATGGCTCACTAGCTAGCCAAGCTTTCAATGAAAGCTCCAGTCCAAAACACTAGACATGGCCAATGGCCAGCCAAGCTTCAGCATGTAATTCAGACATGACACACCTGACATACTCATTCCCAAAGGAATTAGACATGGCTTTACAGCCAGCCAGGCTTCACATGCTTTATGAAACACTAGAATTCATTCTTAAAAATTTTGAATAAAATTTTTTTTTTGAAAACATTTTTATATTATTCTTTTTTTTTTCGAAAACAAAAGAAAAATTTTTGAAAGATTTTTGAAAAATTTTTGAAAAGAAAATAAAAAGAAAATTACCTAATCTGAGCAACAAGATGAACCGTCAGTTGTCCAAACTCGAACAATCCCCGGCAACGGCGCCAAACCAGCCCCCAAAACGTGATCAATAGATCAAAAGATAATCCAAAGATCCAGGATGGTCAAAAAGACTAGTAAAAGGTCCTATTTATAATAAACTAGCTACTAGAGTTTACATGAGTAAGTAATTGATGCATAAATCCACTTCCGGGGCCCACTTGGTGTGTGCTTGGGCTGAGCTTGAGTGTTGCACGTGTAGAGGTCCTTCTTGGAGTTGAACGCCAGCTTTTGTGCCAGTTTGGGCGTTCAACTCTGGTTTTGGCTCCTTTTCTGGCGCTGGACGCCAGATTTGGGTGGAAAGCTGGCATTGAACGCCAGTTTACGTCATCTATTCTTGGCCAAAGTATGGACTATTATACATTACTGGAAAGCCCTGGATGTCTACTTTCCAACGCAATTGGAAGCGTGCCATTTCAAGTTCTGTAGCTCCAGAAAATCTACTTTGAGTGCAGGGAGGTCAGAATCCAACAACATCAGCAGTCCTTTTTCAACCTCTGAATCTGATTTCTGCTCAAGTCCCTCAATTTCAGTCAGAAAATACCTGAAATCACAGAAAAACACACAATCTCATAGAAAAGTCCAGAAATGTGAATTTAACATAAAAACTAATGAAAACATCCCTAAAAGTAACTAGATCCTACTAAAAACATACTAAAAATAATGTCAAAAAGCGTATAAATTATCCGCTCATCACCGAGCACTCACGAGACGGAGCTGCCTGCTACTATGATCACCCTTCTCTGGTGTGTGCTGGAGGGCAAGGACCTGTATCTGCCACGATTCATCCGGCACTATATGGCCAGGGTCCATGTCAGAGGCACCCTTCCTTTCCCTTACCTGGTCACCCAGCTAGGCCGTCGAGCTGACGTGCCTTGGGAGGATGCTGATGAGAAGCCACCTGCTGTGGACTGCAAGAAGATTATCCCTCACAGCAGGAAATCTTGGACTTTAGGCTATACACCTCCATTCCTCACCGCTTCTGCTGAGACCGCCACGCCTTCAGCTGCCCCTTCTTCTTCCACTGCTGCACCAGCCCCACCCACTGCACCTCTACCTGCTCCTGAGCCTATTTACCATTTGTTGCATCACCTCTTCGCCCGCTTCGACCGTATGGAGCGTCGCAACAAGCGACGCTATGAGCACCTCAAGTTGATGATCCGATCCGGCGGCGACATCCCCTCCGAGCCTGACACCCCTTCTGAGACATCTGAGGCGGAGGCGAGCGATCATGAGGAGGAGACACATGCCCAGGCTGATCAAGCAGGCCCGGAGTAGGCTGCGCCCCAGCAGGAGGAGACACACCAAATACAGGCCGCAGATCCTGTGATTCCTATCCAGTCAGAGCCTCCACTACAACAGATAGATCCTCCTACACTTATCCAGTCTGCAGACCCTCAGGCCTCCACAGATCCTCCAGCAGCCCATCCTTCCAGTGATGACACTCCTTCACACCCAGCTTGAGTGAGCATCGAGGACGATACTTTATTTTAAGTGTGGGGAGGTCGCCATCTCTGGTATATTTTTTGATGAACCATTACAGACTCTTTTATCTTATTTTGGTTATTTTTCTATATTTTTATCTTTATTTTTATTTTTTTATCTTTCAGTACTTATACATTGTCCTTTTCTATGTATTTTTATTTTATTTCTGCATTTTGCACCTTAGTTCATATTTTAGCCATTTAGTTTAGTTTGCAATTCTAACTTATTAGTTATAGAATATGTGGATTAATTAGTATTGTTTATCCTTTTAGCATATGATAGTTTGGTTTAAATTAAAAATAAAAAAGGAAGTAAACTAGAGACTTTAACATAATAAAAACAATCCATACCCCTTGTATATAGCATTACATGTTAGTTAGTTAACAACATTTCATCAAGGAACAACACTAAAACTTTAAAGGCACCCTAAGATTTACATTGAGAATAATGGGAACTCTTAATTTTTACTTGCATGACATGTATAACTGATATATGATTTTTGAGCTAGAGAACACACAGCCTGTGAGTTTTGAGCTTAACTGTATGGTTACATTCAAACCATAAATTTTATTCCTGTGTGTTTTACCCTTCTTTTTCATTCTGATGTTCTTTACTTTGTTTTAATCTATATGTCCAATTATAGAATATAGATACATACCAAGAAAGTGATTGAGGCCATCATTTGAATTTTTCCTCACTTATCCCAAATTAGCCTACCTTTTACATCACCCTTGTTATCCCCCTTGAGCTTTTTAATCCCCTCTTGTTCCATAAACCACATTACTAGCCTTAAGCAGAAAAACAAAATAAAAATCCCAAGTTGAATCCTTGGTTAGCTTAAGATAGAAATTGTGTATTGTTTAAGTATGGGGAACTTTATGGGAACATGGATGATAGAAACAAAGGTAGAAAGTTAAAAAGAATAAAGATGTTTCAAAATAAAATTTGGGAAGCATGTTCATGTGAAATCAAAACAATTGAATTACGATGTGCATTAAAAAAAATTTACATTTTCGGTATTTAATTAAGGGGATACAAAAATTCCCCAATCGCAAAATAAAAAGAATCAATGCACATTGATAAACCCAAATTTTGTGGTTTATCTTGTGCTTAATTTGGGGGATTTTATCATCTTTTCCCACATTTATTCAATGAAATTGCATGGTTTTGCAATTCTCCCTTGATTTGTGCTTAAATGTGAAAACATGCTTTTTAGGCCTTAAAATAGCTAAATTTAATTCATTTTAATTCCATTCGATGCCTTGATGTATTTGTTGAGTGATTTCAGGTTCATAAGGCAAGTATTGGATGGAAGGAATGAAGAAAAAGCATGCAAAGTGGGAGAACTCATGAAGAAATGAAGGAACCGTAAAGCTGTCAAGCCTGACCTCTTCGCACTCAATCGCCCATAACTTGAGCTACAGAGGTCCAAATGAGGCGGTTCCAGTTGCGTTGGAAAGCTAACATCGGAGCTTCGAAATGATATAAAATTTGCTATATGTTACTTCACGCTCAGGGGCGCGCACGCGCCATGTATGCGTGTGCGCCGATCTGCCGAGGCCCACTAAGGTGAAATCGCCCCCAGCGATTTCTGAAGCACTTTGGGCCCAACCCAACTCATTTCTAATGCTATTTCATGCAGAATTCAAGCTGGGGCAAGGGGGAGCAATTGTTTGGTAGTATAGCATCATGTAGGTTTGTTTCTAGAGAGAGAAGCTCCGTCTTCTCTCTAGAATTAGGTTAGGTTAATTTTCATCTTAGATCTAGATTTAATTCATGCTTTGATTTACTTTTCCTTTACAATTTCTTGTTCCTCTACTCTTCCTCTCTCTAATTTTGTATTTCATTCTAGTAATTGCTTACTTTGTTGTTGATGCACTTTTATTCTTCCATTTTCCTTTAATGCAATTTATGATTCATGTTCTTTTATTATTGAATTGCTTTATTGTTGTTTAATTCCTTGCAATTGAGTAGTGTAGATTTACATTCCTTGCAATTTACTATGCTTTCCTTTTATGCCTTCCAAGTGTTTGATAAAATGCTTGGTTGGATCTTAGAGTAGATTTTTGAGCATTCTTGGCTTGGAGAGAGTAATTAGGCAATCTTGAGTCATGAAAACCCAACTCATGTTGGTGATCTAGAGTTGTTAGCTAATATTATTTCCATTGACGCTAATCTTTTGCTAATTAAATTAGTAAGTTGATTAGGACTTTTGGAATATTGTTTCCATTGACGCTAATCTTTTGCTAATTAAATTAGTGAGTTGATTAGAACTTTTGGATTGAGATTAGCTAGTCTTGTTAGACTTTCTCTCATGGAAGATAATATGATACCTTCTTCCAATGTTGGAGATGACGTAATAAGGTAAATTCTTGTTATTATTGTGGTATGATTGATTAATCTTGTTTGACTTTCTCCCTATTTGTTGGAGTTGACTAAATAAGATGAATTAATCATTGCATGACTAGGATAGAAAGCCTATGATCTCAATCTTTGCCATGAATGTCTCTCTCTTTATTAATTGCTCTCTTTATTTTTCTTGTCATTTATTTTATTGCCCCTTTAATCAACCAAACCCCCCTTACATCCTTCATAGCCAATAATTGACCACTTCATTGCAATTCCTTGTGAGACGACCCGGAGTCCAAAATACTTTGGTTAATTCTTATTTGGGGTTTGTTCTTTGTGACAACCGAAATTTTTGCATGAAAGGATTCTTGATTGGTTTGGAAACTATACTTTACAACGAGATTTCATTCATTTGAGGAAATTCTAAACCGTCAAAAGTCCGTTCATCAAAATGGCGCCGTTGTCGGGAAGTTACAATGGTGTTATGTTATTGGTTATTGTATATATGTGAATATTGTGAATAGCTTTATTTTGGATTGCTTGCTAGTCTTTGCTAGTTTTAGGATTTTGTTTCATTATTTCTTATTAGCTTTTATTCTTATTTTCTCTTTTCATTATGAATTCTCACTTTGGCTATGAGTTTAGTTCTAATTATGTTGTAGGAAATGAGGGCTACAATGAAGATGTGTATCAAGAATGGGATAACCAAAGGTGGGAGGAGCCATATGCATATGATCAATCCTCTTGGCAACAACTTCCACCAATCCAATGGTTATGGTGAATCCCCTTGTGACTTCCAAGAACCACCACCATACACCTATGAGCCATATCCCCAACATAACCCTCAACCATACTCACAAGCCACCTTTCACCAACCATCTTCATATGACCCTAATTCATACCCACCATACCAACAATCATATGAGCCATATGAACCACACATAGAGCCACCACCACTCCAACATCAATATTTTCAAGAGCCACCCCCTCTATACTATTACCAAGAAGAACCACCTCCAACGCATGCAAATTTTTAACCACAAGATGAATTCTACTTTTCTCCACAACCACCTTCCGACTATAATACTTTCCCCTCAAACAATGAACCCTCTCTTCCACCATCACCCCTCCATGAAGCCTCAATGCTAGAATTAAGGGATCTTGAATCTCATATCTTAAGGCAACACGAGGAGGATGAAAAGAATTTTGAGGAGTTAAGAGCAAAAATGGCCATCATGGTAGAAGCCATTGGCAACATAGTCTCATCCCGCCTAAGTCTATGCGATCAAGGCACTTCCATTGTGGAATGTGAAGAAGCAACGAAGGAGCTTAGTGAGGGAGTGAACTTGAAGCTCCAAGGGGAAGAAGAGGAGTTAAAGCAAGAAATGCAACAAGAGGAGGAAGTGGAGGTTATTGAAGAAGAGGAAGAAGCGGTTGAAGACTTAGGAGATGCGGAACCACCTTGGGAGTCTATGATTGGAGAAGATCCCTCCAAGATGATCGAATTTGATGCTAAGGAGGAATGTGCACAACCTCCAAGGCATATCCCTTGTGAAGAATTGGATGGGATAGAGCAAGAATTGAGTCTCCTTGGTGATGAAGATCAAGCACCAAGTCTTAGTGGTGAAGAATCTTTTGAGCATGAAGAACCTTCTCCCAAGGAGATGGAAAGCAATGTGGAGGTAAATCTCTCTTGTCCTCCCATTTATAATTTGAGTAAGGAAAAATGTTTAGATAAAATTATTGAACAAAGGATTGAAATTAAGAGATCTTGTGGAGAGGTGGAAGTCCTTAGAAAAAGGAGGATGGGAATTGAATACGCCTTGTCAAGACCCTTGGAATCACCTTTTCCTAGGTTGCCATCTACACCTTCATTTGAGTGGATGAAACTCATTTCTATTATCTTTATTATCCCACTTGAATATGGCTTGCTTGAAACGGATGGTCAACTTAGGATGCTTTGTGGGATGAAGCGTAAAAGAAAGATGTTTCGTGGTTGGCGTTACAAATCAAGGCTCATTATGGTTGAAGCTTCAAGGAGTAAAGGTTGGACTAGTGCTCAACTGGATGGGTCTAGGAGGATAGTTTGGTACTTCCATGAAAATTCATCTCTCTTGCCACCCGGAGGAAACCACCATGATCAACTCAAGGACGGGTGTGAAAACAAAGTGTGGGATCCCGGATCGCACAAGGAAGATCAACTTTGGGAGCCTATGATTTGTGAAGAACTCCATCAAAGCTTGGAGTTATTAACTTTGAATGATGAAGCACAATGGAAGTCCAAGCATTGGTGGATGTTCAAGGATGGATTCAAGCACAAGCCACCTTGATGAAGAGCTCCCTATAAGTCCAACTTAAGGACAATAAACAAAAGTGCTAGGTGGGAGACAACCCACCATGGTAACATCTTTTCATTTTTCCCTTTTGTACATATTGGTAAAACAAAATTTAATTTCATGTTTTGTTTGATTAGTTGAGTTTAATTGGGAGTCTAGTAGGTTAAATAAGGTTTTATGATGTTTTGGTAGCTGTTTGGAGGTTTGGAATGCTTGGTTTGGTGCAAAAGCATAGAAAAATTTTGAAAAACAGAGCACCACCCATGCGCATGCGTACTCCACGCGTACGCGTGAATCAAGCAATGTCGGCCATCCACGCGCACGCGTCATGTACGCATATGCGTGGATTGAGTTTTTCCACCCCTCCATACATTCACCCGAGAGTTGTGCCTGACGTGTGCCAACTTTATGCCCAAGGCACGCGCACGCGCACCTTGCGCGTACGCGCCCCTCTCAAAATAAGCATCGACGCGGACGCGCCATGTACGTGTATGCGTCGCTTCCATTTTCATCAATCCACGCTTACGCGCACATGACGCGCACGCGTGGATTGCCCTGCTTCACTCACCTTCTTTTCTTCTCCTCTTTCCATTTCTTTCTTTCTTCTCTCTTCTCTTCTTTTCTTTCCACCCTTCAAACATCATCCAACACTACCAAGCATCATATAACACCATTTCTTTTAGTTAGTTAGTTAGTTTAATTTTTGTTTTCCATTATAAGTTTTGGATTACTAATCGTGTTTACTGTTTACTGCTGCTTATTACTAATAGGATGTTAGTTTAACATCATTGTTGTTATTGTCATTGTTGGATTCCTTTATTGAGGTTGCAATTTATAACTTGGTTTTGAATTTTCATGTTGAACATTTGTGAGCACCAAGTGAATGTTACATTGCCTTTAAGCTTCTTAACTCCTTTGAATTGCATGTTTTGGCCACCATGCATTCATCATCTATTGTTAGGCAATTGTATATTATCAATGCATTTTTTTTAGGATGCTTGTTCTAATTGATCATCACCTATTTCATGCATTGAGTTTGTGGAATCGTGAAATTGGATCGAAAGCTTACCTAGTGACATATTTTTGAGCTTTGTAAAGCTTTGTGGACCATGCTTGCTATGTGATTGATTTTCACTTCTATCCTTTTCCCTAAGTTCCATAGCATCCATGTGTTTCACCTCTATGTCACTTAGGTGTTGCAACAACTTCAATAAGTGTCATTGTTTGATGTGTGAGCTCTCTATACCATTTCGTTCATCAAATTTACTTACACATCAATCAATGTCCATGCATTATCCAATTTCGCAATTGCTTGATTAATTGCTTGAATGCTTTCATGCCTCTTCACTACTTGTGTGGTTGACTTAACCTACAAGTCTTTTAAAGTATCTCAAGCACACTAGAATGAGTGAAGTGCATGTTTTCTTTTGTATAATTGTGACATGATTTTTAAACACTAGGGTGTGAGTTCTAAACCGCATGCAAGTTAGGACCCACACACTTATTTTTCATTATTGTCACACCAATTCACTCACTCATTTCTAGTGATTTACCTCATTCCAACAATCCATGCTTCCTTGCTTGTACATTTACTTGTCTTATTATCTCTTGTTTTCTATGTTCAGGATGAATCAGCATAAGCAAAAACAGAAGTGGGAGGAAGAACACGCAGCATCGGTTGACCTACCAATTGAAGGTAGCAACTAGGAAAGTCGCCGTACCCCCTTGTTCATCTTTGAGTGCACCGAGGACGGTGCAAACTTTTAAGTGTGGGGAGGTTGTCCGACCATTCGGCGTTTTTTGGGTAACAAGTTTCTAATCCCAACACTTTTTCATTTTATTTTTAGGTCTTTTAGGATTTTTGGTTTCATTGCATATGTATATATTAAGCTTAGTCAAAATCATGATATTTTCCAAGAATTTTATCTATAGGGCACCCCTATTGATTGAAAAAAATTTTTTTTTCTAGAACTTGCTTGAATTATATACTTTGTGGAACATGATTTTTGAGCTAAGAACATAAGCATGTGAGGTTTGATCCTAATTGTGTGGTTACATCATATATAACCACTTATTTTCATTCTTGTGTGCATTATTCTCTTCCTATGATTGTAATCTTTGATTTGTTTAATTCTATATGGCCATTGTTCAAATAGCTCACTTACCCAAATAAGCCTACCTTTTATCTTCCATTGATAACCAATTTGAGCCTATGCTTAACCCATTTGTTCTTAATTGTAGCACATTACAAGCCTAAGTGAAAAATAATAAATATCCCTTAATTTGGATCTTTGATTAGCTTAGACTAGTGAGAGTGTTTATCATTTGATTTTCGGAGAGTTGGGAACATTGGGTAGAGATAAAAGTGTGTTTACGTTTTTTGTTGAAAAATCATGGGAATTGGGTACATACTCATGTATTAATCATGTGTAAACCATATGCATTGATGTTCTTGTATATATTTTAGTTTAAAAAGAAAAAAAAAGTAATGAAAAAAAAAAGAGAAAAAAAAAGAAAATAAATAATAGAAATAAAAAAAAAAGAAAGACAAAGAATTGCAATAAAAATGGGACAAAATGCCCCAAAGCAAGGTTCAATAAAAGTCAATGCATATGGGTGGTGATCAAAAAGAGAATGCATGAGTGTGTGAAAAAGTGAAGAATGGGTAGTTAGGTTTGTTTAAAATTGTATAGGTTGTCATAGGTTAGGTGGAAAGTTTAAGTTAATCAAAGATTCAAATTTCAAGCTCACTTGACCATATGCATCCTACCTTGACCCTAGCCCCATTACAACCTATAGGAAAGTCCTCATGATATTTGTATGCATGCATAAAGTAATTGTTGATTGTTAGATGAAAAACAAATCCTGGAAAGCATGATTAGGGGAGAATTGAGTGAATCAACCCCATACACTTGAGCGACTAGAGCGGATACACATCCAGTGAGGGTTCGATTGCTCAATTACATGTTTCCACCCATGATCATCTCTTTTCTTGCAAGTTTGTAAAATCTTTTTAATAATTCAATTCAATTGTGGGTTGAGTGATTTCTATTGCCTTAGCCCTTGTGTCTGTATATGTATTCTTGGGAATTGATTTATTTTGACTAAGTGGATGCATTCATGTAGATAGATTGCATATTGATAGGTTGCATGTAGTTAGTTTGCATTGAATAAATGTTGATGTCCCTTTGCTTCTTTCTTGATTTTAGCAAGAGGACATGCTTAGTTTAAGTATGGAGAGATTTGATAAACCCCAATTTTGTGGTTTATCTGGTGCTTAATTTGGGGGATTTTATCACCTTTTCCCACATTTATTCAATGAAATTGCATGGTTTTGCAATTCTCCTTTGATTTGTGCTTAAATGTGAAAACATGCTTTTTAGGCCTTAAAATAGCTAAATTTAATTCATTTTAATTCCATTCGATGCCTTGATGTATTTGTTGAGTGATTTCAGGTTCATAAGGCAAGTATTGGATGGAAGGAATGAAGAAAAAGCATGCAAAGTGGGAGAACTCATGAAGAAATGAAGGAACCGTAAAGTTGTCAAGCCTGACCTCTTCGCACTCAATCGCCCATAACTTGAGCTACAGAGGTCCAAATGAGGCGGTTTTAGTTGCGTTGGAAAGCTAACATCCGGGGCTTCGAAATGATATAAATTTTGCTATATGTTACTTTGTGCTCAGGGGCGCGCACGTGCCATGTATGCGTGCACGCCGATTCTGCCGTGGCCCACTAAGGTGAAATCGCCCCTAGCGATTTCTGAAGCACTTTGGGCCCAACCCAACTCATTTCTGATGCTATTTCATGCAGAATTCAAGCTGGGGCAAGGGAGAAGCAATTGTTTGGTAGTATAGCATCATGTATGTTAGTTTCTAGAGAGAGAAGCTCCCTCTTCTCTCTAGAATTAGGTTAGGTTAATTTTCATCTTAGATCTAGATTTAATTCATGCTTTAATTTACTTTTCCTTTATAATTTCTTGTTCCTCTACTCTTCCTCTCTCTAATTTTGTATTTCATTCTAGTAATTGCTTACTTTGTTGTTGATGCACTTTTATTCTTCTATTTTCCTTTAATGCAATTTATGATTCATGTTCTTTTATTATTGAATTGCTTTATTGTTGTTTAATTCCTTGCAATTGAATAGTGTAGATTTACATTCTTTGCAATTTACTATGCTTTCCTTTTATGCCTTCCAAGTGTTTGATAAAATGCTTGGTTGGATCTTAGAGTAGATTTTTGAGCATTCTTGGCTTGGAGAGAGTAATTAGGCAATCTTGAGTCATGAAAACCCAACTCATGTTGGTGATCTAGAGTTGTTAGCTAATATTGTTTCCATTGACGCTAATCTTTTGCTAATTAAATTAGTAAGTTGATTAGGAATTTTGGAATATTGTTTCCATTGACGCTAATCTTTTGCTAATTAAATTAGTGAGTTGATTAGGACTTTTGGATTGAGATTAGCTAGTCTTGTTAGACTTTTGCTCATGGAAGATAATATGATACCTTCTTCCAATGTTGGAGATGACGTAATAAGATAAATTCTTGTTATTATTGTGGTATGATTGATTAATCTTGTTTGACTTTCTCCCTATTTGTTGGAGTTGACTAAATAAGATGAATTAATCATTGCATGACTAGGATAGAAAGCCTATGATCTCAATCTTTGCCATGAATGTCTCTCTCTTTATTAATTGCTCTCTTTATTTTTCTTGTCATTTATTTTATTGCCCCTTTAATCAACCAAACCCCCCTTACATCCTTCATAGCCAATAATTGACCACTTCATTGCAATTCCTTGTGAGACGACCCGGAGTCCAAAATACTCTGGTTAATTCTTATTTGGGGTTTGTTCTTTGTGACAACCAAAATTTTTGCATGAAAAGATTCTTGATTGGTTTGGAAACTATACTTTACAACGAGATTTCATTCATTTGAGGAAATTCTAAACCGTCAAAAGTCCGTTCATCTCACATGTGACAAAGTTAAGTTTAATGCATGAATTTGCAATACAAAGTGAGAAAATGTGGGCAAATAGGTTAAGAAACTTTGAAATTACAAAATATGTATGTTAGGTGAGATCTTAGACTAATCAAGGATTCACTTATTAGCTCACTTAGCCTTATACATATATCCTTACCTTTACCTTGGCCCCATTACAACCTTGGAAAAGACCTCATGATTTTTGTATGTCTGTATTCTATAATTGTTGATTGGTTAGATGAAGAACAAAGTTATAGAAAGTAAGGATAAAAAGGAGAGTAGAGTGATTAGCCCAATAAACACTGAGTGACTAGAGAGTAAACACAAAATCCAGTGAGGGTTCAATAGCTCATCACCATATATCTCTGCTTAAATTGTTAATTGTCTTGCAAGTTTGGAAAATATTTTACCCATCTCAATTGTAAAAGTGCTTTAACAATATCTAGGGTTTGGCTATGTATATATATGATTCCTTGAGGATGTGAATTAATCTAACTACATGTAAGTTTTATATACAAGTAAATAACAATTAGAATTGCATGATTCATTTAGGTAGTTGCATTTAGGATAGATTGCATTGCATGAGATTCCACCACTTTAGCCTTACCTTACTCTTTATCTTGGACTTAGCATGAGGACATGCTATTGTTTAAGTGTGGGGAGGTTGATAAACCTATATTTTATGATATATTTTGTGCTCAATTCAAGGGATTTATTTAATCCTTCACCCACTTATTCATGTAAATTGCATGGTTTTACTTTCCCTTCCTTATTATGTGATATACGTGAAAAACATGTTTCCTATGCTTTAAAAATAATTATTTTAATTACCTTTTATTACCATTCGATGCCGTGATTTGTGTGTTGAGTATTTTCAGATCTCCTAAGGCAGGAATGATTTAAAGGATGAAAAGAAAACATACAAAAATGGAAGGAAAACGCAAAAGGGAGTTTTTGAAGAAACTGGCAGCGACGCGAACGCATGGACGACGCGGCCGCATGCCTAGCGCGAATAGGCAGCAACGCGAACGTGTGACTGACGCGGACGCGCGCCTTAAGCAGAACACAGATGACACAGACGCATGACCGAAGCGAACGCGTGATAGGGAAAACTCCAGATGACGCGACCACGTGACCCACGCGGACGCGTGACAGATGCCACGCACCAGAAACTGCCGAAAACGCTCCTAGCGATTTTTGAAGCCCTTTTTGGCCCAGATCCAAGTCTAGAAAGCATAGATTAGAAGTTATAAAATGGGGGAATGCATCCATTCATAAAGAGACCCTCAATAATTTACTTTTCATTGTTTAGATGTAATTTTTAGAGAGAGAGGTTATCTCCTCTCTCTTAGGTTTTTAGGATAAGGATTCCTCTTAAAGGATTTAGAATTTCAACTCTTTATCAGGTTCAATATTTCTTTTAATTTATATTTCTCTTTTACTTTCAGATACTTTAATGCTCTCGTTTAATTACTTATGTTGCCAGATTGATTTATGAACTCTTTATGTTTAGATTGATTTTCTCTTATTAATGCAATTGAGGTATTTCAGTTTATAATTCTTATTTAGCTTTTCATACCCTTGGCTTTAATTGATTAACTGGAAACCCTTAAGTTATTGAACTTATCGTGATTAATGGTTATGTCTGCTAATTGACTTGAATTCCACTAACTCTAGTCTTTCCTTAGGAGTTGGCTAGGACTTGGAAAATCTAACAAATTAGTTCACTTGACTTTCCTTGCTTTAGTAAAGGTTAACTAAGTAGGATAAACTCAATTCTCATAGGAGTAACTAGGATAGGACTTCTGACTTTTCATACCTTGCCAAGGATTTATTTTATAGTTATTTATTTATTTTATTTGTCATTTAAATTACTTGTTCCTTACTTTCAAAACTTCCAATTTACAAAACTCATAACCAATAATAAGAACACCTCCCTGCAGTTTCTTGAGAAGACGACCCGAGGTTTAAATACTTCGGTTATCAATTTTAAAGGGGTTTGTTACTTGTGACAACCAAAACGTTTGTAAGAAAGGAATTCTTGTCGGTCTAGAAGCTATACTTACAATGGCAATTTATTTGTGAAATTTCTAGATCGCGCGAGAGTTTCGTTCTTCAGATGTGGTTAGTGGATTTAGGCCTGATAATTGCACCGTTCTTGCTACCTATTTTTATCTGATTCCCAATTCTGAATTTGCTGTGATGATGTGTTGTTCATATGTTGTTCTTTCATATTTGATGCTGCTGTACACTGTTCTCTCATGTTCTTGCTATTTGTTAATCTTTTCAGCACTATTTACTGTCATATGAATTGATTTGCTTGCTGTTTTTACCCGGGAACATCCAATTTTAGCCGAAATGCTGCCCAAATATTTTTTCATTGTTTCACTCAACTCCCATTCATGAACTGGTTTTAGCAACTTCAAGTTTTGCGCTGTTTGGTTTCAAGCTAGCCAATTCATGGATGAATGGGCTTGCATTCTCATTCTTTCTGGTTCCCGGATTACTAAACTGCATTATTAATGATTTCCTTTTCCTCTTGCAAATTTTATAAGTTATCCTCAATAAACTGCAAATTTTTGCTTGAATATGAGTTGATTGTTCTTCAAGTTTGTGAATTTATTGTTAACTAGGAAACCCATTATCATGCCGCTCACTTTTTACTTACTAACCGCCTTAACTTTCTAACTTTTCTTTTTACCTAAATATTTTAACTTTCTGACCTTTCTTTTTACCTAACTACTTTAACTTTCTAACCCAAAGGCATGATTACTGTTTTTCCTAAATTAACATGAATTCCACTTATCATATATTTTGGATTGTGATTTTTACTTTCAGACTTTTCACTTGCACACAATCCAAAAATTTACCTATATTCAGCTCATTTCTTGCTTCTATTGCTCTTTTGCCTTTATGTTTATATTGATAAATCCTATTTGCTTACTTGCTTTTCTGCTTTAGTTCTTAAACTGTATTCTGTAATTTCTGCTTTTCATGATGTCTAATCCCAAAAGTAAGGGAAAGGGCAAAGCAACAACAGGCAAAAGAAAAAGAGGAGAAGCCTCTACATCTATTTTGGATATCCTCCATGACGATTCCTGGAAGGAAAAGAATTTCACCCCGCAGGAAAAGGCTGATCAGTTGGTGCCTGCCACTGACCCAGAAAAATTTGCAAACAAATACTGTGAGCTGAAGTACCCAGTTTTTGCCACTTTCAGGAATCTATACCTGGAAAGAACCCCAAAATTCCAGAAGAACTCAAACAATACACTTCAGAACAAATTAAACAGCGAGGCTGGTTCTTCTTGGAGAGAAACTTGACTGAGATTAACTCATCCTGGGTCAGAAAATTCTATTGTAACTACTTCAAAACGTCCCTGGATGCAGTTCAGCTTAGAGGCAAGTAGATTCTGGTTACTGAGGAAGCAATCGAAGAAATCCTCCATCTCCTGCCTAAATCAGATCAGCCAGATGGTTACCAAAAGGCTGAGGAGGATATGAGATTCATGAGATTTGACTGGGACGCAGTCAAGAAGACTATAGCTCTTGATCCTGCTCTCCCCTGGGTCATGGGTAAGTCTGCAGTGGCCCCCAAAGGAATTAAAATTATTTATCTGAATGATGAGGCTCGGCTCTGGCAGCAGATCCTGAGTAACTACGTGATGCTGAGCACTCATGAGACAGAGGTGCCCGCTGCTATGATTACCCTCATCTGGTGTGTGATGGAGGGAAAGGACTTATATCTGCCCCATTTCATCCGGTATTACATGGCCAGAGTCCATGTCAGAGGCACCCTCCCATTCGCATACCTGATTACTCAGCTAGGCCGCCGAGCTGAGGTGCCCTGGGAGCCGACAGATGCAAAGCCAACTACTACGGACTGCAAGAAGATTATCCCTCACAGCAGGAAGTTTCAAGCTTTAGGGTACAGACCTCCTTTTCTCATTGACTTTGCTGAGGCTGCCACATCTTCTGCTGCTCCTTCTGCATCCACTGCCGCACCTGCCACCACTACTGCACCCTCACCTGCTTCACAGCCCATCTTCCACCTCGTGCATCGCCTATTTGACTGGTTGGACCAGATGGAGCGCCGCAAGCGACGGCGATATGAGATATCTGAGCATCGCAACAAGCGATGCTATGAGCACTTAAAGTTGATGATTCGATCTGGCCACCACGACATCCCCTCCTAGCCTGACACCCCTTCTGAGCCATCTGAGGAGGAGGCGGATGATCATGAAGAGGAGGTACATGCAGAGGCTGATCAGGCAAGAGCTGAGTAGGCTGCACCACAGCATCAGGAGCCCCACCAGATACAGCCAGCTGATCCAGAGATCTCCTTCAGGCAGAGCCTCCACTACAGCAGGCAGACCCTCCAACACTCATCCAGACTGCAGATCCTCAGCTCACCACAAAGACACCTACTGCACACCCTTCCGAAGATGACACTTCTCACACCCAGCTTGACTGAGCATCGAGGATGATGCTATTATTTAAGTGTGGGGAGGTCGCCATCTCTGGCGTACTTTATTTTGGTGAACCACTTTTCAGACTCTCTTTTTATCCTATTTTGTTTATTTTCTGTATTTTTATTTTTATTTTTATTTTTATTTTTATTTTACCTTATCTTATTTATCTTCCAATACTTGCACATTTTTCTGAATTTTTTTTACTTTATTTCTACATTTTGCACTTTAGTTTATATATATCTTAGATATTTAGTTTAGTTTGCACTTTTAGCTTATTAAGTTGTGATATAGAAAATATGGACTATTTAGTTTAGTTTACCCTTTTTAGCACATGATAATTTGGATTAATTGAAAAAAAAAAGAGTAAACTAGAAACTTTAGTATAACAGAATCACAACAATCCACACACTGTATATATATATATATAGCAATAGATGTGAGTTAGTTAACAACATCTCTTCAAGGAAGAACACTAAGATTTTAAGAGCCATCCTAAGATTCACATTGAGCATAATGGGAACTCTTGATTTCTACTTACATGAAATACATAACTGATATATGGTTTTTGAGCCAAAGAACACACAGCCTGTGAATTTGAGCTTATTTGTATGGTTACATTATTTAACCATAATTATTTCATTCTTGTGTGTTTGCCCTTCTTTTTTATTTTGGTGATCTTTACTTTGTTTCAGTCTATATGTCTAATATAGAATGTAGATCCATACCAATATATGATTGAGGCCATTATTTAAATTTTTGCTCACTTATCCCAAATAAGCTTACCTCTTACATCGCCTTTGTTAGTCCCCTTGAGCTTTTAATCCCCTCTTGTTCTATAACCACATTACTAGCCTTAAGCAGAAAAATAAATAAAAAATCCCAAGTTGAATCCTTGGTTAGCTTAAGATAGAGATTATGTATCAACCAAGTGTGGGGAGAACATGGGAACATGGGTTGATAGGAAAGGATTAAAGTAATAAAATAATCAGGAATTTGGGAACATGCTCATGTGAAATCAAATTAAACCAAAACACCATGTGCATTGATATATGCTTATGTTTCAAAAAAAAATCCTTTTAGTTAAATAAGTAAATAAGGGGACAAAATTACCCCAATAATAAGTTTAGTAAAGAAATCAATGCACATGAAAGTAAAAATAAAAAAAAATAAAATTGGTACATGAGTATGTGACACAAAGTGGAAAAAAATTGGGAAGACCAGGATAATTTTAAATTTTTATAGAGTATGTATATGTTAGGTGAGATCTTAGACTAATTAAGGATTCAACTTATAGCTCACTTAGCTTTACATATATACCCTTACCTTTACCTTGGCCCCATTACAACCTTGAGAAAGACCTCATGATGTTTGTATTTACACATTGTATATTTGTAGATTGGTTAGATGAAGAACAAAGTTTTAGAAAGCATGAATAGGAAAGAATAGAGTGATTAACCCCAAACACTGAGTGACTAGAGAGTAAACACAAAATCCAGTGAGGGTTCAATAGCTCATCACCATATATCTCTGCTTAATTGTTTAATTGTCTTGCAAGTTTGTGAAATATTTTTTCCCAACTCAATTGTGAAGGTGCTTTAACATGATATAGGCTTGGCTATATGATTCCTTGAATTTATGAATCAAATTAACTACATGAAAGCTCTATATATATATATATATATATATATATATATATATATATATATATATATATATATATATATATATATATATATGTGGATAATAGTTAAAATTGCATGATTCATGTAGGTAGCTTGCATTTAGAATAGATTGCATTGCAAGAGATTCCACCATTCTAACTTTACCCTTTCTCTTGGATTTAGCATGAGGACATGTTATTGCTTAAGTGTGGGGAGGTTGATAAACCCATATTTTATGATGTATTTTGTGCTCAAATTGAGTGTTTCTATCAATTTTTCACGCACTTATTCATGTAAATTGCATGGTTTTACTATTCCTTCCTTATTTTATGATATATGTGAAAAACATGTTTCCTATGCTTTAAAAATATTAATTTTAATTACCCTTTATTACCATTCGATACCGTGATTTGTGTGTTAAGTATTTTCAGGTCTCATAGGACAGGAATGGCTTAGAGGATAGAAAGGAAACATACAAAAATGGAAGGAAAGCACAAAAATGGAGTTTTGAAGAAAAGGGCAGCGACATGAACGCATGGACGATGCGAACGCGTGCCTAGCGCGAAATGGCAGCGACGCGTACGCGTGGACGACGCGGACGCATGCCTTGAGTAGAACTCAAATGATGCTTACGCGTGACCGACGCATACGCGTGACAAGGAAAACTCCCAGATCACACGAACGCGTGACAGACGCCACGTACAAGAATCTGCAGAAAATGCTCCCAGCGATTTTTGGACCCTTTTTCGGCCCAAATCTAAGTCAGAAACACGGAATATAAGTCAGAGAATGGAGGAATCAAAGAAGAACTGAGTGATAGATATAATATTCATAATATTAGGATTAGATGTAGCTTTTAGAGAGAGAGAGAGGCTCTCTCCTCTCTCTTAGGATTAGGATTTAGGATTTCTATTATGTTTAAGCTATGATCTCTTTAATCACAGGTTCAATGTTTCTTTAATTTACTTTCTACTTCTATTTATTTCATTACTTTAATTGGTATTTATCTTTCCGAATTGGCTTATGAACTTTTCCATGTTAGATTTGAATATTCTATTTAATAGTAATTGAGGTATTTCAGATTAATGATTGCTTTATTTTATTTATGAATGCTTTTAATTTAATTTAAGATATTTTTTCCTTTTAGCTTTGGTTAAGTAATTAGTAACTCTTGAGTTACCAAACTCAGCTGTTGATTGAAATTGGAATTCTCTGCTGGTTAATTTGTACTCCAATAACTCTAGTCTTTCCATAGGAGTTGACTAGGACTTGAGGATCAAAATAATTCGTCCACCTGACTTTCCTTTGTTTAGCAAGGGTTAATTAAAGTGGGAGCAGAATCCAATTCTCATCACACTTGATAAGGATAACTAGGATAGGACTTCAAGTTCTTATACCTTGCCAAGAGATTTTATTATTATTAATTTATTTTTCTTGTCATTTAAATTACTTGTTCCTTATTTAAAAAAAACCCAAAAACATATCTTTTTACATAACCAATAATAAATCATACCTCTCTGCGATTCCTTGAGAAGACGACCCAAGGTTTAAATACTTCGGTTATAAATTTTGTTGGGTTTTGTTACTTGTGACAACCAAAATTTTGTATGAAAGAATTCTCTGTTGGTTTAGAAACTATACTTACAACGCGATTATTTTTATAAAAATTCTTTACCGATAGAAAATCAGTTCATCAACTATCATCAATCCTGCTTGGAAGGCCATTCTTGAAGACTTTAAAGTTCAAACTGGATGCCTTCTCAGGAACTTACTCCTTTGAGATAGATGGCAGAACAGTGAGTTTCAATTTGAATGAAGCTATGAAGCACCCTCCGGAAGATCATTCCATCTTTCAGTGCGACATCATTGATGAAACTGTAGCAGCAGTTCACCAAGAAGAAGCAGAAGAGAGGCACATGGAGCAAGGCTCAAGTGTGGGGACACCCTCTGAACACAATGAGGACACTTTGCCATTATCACTAGCTCCAGATGACCCAGAGCCCAGCCATGAGCAGATATTGGAATTAAAACCCATTCCACCCCACCTCAAGTCTGCTTACCTTGAGGATAATTAGAAGCTCCCAGTTATCATTGCAAGGGAACTCACTTCCCAACAGGAGGAGCAACTGCTAAGTGTGATGAGAAGACACAAGAAGGCAATTGGGTGGAGCTTGGCGGATATAGTAGGCATCAGCCCTCAAGTTTGTGAGCACAGAATATTCTTAGAAGAGGGAGAAAGACCTGTCCGTCAACCCCAAAGAAGATTGAATCCCACCATCTTAGAAGTTGTCAAGAAAGAAGTGACCAGGCTACTTGAAGCAGATATCATCTACCCCATCTCAGAAAATGAATGGGTCAGTCCAGTGAAGTGGTGCCCAAGAAGTCTGGAGTCACAAAAGTAAAGAATGATCATGGAGAACTCCTGACAACTAGAGTGCAGAATTCATGGAGAGTTTGCATTGATTACAGGCGTCTCAACCAAGCTACTCGCAAGGATTATTACCCCTTGCCATTTATTGATCAGATGCTTGATCGCCTGTCAGGTAAATCTTATTACTGCTTTTTAGATGGTTATACAGACTATTTTCAAATTCATATTGCTCCTGAAGATCAGGAGAAGACTACTTTTACATGTCCCTTTGGAACGTATGCATGCAAAAGGATGCCTTTTGTCTTATGTAATGCACCGGCTACTTTTCAAAGACGCATGATGAGTATCTTCTTAGATCTTATTGAGAGTTGTATGGAAGTTTTTATGGATGATTTTAGCGTATATGGTGACTCATTTAGCCTTTGCTTGGATAGTTTAGCTAGAGTATTAGACAGGTGTATTAGTTCAAACCTTGTTTTAAATTTTAAAAAATGTCACTTTATGGTAAAACAAGGTATTGTACTAGGACATGTTATTTCTAATACTGGTATTTCTGTAGATCCAGCAAAGGTAGATATCATTTCTAGTTTGCCTTACCCCTCCTTCGTAAGGGAAGTCGGTTCGTTCCTTGGCCATGCAGGTTTCTACAGAAGATTTATCAAGGACTTCAGTAAGGTAGCATTGCCTTTATCCAGACTGCTGCAGAAAGATGTTGAATTCGAGTTCAGTGAAGATTGCATGCAAGAATTTGATAAGCTAAAAATCGCCTTGACTCAAGCTCCAATTGTGAGAGGACCAGATTGGAGCCAGCCTTTTGAGATTATGTGTGATGCCTCCAACCATGCAGTAGGAGCGGCGCTGGCTCAGTGCGAAGGTAAGGATCCTTTCGTAATTGCTTATGCTTATAAGACCTTAGACGCTGCTCAGTCTAATTACACCACCACTGAAAAAGAGCTTCTGGCTATTGTTTTCACTCTGGATAAATTCTGAGCATATTTACTTGGTACTAAGGTGGTAGTGTACTCGGACCATGCAGCTCTAAAATATTTATTAGCTAAAAAAGAGTCCAAACCAAGGTTGATACGTTGGATAATTTTGCTGCAAGAATTTGATTTAGAAATTAAGGATAGGAGTGGTAACCAGAATTTAGTGGCAGACCACTTGAGTCGCCTTGAGCACATTAAGGATGACTCCACTCCTATCAATGATGCTTTTTCATTTGATAGCTTGCACGCAGTATCTGAAGTAGTTCCTTGGTATGCACCTGTAGTTAATTATCTAGTCAGCCATACTTACCCTCCTAATTTTACTAAGCATCAAAGGGACAAGCTGAAAAGCGAGTCTAAATATTATATATGGGATGACCCATACTTATGGAGGTATGATGCTGACCAGGTAATTAGAAGGTGTGTGCCTGGTGCACGAATTGTAAATCACACTTTTCACAACTCGTACTACTAATCAGCAAGTGCACTGGATCGTCCAAGTAATACCTTACGTGAGTAAGGGTCGAATCCCACGGAGATTGTTGGCTTGAAGCAATCTATGGTTATCTTGTAATTTTTAGTCAGGATATCAATTATAATTATCAGTTTGGATTGCGAAAAATAAAAGAGCATGAATTAAATACTTGTTATGCAGTAATGGAGAATATGTTGGAGTTTTGGAGATGCTTTGTCTTCTGAATCTCTGCTTTCCCCCTGTCTTCTTCTTCACGCACGCAAGGTTCCTCCTATGGCAAGCTGTGTGTTGGTGGATCACCGTTGTCAATGGCTACCATCCGTCCTCTCAGTGAAAATGGTCCAGGTGCGCTGTCACCACATGGCTAATCATCTGTCAGTTCTCACTCATGCTGGAATAGGATCCATTGATCCTTTTGCGTTTGTCAGTACGCCCAATCCTTGTGAGTTTAAAGCTCGTCACAGTCATTCAATCCCTGAATCCTACTCGGAATACCACAGACAAGGTTTGGACTTTTCGGATTCTCAAGAATGCTGCCAATGGATTCTAGCTTATACCACGAAGATTCTGATTAAGGAATCCAAGAGATACTCATTCAATCGAAGGTAGAACGGAGGTGGTTGTCAGGCACACATTCATAGGTTGAGAATGGTGATGAGTGTCACGGATCATCACATCCATCATATTGAAGTGCGAATGAACATCTTAGATAGAAACAAGCGTGTTTGAATAGAAAACAGAAATAATTGCATTAATTCATCGAGACACAGCAGAGCTCCTCACCCCCCAACAATGGAGTTTAGAGACTCATGCCGTCAAAGAGTACAAAGTTCAAATCTAAAAATGTCATGAGATGCAAAATAAATCTCTAAAAGTTGTTTAAATACTAAACTAGTAACCTAGGTTTACAAAAAATGAGTAAACTAAGATAGATAGTGCAGAGATCCACTTCTGGGGCCCACTTGGTGTGTGCTGGGTTTGAGACTTGAGCTTTACACGTGCCTAGGCTATTTCTAGAGTTAAACGCCAGGTTGTAACCTGTTTCTGGCGTTTAACTCCAACGTGTAGCCTGTTTCTGGCGTTTAACGCCATAATGCGGTGTTGAACGCCAGTTTACGTCATCTATCCTTGAGCAAAGTATAAACTATTATATATTTCTAGAAAGCCCTGGATGTCTACTTTCCAACGCAATTGAGAGCGCACCAATTGGAATCTTGTAGCTCCAAAAAATCCATTCCGAGTGTAGGGAGGTCAGAATCCAACAGCATCAGCAGTCTTTTTTCAGTCTGAATCAGATTTTTGCTCAGCTCCCTCAATTTCAACTAGAAAATACCTAAAATTACAGAAAAACACACAAACTCATAGTAAAGTCCATAAATGTGATTTTTATTTAAAAACTAATAAAAATATAATAAAAGTGACTAAAACATATTAAAAACTACCTAAAAACAATGCCAAAAAGCGTATAAATTATCCGCTCATCACAACACCAAACTTAAATTGTTGCTTGTCCCCAAGCAACTAAAAACAAAGTAGGATAAAAAGAGGAGAATATACAATGAATTCCAAAAACATCTATGAAGATCAGTCTTAATTAGATGAGCGGGGCTATTAGCTTTTTGCTTCTGAACAGTTTTGGCATCTCACTTTATCCTTTGAAGTTCAGAATGATTGGCATCTATAGGAACTCAGAATTCAGATAGTGTTATTGATTCTCCTAGTTCAGTATGTTGATTCTTGAACACAGCTACTTTATGAGTCTTGGCCGTGGCCCTAAGCACTCTGTTTTCCAGTATTACCACCGGATACATACATGCCACAGATACATAACTGGGTGAACCTTTTCAGATTGTGACTCAGCCTTGCTAAAGTCCCCAATTAGAGGTGTCCAGGGTTCTTAAGCACACTTTGTTTTTGCTTTAGACATCGACTTTAACCTCTCATTCTCAAGTTTTCACTTGACACCTTCACGCCACAAGCACATGGTTAGGGACAGCTTGGTTTAGCCGCTTAGGCCATTATTTTATTCCTTTAGGCCCTCCTATCTACTGATGCTCAAAGCCTTGGATCCTTTTTATTACCCTTGCCTTTTGGTTTTAAGGGCTATTGGCTTTTTGCTCTTGCCTTTTAGTTTAAAGAGCTTTTGGCTTTTTCTGCTTGCTTTTTCTTTTTCTTGCTCTTTTTTTTTCGCATTTTTTTCTGCAAGCTTTGTTCTTCACTGCTTTTTCTTACTTCAAGAATCATTTTTATGATTTTTCAGATTATCAAATAACATTTCTCCTTTTTCATCATTCTTTCAAGAGCCAACAATTTTAACATTCATAAACAACAAATTCAAAAGACATATGCACTGTTCAAGCATTTATTCAGAAACAAAAAGTATTGCCACCACATCAAAATAATTAAACTATTTTAAAATTCGAAATTCATGTACTTCTTTTTCTTTTTCAGAAAACATTTTTCATTTAAGAAAGGTGATGGATTCATAGGACATTCATATCTTTAAGACATAGACATTTAGATACTAGTGATCATGTAATAAGACCCAAACATAAATAAACATAAAGCATAGTAAACGAAAAACAGAGAAATAAGAACAAGGAGATTAAGGAACGGGTCGACCTTAGAGAGGGTGGCGTCTTCCTCTTCTTGAAGAACCAATAGTGCTCTTGAGCTCCTCTATGTCTCTTCCTTGTCTTTGTTGCTCCTTCCTCATAGCTCTTTGATCTGCAGTCAAATGCTCTACCACTGAACTATGGACCCTTGAGATGAACCTCTCCATCTCTCATGACTCGGGGGTGGAAGCAACTGCCTTCCTTTTCCTCTTTCTAGAGGTTTCTCCGGCCTTAGGTGCCATAAATGGTTATGAAAAAAAAGCAACGCTTTTTTCCACACCAAACTTAAAAGGTTTGCTCGTCCTCGAGCAAAAGAAGATAGAAAGGAGTAGAAGGAGAAGTGGAGGAGAAGGAGGTGTGTGAATGGGTGGGTATGGGAGAGGAATGGTTTGAATTGGAATGGTGAGGTAGGTGGGGATCCTATGGGGTCCACAGATCCTGAGGGGTCAAGGACTTAGCATCCCTGCTCCATTGAGGCATGCAAAACGCCCTTAGTGTGCAATCCTGGCGTTTAACGCCAGACTGCTACTTCTTTCTGGTGTTAAACGCCAGCTTTTCCCCTTTCTTGGCGTTGAACGCCAACTTGGTGCTTGTTTCTGGTGTTTAATGCCAGCTTGATGCTTCTTTCTGGCGTTAAACGCCAGTCTGATGCTTCTTACTGGCGTTTAAACGCCAGTAAGCTCTTCCTCCAGGGTGAGCTGTTTTTAATGCTATTTTTCATTCTGTTTTTGATTTTTTAGTAGTTTTTGTGACTTCACATGATCATCAACCTACAGAAAACATAAAATAGCAATGCAAACTAAATAGATATAGTTAAATAACATTGGGTTGCCTTCCAACAAGCGCTTCTTTATTGTCAATAGCTTGACAGTGAGCTCTCATGGAGCCTCACAGATAATCAGAGCAGGGTTGGGGCCTCAACACCAAACTTAGAGTTTGAATGTGGGGGTTTTGTTTGACTCTGTATTGAGAGAAGCTCTTCATGCTTCCTCTCCATGGTTACAGAAGGAGAACCTTGTGTCTTATAGTTTACAATGTCTGCAAACCACAGAGCTTCCTGAATAGCAAACAATTGCTCATCCGGAAAGGTTTGAAAGATCTCAGTAGGAGGGAGGGATGCTTCTGCTACTGGTTCTATCCAGGACAGGTGATCAGCTACTTGATTCTCTGTCCCTTTTCTGTCTCTTATTTCTATATCAAACTCTTGCAGAAGCAGCACCCATCTTATGAGCTTGGGCTTTGAATCCTGCTTTGTGAGTAGATATTTAAGAACAGCATGGTCAGTGTACACAATCACTTTTGATCCTACTAAGTATGATCTAAGCTTGTCAATGGCATAAACCACTGCAAGCAGCTCTTTTTCTGTGGTTGTGTAATTTTTCTGGGCATCATTTAAAACACGGCTAGCATAATAAATGACATGCAGAAGCTAATGCCTCTGTCCCAATACTGCACCAATGGCATGGTCACTGGCATCACACATTAGTTCCAAAGGTAATGTCCAATATGGTGCAGAAATAACTGGTGCTGTGACCAGCTTAGCTTTCAGGGTTTCAAACGCTTGCAGACACTCTGTGTCAAACACAAATGGCGTGTCAGCAGCTAGCAGATTGCTCAGAGATTTTGTGATTTTTGAAAAATCCTTTATAAACCTCCTATAGAATCATGCATGCCCCAGAAAGCTTCTGATTGCCTTAACATTGGTGGGTGGTGATAATTTTTCAATTATCTCTACCTTAGCTTGATCCACCTCTATTCCCTTGTTCGAAATTTTATGCCCAAGGACAATTCCTTCAGTCACCATAAAGTGACATTTTTCCCAATTTAAAACCAGGTTAGTCTCTTGGCATCTTTTCAGAATAAGTGCTAGATGGTTAAGACAGGAGCTAAATGAGTCTCCAAATACTGAGAAGTCATCCATGAAGACTTCCAGAAATTTCTCTACCATATCAGAGAAGATAGAGAGCATGCACCTCTGAAAGGTTGCAGGTGCATTGCACAGACCAAAAGGCATTCTTCTGTATGCAAATACTCCAGATGGACATGTGAATGCTATTTTCTCTTGGTCCTGAGGATCTACTACAATTTGGTTGTAACCTGAATAGCCATCCAAAAAGCAGTAGTATTCATGACCTGTTAGTCTTTCTAGCATCTGGTCTATGAATGGTAAAGGAAAGTGATCCTTCCTGGTGGCTATATTGAGCCGTCTGTAGTCAATTCATATACGCCACCCTGTAACTGTTCTTGTAGGAACCAGTTCATTTTTTTCATTATGAACTACTGTCATACCTCCCTTCTTAGGGACAACATGGACAGGGCTCACCCAGGGGCTATCAGAAATAGGATAAATAATCCCAGCCTCTAGTAACTTAGTGACCTCTTTCTGCACCACCTCCTTCATGGCGGGATTTAGCCGCCTCTATGGTTGAACCACTGGCTTAGCATCATCCTCTAATAGGATCTTGTGCATGCATCTGGCTGGGCTAATGCCCTTAAGATCACTTATGGACCACCCAAGAGCTGTCTTGTGTGTCCTTAGCACCTGAATTAGTGCTTTCTCTTCCTGTGGCTCTAAAGCAGAGCTTATGATTACAGGAAAAGTGTCACCTTCTCCCAGAAATGCATATTTCAGGGATGGTGATAGTGGTTTGAGCTCGGGTTTAGGAGGTTTCTCCTCTTCCTAAGGAGTTTTCAGAGGTTCTTTTATTTCCTCTGGTTCCTCCAAATCAGACTGAACATCTTTAAAAATGTCCTCTAGCTCTGATTCGATATTCTCAGTCATATTGACTTCTTCCACCAGAGAGTCAATAATATCAACGCTCAGGCAGTCGTCTGATGTGTCTGGATGTTGCATAGCTTTGACAACATTCAACTTAAACTCTTCCTCATTGACTCTCAGGGTTATCTCCCCTTTTTAGACGTCAATGAGGGTTCGTCCAGTTGCTAGGAATGGTCTTCCTAGAATGAGAGTTGTACTCTTGTGCTCCTCCATTTCCAGCACTACAAAGTCAGTAGGGAAGGCAAATGGCCCAACCTTGACAATCATGTCCTCAATTATGCCTGATGGGTATTTAATGGAGCCATCAGCAAGTTGAAGACAGATCTGGGTTGGTTTGACCTCTTCAGTCAAGCCAAGCTTTCTGATAGTGGATACAGAGATTAGGTTGATGCTTACCCCAAGATCACATAAAGCTGTCTTGGTGCAATTACCCTCTAATATGCATGGTATCATAAAGCTCCCGGGATCTTTAAGCTTTTCTGGGAAGCTTTTCAGAATGACTGCACTGCATTCTTCAGTGAGGAGAACTCTTTTAGTTTCTCTCCAATCCTTCTTATGACTCAAGATATCTTTCATAAACTTGGCATAAGAGGGTATTTGCTCAAGTGCCTCTGCAAACGGAATCTTTATTTCAAGAGTCCTGAGATAGTCTGCAAAGCGGGCAAATTGCTTATCCTGCTCCTCTTGATGGAATTTTTGAGGATAAGGCATCTTGGCTTTGTATTCCTCAACCTTAGTTGCTGCAGGTTTATTTCCTACAGAAGTGGTTGGAGAAGTCTTTTTAGAGGGGTTGTTATCAGCACTTGTGTGTGTCTGATCCCTCACTGGCGTTTGAATGCCAGGGTTGGAAGCTTGATTGGCGTTGGACGCCAACTTCCTACCTGTGTCTGGCGTTTGAACGCCAGAACTGAGCTTTCATTGGGTGTTTAACGCCATCTTCTTGCATGTTCCTGGCGTTTGAACGCCAGAACTGCGCATGGGTTGGGCATTTAACGCTAACCTTGCATCCTTTTCTGGTGTTTGAACGCCAGAGTTGTTCCTCTCTAGGCCCTTACTGTCTTCAGAGGGATTTTGGATAATATTTTGCTCATCCTCTGTCAGTTGTTCTTTTCTTGGCTTTCTGCTGCTCTGAAGTGGGGTATTTAATGTTTTCCCACTTCTTAATTGAACTGCCTGGCACTCTTCTGTTATCTGCTTTGATAACTGCTATTTTGTCTGATTCAATTATGCCTCTATATTTTTATTAGTATTTTTAGTGTCTTGTAGCATCTCCTTGAATTCTGCTAGATGTTTTGTTAGAAAGCACAATTGTTGATTGAGTTCAGCAACTTGTTCTGGAGGACCAAGTTCAGTAGACACTGCTTTGGCTTCTTCTTTTATGGAGGACCCATTACTTATGTACAGATGCTGGTTTCTAGCAACTATATTAATAAGCTCTTGAGCCTCTTCAATAGTTTTTCTTATGTGTATAGATCCACCAGCTGAGTGGTCTAGGGACATCTGAGCTCCTTCTGTAAGCCCATAATAGAAGATGTCTAATTGCACCCACTCTGAAAATATTTCAGAGGGGCATTTCCTTAGCATCCCTCTGTACCTCTCCCAGGCATTATAAAGGGATTCATCATCCTCTTGTTTAAAGTCTTGGATGTCCATCCTTAGCTGTGTCATCCTTTTTGGAGGGAAATGTTGATTCAGGAATTTGTCTGATAACTGTTTCCATGTCCTTATGCTTGCTGTGGGCTGGTTATTTAACCACCTTTTAGCTTGATCTTTTACAGCAAACGGAAATAGTAACAATCTGTATACATCCTGATCTACCTCCTTGTCACGTACTGTGTCAGCAATTTGTAAGAATTGTGCCAGAAACTCAGTAGGTTCTTCCTATGGAAGACCGGAATACTGGCACTTTTGCTGCACCATGACAATGAGCTGAGGATTTAGCTCAAAACTGCCTGCTTTGATGGGAGGTATACAGATGCTACTCCCATATGCAGCAGAAGTGGGGTTAGCATATGACCCCAGAGTCCTTCTAGACTGTTCATTTCCACTTAGGTCCATGATGGAGAAAGGGAGATGATGCGGATTGCAAATAAAATTTATTTTGAAAACCGAAATTAAAATAAAATAAAATAAAATAAATGAAAAATTGACTATAATTTCAAAAATTTAGAAGAAAAAGAAATAAAATAAAATTGAAAACTAAATTAATTAATTAAAAAGATTTGAAAAAGATGTGGGTGAGGATTTTCGAAAAAATGAAGAGAGAGAAATTGGTTAGGAAGTTTTGAAAAATATATGTCTTAAAATTAAAGATACTTGTAAGAAAATAAAATAAAATAAAATAAAATAAAAAGATATGAAAAAGATTTTATTTTAAGATTTGAGATTAGAAAAGATAAGATAAGCTAGGTAAGAGAAGATAAGGAATTTAAATTAAAAAGTTTTGAAATTTGAAATTTGGAATAAAAAATTTTGAAAATTGAAATTTGAAAATTGAAATTTGAAAGTTTAAATTTGAAAATTGAATTTTGAATTTTCGAAAAAGTCAACAATATAAGATAAGGATCTGAAAAAGATTTAAATTTTGAAAAGATTTGATTTTTAAATTTAAAAATTAGATTTTGAATTTTAAATTTTGAAATTTGAATTTTGAAATTTTGGAAGTTTAAATTTGAAATTTGAAATAAGATAAGATAAAATTTTGAAAAAGATATGATTTTTTTTGAAAAAAAAAATTGAATTTTGAAATTTTTAAAATTAAGATAAGATAAAATAGAGATTTTAAAATAAAAATCTGAATTTTTTTTTGAAAAAATTTCGAAATATTTGCTCAAAAATAGTTAGAGAAGATATTTTTTTGATTTTTGAATTTTATGATGAAAAAGAAAAATACACAAAAGACACACAACTTAAAATTTTTAGATCTAATGCTCCTTATTTTCGAAAATTTTGGAGGGAAAACACCAAGGAACACCAAACTTAAAAATTTTAAGATCAAAACACAAGGAAGACTCAAGAACACTTTGAAGACTCACAAGAACATGAAGAAAGAACACCAAACTTAAAATTTTTAGAAAACCAAAATAAAATTTTTGAAAACTAAAGAAAAGTTAACAGGAGAACACCAAACTTAAAGTTTGGCACAAGATTTATTCAAAGAAAAATTATTTTTGAAAAAGTTTTTTAAAAAAGAAGATAGCCAATTACCAAGAACATAAGCACAACGCTCTAGCCAATTTAGCTATAAATTTAACGTGTTTTAATAAGGTATAAATTTTTTTTTTGAAAACTGATATTTTGAGAAAGCACAAGAAAAAAAAACAAGAAAAATCACAAAACAAGAAAAACTAAAGATCAAACAAAGATAATAAACAAGAACAACTTGAAGATTAAGAAAGAACAATGAACACAAATTCGAAAATTTAAAAGAAAATAAAAAAACATGCAATTGACACCAAACTTAAAATATGAAACTAAACTCAAACAGAAAAACTCAATTATCAGTTTATAAAATTTTCAAAAAATTTAAAAAGAGAAAATAACGATTTAAAAAAAATTTCAACCAAAAACAATAATAGAGGACTCTAAACCAAAAAGAAAAATTTTCCTAATCTAAGCAACAAAATAAACCGTCAGTTGTCCAAACTCGAACAATCTCTGGCAACGGCGCCAAAAACTTGGTGCACGAGTTGTAAATCACACTTTTCACAACTCGTACCACTAACCAGCAAGTGCACTGGATCGTCCAAGTAATACCTTACGTGAGTAAGGGTCGAATCCCACGGAGATTGTTGGCTTGAAGCAATCTATGGTTATTTTGTAATTCTTAGTCAGGATATCAATTATAATTATTAGTTTGGATTGTGAAAAATAAAAGAGCATGAATTAAATACTTGTTATGTAGTAATGGAGAATATGTTGAAGTTTTGGAGATGCTTTGTCTTCTGAATCTCTACTTTCTCCCTGTCTTCTTCTTCACGCACGCAAGGTTCCTCCTATGGCAAGCTGTGTGTTGGTGGATCACCGTTGTCAATGGCTACCATCCATCTTCTCAGTGAAAATGGTCCAGGTGCGCTGTCACCGCACGGCTAATCATTTGTCGGTTCTCACTCATGTTGGAATAGGATCCATTGATCCTTTTGCGTCTGTCACTACACCCAACCCTTGTGAGTTTGAAGCTCGTCACAGTCATTCAATTCCTGAATCCTACTCGGAATACCACAGACAAGGTTTAGACTTTCCGGATTCTCAAGAATGCTGCCAATGGATTCTAGCTTATACCACGAAGATTCTGATTAAGGAATCCAAGAGATACTCATTCAATCGAAGGTAGAACGGAGGTTGTTGTCAGGCACACGTTCATAGGTTGAGAATGGTGATGAGTGTCACGGATCATCACATCCATCATATTGAAGTGCGAATGAACATCTTAGATAGAAACAAGCGTGTTTGAATAGAAAACAAAAATAATTGCATTAATTCATCGAGACACAGCAGAGCTCCTCACCCCCAACAATGGAGTTTAGAGACTCATGCCATCAAAGAGTATAAAGTTCAGATCTAAAAATGTCATGAGATGCAAAATAAATCTCTAAAAGTTGTTTAAATACTAAACTAGTAACCTAGGTTTACAGAAAATGAGTAAACTAAGATAGATAGTGCAGAGATCCACTTCTAGGGCCCATTGGTGTGTGCTGGGGCTGAGACTTGAGCTTTACACGTGCCTAGACTATTTCTAGAGTTAAACGCCAGGTTGTAACCTATTTCTGGTGTTTAACTCCAACTTGTAGCCTGTTTCTGGCGTTTAACACCAGAATGCAACATGGAACTGGCGTTGAACGCCAGTTTACATCATCTATCCTTGAGCAAAGTATGGACTATTAAATATTTCTGGAAAGCCCTGGATGTCTACTTTCCAACGCAATTGAGAGTGCACCAATTGGAATTCTGTAGCTCCAAAAAATCCATTTCGAGTGCAGGGAGGTCAGAATCCAACAGCATCAGCAGTCCTTTTTTAGCCTGAATCAGATTTTTGCTCAGCTCCCTCAATTTCAGCCAAAAAATACCTAAAATTACAGAAAAACACACAAACTCATAGTAAAGTCCAGAAATGTGATTTTTATTTAAAAACTAATAAAAATATAATAAAAAGTGACTAAAACATATTAAAAACTACCTAAAAATAATGCCAAAAAGCGTATAAATTATCTGCTCATCAGTGCCTCAATCAGAATTCCAGTCTATTTTAGAGGCCTGCCACTCTTCTGAGAGTGGAGGACATTTTGGCCCTCAAAGAACAGCTAGAAAAATCTTAGACTGTGGATTTTGGTGGCCCACTCTTTTTAAGGATGCCGCTACCTTTTGTAGGTCCTGTCCCCCATGCCAAAGGTTTGGGAATATATCCAAGAGGGATGAGATGCCCCAACAGATTATGCTTTTCTGTGAAATTTTTTATGTTTGGGGTATTGACTTCATGGATCCATTTCCAAACTCTGGTGGTTACCTTTATATACTGTTAGCTGTAGATTATGTTTCTACATGGGTGGAAGCAATTCCTACCCGTACTAATGATGCTAGCACTGTTTTCTCTTTTGTTAGAAACCATATTATCTGTCGCTTTGGATCACCACGAGCAATCGTGAGTGATCAAGGCACTCACTTTTGTAATAGGAGATTAACAGGATTACTGAAGAAACATGGAATTGTTCACAAGGTAGCAACAGCTTACCATCCCTAAACCAATGGACAAGCAGAGGTGTCTAACAGAGAGATAAAGCGCATTCTATAGAAGATAGTAAAGCCTTCTAGGAAGGACTGGAGTGCCAGGCTACAAGATGCACTCTGGGCATATCGGACAGCGTATAAGACACCCATTGGGATGAGTTCTTTCCACTTAGTGTACGGAAAGGCTTGCCACCTTCCAGTAGAGGTGGAACACAAGGCTTTCTGGGCTGTGAGGGAGTGCAACATGGGATTTGATAAAGCTGGTGCTGAAAGAAAGATGCAACTAGCAGAACTGGAGACCATTTGACTCGAAGCATATGACAACTCTAGACTATACAAAGAAAAGATGAAGGTTGTGCATGACAAGCATATCAAGAGAAGAGAGTTCAAACCTGTCGATCTAGTTCTCCTTTAAAACTCCAAACTAAGACTCATGCCAGGCAAGCTGAGATCAACATGGGAAAGTCCCTACAGAGTGGAGAAAGCAGAGCCATATGGAGTCTTCCACCTGCGTCATCCTTCAAGTTTCGATTGCATCAAGGTCAATGGACACCACCTAAAGCTTTATCATGGTGAGAAGATGAAGGAACACAAAGAGCTAGAGGTCTTCCTCTTGGAGGACCCACCAACAGAAGTAGAATGAGCCTGAAGACCGTCCAACTTAAGGACGTTAAAGCAAAGTGCTAAGTGGGAGACAACCCACCATGTCATGTTTTTCTATGCTTTTTCCCTTTGGTTTCAATAGGTTTTATGCACTTTCTTGATCCATAAGCAAGCCAATTGGGTAGATTTTCATGTTTCCTTTGATTTAATCAACCATGTATGAATTCATGCCATTTCATGAGGTTTTATGCTATATTTGTTGCATATTATGAAAGAATGAATATCTCATGATTTTGAGCATAGCTTTGATGAGTTTGGTTGATTAATGATAGGTGAAGAAAGCTTGGAGAAAGGTTGAAGCAAAGAGGAATGGCTAGGAGTGAAGAAAGGACAATGGAATAAGTGAAATTGAACCAGGAAGCAAGAAGTTAGCCCCAACGTTAGCCCCCTAACTTGGAGGCTAACGTTGGAACTTGAAATTTCCTCCCTGGCCATCCAACGTTTGCGCCAACGTTAGACCCCTAACTTGGAGGCTAACGTTGGCACATGAATATTCAAGAAAGAGGAGCAAAAGTTAGCCCCAACGTTAGCCCCCTAACTTGGAGGCTAACGTTGGAACTTGAGAAGATCTCCCCTGGGCACCAACGTTTGCGCCAACGTTAGCCCCCTAACTTGGAGGCTAACGTTGGCACATGAATCACAAAGGGAGAAGGGCCAACGTTTGCGCCAACGTTAGCCCCCTAACTTGGAAGCTAATGTTGGCGCCACACACCACAACAGCTTGAAGGGGTATACTTCCAACAAGAATAACTTGAGCTACAGAGCTCCAAATGAGGTGATTCAAGAAGCATTGGAAAGTAGGAATCAAGAGCTTTCCAAGCATATATGGCACTGCATGGTGGACACTAAAATTGAGGGAGAAAACTACCCCGCAATGTTCATAAACGAACATGGTGGCAACCTGCAGTGAGGCCAACTGACCTCTGCACCTTCAAAGGAGTATAACTCGAGCTGTAGAGCTCCAAATAATGTGCTCCCAACGGCATTGGAAAGTAGACATCCAGGGCTTTCCAACAATGTATAATAGTATGGGGTGGACAATACATTTGAGCCTCCAGAACTGGCGTTTTCGCCAACGTTTGAGGGCTAACGTTACCTCAAACGCTGCACACCAAAGCCAGCGACCATGCCCTCTTCAAATGATCATAACTTGAGTTGTAGATGTCCAATTGAAGTGATTCCAAGTGGGTTAGAAAGCTGACATTCAGAGCTTTCCAACCATATATGATAGTCTATATTGGACATAAAATTGGCAACATGACAAGAGGACAAGGTTGGCCCCATAAATGTGCATAAGGGAGGCCAACGTTAGGGTCAAAGTTAGACCCCTAACGTTGGCACCAACGTTCATACCAGCAAGTTTTGTGGGCTGCTATGAAAAGTTGGAGCCAAAGTTAGACCCCTAACTTTAGCTCCAACTTTTGGTCCAACTTTTGCAAACTCAACCCGGTTCAATTCGGTTCCTCTTCAAACTCCAAGAGCAATCAACCAAGGCCTTTATCAACCCAATTCCATCAAGAGCAAGGGCCCAATTGACACCACTCAAAGGCACAAGAGATAGTTAGAATAGAAATTTCATTTTAATTGTAATTTGTTTTGAATTTCATTTTCATTTTGTAAAGCCTATATAAGGCATTATTTTCATATTTGTGAGAAGGCTGGCTCCACTAGGGAGCATTAGGATTTGAGAGCTCTCTCTTAGTTTTCAATTTCGTTTTGAATCTTGGGTTGAGAATTGAAGAAATTCTGTTTCAATCTCACCTTGAGAATTTTCTTGTTTACTTTCTCTGCACAATTGAATTTCCATTCCTGTTTACTACTTCACCTTCTCTTGGCTTCTGCAATTTACTTTTCTTTACATTTCCTTTGCAATTGTTCTTGTTGGATCAAGGAAGGTAGTGAGATCTAGACTTGGTTTTCTAGTCTCTTGGGTCCTGAGATCTTAATTCCAATTTTACATTCTCTGTTTATTGCTTTTCATGTTTATTTACATTTCTGTTTTGATTCCGAATCAATCAAATCCATCTTTTACTTCTCTGCTTGTTGCAATTTAACTTTTCCTTGTTTAATTTCTGCAAATCCAATTCCCAATTCCCTTTACATTTAATGCAATTTATATTTCTTGTCATTTAAGATTCTTGCAATTTACAATTCTTGCTCTTTAAGTTACTTGCCAATTTACATTCTGCAACTTTAAATTCATTGTCATTTACTTTCTGTTGGCTACAATTTCACACAATTCACTAAATGTCAGCTTGACTAAACTAATCACCCACTAAAATTGCTTGATCCATCAATCCCTGTGGGATCGACCTCACTCCCGTGAGTTTTTATTACTTGATGCGACCCGGTGCACTTGCCGGTTAGATTTGTGTGTTTTGGGAGAAATTTATTTTTCACCAAAATACGCATCAAGTTTTTGGCGCCGTTGCCGTGGATTGATTAGATCAACAATGATTATGTGGGTGAGAAGTCTAGATCAAGCATTTTCTTTATTTTTGTTTTCTGTTTCAAAGTGAAACCAAGGTGTTTGAGTTTTTGCCTCACTAAGAAATTCTCATCTCTGATATGAGTAATTTCAATTTTCCTTGGTTGTGTGTTTTACAAAACTCAAATGGAGTTCAACTCATCTTATGATCAAATAAATTTTATGGGATATCACCCACCATCACCAATCTCTAATGGTGGTTGGGAATATCACCAACAAATTACAAATCCTGAGCACTCCAATTCATGGAGATTGGCTTCAGAGACACAAGATAAGCAAGAGAATCATATGGGATACCAACCACCACCACAAAATGATTCATATCATTATCCTCATGGAAGATGGAAGCATCGCCAAAGAATGGAAAAGCATCCACCCTCACGTCCCAGTTTCTCATTTGAAAGTTCTTCATCACTTGATTATGCCTCAACACAAAGTTTCCTCTAAAATCCATACCAGTCATCCCATCGATCACACAACTTATTCCACACCCCTCAACACAACTTCACCACAACACATTCACTTCACCAAAATTACTCTCGACCTTCATCTCTTGAATTAAAAGATGAGGAATACCTTGAAGGCATTGAATTAACAGATGAGGAATACCATGAAGGCATTGAAATACAGAGAAAACTAGTGGAATTTCACACAAAATCCCCATCTTGGAAAGAATTCGTATTCAAGAAGATGAATGAGTCCTCAGAGCAATCAAGGGGGGCTTAGAACCATCAAACAGTGAAGATGAAGACCAATTTGTGAAGGATAAAGTGGAGGAGCAAGAGAGTGAAGAAGTCATTCCAAACTCAAGTGAGGCAGAGAAGTACATAAAGGAGGAGTTCATGGAACCACCAATACAAGAGGCCCTGAATGAAGAAATCACTCCAATAATCACACAGCAACCATGTCTTGACATCCAAGAAGTGAAGGCAATTAACAAAAGCACCAAGAAGAGGATTTTGACCAAGACACCAAGGACAACATTCATGAGAAGGTCAACTGCAAACAATCCTCCCCCTGATCCAGCAAGCAAGATCAATCAAGCCAATTTCACAAGGAAGCTTGCTGAGGAGAGACCAAGACAGGGGGCACTAGCTGAAACTTCTCCTCCTTTGAAGTCATTTCTCTTAACAAATTGGAAGAAAAGGAAGAAAGTAAAGAACAGGTAGACAGTAGGTACAATTCTTCTCCTTGCTTTGTTTAAATTTCAATAAATTGGCATATGATTACATTCTAAGTTTGGTGTTGCCCTGCAACAAACTGTTTTCCATCTTCATGGATGATTGCATCAATTTTACATGAAAGTGACACACCAAGATTCTAAGTTTGGTGTGCCACCTATTTTTCTATGCAAATCAATCCAGTAACATCACTTGTCTGCATAATCATATTGCCTTTTACAGTGTTATTTTTCTTCTTAGTTGGATAATTTTTGTTTTCCCTTTGTTTCATTTATTTACTTGTTTTTAATGCTTTCCTCCATTAACTATTTTTGTTAATACATCACCAAGACATCCTTATTCATAACAGATTCTTCATTTGGTGATTGTACTTAACATATAACAGTTTCTTTTGTTTAGTTTTAGTTCAAATAAATTGACATAGGATTGCATTCTAAGTTTGGTGTTGCTATGCAACACAATTTGCTTCAAATCTTTACTGGATACTTGCATTGATTCCAAGCGAAAGTGTCACATTAAGTTTGGTGTGCCACTTATCTTCTATGCAAAGTATTATGCTCACCTTCTTAAGTATGCAATCACAATGTCTCTGTCTCTTGTGCTTTGATTATTATCTTTAATTTTGCTTGCTTGAAACACATGTACTACTAACATTCCTTGTGTAAGACATTCATGATCCATCTTAGCCCATAGCCACGGTTCTAATAGTTGCTTGAGGATGAGCAAGCATTCTGAGTTAGGTATGGGAAGGAAGAGAATGGGAGGAAAATGACAACAATAGAAAAGATGAACTACAAGGTTGTAAAGTTCCTTTTCCTCTCATTTGTTTCAAGCACCATAAACTGCATGATTGTCTGTACCTTCTCTGTATGCATGTGTGTATGAAAAGGCATAGTTTGATTTCTAAATTGCAACATGGTGCTATGTCATTATGATTACCAACTTGAGTTTTGTGAATTCAAAAGCAACAAAGTATCATGATCATAAACAAACAAGGCATTAAAGAAGATTTTAGCATGTGCATAAAAGTATTGGGAAGCTAGTATGTTTGATTGTTGCTTAATTGCATTAGATTTTATTTAATTGAAGTTTTCATCTAGCACGTTTTGTGAAATCTTTTAAAAGCATGAAAACCTTGAAAGCAAATGCAAAATAAAGCAAGAAAAGAAAAAGGGAAAGAATGAGAAAGCTGAAGGCTCTGAGTACCAATGGCAATCTATTTGCTAAGTACTTGTGGTGTTTATGTATCAAGCCAAATGCTTGAAAACAAAACACTTAGAAGTCAAGGTTAGGCTCAAAGTGCAAAAGCACTCCCTCAAAGTTCAAGGCTCTGAGCATCAATGATTAGAGAGTCAAGAAAAGAAAAGAAAAATGAGCTTAATGAAGTTCTCTAATCAAATGCTTGTGGTGCTTATGTATCAAGTGGTAATACTTGAAAACAAAGCATTTAGAAGTCGTAGCTTTGTTATCAACTCATGGGGCAAAGCACCCAAAAGGAGAAGCTAAATAAGAAAATCAAAAGTTTGTTTCAAGGAAGAAATATAAAAGAAAGAGTTCATAAATTGAGCTAGATGGAAGCATCAATCATTTACATTTCTTTTGTGATTATAGCATGCTTAGAAAACTAGCTTACCATGAACATTGAGTTGCTATCCTTCTTGCCTTGGATTGTCAATCTTTATTGCATGATTCTTTTCTTGCTTGGGGACAAGCAAGGTTTAAGTTTGGTGTTGTGATGACATGTCACCATGTCATGTTTTTCTATGCTTTTTCCCTTTGGTTTCAATAGGTTTTATGCACTTTCTTGATCCATAAGCAAACCAATTGGGTAGATTTTCATGTTTCCTTTGATTTAATCAACCATGTATGAATTCATGCCATTTCATGAGGTTTTATGCTATATTTGTTGTATATTATGAAAGAATGAATATCTCATGATTTTGAGCATAGCTTTGATGAGTTTGGTTGATTAATGATAGGTGAAGAAAGCTTGGAGAAAGGTTGAAGCAAAGAGGAATGGCTAGGAGTGAAGAAAGGACAATGGAATAAGTGAAATTGAACCAGGAAGCAAGAAGTTAGCCCCAACGTTAGCCCCCTAACTTGGAGGCTAACGTTGGAACTTGAAATTTCCTCCCTGGCCATCCAACGTTTGCGCCAACGTTAGACCCCTAACTTGGAGGCTAACGTTGGCACATGAATATTCAAGAAAGAGGAGCAAAATTTAGCCCCAACGTTAGCCCCCTAACTTGGAGGCTAACGTTGGAACTTGAGAAGATCTCCCCTGGGCACCAACGTTTGCGCCAACGTTAGCCCCCTAACTTGGAGGCTAACGTTGGCACATGAATCACAAAGGGAGAAGGGCCAACGTTTGCGCCAACGTTAGCCCCCTAACTTGGAGGCTAACGTTGGCACATGAATCACAAAGGGAGAAGGGCCAATGTTTGCGCCAACGTTAGCCCCCTAACTTGGAAGCTAACGTTGGCGCCACACACCACAACAGCTTGAAGGGGTATACTTCCAACAAGAATAACTTGAGCTACAGAGCTCCAAATGAGGTGATTCAAGAAGCATTGGAAAGTAGGAATCAAGAGCTTTCCAAGCATATATGGCACTGCATGGTGGACACTAAAATTGAGGGAGAAAACTGCCCCGCAATGTGCATAAACGAACATGGTGGCAACCTGCAGTGAGGCCAACTGACCTCTGCACCTTCAAAGGAGTATAACTCGAGCTGTAGAGCTCCAAATAATGTGCTCCCAACGGCATTGGAAAGTAGACATCCAGGGCTTTCCAACAATGTATAATAGTATGGGGTGGACAATATATTTGAGCCTCCAGAACTGGCGTTTTCGCCAACGTTTGAGGGCTAACGTTACCTCAAACGCTGCACACCAAAGCCAGCGACCATGCCCTCTTCAAATGATCATAACTTGAGTTGTAGATGTCCAATTGAAGTGATTCCAAGTGGGTTAGAAAGCTGACATTCAGAGCTTTCCAACCATATATGATAGTCTATATTGGGCATAAAATTGGCAACATGACAAGAGGACAAAGTTGGCCCCATAAATGTGCATAAGGGAGGCCAACGTTAGGGTCAAAGTTAGACCCCTAACGTTGGCACCAACGTTCATACCAGCAAGTTTTGTGGGCTGCTATGAAAAGTTGGAGCCAAAGTTAGACCCCTAACTTTAGCTCCAACTTTTGGTCCAACTTTTGCAAACTCAACCCGGTTCAATTCGGTTCCTCTTCAAACTCCAAGAGCAATCAACCAAGGCCTTTATCAACCCAATTCCATCAAGAGCAAGGGCCCAATTGACACCACTCAAAGGCACAAGAGATAGTTAGAATAGAAATTTCATTTTAATTGTAATTTGTTTTGAATTTCATTTTCATTTTGTAAAGCCTATATAAGGCATCATTTTCATATTTGTGAGAAGGCTGGCTCCACTAGGGAGCATTAGGATTTGAGAGCTCTCTCTTAGTTTTCAATTTCGTTTTGAATCTTGGGTTGAGAATTGAAGAAATTCTGTTTTAATCTCACCTTGAGAATTTTCTTGTTTACTTTCTCTGCACAATTGAATTTCCATTCCTGTTTACTACTTCACCTTCTCTTGGCTTCTGCAATTTACTTTTCTTTACATTTCCTTTGCAATTGTTCTTGTTGGATCAAGGAAGGTAGTGAGATCTAGACTTGGTTTTCTAGTCTCTTGGGTCCTGAGATCTTAATTCCAATTTTACATTCTCTGTTTATTGCTTTTCATGTTTATTTACATTTCTGTTTTGATTCCGAATCAATCAAATCCATCTTTTACTTCTCTGCTTGTTGCAATTTAACTTTTCCTTGTTTAATTTCTGCAAATCCAATTCCCAATTCCCTTTACATTTAATGCAATTTATATTTCTTGTCATTTAAGATTCTTGCAATTTACAATTCTTGCTCTTTAAGTTACTTGCCAATTTACATTCTGCAACTTTAAATTCATTGTCATTTAGTTTCTGTTGGCTACAATTTCACACAATTCACTAAATGTCAGCTTGACTAAACTAATCACTCACTAAAATTGCTTGATCCATCAATCCCTGTGGGATCGACCTCACTCCCGTGAGTTTTTATTACTTGATGCGACCCGGTGCACTTGCCGGTTAGATTTGTGTGTTTTGCGAGAAATTTATTTTTCACCAAAATACTCATCAGCTACCTCCGCACCAATAGCACAATTCATGTCACGCGTACGTGTCCTCCACGCGTACGCGTCACTTGAAAATAGCGCAACCTACGCGGATGCGTGAAGCACGCGTATGCGTCGTAAGCGACACAGCTAATCTACCTCAGCGCCTGATTTCAAATCTTCCACCCCCAACCCTAATTATCTTTCTATTATCATTCTTTCTTCTCTCTTCTCCCTTCCTTCTTCTTTATTCTTTCTTGCTTTCTACTACTTTCTCCCTCATTCCTTCTCTTCTTCATCAAGGTTCTTTTCTTCTTCCCCTTTTACTCTTCCATTATTACTTTAATTTATATTCCCTTTTTCTTTTTCTTTTTAATTTCATAATCTATGTTTTCTTAGTCTTTCTTTTTTCTTTTTACATCCTTTTTACTTGGTGTTAGAAATCTAATTGGGTGATTATTTTCTTCCATAATTGCTTGTGGAATTATTAAGGAGTTGTTTGACAATTATTTTGGGTTGTTTGCATGTTCAAATTTAATACTTTCAATAACATATCTACCATGCATACTAAGTGTTTGTGAAAAAGTCCGTATGACATTGTGCATTTTTAATTATTCTATCCTTCTACTCTAATGCCTGTTTTTCACAAAATCCCTTAAATATTTTATTAATTGAAAATAATTGTCAATACAAACGTGATGGTCAGTTTGTTACGAGTGATAATCCAATTTAACTTTTGATGCTTGATCTATGCTACTCATGCCTTTGCCGGCATGCTAATAAACATCTTGCATCTACTTGCCATAACATGCACTTGCTATATTTCCATTGATGAACTTACCACATGTAGTCGCGACCATGTGTTAATGACATCCTTCTTTACTATGGCAGTGTTATCACTTGTACTGTCCTCATCCTTGCTTTAACCCATAGCTTTACATGTTACTTTTCTTTTTCCTTTTTAGGATGGCCACCAAGAAGGGTAAAGAGAAAGCTACTCCCAAACCACTGGCAAGGAAAGGAACAAAAAGAGCACTAGCTACGGAACCATCTTCAACAGCAGCCAAACCAACAACAAAGTGAGTCAAGAGGATCATCAAGGTCGATGAAAAAGAGAAAGCCTTTCCAACAAAGGACACTGCGCGGTTCACAAACCGCTACTGTGAGCAGATGTTCTCCATCCTGGCTGAGCGGAACTATAACAATGAGCACCTACTCATCCTCCCGACCTACATTGTTGATTTTGTAGAGCCCCGCATTGAGCGAAGACAATGGGGATTCTTACGGAGACAGCCACGGCAGGTTAACCTTTCATGGGTAGTTAAATTCTACTCCAATTTCCACATGCCAACCCTGCAGTCTGTCTATGTCTGTTAGAAGCAAGTCTCTATTTCCGAAGAGGCCATTCAGCAAGCTTTAGATCTTCCCCTGCTGTAGAAGGATTGGACGCATACCAAGAAGCCTCTTTCAAACGCCAGACATACCAATTTGACTGGGACGTCGTTCTCAGAGTTATAGCACAACCTGGCAGCAGATGGATCTATGGATACCATCGATCTCGACCTAAGGGAATATTGGCTTCAGCACTCACCTTGGAGGCTCGAGTGTTGGCACAGATTATGTCCCACTATATCTTTCCGAGTACTCACGAGTCCTCCTTTACTCTAGATATGGCTATTCTTCTCTGGTGTGTCCTTACAGACCAGCCTCTCAACCTACCAAGACACCTCCGGGATGCCATGGGACATGTACAGATTGCGGACAACTTATCCTTTCCCGCCTTGGTTTCAGATCTAGTCTCGGTAGCCGGAGTCTCCTACAGAGCTGGGGACACCAAGACCATACTTCTGCGGGATGATCAGATTGTTCCCAACGGGAAATACATCAGACCACCAGTAGCCACTATTAGCCGGACTGCAGAACTAGCCAGAGATATTCTTTCTCCTTTCGCATCACAAGCACCTCCAACAAATCAGCTGCTCCTACAGATACTTCAGAGGTTGGACCGGCTTAACTGGCAGGCAAAGCGAATGAAGCGCCGTAACAAGTGCCAATTTACATACCTCAAGAAGCTGATTGTTGGCGGCCATCCACCTGAAGAAGAACCAGACACTCCGGACTCCACTTCATCCATTAGCACAGAAAGCCATGACAACCCCGACTGTGGAGATGCTGTTACCAGCCCCCCTTTGTTCCTGACTGATAGCACAGAGGACGGTGCCAAGCTTTAAGTATGGGGAGGTTGGTCAGTACCTGACTTCTGGAGGTAACTGCTCTTTCTTAGCACCAATAAGTTATTCTTCTTTTGTTAGGATAGGATAGTTTGCATAGTAATAGGTGTTTGCATGCATGTTCTATTTGGTTGAAAAATAACAAGTTTCTTTTCAAGACTCTATTTTGAAAATTTCACTAATTTAAAATTGAAAAATCTATGCTAAACTTGTTTGAAGACTGTAAATTGGAACATGGTTTTTGAGTTAAGACACACAACCTGTGAGAATTGAGTTTAATTACATGGTTACACTATTTAACCATAACATTTTATTCTTGTGTGTTTTCTTCTCTATGATTGTAATTTTTATTTTGTTTCACTCTATATGTCCAATGTTTAATGTATTATATGCATGCATATGATTGAGGCCATTATTCTATTAGCTCACTTATCCCAAATAGCCTACCCTTTCAATTACCTTTGTTAGCCACCTTGAGCGTTTTAATTCCCCTTTGTTTTATATTTTACCACATCACTAGCCTTAAGCGAAAAAACAATTAAATACCCCAAATTGAATCTTTGGTTAGCTTAAGATAGTGTGTTAAATGAGTGTGGGGAAACTGTGGGAACTTGGGTTAATGAAAGTGTACAATGTTTTAAATAATAAAATATTGAAAATTTGGGTACCTACTCATGTGAGACCAGAAAATTTAAAAATCGATGTGCATTGATAAATTATGTTTATTTTTACTTTTAAACAAAAAAAAAACCCAAAAATATTTAATAAATAAATAAAGGGACAAAGTTACCCAAATGTTAATTATTGAAAAATCAATGCATATGTGATAAAATTAAAGAAAAGTTGATGCATGAGTATGAAATGCAAAAATGGGAATTTTGGGTAGCCAGGCATGATTTAAGAGGAATATAGAGTATGTATAGGTGAGAGCTTAGGTTAATCAAGGATTCAATTTATAGCTCACTTAGCCATATATATACCCTCACCTTTACCTTAGCCCCATTACAATCTTGAAAGACCTCATGATGTTTGCATTGGTACATTAAATACTTGTTGATTGGTTAGGTGAATAACAAAGTTTAAAAAGCATGACTAGAGAAGAATAGAGTGATTACCCTATACACTTGAGTGACTAGAGTGCATATACACCATCAGTGAGGGTTCAATGCTCGATTATATGTTCCCTGCTTTTATGAGCTATCTTCTCACAAGTTTACTTGTCTTTACTGTATGATTTGAATTAGTAGAATTTGATTTATGTTTGTCTTGAAGAACTTATTTAATTTTAACCAAGTAGATAGAAACATCTTAGCATGTAGTTGCATTCATATACATAGGTTACATTGCATTTCATGAGTCTTGTTTTTCCCTATCTATCCTTTTGATCTCCTTGAGCTAAGCATAAGGACATGCTAATGTTTAAGTGTGGGGAGGTTGATAAACCACTATTTTATGGTTTATCTTGTGTTCAATTGAGTGGTTTCATCAAGTCCTTACCCACTTATTCATATGATTTGCATGATTTTACAATTTCTTCCTAGTTTTCTTCCATAATTGAAAACTTGCTTCCTAGAGTCTTTAATTTGTGTATTTTAATTCTCCTTTATACCATTCGATGTCGTGATCCGTATGTTAAGTGTTTCAGGCTTTATAGGGCAGGAATGGCTTAGAGAATGGAGAGGAAGCTTGCAAAAATGGAAGGAACATAAGAAACTAAGGAGATAACCAGCGAGCATCGACGCGCACGCATAGCTTACGCGTGCGCGCGACATGAAGAAATTTGCAGCGACGCGTGCGCGTACCTGACGCGTACGTGTGGATTGGAGTTTGCACAAAGACGTGTGTGCGTGGATGATGCGAACGCGTGACACACAAAGATGACCAGCGACGCGTGCGCGTGACTGACGCGTACGCGTGACATGCGCAATCTGCAGAAATAACAGAAAACGCTGGGGGCAATTTCGGGCCGAGTTTGTACCCAGTTTTTGGCCCAGAAACACAGACTAGAGCCAGGGAACGAGCAGAGACTCAACACACATTATCATTAGCATAGTTTTTATTTTTAGATCCGAATCTAGAGAGAAATTACTCTTCCTCTAGGTTTTCTTTTACATTCACAAATTCTTAGTTTTATGCTTTTGCTTTGGATATTGAAGAATCATTACCTTCGTTGAAGTTACTATTATAGTTTGTTTTCTTATTCCCTTACTCTTCCATATTCTCAATTCATGTTTAGAGTTACAATTGGATTAATTTTAGAATTTATTAATGCAAAGGATTACTTTTACTTTTAATTAAATTGTAGTTATTGTCTATCATGTCTTCCTTTTATTTCTTATTTAATTCTATGCAATTAATTTTCATGTCAATGGAGTAGATTCCCAGCTTGACATGGGGGTTGATTAAAAGGAGACACTTGAGTTGGAATGCTCAAGTGATTAGTTAAATTGGATGTTGTTGGCTAATTCTTTATTTACTAACGCTAGACCTTCCCTAGGGAGAGGACTAGGATTTGCGAATGAGAGTTAGCTCAATCACTTGAGAGAATTCCAACAAGGACAGGACTTTCGATTAATCATTCTCCTAGTCAAGGTTTTTTAATTAGAATATATAATTCTCTTTTAATTTACAATTAGTTATTTTCTGTCATTCAACTCTCAAATTTCTCGAAAAATTCCTGATTAATAAGATAGTACCCTTTTATCAACTCGTTGGGAGACGACCTGGGACTCATACTCCCAGTATTTTTATTCTAAATTTGTGACAACCTTTCTAAATTGATGAGCGAATTTTAGCTGGTTAAGAACTGTACTCACAACACTATTTCTATATTGAATTCTTAATTGGCTGGTCTCCGCCTCCCATCAGTTACCTCAACCTTCTTGAATACTTGAAGCATATGTAGATCAAACTCCAGAGTCTTCTTGGCCTTCTTTATCATGGATGGAAATGTGATAGGAATGGATTCGTCCACCATAGCCTTCCTCTTGGGTTCCTTAAGGCTCACTTCTTCTTCCTCATGCCTTGTGTCCACTTCCTCTTCTTCATGTGGAGCTTCAACAACCACTTCTTCATCATGAATGTCATCCATGACCCTAGGAGGTATCTCCTCAAATGTAGTACTCGAACGTAATGTAATGGCGTTGAGACCACCCTTTGGATTTGGAAGGGGTTGAGATGGAAGATTAGAAGAGCTTGAGGGTTGGTTGGAGTTGTTGGAGGAAGGTAGAGACAACCTCGAAAGCATCTCGGTGATGTTGGACAATTGAGCAGTTATGGTACCAAATTAAGCCTCATGTTTCTCTACCACACCCTTGAGTCTCTCTTGCTCTTGGGTGAGTGCATGGTTGGGGTCATCACCTTGGGTAGTGAAGGAAGAAGATGATTGGTTGGATTGTTGCCTATGATGTGGTGCTTGATATTTGGGATAGTTGTTTTAGTTTTGATGAGGTGCTTGGTTGTGGTGGTTTTGATTGGCTTGATGGTTGTTGTTGTTGTTATGGTGGTGTTGGGATGGAGATTGGTAGTTGTTGTTGTGGTGAGAAGAAGAGTTATTCCATCTTTGGTTTTGATTGCTCCCTTGTGCATTGTCCCTCCACCCTTGATTGTAGTTATTGCCATGAGAGTAGTTGTTTTGGCCTTGAGTGGGGTAGGGTAGATGATGCGTGAGCATCTTTCCTATCTTTTTCTAGTGAATTTGCATTTAATTTGTTGAGTTTAATCAAGAATTAATTATCTTTTAGCCACTATGGATGCTACTTTGAATCTTCTGTAATTCTGTTTATTTTAGGTAGCATTTGGTTGGATTTGATGGAGTTTCCGTAGAAAAAGAGAAAAAGGCTATATAGGGCAGGAATGGCTTAGAGGATGGAGAGGAAGCTTGCACAAATGGAAGGAGCACAAGAATTAAAGAAGATGATTAACGAGGAGCGACGCGTGCGCGTACCTGACGCGTGCGCGTGATTTGGAGATTTGCACAGCAACGCGTGCGCATACCTGACACGTACGCGTGACACGCGAAGAAGATCATTGACGCATACGCGTGACTGATGCGTACGCGTGACTGACGCGTACGCGTGTCATGCGCCACATGCAGAAAATGCTGATTGCTATAATTAATTCTGATTTAAACTTTAATTTTTATAAATAGGAAAAAATATTATATTAGTTTTAGAAAATAGATTTTAAATTAATTAGGGTTAGATATAAAAGAGAAAATAAACTTCTCTTTTAGGGGATTCGAACATTATTCCACCTCATCCCAATTTACAGTTTACCAGAATCATAGTTTTCACTCTTTTCTGTGAGCAACTAAACCTCCACTGTAAAGGTTAGGAGCTCTGACTATTTGTATGGATTAATTCTATTATTATTTTGTATTTTAATTCATGTACTGATTTATAATTTAAGGATTATTTTTGTTTTTTATCTTATGAATTTGGGTGGAACGGAAGTATGACCCTCCTTCTAATTGAGTTCTTGTATAACTTGGAAAAGCTCGTTACTTGAACAACAGCTTGAAAATAATTTCTCCTAAATTTTAATTATCTGGACTTAACGGGATACGTGACATATAATTCTCTTATATTTGGATAATTAGGATTTTTGTGGCATAATAACTAGAATTAAACTTTACCCCCTAATTGGAATTAATTGACCAAAGAATTGGCGGTTGATGAAAGTTAAAGGAGACTAGAAAGGTCTAAGGAATTCGGGTCTAGTCACATATAGTTTGCCATGAATTAAATCTTGCATGATTAAAATAAATTAATAAAAAAAGTCAATCTGGAAAATAGATAACTCTGAAGCCTTAAATGCTTTCTCCATATTTTATTCCCAACTTATTTACTTGCCTGTCTTCTGATATTCTGAATTACTGTTTAATATTTTGAACTCTCAAACACTATTTTCTACTTGTCTAACTAAGTAAATTAATCAACCATTGTTGCTTAGTCCCTCAATCCTCGTGGGATCGACCCTCACTCACCTGAGGTATTACTTAGTACGACCCGGTGCACTTGCCGGTTAGTTTGTAGTTATAAATTTTGTACCAAGTTTTTGGTGCCGTTGCTCGGGAATTGATAGTGATTAACAACTATTAGTTGTTTGATTGCTTAGATTAGGCGTTTTAGTTTTAATTTTATTTAAATTTTACTTTAGTATTTTCGAAAATAAATAAATAAATAAATAGCACTAATATTTTTCTTAATTTCTGAAATTAAGTTTGGTGTTTCCTAGTTAGTCTTATTTTAATTTTTCTTATTTAATTTGCTTAATAATTTTGAAATTTTTGTTCTATTTTAATAAGTAATTTTCAAATTTTAGAGTTAATTTTTTTCAATATCTTTTATCTTATTTCTTTTACACAGGTTACCTCACTGGGAATTCTCTACACTCTGACGTAGAGATTTCCATCTTTTCTTGTTTTCTGTTTGTTTATGAGCAGGAACAGAGATAAGGAACCTCTTTTAGACCTTGATGCTGAACCTGAAAGGACTTTCAGGCGACGTTTGCAACAACCAAGACTTTGCAAGGCTGTAGAATCCACTGTAGATCTTAATAATGTTGTTAATGCGAATGTGGCAAATCCGAATGGGAATGAGCAACAAAGGAGAGTGCTTGGCTCTTACTCTGCTCCTACTGCAGATCTTTATGGAAAAAGCATTGTGATGCCTCCTATAGTTACGAATAACTTTGAGTTGAAGCCACAATTGGTTACCCTGGTGCAACAAAACTGCCAGTATCATGGTCTTCCCCAAGAAGACCCAAATCAATTTATTTCTAGCTTTCTGCAGATTTGTGATACTGTGGAGACAAATGGAGTAAACCCAGAGGTGTACAAACTCATGCTCTTCTCATTTGCTCTGAGGGATGGAGCAAAGCTATGGCTAGATTCCCAACCCAAGGAGAGTTTGGATACTTGAGACAAGGTTGTTACTGAGTTTCTTACTAAATTTTTCCCACCAAAGAAGCTGACTAAGCTTAGGGTGGAGGTTCAGACCTTCAGGCAGAAGGATGGTGAAACTCTTTATAAAGCTTGGGAGAGGTACAAGCTATTGATTAGGTAATGCCCTCCGGACATGTTCTCTAAATAGACCCAACTAGATATCTTTTATGAAGGCTTGGGTGAAATGTCCAAGATGTGCTTAGATAATTCTGCAGGCGGTTCATTACATAAGAAGAAGACACCATAAGAGACTATTGAGCTGATTGAATTGGTTGCTAGCAACCAATATTTATACTCATCTAACAGGAATCCTGTGAACTCTGAGGCTCCTCAGAAGAAGGGTGTTATGGAAGTAGAAGCTCTTAATGCTATTCTTACTCAGAACAAGCTTATGTCTCAGCAAATAAGTCTACTTACTCAGCAGATGGGTGGCATGCAAGTCTTAGCTATTAACACCCAAAATCCACCTCAAGATGTCTTTTATGATATGACAGGTAATTTTGTACAAAATAATAATTATAATTATGCTCAATCTTCTACTGAACAGGTCAATTACATAGGGAACGCTCCTAGAAACCCCAATAATGATCCATAATCTAAGACCTACAATCAGGGGTGGAGAAATACCCAACTTTTGGGTAGAGAGAGCAACCTCAGAGGCCACAGAATTTTAATAACAATTCTCAGGGTGGTTTTCATCTCAACAAGCAACTTCTCAGCCCCAGCAGAACAATGATTTAGAAGCAATATTGGCAAGTTTTAGACAGGAAACCAGAGCATCAATTAAGAACTTGGAGATTCAGATGGGTCAATTAGCCACAAAAGTTAATGAAATTGATCAGAGGGCCACTAATAGCCTTCCTAGTAACACAATTCCAAATTCAAGAGAGGAATACAAGGATATCACCTTGATAAGTGGACAAGTGGCAAATACAAAAGCACAAGTTAATGAGGAGCCAGTTGAAAAAGAAGCTCCAGAGGAGAAAAAGGAAGAAGTAGAGCACGTCCCTCCAAAACGTGTGGACAACCCATTCCCAGACTCTCTTGACATTTATCCTACATTGCCAAAAGCTCCTGAGTACAAGCCTAAAATGCCATATCCTCAGAGACTTCAAAAGGAGACTAAGGACAAGCAATTTTCAAAGTTCTTGGAAGTCTTCAGAAAGTTGCAAATCAATATTCCTTTTGCTGAGGTTTTGGAGCAAATGCCTCTCTATGTCAAGTTCATGAAGGAGCTATTATCAAAGAAGAAACCTTTAAAGGGAGATGAGACAGTGGTCCTGACTAAGGAATGTAGCACCATCATTTAGAATAACTTGCCAAGGAAGATGCCGGATCCAGGGAGCTTTCAAATTCCATGCACCATTGAGAGCACAACCTTTGAGAAAGCATTATGTGATCTGGGAGCAAGCATAAATCTAATGCCCTTATCTGTGATGAAGAAGCTGCAAATCTAAGAGGCACAACCCACAAGGATAGCATTACAAATGGCAGACAAATCTCTAAAGCCTACATATGGATTAGTGGAGAATATCTTGGTCAAAGTGGGTAAGTTTTTCCTCCCAGCAGATTTTGTGATTCTTGACACGGGAGAGGATGAGAATGCCTCTATAATTCTAGGAAGGCCATTGCTAGCCACTGAGAGAGCTCTAATTGATGTAGAAGTGGGTGAATTAGTACTCAGAGTGCATAATGAGAAACTGGTCTTTTGTGTCTTCAAAGATATACATGCAGCAGGTGAAGAAGAGAGGTGCATGCAGACTGAGCTTATTGATCCAAACCTTCAAAAACCCCTTGATGATACACCACAGAATCTACAGCTCAAACCTCCCTTGTTGACAATCAACAAACTTCTCCCTGACATCAAACCTAAGTTTAGTGTTAGGAATACATCATCTACCAAGGGAGAGGGTCCTAAAAAGAAAGTACCTAGAGGATGGAGAAACAAAAAGATCCCCACTGAAGATTTCTCCCCAAGAATGAAAGTGGTGTTGACTAGCAATCCAGTGTGGATTTATACAGTAAACAGAATCCTCTCTCTGGAGCATATTGAGCTAATTTATGGAGACACAAGAAAGAAGTTCAAAGTAAGGGGTGAAGAACTGAGCCTCTATGATCCTCCTCCTTAGAGGAGTGGTGCACAAAATTGTGATCACACCTTTCACAACTCCTGTACAACTAACCAGCAAGTGCACTGGGTCGTCCAAGTAATACCTTACGTGAGCAAGGGTCGATCCCACAGAGATTGTCCGCTTGAAGCAAGCTATAGTCATCCTGTAAATCTTAGTCAGGCGGATTCAATTGGTTATGAGATTTTGATAATTAAAAGATAAATAAAACATAAAATAAAATAAGATACTTATGTAATTCATTGGTGGGAATTTCAGATAAGCGTTTGGAGATACTTTATTGCTTCTGAACCTCTGCTTTTCTATTATCTTCATCCAATCATGCGTGCTCCCTTCCATGGCAAGCTGTATGATCCTCTCAGTGAAAATGGTCCAAGTACGATTTCTGCACGGCTAATCAACTGTCAGATTTCTCATCTCGGATGAAAAATACCAGGTACAGTTACCGCACGGCTAATCATTTGTCGGTTCTTACTTGTGTCGGAATAGGATCTCTCTATCCTTTTGCACACTGTCACTGCGCCCAACATTCACGAGTTTGAAGCTCATCACAGTCATCCCTTCCCAGATCCTACTCGGAATACCACAGATAAGGTTTAGACTTTTTGGATCTCAGGAATGCTGCCCATTGGTTCTAGCCACTACCACGAAGGTTCTAATCTCACGAACTCGGTCCGTGGATTAGAGACCCAAGAGAATATACTCCGGATGTCGTCCAATGACTATATTGAACATCATGTAGACCGTTTGTGGTTGTTAGGCACGCGGATCTTGGCTAAGCGAGTAACGAAGATAGTGGGTTGATGAGCGGATATTTTATACACTTTTTGGGGTTAATTTCATATAATTTTTAGTATGATTTGGTTAGTTTTTAGTATATTTTCATTAGTTTTTAGGCAAAATTCATATTTCTGGACTTTAGTATGAGTTTGTGTGTTTTTCTGTAATTTCAGGTATTTTCTGGCTGAAATTGAGGGAGCTGAGCAAAAATCTTATTCAGGCTGAAAAAGGACTGCTGAGGCTGTTTGATTCTGACCTCTCAACACTCGGAATGGATTTTCTGGAGCTACAGGAGTCCAATTGGCGCGCTTCCAATTGCGTTGGAAAGTAGACATCCAAGGCTTTCTAGCAATATATAATAGTTTATACTTTGCTCAAGGATAGACGATGTAAACTGGCGTTAAACGCCAGTTCCATGTTGCAGTCTAGCGTCCAGCGCCAGAAACAGGTTACAAGTTGGAGTTCAACGCCAGAAACAGGTTACAACCTGGCGTTGAACACCCAAAACAGCCCAGGCACGTGAGAAGCTTAAGTCTCAGCCCCAGCACACACCAAGTGGGCCCCAGAAGTGGATTTCTGCACTATCTGTCATAGTTTACTCATTTTCTGTAAACCTAGGTTACTAGTTTAGTATTTAAACAACTTTTAGAGATTTATTTTGGACCTCATGACATTTTAGATCTGAACTTTGTAATCTCTGACGGCATGAGTCTCTAAACTCCATTGTTGGGGGTGAGGAGCTCTGCTGTGTTTCGATGAATTAATGCAACTATTTCTGTTTTCCATTCAAACATGCGTGTTCCTATCTAAGATATTCATTCACGCTTAATTATAGAGAAGGTGATGATCCGTGACACTCATCACCTTCCTCAATCCATGAACGTGTGTCTAACAACTACCTCCGTTCTACATCAGATTGAATGAGTATCTCTTAGATTCCTTAATCAGAATCTTTGTGGCATAAGCTAGATTGATGGCGGCATTCATGAGAATCCGGAAAGTCTAAACCTTGTCTGTGGTATTCCGAGTAGGATTCTGGGATTGGATGGCTGTGACGAGCTTCAAACTCGCGAGTGTTGGGCGTAGTGACAGACGCAAAAGGATCAATGGATCCTATTCCAGCATGAGTGGGAACCGACAGATGATTAGCCGTGTAGTGACAGCACACGTGGACCCTTTTCACTGAGAGGACGAATGGTAGCCATTCACAACGGTGATCCACCAATACACAGCTTGCCATGGAAGGAACTTTGCACTTTTGCATGCATGAGGGAAGAGGAATACAAGAGAAAAGCTGAAATTCAGAAGACAAAGCATCTCCAAAATCCCAACATATTCTCCATTACTACATAATAAGTAACCTTTAATTCATGCTCTCTTGTTCATTTGCAAGTCAACTGATAACCACAAATTAATATCCTGACTAAGAGTTGCAAGATAACCATAGCTTGCTTCAAACCAACAATCTCCGTGGGATCGACCTTTACTCACGTAAGGTATTACTTAGACCGACCCAGTGCACTTGCTGGTTAGTGGTACGAGTTGTGAAAAGTGTGATTCACAATTCGTGCACCATGGGTGATTGTCACGGGTCACCCTTTCATTCTGACTTAACTGAATTAAGTACGAGATTATATCTTGGAGAAAAAGTAAGCGTGAATTGAAAGAGAAACAATAGTACTTGCATTAATTCATGAAGAACAGTAGAGCTCCGCACCTTAATCTATGAGGTGTAGAAACTCCACCATAGAAAATACATTAGAGAAAAAAGGTCTAGGCATGGCCGAATGGCCAGCCTCCCAAATGGCATCAACTAATCAAAATTCCAAAGGTCTATATATATACAATAGTAAAAAGTGCTATTTATACTAAACTAGTTACTAAGGATTACAGAAAATAATTAACTAAGTGCAGATAGTGCAGAAATCCACTTTCAGGGCCCACTTGGTATGTGCTTGGGATGAGCATTGAGCTTTACACATGCATAGGCCTTTTCTAGAGTTAAACGCCAGCTTGGATGCCAGTTTGGGCATTTAACTCCAGTTCTGGTGCCAGTTCTGGCATTTTACACAAGAAAAAGGTCTCTGGCTGGCGTTTAGACGCCAGTTTGGGCCATCAAATCTCGGGCAAAGTATGGACTATTAAACATTTCTGGAAATCCCAAGATGTCTACTTTCCAACGCAATTGAGAGCGCACCAATTGGGCTTCTATAGCTCCAGAAAATCCACTTCGAGTGCAGAAGGGTCAGAATCCAACAGCATCTGCAATCCTTTCTCAGCCTCTGAATCAGACTTTTGCTCAGGTCCCTCAATTTAAACCAGAAAAATACCTGAAATTACAGAAAAACACACAAACTCATAGTAAAGTCCAGAAATGTGATTTTTGCATAAAAACTAATAAAAATATAATAAAAAGTAACTAAAACATACTAAAAACTATGTAAAAATAATGCCAAAAAGCGTATAAATTATCCGCTCATCAAGGAGCTGACTGTCAAGCTAGTGACGGTAAAGAAGCGCTTGTTGGGAAGCAACCCGATAATTTTGTATCTTTAGTTATTTTTCATAGTAGTGATTTTCTTATTTATTTGATTTTTATTGAGTTTTTATTGTTTTTCTTTTGTTTTACATGTGTTCTGATCATGCATCTATTTTAGAACAGGAACCGATCACTTCGGAAAAAAAACAGAGAGAAGAAAGGCCGGCAGTTGCACTGGAGTTGTGCAGGAACTATGCCTCGCGCACCAGCTCACCCACGCGTACGCGTCACTCTGGTTTTCGGCAATCCACGCGGAAGCGCACATGGCGCGCACGCGTGCCTTGAAAAATCGACGTAAATGGGTGCATGGCCGAAAGTTATGCTGGTCTCGCGCTGGAACTATGCTAGCCGCGCAACTCAACCCACGCATCCGCGTCCCTGACGCGTACGCGTTACCCTCACCATGTGGCCAACCACGCGTACGCGCGCTCTACGCGAACGTGTCGCATGCACCGCACAACTCCACTAGTGCGCGGCCCAGTTTTGATTTTCATTCTCTCTCCCTCCCAAATACTAATTCTCTCTTGTTCTTTTATCCTTTTATTCTTCTTTCATCATACTAATTGTTTTTGTTTTCAGTTCTTCTTTGCTTGAGGACAAGCAAACCTTTAAGTTTGGTGTTATCACTTCGCTGATGGTTTTTCTGTTTAATTTTATGGTACCAAAGGGAGGCAAATCATCTTCACGGAGGAGCACAGGCTGAAGAATAAAATGGCCACTAGGATAACTGAGGTGGTTGAATTCCTTTCATTCTATTTTCTTTCCCGCTCTTACTATGTTATGTTCCTATTTTCTACTATTTTGTCTCGTTTATTGCATTATCCTTTATTAGATAAATTCCTAGGTTCTAGTTTAGTTCTAACTATTTTGTAATTTTCTATTATTTGATTTAATTTTGAAAGGTGCCTCATGTATTGCCCATTGAGCTTGAGATCAAAAAAAGAAAGAAGAAAAGATGTAGTGCATGAGAAATTGAGTTTAATTTTTAGAGTAGTCTCATTTATTCAAATGTGGTGGTATTTTCTGTGACTCTGAATTCATGACATGAACAGTGTATATTTAAATTTGAATCAAAGAATATTGATGTACAAGGAACAGGGATTTAGAAAATTATTATGACTTCTCTGAAATAAACAAAAATTTAATCCTTGAAGCAAAAGAAACAGCAAAGAAAAAAAAGGGATGTAAAAACAAGGTCCAAGACTCTGAGCATCAATGACTAGGGAGGTCAGATATGATGAAAAGCTCAAAGAGTTATTTCCTTAGTCATATGCTTGTGGTGTTCCTGTGTCAAGTAATCCTTGAGACAAAATATTTAGAGTCGAGATCAATTGCAATTAGCAGAGTATGCCAAAGGCTTTGAGCACCACTGTCTGGGAGTAGCTGAAAGAAAAATTAGAACTTCAAAAGAGTTCCCCAGTTAAGTACTTGTGGTGTTTCTGTGTCAAGTAAAGCTTGAGACAACATTTAAAGTCACGGCTAGGCTCAAGGTGCAAAGCACCAAAGAAAAGAGAATTAAAGTAAATTTTGCTATGTTCAAGGATTAAAACGGCGTATAAAGATCAGAGAATTCATAATATGATCCGGATTCCAATTCCGAATGACACTGACATCCTTCTGATTCAAAGGAGAGTGAGATGCCAAAACTGTTTAGAGTTACAATGAATAAACCCCATTTTAAGAAGAGACATGAGCATAACTGAACTCTCACCTCTCATGCAAATTCACATCTTAATCATGTACTAATTTTGGTTGCTTGAGGACAAGCAACAATTCAAGTTTGGTGTTGTGATGCGTGAGCATCTTTCCTATCTTTTCCTAGTAACACAATTCCAAATTCAAGAGAGGAATGCAATGCTATCACCTTGATAAGTGGACAAGTGGTAAATACGAAAGCACAAGTTAATGAGGAGCCAGTTGAAAAAGAAGCTCCAGAGGAGAAGAAGGAAGAAGTAGAGCACGTCCCTCCAAAATGTGCGGACAACCCATTCCCAGACTCTCTTGACACTTATCCTACATTGCCAAAAGCTCCTGAGTACAAGCCTAAAATGCCATATCCTCAGAGACTTCAAAAGGAGACCAAGGACAAGCAGTTTTCAAAGTTCTTGGAACTCTTCAGAAAGTTGCAAATCAATATTCCTTTTGCTGAGGTTTTGGAGCAAATGCCTCTCTATGTCAAGTTCATGAAGGAGCTATTATCAAAGAAGAAACCTTTAAAGGGAGATGAGACAGTGGTTCTGACTAAGAAATGTAGCGCCATCATTCAGAATAACTTGCCAAGGAAGATTCCGGATCCAGGGAGCTTTCAAATTCCATGCACCATTGGGAGCACAACCTTTGAGAAAGCATTATGTGATCTGGGAGCAAGCATAAATCTAATGCCCTTATCTGTGATGAAGAAGCTGCAAATCCAAGAGGCACAACCTACAAGGATAGCATTACAAATGGCAAACAAATCTCTAAAGCCTGCATATGGATTAGTGGAGAATATCTTGGTCAAAGTGGGTAAGTTCTTCCTCCCAGCAGATTTTGTGATTCTTGACACGGGGGAGGATGAGAATGCCTCTATAATTCTAGGAAGGCCATTCTTATCCACTGGGAGAGCTCTAATTGATGTAGAAGTAGGTGGATTAGTACTCAGAGTGCATAATGAGAAACTGGTCTTTCGTGTCTTCAAAGATATACATGCAGCAGGTGAAGAAGAGAGGTGTATGCAGACTGAGCTTATTGATCCAAACCTTCAAAAACCCCCTGATGATGCACCACAGAATCTACAGCTCAAACCTCCCTTGGTGACAATCAACAAACTTCTCCCTGACATCAAACCTAAGTTTGGTGTTATGAATACATCATCCACCAAGGGAGAGGGTCCTAAAAAGAAAGTACCTAGAGGATGGAGAAACAAAAAGATCCCCACTGAAGATTTCTCCCCAAGAACAAAAGTGGTGTTGACTAGCAATCCAGTGTGGATTTATACAGTAAACAGAATTCTCTCTCTGGAGTATATTGAGCTAATTTATGGAGATACAGGAAAGAAGTTCAAAGTAAGGGGTGAAGAACTGAGCCCCTATGATCCTCCTCCTTAGAGGAGCTGACCGTCAAGCTAGTGACGGTAAAGAAGCGCTTGTCGGGAGGCAACCCGATAATTTCGTATCCTTAGTTATTTTTCGTAGTAGTGATTTTCTTATGTATTTGATTTTTATTGTTTTTACTATTTTTCTTTCATTTTACGTGTGTTCTGATCATGCATCTATTTTAGAACAGGAACCGAACACTTCGGAAAAAAAAGAGAGAGAAGAAAGGCCGAAAGTTACGCTGGAGTTGTGCAGGAACTATGCCTCACGCACCAGCTCACGTACGCGTACACGTCACTTTGGTTTTCGGCAATTCACGCGGAGCGCACATGGCGTGCACGCGTGCCTTGAAAAATCGACGTCAATGGGTGCATGGCCGAAAGTTATGCTGGTCTCACGCTAGTACTATGCTAGCTGCGCAACTCAACCCACGCGTACGCGTCGCATGCGCCGCACAACTCCACTAGTGCGTCGCCCAGTTTTGATTTCATTCTCTCTCCCTCCCAAATCCTAATTTTCTCTTGTTCTTTTATCCTTTTATTCTTCTTTCATTATACTAATTGTTTTTATTTTCAGTTCTTCTTTGCTTGAGGAAAAGCAAACCTTTAAGTTTGGTGTTGTCGCTTTGCTGATGGTTTTTTTTCTTAATTTCATGGTATCAAAGGGAGGTGAATCATCTTCATGGAGGAGCACAGCCTGAAGAATAAAACGGCCACTAGGATAACTGAGGTGGTTGAATTCCTTTCATTCTATTTTCCTTCCCGCTCTTACTATGTTATGTTCCAGTTTTCTGCTATTTTGTCTCGTTTATTGCATGATCCTTTATTAGATAAATTCCTAGGTTCTAGTTTAGTTCTACTATTTTGAAATTTTCTGTTATTTGCTTTAATATTGAAAGGTGCCTCATGTATTGCCCACTGAGCTTGAGATCAAAAAAAGAAAGAAGACATGAGAAATTGAGTTTAATTTTTAGAGTAGTCTCATTTATTCAAATGTGGTGGTATTTTCTGTGTCTCTGAATGCATGACATGAACAGTGCATATTTAAATTTGAATCAAAGAATGTTGATGTACAAGGAATAGGGATTTAGAGAATTATTATGACTTCTCTGAAATAAACAAAAATTTAATCCTTGAAGCAAAAGAAATAGCAAAGAATCAAAAAGGGATGTAAAGGCAAGGTCCAAGGCTCTGAGCATCAATGACTAGGGAGGTCAGACATGATTAAAAGCTCAAAGAGTTGTTTCCCTAGTCATATGCTTGTGGTATTCTTGTGTCAAGTAATCCTTGAGACAAAACATTTAGAGTCGAGATCAATTGCAATTAGCAGAGTATGCCAAAGGCTTTGAGCACCACTGTCTGGGAGTAGCTGAAAGAAAAATTAGAACTTCAAAAGAGTTCCCTAGTTAAGTGCTTGTGGTGTTTCTGTGTCAAGTAAAGCTTGAGACAAAATATTTAAAGTCACGGCTAAGCTCAAGGTGCAAAGCACCAAAGAAAAGAGAATTAAAGTAAATTTTGTTGTGTTCAAGGATTAAACTGGCGTATAAAGATCAGAAATATCATAATATGATCCAGATTCCAATTCCGAATGACACTGACATCCCTCTGATTCAAAGGAGAGTGAGATGCCAAAACTGTTTAGAGTTACAATGAATAAACCCCATTTTAAGAAGAGACATGAGCATAACTGAACTCTCACCTCTCATGCAAATTCACATCTTAATCATGTACTAATTTTGGTTGCTTGAGGACAAGCAATAATTCAAGTTTGGTGTTGTGATGCGTGAGCATCTTTCCTATCTTTTCCTAGTGAATTTGCATTTAATTTGTTGAGTTTAATCAAGAATTAATTATCTTTTAGCCATTATGGATGCTACTTTGAATCTTGTGCAATTTTGTTTATTTTAGGTAGAATTTGGTTGGATTTGATGGAGTTTCCACAGAAAAAGAGATAAAGGCTATATAGGGCAGGAATGGCTTAGAGGATGGAGAGGAAGCTTGCACAAATGGAAGGAGTACAAGAATTAAAGGAGATGACCAGCGAGGAGGGACGCGTGCGCGTACCTGACGCGTGCGCATGATTTGGAGATTTGCACAGCGATGCGTGCGCGTACCTGACGCGTACGCGTGCCCGCGAAGAAGACCATCGATGCGTACACGTGACTGACACGTACGCATGACATGCGCCACACGCAGAAAACGCTGATTGCTATATAATTTTTATTATAACAAAATATTTTGAGAAAGGATAAAATTATTATTACTATTATTAATATTTTTTATTTTCTTTGATTAAATTAAAGTTTAGTTAATATTATTATTATCGAGTTCAAAATCCGCCGATATGAGTAAATATCAGTTCTTCTTGGTGAACGTAGCTTTGCTAATGCTTCACTGTATATCTTTTATTATTAATGTTGCTAATGTCATTTATATTAGTAACTCATATATATTATTACTTGTGTTTTAATATATCCAATTTTCATAATTATCTGTTTAAGATATTTATAACTTGAATCGCTGACTCAGCAGCTCCAAAACGTGACACGTGTCCCTTCCTTGCCACCATATCATCATCACGTTCTTCTTTCATTTCCATTCAGCGTAAACAAGAGAGAAAAGTGAGGGAAAAACTGTGAGTGAGAGAAGACAGATTCCATGGAAGCCTGATAGCGCTGACTATCGTCGGTAAGAATTTCACAAAATATTCACGTTGCAAGTATAGCTCTCAACCGACAAATAATCCTCGAATCAAATTTTAAGGGTTTTGGTTGTCACAAAGTTCAACCCCAATAAAAGCAACTGAAGTATTTAAACCTCGGGTCGTCTCACAAGGAATGGGCAAGCATGTGCATCAACATTGGTTAGAATTCCGGGGTTGCATGGCATGATCTAGAAATTAACTAATAGGCTTAACAAGCAAGGAATCTTAAAGTGGAAGAAACTAAATCAAGTACTAAAGCAAGGCATGAGCAATTTCAAACTAATAAGAGAACATTCAATATGATTCTACTCTAAAACTAAACAAGTAACTATAACTAGAATTAAGCGAATGGAATTTTTGGGTTTCAAATATGAATAATAAAAGTAACTCTTGGCGAGGCATAGGAATTGGGATCACTATCCTTGTCTAATAACCATATCTTGATAATTGTGAGGAAATAAGCTCATTAAGTTTACTTCTATACTTGAAGTATATCAAATGGCTTGATCAATATCAATCCATAAGCCCTAACCTAGCTACCAATTGACTTAGTAGTAGGCTAGTGTCAATGGTTATCAAATTGACCACTAAGGGTTCTCAAATCACCAAATCCATTAGACCCAATGACTCAAGTTTACCCAATTCCCTTGGCCTAGGCCAAGAGTAAAGAAAACTACTCCATAGTCAAAGGAAACATTTCATCAAACACATGGTAGGCATTAACAAAAGACATATTCAAATTGCAATCAAATGGGAAAGTGTAAGGACCCACTAACAATTATCCATAAAGAACAACTCAATTAACACTAATAAGCAGAGAAAATATCAATGTACTCATAGAATCCAAGATCTACAATATCCATAACATGAGTGGAAAATTGGAAAATGACTAGATAACATAACTCAACACAAAATTTAAGCAAAATTGTACTAGGAAATTCAAATTAAGTAATCATAACTAGCAATTAACAAAACCCAATTCAGAAATTCAGTAATGGGAGATCAAAATCAAACTAGATCTAGAAGAGAGTAAGGGTTTCTCTCTCTAGAAGAACAAAAGAACCAAAACTAGCAAAAATTGTGTCTAAGTGTGTAATGGATGATCCCTCCCCCCTTTCTCCCTTGAGTTCCTGGGTCTTTTCCATGCAGAACCAGCTTGAATTTGGGCCTGTTGAGCCTTAGAAATCGCCAGGCATGATTTCTTTAATGAGGTCACGTGCAGCTCGTCAGGCGTACGCGTCATGCACGCGTGCGCGTCGCCTGAATTTCACGATCCAAGCGTACGCGCCAACTACGCGTGCGCGCCGATGGAGATTTTGCCAATCCACACGGAGGCGCCATTCTTCGCGCGCCATATCCAGCTTCCTTCATCCACGCGTAAGCGTAGGGTGCGCGTGCGCGTCGCGGCTGATTTCCCAAAATCCAATTCCTCATGTTCCTTCCACTTGTGCATGCTTTCTTTCTCTCTTCTAGGCCATTCTTGCCCTATAACTCTGAAATTACTCAACAAACATATTACGGCATCGAATGGTAATAAAAGAGGATCAAAATATGGCAATTTTAAGGCAAAAGAAGCATGTTTTTTCATCATGAAGCAATATTAGGAAGAAAACACAAAACCATGCAATTTAAGTGAATAAGTGTGGAAAATATTGACAAAACCCCCCAAATTCTACACAATATAAACCACAAAATTGGGGTTTATCAAAGCCATGAACCTTCGGCGTCCGATTTCTTGAGATTCGTAACTCCAATAAAAAATCTAATCCGATGAAAGTGTTTGTATCCTCCTACTCTACACATTGGCGTCACTTTTGTTCGGTAGAATTTGACAGTGACGTAGCTCCCCTTCTCCTTGAGTTTGACCAATTGGAGTTCTAGGAGGCACAGACGATTTCTGACATTTTCTTCTTCAGCGGCTTGGTCAAAAAGCTTCTCTAGAGTTTTCGTTGTTTTGATTTCATATGGAGGTAGGGTTTCGGTAGATTCTCAATGAATAAATGTGTATTGATTGTTGATTGAATTTGACTGAATTTATGTTGAATTTTTGTGATATATTGGTATTTGTCATTAGTTTGGGATTCAGTCAGTTTAAGCACAGCCAAGAACCGAATTATTTTGATGAATTCGGGGCTAGAATATTGTTGGTGATCAAGTGGAATTGGGGAGATTTTATGATGACATTGAGATTTAATAAGAAATGAATTGATGAATTGATGACATAATTTGAGATATAAAAATAGTTTGATTTTGGAAGTGGTTGGATTTATAATTGGTTTGATTTTATAAATGTTTTGACATTAGAAATGAGTTTTGATTTATTGGAAACGGTTTGAAAGAGTTTGAGAAATGGTTTAGATGAGACCCGAGAAGGGTGGAAAAGTCTGAGTTTTAGGGGAGATGCTGTCGAAATTTTGTTATAAAATTTAAGACTTTGTTTGAAATGTTATTTAGAAAAATATTGGATTTGAGAAATTATATTATTTGATTTTTGATTTATTAAGAAAATAGTTATATTTTGAGTTTAATTCATTTAAGAAAAGTATATGTTTTGAGTTCGATTTATTTGGAAAAGAATTATTTTACGATTTTAAATTATTTAGGAAAGGTATTATGTTTTAAGGTTGATTTAAATATGAAAAGGGCTTATGTTTTGAATTTGACTTAAGAATTTCATTTGGAGGAATTTTAGTGAACTTTAAAAGTAATTGAATTTTGATTGAATGATTTCGTTTTGCGACGTCTTGGAAAAAGTTAAAGAATTAGTTTTAAGGATGAAACTGGGGTTGGTTTTGATTTTGAAATTGGTTCAGAACTTTTGATTTGTATGATTTGGTTTTGATTTGATCTAGAAACTTTATTTAATTAATTCAATTTAAGAAAACAATGATTGTTAAGGATTTCTAATGAACTTAAGAAAATGAGATTAGTTATTGCTCCCCTAAAGTCTAAAGGCCTTGCTGAGGGGTTTAACTAATAAATGTTTTTCCTTTTGTCTTTTGAAAGAAGAATTGGTTTAAGTGAATTTGTTTTAAAGCTTTTGGTGAATGTCATAAAGAGGTAGTTTTGGTTTTAAAAGAAAAAGAGAAGATAAATCGGCACGTGTGATTATGGAAAATTCACGAGAGGGTGACGATAGTATGGTTAAGGTGTCAAAGGATAAATGTTAATAAGCCGTGGGCTTTTTTTGTGATTGTGCGAGGACGCCCATAAATATGGAATGGCTTCCAGGAGAAGGGGACACATGCTTCAACTGGAAAATTAGCGCCTGCAAGTACTTGCAAAGGTCATGTTCGACATACTTCAGCTGGAGAATCAGCACCTACAAGAAGTAGAAACTTGCAAAGGTTATGTCGCTGGAATGCCTTATCCGACTTGCGAGTTGGATTGCATCGGGTGCGGGTCAAAACCGACAAATGAGATCATTACCTATGATGGGAATAGGCATGCATCATCCTTGTTTGCATATTTTGCATTTGGTTCGGTGTTATGAATTGTTTGTGATTGCTTGAGTGTGTTTGTGATTTTAATTGCTTGCTAATTTGAACTTCTATGACTGGTTATTGTTCTGGGTCCTTATGCTGGGCTGTGAATTAAATTGAGCTGTGATAATCTCCACTTAACTAACTACCCCGACCCTACTAAGAACTCCCCAGTTCTTACCCCCTATTTCCACCCCTTTCAGCTATAGGTGCGAAGGTTTAGCGCGGAGCTACAGGAGCATAGAAGAATATATTTACGAGTTGAACTGTTAGATTTTATTTTTTCCTTGTTGTTTATCGTTTTGATTTTTAGAGGGGTAGGATTTGTAGTTGAGGATCATTGATTAAGTCTACATATAATGCTATGTGGATATATATAATTTTGTGATTAAATGATTTAAAGTACCGACTCTTCATTTTCTTGGTGAAAGTTTTGGTTCGTATTCTCGAAGACTCAATATTAAATAAAAATAGTATAGAATAAAAAGGTTTAGAGGTAAGTAACGCCTGAGATTTTAGTACGATCATGAGGTGCTAAAAATTAGGGTGTTACAACGACGATGTTATTCCAAACATTGATCTAAATAAAAGTGAACAATTGTCCAATAGATGTATGGATGAGGTCCTCCTTAGCATGCAGGTAATTTAAGTTGGCAAATAGTAATGTAACTTATATTACGTAATACATTTTATGTATATCAATTTGATGAAAATAACCAACACATGAACTACGAAAGAATTTTTTATCATAGTCATACATTTTTTTGTAATATAATTAAAATTCTTAAAGGCTCTTCTCATCCCATTCATATTATACAACATTAATAGAATTATTTTCATGATATTCATGTTTAATTCCTATGTTTTTTATGCTATTAGTTGTGGTTAGAAAAATCTTCATCTTTTCTCATTAACAATCTCATCAGAACAACCATTACTCTTTTTCTCCTTGTAACATTTTTTAATAACATTAACAACATTATCTTTTTTATTTTTATATTTATGAAGTTATTTTAAAATTTTTGCAGTCAGTGAGAGTTGCAAACATGGCTTGGGACAAAAAAATGATAAAATACTTGAATCTGTAAGCCGCATTGAGGCAACGATGGCACAACTGATCCTGAACAATGATTTCGAGACTCCAACCAAGCTTTCTTCACAAAGGAAACGTCCATTCCCAAACATATTGAAGGCTAAGGGTTTAGATACTAATATCTACTGCTATATCAAATGATGAAGATAATTTTATTGAGCTAGACAAGAGGTCTTCCATTCCTGATGATGCATTCAACATCAAAATCAATATGAACAAACCAGTATCTCCAACTGTAAGAGTTGCAACGAGAAAGAAAAACATATCAAAGGTATAGACATGTGTAGTAAAATTCATAAATCATAATATTTTTATTAGTATATTCTTAATAAGATAATAAGTGTTTACTCACCTATTTTTTCTTAGGGTAAAACTATTACAGGGACACAGAAAAAACTACCTTTCACTTCACCAGGCGGAATTAGAAAGCCAAAAATTTAGCCCAAATCATTCAGTAAATCCAAGGCATCTTATGCACTGAACCAATCCAAAAAAGACTATAGAAGACCCATTTATTTCTTTTTTGATTACCAATGTAATTATCTCTTAGGAACCAATATTTGACCATCTAGTTTATTACGAGTAGTGCTAATTATTTTGTTTTAAAACTTGCAGTCAATGAAGTGTAAATTTATGCCAACCCCAACTATGCGTCTTTTGGAAGATCAGATAAAGGCCTGTGCATATACATTTTCAGACTCGCTAGATCCATGGTAAGTTGAGTTGATATTATCTATGTTGCCGATCAATGAGGGCCCATCTAATATGTTTTGATATTTAATTGATATAGTGAAGAACTTGTAGTAACAGACACAATCATAGCTACTAGAAAAGACTTTGATCATTTCATACCTGGCAAACCCATTACTGATAAGGTACACAAACCATATATTAATTAACTTGTATTTGATTTTTCAGATAATCTAGTAATATATTGGGATTATGGTTCAGATTCTTGAATTAGTGGCACTAAGGTGCACTGATGAGCAATCTTATGTAAATTTTAAGACAACATGACAGCTTCCATCGAGATTTGTGGTATGCTCTATAACACCTACCGAAATAATTTTACTGGTTATAAGTTGTAAATGTAATGCTAATAAAGTACCATATTTTATCATATACTAACAGTTATATGAACGCATTAATGTTTGTAGGTAGATTTCTTTAACAAGACAGATTTAAAGCACAAGATGCAACACTGTGTTTAGAAATTTATGCACTTTACTGTGATTTAGAATTTGTAAGCTTTTTTTGTCCATTTTTAGGTATATATAGTTTTTCCTTATCAATATACATAATACTCATGTTAAAATTTTATGATTTAGATATATGTTCCCATTCAAGAGGGAGACCACTGGTATCTAATGGTAATCTCCGTTAACAATTACACAATCTATCACTTGGACATCCATTTTGATGATAACAAAATTTGTCATCGTGAACGTGTTATTAATACTCTAGTAAGGCTAACAAAAAATTTTTTAAGCTTAGTTTATTTGCTGATATTTTATTTTTAATCTTAACTACTTAATTAAAAATAGGCAAAAGTATTGGAGCAAATCATCATGTCAAACTTTTACAAGGATGATGGCATTCAAGCATATAATAAACAATTTCATGACTATAAAATCAATAGGCCAGAAGATATACCTTAATGTGGTTCAAGCTAGAACTTTGCAACTTACGTAATGAAATGGATGGATATGACTTTTGAGTTTAAATCAAAGGGTAACAATGAGACAAGCAGCCAAAACAAATCTCAAAATTTTGTTACTCCATTTTGTGGTACTTGTAAAGCTCGGTAAATTAATAAATAATTAACTAATAAATTATTATGAGCCAAGAAAATTAGAAAAATTAAATTTTATAATTTGAAGAGATAAAAATAATTAAAATATGAATTAAAATACTAATTTTAAAGATTTTAGCCCAAAATTAGGCCCACGGTCTAAACCAATTGAAAGGACCTATATTGGGTCCAAGGTCCAATCCATATAAGCTTAGCATCATCCATTCTCCACCCTCCCCCCTTTTCAAGCCTATTCACACTGAGAAGAGATGGGAGTGGAAGAACCCTAACTTCCATTTTTCAATTCAATCTTCTATTGCTCATAACTTTTAATTCGGAGCTCCAATTGCCGCACCATTTGTGACCACGCGTTCACCTCGCCGAGCTATTCAATTCTATCTAAATGAAGTGGTAAGGCACTTTGAATTTCATGTCCAGTTCTCCATTCCCTTCATTTGTGTGAATTCAGTTTGGGTATTGAGAGATTTTCATGATTTTGGTGGTTTAGGTGCAATCTAGCATTGGATAATTGTTGGATTTTGCCCCAATCATTGATGTATAAGGTAAAAAATTGCTAAGCTCTTGTGAATTATTGAATTAGTAAATTCTAATATTGATATGATGAAATTGTATGAAATTAGATTGAATACATGTGAATTGGAGATTAATTTGGTGAATTGGAGTGCTTAGGATAAAGCTCTAGTGGCTGGAACTTGTTAGAATTGATTTTGAGTATTGGAAGCTTGAATTGTGGTGTTTTGAGCTTGGAAGAAATTAGCCAATGTATGATTTTGGTTTCTTGTAGTTAATATATAATGCTGTGTGAAATTTAGGCTAGTAGCCTTTAAGATAGGTTTATATTACATGAATTGGTTGATTAGATGTGGTATATGCATGTAATGTGAATGGTTGATGTTTATTGAAGATAAATGTTGAAGTTGGTGGTTTTGTGAGTGAAATTGTTGATTGAAGTTGATAAAGTAAAATTGGATGTGATGAATAATAATTGTGATGTTATTAAATGATGATGATTTTGATTTTTAACGATGATTGATGGAAAATTTGGTCGGAATTTGAATGGTGGATTGAATTGGTTTGAAAGTGAGAGGGAGTGTCAACGAATATTCGTGACTTGATCTAGCTTTCTTTTGTAACTTGCATTGAAATTTTATCTCGGATTTCTTCTTGACAAATGATTTGACCATCTTCCCAATTCTATTCCTTACGCATATGTATCCATGCATGAATTTGTCCTTTCGAGGTGAGCCTGAGCTTGCTTTGGTATAATCTAGTGATTCTTGAATCTTGGAAACTTGCTATGGGTTGAATTGCTCTCCTTCATGAACTTGATTCTTTTGAAATCAGCTGAGACTTACTTGATTCGATACACCTTATTCTCTCTATCAAGGTTTTTGATTTGGATTCCTTTCTTGAGATGCACCTTAGTTCTTCTTCTTATTCATTTTGTTATTTTTCTACAACTTCGTTTGATCGCATACAAGACCTTCTTCTAATTTCTTGCGAACACCGTTTGTGTTGTTTGTTCGTCTTTTAAACTTAGTACCTTTTCAAAAAATCAACTCAAGCTTGATTTTGTGTCGCTCATAATTTCTAGAGGTAACCATCGAGACGTTAGTTCTTTAGAGCAACACTTATGAACGTGAAAGATGGAACTTGTAAGTATGTGATGTCACGAGGAGTTTTAAAGCTTTGATTCTTGCATACCGCATTGCTTATGATTAAGTTGACTCGCAAGGATGCACCATCTGTATAGACATCCGACTGTGAAGAGAGTGTTTAAACTCTAAAAGAGAGATTAACTACAGCGCCAATACTCATTTTCCCTGAACCTAGTGAACCATTTGTGGGTTATTGCGATGCATCATAGAAGAGCTTAGGATGCGTGCTGATGCAACATCGTAATGTGGTGGCAAATACCCTAAGAAGAAAGTTTCTGAGTATTACTTGGATGGTGATTAAGAAGGAAGAATTGTTAAGTACGTTTGGAGTTTTAAGCTGGGTATTGAGAAAGTGGTTGAAGGTGTCGGACTGAATCAAGTACAACTACAAACAATGGTAAAGCTGAGATTCGGGGATCAGACCAAGGTGGTAAGGAGCTACTAAGGATGTTGGAGTCTGTTGAACAAGGGAATCAGAATCAGGAAGCAATCGAGGGAGACAGGGAAGGAAATTGGAGGAATAATAGGAGGATTTTTGTGCTGAATGCCAGAAGTTGAGATGTAAACTATTGTCTGAAGTTCTCAAGAGAAGATTTTCTATTCATCTTGGAGTTACTAAAATGTATCATGATTCAAAGAAGATATTTGAGTAGTACGAAGTAAAGAATAACGTGGCGGTGCATGTGACTAAGTGTCTGACATGTTAGAAGATAAAGATTAAGCACCAGAAGCCATTCGGAATGCTGCAACCTTTGGAGGTTTTACAATGAAAAAGGAAAGGTGTGTTAATATCGATTTGCCTTTATGTTAATATGAACCCGGAGGATCAAGCGTCTTAGGTCCCGAATCGATAGCCGAGACGATGGAGAAACAGTCAAGCAAATTCGTGCTAAGATTCTAACTGAGCAAAGTCGACAGAGAGTTATGTGAATAAAAGAGGAGAAGACCTAGAGAGTTTGAAGAAGGAAGTTAGGTGTTCTTGAAGGTTATTCCAGCAATTGGGATCGGAAGAGCAATCAAAACCAAGGAGTTGAAAACCCTTGCCATATTAGTTCCTTCCAAATTCTGAAGAGGGTTGGTGGCCGTGGCATATCAAATAGTTTTACCGCTGTATCCCTCGAATCTGCACAACGTACTCCACATTTCGCAGCTTCAGAAGTAGATTTCTGATACAACCCATGTCTTACAACCTGAGTCAGTTCAATTGAAAGAAGAGTTGACACTTCAAGTGATTCCGATCAAGATTGATGATGTCAACATCGAGAAACTTCAAGGAAAAAAAGTCTCATTAGTAAAGGTTGTTTGGAATCATGTCAGAGTCAAGGAACATATGTGGGAACTTGAATTGGAAAAGATGAAGGAATAACCACACTTATTTTCAAATGATTGAATTTTAGGGACAAAATTCTTAATTAGGGGAGTTGGATGTAAATCTCACTAAATTAATAAATAATTAACTAATAAATTATTATGAGCCAATAAAATTAGGAAAATTAAAATTTATAATTTAAAGAGGTAAAAATAATTAAAATACGAATTAAAGCACTAATTTTAAAGGTTTTAGCCTAAAGTTACGGTCACGGTTTAAATTAGTTGAACCGGATCCATATTGGACCCAAGGACCAACCCATATATACTTAGCATCAGCCCTTCTCCCCCCATTCTAAGTCCATTCACGTTGAGAAGAGATGGGACTGGAAGAACCCTAACTTTCATTTTTCAATTCAATCTTCTATTGCAATAACTTTCAATGCGGAGCTCCGATCGGTGCACAGTTTACGACCACGCATTCACCTTGTTGAGATCTTCAATTCTATCTGAACAAAGTGGTAAGGCACTTTGAATTTCTTGCCTAGTTCTCCATTCCCTTTATTTGTGCAAATTTAGTTTGGGTATTGAGATATTTTCATGACTTTAGTGGTTTAGGTACAATCTAACATTAGGTAATTATTGGGTTTTGCCCCAATCATTGATGGGTAAGGTAAGAAATTACTAAATTCTTGTAAATTATTGAATTAGTGAACCCTAATATTGATATGATGAAATTGTATGAAATTAGATTGATACATGTAAATTGAAGATTAATTTGGTGAATTGGAGTGCTTGGGATAAGGATCTAGTGGCTGAAACTTGTTGGAATTGATTTGGAGTCTTGGAAGCTTGAATTGTGGTATTTTGAGCTTGGAAGAAATCGGTCAATGTATGGTTTTGATTTCTTGTAGTTAATATATTATGTTGTGTGAAATTTAGGCTAGTAGCCTTTAAGATAGGTTTGTATTACATAAATTAGTTGATTTGATTGATTAGATGTGGTATATGCATGTAATATGAGTGGTTGATGTTTATTAAAGATAAATGTTGAAGTTGGTGATTTTGTGAGTGAAATTGTTAAATGAAGTTGATAAAGTGAAATTGGATGTGATCAATATAATTGTGATCTCATTGAATGATGATGATTTTACTTCTTCATGATAATTGATGGAAAATTTGGTTGGAATTTGAATGGTGGATTGAATGGTAGATTGAATTGACTGGATAACCGACAGATGAGACTCATCGGCCATAGGGCAGACATGCATCATGTTGATAAAATATATATATATATATAGAGAAAAAGAAAAAAGAAAAATTGCAATAAAAAGGGAACAAAATTACCCCAAAGTAGAGTTCAAAAAAAATCAATGCATATGTGTGGTGAATTAAAAAGAATGCATGAGTATGTGAAAAAGTGGGAATCATGGGTAGCTAGGTTGTGTATTAGAATTGTATAGGTTGTTATATGTGTTAGGTGAGAGCTTAAGCTAATCAAAGATGCAAATTTTAAGCTCACTTAGCCATATATGCATCCCTACCTTTACCCTAGCCCCATTACAACCTATGAACAAGTCCTCATGATGAATGTATGCATGCATTGAATAATTGTTGATTGTTAGATGAAAAATAAATCATGGAAAGCATGATTAGAAGAGAATAGAGTGATCGACCCTATACACTTGAGCGACTAGAGCGGATACACTTCCGGTGAGGGTTCGATGCTCAATTCCTTGTTCCCAGCTTTCATGAGCTTTCTTCTTGCAAGTCTATTTGAACTTCATTTTGATATTTGAATTGGTAGAGTTTGTGAGTTGTCATATGACCTCTGCCCTACTTGCTTATATATGTTCTTGGAGATTGATTTGCTTTTAACCAAGTAGGTAGAAGCATTTTGTATTTAGTTGCATGCATGTAGATAGGTTTATATAGTTTCTTTGCATTGAATAAATGCTCATACCCCTTTTCTTGTCCTTCTTTATTCTTAGCATGAGGACATGCTTGGTTTAAGTGTGGGGAGATTTGATAAACCCCGATTTTGTGGTTTATCTTGTGCTTAATTTGGGAGATTTTATCAACTTTTCTCACATTTATTCAATGAAATAGCATGGTTTTGCAATTCTCCCTTGATTTGTGCTTAAATGTGAAAACATGCTTTTTAGGCCTTAAAATAACTAAATTTAACTCACTTTAATTCCATTCGATGCCTTGATATGTTTGTTGAGTGATTTTAGGTTCATAAGGCAAGTATTGGATGGAAGAAGTGAGGAGAAAAGCATGCAAAGTGGGAGAACTCATGAAGAAATGAAGGAATCGTAAGCTGTCAAGCCTGACCTCTTCGCACTCAATCGACCATAACTTGAGCTACAAAGGTCCAAATGAGGCGGTTCTAGTTGCGTTGGAAAGCTAACATCTGGGGCTTCAAAATGATATAAAATTTGCCATAGTTGCTTGATGTCTAAGGATGCGCACGTTCACTATACGCGCGCACACCGATGGAGCACGTGGTTCACTAAAGTGAAATCGTGGCCAGCAATTTGCAGCTTATTTTGGGTCCAATCCAACTCATTTCTGATGTTATTTCATGCTGAATTCAAGCTTGGGCAAGGGGGGAGCAATTTTTTGTAGTATAGCATCATGTAGGTTAGTTTCTAGAGAGAGAAGCTCCCTCCTCTCTCTAGAATTAGGGTTCTTAGGATATTTCTATTTTAGATCTAGGTCAATTTTCATGTTCTCATCTTGTTTCCTTCATAATTTCTTATTTCTACTACTCTATTCTTCTTAGTTCTCTTGTCAATTTTACTTTTATGTCTCTTTTATGTTGATGAATGCTCATGTTGGATTTTATTTACATTTAATGAAATTTAATGTTTGATGTTCTTTTATTGTTGATTTGAGTTGTTGATTTACTTTCCTTGCAATTGATAGTTGGTAGATCTATTATTCTTGTATTTTTACCATGCTTTCTATTTGTACCCACCAAGTGTTTGACAAAATGCTTGGTTGGGCTTTAGAGTAGATTTTGAGCATTCTTGGCTTGGGAAGAGTAATTGGGTAATCTTGAGTCATTAGTACCCAATTTAGATTGGTGATCTAGAGTTGTTAGTTAATATCATTTTCAATGACTCTAATCTTTTGCTAATTCAATTTGTGAGTTGATTAGGATTTTTGATTTGAGATTAACTAGTCTTGTTTGACTTTCTCTAATGGAAGATAACTTATACCTTCTTCCAACATTGGGGATGACGAAATAAGATAAATTCTTGTTAAGTATTGTTATGATTAATGACTAGGATAGAAAGCCTATGATCTCAAACCTTGCCATGAATGTCTCTCTTTATTAATTGCTTTCTTTAATTGCTCTCTTTACTTTTCTTGCCATTTATTTTCTTGAAAAAATACAAAACCAAACCCCTTACCCCCTTTCATAGCAAATAATCATTCACTTCATTGCAATTCCTTGTGAGATGACCCGGAGTTTAAATACTTCGGTTAATATTGGGGTTTGTACTTGTGACAAAATCGAATTTTAATTTGATGTGAGAGTTGTTTGTTGGTTTAGAGCTATGCTTACAACGAAGTAATTCCTTTCTTTAGGAAGAAAATCTATACCGACAACAAGTTTCGTATCACATGTGCATTTGTATGATTTATTTGAGTATGCATATTGTGTTTGGGTTTGCCTAATTGTTTATCTATATATGCTACGTGACTTAAATGATGTATCTATTTTCTTAACTATATATTACTTGTATGCGTTGTATGTGTTTGCTCTAAGAGATCCCTCATGATGGTAGAAGTGACGCTGAGGGTTGTTCCAAACTAGTGATTGAGAGGTCTGTAGAGAACTGAAATTGAAGAGATGGATTAGAATCCATAGGTAGAATTACCATATTTCCGTTCAATGAGAACTTTAGGCTTTGATCTGGATTGTAGAAGTTTAGGATTGCCTTTGTCTTTATGGAGCCTTATATCTTATCTATTTGGGCACTGTTACCATACTGAGAACTCCCAGTTCTCATTTCATACGTATCTGTTATTTTTCAGATGCAGGATGTGAGGTACCTAGTTGAGCATGCTGGAGACTCCTTAGCTTGTGTGTGTGTGGTTGACTTAGAGAATCAGGATTGGTATTTTATCTTTTAGTTTGTTTTTGGGATATATATATATATATATATATATTCTAGCCGGCCTTTACTTCACGGGTCGAGACTAGAGTTTGTTATATAACTTGTTGGAATTCTATATATATATATATTGTCTATTTTGCTTTCTGTTATCTACGCTTTCTATTCTCAATGTTCGAGTGCGCCGAGATTTATACTTTGTTCTGCTTACCCTTTTGTTCAAGGCTCCTAGTTATACTATCTTTCATATATACATTTGTGTATGTATTTTTGTTTTTAGAGGTCGTGGTACCTCACTACCTTTGATTTACGACCTAGGTGTAAAATTCTATGTGGTAGGGTGTTACAGTACTAATATATAATAATTAAATTGCAGCTTGAGGACCATTATATTCGCATGATAACTGCTTTGCATTTACTCAGGAGTCAGATCAACCAGAGCAAGTCACGAATTATAGCGTCGGCCAAGGAATTTTGGAATATGCACACAAACCATGAGATGTAAAGCTAATATTAGTAATCTAGGGCTGCGTTTGTTTACAGAGACAAGACATTGAGACAGGGACATAGAGACACAAAATTGTGTTTGGCAGAAGAGACATAGACAGAGACAATGTGTCCAGAGACACTGAATTAGTGTATTTTGTGTCCATCCTGACAGAAAGGACACGGAGACACTAACAAGGGATACAACTTATTTTTTATTTTTCTTTCATTATTTTTGTTAATTTTTCATAATTATATTTTTTATTATTATATTTTTCATCTCAAATTTTTTGAATGAAAAAAATAAGAATAAATTGAATTTTCATAATTTGTTCTAGTTTATCACTAAGCAGAATACAAGAACACAAAATTTTGTGTCTCTATCCATCAGTTTCTTGTCCTGTCCTGTTCTCAATGTCTTGTCCTGTCCTGTTCTCGGAAACAAATGCAACCTAGAATACTAAGACACTTTAGTTATTGAGTATTTATTTGTTAAGTTTGATGTGTACTTCTGTAGTTATTCTTCAATAACTTTTTAAATAGATATTTTATGCTTTTTGGCTTTATATATATATATATATATATATATATATATATATATATATATATATATATATATATATATATATATATATATATATATATATATAAACTCATTTTTATAATTAAGTAATGTCATTTTTATTTATTATTTCAACGACCATGTCATACAAATATTATGTGTTATCAATTATATTTTATTTTATACAATTAATTTGTTTATAAAAAATATTTTTCTATTTTTTATTTGTTTGCATTCTATTTATATGTTTGTATATATTAATGTTATTTTCATTCTTTAGATGTTTGTGATATAAATTTATATAAAAAGATACAATGACTAATTTAGTTTAATTTTTAGTTTTTTATTATATTTTTCAACCCAAGTCCCTTAAAAATAAATTCGTCATAAATTATAGCTCCATTAAAAAATTTATGACTGACCAATAAATTACTGTACATATTTTTGTAACAAGTAAATGCATAATTGATTGGTTACTTAAATTTATTGTGAATCAAATTGATCTTCTTAAATTTCAATTCAATTAAATGATTTCTTTCTCAAAATTAACGAAAGTGTATCATAGATTCATATTAGTGAAATACTCGAATAATTAAATAATCACCAAATAAATTAACATTTGGATAGTATGACACTGCTCATAGACAAATAAATTTATATAAAGAAAATCAAACTTATAATTCCTTTTATCATTGAATAAAAAAAGAAAGTTACAAATTACAATTAAATGAATCAATATGAATTTAGGGAACACCTTAGTGAGGACAAGAACAATAAGAATTTACTAAACATGTATAAAACAAAACAATAGGAGTACAAGTTAAAGCCAAGATTCAAGAGCCATTAGTTGATAGCACTGCAAATTTTTCTTATGACTGTAGCTAATCCAGTCAAAGGGAAAATATCTCCCATTTTTATCATAGCAGCTACAAAATCTTATTTAAAAGTTGTAGGATTTTTACTATACTCAGAAACAAATGAAGCTATAGATCCTCTACTAAACAGAACTTGATCCAATTGAAAAAGATCCTTTTTCTGAATCAAGTTCTTGAAATAGTTGTTATCAAAAGGCGCACAATAGAGTATTTATAGTGCCTATAAGCCTTTCCACACAAATGGACATTTACAATAATATTAAAGATAATGACTGCACAACATCAGTGTAGTAATCGTAGATATATAAGCAAGTAAAATAATAGACCTAGAATTCAATATACTAAGATATGATATATTATAGGATATTCTCCTTATTTCTAACACTACATTTTCAAAGAAATGAAATCATATTGGAAAAAATAATTTAAGCAAATTACAAAATGAATGTATATTATTGTGTTACAGGTACACAATGTCCAAATAAACAAAGCGTCTTGCATCATAATTTATCTACTAACTTTTATTAGTCCTGCTTGAAAGAAAATCTTAATCACTTCATTTAAAATTGGAATTAAACTTGAATGATGCACTCCTATTCCACGTTTCACAATAGCCAGCATGTTTGAAACCTAACTAAATCCATAAGAATGGAGGTGAAAAACTTAGATAGCTTCAAAACGATGAGCCCCCACACAATATTCAATCAAAATAAAATGATCAAATTCAAGACAAAAGCAAAACCAAAACCAAAACCAAAGCAAGAGAAAAGAGATGAGGAGAGAAGAGGAAGTGGGGTTCTGGTTCTGGGTTAGGGTTTAATTTTTGGAATTCTAATAAATTATTCATTATAATAATTCTGATTTCTGAATCCAAAAACACATCAGCAACAAAAAATAAATTGAATCCATAGTTGGTAGCAACTCAAGAAGTACCACAAGATTGATGCAGCTTGAAGCCAACAAATACTGTAATGTCTTCATAGATCTTTGAAGTCACTGGGGTAAGGTCACCAAATTTGGAATAGATACAAAATGTAGAACTTTTACCTCAAATTGGAATGTTGATTATTATGTCCCTATGATAATTCTAGCTTGTCACAATTATCAACTACCAAAGTATCTAACAGAGAAAATGTTCAATATTAATTGGAAAAAGAGATTTAATTGAAGAAGCATTCGGAAAGATGGCGATAGATGAATGGCGATGACAGAGTGAGTTTGCAGTGACAATGAGCTCGCGGTGAGAGTGTGAGACAGTTACCTAAAATCAGAGGAGCAGATACCATCCAGCAAGACTGGTGAGAAGGCAGAGAAGTAGAAACAATGCACAGCGAGGAGGCGAGAAGCAGGGCGAGGAGATGAGTAACGATGACCCATGGCAATGGGGGGAAAAGCATCGACGGCGCACGAAGTAAAGAGAGACTGAATTGAGACACGCAGTGAAGGGAAGGGGATGACGACTGAGAGGGGGAATGCGGTGGTTGGGTAGGAGGAGAGCAAAGTTGGGAGACGATTGAGAGAGGAAGTAAATGATTTGAGAAGGGAGAGGGGGTACGGGTTTAGGTTTAGGAATTGGGGGGACTGGGTTATTGATTTAGGGTTTTTTCTGGCGTCAAAACGACACCATTTCTGAACATGGATCACAAAACTGGGCCTTTAAAAAACCCAGCTGGTTTAGCCGGTTCAACGGTTAGTCGCCGGTTCGACTGATTTTTTGACCATTTTTTTGCAAGGGATTTTTGGAGGTTAATCGGATTGGCCAAATGACTGTTTTTCGATTAATCGGGTCGAACCGGCCAATCCAATCCAATTTTCAGAACCTTGAAAGGGACATGACCATGGGAGAGGGACGAGGCTGAGAGAGGAAAAGAAGTGAAGAGGCAGAGGTCATTAGGGTTCATTGATGTATATACTTTGGACCTGAAAAGTTTTAAAAAACAGACCAGTTCTTCCAGTTTGCCAATTCGATTCGATTTTCAAAAAATCTTTATTAAGGATAATTACATAAATTTATAAATTTCAGGAATTAAAAACATTATTAATTAATTCATCGTCTAACCAAGATTTATATGACAATTGTTTCATCCAAAAACCATAAACATGAATATTGGAAGTATATACAAAATTTGATTAATATAGTGAAAAAAATATAAACCCAAATCTACAGGTGGTTTTCTACGTAAAGATATGAAGTTGATGAAGGTTGCTAATTATCACTGTCTAAATCAGCTATCAATTCAGTATATGTATCACCATCATCTGAACCATCAGCTTCGTTTTCCATAACGTTGTCTATGTCCTTTTGCCAAGGACATGTTGTCTTCTTATGTCTTTTCATCGAACAAACACTACAACGTTGTCGCTTCTTCTTAGATAGTTGTCCTGAGCCTATATTGGTTTGATGTATATACGGATTACTACTTTTAGCCACACTTTACTGAGGTTGCTTACTACCTTCATCTGCAGCCTTGTAAGACGAGTACGATCCCATAATAATATCATGTGTCTCTTCAAATCTTTCTGAGCCTCTAGCTGCAACAGCAGCCAATTCTTTGTAAAACTCCATCAAGACACTTTGACGACTAATAACAACAACATCCCTGGCGAACCCACTTGCATCATTGAGTGTTGATTTCACCTTCTTTGTCCATCTACCCAACACTAATGACTGGGGAATCTCACAAATATCTCTGTTAACCAGAACTTTCACAATTTGTTCGCAAAGAATTCCAAATGACTCCATTCTTAAACAAAAACACATGAAGATCATTCCTTATTGATGAAATTCAATAGCCCACAAAGAATTGGACCTCCCACGCCTACACACAATGTACTTTGAACAATCATTGTTCTTCTCTGTTTAGCACCTGCATTGATCCAGCTCTAGAAAAAAATGGCCGAAATAATAGAAACATCTCATGAGTGTATACCACAACAGCAAATCTCTCTAGTAGCTCTGCATCACGAACACCCCACGTGTAGATTAATAATCAGCATTAAATTCTTTAAAGTGCAATTGTGCAACACACCTTTGAAAATGCTCTACAAAACTTGTCAAATCAAACCGCGACCCCACATACCTTGACACAACTGAGTGTAAACCTTCACATCTTGAGGTAGTTCTAAAACCAGCAAAAAAACTTACCTCTTATATATGCAGTAACCCACATATGCTTTGATGCGCATAAACTAGTTATGCTACGATTTAGGAAATTGCACGATCGGCAAAATTCCTTCCGGCAAGTGCACCGGTTATCGTCAAGTAAAAACTCACAATAGAGTGAGGTCGAATCCCACAAGGATTGGTTGAGTGAGCAATTCGGATTAGAAGTGTGTTCTAGTTGAGCGGAATCAAGATTTAGATGAGAATTGCGGAATGTAAAATTGGCGGGAAAAGTAAATGACAAGAAATTGAAATAGCGGAATCTTAAATTGCATGAATTAAAGACCAGAAGCTAAATTGCTAAAATTAAAAGGGAATGGGGGTGATTGCAAGTATTGAGTTGCAGAATGTAAATAGAAATTGGAAATCAGAAATGGGGAATTCATTGGGTTATAGGAGATATTGAGATCTCCGAATCAAAACATGTTTATCTCTTCCTCAACCAATGCGTTCATTGAATTTTGCTTGGCAATCTTATATGATTGGATCCCAATCCCTTGGCTCACCAATTCTCTCTAAAAACAAACAAATTCCCAATCCCTTGGTTTAAATGTTCATAAGAAGAGATGATGCTCGATCACTGATTATACCACACAGTTTCATGAACCACAATTTGGTAGGATTACATGTCACAATATCCATCCAAACCCCAATCCAATTCACTGTGAGAAAGCTTCTCTAGCATGAATCCTCCATTCCTTTCCCAAGGTTCCGAAGGATTCCAATTATGGGTAGTTTCTTTCCCAAGACAACTACCCAATGGAATTAGAACGAGAAGCTTTCTAACAAAATTCAAGAGAAAAGATTGAAGAAGAAGATAAACTATTATTGATTCATTGAATTACAATAGAGCTCCCTAACCCAATGAAAGGGGTTTAGTGAGTCATAGCTCTGAATTCAATTACAAAACTAAAAGAAAATGATTTCCAGTCCTCTCCCCCTCAGGGGCTGGATTCCCCTTCAATCCCCTCCGTGTTTCTTCAAATGCAAAAACTAAGGCCTTTAAATAGGCTCCCTAAATTACAAAATGAAAATGAAATTCAAAGCAAATTACAATAAAATGAAAATAAACTATTCTAGATGATTCTTGTGGCCTTGATTTGGTGTTGTTGATGGGCCTTGCTTGCTTGAAGGGCTGAGTGACATAATTGATCCAAAAAGGATAATGATCCATTAAACTACACTCAAATGTTGCACCCCCTTTCTTGAGTCGTCACTTTGTTCCCTTGTCAACCTTGCCAATTTGATGCCAAATATAGACTATTATACCTCGTTGGAAAGCTATGGATGTCAGCTTTCTAACGCAACTGGAAGCACCTCAATTGGATCTCTACAACTCGAGTTATACTCCATGGAAGGTGAAGAGGTCAGCTGGCCTGATTGCATGTTGGTACTATGCTCTTCTATGCACATTACGGGGCTGTTTTCTCCCTCAATTTTTAGTATCCACCATGCATGCCATATATTCTTGGAAAGCTCTAGATGTCTTCTTTCCAATACATTTTGAATCACCTCATTTGGAGTTTTGTAGCTCAAGTTATTTATGTTTGAAGAAGGCATGGTCAAGCTGTTCCATATAACACGTTTAAGCTTCAGTTTAAGGTTAAACTGAAGCTTAAACGTGGAAATGGAAAAGGTAGCCCTGGAGGTCGAACACGTTTAAGCTCCAGTTTAAGGTCAAACTGGAGCTTAAACGTGGAAATGGAGAAAGCAACCCTGGAGGAGAAAACTTGGTCGAACACGTTTAAGCTCCAGTTTAAGGTCAAACTGGAGCTTAAACGTGGAAATGGCTCCCTGGTGCACTTCCCATTTCTGGCGTTTAACCTCCAGTTTAAGGTTAAACTGGAGGTTAAACGTGGAAATGCTTCCTGATTGGCATTCTCATTCTGGCGTTTAACCTCCAGTTTGAGGTCAAACTGGAGGTTAAACGTGGAATGCTTCTTTGGTGAGACTTTTCATTCTGGCGTTTAACCTCCAGTTTAAGGTTAAACTGGAGGTTAAACTTCAGTTTCAGCATTTCTTAGCCTTCATGATTCTGGCGTTTAAGCTCCAGTTTAGGCTTAAACTGGAACTTAAACTCCACATGTGATATTCAAGCTTCCTTTATTGACTTTGTTGCTTCCTTGCCTAGCCTCTTCTTCCCTGAAATCATCCAAACAATTGCATCAAAGTCTTGCAAAATTTCATGAGAAATCTTCCATTCATAGCATTCAAGTAATATAACTAAAAACTCATGGAATTTGCATCAAAATCTTCATGTTTGAATGATTTAAGACAAGCATGACTATTTGGCCCAAATGATTACTTAAGGCTCAAGAAAATGCATAAAACAACTAAAAATAACAGAAAAATGCTAGTGAAACTAGCCTAAGATGCCTTGGCATCACAACACCAAACTTAATACTTGCTTGTCCCTAAGCAAGTTCTGAATTATTGAGAAGAAAGAATGAAACAGAAAGTAAATTCATTAGCCATATCAGTAAGTAATTGTCATTGATTAATGGGGTGTTCATGCAGAAAGTTGTTGCAGCATCACTTTATTGTTTCTTAGGTAAGAATGTCACTTTTTATGTTCCCACTAAAACACTGCTATGGCCTCTTGTTATTCACATATCCTTGGCAAGTTTCTTTTCTTTGTTTTTCTTTTTCTTTGAGCTTATTTGCTCCTTGTTGCTCAGTGTCATGTGTTGCACAAGCCTTTGGCATTTTCTTTTTCTTATCAGTGCACTACACATATCCACTACAGGCATTTTAGTTCACATTTCTTCTTGAGACATTGGTACCCAGCACCTCTTTGTGTGACTAAATGTTTTGTATTTAGGTTGCTCTTGATAATGGACTTTTGGTTGATAATCCCGGGTTAGTTAACCCAAGTTACCAAGTGTTGAAACACTCCTCAGAACCTATTCATCCAAGCATATCCTTAATACATAAACACCACAGGCATTTGTCTCAGAAGTTCAAACCATTGGTGCCTAGCTTATTTTCTCAATTTTTTTTTTTTGCTTTTTGGTTGCCCTTTTTCAGTGGCTTTTTCTTCTTCTTCTTCTTTCTTTTTCATGGCCAAAGACATTTATTCATCAAGATCCATAGACAGCATCCTAATTTCCACTAAAAGTGACAATTCTAACTTTATTTCTTAGTGAGCTGACTATTCAATCAAACATGCATACCACCACTTAATCTTATTTGATTTCTTACCAAATGGAATTGAGTTACTTTTGTTCAAACATTTCTTTTATTTTTGGAAACAGAACAAGCATGGCAAGCATACATTTAAGCAAGTGAAGTTTATCCAGACACTTAGACTATCACTTATTTGGAAATTAAACAAACAGACAAACAAAAACTGCAATGACTCAAACTTAAAGCAGGGGTGCATGCAAACTTCCAATATCAGCAATTCAAAGTACAAGCAATTAAGTGACAATACAACCTTTTAGCATCTTCTTTGTTGATCATCATCCTTCCTAGCCTTGGTGTTCTCTTTGATGATGATGTATATTCCTTCCATGAGATTGATTGTCTTCCTGCAAAGCTATTAGAAGTTGCTTGTTCCCCAAGCACTTTGAGAATTGGTTAGCATGCATGTATGTTTGTAGGCCTCTGAACTTAGATTGGTGTGTGAACACCAAACTTAGTTCCTTGCCATATGCATCAATTTGGATCATATGCAGAAAACCTCATGTGCTTTTATTAAGAAAATAACTATGAACTAGAAAAAGAAACTATGAACTAGAAATTAAACTATTGTTTAAGTAGTTTCCCTGATTGGTTGGAGCTAGTGACTAGTCATGCTGAGGTAGAAATGTGCTTTTAATGAAGTTTTTGGTGGAACACCAAACTTAGAATCTCACATTTACCCTTGAATTGTTTTGGTGTGCAACACCAAACTTAGCTCCTTGCAATACAGATAAATCTACTTAACTCTTTTATTGAAATAACTAGAAAAGAAAAACTACCTTTGGTTGGGTTGCCTCCCAACAAGCGCTTCTTTAACGTCATTAGCTTGACATGCTGTTCCTGACTTTCTTCCTCTTCTTCCAGTTTGTTAAGAGGAATGACTTCAAGTGGATAAAGGAGCTAGTTAGTGCCCCTTGTTGTGAATGCTTCTTTCCAGCAAGCTTTCCCTTGTGATTGGCTTGAGTGAACTTGCTTGTTGGCTCAGGAGTTGGATTGTTCTTCGACCTTCTCTTCTTCATGGATATGATCCTTTGTTTCTCGGTCACAATCCTCATTTTGGTGCTTGTTTCTGCTGCCTTCACATCCTTGATCTCAGAACTTGGTTGTTGTTGGACAGTTGGAGTATCCTGTTCATCAAAAGCTTCCTGAATTTGTGGTTCAATGAACCCTTCCTCTTTGCAACTCTCTGTGTCATTGGAGTGTGATCTCCCTTGATTGACTTTCTCCCTTTCTTGTTCTTCTGATTCCTCCCTTGGATTTGCCATGGTATCACTAGAAGAATTGTGGGTAGGGATTTGCTTTGATAGATATCCAATTTGTGCTTCTAGCTTTTGAATGGCAGCACCTTGATTTTGTAAGTTGGATATCAATTCTTCCTTAAAGCCTTTCAAATCGGCCACATCTCTGCCCATAGTTGCAAGCATTCCTTCTATCCTGTTTAATTGATCTTGAAATTGTTGGCTCGGATTAGGTTGGGCAGGTTGATTATTTTGGCCATGATATGGTGGTTGAGAGTAAGTGTTTTGTGTGGTTTGGTACGATCTTTGGTTGGAGTTTTGGTATGTGGAATTGTTATGTTGGTTGTAGTGGAATGAGTCTTGTGGATAGTGAGATGAATTGTATGAATTTGAGAAGGAATTTTGTGCTGAGAAATGCTCAAGTGATGAAGAATTTGGATGTGTAAAACTGGGAGGTGAGGTTGGATAATTCAGAGGTGATGGCTCTTGATGAATGGGGTGTGAATAAGTGAAATCTCTTTGGTTTTGATCTTCCCAGCCACAACTTGAGTAGTGATCAAATTCACCAAAATATGGACCATTTTGTGGCTCTGGGAAGTACCCCGTTTCCTGTTCCTGATACTCCCACCCACCATGAGCATAATAACATGAATCATTCTGTGGTGGTGGAGAGTTTCTCATGAATTTTGATTGACCAAAAGATGATGGATACTCCTTTCTTTTTTGCAATGTGCTCAGTCTCAAACAATACTCATCCAAAGATAGTGGAAATTCCATAGTGAGGCAATATCACAAACAGCTAGTGGTTAGTATGCTAACAAGTGAATAAGCAAAGAAAACAAATTAAAATTTGCAGAAATTAGCAGTAATAAACTGAAACAAAAACTATTAACAAAAGAAAAGAAAAATTGCTCAATCTAGTTAACTTCCAATTGGAGAATTGTCAATCGAAAACCAATCCCCGGCAACGGCGCCATAAACTTGATGCGCATAAACTAGTTATGCTACGATTTAGGAAATTGCACGATCGGCAAAATTCCTTCCGGCAAGTGCACCGGTTATCGTCAAGTAAAAACTCACAATAGAGTGAGGTCGAATCCCACAAGGATTGGTTGAGTGAGCAATTCGGATTAGAAGTGTGTTCTAGTTGAGCGGAATCAAGATTTAGATGAGAATTGCGGAATGTAAAATTGGCGGGAAAAGTAAATGACAAGAAATTGAAATAGCGGAATCTTAAATTGCATGAATTAAAGACCAGAAGCTAAATTGCTGAAATTAAAAGGGAATGGGGGTGATTGCAAGTATTGAGTTGCAGAATGTAAATAGAAATTGGAAATCAGAAATGGGGAATTCATTGGGTTATAGGAGATATTGAGATCTCCGAATCAAAACATGTTTATCTCTTCCTCAACCAATGCGTTCATTGAATTTTGCTTGGCAATCTTATATGATTGGATCCCAATCCCTTGGCTCACCAATTCTCTCTAAAAACAAACAAATTCCCAATCCCTTGGTTTAAATGTTCATAAGAAGAGATGATGCTCGATCACTGATTATACCACACAGTTTCATGAACCACAATTTGGTAGGATTACATGTCACAATATCCATCCAAACCCCAATCCAATTCACTGTGAGAAAGCTTCTCTAGCATGAATCCTCCATTCCTTTCCCAAGGTTCCGAAGGATTCCAATTATGGGTAGTTTCTTTCCCAAGACAACTACCCAATGGAATTAGAACGAGAAGCTTTCTAACGAAATTCAAGAGAAAAGATTGAAGAAGAAGATAAACTATTATTGATTCATTGAATTACAATAGAGCTCCCTAACCCAATGAAAGGGGTTTAGTGAGTCATAGCTCTGAATTCAATTACAAAACTAAAAGAAAATGATTTCCAGTCCTCTCCCCCTCAGGGGCTGGATTCCCCTTCAATCCCCTCCGTGTTTCTTCAAATGCAAAAACTAAGGCCTTTAAATAGGCTCCCTAAATTACAAAATGAAAATGAAATTCAAAGCAAATTACAATCAAATGAAAATAAACTATTCTAGATGATTCTTGTGGCCTTGATTTGGTGTTGTTGATGGGCCTTGCTTGCTTGAAGGGCTGAGTGACATAATTGATCCAAAAAGGATAATGATTCATTAAACTACACTCAAATGTTGCACCCCCTTTCTTGAGTCGTCACTTTGTTCCCTTGTCAACCTTGCCAATTTGATGCCAAATATAGACTATTATACCTCGTTGGAAAGCTATGGATGTCAGCTTTCTAACGCAACTGGAAGCACCTCAATTGGATCTCTACAACTCGAGTTATACTCCATGGAAGGTGAAGAGGTCAGCTGGCCTGATTGCATGTTGGTACTATGCTCTTCTATGCACATTACGGGGCTGTTTTCTCCCTCAATTTTTAGTATCCACCATGCATGCCATATATTCTTGGAAAGCTCTAGATGTCTTCTTTCCAATGCATTTTGAATCACCTCATTTGGAGTTTTGTAGCTCAAGTTATTTATGTTTGAAGAAGGCATGGTCAAGCTGTTCCATATAACACGTTTAAGCTTCAGTTTAAGGTTAAACTGAAGCTTAAACATGGAAATGGAAAAGGTAGCCCTGGAGGTCGAACACGTTTAAGCTCCAGTTTAAGGTCAAACTGGAGCTTAAACGTGGAAATGGAGAAAGCAACCCTGGAGGAGAAAACTTGGTCGAACACGTTTAAGCTCCAGTTTAAGGTCAAACTGGAGCTTAAACGTGGAAATGGCTCCCTGGTGCACTTCCCATTTCTGGCGTTTAACCTCCAGTTTAAGGTTAAACTGGAGGTTAAACGTGAAAATGCTTCCTGATTGGCATTCTCATTCTGGCGTTTAACCTCCAGTTTGAGGTCAAACTGGAGGTTAAACGTGGAATGCTTCTTTGGTGAGACTTTTCATTCTGGCGTTTAACCTCCAGTTTAAGGTTAAACTGGAGGTTAAACTTCAGTTTCAGCATTTCTTAGCCTTCATGATTCTGGCGTTTAAGCTCCAGTTTAGGCTTAAACTGGAACTTAAACTCCACATATGATATTCAAGCTTCCTTTATTGACTTTGTTGCTTCCTTGCCTAGCCTCTTCTTCCCTGAAATCATCCAAACAATTGCATCAAAGTCTTGCAAAATTTCATGAGAAATCTTCCATTCATAGCATTCAAGTAATATAACTAAAAACTCATGGAATTTGCATCAAAATCTTCATGTTTGAATGATTTAAGACAAGCATGACTATTTGGCCCAAATGATTACTTAAGGCTCAAGAAAATGCATAAAACAACTAAAAATAACAGAAAAATGCTAGTGAAACTAGCCTAAGATGCCTTGGCATCATGCTTCTCTCCATACATGCTTTTCACCCAGAGCTTATCCTCAACGCTAAATTCTTCAATTAGTTTACGCTTAAACACGAAAATCTTGTAGTCTCCTAACATGATTGTTTCTAAATTTAGATGTAAATGATGGATTTCCAATATTGCTAGTTGTATTTCGAATACGGTGCCAAACGCATAATCTACGTCTGGCATCGGGAAATACATCTCTTACTGCATTCTTAATCGTCATGGCCTCATCAGTTATTATTGAGGTTGAGGTCTTACTCTTCATTGTAAACATGAGCTGACGCAAAAGCCAAATATATATATCAATAGTTTCATCCACAATTAATGCAACAACAAAAATAATTGTTTGGTCGTGGTGGTTAACCCCATTGCATATGACTAATGGACAACTATACTTGTTCTTCTTGTACGTGGCATCAAAAACAATAACACCTCCGAAGAATCGGTAGTCTAATTAGCTAATCCCGTCAGACTAGAGCAAATTACGTAACAAACCTCTTGAATAATGACATGCCTTGAAATATAATTGTGGATCCTTTAAGGCTAGTGATGTGGTAAAATATAGAACAAATGGGGATTAAAAGGCTCAAGGTGGCTAACAAAGGTGATTGAAAGGGTAGACTATTTGGGATAAGTGAGCTAATAACAAATAATGGCCTCAATCATATGTATGCATATAAATATACTAAACATTGGACATATAGAATGGAACAACATATAGATTGCAATTATAGAGAAGGAAACACACAAGAATAAAATGTTATGGTTAAGTAGTATAACCATGTAATTAAGCTCAAATCTCACGGGTTGTGTGTTCTTAGCTACAATTCATGTTCCAATTTATAGTTTTCAAACAAGTTGAACACAAATTTTTTTTTCAATTTAAATTAGTGAAATATTATAAAATAGAGTCTTGAAAAGAAGTTTATTACTTTAACTAAGCAAACATACATGCAAACAATTATTATCATGCAATCTATTCTATCTAACAAAAGAAAAACTAAAATGTTGGAAGAAGAAAGAAAAAGACACCATAGATAATGAAATTAAAAGAAAAATAAAGAAGAAGGAAACATAAATAAAAGTAATAATGAAAGGGTAAAAGGGGAAGAAGAAAAGAACCTGGATGATGAAGAAGGAGAGAAGAAAGTAATAGAAAGTAAGAAAGAATAAGGAAGAAAAAAGAAAGAAGGATGAAATAATTAGGATTGAAAAGAATTGGGATTAGGAGAGAATTAGGATTTGGGAGGGAGAAAGAAGGAAAATTGGCGGTGCTGGGATTTAGTGGTGCGGTGCAACCAACACGCACGCGTACTGCTTGCGTCCACGTGGGTTGTGCGAAAGGAGAGGGACGCAGAGGCGTCCCGTACGCGTATGCGTGAATGAGGCGGTGCCTCTAGCGCAAATCCAGCGCGAGGCCAGCACAACTTTCGGCCAAAATACTCAAGTACGCCGATTTTCTGATGCGTGGATTGGCAATTGCGCAGGGGACACTGAAAGAACTGAAGATTGATGGTTTAGAAGTTATGGTAAATACTCATTGCAAGTATAGTTACTAAACCAAGCAATCAACCTTTCTTACAAACGTTTTGGTTGTCACAAGTAACAAACCCCTTAAAAATTGATAACCGAAGTATTCAAACCTCAGGTCGTCTTCTCAAGGAACTGCAGGGAAGTATGTTCTTATTATTGGTTATGGAGATTGTAAAATTGGGGTTTCAAGAATGAGGAACGAGTAATTTAATGACAAGTAAATTAAATGGCAATTAAAATAAATAAATAACTGTAAAGCAAACTTTTGGCAAGGTATGAGAAATTGGAGGTCCTATCCTAGCTATCCTTATCAATGATGATGATGGTTGAATCTTAATTCCACTTTGTTAACCTTTACTAAGATAAAGGAAGGTCAAGGGATTAATTGGTTTGATCTTTGAATCCTATTTATTTCCTAAGAAAAGATTAGGATTATGGAAGTTCAATTCAATTAACAAAGATAACAATTATCAATCACGTTTGAGTTTGATAACTCCTGAGTTACTGATTTCTTAACCAAGACCAAAAGGAGAAAAATAAATCTACTTGGAATAAAAATGTCTTTAGAGTAAAAGTAACAATAGCATAAATAAGAGAAATCAATATTAAACTGAAATACCTCAAATAACATTAATAAAAGAATGATCTGTAACATGAAAGGATTCATAAAGTAACTTGCAAAGGTAAATAAAAGGAATATTGAACCTGATCAAAAGAGATAATCCTGAGAGTGAATAAAAATCCTAAATCTAAATCCTAATCCTAGAGAGAGAGGAGAGAACCTCTCTCAAAACTAAATCTAAATCATGGAAAGTAAAAATTGGTGAGCCCTCCCTGAATGGATGCATTCCCTCACTTCATAACCTCTGGTCTATGCCTTCTGGACTTGGATTTGGGCCAAAAAGGGCTTCAGAATTCGCTATGAGCGTTTTCTGCAATTTGTGGTACGTGGCCTCTGTCACGCGTCCGCGTTGGTCACGCGGTCGCGTCATTCGGAGCTTTTCTTGTCACGCGGTCGCGTCAGTCATGCGGCCGCGTCGCTGTTGATTCGCGCTTGGCATGCGATCGCGTCGTCCATGCGATCGCGTGGATGCCAGTTTCTTCAAGGACTTCGTTTTATGCTTTCCTTCCATTTTTGTATGTTTCCTTTCCATCCTTTGAGTCATTCCTGCCTTAGAAGATCTGAAACTACTCAACACACTAATCACGGCATCGAATGGAAATAAAGATAATTAAAATAATTAATTTTAAAGCATAGGAAACATGTTTTTCACATACATCACATAATAAGGAAGGAGAAGTAAAATCATGCAATTAATATGAATAAGTGGGTGAAGGATTGAATAAATCACTCAAATTAAGCACAAAATATATCATAAAATATGGGTTTATCAGACACGTACGCGCAACGCGCGCTTCCGCGTAGGTTGTTGGTGCACTAAGCCTCCCTCCTGCACGCCTCCAGCCCAATTCTCTGTAACATTTGTGCACTTTTCGATCCTAAGGGACGCGTGCGCGCCATAGACGCGTGAGCGTCGATGGTTTTTTTTTATATGCAGAATGCAAAATGCAGCATGCAGATGAATATGTAGAAATTATGAATGAAAAACTTATAAAAATAAAATAAAATAAAGCTAAGAATGAAAAAGAACGATCATACCATGGTGGGTTGTCTCCCACCTAGTACTTTGCTTTTACGTCCTTAAGTTGGACGGTCCATAAGCTCAGTCTTCATCGATTGATGGATCCTCTAGGAGGAAGATCTCTAGTTCTTTGTTGTTCTTCATCTTCTCACCATGATACAGCTTTAAGCGATGTCTATTGACCTTGATGAATTTGGAGCTTGAAGGATGACTCAGGTGAAAGACTCCATATGGCTCCGCCTTCTCTACTTTGTAGGGACCCTCCCATCTTAATCTCAGCTTGCCTGGCATGAGCCTCAGCCTTGAGTTGTAAAGGAGAACTAGCTCCCCGGGTCTGAATTCTCTCCTCTTGATGTGCTTGTCATGCACAGCCTTCATCTTCTCTTTGTATCGCCTGGAGTTGTCATATGCTTCTAGGCGAAGGTTCTCTAATTCTTGTAGTTGCAGCTTCCTTTCAGCTCCAGCCTTCTCAAATCCCATGTTGATTTCTCTTACCGACCAGAATGCTTTATGCTCTACCTTTACTGGGAGGTAACAAGCTTTTCCATAAACTAGGCGAAAGGGGCTCATCCCGATTGGTGTCTTGTATGCTGTCCGATATGCCCAAAGCGCATCTTGTAGCCTGGTACTCCAGTCCTTCCTATGAGGCTTGACGATCTTCTCCAGGATATGCTTTATCTCTCTGTTCGACACCTCGGCTTGTCCATTAGTCTAGGGGTGGTAAGCAGTCGCCACCTTGTGAACAATGCCATGTTTCTTCAGTAGACCTGCTAATCTCCTGTTACAAAAGTGAGTACCTTGATCACTCACGATTGCTCGTGGTGATCCAAAGCGACAGATAATATGATTTCTAACAAAAGAGACAATAGTGTTAGCATCATCAGTATAGGTAGGAATTGCTTCCACCCATTTTGAAACATAATCTACAGCTAACAATATATATAAGAAACCACTAGAGTTTGGAAATGGACCCATGAAGTCAATGTCCCAAACATAAAAACTCTCACAGACCAACATAATCTGTTGGGGCATCTCATCCCTCTTGGATATATTACCAAACCTCTGGCATGGGGAACAAGATTTACAGAAGACAATAGTATCTTTAAAAAGAGTGGGCCACCAGAATCCACAGTCTAAAATTTTCCTAGCTGTTCTTTGAGGGCCAAAATTTCCACCACTCTCAGAAGAGTGGTAGGCCGCCTCTAAGATGGACTAGAATTTTGATTGAGGCACACACCTTCTAATTATCTGGTCAGCACCATACCTCCATCAATATGGATCATCCTATATATAATATTTGGACTTGCTTTTTAGCTTGTCCTTTTGATGCTTAGTAAAGTTGGGAGGGAAGATATGACTGACTAGATAATTAGCTATAGGCGCATACCAAGGAACTACTTCAGATATTGCATGCAAGCTATCAAATGGAAAAGCATCATTGATAGGAGTGGAGTCAGCCTTAATGTGCTCAAGGCGACTCAGGTGGTCTGCCACTAAATTCTGTGAACCACTCCTATCCTTAATTTCTTAATCAAATTCTTGCAGTAGCAATATCCAATGTATTAGCCTCGGTTTGGACTCTTTTTTAGCTAATAAATACTTTAGAGCTGCATGGTCTGAGTACACCACCACCTTAGTACCAAGTAAATAGGCTCGGAATTTATCCAGAGCAAAAATAATAGCCAGAAGCTCCTTTTCAGTGGTAGTGTAATTAGACTGAGCAGCGTCTAATGTCTTAGAAGCGTATGCAATTATGAAAGGATCCTTACCTGCACGCTGAGCCAGCGCCGCTCCTACTGTATGGTTGGAGGCATCACACATAATCTCAAATGGCTGGCTCCAGTCTGGTCCTCTCACAATCGAAGCTTGAGTCAAGGCGATCTTCAGCTTATCAAACGCTTCCATGCAGTCCGCATTCAGCTCGAACTCAACATCATTCTGCAGCAGTCTGGATAAAGGCAATGCTACCTTACTAAAGTCCTTGATAAATCTCCGGTAGAAACCTGCATGACCAAGGAACGAACGGACTTCCCTCACGGAGGAGGGATAAGGTAAACTAGAAATGACATCTACCTTTGCTGGATCTACAGAAATACCATTACTAGAAACAACATGTCCTAGTACAATACCTTGTTTTACCATAAAGTGACATTTTTCAAAATTTAAAACAAGGTTTGAACTAACACACCTGTCTAATACTCTAGCTAAACTATCCAAGCAAAGGCTAAATAAATCACCATATACGCTAAAATCATCCATGAAAACTTCCATACAGCTCTCAATAAGATCTGAGAAAAGACTCATCATGCACCTTTGGAAAGTAGCCGGTGCATTACATAAGTCAAAAGGCATCCTTTTGTAAGCATACGTTCCAAAGGGACATGTAAAAGTAGTCTTCTCTTGATCTTCAGGAGCTATATGAATTTGAAAATAGCCTGTATAACCATCTAAAAAGCAGTAATGTAATTTACCTGACAGGCGATCAAGTATCTGATCAATAAATGGCAAGGGGTAATAATCCTTGCGAGTAGCTTGGTTGAGGTGCCTGTAGTCAATGTAAACCCTCCATGAATTCTGCTCTCTAGTTGCCATGAGCTCTCCATGCTCATTCTTCACTGTTGTGACTCCAGATTTCTTGGGCACCACTTGTACTGGGCTAACCCATTCGCTATCTGAGATTGGATAAATGATATCAGCTTCTAGCAGTCTGGTTACTTCCTTCTTGACAACTTCTAAGATGGTGGAATTCAGTCTTCTTTGAGGTTGACGGACATGCCTTGCTCCCTCTTCTAAAAATATCATGTGCTCACAAACTTGAGGGCTGATGCCTACTATATCCGCCAGGCTCCACCCAATTACTTTCGTGTATCTTCTCAGCACACTAAGCAGCTGCTCCTCCTGTTGGGATGTGAGTTCCCTTGCAATGATAACTGGGAGCTTCTGATTATCCTCAAAGTAAGCATACTTAAGGTGGGGTAGAAGGGGCTTTAACTCCATTTTCTGCTCATGGCTAGGCACTTGATCATCTGGAGCTAGTGATAATGGCAAAGTGTCCTCATTGTGTTCAGAGGGTTTCCCCACACTTGGACCATGCTCCATGTGCATCTCTTCTAATTCTTCTTGGTGGACTACAGCTACAGTCTCATCAATGATGTCGCACTGGAAGATGGAATGATCTTCCGGAGGGTGCTTCATAGCTTCATCCAGATTGAAGCTCACTGTGCGGCCGTCTATCTCAAAAGAATAAGTTCCTGAGAAGGCATCCAGTTTGAACTTTGAAGTCTTCAGGAATCGCCTTCCAAGCAGGATGGATGACGGTCTTCCTGAATCATTAGGGGGCATTTCCAGGATATAGAAGTCAATAGGAAATGTGAGGCCCTTAATGCTCACCAGCACGTCTTCAGCAATTCCAACCACTGTGATGATGCTTTTATCTGCTAAAACAAAACGAGCTGCCGACCTGTTTAAAGGAGGGAGCCTCAAAGCATCATATATAGACAAAGGCATAATACTCACGCACACTCCTAAATCACATATGCAGTCAGAGAATATTACACCCCCAATGGTACAGTTAACCATGCATGGGCCTGGATCACTACATTTTTCAGGTATATTCCCCATTAAAGCAGATATAGAACTACCTAAAGGAATAGTTTCTAATTCATTAATTTTTTCCTTATGCATGCATAAACCTTTCAGAAACTTCGCATATTTAAGTACTTGCTGAATAACATCAAAAAGGGAAACAGTTACCTCAACCTTTTTGATGATTTCTACCATTTTGGGATTGAGTTTCATTTGCTTTCTGGGCTTTCTTGCAAGGTGTGAAAAGGGGATAGGAATGGTGTCTCTTGTAGCTTCATCTTCCTTTGGTTCTCCATTTCTTGGTTGAGCTGCTTCTTCTTCAATCATGTCTTGTACTTCATCCTCTTCTTCAACATCCTCCACTTCAACCATGTCCTCAATTGGGGCGTTTTCTGGTGGGCTTGGCTCTTCATGATTCCTCTCTTGTAGTATAGTTCCGGACCTTAGAGTGATGGCATTGATTTCACCTTTGGGGTTGGGTATAGGTTGAGAAGGAATTCCACTGGAGCTTGAAGGCTGATTATTGGGAGCGGAGAATGAATCCATTCTGGAGACGAGAGCTTGTAAAGTGGCATTCAGACCATTTATGGTAGAGTTAAGTGTATTCTGAATGTTTTGTTGTCCTTGTGCAAGAGAACGAAGTATCTCATCATTAGAAGAGGAAGGGGGGTAAGTGATCTGAGGAGCCTGCTGTTGGTTATCCTGAGGCAATTGGGACTGCCTTAGGTGAGGTGCTCTGTAAGGCTGGTTCTGGTTCTGCTGTTGATAGGGAGGGTTTTGCTGATTCCGGTGCTGCTGATTGTTATTATTATTCCACCTCTGATTTTCCTGGTTGTCTCTGCCTCCTCTGTTATAGTTGTCCCTCCATCCTTGGTTGGAGTTATCCCTCCAGCCTTGGTTGGAATTATCTCTCCATCCATGGTTGGAGTTGTCTTACCAACCTTGGTTATAGTTTTCACCTTGGTTATAATTACTGCCTTGTTGAGAGTATCCTAGATTTGGGCGGTCATAGAAGTTATGAGTAGCTGCCAAGGTGTTGTCTTCTTGCTGGAGCTACGAACACTCATCAGTGTAATGATTATAATCGGCACATATCCCACACACTCTCTGAGGAACTAGTTGTTGACTATTGTTGTTGATTTAGTTGAAGCTGCTTCAGTAAGTTGGTCATCTCTCCCAGAGTCTGCGTGAGAGCAGCAGTCTCACTGCTAGAGGAAACCTCCGCAATAGCCTTGGGATGGTTGTTCCTGTGCCTGACATTCTGAGTAGATTCAGCTAGATCGGTGATCAGTTGGCACGCCTCTGTCACCGTCTTGTACTTCTTCAGAGAGCCATTACTTTCAACATCTAATGTAGTCTTATCCTGAGGCTTCATGCCTTGTGTGAAGTAGCAAATCAACACCATCTCATCAATCTTGTGGTGGGAGCATGAATCTAGGAGATTCCTAAAGTGTTCCCAATATTCGTAAAGGGTCTCTGAGTCACCCTGGATAATGCAAAAGATCTCTTTCCTCAGTCTATCTGTAACTTCAGCTGGAAAGTATTTTTTCAAGAATTCTCTCCTGAGAATATCCCAGTTGGTAACAACTGCTTCTGGTTGGGTGTAGTACTACTCCCTCGCCTTTTCCTCAAGAGAAAACGGGAAGGCGATTAGCAGAATAGAAGTCTCATTTGCACCATGACGCCTAACAGAAGAACAGGCTGTCTGAAAATTCCTGAGGTGCTTGATAGGCTCCTGAGCAGGTAAGCCATGAAACTTGGGTATTAGGTTGATTAGCGCAGTCTTTAGTTCAAAATCTAGAGCCAGATTTCGGTGACGCGCTTGATACGGTTGCAGTGTAAAGTCTGGAGCTCCGGTTTCCTGTAGTGTAATCCTTCTGGGCTCTGCCATATCACCTGCACGTGAATCAACAGAATTAATAGAAAAGGAGCTTGTTTCTTCCTCAGATGGCGCTTCAGATTCGCCCTCTGATGAGATTGGTGAATTGACGAGAACCACTTCACCACCCTCAGAGGCTAACCGACGCAGAGCTCGCCTAATACGGGAAATAGTTCTTTCAATTTCAGGATCAAACGCGGCTAAGCTCGGATCAGGCAGCGAATGCGTTATTCAATGAAAGAAACATACAGCTCATGGTAACAAAATAAAATAAAATATGCAAAAATTAAAAATATGTACACCAACTAATAATTTAGCACGCAATTGCAACTTCCCGGCAACGGCGCTAAAAATTGACGTGGCAGAAATGAACCGATTAAGAAATTAATAGAAGAAATACGTTGCAAGTACATTTCTTAACCAGCAAAAATCCGCTTATCAACTTAGAAGGGTTGTCACAAATTTAGAATAAAAATACTGGGAGTAGGAATCTCAGGTCGTCTCCCAACGAGTTGACAAAAGAGTGTTATTTTATTAGTCAGGAGTTTTCCGAGAATTTTTAAGAGTTGTAGAATAGAAAAGTAAATGATTGTAAATTGAAGACAATGAAAATTAACGAGAGAATTTATTCAATTAAATAAAAGCCTTGACCAGGGGGTAGATTAATTGGAAGTTCTATCCTTGTTGGTTTTTCCCAAGTGGGATAGCAAAAGGTTGTTGTTCTAGTTAGTCATCCTCATCCCTTACTAAATAAAGGAAAGTCAAGCAACCAACTAATCAACTCTGAATCCCAGGGCCTAATCCTCTCCTTAGGAAGGATTAGAGTCAGGGACTAGAGAGTTAGCCAACAACTTCCAATTTAGCTAATCACTTGAGCATTCCAACTCTAGGGTCTCCTTTTAATCAACCCCCAAGTCAAGTTGGGAGTCTACTCCATTGACATGAAAATTACTTGCATAGAATTAAAAAGGGAATAAAAGGAAGACATGATAAACAATAACTGAAAATTAATTAAAAGTAAAAATAGTTCTTTGCATTAATAAATTCCAAAATGCAACATACGTATCTGAACAGGGTTAATAAGTAATCAAAAGAGTAAAGAAATAAGAAAGCAAATTAGAATAATGGAAACTTCAACGGAGGTAATGACTCTTCTTAATATCCAAAGCAAAAGCATAAAACTCTAGAACTATGAATGTAAAGGAAACCTAGAGGAAGTCGTAATTTCTCTCTAAGATTCCAAACTAAAAACTAAAATTATGCGTAATGTGAATGTCTCTCGAGTCTCTGCTTGTCCCCTGGCTCTAGTCTGTGTTTAAGGGCCGAAAACTGGGTCCAAACTTGGCCCAAAATCGCCCCCAGCATTTTCTGCGATTTCTGCAAGTCGCGCATGTCATGCGTACGTGTCGCTGGTCATCTTTGCATGTCACGCATACGCGTCAGGCACGCGCACACGTCGTCGTGAAAACTCTAATTCACGCATACACGTCAAGTACGCGCACGTGTGAGGCATGCGTGCGCGTCGATGCTCGCTGGTTGTCTCCTTTATTTCTTGTATTCCTTCCATTTTTGCAAGCTTCCTCTCCATCCTCTAAGCCATTCCTGCCCTATAAAGTCTGAAAACACTTAACGCACAGATCACAGCATCGAATGGTATAAAGGGGAATTAAAATACACAAATTAAAGGCTTAGGAAGCAAGTTTTCAACCATAGAACAAAACTAGGAAGGAATTGTAAAACCATACAATTTGTATGAATAAGTGTGCAAAGACTTGATAAAAACTACTTAATTAAGCACAAGATAAACCATAAAATAGTGGTTTATCACTCTCCTTCTCCTCTGTTCGCAGTTCATGGTGGCGACACAGGTGACAGGTTCGGCAACATTGCTTCGGCAGCTAGGCATGGTGGCAGCAGCTCCCTCTGGCTCTCTCTCTCTCTCTCTCTCTCTCTCTCTAACGCATGTCTCTCTCTCTGATATCAACCTTCTTTTTCTCGTCTCCCTTAATCCATCTCTGTGCTTGTGTGGGTTTGTTTGTGTGTCGTGTGTGTGTGTTTGGGGAGGATGAGAGAGGTGAGGTGGTTAGGTTAGGGTGATTTAGGGCAAAATTAGGGTTTTGTGTATGAAATTGGGGATTTTGGGTAATTTAGTAATTTTAATTAAATTAAAAGGGAATATAGTAATTAAAAACTAATTTTGAATCTAATAATAATATCTATAAAAGTATCATTTAATCATAAATTTACAATTATTTTCAACTCAATACTCTAATTCAATATTTGGAAATAATCAAACTAATTTTCTTTAAATAATGAAATAGAGCTAAAAATCTAATTATTCAAATTAAAGCATATAAAATTCTTATTATTATTCAATTACTAAAGCTTTAAATCATATATAAGAAATTGCTTAATTGATATATAAAATTTCTTAAAATATAATCTCAATTAAATATAATAAATTATAAATAAATTTTTTATTTAATTTTTTTAAAATCCAAGCCCTTACATCCCACCCCACTTATAAAAATTTTCGTCCTAAAAAATTAACATATTGCATAAAACATTACATAATTTCAACATTTTACCTCTCTTTTTTTTCTTTTTTTTTTAAATATTTGTGGAAGAAGTAAACTGTCTGTACTCATATGGATACATATACAGTTACATATACTTGGGTTTTCATACTATATAAAGAGGATAGGGTAGGAGTGTGATTCGCAAAACAGAAGTGACGAGATAGACTTGATATCATAGGGGATTCAAATAAACATACACAGTTCAGATCGAATGAAAGACACATATGAACGAGGAACAGGGTTGGAAAATAATCAGTTAACTTTTCAAGAAAGAAATCTCGAACAAAAACCTCTAGGCAAACCATGAAAGAATAGATACGTAACCGAGTAGCATCAAGAAATTAACTCCTAAGGTTCCCAAAACCCACGATTCACGTTATCTATTTCTTCTATTTTACCTATGATAACCCGTTAACTTTTTCGTATACATAAACCATCAACATTAAGTTGGCCAGACTTAATATTAATAGATTTGCAATGGTAAGCCAAAAGCGTTAATCAATAGACAGTTAGGTGCTTAAAGCTCTAATTCTTTTTATCTGGACAAGACCTACTACATGACATACACTCAGAGTATGCAATGAAGCATAGTCAGTCCATTCCCAAGGCTCTAATCAGGATGAACCACTCTGATACCATAGTGTAACACCCTAACTTTTAGCACGTCATGATCGTCCCAAAAGTAAGGCGTTACTAACCTGTTTTTCTTATTATCTATTTAATATTGAGCCTTTAGTTCGTTGTCGCGTTTCAATTTTTAAGAAAATGCCTGAAAATTTTGTTTTTATTAACTAAAAATCATATATTAAAGATCACCAAATAATAGTAATCACATAGTTATTACTAATAATAAATGCCATACAAATAAATTCAACGCAAAACTCGAATACATTACCTATCCCTCTGGGTAAAATAAAATCCTAATCAATAAAGGCGAGGGAATTCTATGAAAACAGCTTCACTTTTAAATATTCGTCCACGGTTTCATACAGAGTCTTCGAACCTGTGTCACTAAAAGGGTGGAAGATTTTGGGGTGAGAATAAACCACATGTTCTCAGTAGGGAATGGGAATGTCGTAAAAGTAATGAATATAATGCGAATAATTAATTTACTCAATAAAACTATTTTGCTAAATCTTTGGAAATACTTTTTACTTTTACTTTATATAATTAATTACCTTCTTTAAATTTTCGAACTTAAAACAAATCTCAATCCACAAACTAATAGCACAAGAAACATATCAACACACAAACAAGTCAAACAGAATAATTACAGAGAAATAATACAAGCAAACACAACCAAATGCAAATATGCAAACAACATAATGCATGTCTATCCCTAACGCAGGTGATGAGCTCATTTGTCGATTTCGACCCGCACCTGATGCAATCCGACTCGCAAGTCAGATAAGGCATTCCAGCGGCATAACCTCTGCAAGTTTTCACTTCTTGCAGGCGCTGATTCTACAGCTGAAGTATACCGAACATGACCTCTGCAAGTACTTGCAAGCGCTGATTTTCCAGCTGAAGCATGTGTCCCTTTCTCCTGGAATCCATTCCATTTACACATGTGTCCCTGCACAATTATTCACATACAAAGCCCATGGCTTAACATTTTCACATCGGCACCATAACTATTTACTTTCCGTCACCCTCTCGTGACCTTTTATTCATTTCATAATCACACGTGCCGTGTTCTCTTTTCTCTTTCTTTCTTTTCCTTAATAAATCGAACTCATATCATAACTTAAAACAAAAACTCTTCTCAAAAGATTGATTTGAAAACATTATACTTTTATAACAAATCGAATTGAAAACAAGACTCTTTCAGTAATAAATCGAAATCCAATAATACTCTTAAATCAGATTTGCTTTTAAATAATGCTTTAAATAAGGCCTTGGAGTTTAAAAAAATTTATGCAGCATCTCCTCTAAAATTCGGACTATGCCACCCTTTCAGGGTCCCTACTAAACAATCTCTCAACCATTTTGAATATCAAATCCTTTTCAATAATTAAACCATTTTCAAATATCAAATAAATTTCAATAATCAAATCGTTTCCTTTGAAACAAAGCCACATTCTTTTTCAATAAAATCCAGCCTCTTTCTAAATCTTTTGCTCTTGAATCAAACCAATATTTTCTCAAACTCTTTTCAACGATTTCAAATCCAAGTCACTTCATAATATAAATGTATAACTCAAATTTTAAATACAAAATCCTTTTCTCAGTATGGGTAAGTGTGTAAACTAGGTCTTTTCCAACATAGAATTATTTCTCAAAATAAGCTTATAAATCGGATTTTCAAAATAAGATCACTTTTTCAAATGTTTTTATAAAAACTCGGACAAAACCTCCTCTTAAAATTCGTCTTCACCACCCTTACGGGCTCCCTCACTTATATAATTTCTCAAATCAACAACCCAACCAAGACATTGACATAACCAGAGTTTCCAGCATCAATCCCAGCCTCAATTCAAACTTAATTCATAAAATTCAATTCATATCTCCAATTCAACAAGCAATACCAAATCTATCAGCATTCACAACCACAACTCAACAAATATTCATTATAACTAGCTAGTAAAATCAGAATTTTTCAGCATTCCTAAACAATCAAGAAATCAACACATATTCACCAAATTCAGTCACAAATACAATTCAAACTCATCATTTGGTCATTCCAAACAATCATAAATTATTTGCAAATACCCACTAGACTTCCATGGCATTCATAAATTAAAACAGTTAATTTCAAAATAAAATCCCCTACCTCAACTCATCGAAACTCGAAAGCTATACAGTGCGTCAAATACCCCCTTTATTTCTCGACCCGTAACAGCGGCAATCATCAAACACCACATGCAAGAACCGAAGCTTAAACCTATCCCGATAACGCTGCAGAATACTCAGCCACAAATAACAAAAATTGATATATCAAGGGTTCCGGAACAAAATACTTACTATAACAAAAGGAACCAACAACAGAGCGGCGGCAGAAAGCTTCAGCGGTGACTGAGCAATGACGAATGGCGGCGCACAACCCTGAATAGCGATGGCGACGGCAGCAAGGAACACGGCGGTGCAAGTTTCCTCCTTTCTTCTCTGATCTGACAGCGTCGAACTCCACGGCAGTGACAGGGCTTCGGCGACAATAGCTTGGCGGCGAGACCTCCCTCCCACGACGGTGGTCCAGCTCCAACAACAACAGTGCATGCGGAACAGTGTTCCTCTCCAGTCCCCTCTATCGCGTTCCTTTCTTCCTCGAGCCTTCTCTCTTACTGGCGCTCAAGGACGATGGCGAGGGTGACTTCAACGGTGGCGGTTGCAGCTCGCGGCGACAGATCTGGAGACAACGAGAGTCACAGTGGCGCTAATGAAAGCACGAACGGTGGCTCGACAATGGCGAGGAACGACGACGGAGTGAGGATGCTGCTTCCACTTCTTCCTTACGAACTCGTCTCTCCTTCTCCTCTGTTCGCAGTTCACGATGGCGACACAGGTGATGGGTTCGGCGGCAATGCTTTGGTAGCTAGGCGTGGTGGCAACATCTCCCTCTGGCTCTGGTGCGCAGAAATCGTGATGGTTCATTCCTTGGTAACGGCGCTAAAAACTCAATACGCACGTTCATAATCTTAGTTCTTTGTCACAACTTCGTACAACTAACCAGCAACTGCACTAGGTCGTCCAAGTAATAAACCTTACGTGAGTAAGGGTCTATCCCACGGAGATTGTTGGCTTGAAGCAAGCTATGGTCATCTTGTAAATCTCAGTCAGGCGGATTCAATTGATTATGGAGATTTAGTAATTAAAAGATAAATAAAATATAAAATAAAGATAGTGATACTTATGTAATTCATTGGTGAGAATTTCAGATAAGCGTATAGAGATGCATTCGTTCCTCCTGAACCTCTGCTTTCCTATTGTCTTCATCCAATCATTCATACTCCTTTCTATGGCAAGCTGTATGTTAGGCATCACCGTTGTCAATGGCTACATCCTGTCCTCTCAGTGAAAATGGTCTAATGCGCTGTCACTGCATGGCTAATCATCTATCAGTTCTCGATCATACTGGAATAGGATCCATTGATCCTTTTGTGTCTGTCACTACGCCCAGCACTCACGAGTTTGAAGCTCGTCGCAGCCATCCCTTCCCAGATCCTACTCGAATACCACAGACAAGGTTTAGACTTTCCGGATCTCAAGAAAGGCCGTCCATAGATTCTAACTTATACCACGAGGACTTTGATTAAGGAATCCCAGAGATACTCATTCAATCTACGGTAGAACGGAAGTGGTTGTCAGGCACGCGTTCATAGGTTGGGAATGATGATGACTGTCATGATCATCACATTCATATTGAGGTGCGAATGAATATCTTAGAATCGGAATAAGCTTGAATTGAATAGAGAAACGATAGTACTTTGTATTAATTCATGAGGAATAGCAGAGCTCCACACCTTAATCTATGGTGTGTAGAAACTCTACCGTTGAAAATACATAAGTGATGAAGGTCCAGGCATGGCCGAGAGGCCAGCCCCCTTAACATGATCAAAGGATCAAAAGATCATCCAAAGATGTAAATACAATAGTAAAATGTCCTATTTATGCTAAACTAGTTACTAGGGTTTGCAGAAATGAGTAAATGATGCAGAAATCCACTTCCGGGGCCCACTAGGTGTGTTCTTGGGCTGAGCATTGAGCTTTACACGTGTAAAGGCTTCTCTTGGAGTTGAACGCCAGTTTGTAACCTGTTTATGGCGTTTAACTCCACTTTGCAACCTATTTCTGGCGTTTAACTCCAGAATGCAGCATGGAACTGGCGTTGAACGCCAGTTTGCGTCATCTAAACTCGGGCAAAGTATGGACTATTATATATTGCTGAAAAGCCCTGGATGTCTACTTTCCAACGCAATTGAAAGCGCTCCATTTGGAGCTCTGTAGCTCCAGAAAATCTACTTTGAGTGCAGAGAGGTCAGAATCCAACAGCATCTGCAGTCCTTCTTCAACCTCTGAATCTGATTTTTGCTCAAGTCCCTCAATTTCAGCCAGAAATTACTTGAAATCATAGAAAAACAAACAAAATCATAGTAAAGTTCAGAAATGTGATTTTTATTTAAAAACTAATAAAAATATACTAAAAACTAACTAAATTATACTGAAAACTATGTAAAAACAATGCCAAAAAGCGTATAAATTATCCGCTCATCACAACACCAAGCTTAAATTGTTGCTTGTCCCCAAGTAACTGAAAATCAAATAGGATAAAAAGAAGAGAATATACTATAAATTCCAAAATATCAATGAAACTTAGCTCCAATCAGATGAGCGGGACTTGTAGCTTTTTGCCTCTTGAATAGTTTTGGCATCTCACTTTATCCATTGAAGTTCAGAATGATTGGCATCTATAGGAACTCAGAGTTCAGATAGTGTTATTGATTCTCCTAGTTCAGTATGTTGATTCTTGAACATAGCTACTTTATGATTCTTGGCCATGGCCTTAAGCATTTTGTTTTCCAATATTACCACCGGATACATAAATGCCACAGACACATAACTGGGTGAACCTTTTCAGATTGTGACTCAGCTTTGCTAAAGTCCCTAATTAGAGGTGTCCAGGGTTCTTAAGCACACTCCTTTTTTGCTTTGGACCTTGACTTTAACCGCTCAGTCTCAAGTTTTCACTTGACACCTTCACGCGCACAAGCACATGGTTAGGGACAGCTTGGTTTAGCCGCTTAGGCCAGGATTTTATTCCTTTAGGTCCTCCTATCCACTGATGCTCAAAGCCTTGGATTCTTTTTATTTACCCTTGCCTTTTGGTTTTAAGGGCTATTGGCTTTTTGCTCTTGCCTTTTGGTTTAAAGAGCTTTTGGCTTTTTCTGCTTGCTTTTTCTTTTTCTATTTTTTTTTTCGCCATTTTTTTCTTTTCTCTCTTTTTTTTGCAAGCTTTTTGTATTCACTGCTTTTTCTTGCTTCAAGAATCATTTTTATGATTTTTCAGATTATCAAATAACATTTTTCCTGTTCATCATTCTTTCAAGGGCCAACATATTTAACATTCATAAACATCAACTTCAAAAGACATATGCACTGTTCAAACATTCATTCAGAAAACAAAAAGTATTGTCACCACATCAAAATAATTAAACTAGTTTTAAGGATGAATTCGAAACCATGTACTTCTTGTTCTTTTGTAATTAAAACATTTTTCATTTAAGAGAGGTGATGGATTCATAGGACATTTATAACTTTAAGACATAGACACTTAAACACTAATGATCATATAGTAAAGACACAAACATAATTAAACATGAAGCATGGAAACCGAAAACAAAAAATAAATAGACAAGGAGATTAAGGAATGAGTCCACCTTAGTGAGGGTGGCGTCTTCCTCTTCTTGAAGAACCAATGGTGCTTTTGAGCTCCTCTATGTCTCTTCCTTGTCTTTGTTGCTCCTCCCTCATGGCTCTTTGATCTTCTCTAATCTCATAGAGGATGATGGAGTGCTCTTGGTGCTCCACCCTTAGTTGTCCCATATTGGAACTTAATTCTCCTAGGGAGGTGTTGATTTGCTCCCAATAATTTTGTGGAGGAAAGTGCATCCCTTGAGGCATCTCAGGGATTTCATGGTGGGGAATTTCCTCATGCTCATGTTGAAGTCCATGATCTCTTATTTGCTCCATCTTTTTCTTAGTGATGGGCTTGTCCTCTTCAATAAGGATGTCTCCCTCTATGTCAATTCCAGCCGAATTGCAGAGGTGGCATATGAGGTGAGGAAAGGCTAACCTTGCCCAAGTGGAGGACTTGTCAGCCACCTTGTAAAGTTCTTGAGGTATAATCTCATGAACTTCCACCTTCTCTCCAATCATGATACTATGGATCATGATGGCTCGGTCTATAGTAACTTCAGACCGGTTACTAGTAGGAATGATTGAGCGTTGAATGAACTCTAACCATCCCCTAGCCACTAGTTTGAGGTCATGCCTTCTTAGTTGAACCGGCTTGCCTCTTGAGTCAATTTTCCATTGAGCTCCTTCCTCACATATGTCTATGAGGACTTGGTCCAACCTTTGATCAAAGTTGACCCTTCTTGTGTAGGGGCGTGCGTTCTCTTCCATCATTGGCAAGTTGAACGCCAACCTTACATTTTCCGGACTGAAATCTAAGTATTTTCCCCAAACCATGGTAAGCCAATGCTTTGGATTCGGGTTCACACTTTGATCATGGTTCCTAGTGATCCATGCGTTTGTATAGAACTCTTGAACCATCAAGATCCCAACTTATTGAATGGGGTTGGTGAGAACTTCCCAACCTCTTCTTTGGATCTCAAGTCGGATCTCCGGATACTCATTCTTTTTGAGCTTGAAAGGAACCTCAGGGATCACTTTCTTCTTGGCCACAACTTCATAGAAGTGGTCTTGATGGACCTTTAAGATGAATCTCTCCATCTCCCATGACTCAGAGGTGGAAGCAATTGCCTTCCCTTTCCTCTTTCTAGAGGTTTCTCTGGCCTTAGGTGCCATAAATGTTATGGAAAAACAAAAAGCTATGCTTTTACCACATCAAACTTAAAATGTTTGCTCGTCTCCGAGCAAAAGAAGAAAGAAAGTAGTAGAAGAAGAAGAAAATGGAGGAGATGGGGGAAGAAGATGTATTCGGCCAAGGAGAAGAAGAGAGGGTTGTGTTGTGTGAAAATGAAGAAGGAGTGAGGATTTTATATAGGAGTGATGGGGGTGTAGGGTTCGGCCATTAGGGTTGGGTTTGGGAGGGAAATTAGTTTGAATTTTGAAGGTAGGTGGGGTTTATGGGGAAGAGAGGATGGATGTGAGTGGTGAAGAGGTGATGGGAAAGAGTGATTGAGGTGATTGGTGAAGGGTATTTGGGGAAGAGAGTTATGAAAAGGTGTGAAGAGGAGAGAAGAAATGTGGGGATTCTGTGGGGTCCTGTGGAGTCCACAGATCAAGTGGGGTCAAGGACTTAACATCCCTGCCCCAATTAGGTGTGTAAAACGCCCTTGCTGTGCAATCCTGGCGTTTAACGCCAGACTGCTGCCTGTTTCTGACGTTAAACGCCCAAATGTAGCTTGTTTCTGGCGTTTAACGCCAGGCAGATGCTTATTTCTGGCGTTAAACGCCAGCTTGGTGCCTCTTTCTGGCGTTTAAACGCCAGACTGCTCTCCTCCAGGGTGTGCTATTTTCAATGCTGTTTTTCATTCTATTTTTTATTCTTCAGTAGTTTTTGTGACTTCACATGATCATCAACCTAATAAAACACGGAATAACAAAAAGAAAATAAAATAGATATGATTAAATAACATTGGGTTGCCTCCCAACAAGCGCTTCTTTAATGTCAATAGCTTGACAGTAAGCTCTCATGGAGCCTCACAGATAATCAGAGCAAGGTTGGAACCTCCCAACACCAAACTTAGAGTTTGAATGTGGGGGTTCAACACCAAACTTAGTGTTTGGTTGTGGCCTCCCAACACCAAACTTAGAGTTTGACTGTGGGGGCTTTGGTAGACTCTGCAGTGAGAGAAGATTTTTAGGCTTCCTCTCCATAGTTACAGAAGGAGATCCTTGAGTTTCAAACACAAGGTTGTCCTCATTCAGTTGGAGGACCAACTCTCCTCTGTCCACATCAATCACAGCTCTTGCTGTGGCTAGGAAGGGTCTTCCAAGGATGATGGATTCATCCTCTTCCTTCCCAGTGTCTAGGATTATGAAATCAGCAGGGATATAAAGGCCTTCAACCTTTACTAACACGTCCTCTACTTGTCCATAAGCCTGTTTTCTTGAGTTGTATGCCATCTCTAATGAGATTCTGACAGCTTGCACCTCAAAGATTCCAAGTTTCTCCATTACAGAGAGTGGCATTAAGTTTATTCCTGACCCCAGGTCACACAGAGCCTTCTCAAAGGTCACGGTGCCTATGGTACAGGGTATTAAGAATTTGCCTGGATTCTGTTTCTTTTGAGGTAATTTCTGCCTATCCAATGCATTTAGTTCATTGGTGAGCAAGGGAGGTTCATCTTTCCAAGTCTCATTACCAAATAATTTGGCATTCAGCTTCATGATTGCACCAAGGTATTTAGCAACTTGCTCTTCAGTAATGTCTTCATCCTCTTCAGAGGAAGAATACTCATCAGAGCTCATGAAAGGCAGAAGGAGGTTCAATGAAATCTCTATGGTCTCTAGATGAGCCTCAGATTCCTTTGGTTCCTCAAAGGGATACTCCTTATTGGTCATTGAACGTCCCAGGAGGTCTTCCTCACTAGGATTCACGTTCTCCTCCTCCTCTTTGGGTTCGGCCACATCATGTAAGGCTATGGCCTTGCACTCTCTTTTTGGATTTTCTTCTGTATTGCTTGGGAGAGTACTTGGAGGGATTTCAGTGACTCTTTTACTCAGCTGGCCCACTTGTGCCTCTAAATTCCTAATGGAGGACCTTGTTTCATTCATGAAACTCACAGTGGCCTTAGATAGATCAGAGACTATATTTGCTAAGCTAGATGGGTTCTACTGAGAATTCTCTGTCTGTTGCTGAGTGGATGATGGAAAAGGTTTGCTATTGCTAAACCTGTTTCTTCCACCATTATTAAAGCCTTGTTGAGGCTTTTGTTGATCCTTCCATGAGAAATTTGGATGATTTCTCCATGAGGGATTATAGGTGTTTCCATAGGGTTCATCCATGTAATTCACCTCTGCTATTGCAGGGTTCTCATGATCATAAGCTTCTTCTTCAGAAGATGCCTCTTTAGTACTGTTGGATGATTCCTTTAATCCATTCAGACTCTGAAAGATCATATTGACTTGCTGAGTCAATATTTTATTCTGAGCCAATATGGCATTCAGAGTATCAATTTCAAGAACTCCTTTCCTTTGAGGCGTCCCATTATTCACAGGATTCCTTTCAGAAGTGTACATGAACTGGTTATTTGCAACCATGTCAATAAGTTCTTGAGCTTCTGCAGGCGTTTTCTTTAGGTGAATGGATCCACCTGCAGAATGGTCCAATGACATCTTTGATAATTCAAACAGACCATCATAGAATATATCCAAGATGGTCCATTCTGAAAGCATGTCAGAAGGACACTTTTTGGTCAGTTCCTTATATCTCTCCCAAGCTTCATAGAGGGATTCACCTTCCTTTTGTCTGAAGGTTTGAACATCCACTCTAAGCTTACTAAGCTTTTGAGGAGGAAAGAACTTGGCTAAGAAAGCCGTGACCAGCTTATCCCAAGAGTTCAGGCTGTCTTTGGGTTGAGAGTCCAACCATATTCTAGCTCTGTCTCTTACAGCAAATGGGAAAAGCATAAGCCTGTAGACCTCGGGATCAACCCCATTAGTCTTAACAGTATCACAGATCTGCAAGAATTTAGTTAAGAACTGAAAGGGATCTTCGGATGGAAGTCCATAAAACTTGCAATTCTGTTGCATCAGAGAAACTAGTTGAGGTTTCAGCTCAAAATTGTTTGCTCCAATGGCAGGGATTGAGATGCTTCTTCCATGTAAATTGGAATTATGTGCAGTAAAGTCACCAAGCATCTTCTTGCATTGTTGTTATTTTCGGCCATGTCTCCTTCTTTTTTCGAAAATTTCTGTCAGATTTTCTCTAGAGAGTTGTGCTTTAGCTTCCCTTAGCTTCCTCTTTAGAGTTCTTTTAGGTTCAGGATCAGCTTCAACAAGAATGTTCTTGTCCTTGTTCCTGCTCATATGAAAAAGAAGAGAACAGAAAATATGGAATCCTCTATGTCACAGTATAGAGATTCCTTTATGTGAGTAGAAGAAGATATGAATAGAAGAAGGAGAATCCAAACACAAGGGTGAGGAGTAGGTTCGAATTCTTAGATGAAGAGGGGTGTTAGTAAATAAATAAATAAATAGAAGTAGGTGAGGGAAAAGAATTTTCGAAAATTCGAAAATTAAGAAAGGAAAAATTAAATCAAATTAAATTAAATTTAAAACAATTTGTTAATTTAAAAAGAAAATTTTAGAAAAAGGGGAAGGTAATTTTCGAAAATTAGAAAGAGAGAGTTAGTTAGGTAGTTTTGAAAAAGATATGAATCAAACAAAAAGATAAGATTAATTGAAAAGGATTTGAAACTTAATTTTTGAAAAGATAAGAAGTTAGAAAAGATTTTGAAATTAATTTTGAAAAAGATGTGATTGAAATTTGTTTTGAAAAAGATTTGAAAAAGAAATTTAAAAAGATTTGATTTTGAAATTAAAGTTGATTACTTGACTAACAAGAAACTAAAAAGATATGAGTCTAGAGTTTAAAGATTGAACCTTTCTTACTAGGCAAGTAACAAACTTAAAAATTTTGAATCAATCACATTAATTGTTAGCATTAATTTCAAAAATATGAAATAAAAATAAGAAAAAGATTTTAAAAATCAATCATAAAGCTTTCGAAAAAATGAAAGAAAAATGAAAAAGATTTGATTTTTGAAAAAGATTTGAAAAAGATAGAATTTTTAAATTGAAAATTTGATTTGACTCATAAGAAATAACTAGATTTAAAAAATTTTTGAAAAAGTCAACTCAAATTTTCGAATTTGATGAGAAGAAAAAGGAAAAGATATTTTTTTATTTTTGAATTTTTAATGATGAAAGAGAAAAACATCAAAAAGACTCAAAACATGAAAATTATGAATCAAAACAAGAAAAATATGCAAGAACACTTTGAATGAAAAGATGAACACCAAGAACACTTTGAAGATCATGATGAACATCAAGTATGTATTTTGAAAAATTTTCAATAAAAGAAAACATGCAAGACACCAAACTTAGAAATTTTTAATTTTTAGACACTAAGAAATTGAAAATGCATATGAAAAATAAGAAAAGACACAAAACGAAAAAATGCAAAGATCAAACAAAGTAATTCATCAAGAACAACTTGAAGATCATGAAGAACATATGCATGAGTTTTCGAAATTTTTTTGAAAAATTACAAAGGGTGCAATTGACACCAAACTTAAAATTTGACACAAAACTCAAACAAGAAACACAATATTTTTTATTTTTATGATTTTATCAATTTTTCTTTTTTGGATTTTTCGAAAATTATTTTGGGAAAAAAGAAAAAGAAGAAATTTTTTTGTATTTTTTTTCAAAAATAAGAAATAAAAAGCTTAAAATAAAAATAAAATTACCTAATCTGAGCAACAAGATGAACCGTCAGTTGTCCAAAGTCGAACAATCCCCGGCAACGGCGCCAAAAACTTGGTGCGCAGAAATCGTGACGGTTCATTCCTTGGTAACGGCGCTAAAAACTCAATACGCACGTTCATAATCTTAGTTCTTTGTCACAACTTCGCACAACTAACCAGCAAGTGGACTGGGTCGTCCAAGTAATAAACCTTACGTGAGTAAGGGTCGATCCCACGGAGATTGTCGGCTTGAAGCAAGCTATGGTCATCTTGTAAATCTCAGTCAGGCGGATTCAATTGATTATGGAGATTTAGTAATTAAAAGATAAATAAAATATAAAATAAAGATAGTGATACTTATGTAATTCATTGGTGAGAATTTCAGATAAGCGTATAGAGATGCGTTCGTTCCTCCTGAACCTCTACTTTCCTATTGTCTTCATCCAATCATTCATACTCCTTTCTATGGCAAGCTGTATGTTAGGCATCACCGTTGTCAATGGCTACATCCTGTCCTCTCAGTGAAAATGGTCCAATGCGCTGTCACTACATGGCTAATCATCTGTCGGTTCTCGATCATACTGGAATAGGATCCATTGATACTTTTGCGTCTGTCACTACGCCCAGCACTCGCGAGTTTGAAGCTTGTCTCAGCCATCCCTTCCCAGATCCTACTCAGAATACCACAGACAAGGTTTAGACTTTTCGGATCTCAAGAATGGCCGTCCATGGATTCTAACTTATACCACGAGGACTCTGACTAAGGAATCCCAGAGATACTCATTCAATCTATGGTAGAACGGAAGTGGTTGTCAGGCACGCGTTCATAGGTTGGGAATGATGATGACTGTCACGATCATCACATTCATATTGAGGTGCGAATGTTAGAATCGGAATAAGCTTGAATTGAATAGAGAAACGATAGTACTTTGTATTAATTCATGAGGAACAACAGAGCTCCACACCTTAATCTATGGTGTGTAGAAACTCTACCATTGAAAATACATAAGTGATGAAGGTCTAGGCATGGCCGAGAGGCCAGCCCCCTTAACATGATCAAAGGATCAAAAGATCATCCAAAGATGTAAATACAATAGTAAAAAGTCCTATTTATGCTAAACTAGTTACTAGGGTTTACAGAAATGAGTAAATGATGCAGAAATCCACTTCTAGGGCCCACTTGGTGTGTGCTTGGGATGAGCATTGAGCTTTACACGTGTAGAGGCTTCTCTTGGAGTTGAACGCCAGTTTGTAACCTGTTTCTGGCATTTAACTCCACTTTGCAACCTGTTTCTGGCGTTTAACTCCAGAATGCAGCATAGAACTGGCGTTGAATGCCAGTTTGCATCGTCTAAACTCGGGTAAAGTATAGACTATTATATATTGCTGAAAAGTCCTGGATGTCTACTTTCCAACGCAATTAAGAGCGCACCATTTAGAGTTCTGTAACTCCAAAAAATCCACTTTGAGTGCAGGGAGGTCAGAATCCAACAGCATCTGCAGTCCTTCTTCAACCTCTGAATTTGATTTTTGCTCAAGTCCCTCAATTTCAGCCAGAAATTACTTAAAATCACAGAAAAACACACAAACTCATAGTAAAGTCCAGAAATGTAATTTTTATTTAAAAACTAATAAAAATATACTAAAAACTAACTAAATTATACTGAAAACTATGTAAAAACAATGCCAAAAAGCGTATAAATTATCCGCTCATCAGGCTCTCTCTCTCTCTCCGCGATCGCAACCTTCTTTCTCTCGTTTCCCTTAATCCATTTCTGTGTTTGTGTGTCGTGTGTGTGTGTTTGGGGAGGATGAGAGAGGTGAGGCGGTTAGGTTAGGGTGATTTAGGGCAAAATTAGGGTTTTGTGTATGAAATTGGGGATTTTGGATAATTTAGTAATTTTAATTAAATTAAAAAATAATATAGTAATTGAAAACTAATTTTGAATCTAATAATAATATCTATAAAAATATTATTTAATCATAAATTTACAAATTATTTTTAACTCAATACTCTAATTCAATATTTGAAAATAATCAAACTAATTTTCTTTAAATTATAAAATAGAGCTAAAAATCTAATTATTTAAATTAAAGCATATAACATTATTATTATCATTCAATTACTAAAACTTTAAATCATATATAAGAAATTGCTTAATTGATATATAAAATTTCTTAAAAATATAATCTCAATTAAATATAATAAATTATAAATAAATTTCTTATTTAATTTTTTAAAATCCGAGGTCTTACATAAAGCGACTGGTTTATTGATTAAAGTTAAATTTTCATCTATTGTTTGGACTCTTTGTGTTATTCATACTCTCAACCTTGCTTCAAAGGATATTTCTGCAGCTAAGAATACAGAGAATAACAACTTTATTTATGAAGAATGCTCATGAATTAGTCAAATTGCTAAAGATGCTTCTTTTATAAAAAATTTTAATGCTAATCATCATATCAATGAGTTTAATACATTGAAATTATTTAATGTTGCTCCTACTTGATTTGCCTCTACCATTATGATACTCAAAAGATTTAGATTGTTAAAGAAAGAATTCAAAGAGATGGTTATAAGTGAAAAGTGGTCTTCATATAAGGAAGATAATGTTAGCAAAGCTGAGTTTGTTATAGAAAAAATTTTGAGTGAAAATTTATGACAAAAAATTGATTGTATTCTTATTTTCACAAATTCTATTTATGATATTTTAAGAAGTACAGACATGGATGTACCTACTCTTTATTTGGTTCATGAGATGTGTGATTCAATGATCAAGAATGTGAAAAGTATTATATATCTCTATGAAAAAAAGAAAGAACAAGAGTCATCATCCTTCTACAATGTTGGGCACTCAATATTAGTTTAAAAATAGACAAAAAGTAGCATACTTCCTTCATTGTTTATCACATTCATTGAATCCAAGATAACCCTTTACATTTATGATTTATATCTTTTATTTATAAGTATTAAGTAAAGATAATTGAATTATTAGTATTTCTTCTTAATCACTAATTATATAGGTATTATAGCTACCAATGGTTAAGAAAAGACCCTACACGAGTTTCTCCTCATCAAGATATTGAGATCACTAATGAAAGAGTTAAATACTTGAAGATGTATTTTTTTTAATCGGTAATGTTAGGAAGACAAAAAAATAGTCAAAACTTGCCTTATTTAGCATTCATTAATTATTGTAGCATTCATTAATTATTGTAGCATTAATTATTACAATAATTAATGAATGCTAATTAAGACAAGTTTTGGTTATTTTTGACTAATTATTTTTTGTTACCAAATATTTTCGTTTTCAAATTGCTAATTAATGAAGAATGCTCATGAATTAGTCAAATTATTTTAAGGCATAGTCAATCCAAAATTTTGGTGGCTAATTCATGGTGGTAAAGAAAAACTTCTTCAACCAATTGCTCTTAGATTACTTGGGCAACTATCTTCATCTTCTTGTTGTGAAAGAAGTAGGAGCATTTATTCTTTTATATATTTCCTAAAAAGAAATAAGCTGAAACCTAAACGTACAAAAAATTTAGTATTTGTCCACACTAATTTTCGTTTTCTTTCAAAAAAGATTTCACAATACAATGAATGAGAAACTATGATGTGGAATATTATTAGAGATAATTTTTTGCCAATTGATAAAAATATGGTGTCCTTGAAGTTATTGACCTTTCTCTTGATGAAGCAAGGTTGAAAAGAGTAACTTTTTTATAATGATGAAGATATCAACCATATATAATGGAGAAATAGTGCGCCTTTAGATATTTTTTTGTGTACATGTGATGTACTAACTCTATTAAGACAATTTTATCTTTTAAATACCTATACATTTTAAGAATAATTGCATATCATACCATTGTTTTTGAAAATAGTTATTAATTTAATATTAATGATATATATGTGTCCTTATGTTCGACAATTTTTTAGAATTAGTGTGTCGTCGTGTTCTATATCGTGTCATGTTCCGCATCCATGTTCGTATCTGTGCTTCATAGTTGATTGGACTTGTTTCACTTATATAAAGGGTTAGAAGGAGTCCTCATATGCTTCATATGGGCATGCTGATGGGATAAAGATAGTTTATGGCCCATGATATATTTTTCTTTCTCAAGATTTGAGTCCGACCCTCCATATCATCAAGATATGCATGTTATATGTGAATTACATGCAAATCACTTCTAATCAAATCTGGAATAGTGGTAGTTATGCTACTCTCTTTATGATTCTTGCCAAATTTAAATGTTTCTCTTTTAATACTTACCGACTTATGTGAATTTATTTTCTGGCAGTTGTGTTACCACCTTCTCCATTGTGGCTTTAACTCCTTCTCTGATCCCTAAATTGCTACCGTTCTCGTAAGCTCGGATATCATGTTCGAACCTAGAGCAAGAATCACAAATAAGATGGAGGTTTTTATATTCAATCTCATACCTATATCCTCAACAATAATTTTTTTAGTTACCGACAATTCCAAATCTATTTGGATACAAGCACGCTCCAAATCTATTTGGATACAAGCACGCGCATAAGTTTATAACGTCTTCATTCTGCTAATTTGGTTGCCAAATCAACTTTGATTGGATTATTTATGGCCGTCGTAATAAGAAGCATAACCTCTTTTTGGTAGCACTATATTGATAAACTAAAAATTCTAATCCACACTAATGTTGAACCAAAGCACTTTTCATTTAGTCACCAAAAAAAAAAGCACTTTTCATTTGACCTAATTGATCTCAAGGCTTTACGACTACATAATATCTCTCAATCATCTCAACCAAATTGTGGTACACATATTAGAGAATATTTATAGTAAAATTTTTTATTCTCATTTCTCTATTTTATATCTATTCCATCTTCTCTATTTACTTATTTTACAACACAAAGAAAAATTAATATTATTTGTTAAGTAATCTTTTTTGTTATTTAGAATAATAGCTTTAAATGATTAAAGGTTTAATTACTCTACAAGTCTTATAATTTCACTAAATTTTCAATTAGGTCCCTCTATATATATATATATATATATATATATATATATATATATATATATATATATATATATATATATATATTGTAAACCCAAACTATTGTATCAAAAGAATTCAGAATTCAATTAAACAAATAGGTATATCAAATCAATTCAGAAATCAGAAAAATTATCATTTGCTTAAACTTGTTTCATTAACTTTGAAAAAACAAAAGAAAAAATTAACCTGTTACCTGTTTTGGCAGATCGACTTCAGGCAGCAAGGCATGGTGCGGCGAGGTGTGGCGACGCGAGTAGCGGCGTAGCGATCCACGGCGAGGGAACGCGACGGAAGCGACACACCACCAGTGGGAAGCAGAGTAGAGCAGACGCATGACCAGCACAGAGCAGTGCAGCGCAGACCAAGGACGACGGACGATGACGACGATGGACGCTCACGCCGCCAAGGACGACGACGCCGCCGCAGATGGAGGACGACACCATCGAATGGATCGGAGGAGAAACGCAGTGACTTCAGAGAATAAGGGCTGATTAGGGTTCTTTGTTTTTGGATAAAATGGCAAGGGTAATTTTGGTATTCTAAAAAAATAGAAGTGGGTTTAATTAGCTATTATAACTTAATTAGGAGAATATTCGATTTTTGAATAGAATATTCTGTTATTTTAAACGGTTTTGTCACGGTAGGGACTAAATTGAAAAAAATTTAACATCTAAGGACCTAATTGAAAAGAAAAAAAGTATAGGGACCTAATTGAAAATTTGGTGAAACTATAGAGACCTACAGAGTAATTAAACCATGATTAAATTACTAAATTAAGTTTTCAAAATAATATTTTTAAATTAAAATATACAAAATTATAACTTTTAAAATAGAAAACATATAATAATATGGGACTAGTTCAATAATGCTAATATTTATTCTTAGAATAAACTATCAAAATACTCGAAAAAATTTACATCGCTAATAAAAATGATTCTAAAAAAAACTTTAAAAATCATATTTTGATGTAATTTTTTACAAACATCATTAGAAAAATAAGATATTTTCATTCTCAAAATTTGGTAATTTTTATATCAAGTGATTTTTTTTAAATTCTTTTATTATGAATGACAAAAATTTTTTGAAAAATAAAAAATCTAAAAATTAAATTTTGTTCCGAATTTTTTTATACACTTTCTAAATATTTATTCAAATACTATTAAAAAAAATTCAAGTTAAATGTACAAAACGTTTTCTAAAGACAAAAAAATTTTATCATTTATAAAAGATATAATTTACATTAATTATTTTTAAATTATTCAAAAATTATTTTATCAATAATATTTTTAAAAACCTTTTTTGTTCACGCTTAAATTTTTGGCGTAAAGAATTAGTAGTTAATTCTTATCCCAATCAGATTAAAGATCGTTTGAAAAGTTTTAAAAGTAATTTTTTTGAACTTTTGACTTATAAAAAGTAGTAGTATTAATGTCTGATATAATTTTCAAAACCAAATTGCAACTTTCTAAAAAGCTATTTAGGAATTTATAGAGAAATTAAAAAAAAATAACTTCTCTGATAATACTATTACTTTTGATTATATTTTTATAAAATAAACACTTTTAGAACTAAAAACTCAAATACAATATAACTTATTTATAAATAATTTTTAATATAATCATTTATTATTAAAGTTATTTTTTTAAAAAGAACTTAATTAAGCTGTTATTCAAATTGGACTGGCCCAGTTTGGGTAACCAACTTAATTAAGCTCCTTTTGATAAAATAACTTAAACAATAAATGACTCTGTTAAAAGTAACTTATAAATAAGTTATTTTGTTTGGATTTTTAACTCTAAAAGTACTTATTTTATAGAAATGGACTAAAACCCTAAAGTGATCCCTGAGATTGGGCGAGTTACCCATAATCATTCTTGACTTTCAAAATTCCCTAATGGTATCCCTCACATTCAGCTCCGGGACCCATAGTCGTCCTGCGACTCTTTCCGGCGCACAGTCAGCAAACGGAGTAATGATTTGGCACCTCCCATGCCATGCTGGAGCCAGCAACGGCTAGCTGACGTGGCAAATCTTAATTTTTACCCAATGTGATCCTGGTCCCATTAAAACCTTAGAAAGTAAGAATGATTATTATATGCAGTATCTCTTCTTCTCTTCTCCTCCGTCCCAAAGAATTTTGCTTGCATAGAATTTTGCTTGCTTCAATTAACAAACTATGCTCTGGTCCAGCAGAAAGCTAACTAAACCCTAACTTCACTTCTAGTCAAAACTATAACAATTCAACTTGATTTTGCTGAACATGTTGACCTAAATTGGAAGCTCGAAGCTCAAATTGCATACTTGGAGCTAAAATTTGGGAGTTGGAGATAGTAACTGAAGGTTGTGGTAGGCTTAGAGAAGGGGGTTGAATCTATCCCTTCCTTTTAGTTGCTGTTGTTACCTTTTTAAAACAGATTTGCAATTCTGATTCTGTTTTAACTTAGCAGCGGAAATTTATGAGACAATTTATTTTTGTCTCATGAATATCAGAAAACATAACACAGCAGAGAAGAGAAAAGCTAACACCAGCATGTATCCTGGTTCGGTTGCCTTGTGCTATGCAACCTACATCCAGTCTCCTCCACAACTATGGAAGAATTTCACTATAGTTAACAATATTACATACACCAATAACTCAGGATTGACCCAATCCTTTCACACTCAAGTTCTAACCTAACTTGACATTGGCTATGCTAATACCTAACTATTCACTCTTAGTGCTAATCCAACTAAGAAAGGAATACCTCACAGGTACAAGATACAAGACATAAACACACCTAAAGAAATCTGAAAATAACTCTAGGCTTTTCTCTCAAGTGTTTCACTCAACTTTTTTCCACTCATGGCTTTTACTTGAACTTTCTCACTATGCCTTTTCTCACAAAAAATTACAGAAAGATAAATATAGAAAAGTACATTACAATCAGTAAAACATGAAGGAGATTGACTTCATCAACAGCCTCTGTGCTATGCGAAAAACCAGATTAGCAAGCCTCTGATTTAGTTCTTCATACTGGCAGAATGCACCTTTGATTAGGTTACACTGTCCAGTTAGTTGAACTTCTTCAAAGAGCTCTCTCAGAACAAAACCTCTATTCACTGGTTTTCTCTCCTTGCATTCTGAATGAACAGCAATCTTCTTTTATCTCCTTGCATGTGGCTGAGTTCTTCTTCCAAGGTCAACACCTTGAGCCTTGAGCTTCACCAACCCACTGTCTCACTTTTTCCCATTAAACCTCACAATGGAAACTTTGCTTCTGACTTCTCCAACTTGACCGAAAGCCATATAAGAGTAACCGAAATTTTCTTCCAATGGTCAACCAAATCTGAACCATAGAGATGCAACTTGGTCCCCAAGAATCTCTTATGACCGTGGATTTGTAGCAGTGAAGAACAGAGATCAACTTTCCCTTGAATGTCATTTTCGGATAGTGCAGAGAGTTTGGAAGAAGGGATGAAGATCTGATGCATGTAAGATGAGATGGATTACCTTTAACCTAAGCTTGATTTGGATTAGATTTTCTGCTTTAGCTTCTGTGCTTCAAGCTTAGTTTTTCTCTTTCTTGCTTCTTTGGTTACTGGCTTATGGAGGAAGCTTTTCTTCTCTTTCTCTTTCTTACTTTTTTCTGAAGTCTTGATTTGACTTGATTAGAGAGAAGAGGAACGTTGCTTTGGTTGGAGCAAGATGGTGGGAAATTGAAAAACAATTTCGGGCTTGGATCGGGTTCTTCTCTACTTCAGCCCGTTGGTGCCTTGCTATGCTTCTTTGATGAATTTTGTTTGAAATGAATGACTTGGGCTTGCCTTTATTCACACTTACCATTCAGCCCATTTGCCTTGTTTTATTTTCCATTCAAATTTGGGTTGTAAATCAGATTTTGGCCTGCAGCAGTTTTATAAATAATTAGTAATATGCAATTATAATTAATCAACACTAATTATTTATTTTTCCAAAAATAATGTTTGTCATCACTAATTAATTTAGTTAATTTCTTAACTCAACAATCTCCCCCTTGATGACAAACATGATTTAAGCAATAAGCAAAAGAAATGAGTTTGAGTAAGGTTTAGAAGCTTCCTTTGATTTTTATCATTTGCTTTTATGTTGCTCCCCCTTTCCTTTTCAAGATTTGCTCCCCCTGGATTTATGCTCTTCTCTTCTTTCCTGTTTACATATGCTTTTATGGAACCAAACAGATGCTATGTACCAACTAGAAATATAGCAAATAGTGATAGTTTAAATGGCCAAAATAGAGCTCTAATACATCAGGGTCAGAGTCGGATAGCAACATATCATAAAGCAAGTTTCCAACCTCTTTCACAACAGTTCACAATAATTGCAAACATTTGCAAATCAAGCTTATTAAAATCTGCTGCAGTCAAACAAAGTCCACAAAAAAAAACAGTAATCAAAAGGCAACTTTAGTCAGAATAGCATGCCAGCATGCCAGCTATTGCTCCTATTACTCCCCCTTTTGTCATCAAGGGTTGATAATAAGCAAGATCAACAAAAACAGCATTATAAGCCCTGCAAGAAAGGTTAGTGCACAGCCAAGATAACTAACGAAATAACCAAAAGTGCATCAGTGTTCAAAGTTATTACAGTTATCCAAGACAACAAGAGTATACCAAACAGTAGCAAAATAAAACAGAGTTTATGAGACAAAAAAAATGAGCAGCATCAGCAGATTTTATGAGACAAATCCTAGGCATCAGAACCATTCCCCTCTGAAGCATCTTCCTCTTCAACATCCGTGGCAATGTCTTCATCATTTTGAAGGTTGTCAATGAAAGTCATCAGTACAGCCACCCTATCCCTTGATTTCTTCAGAAAGTTCTCATGCTTGCTAGCCAGCTTCCTTTTCTCTTTGCTCAATTCAATCAAGTGATTCGATTGGGAGACAAACTCTTGAGCAACATCCCTGATCACATTCAGCAGAGTGGATTTCTTCCCAGTAGAGATGGAAGTACCCTCAGTGGACGGAGCAATAGAATCATCTGGAATGAACTCTTCATCATCATCATCATCATCTAGAACCACTCTCTTAGATCGAGTTGGTCCTTTTTGCTGTTTCACTGAACCATCCCCTTTTAGGTATGAATGTCTGTTTTCATAATCCTCATTTGACAGGTCAACACCAAAATTCTCAAATATGCAAGTTAAAAACATGCCATAAGATAGTGCTTTATCTTTTATACTTCTAACAGAATCAAACATGTATCTAGCCATCAAGTAGGCAAAAGAGATTTCTGTTTTAGTGATTAGGGCATACAAAACAAGTGTGTCAGTGTAAGAGACCCTTTGATATGAACCACTTTGAGGAATCAAGATGTGATTAACAATTCGGTGCAACTGAGCACGTTCATATCCCAGGGCTTTGTGAGTGGGTGTGATGCCATCAATTAGGGAAACATGTTCACAAATGTGAGCCAAAGCATCATGGTAAGAAATACCAACACCTTCATCCCATTTCACAGAGGTATAAGCACACGGCCCAACATCAGTGTACTTCAAGGAGTCACTGATAGTTTCATTATTCAAGATAATGTCTCTGCCCTTAACATACGAATGCACACTTCCTTCATGGTAAGTCATGTTTGCATAAAATTCTTTGACCAACTGAGGATATACAGGTTTTTGATTTTGAAAAGGTGATTCCAGTCTAAAAATTCCAAATTTTCAACAAAAGAAAAACCTTTCTTTTTCAAATCAGGTAAATCAGCCAGAAAAGATGGACATAGAGTACGATACTAAACGACTCCCTCATAAAAATCATGGTTCATGGCAGATTTGAAACGATGGGGGTTAAAGTCTGAGTGAGATGTCATGTAGTGTGATTTGTGAGCAAAAGGATCAATGTCTGGTTCTCTAACAGATGTGAGAGGGCGATGAGGGTTACCTCTTTGTGATCGAACAGGGACAGACCTTGACTTAGGTTTTGCTGTCTCAGGAACAGGTTCTGCAACAGCAGGACGCTTCCCTTTGGATGAGCCAGGTTTCGAAGAGCTCAGTTTGGAGGGCGTCGTCTTAGGTGGTGGCGTCGGCTTGGCAGGAGCAGGGTACCTTGGTGTAGTCTTGGTTCGCGCCATGGGTGCAGTACGAGGAGGAGAGGTAGGAGGAGATGGTGAAGGTGTGAAGGTGCGGTCTTGGGAGCGAGTGGAGGGTTTGGATGGAAGTTTATACACTTTTTCTCGAGGAGGCTTGTGTGCTATGGTTTTCTTCCTCATTTGGTGGTTTTTGATTTAAGAAGAAAGAGAGTAATGTGGGTAGCGGTGAAAACCGAAGGGATAAAGAAGGAGTAATGGAGGGAAGAGAGGGAGTGTTGGTAACCATACCCAAAAGCAAATTTCCAAAATCATGCAACTGCATCACCATTTGAAAAGACTTGAAAAGACATGACCTCATTCAAGAAAGATTTTATTTGATTTTAAAAAATTTAAAAAATTAATTTTAAAATTTTGAAAAACAACAAAATTAACCTGAAACACTTTTTGGGCCACAAAACATTTAGTAAAAGCCTTTTATGAAACACACAATTCATCAAAAACTAACAAACAAGATTGTAACATTCATATTTGGGCCTTGAGGTGATATGAAATTAATGAAACACATTTGGACCACTCTTGATCTGAATATTGAGGTTGGCCCAGATTGAGATTCATTTGAAACAAGCCCAGAACATGTTGACGTGATGGAAATGTTCATCACCTGCCCAGAATTGTCTCATGCCTGTTTATGAGACAAAAAACTCCAGCAAATACATCAGCATTTTTCAAACAAGGAATCATAACTCAAAATTCCTAGACAAGTCCTAAGCATGCAGAATCTATCCTCAGCTAATGGTTTTGTAAAAATATCTGCTAATTGCTCCTCTGATTTAACAAATTGAATACTAATATCCCCCTTTTGGACATGTTCTCTTATTGAGTGAAATTTCACTTCAATATGTTTAGTCCTAGAGTGCAAAACTGGATTTTTAGAAATATTAATGGCACTCATATTATCACACAGCAGGAGAATATTTTCAGCATTTAATTTGTAATCAGCAAGCTGCGTTTTTAACCATAAAAGCTGAGAACAACAAGAAGAAGCAGCTATATACTCAGCCTCTGCAGTGGAAAGGGCCACTGTTGGTTGCTTCTTACTTGACCATACATTTAAGGACTTCCCAAGGAAGCAACATAAACCCGAGGTGCTCCTCCTATCAACTCTATCACCAGCAAAATCTGCATCACAATAACCAACTGCAGAAAAATCATCATCTTAGGATACCAAAGACCAAAATTGGATGTGCCATGAACATATCTAATGATTCTTTTAACTGCAGAAAGATGTGACTCTTTTGGTTTGGATTGGAACCTAGAACACAATCCAACACTTTGCACAATATCGGGTCTAGAGGAAGTTAAGTACATAAGAGAGCCAATCATTCCTCTATACCTAGTCTCATCAACATCTTTCTCAGTTTCTCCCTTATCTAATTTAGAATTAGGATGCATGGGAGTTCCCATGGGTTTGGCATTTTCCATACCAAATTTCTTAACTAATTCCTTGGCATACTTCTCTTGATGAATGAAAATACATTTTTCAGTTTGTTTAATTTGCAGCCCAAGGAAGAAATTAAGTTCACCCATCATACTCATGTCAAATTCACTTGTCATGAGTTTTCCAAATTCAGAACAAAGGGATTCATTTGCTGATCCAAAAATAATGTCATCAACATATATTTGGACTAGAATAAAAGAATCATTAGAGTTCTTGATGAACAGAGTTGTGTCAGTGGTGCCTCTTTGAAAACCATTTTTCAAAAGAAAAGAGCTAAGTCTCTCATACCAAGCTCTAGGAGCTTGTCTTAAACCATAGAGAGCTTTAGATAGTTTGAAAACATGATCAAAATGCTCTTTATTTTCAAAACCAGGAGGCTGCTCCACATACACTTCTCTATCTATCACTCCATTCAAAAATGCACATTTCACATCCATTTGGTATAATTTAAAACCACAAAATGCAGCATAAGCTAAGAGAAGTCTTATGGCCTCCATTCGGGCAACAGGGGCAAAAGATTCATCAAAGTCTATTCCTTCTTCTTGGTCATATCCTTGAGCCACTAGCCTTGCCTTGTTTCTTGCAATGCTACCATCTTCTCCCAACTTGTTCCGAAAAATCCACTTGGTGCCGGTCACTTTCTTTCCACTTGGCCTTGGAACCAAAGTCTATACTTGGTTCTTTTCAAACTCAAGAAGCTCATCCTCCATAGCTTTAACCCAAGAAGGGTCACTAAGTGCTTCCTTGACGTTTTGAGGCTCTATTTGTGAGAGAATGGCAATGTTTGATCCTTCATTTGCCTTTCTAGTGGAAGACCTTGTTTGCACTCCATGAGAGACGTCTCCAATGACAAATTCCTCAGGATAATTCTTCAAGAATCTCCATTCACGAGGTCTGGTGGACTTGGAGGCAGATTCATTCACCAAGGGATTCTGAACGCTGCTGACTGCAGGATTTCCTTCAGATTCATGAGACAAAATGGAATTGTCTCTTGAATTCTCAGTATTAGCAGTTTCTGATTCAGCTTGTCCAGAACTCTCTTTTTCTTGATTTTGAGCAGCTTCACCTTCCTTTTGAGCTTGATTTCTTGCATCACATTCTTCCAAAAAGCTTTGTACCAAGTTAGTATCACAAAATGTAACATGTATGGATTCCTCAATAATCCTAGCATCTTGATGATAAACCCTATATGCTTTACTAGTTGTGGAATATCCTACAAACAAACACTCATAAGCCTTTGGATCAAATTTTCCCAAATTTTCTTTGTTATTTAAAACAAAACATTTGCATCCAAAGATGTGCAAGTAATCTAAGTTTGGTGGGTAGCCTTTCCAAAGTTCATAAGGGGTTTTCTTCAAAAATTTTCTTATGATTGTTCTATTTAAAATGTGGCAAGCTGTGTTAACCGCTTCAGCCCAAAGGAATTTTGGAACATTACTCTCACAAAGCATGGCTCTTGTCATCTCTTGTATGCTTCTATTTCTTCTTTCCACAACACCATTTTGTTGTGGTGTTCTTGGACAAGAGAAGTTGTGAGATATTCCAAATTCCTCACAAAAGGATTCAAATAAATTATTTTTAAATTCAGTTCCATGATCGCTTCTTATAGAAGAGATTTTCAAATCCTTTTCATTTTGAATTTTCTTGCAAAAAGGTTCAAAGGCCGAAAAGGCTTCATTTTTGTGTGTAAGAAATAAAACCCAACCAAACCTAGTATAGTCATCCACAATTACTAAACCATAATGTTTACCACCTAGGGTTTGAGTTCTTGTTGGACCAAATAAATCAATGTGTAGCAACTCAAGTGGTCTTTTAGTAGAGATGTCTTCCTTTGGTTTAAAAGAACTTTTTGTTTGTTTTCCCATTTGGCAAGCATCACAAGTGATGTCTTTGTCAAACTTTATCAAAGAAAGACCTCTTACTAATTCTTTCTTTACAAGTTTGTTTATTTGAAACATACTTGCATGGCCCAATCTCTTGTGCCATAACCACTTTTCAGATTCTTTAGAGTGAAGACAAGCTACATTTTGATTCTTTAGTTCATCAAGAGTAAGTCCATACATATTATTGAAGCGCTTGGCAACAAACATCACTTCATTTATTTTTTCATTAACAACACAGCATTCAAGCTTTTTGAAAACAACTAAATATCCTAAATCGCACAGCTGACTTATACTCAAAAGATTGTGCTTTAAACCACAAACCAAAAGCACATCATCAATGAAAGTAGATTGCTCATTACCTACTTTTCCAACAGCAATGATTTTACCTTTACCATCATCTCCAAAGGTCACAAAACCTCCATCATACTTATTTAGTTTGATGAAGTAGGTTGACCTTCCAGTCATGTGCCTTGAACATCCACTATCCATGTACCACATGTCCTTTTTGTTCTTAGATGCTAGGCAAATCTGCATGATGAGTTTCAAGTAGCCTTAGGTATCCAAATTAATTTGGATCATTTGAAGTTAATCTATCTTGGTTGCACAAGTGCATTGAAATCACAAACAACATTGTAGACTTTGTTTCCTACAACTCTCTTTTCAATGAAGCATTGTGCATATGAGTGACCAAATTTCTTGCAATTAACACAATAATTTTCTGGGGTGTGTTGCTGAAACTGATGTGAGTTATATTGCTTGAAATGATTAAAGCTTTGAAATTTTCTGGTTCTTGGAGGAGATGCATTTCTTTTGACAAACTGATTTTTAATAAAGTTATTCCTCTTTGCAAAAGCATTTTCACCAGATTTTTTTGAATATTTTTGCCTTTCGAAAATGAGGTTTTGTTGTAAAAAGTTGGTTTCTTGAAAGCAGCCTCATTTTTCGAAATATAACCCAAACCTGGCCGGTTTGAACTCGGTTCAGTTTTTGGTGAAGGCTCAGTTTCAATTGTGTATTCTTCATCAGATTTTTCTTCACATGTTGAAACATATCCGATACCTGATTTGTTTGGTATGGATTTGGTATTTGATGAAGAGGCCACAAATTTTATAGAGGAAGTGTTAGAAACTACATCTTCCTTGGCTATGTAGCCTAAACCAGATTTTTCAAACAATGGTCTTTGACTTGCAAGTAATTTGTCCAAGTTGCTAGAACCTTGAGCAAATTTTGCTAAGTCACCATTCAGCCTTTTAATCATATCATTTAATCTTTTATTTTTAGCAATTAACTCATGAGAAGGATCCACAATGTGCTTTCCTTTTAATTTTTCAAGTTCAGATTTTAGAAATCTGTTTTCTTCAATGATGTCTAAAGTACATTCAGTTTCCTTCACTTTTTCTTTTAAAAAATCATTTTCAGCTCTTAACACATCTCTTTCAGATCTGCACTCATTGTATTTATCAATCAGTTTTGATGTGTTTAAAGTAAGATCATCAATAATAGCATGCAAGTCCTCATTGGTTAAATCATAGTAGTTTACCTCATCAAGATTGTTGTTTCCAGCCATGAAGCAGTCTTTGTCATCTCCTTCAGATTCTTCTTCTTTATTTGAGTCATTCTCAAGATCCTCCCAAGCTGCCATGAGTACTCTCTTCCTTTCCCTCTTGCCTTTGTCCTCCTTTTTGAGCTTTGGACAGTTTGACTTGAAGTGTCCAGCCTCCTTGCAATGATGGCATGTCACCTTGCTCAAGTCCATCTTTTGCTCCTTTGAACTTGAACCCTTGTATTTGCCCTTGCTTTTCATCATCCTTCTAAATCTCCTAGCAAAAAACAAAAGTTCGTCATCTGAAATATCATCACTAGACTCACTCTCTTTTGGTTCTATTTGTGACTTGAGGGCTATTCCCTTTTTCTTTGAGTCTGTGTTTGTGTGTGTGGCTTCATAGGCAAGGAGTTTTCCTCTCAGCTCATCATAGGTTATGGGACTTATGTTGTTACTCTCGGTTAGGACAGTGGCAGTGTTTTCCCACTATTTTGTGAGGCTTCTAAGGAGTTTTCTCACCAAGGTTTGTTCTGCATAGTTTGTACCCATAGCATCAAGGTTGTTGATTATGATTGAGAATCTCTCAAATGCTTCATCATTCATCAATGCTTTCTCCATCCTTCATGCTAAACATCTCATACTCTTTTCGCAGCATATCAATCCTCGTTTCTTTGACTTGTTTAGTACCTTCGTGTGTAACCTGGAGTTTTTCCCAGATTTCTTTGGCTGTCTTGCATCTAGACACCTTCCGGTACTCTTCAAAGCTGATAGCACAGTGAAGAAGGTTGATTGCTTTAGCGTTCAGCTCTATCTTCTTCTTGTCATCTTCATTCCATTCAGCTTCTTCTTTCGGAGTTACCACTCCATCAACACTTGTTTTTGTTGGGATCTTGGGACCACTCACAACGATCTTCCATAAGTTGTAGTCAATGGATTGGATGAAGATCCTTATCCTTTCTTTCCAGTAGGAATAGTTCTTTCCGTTAAAGAAAGGTGGCCGGTTGTTTGACTGGCCTTCAGTGAGGGTGTAGGCAATTGTGGTTGTGCCCAGATTGTTCACCATTGGATCTTTGCTCCAAGCGGTTAAGCTTGATTCTTGAGACCTTAGCTCCTGATACCAATTGAAGGTTGTGGTAGGCTTAGAGAAGGGGGGGTTGAATCTATGCCTTCCTTTTAGTTGCTGTTGTTACCCTTTCAAAACAGATTTGCAATTCTGATTCTGTTTTAACTTAGCAGCGAAAATTTATGAGACAATTTATTTTTGTCTCATGAATATCAGAAAACAGAACACAGCAGAGAAGAGAAAAGCTAACACCAGCATGTATCCTGGTTCGGTTGCCTTGTGCTATGCAACCTACATCCAGTCTCCTCCACAACTATGGAAGAATTTCACTATAGTTAACAGTATTACATACACCAATAACTCAGGATTGACCCAATCCTTTCACACTCAAGTTCTAACCTAACTTGACATTGGCTATGCTAATACCTAACTATTCACTCTTAGTGCTAATCCAACTAAGAAAGGAATACCTCACAGGTACAAGATACAAGACATAAACACACCTAAAGAAATCTGAAAATAACTCTAGGCTTTTCTCTCAAGTGTTTCACTCAGCCTTTTTCCACTCATGGCTTTTACTTGAACTTTCTCACTATGCCTTTTCTCACAAGAAATTACAGAAAGATAAACGTAGAAAAGTACATTACAATCAGTAAAACATGAAGGAGATTGACTTCATCAACAACCTCTGTGCTATGCGAAAAACCAGACTAGCAAGCCTCTGATTTAGTTCTTCATACTGGCGGAATGCACCTTTGATTAGGGTACACTGTCCAGTTAGTTGAACTTCTTCAAAGAGCTCTCTCAGAACAAAACCTCTATTCACTGGTTTTCTCTCTTTGCATTCTGAATGAACAACAATCTTCTTTTATCTCCTTGCATGTGGCTGAGTTCTTCTTCCAAGGTCAACACCTTGAGCCTTGAGCTTCACCAACCCACTGTCTCACTTTTTCCATTAAACCTCACAATGGAAACTTTGCTTCTGACTTCTCCAACTTGACCAAAAGCCATATAAGAGTAACCGAAATTTTCTTCCAATGGTCAACCAAATCTGAACCATAGAGATGCAACTTGGTCCCCAAGAATCTCTTATGACCGTGGATTTGTAGCAGTGAAGAACAGAGATCAACTTTTCCTTGAATGTCATTTTCGGATAGTGCAGAGAGTTGGGAAGAAGGGATGAAGATCTGATGCATGTAAGATGAGATGGATTACCTTTAACCTAAGCTTGATTTGGATTAGATTTTCTGCTTTAGCTTCTGTGCTTCAAGCTTAGTTTTTCTCTTTCTTGCTTCTTTGGTTACTGGCTTATGGAGGAAGCTTTTCTTCTCTTTCTCTTTCTTACTTTTTTCTAAAGTCTTGATTTGACTTGATTAAAGAGGAGAGGAACGTTGCTTTGGTTGGAGCAAGATGGTGGGAAATTGAAAAACAATTTCGGGCTTGGATCGGGTTCTTCTCTACTTCAGCCCGTTGGTGCCTTGCTATGCTTCTTTGATGAATTTTGTTTGAAATGAATGACTTGGGCTTGCCTTTATTCACACTTACCATTCAGCCCATTTGCCTTGTTTTATTTTCCATTCAAATTTGGGCTGTAAATCAGATTTTGGCCTGCAGCAGTTTTATAAATAATTAGTAATATGCAATTATAATTAATTAACACTAATTATTTATTTTCCCAAAAATAATTTTTGTCATCACTAATTAATTTAGTTAATTTCTTAACTCAACAGTAACAATGCAAATTGAAATCCATTGGAAGCTCGAAGCTCAAATTGCATACTTGGAGCTAAAATTTGGGAGTTGGGGATAGTAACAATGCAAATTGAAATCCAAAATCCAAAAACACAAACACTCTGTTATCCCCTGCAAAAAGTGAAGAAAACTCACCAAGAGGATTAATCTCAGAGCCATATCCATGAACCCTAACAACATCTTCGAACGCCATGGCTGCATCTCTTGGCACGCCATATCAGGTCTTCCTAGAACCCATGTGAAGGTAATTCAAGCTATGGAGGTCATGGTCCTCAACATGCCAAGCGAACCAGCTAAACAACATAGCCAAATACACCATTGGAGAAGTAACACCATGTATCTCCTCCTTCATGAACCTCAACAACGAACCATTCGCCCTCGAAATCTCCCTCATATTCCACGCTGACTCCGCTAGCGCCGCCGCACACTCCTCCCTGCATTTCCGGCTGAACGCCAAGCCCGGCATGTCGTTCACATACTCCACCGAGAACGGCTTGTCAACGGTCGCCTTCCAGAACAGCGTCTCCACCTCGAGAGGCCCTAGGCCATCGGAACAACAATTATGGTGGACCACAATTATGGGACGGAGGAGAAGGGAAGAAGAGATACTGCATCATTCTTACTTTCTAGGGTTTTAATGGGACCAGGACCACATTGGGTAAAAAATTAAGATTTGCCACGTCAGCTAGCCGTTGCTGGCTCCAGCATGGCATGGGAGGTGCCAAATCATTACTCCGTTTGCTGACTATGCGCCGGAAAGGGTCGCAGGACGACTATGGGTCCCGGAGCTGAATGTGAGGGATACCATTAAGGAATTTTAAAAGTCAAGGACGATTATGGGTAACTCGCCCAATCTCAGGGATCACTTTGGGGTTTTAGTCATAGAAATGTGATGAAAAGTAGAAGTATTATGAGAGAAGTCATTTTTTTTAACTTCTCTATAAGCTCTTAAATAGCTTCTTAAAAAATTGCAATTTGATTTTAAAAATTGCACCAAATATTAATACTACTATTTTTCATAAGTCAAAAGTAAAAAAAAGTTACTTCTAGAGTTTTTCGGACCTTAAAGGTTTTAGGTCCAGATCCAATTGAATCAGAACCACTTAAATACTTGAACTAGGTCCAGCACCCGGAGGTACAGTCTCAAACACAACCTGACGTCATCTTATCGCTCTCGTCCTCCTAAATACATCACTCCACACCGACCCCCCACAGACCGCACACCACACAGCACCACAAACAGGAGCCACTTGGAGCCCCGAGCCGCAACATAAGTGGAGCGGAGCCGAGCCGAGCCGAGCCGAGCCGAGCCGATCCAGGCGCCAAGCGATGTGGAAAATAACGGTTTCCATGGAGAAACCACAGTCGTCGATCCTCTCTGTCTCTCTGCCAATTGTGGCGTGTCTTTTCTCTCTTGCTCCTTTCTAAGGCCCAATCTCATAAATAATCTCATCTCATCTCATATTCTTATATCTCATAAAAAACGAAGACTTCTCTCTCTCTTTCCCTCTTGTTCTCTCTCCTTCTCTTAGGTTATCGCAGTCTTCGGTGCAGGGTAAACTTCCAATCCTTCTCGCAGTATTTATTTCTTTTTTTATTTAACTTGGATTTACTGCAAATAAAGTGGCTCTTCTTCTTTTACTGGGTCTGTCGCCGAGAAAGTAACTTGTAATTTATTTTATGAGCTGCTGCTTCTTCCTTTTAAATACTTTTAGGGTTTTGCTGCTCTGAATTTGAAAGGTGATAGCTTGAACGCGATTTCACCCGAATTTTTGGAGTTCGACATGTAATCCGTAGATAATATTTTGCGAATTCTTTTATGTTTTCCTTTTAGTGATTTTCTTTTTTAAAAATTTTCTTTATGGGTTTTGTTTGTGGGGAGCATAAGGGTTGAGAGCAAAAACAATGGATTTGCATCTGTGGTTGATTTTAATGTTTGGATGGTAATTTAGTTTTGCTCGGGTATCCAAGAATATTCGTATTGTTCTTTTGAGAATATAATGTTGTTATCTTTTCGAATTATGGGGTGTTCCAACTAACTAAAAACTGTATTTCTCTGTGTTACATGTGGCTTATCTGGTTTAAGATGGAAAAGCTAGTTGTTGTTGTCAACTTGATTGTTATTGGCGAAGCTGCACTGCAGTTTTACTGGGAAACGCTTGATCATTTTGCATAATTATGATGCTTGTGATGGTGTAGTTATAGATAATCTGGACTCTAAAAAGAAATTTGCATCCATTACATTGTGGATAGTTTCTCTATCACAGTTGTGTTTCTTTGATTATGTGAATATTTGTTCTTTGAAAATCTGTTTTATTGAGCTCATAACTTATGATACATTGAAACCTTTTTTTATGTCAGCATTAGTGGTAAAATTTTGGGACCAACTAACCTGGTACAAATATAAGTATGTGTTTTATTTGATTGAATTGTATACTCATTGTGAATAACCTCTTTCCTTTTGATGTATGATGTGATATGAGCTCTGGTGTTTAAATGATACTATTAAGTTTTTGTTCTATTCTATGCTGGTTCAAAGCTTCTGCCACATAGAATTAATCTAAATTACAAGGTTTATGCTTTTTTAAAATTATGGTGTTCAATTAAAATCTTTTCTCCTGAACTTTGCTGTTGTTGTATTTATGCAATAATTGTAGAACTTAAATGGTAATTTTGCATACCGAAATTGCTGAAAATGCAATAATTGTAGAAATTAAATGGCAATTTTGCATATCAAAATTGCTGCTACTTTTTTAAGTAGGGGAGTGATTGACTTGATTTTACTTTTTACTAGTAGTTTTATTAATTAAAGTTTCATTTTGTGTGTAGAAAATAACTATTCTTTTATGGAAATTGTAGATCGCTCATGGAAAATGGTGATATAATTGATTTCATCTTCTATTGGTGATTGCCAGATAACTTAGAATGAAATATGTTTATTGAGTGCGAACAAGGTGGTGTTTTGCTCAATACCGGTATAGTGTTTTTTTGAATCATATTCCTTTGTAACCATGGCTGCTGATCAGAGGAGAAAACGGTTAAATGGTGCAAGCATTGTCAGTTATGGTTCCAGAGAGCAACAAAGGGCTAAGAGAAAAAATTTGGGATTGATGCAACATGACTTAAGGATGAAATCTCACATCACTGTTGAGTGGGACAGTAGTCAGAAAAGGGTTGTTGCCAAACAGGAACAGATTGGCATCACCTGGAGACAAATGAAACCATTTTTCAATTTTGTATCCAATGATCACAATGTCCTGGCAGATGTGTTGACCATACCTAAAGAATTCTTTGACCTGGATAATTTAAAGGAAGTGCTTTCATATAAGGTAATATACTGTTGCACTCAGTTTCGATTTGTATCAGCTAAATTAACCTTAATTTTTTTTCTAGTAATTAAATTATTAAATAATCTTTTGTTACAATTTTGGAAATTTGCAGGTTTGGAAGAACCATCTTTCAGAAAATGAGAGAAACCTTCTTGTGCATTTTCTTCCTCATGGCTTGGAGCCACATCAAGTTGTGGAAGAATTACTTGCTGGGAATAACATTCACTTTGGAAACCCCTTCTTGAAATGGTAATATCGCTTCTAATTTCTTAATATTTCTTTCTTTAGCTCTTTAGAGACATGGTCTGCTGTTTGTAGCATTTACATCTAATCTTGCAGATTATATTATACTACATGTTATATTTTGATTATTTTCCATTTTGAACGATTGATTGGATATTTGTTGTTGATATATTGTTGAGTCTAGATGACGGCCTGATATTAGTTGTTGGGTTGAGTTCACCAGCTTTACCAATTATATATTATATATTTAGTATAAATTAAGTTGTGTTGAACTTTTTTAATTCAGTCTAGGTTTAACTATTCTTGCAGCATGCTTGACCAGTTTTCTTGAATTAGCCTTTTGTTGCATTAGACACACACATCTATTTTTCGTTACTTGAAGGTGTCTTGTTTGGTGGAAGTTTGCTTTGATCATCATTCGTAGTTTCTATTTTTCACATTTTACTTTGTTTTATCTAATTATCTGACTACCTGTTAGGATTAGAAACAAATTCCTCAATGGGCTACAAGTTTGTAAGTGTAAGAAATTCAGGGGAAGTTTGGGGTTTACTCAAAATCAGAATAGGGCAGGATTGAGTGGGACCTTAGAGCCTAACTAACTTGTTTCAGGGAGTGAGGAATGAGAGACTCCCAGTTTGGCAGTAGAATATGTTATGAGGAAAACCTGTACACAGGCAAGGTAGGAATTGGCTAGGAGAGTGAGGTGGCTACAGTGTCTCATTTCTCCCTTCTACTTTGCTAATTCTAATATGTTTTCTTCTCAAGCAGTAGAGCTGAGACCCCAGCGTACTGTGAGTAAATAATACACCATACGTATTCTTTCTGTTTTATTGTGTGGTTCCTTACAATACCACTTATATGCCTGTCTAATATAGCTTCTGATTATCTTTCAGCATGATCCTTTTGCGTTTTACTATTGTCCTATTGTTAAACATGGAATACCTTTCTTCCCTTGGTTTGCTGATCCTTTGTGAAATTAAACTAGTTGTTGTGTACAAAGAAAATACAACTAAAGCTTAAGGAAGATTTTTACTGAACTGCTATAAGAGCAGCATGGGATTGAATCTTGGATGGTGAAAATCCTACTTGAAAATAAGCTAAATGGTCAAAGATGAGGGTGTCACATTGTGTGACTCTCACATTGGACTAGGTAGAATTGGAAATGAATGTACTTTAGAGAAAGTTGTGGTAGCATTTATTGTGGAAAAGATTGTAGAATCTTGAACGTATGACAGGACACCATGGTGTCACTTGACCCATAAAGTTCTGTCCCATCACGCCATCCCTGGGAGGTGGGAAAGGCTTAGTTGTTGTTACTTTTTATGAAAATCTTCTCTTCAAAGTCACAAGTAGCTTATAAATATATATTTGCAGGGGTGCTTCACTTTGTTCAGGTGATCTTCATCCTGATGTAATTGTTGATCAGGAGCGGCATCTGAAGTCTGAGAAGAGGGCATACTATTCACAGTTGCATAATTATCATAATGAGTAAGTCATCCATAGATATCCACTGTTCATCAGCTTGTGTGATTGTGTCTTTTTGGCATGGCACTTAATCCAGTATTGACACTGTTCTTTTTCAGTATGATAGGATTTCTTGTTAAGTTGAAGGAAAGATGGCAAAGCTGCAAAGATCCAGAAAAGGATATTGTGCAGAAGATGTGGAGGTTGATGCTTGCAAGACTTTCTATCCATTTTATTTGTTCGCAACACACCTGCACACACAAAGTCAGACAGGACATATAGTAGAAGCATGCCTTTTTACTCTTTGCTGCTTCCAATGCTTGCATTAGTGGTTCAGTAGTACTTCAGTAAGAAAAAGCTGCTCATTGCTGTAGAAGCAGGGGAGAAAATAACTGGAAGATATCCTAAAAATTGCTCACATGATTTTTGGTTTATGGAGAGATAATCTGAAATGTCATCTTACCCTATATACATATGTATAATACTTGGAGAGAATTCATGTTGAATATTGAGCTTTGTTGTTATGGGGAACCTTCTTTATTTGAATTTCAGACTTTATTGATGTCATTCCCATTTTCGTTGTACTATGCAGGTCAAAGAATGTAGATAAAAGAGTGTCCTCAAATGTGAATGACTTGAAAGTCTATGATCATGATGGAAATTTTACAGTTACATCTGAGTCGTGTTCCTGGGATGCAGAGGAGAAGGAATTTAGTTGTGACAATCAAATTTTCTCAGTGAAAAGGGATGAAAAACTCCAAAGAAGGTAACTTGTGAATTTGGATGGTTTGTTCACATAGGGTTGGCCTGCAACATTTATGATAATTGTTTACAAAGTTGATTAATTTGCCATCTTTTGAACAGTTTGTAAAGCTGAGATAATGTGATAAAGAAATCTATGAATTATGTACCCAAGACTGCTTAATTAATAGATCTACTAGAATGTTTGCTTAATAAATCTATGAATTCTTAACTAATACACATAGTTGCTGATGGCACTATCATGGTTTTTATGATTGTTGTCTTGTTTTGAATGATTGTTAACTTCTTCATTGGTGGTTGCTCCTTTTGGCACTCTCCCCTGCTTATTGAACAATCATAAAAAATTTATTTTCTTATGAGATGCTCATTTGTATTGACACAATGTTTATTGGTTGCTAGTCGTAGTTTTTTGTAGCATGGCAAATGCTAACCTTTGTATAAATGTTGTGTGGCTCTTGTACAATGCTTGTATACCCTATGATTTGCTTTGCCATATATATAATCCCCTCCTTCCCCATTGGTTGCTTTTGAATGAACTAGATGTTGGTAGGTGATGTCCAGGTTGCTTCCGATATTTGCTCATACTGTTGAGATGCTGTGAAAATCTTGAATTTGGTGACTGTTGTCAGTTGTTATTATAAGAAGTTCTTACTTTAATTTGATGACTGTCTATGACAAGCATGTTAGTATGCAACATTATTATGGAAGAATCTTAGTATGCTAAAGTTATATTGATATCATTTTGGGCACATTACTCTTCTGGCTTGTTTATTTTTCTTTGCCATAATTGTATGCTTTTGTTCGCATTGTTTAGATTTAAGTCTCCTGCTAGATGCTTTGCTATGTTTCTGTCCTATTTTTGGAGTAAATGGTCAAATTTGTCTCTAAAAAATCATTTGTTCTCCAAATTGGTCCCCCGAAAGATTTTTTTTAATCAAATTCATCCTTCAAAGTTTTTAAGTTCATCATATTGGTCCTTCCGTCACTTTCTTTGTTGATGGTGTCAAAATTTGTTAATTTGGCACATTAAGTGACACCACAACACACAACTAAGAGTCGTAATTGACTATTAACATAATAAGTCTATAAAATTAGATCAAATCAAAATCTAATTGAGGGGAGAACTTGAGGCATTAGAATCCCTTAATTTGGGGTTGATTTGATCTAATTTCTTGAACTTATCATGTTAGCTGCCAATTAGAACTACTAGGTGTGTGTTGTGATGTCACTTAATGTACCATATTAGCAAATTTTGACGTCATTAGCAATGGAAGTGACAGAAGGACTAACATGACTAATTTTTAAATCTTTGAAGGACGAATTTGATTAAAAAGATCCTTTGAGGACCAATTTGGAGAACAAGTGATCTTTCAAGGACTAATTTGACTATTTACTCCCTATTTTTGTCTTAATTTCTCAATACTTGTTTTTTTAATAATGCATATATAATTGTTTGGAAATTTCAGCAGGGTGCGGGAAATAGGCAGCATGAAAGGTAAATCTACGAATTTGATGGTTTCATCTGATGATGTGCATAATGTTGGAGAGAGGCTTAAGAAAGGGGACAAACTGTCCAAGCGCAATATTCACTCCAGTGACGGTGACAAATACATGTCGTGTATCAAGGTTAGACCATCCTACCTTGTTTCTGAGATATACTGTGATGGCAGGGAGAGAAGTCCTGGTAGAATGGTCAGTTGGTTCACTCGTGTCAGTAATTAGAGGGAAAGCCAAAATTTGTTTCCAGTTACGTGTATTATTTTCATTTCTTATGGGTTCTTAGGTTATATTTTGACTGACATTATTGGTGTACTTGTTTCCTTATGAAGTATTTATTCCAAGGGAACATGCTATAATGTTTAGGATCTCCTAGCCTTTGTTATAAATATAATTATTAACCTTTTCTTTATTTACTTCTTCCGGTAACTTGCTAAGAGTTCTTTACAATAAAGAGTTTTTTAACTTGCCTGAGTCTTTTTCCTTCAAGATGAGGAGACCAAGGAAAATTTTAAATTTTAATTATGAATGTTTTTAATATTCTTATAGGTTAATTTATGTTTCTTCTGTGCTTCAGATTAGTAAGCAGCAGCATGAACTTGTTAAGAGTATGAAGCAGTCTGGTAGAATCATTCAGTCTAAGACCCTTAACCGTGTTTTGGGCAACCTTGATAACATTCATGTGCAACCATATGAAGTTTTTGTCAAAGAAGAACAGAATAAGTTGCATGAGCATTGGTTAGTGAGATTTGAGCGCTTTATTTTTTGGTAGTTATCATTTCAACATATGATTTTATTAATCTTTTTGAAAATTTCATCTGTATTTCTTAGCAGACTCTGTTTTATTTCCATAGGTTAGAGTTGGTGAAAAAAGCCCTTCCTGCAGCATACGCAAATTGGATGGAGAGACACAGACAGAGACACGCAGTGATAAATTCGTTGCTGGTGGAGGTGAAGGAAAAATCTAATCCACTCGGAGAGGTCTGTTATAGTGGTTCCTTTTCTGAATTCATATTTCCTATGAGCAAGATTGCTCGTCTTCTATAAACTTCTCAAATGCTTTGAATATCTTATTACCAGCATTTATTTTTGGTAATGCCTTCATTTCCATTTATCATTTATACTTCAGGAAGAGGACAGTTTTAGCCCAGCCAGCGAGCTTCAGGATAAGGATGAGACTAACATGAGCTCCGGGGAAGATCTTCAAGATCAGGATGAAGAAAACACGACATCAAGTGGTGAGCTTCCGGATAAGGATGAGGATAACGTGACATCAGGGGGTGGGCATCAGGATATGAATGAGGATGAGATGAAATCAAGCAGTGGGCTTCAGGATTCAGGTGATGATAATACAGCGGGTAGAAAGATTCAAGGTCATGATGAGGATGATGTGAGCTTGGAGAATGAGCTTCAGGAACTGGCAGAGGATGAAGTTCAAAATGATAAGTCTAGCCTGAAAGATGAAGTTTCTGTTGCAAGGACCCCAGAGAACCAATCCCCACATGACACTTATGGTGGTAGGATTGACGAGTTCAACTCAATGAGTATGAAGTTAGAAAAGAATTTAATTTCCCCAACATTGGGCAATGCATCACAAAATAAAATAGATTATCCAGGGGATAAGAACACGCGGGATGTTTCTATTGATGAAGGACGCCCTTTCAATTCTAGCAGTGATGTATGGCAAGCAGTTGAAATGCCACATCCATTCTTTGATACTGCTGGGACCCATGAGTACACAACCCATGGATTATCATTGGCGAATCCTAGAGAGAATGAAGAACGAGCTTGTTTGATTGACCTTGAAGCTGGGTTACATCAGGAAGAGACCGGTAAAGAATTGTTACACAGACAGTTACATGATCAAACCTTCAGTTCTTACCAAAGCCAGGGTCGAAGTGACTTACTTCAATCTTTCCTCAAGGGAGATGGTGTGATATCCTATCATCACGAGCAAAAAGGATCCGAAATGAACTTCCAGGCTTCGAACAATGTTATAATGGGGGATAGCCAATTATCTAGCCATTTTAAGGACCCTTTGCAGACATCACTGTCTTTGGACCAGGGGCAGAGGAGAGCTAATGAGGTTTACACATCAGAAAGCATGCCACAGAATATTTATTCCAATGGAGGAAGGTACTTAGTCCCCAGGCAAGCTCGGTTAGTTCCCGGGCAAGATTCATTGGCCGCTGTAAATATGCCGGATTGGACCTCCAATACTGCTCGCACACCTTCCCAGTCTCACTTAAATACTGCAGATTTTAGTGGTCATCATTGGTTTCCTGCTGATCAAGTTCATGGTGGCTGGAATGGATCTGATGGCAGCAGCATTTCAAGTCACAGTCTTGGCACTGCAACAAACTCTGATCAGAGCTTATTTAGTATTCTATCACAGTGTAACCAATTACATCCGCGTAGCTCTTATGATTCGTTCCGAAACACTGATGACTTTCTAGCACAAAGACCTTATGGAGTAGTAGATACTGATACCTCCAGGATCAATGCTGTTGCTCCACAGGCTTCTCATCCGCTAGAATACTTCAGTGGACGCGAGGCACCTAGTAGTGGCCTGGTACCTGATGATATGGCATGGATGAGCTTGCCACATCAGAATGATCAAATGGGAAAGCCATACTTGAGATCTTGGAATCGGTAATGAATGTTTTTTTACCCAATGGTGGCATTGTGAGATGAAATACGCACGCTCATGTGTGATTGTTCTTTGTGAGTAAAGCCACAAGCTGGGAAGATGAGATAGGTTTGTGTACATACAAGACCGAGTTCAACTCAACACCATGTACATATCTAATTATTAGACGAGCAGGAAAGAAGGCAATGGGGTAAATATAACCTTCAAGAATTTCAGCTTGTTACTTTGGAAAGTTACATAATTTTAGTTTTTTTTTTTTTTCTTAGTGTCTTTTTCCCCCTTTGTTTCTGGAGAGGTATTTTTTAAAAATAATTTTGGAAGGTAAGAAATGCTGGAGGCTGGTGCCTTTCTCAGTTATAATTTGTTGCTCACATCAATAATTTCGTCCTATATTCATAATGCCGAGACAACAAATGTCCTTGAAATAATCGCCTAATTTGTTCATTTATAAGTTTCGCTAATTGTAATCGACTATTGTGAAGATAACATTGAAGAATTACAACTGTTGTTACTTTGCCAAGTTACGTTACATAATTGTCGTCTTGCTTCTGATTCTTTTTCCCTTTTACCTTTCTCGAGTTATACTTTTGTCGTCACATTAATCATTTAGTCCCGTTCACTATAGACAAAGGGGATTAGCAACTTGTTACATAAAAAACACCGGGAAGATTAGTCGATCGCGAATGAAGCCTTATGCAACAAGTCATCTCATCCTTGCATGATCTGAAATCGAAAGGGTTGGAGACTTGGAGCCGTGTAGAGTGGTTTTCTGGATGGCTTTTTTGGTTTTGGAACCTCCAATAGGAGTGAGTGTGAGGAATAACAAACACTTTTAAAGATATTGCTTAATAGTGATAAGTTATTTTGGAAGTATAACACTGATGGTGTGTATTTGGTAAAATACTCACTTCGACAGTAGAAGGGGTTTACTCCACGGTCATTATGAGTTTCCTCAAATTTCGGAGTCATTATGGTGTGGGATAACACGTCCTAAGGTGTTTTTGTTTGGGTTGTGTTTAGAAATATGGTGAATTTTATAGTGTCTATAATATGATGTCTAATTTTTGCTTAACTTATTTGTTATGGTAGGTTTTAAATATTCAATAATTATTTATTTTTATATTTTTAAAATTAAATATTATTTTTTAATTTTTTTTTTAAGTTAGACAAATATTTGTAGATACCGTATCAAAGTCAAGTCTCTATTGGCCAAATTTATGGCTATAGGTGGCTAGATTTTGGCCAACCCATAATAGCTTAACATGTGGCATGAGTGAAGGGTAATTTACATGTTAATAATATTTAGTGCAGTAAACACAAATTTTTTATCACAAGGTTATTTGTGGAAATTGATGATATATGGGGTATAACTGTAACTTGACATTAGGTAGTGTCGGAAAGGTGTGGTTGCAGGCATAACTTCCAAGTGCAGGCAGCCATGGTTGCAGGTTGACGCTATTGGAAAGGAGAGGTTATTTTTTCCCTTTTTTTTCGCCGAAGGAAACGGATCCTTAGTCTACTCTCGATCTAGTCCTCAGAGATCCGTGTTAACTCGCTGATCTTCACGATCGTCTCCTCCGCCATCCCAATTAAGCTGCACCGCTTGCGCTGTCGGAGGTTCTGCTGCTGATTCCGATTCTGAAGACGGCGAACGAGCTTCATTGCGCCATACCTCTGGCTTCCCTTATAGTGAGCGAGCTTCTATTCCCCTCTTGATGAGAATCCTAAAGAATCTGCTGCTGCCTCTGATGACGGCAATCAATCTTTGCTCCTTGGCAGTTCTCACAGCTCCATGGAATCCAGACGGCACTGCTGCTGCGGCCAGAGCTTGACGGTTGTGCTTTGTGATCGCGCTTTCTAAACCAATATGGTCGTCTCTCTATCCACGGCCACTTGCTCCCTCCTCCCCCTCCATTATTCCAATTAGAACTTGACGGATGCAGAGTCCGGCGGAAGTAGGAAAGGCTTTTTCTTTTTGGCCGTGGGGAGGGAAGGGTTGAATAAGATAGTATGCTGGTGCTATTTAAGGACGGTAATGGGTCTCCACTCTCTCCCCGGCCCCGCCCTTTGTCCCGTTTAGTAAGATATTTCGGTTTTAATTTAATTTGTCTCAGATTTTTATTTCTATTTTTTGAGGAAGATAGATATTTGCAGGTATTTATGAATATACTAAATTTTAATTTTTTTTAAATTTATACAATCATAATAAATTCTATACAATTTAACTAAATATATCAAATTAAATAGAAATTTAATATAATAATATATATAAAATTTTTAATATATAAATTAAAATAAAATAAATTAGAGTTTCTTACATAACTTATATATAAAAATAATTAACTAAATATTTTTTGAAAAATTTTACAGGTCTTTGTAGGATGAGTACTTCAATCTCTGTCTCCATCTCTATTTATTTGCGAGAATAAATTTCTATTTTCGCTGAAATTTTACATATTTTCGTTAGTCTTTTTGTCACAAATAATTTTTATAGGTGTGGATTTTTTTGCCATTCCTAGTGCAATTGGGCTTTAATTTTTTTAAAAGAATTAAAATTTTTTGGTTTAATTTTTATCTGAATAAATTCTCATTAAAATAGGATCTACGTAAGAAAGAAAAAGTACTTATCATTAAATAGTTATTACATACATCCTAAAAATGTACATATCGAAATATGACTTTCAAATTAAGTTTTAAATTAACTAAAAAATCGACCGAAAATCGATTGGTCGAATTGAATTGGAACCTGGCCGGGTTTGGCAAAATTCACAAAAAGTCATTGTTTTAATCATTAAGAATTAAAAAAAATATAAAAAATTAAGAAATCCTAAATCCCTCCTCCTCAATCATTGAATGACAATCATTGAATGACAACGCAAGGAAGAACAAATTCAAATAGCAATAAATAAAGACAAACAAACCAATTAGAAGCAACTCTAGACAACGGTGAACACACAGGAGGAACATATTGAGAGCATAGAGACAGAATAGTAACACGAGCAGAAGCAGATTAAGACAACGTGAGTAAGAAAAAGGGTTATGACAATACTTGAAAGGGAGAGGTAGAGCTAGAATGATGAGTGCATGTCTTGGAGGAGAGGTAGAGCTCGATGACTAAGTATTAGAGAGAAGGTATTTTGAACAGCTTCATAGAGAAAGAAGAAGAGTGATTAATTTAAGGTTGGATAGAAGTAATATCTTCTGCTAGGCTTAGCTTGAGTTGGGTCTCCACCCTATTGGCTGGTATATAGAAAAAGACGAAAAAATTTTGGTAATTTTTTTCTATATGTCAGTCAACAGGGCAGAAGCCCAACCCAAGCTAAACAAAAAATAGGGTACAATGGATTACTTAGAACAGTAAAGCGGAGTGGACTAGTAGGTTTGGAGCTAACTTGGAGAATCGCAATGTAATGCAAAAAAATGAGATTATTTTGATGAGCGGATATTTTATACGCTTTTTGGGGGTATTTTCATATAGTTTTTAGTAGGATCTAGCTACTTTTTAGTATATTTTTATTAGTTTTTATGCAAAAATCACATTTCTGGACTTTACTATGAGTTTGTGTGTTTTTCTATGATTTCAGGTATTTTCTGGCTGAAATTGATGGACCTGAGCAAAAATCTGATTCAGAGGCTGAAAAAGGACTGCAGATGCTGTTGGATTCTGACCTCCCTGCACTCGAAATGGATTTTCTGGAGCTACAGAAGCCCAATTGGCGCGCTCTTAATTGCGTTGGAAAGTAGACATCCTGGGCTTTCCAGCAATATATAATAGTCCATACTTTTCCCGAGTTGAGATCACGCAAACTGGCGTTTAACGCCAAGTCTCTACCCTATTCTGGCGTTAAACGCCAGAACTGGCATAAAAGTTGGAGTTAAACGCCCAAACTGGCACAAAAGCTGAAGTTAAACGCCAGGAGCAGCCTATGCACGTGAAAGCTTCAGTGCTCAGCCCAAATACACACCAAGTGGGCCCCGGAAGTGGATTTCTGCACTATCTATCTTAGTTTACTCAATTTCTGTAAACCTAGGTCACTAGTTTAGTATAAAAACTACTTTTAGAGACTTACTATGGACGGCCTGACATTTTTACATCAAAACTTGTATTCTCTACGGCATGAGTCTCTAAACTCCATGGTTGGGGTGAGGAGCTCTGCTGTGTTTCGATGCATTAATGCAATTACTATTGTTTCTCATTCAATCACGCTTGTTTCTATTCTAAGATATTCATTCGCACTTCAACATGATGAATGTGATGATCTGTGACACTCATCACCATTCTCAACCTATGAACGCATTCCTGATAACCACTTCCGTTCTACCTTAGATTGAATGTATATCTCTTTGGTTCCTGATTCACGAGTTTGATTGCCTCTCCTGACAACAGAGCATTCGAATCTGTGAGATCGGAGTCTTCGTGGTATAAGCTAGAATCGATTGGCAGCATCCTTGAGATCCGGAAAGTCTAAACTTTGTCTGTGGTATTCCGAGTAAGATCCGGGAGGGGATGACTGTGACGAGCTTCAAACTCGCAAGTGTTGGGCGTAGTGACAGGCGCAAAAGGATCAATGGATCCTATTCCAACATGAGTGAGAACCGACAGATGATTAGCCGTGCGGTGACAGCACATTTGGACCATTTTCACTGAGAGGACGGACAGTAGCCATTGACAACGGTGATCCTCCAACATACAGCTTGCCATGGAAGGAGCCTTGCGTGCATGAAGAAGAAGACAGTAGGAAAGCAGAGATTCAGAAGACAAAGCATCTCCAAAACCTCAACCTGTTCTTCATTACTGCATAACAAGTATTATTTAATCTATGTTCTTTTACTCATTCCAATTAAAATTGAGAATTATTATTGAAATCCTGACTAAGAGTTACAAGATAACCATAGCTTGCTTCAAGCCGACAATCTCCGTGGGATCGACCCTTACTCACGTAAGGTATTACTTGGACGACCTAGTGCACTTGCTGGTTAGTTGTGCGGAATTGCAAAAGTGTGATTGTGATTTCGTGCACCACATTTTATCCTCAAAAATTTGGTAATTTGCGTCAATTGATTTTTTTATTTTTATTATTATAAATGATTGAAATTAAAAAAAAATAAAATGATATCTCTAAATGAGATCTACAAATTTTTCAAAAAAAATTCAGATAAAATGAATAAGTCATTTACTAAAAGCAAAAGTCATTTGCCTTTTATAAAAAAATATGTTATTGTTCGTATTTTTAGAAGTTTGTTAACAATATAAACTTTTGCGCACTATTTTTTTAGTTTACCATTTTTGGTTAAATAATAAATTATGCGTATCTTCCCTTAATATAATCACTTACCAATAGCCAAGATTTTGTTTAAGTGAGATGCGTATGTTCCAAAGACACCCAAGTGAACTTTACTTGCATAGATAATAGTACTTCAGACAATCAGACTCCACAATTCTATACTTTACAACTCGCCAAATACTATAATTCTTCACCCCCTATATGCACAGTTTCCTTGCTCCTAAATTAGTGGCCCACTGATAAACCCCAATTTTGTGGTTTATCTTGTGCTTATTTTAGGGAATTTTATCACCTTTTCCCACATTTATTCAATGAAATAGCATGGTTTTGTAATTCTCCCGTAATTTGTGCTTAAGTGTAAAAACATGCTTTTTAGACCCTTAAATTGTTGATTTTAATTCACTTTAATTCCATTCGATGCCTTGATGTGTTTTTTTGAGTGATTTCAGGATTATAAGGCAAGTATTGGATGGAAGAAATGAAGAGGAAAGCATGCAAGTGGAGAATTCATGAAGAAATGAGCAAAATGGAGAATTGAGGGCCACGCGCACGCGTCATGCACGCGTACGCGTGCATCGAAGATTCACAAGCCACGCGCACGCGTCAAGCACGCGTACACGTAAATAGAGGTTTTGCCAGCGACGCGCACGCGTCGATATTTGCACGTGACCCACTTAAAGTGAAATCACTGGGGGCGATTTCTGAGCTGCCCAAGTCCAATTCCAACTCGTTTCTGAGGGTATTTGATGCAGAATTGAAGATTGAGCAAAAGGGGGGGGGGAGCACTTAGTTAGTCATGGTGAGCCTTTAGTTAGTTTTCTAGAGAGAGAAGCTCCCTCTTCTCTCTAGAATTAGGTTAGGATTAGGTTAATCTCTCTCAAATTTATCTTTCAATTCTTGTTTTGATTTCAATTCTCTTTATATTTTAGTGTTCTATTGTCTTAATCTTCTTAGTTTCTCTTGTTAATTTCTTATTTTGCTCTCTCTTATGTTGATGAACAATTGTTGGATCTTGATTTCTTTTAATGCAATTTGATGTTTCCATGTCTCTTTTATGTTGATCTTGATTGTATTATTGATTTTTTGCTTATGTTAGTTATGGGTTTCTTTAATTCTTGCATTTTGTGGTGTTTACTTTTCTTGCACACTAGGTGTTTGATAAAATGTTTCCATTAGTTTTTGAGTAGTCTTCCTTACTCTTGGCCTAGGCTAAGGGAATTGGGCAAACTTGAGTCGTTAGGTCTAATGGATTTGGTGATTTGAGAACCCTTAGTGGTCAATTTGATAACCATTGCCTCTAGCCTACTACTAAGTAATTGGTAGCTAGGTTAGGACCTATGGATTGATGTTGATCAAGCCATTTGATATGTTTCAAGCATAGAAATAGACTTAATGAGCTCGGTTCCTCATAATTGTCAATACATGGTTTGTAGACAAGGATGGTGATCTCAATTACCTATGTCTAGCCAAGAGTTCATTCCCATTTATTTTATTAGTTTTTATCATTTACTTTCTTGTTGTTTACTTTTCTTGCCAATTATAAAATCAAACCCCTTGCATCTTCATAGCCAATAATTAAACACTTCATTGCAATTCCTTGTGAGACAATCTGGAGTCTAAATACTTTGGTTAATTCTTATTGGGATTTGTACTTGTGACAACCAATATTTTTTTTGAATGCGAGGATTCTTTGTTGGTTTAGAACTATACTTGCAACGAGAATTTATTTGTGAAATTCTAAACCGTACAAGAAACCCAAACATCAAAATGGCGCCGTTGCCGGGGAGATGCAATGGTGCTATGTTATTGGCTATTGTAAATATTGTGGATATGTTTGCCTTTTTCTTCTTTGTGTGTTTTTGCTAGTTGTAGGACTTCATCTTCTTTATTCCTTGTTAGCTTTTGTTTTTATTTTCTCTTTCACCATGAATTCTCACCCCTTTGGCTATGAGTGTGGTTCAAACTATGTTGTAGGAAATGGAAGCTTTAATGAAGAATTGCATCAAGGATTTGGAGATCGAAGGTGGAAGGAGCCCCAAGCTTACGGACAACCTTCTTGGCAATAACTTCTTTCCGAATCGAGTTTGACAAGAGTGCTTGGGAACATGACTACTCTCCTCACGAAAATGCGCAAGGACCAAAAGGCATTTTATTCCATCAAAGACGTTCAAGCGCCACCCTTACATGACTACTCTCTGGATTCTTATGGGTATAATCCAAATCCTAATGCATACCAATCTAATGTATGTGATGACCCTTATTGTGATTGTCAACCACAACCATCATATGCATATGAACCCCCCTCCCAACATAGCCCTCAACAACCATACTCACAAGCCTCATACCACCATTCACCTCCATACCCACCATACCAACCACCATATAAACCATATCTAGAGCCATCACCATTCCAACACCAATACTCTCAAGAACCACAAATTTCATATACACCACCTCAAGACTTTCACCAACATGAACCACCTTCCAACTACAATACCGTTCCCTTAAACAATGAACACTCTCTTCCACCATCGCCCCCCAATGAAGCCCTCACGCAAGAACTAAGAGATCTTGAATCTCATATCCTAAGGCAACAAGAGGGGACGAAAAAAGAGTTTAAGGAGCTAGAAGCCAAGATGGCTATCATAGTAGAACCCGTTAGTCACATGACCTCCCATCTAAGCTCATACATCCCAAGTACTCCCATTGTTAAATGTGGAGAAGCAATCAAAGAGCATAGTGAGGGAGTGAATTTGGAGCTCCAAGGTGAGGAAGAGGAGTTAAAGCAAGAAGTACAACAAGAGGAGGAGGTAGAGATTATTGAACAAGAGGAAGTCGTGGTTGGGTATTTAGGATATGTTGAGTACATAGAGGAATCTCAAGTTGAAGAGCCTTCTTCCACGGAGTTTGGAAGGGATGTTAAAGAGGAGAGTGATGTTAAGGAAGTGGATAGAGAGTTGAGAGAAATTAATCAAGAAGTGGATTCCATCATTAGTGATTTTTTGTCCACATTGATCAATCCCCTTAATGATCTTGTTGAGCATTCTGCCATTGGATTAGAAAGTAATGTTGAGGAGGATGTGCAACCTCCAAGGCATATTGTGAGTGAAGAATTGGAAGAAGTATTCCAAGCAACAAGCCTTCCTATCTATGATGATTCCGCATCAACATATGATCCTTTTGAGCATGATGAATCCTTCCCCACTATGCTTGAAATTAATGACGAGGTGGACTTCACTAAACTTTCTATTTATGATTTGAGTGATGGGGAGGAGATAGAAGAATTTGGTGAAGAAGAACATGAACTTGAGGAAGCTTGGCAAGAGGTAGAGCTTGAAGAACCTTGCCAAGTGGTGGACGCCTCTAGAAGAGGATGGACGGGAGTGGAACGCACTTTATCAAGACCGTTGGGAACTCTTCCACCTAGGTTGTCATCTAATCCTTCATTTGAGTGGGTAAAACTTCTAACTCTTAGCTTTATTACCCCACTTGAATTTGGTTTGCTTGAAACGGATGGCCAACTTCGGATGCTTTGTGGAATTAAGCGTAAGAAGAGGATGTTTAGTGGTTGGCGTTGTAAGTCTAGGCTCATTATGGTTAGAAACTCGAAATTGAAGAGCATGGATTGGTGTAGTGCTCGATTGAATGGGTCTAGAAGGATTGTTTGGTGCCTTCATGAGAATTCGGCTTCTCTACCACCCGGAGAGGATTACCATGATCAAATCGAAGATGGATGTGAAAATAAAATATGGGATCCCGGATCGCCACATGAAGACCAATTATGGGAGCTCATATCTTGGGAAGAACTACCCCCTAGATTGGTGAAAATGGTTGGAAATTCTGACAACCATCTGAGAAGCAAGCGTTCTTGGAAGTTCAAGGATGAATACAAGCATAAGCCACCATGACAAGGAGCTTTCCAAATGTCCAACTTAAGGACTTAAACCAAAAGTGCTTGGTGGGAGACACCCCACCATGGTAAACTCTTTCCATTCTCTTGTAGATATAATGAATGAATGAATTGAGTTCCATTGTGAGTAGTTTCTTTACTCCTTTGCATAGTTTGTTTTGCTTGCTAGGTTGTTTATACATTTTATGCCTTGAATAAGGATGATTCTTTGAATTTGAGTTTTTGCTTGGATTGCAAGTTTCCTCAAATTGTTTGAAAAATCCTCAAAAATCCAAAAATATGGGTGATTTTGCATTTTGGCTGGTTTTTGAGTCATAGGGAAGGTTAGGAGAACTTTGAGCTGTTTCTAGTGTTTTTGAAAAAAAAAAGAGGTAGGGATGCGTGCGCACGCTGTACGCGCATGCGTTAATAAGTGAATACAGCCCCTCATACATGGAACCAGAGAGTTGCGTGAGTTGGGCGCGAACGTTGAGCTTCTCGCGCAAGCTGCGATCCACGCGGACGCATACATCACGCGTACGCGTCAGCGCGCACTCTCTCCATCCACGCTTAAGCGTACACGATGCTTGCGCGTCCATTCCTTTTTCATCCACCCATGCCGACGCACACAAGACGCGTACGCGTGGATTCAAAAACATAACCCAAGGGACGCGAGAAACCCTTGCCATTCGCGTCCCTCATTTCTTCTTTCTTCCAACGTTCCCCTTCCACTCTTCCTCCATAATCACTTCCTGCAACCACCCGTAACCACTATCCGGCGACCTCTTCCCGGTGCCGACCCACTGCAACCACTCCCTCCCCATTCTCTCTTCTCATCCCTCTTCTCTTCTCACCTCTGCCTCTCTTACCCCTCTCACTGCTTCTCTCTGCTCGCCACCGTCCGACCACCTCTGTCGCCGCCGGTGAACCAACTGCCACCACCAACCTTCTTCTTCTTCCTCAGCCGTTCTCTCCCTTATCACTTCACCACTCCTCTCTCAGAACTCCATTCCTCTACCCCCTACTCTGCCCGTGCCGCCACCTGCGCCGCCATGAGCTAGGCCACCGTCCTTGGTGGTTCTGCCTTCCCCCGTTCGTCCTTTCCTCCTCTTACCATTTCCAATTCTGCTTCTGCTACCCTTCCAGGTTCCCCTATCTTCTGCTCTGTTCCCTTATTTTCTTTTATTAATTCTGTTTATTAATTTTTGTTAGATTACTGTTTAATTCTGTTTGTTAGGTTAGATAGAGATGTATACTTTTAGGTAGATAGGCTGTGGTTAGAAGATTCTAGGCCTGATAAGTGCTCCGTTCGTGTTTACTTACTCAATACTGCTTGTTTGCTGGGTGATGTTAGTATGATGCTCTATGCAACTATGCTACTGCCATGCTGTTTTTTCACTGTTGCCTTGCTGAGCTTCAATTGTGTAAATTGTGTTTGATGCAATTCTTGGATTCATATGTGATTTTTGCTGCTTTTTGCTATTCGGGAACATCTGTTTTACTGTCGGAATGCTGTCCAAATTTCTAGAAAATTGTTTTGTTCCTAACTTGCCACCTAGAATTGAACTTGACACCTTTGAATTTGAGATTTACTTGACTTACACCAAGTTCAATCCTTAGGTTATTGTGGTTGGAATTTTCATTTCTATTTTGTTTCCCGTGATATGCATTGACATGGTTAGTTCAAGGAATTGTTTGTCGGATCTCTATGTCACACAATCCCTTGCCTAACTTATCTATTTAAACCTTCATGTGCTTCCACTTTTCAAGTTAAATCGAATGCCTTTTAACTCTTACCAAATTCACCATTTGATCTTAACTTGCATTTTTCGTGAATATGGTTTATTCACTTACAATATTTGGTGCATTCCACAAGTGTAACCCTTTTTAATTCAAACGGTTTTCAACTTGCTTTTGGTTACACTAGTGCATGTTTCAATTTCTCAACGCCAATTATTGCAAACTTAGTGACCATGACATTGTTGATGATTTGTTTTCCTATTGTTTGCTTTATCCGAATTCATATTTCATCATCAATGACTGCATCTTCCTCATGAATGTGAGTATGCTTATTTTCCATACTTTGTGCATTTCTTTTGCTTGAGCCAATAACCGTCATACCACTAATCTTTGAACCAGTTCTCTAGCTTCTAACTCGATTAACCAACTAACTTTTCTTTTTGCTTTCAAACTAACTCCTTTAATCATTCTTTTGGGTATGACGCTTCTTGGGCTTAATGAACAAGCATTGTGCAAATATGACTTGAATTCTTAGTTTGTGGCTTTGTTTGATTTCTGAATTTTGTTTCTTGTATTCCAAGAATTCTCATCTCCGAACTCACTTCATGATTACATATCAATCCTCTTGTTTTCCGAATATGTCATTCCTTGCTTTGTTTTCCTTTACGTGTCTTGATTGTTTATATCCTGTATTTCTTTTTCAGGATGGCCGACAGAGGAAAATCCAAGGTCACTTCAAGAAAGAAGAAGAAACCTCAAGCCTTCACTCTTTCTCCTTACCACGACTATGCCAAGAACCCTCTTAATGAGGAGGACAAGGCTAACCAGCAGCTGCCGCCTACAGATGCGTATAGGTTCCCTAACCTATACTACGAGCTCTGCTTCCCGACATACCAGAAGAAGAATCTGAATATAGAGAAGAAACTGGCCATCCTAACTAACTTGAGGCAAGCCATTCAGACACGTATTTAGGGGATGGACCTAGGTTTTATTGATAGAGAGCTAGGCAGGGTGAACTCATCCTGGGTGAAGGAATTTTACAGTAACTTCTTCAGACACACCCTTGATTCAGTCCACCTGCGAGGCGGTCAGATATTGGTTATGAAGGCAGCGATTGAGGATAGACTCCGCTGTCTGCCTAGGACCGGTGGCACAGATGCCATTGAGCAGGCAGAGGTGGTGATACATTGTATGACCTTTGATTATGATGCTCTGAGGGATATTATTGCCACCCCGGATGCCCCTTGGGTAATGGACACTAACAACAAAAAGCCCAAGGGGATGCTGTTTACTTATCTTTCTAGGGAGGCCTGACAAATGAATTTTTGCCGGTATAGAAATTATCAAATGATCAATCGTAGTATAGTCTAAACCGACGCAAAATCCTTCATCAAACAAATCTACAATCTATATCCGAGAGTACTAGTCTCCCGAGTCGTTCTCCCTTGGAATTGCCAAAGTGTGCATCTTATTGATTTAGTAAGCCTTGTTGGAATTCTTTGAAAGTTTTAGCAAAGTAATGAGAAACAAACAATCAATTATCAAAAGACTTGGCTTAGGGTTGGCATTAGAAATTCTATCCTTATAGTCCATTCAATGTTGACAATCAATTAGGCCTTGCTTCATTTAGTTATCCCCTAGGTATAGAGGGAGGTCAAATGAAAGCAATCAACTTGAGTCACAAGTCCTAGCTTCACCTTATGGGAATCTAGCTTTAGTGCACTCCAAGCCAACTAGCAATCCCTAATTCCAAATCAACTATTGATACAACTATTCAACTTCTTCCAAGGACCAAACCCTATGCCAAGTGTGAAAATTCTACTCCATAGCTAGTGTTGTCATTTTATCAAACATGTGATGAGCAAGAAGGAAAGTCATAGTAAAATGAGAAGAAAAGTCGAATTGAAAGTATTGCAACACAAAGATCTAACAACAAGTCTCAAAGAGTAGCAATGAAAATCGAATTCTCAAAATAGGGACGAAATCTAAAATTACAAAGTTGAATTCTAGATCTATGAGAATTGATCAATTGCATCTACTACTTGAAATTGGAGAAGAAAATCTATGACATGAACAAAGTGAAGTGAGAATTGTAATGGATCTCACCAAAAAGTCATTGAAAATTCAGAAATTAGATGAGGATGAACCCTAGTGAAAAGCTTGGAATCTCCCTCTCCTTCTCCAAAAGTGTAACCAACTCTCCTCTCCCCAAAAAAATATCTAGATCTAGAAAATGAACTAAAATTGTCCTTAACCCTTGCTCCTTTGATCTTCTTGAGCTTTTCCCGCCAAAGTGTTTCCCCAAAAGTGGGATCCTTAACTGCCTCCACGCCTAAGTCACGTGACTTCTTAAAAAAAAATCATATTCGCAAATCGGCGCGCACGCGCAAGGTACGCGCACGCGCCGTCGAGACGTCTTGTAATGTGCGCGGAGGCGTGATGTACGCGTGCGCACCCATGAAGATCCTGGCTTAGCCGCTTCTCAAGCCGGCTCTTGGCTTTGGCTTCACGTTGCCCTATCCGCGCGGGCGCGCCAAGTGCGCGCACGCGCCCATGCGAAAATTTCCAAAGCTTAATCCTCATGCTTCCTTCCTTTGTACCCGTCTTCCTTCTCTCTTTCGGTCCATTCCTACTCTATATCCTGAAACCACTTAACACACAAGTCACGGCATCGAATGGCATCAAGAGAAGATTAGAAATGTATCTATTTTAGTGCGAAATAAGCATGTTTTCATTCATGAGGCAAAACTAGGAAAGGAATGCAAAATCTTGTATTTTCATATAGAAAGTGTGTGGAATCATTGATAAAACCCCTGAAATCAGCACAAGATAAACCCTCAAATTGGGGTTTGTCAACCTCCCCACACTTAGATTCTAGCATGTCCTCATGCTTAGAGAAATGCAAAGAAACACAGAAGACCGAGGGATTACAAAAGTATAAGACTCATGAAGTGCAACCTACTTATATGCATGCAACTATGACTAGTGCCACTATCCACTTGGTTGGGAGCAAATTAGCCTTCTTAGGACATATGCGAGCACATGGGGTACGATGGTGGTCAAAGCATAGGACTTGCCACTTTCTAAGCATCAAATGCAATATGTGCAACCTTGCATGAGGAATGCTCGCGAGAGCCGGGAATCAAAGGATTGAGCATCGAACCCTCGTCGGAAGTGTTTGCACTCTAATCACTCGGTGTTTGGGGTTTATTCTCTCAATTCTCCCCTAATCATGCTTTCCAAGATTTGTTTTTCATCTAACAATCAACAATTATTCAATGCATGCATACAATTATCATGAGGTCTTTTCCTTAGGTTGTAATGTGGTTAGGGTTAAGGTAGGGTCATATATGGCTAGTGGACTTAGGATTTGAATCTTTGATTAACTTAAACTTTCCCACCTAACCTATATAATGACCTATACAATTAAGTACTAACCTAACTACCCATTCCTCACTTTTCCACATACTCATGCATTTTCTTTTCGTTTCACAATACTTATGCATTGATTCCTCTTGAGCTTCACTTTGGGGCATTTTGTCCCCTTTTTATTATTTTTCTTCCTTTTTTTTTCTTTTTCTTTCTTTTTCTATTTTTTTTCCTTTTCTTTTCCATATTGTTTTTCTTTTTCTTTTGTTCTTTTGTTTTTCTCATTTTTCTTTTATATACAAGAGCGTCAATGCATAAGGTTTTACATTTGATCAATTCATGAGTATGTACCCAATTCCCAATATTTTCAATAATAATACAAAATACCCTTTTATTCACCCAATGTCCCAAGGTTCCCACACTTGAATGATACTCACACACTAGCCTGAGCTAATCAAAGATCCAAATAAGGACTTTTATTGTTTTCCGCTTTAGGGCTTGTAATGTGCTAAATTAAGAACAAAGTGGGTTAATCGTAGGCTCAAATTTGGCTAACAAAGGAAGATAGAAGGTAAGGCCATTTGGGTGAGTGAGCTAATGAAATGATGGCCTCAATCATATAAATGCATGAATACACCAAATAATGGACATAAAGAATCAAACAAATCAAAGATCACAATCATAGAAAGAGAATAATGCACACAAGAAGGAAAAATAAGTGGTTATAAGATGTAACCACACCATTAGGCTCAAATCTCACAAGCTTGTGTTCTTAACTTCAAACCCATGTTCCAAAATATAATTCTTCATGCAACTTTGGCATCAAAGCATTTAGAATTTGCAATGCCATGGTTGCCCCAAAGTGTTGGTTTCCTAAGAGAGAATTTCATTGTTCCAGCCAAGCAGACTTATCATGCGAATGGTGCCAACTAAAACCTAATCATGCAACCTATCCTAATTTATTCAGATTTATTCAGATGTTACCTACGGAGATCGGTCGGCCGACCTCCCCACACTTAAAACTTAGCACGGTCCTCCGTGCTAGAGGTTAGGCGCACTGGGTGATTGAGCTCCGAGTGTGCCACATCTCCAATGCCATTGCTACCTCCGCTTGAAGTTGCGGTGGAGGTGGAGATATCGGGTTCCTCCATAGGTGGGGTGATTATGCTTAGAAGCCTCTTCACATGAGCATAGCGGCGTTGGTTACGCCTCTCATAACGGTCTAATTTGTTGTGAAGGTCCTCAAGGCGTTGGGCGGCCGATTTTTGTGATGTAGATGAAGTGGTAGCGTGGCCAGTTGGTGTGGGCAGTTCAATGTCCTTGGTGACTTCCGGAGGCTTGAGGCATCTCTTGGTTGGAATGATATCACCATCGACCGGTATTGAGGTTCGCCTATCTTTAGCCTCCCGGTTGACGCCGGCTTTCGCAACTAATGCCGTCACTAAAGCGGGGAATGGTAGATTTCCCTTGGCATGAATGCGCCCCATGGATTGGCGGATGGCATGCGGAACGTCGACCGGTTTCTCGGTCAAGATGCACCATATCAATAAGGCAAGCTCGGCGGTGATGGATGACCCATGTGTGCTTGGGAGCACGTAGTGAGCTAGAATTTGGGCCCATGCTGTGGCTTCTTGAGTGAGGTGGCGGACATCTAAACCCTTGGGTCTTCGCTTTATGGTCCCCCGAATCCAATATGCGTCGGGTAAAGCAATGACGCGGAGGATCGCGCTCCAATCGAATGCGCGGTCAACGCATGTAGCCAAGACTTCTTGGTAGGCGTCATATGCATCCGTTGACGGTTCAATCCCAAGGACTTCTCGGATGGTTTCCACGGTGACCGACACTTGTTTTCGGCGCACAAATATTGATGTGAGATGAGGTGAGTGGAAGTTGGAGTAGAATTCCACCACCCATGAGAGATTGGCCTCCGTGGGTTGCCTCAAGAGGAACCTCCATTGCCTCCGGTCAATGTGTGGCATCACAATCGGACTGAGGTGAGCCGGTAAGACTAGGAGGGGTTCCGGATGGTAATTCCTTTCAATCATTCTGGAGTAAACAAGTTCGCAGTAACGGTTGGGAAACTTGTTTGAATCCTTAGGAGGGTTGTCCTTCTCGAGAACGTCAACGGGGCCCTTGGTCTTCTTCAGGAGGGGCCTGGCCGTTAGTTCTTGGCGCACTTTATTGGAAGCTGGCTTCTTGGGGCCTTTCCCCTTGTTCTTTTTGATGACCATCCTGTGGAAGCAAGAAAGGGAAAATATCAAACCCAAAGAAGTGGAGGTACATGAGCTCTATGTAATGAAAAGTTATGCCATAGAATATGAGTATCTTTGTTACATGACAGCTGCAACATGTAACTAGGATAATGTGTGAAGAGCGAGGCAAATTATTTTCATGTGGTGCAAGGGTAGTTTAAGCATGCAAGGAAGAGGCATGAGAAGCACACACCCTTAGGGACCATAAATGGAAGGCAAGCTAAGAAAATGGGAATGAATGGTTTGTGGAAAGTGGGGATGCACTCAAAAGTGATTGGTTGAGGGGCAAGGTAGTCACAATGAGTCCAAAATTCAAGTGTGCCTTTCATCGAACACTTGGCGTGCATCCTTGAAGTAGTATGTGATTATGTGAAAATGAGAGCAATGTAACATTCCACAATCCATTATTAATGATTATAGTGCATATTGATTGCAAGAAAATTAAGCAACACCATTTATCCATTCATGTAAGTGAGTTTGAGACCCAAATGCCCATGAAGAATTGGATTGAAAGAGAGGAGAGAGCAAAGACATCCCAAGCAAGTAACTAGAGAAAGAAGGAAGAGAAAAAAAAAGAGAAGAAAGAAGCTACCTAAAAGATGGTGCAACTAGATAAATAAGAGCCACAAGAGATTATTGGACTAAGAGGGAGCCTAGTATAATACCTTGTGAGATGGAGAAGGATATGGAAGAAGAAGAGAAGTGGAATGGGAATGAAGGGGTAAGTGTGCCCTTTTTAAAGAAGGCGTCGACCACCGGCGCGTGCGCGCGCGGTGCGCGCTCGCGCAGGGAGTGAGGTGGACTAGGGGCGCGCGCGCACACATTTCGCGTGCGCGTCCATGCGCTTGGGCTGGCGGCACAGGAGAGGCACAGGGGTGGCATAACTCTTTGGACGAAGTACCAGAGATTGCTGCAGCGTTTTTGGCGCGCGCGCGCACAGTGCGCGCACGCGTCCACGTGGTTGTGCCCCAGGCATGAGAAGGGCCTGGAGGGGGCTCAACTCTCTGTGAGGTGGCTCAGAGAGGAGTGCAGAATAAAAGGGGCGCGTGCGCGGCTGCGGCGCGCGCGCGCATTTCGTGCTCGCCTTGTATGGACGCGTGCGCGCCAGGTGCGCGCATGCGGCAAAGGTGCTGGGCCGGTGGCTTAGTGTAGGCTTGAGAGTGGCTTAACTCTCTGTAGGATGTACTAGGAGGGCAGCAAGGCAATCGGCGCGGACGCCCGCAGTGCGCTTGCGCGTCGATTGGCAGATTTCGCCCATGTGCGCGGACGCGCCATGTGCGCGCATGCGCAGAGGGGTGGTTTTTCTAAATTTGCAAGTGTTTACACCACTTTTGACATTTCAAAAACCCCCCCCCATACAGCCACTTAAGCACTATAGCAGGGCATTTTACTTGGTAAACTATCAATGAAGTCGACAAATGAAGGGGAGTTGTCATTAAAATCTAGCTAACAAACATGAAGTCAAGTGTCTATGTACAAATCTCAAAGGAAGATCTTACCATGGTGGGGTGTCTCCCACCTAGCACTTTTGTTTAACGTCCTTAAGTTGGACTTTCAGTAGCTTATAGTGTTTGTTCAAGAGTTGCATCCCTCAAGAGGAACACTTCAACTTCCTTGGCGTTCTTTCTTTGCTCACCATGATACAATTTGAGACGGTGCCCGTTTACCTTGAAGATGTCCGAGCTTGATGGGTGGCGCAAGTGGTAGACTCCATAAGGTTGTACTTTCTCCACTTGGTAGGGCCCATCCCACCTTGATCTAAGCTTTCCGGGTAGTAATCTCAACCTTGAATTGTAGAGAAGGACTAGGTCACCGGGTCGGAATTCTCTTCTCCTAATGTTCTTGTCATGGATGGCTTTCATCTTTTCCTTATAGAGTCTAGAGTTGTCGTAAGCTTCCAATCTTAAACATTCTAATTCTGCCAATTGAAGCTTTCTCTCTATTCCGGCCCCACCCAAGCTCATATTACACTCCTTTACGGCCCAATAAGCTTTGTGTTCAATCTCCACCGGTAAGTGACATGCTTTACCATATACAAGCCGGAAGGGGCTCATGCCAATGGGTGTCTTGTAAGCCGTTCGATAGGCCCACAGTGCATCAGAGAGTTTAATGCTCCAATCTTTCCTATTCGGCTTTACAATCCTTTCTAACACGTGCTTGATTTCCCGGTTAGAGACTTCGGCTTGGCCGTTTGTCTGAGCGTGGTAAGCCGTGGCGACTTTGTGGATGATGCCATATCTTCTCATGAGGCCGTCTATTCTTTTGTTGCAAAAGTGGGATCCTTGGTCACTTATGATTGCTCTTGGGGCGCCAAAGCGACAAATGATATTGTTCCTCACAAAAGAATACACAACATTAGCATCATCCGTTCGGGTGGGGATTGCCTCCACCCATTTTGACACATAATCGACGGCTAACAAGATGTAGAGAAAGCCATTGGAATTTGGAAATGGCCCCATGAAGTCGATTCCCCATACGTCAAAGATTTCGCAAAAAAGCATATTTTGTTGGGGAATTTCGTCCTTCTTGGAAATATCTCCAAACCTAATACATTGGGGACAAGATTTGCAATAGAGAGAAGCATCTTTGAGAAGAGTTGGCCACCAAAATCCGCAATCAAGGATTTTTCTTGCCGTTCTTTGGGGCCCGTAGTGACCACCTCCTTCGGAAGCATGGCAAGCGTCCAAGATTGCTTGGAATTCGGTTTGAGGTATGCACCGTCGCATTATTTGGTCCGCTCCATACCTCCACAAATAGGGATCATCCCAAATATAGTATTTGGATTTGCTTTTCAGCTTATCCTTTTTGTTTTTGTCGAGATTGGGAGGGAAGGTGCGTGAAACCAAATAGTTTGCTATTGGGGCATACCAAGGAACCACTTCCGAGATTGCATGCAGGGCATCTAAAGGAAAGGAATCATTGATAGGAGTGGTGTCGCCTTTTGTGTGTTCGAGGCGACTTAAATGGTCCGCCACTAGGTTTTGGGAACCGCTCCTATCTTTGATTTCCAAGTCAAATTCTTGTAATGAGAGCACCCAATGAATTAATCTCGGTTTTGATTCCTTTTTTGCCAACAAGTACTTTAGTGCCGCGTGATCCGAGTACACTACTACCTTGGAACCAAGAAGATAGGCTCGGAACTTGTCCAAAGCAAAAACAATAGCTAGGAGTTCCTTTTCGGTAGTAGTGTAGTTGGATTGGGCTCCGTCTAATGTTTTGGAAGCATAAGCTATGACATAGGGAATCTTACCCTCGCGTTGTGCTAACGCGGCTCCTATCGCATAATTCGAAGCATCACACATGATTTCAAAGGGTTGAGTCCAATTGGGTCCTCGTACAATAGGGGCTTGTGTCAATGCTACCTTGAGTTTGTCATATGCTTCCATACATTCCTTGCTCATCTCAAATTCGGTGTCTTTTTGTAGTAATCGAGAGAGAGGTAAGGCCACCTTGCTAAAGTCCTTGATGAATCTCCGGTAGAATCCTGCATGTCCAAGAAAAGAACGGACTTCCCTCTCGGAGGAGGGGTAAGGTAAACTGGATATGACATTTATCTTTGCCGGATCTACGGAGATGCCTTCCTTTGATACTATGTGTCCCAAAACAATGCCTTGTTTGACCATGAAATGACATTTTTCAAAATTTAAGACAAGGTTTGTTTTGGTGCATCTTTCTAAGACTTTTTCAAGGTTACCTAAGCAATGCTCAAATGACTCACCATACACACTAAAATCATCCATGAAAACTTCCATTGATTGCTCTAGGAAGTCCGCAAATAGGCTCATCATGCATCTTTGAAACATTGCCGGTGCATTGCATAGGCCAAATGGCATACGCTTGTAAGCATATGTTCCAAAGGGGCAAGTAAATGTGGTTTTTTCTTGGTCTTCTAGAGCAATATGAATTTGGAAGTATCCAGAGTAGCCATCAAGAAAACAATAGTATGATTTACCGGCTAACCGATCAAGCATTTGATCGATAAATGGTAGTGGAAAGTGATCTTTCCTTGTGGCCGCATTCAATCTTCGGTAGTCTATGCATACTCTCCAAGAATTCTGCACTCTTGTTGCTATAAGTTCCCCACTTTCGTTTTTGATTGTTGTCACTCCGGACTTCTTTGGCACTACTTGGACCGGGCTTACCCATTCGCTATCTGAGATAGGATAGATGATGTCCGCTTCAAGTAGCTTAGTGACTTCTTTCTTCACCACCTCAAGAATGGTTGGGTTAAGTCTCCTTTGAGGTTGTCGGACCGGTCTTGCTCCTTCTTCAAGAAATATGCGGTGCTCGCATACTTGGGGGCTTATTCCCACTAGATCCGCCAAGCTCCACCCAATTGCCCTTTTGTTTTTCCTTAATACATTCAGCAATTTTTCTTCTTGTTGAGGAGTTAACTCTTGTGCAATTATCACGGGTAGCTTTTGGGCTTCATCAAGGTATGAATACCTTAAGTGAGGTGGTAGTGGCTTCAATTCCATCTTCTTGTCATTCCTTGAAGTTTGAGTTTCCGGATGGTTTGTATGATGTGTGGTATTTAGTTCGCTTGACTTTTCATTTGCTTCTTCGACCATGCACTTCTCATCTAATCTTGCAAGATGCACTTCGGCTACTATGTTATCGATTGGGTCACACTGAAATAGAGAGTGGTTCTCCGGTGGATGCTTCATTGCTTCCTCTAGGCTAAAGCTTACAATTCTCCCATCTATTTCAAATGAGTAGTTCCCCGAGTAAGCATCAAGCTTAAATCTAGAAGTTCTCAAGAATGGCCTTCCAAGTAGGATAGATGATGCTCTCTCGGTTTCGCTTGACGGCATTTCAAAGACATAGAAGTCAATCGGAAATACCAACCCCTTTATATTCACCAATACATCTTCCGCAACACCTGCTACGGTTATTATGCTTTTATCCGCTAGGACAAATCTTGCCGTCGACCTTTTTAGTGGTGGCGACTTCAATACCCGGTAAACGGAGAGCGGCATGATGCTAACACATGCTCCGAGGTCACACATACAATCTCTAAATTGAACTCCATTGACGGTACAAATGACCATGCAAGGGCCCGGGTCATCACACTTCTCTGGCAATGTTCCCATTAAAGCGGAAATAGAACTCCCCAATGGGATTGTTTCCAATTCAAGAATTCTATCCTTGTTTATGCATAAATCTTTGAGGAATTTGGCATATCTAGGAACTTGATGGATGGCATCAAAGAGGGGGATGGTTACCTCAACCTTCTTGAACATTTCTACCATTTTGGGGTCGAGTTCTATGCGCTTTTTAGCTTTCTTTGCAAGTGTTGGAAATGGAAGTGGTTGAGCAATTTCTTCTTCCAAGGTTCTTTTGGCCTTGGTTGTCTCCCTTGTTGGTTGGGCTTCATCCTCAACTATGGCTTGTGGTGTCTCCTCTTCCACTACCTCTTCTATATCTATTCTCTCTTCCTCTTGGGCGGTTGTGATAGGACTTGGGTCCTTTGCTTCCTTCTCTTTTAGTTGTGTACCGGATCTAAGGGTGATGGCATTGATGCCCCCTTTTGGATTTGGTTGAGGTTGAGAGGGGATGACACTTTGGATCGGGGGTTGAGGAGTGGGGGTCGATGGTGTGTCCATGCGTGCAAGAAGAGCTTGTAGTGTAGAGGTGAGGCCGGTGAGGCCGGAAGCAAGTGTGTTTTGTAATTCCTTTTGGCCTTGGATAATGGTCCGGAGTGTTTCGTCTTGGTTGGAGGGGGTGGTTGCATATGTGAGTTGAGGAGTTTGTGATTGGTTGGGTGGTGGTCTTTGATGTGGTGGTTGATATGTTTGGTAGTTTCTTTGTGGGTTTTGTTGATTGTATGGTTGATTTTGTAAGTTGTATGGTCGGTTTTGTGAGAAATTTTGCGAGTTGTTATTCCATCTTTGACCTCCTCCATTGTTGTTGTTGTCCCTATTCCCTTGTTGATGATTGTCTTTCCAATTTTGATTATTGTGTCCACTTCCTTGGTTGTAGCCTCCTCCTTGATAAGGGTGCCCTTGGTTAGGGTTACCTCCTTGGTAGTACCCTTGATTAGGGCGGTCATAGAAATTATGGGTAGCCGCCAAGGTGTTGTCTTCTTGAAGGCTTGGGCACTCATCCGTGTGGTGAGAGTAGCAAGAGCAAATGCCACATACTCTTTGAGGGACCAATTGTTGGTTGTGTTGTTGAGGTGGTGGAGGATGTTGTTGATATGATTGAGGTTGTTGTGGTTGTTGTTGGTTCAATTGGAGTTGCCTCAAGACGGATGTCATCTCATTCAAGGATTGAGTTAGAGCGGTGGCTTCACTACTAGTTGATACCTCGTTCACGGTCCTTGGACGGTTGACTCTTCGCCTCTTGATTGGATTCGGCTAAGTCAATAATAAGTTGCCATGCCTCCTCCGCGGTTTTATATTTGGACAAAGAACCATTGCTAGAAGTGTCCAAGAGGGTTCTATCTTGCTCTCGCATCCCTTGACATATGTATCCAAGCAATACTTGAGTGTCGATCATGTGATTAGGGCATGCATCTAGTAGTTTGCGAAACCGTTCCCAATACTCATAGAGTGGTTCCGTCTCACCTTGCACAATACAAGACATTTCCTTCCTTAGCCTATCCATCTTTTCCGGGGGCAAGAATTTATCTAAGAACCCCCTTCTAAGTAGGTCCCAATCGGAGGTAACTTCACTAGAGAGGGTGTAGAACCATTCTTTGGCCTTGTCCTCAAGAGAGAAAGGGAAAGCAAACAACCATATAGCAACTTCATCGGACCCTTCCCGTCTAGTAGTCGAGCATATGCGATGGAAGTCCTTGAGATGTCGAATAGGGTCTTGTGCGGGAAGCCCGTGAAACTTGGGTAGGAGGTTGATCAAAGCGGTCTTCAATTCAAAGTTCGCATTCAAATTGGGGTGAGTTACATGAAGGGGTTGAAGGACATAATCCGGTGCACCCGCTTCCTTGATGGTAACTCTCCTCGGAGCGTCCATGGTATTAGTACCTAAAACAAAAGAAGAATTGTTAGTGAGATTGATGGGAGTATGATTAATGCCTTCTTTGAGTGACGGTTCAATGTTCACTTCTAGTAAGGTGGTTGAGGTGGTGAAAACCTCTTCACCTTTTCCGAATCTTAGCCGCCTCCGAGCTTGTCTAATATGAAACAAAGTTCGTTCTATTTCCGGATCAAAAGGGGCTAAGCTCGGATTCGGTTGTGAACGCGTCATGCAATGAAGGGGAAATGGAATTCATTGTAACGATGAGGAGTTAGTCAATTGAGCAGTTTACAATGAAGTGCAACTATGTACATATATACACGCTTAATCCAAAACAATAACATGGCACACTAAGCAAAATCCCCGGCAACGGCGCCATTTTGACAAATGAATTTTTGCCGGTATAGAAATTATCAAATGATCAATCGTAGTATAGTCTAAACCGACGCAAAATCCTTCATCAAACAAATCTACAATCTATATCCGAGAGTACTAGTCTCCCGAGTCGTTCTCCCTTGGAATTGCCAAAGTGTGCATCTTATTGATTTAGTAAGCTTTGTTGGAATTCTTTGAAGGTTTTAGCAAAGTAATGAGAAACAAACAATCAATTATCAAAAGACTTGGCTTAGGGTTGGCATTAGAAATTCTATCCTTATAGTCCATTCAATGTTGACAATCAATTAGGCCTTGCTTCATTTAGTTATCCCCTAGGTATAGAGGGAGGTCAAATGAAAGCAATCAACTTGAGTCACAAGTCCTAGCTTCACCTTATGGGAATCTAGCTTTAGTGCACTCCAAGCCAACTAGCAATCCCTAATTCCAAATCAACTATTGATACAACTATTCAACTTCTTCCAAGGACCAAACCCTATGCCAAGTGTGAAAATTCTACTCCATAGCTAGTGTTGTCATTTTATCAAACATGTGATGAGCAAGAAGGAAAGTCATAGTAAAATGAGAAGAAAAGTCGAATTGAAAGTATTGCAACACAAAGATCTAACAACAAGTCTCAAAGAGTAGCAATGAAAATCGAATTCTCAAAATAGGGACGAAATCCAAAATTACAAAGTTGAATTCTAGATCTATGAGAATTGATCAATTGCATCTACTACTTGAAATTGGAGAAGAAAATCTATGACATGAACAAAGTGAAGTGAGAATTGTAATGGATCTCACCAAAAAGTCATTGAAAATTCAGAAATTAGATGAGGATGAACCCTAGTGAAAAGCTTGGAATCTCCCTCTCCTTCTCCAAAAGTGTAACCAACTCTCCTCTCCCCAAAAAAATATCTAGATCTAGAAAATGAACTAAAATTGTCCTTAACCCTTGCTCCTTTGATCTTCTTGAGTGATGAGCGGATAATTTATACGCTTTTTGGCATTGTTTTTAGTATGTTTTTAGTAGGATCTAGTTACTTTTAGGGATGTTTTCATTAGTTTTTATGTTAAATTCACATTTCTGGACTTTACTATGAGTTTGTGTGTTTTTCTGTGATTTCAGGTTTTTTCTGGCTGAAATTGAGGGACTTGAGCAGAAATCAGATTCAGAGGTTGAAAAAGGACTGCTGATGCTGTTGGATTCTGACCTCCCTGCACTCAAAGTGGATTTTCTGGAGCTACAGAACTCGAAATGGCGCGCTTCCAATTGCGTTGGAAAGTAGACATCCAGGGCTTTCCAGCAATATATAATAGTCTATACTTTGGCCAAGAATTGACGACGTAAACTGGTGTTCAACGCCAGCCTTCTGCCCAAATCTGGCGTCCAGCGCCAGAAAAGGATCGAAAACCAGAGTTGATCGCCCAAACTGGCACAGAAACTGGCGTTCAACTCCACAAATGGCCTCTGCACATGCAACACTTAAGCTCAGCCCAAACACACACCAAGTGGTCCCCGGAAGTGGATTTATACATCAAATACTTACTCATGTAAACCCTAGTAGCTAGTTTATTATAAATAGGACCTCTTACTATTGTATTAGGCATCTTTGGATTATCTTTTGATATCTTTTGATCATCTTAGGATCTGAGGATCATCTTTGAACGCATTGTTCTTAGATTAAGGGGGCTGGCCATCTCGGCCATGCCTGGACCTTCACTTATGTATTTTCAACGGTAGAGTTTCTACACTCCATAGATTAAGGTGTGGAGCTGATGCCAAGGCATCTTAGGCTAGTTTCACTAGCCTTTTTCTTTTATTTTTAGTTGTTTTATGCATTTTCTTGAGCCTTAAGTAATCATTTGGGCCAAATAGTCATGCTTGTCTTAAATCATTCAACATGAAGATTTTGATGCAAATTCCATGAGTTTTTAGTTATATTACTTGAATGCTATGAATGGAAGATTTCTCATGAAATTTTGCAAGACTTTGATGCAATTGTTTGGATGATTTCAGGGAAGAAGAGGCTAAGCAAGGAAGCAACAAAATCAATAAAGGAAGCTTGAATATCAAATGTGGAGTTTAAGTTCCAGTTTAAGCCTAAACTGGAGTTTAAACGCCAGAATCATGAAGGCTAAGAAATGCTAGAATTGAAGTTTAACCTCCAGTTTAACCTTAAACTGGAGGTTAAACGCCAGAATGAAAAGTCTCACCAAAGAAGCATTCCACGTTTAACCTCCAGTTTGACCTCAAACTGGAGGTTAAACGCCAGAATGAGAATGCCAATCAGGAAGCATTTCCACGTTTAACCTCCAGTTTAACCTTAAACTGGAGGTTAAACGCCAGAAATGGGAAGTGCACCAGGGAGCCATTTCCACGTTTAAGCTCCAGTTTGACCTTAAACTGGAGCTTAAACGTGTTCGACCAAGTTTTCTCCTCCAGGGTTGCTTTCTCCATTTCCACGTTTAAGCTCCAGTTTGACCTTAAACTGGAGCTTAAACGTGTTCGACCTCCAGGGCTACCTTTTCCATTTCCACGTTTAAGCTTCAGTTTAACCTTAAACTGAAGCTTAAACGTGTTATATGGAACAGCTTGACCATGCCTTCTTCAAACATAAATAACTTGAGCTACAAAACTCCAAATGAGGTGATTCAAAATGCATTGGAAAGAAGACATCTAGAGCTTTCCAAGCATATATGGCATGCATGGTGGATACTAAAAATTGAGGGAGAAAACAGCCCCGTAATGTGCATAGAAGAGCATAGTACCAACATGCAGTCAGGCCAGCTGACCTCTTCACCTTCCATGGAGTATAACTCGAGTTGTAGAGATCCAATTGAGGTGCTTCCAGTTGCGTTAGAAAGCTGACATCCATAGCTTTCCAACGAGGTATAATAGTCTATATTTGGCATCAAATTGGCAAGGTTGACAAGGGAACAAAGTGACGACTCAAGAAAGGGGGTGCAACATTTGAGTGTAGTTTAATGGATCATTATCCTTTTTGGATCAATTATGTCACTCAGCCCTTCAAGCAAGCAAGGCCCATCAACAACACCAAATCAAGGCCACAAGAATCATCTAGAATAGTTTATTTTTATTTGATTGTAATTTGCTTTGAATTTCATTTTCATTTTGTAATTTAGGGAGCCTATTTAAAGGCCTTAGTTTTTGCATTTGAAGAAACACGGAGGGGATTGAAGGGGAATCCAGCCCCTGAGGGGGAGAGGACTGGAAATCATTTTCTTTTAGTTTTGTAATTGAATTCAGAGCTATGACTCACTAAACCCCTTTCATTGGGTTAGGGAGCTCTATTGTAATTCAATGAATCAATAATAGTTTATCTTCTTCTTCAATCTTTTCTCTTGAATTTTGTTAGAAAGCTTCTCGTTCTAATTCCATTGGGTAGTTGTCTTGGGAAAGAAACTACCCATAATTGGAATCCTTCGGAACCTTGGGAAAGGAATGGAGGATTCATGCTAGAGAAGCTTTCTCACAGTGAATTGGATTGGGGTTTGGATGGATATTGTGACATGTAATCCTACCAAATTGTGGTTCATGAAACTGTGTGGTATAATCAGTGATCGAGCATCATCTCTTCTTATGAACATTTAAACCAAGGGATTGGGAATTTGTTTGTTTTTAGAGAGAATTGGTGAGCCAAGGGATTGGGATCCAATCATATAAGATTGCCAAGCAAAATTCAATGAACGCATTGGTTGAGGAAGAGATAAACATGTTTTGATTCGGAGATCTCAATATCTCCTATAACCCAATGAATTCCCCATTTCTGATTTCCAATTTCTATTTACATTCTGCAACTCAATACTTGCAATCACCCCCATTCCCTTTTAATTTCAGCAATTTAGCTTCTGGTCTTTAATTCATGCAATTTAAGATTCCGCTATTTCAATTTCTTGTCATTTACTTTTCCCGCCAATTTTACATTCCGCAATTCTCATCTAAATCTTGATTCCACTCAACTAGAACACACTTCTAATCCGAATTGCTCACTCAACCAATCCTTGTGGGATTCGACCTCACTCTATTGTGAGTTTTTACTTGACGATAACCGGTGCACTTGCCGGAAGGAATTTTGCCGATCGTGCAATTTCCTAAATCGTAGCATAACTAGTTTATGCGCATCAAGTTTATGGCGCCGTTGCCGGGGATTGGTTTTCGATTGACAATTCTCCAATTGGAAGTTAACTAGATTGAGCAATTTTTCTTTTCTTTTGTTAATAGTTTTTGTTTCAGTTTATTACTGCTAATTTCTGCAAATTTTAATTTGTTTTCTTTGCTTATTCACTTGTTAGCATACTAACCACTAGCTGTTTGTGATATTGCCTCACTATGGAATTTCCACTATCTTTGGATGAGTATTGTTTGAGACTGAGCACATTGCAAAAAAGAAAGGAGTATCCATCATCTTTTGGTCAATCAAAATTCATGAGAAACTCTCCACCACCACAGAATGATTCATGTTATTATGCTCATGGTGGGTGGGAGTATCAGGAACAGGAAACGGGGTACTTCCCACAGCCACAAAATGGTCCATGTTTTGGTGAATTTGATCACTACTCAAGTTGTGGCTGGGAAGATCAAAACCAAAGAGATTTCACTTATTCACACCCCATTCATCAAGAGCCATCACCTCTGAATTCTCCAACCTCACCTCCTAGTTTTACATATCCAAATTCTTCATCACTTGAGCATTTCTCAGCACAAAATTCCTTCTCAAATTCATACAATTCATTTCACGATCCACAAGACTCATTCCACTACACACAAGAGTCATACCACTACCAACACTCCAACCAAAGACTCTATCAGCCCACACAAAACACATACTCCCAGCCACCATATCACAGCCAAGATAATCAACCTCATCAACCCAATCCGAACCAACAATTTCAAGATCAATTAAACAGGATAGAAGGAATGATTGCAACTATGGGCAGAGATGTGGCCGATTTGAAAGGCTTTAAGGAAGAAGTGATATCCAACTTACAAAATCAAGGTGCTGCCATTCAAAAGCTAGAAGCACAAATTGAATATCTATCAAAGCAAATCCCTACCCACAATTCTTCTAGTGATACCATGGCAAACCCAAGGGAGGAATCAGAAGAACAAGAAAGGGAGAAAGTCAATCAAGGGAGATCACACTCCAATGACACAGAGAGTTGCAAAGAGGAAGGGTTCATTGAACCACAAATTCAGGAAGCTTTTGATGAACAGGATACTCCAACTGTCCAACAACAACCAAGTTCTGAGATCAAGGATATGAAGGCAGTAGAAACAAGCACCAAAATGAGGATTGTGACCGAGACACAAAGGATCATATCCATGAAGAAGAGAAGGTCGAAGAACAATCCAACTCCTGAGCCAACAAGCAAGTTCACTCAAGCCAATCACAAGGGAAAGCTTGCTGGAAAGAAGCATTCACAACAAGGGGCACTAACTAGCTCCTTTATCCACTTGAAGTCATTCCTCTTAACAAACTGGAAGAAGAGGAAGAAAGTCAGGAACAGCATGTCAAGCTAATGACGTTAAAGAAGCGCTTGTTGGGAGGCAACCCAACCAAAGGTAGTTTTTCTTTTCTAGTTATTTCAATAAAAGAGTTAAGTAGATTTATCTGTATTGCAAGGAGCTAAGTTTGGTGTTGCACACCAAAACAATTCAAGGGTGAATGTGAGATTCTAAGTTTGGTGTTCCACCAAAAACTTCATTAAAAGCACATTTCTACCTCAGCATGACTAGTCACTAGCTCCAACCAATCAGGGAAACTACTTAACCAATAGTTTAATTTCTAGTTCATAGTTTCTTTTTCTAGTTCATAGTTATTTTCTTAATAAAAGCACATGAGGTTTTCTGCATATGATCCAAATTGCTGCATATGGCAAGGAACTAAGTTTGGTGTTCACACACCAATCTAAGTTCAGAGGCCCACAAACATACATGCATGCTAACCAATTCTCAAAGTGCTTGGGGAACAAGCAACTTCTAATAGCTTTGCAGGAAGACAATCAATCTCATGGAAGGAATATACATCATCATCAAAGAGAACACCAAGGCTAGGAAGGATGATGAACAACAAAGAAGATGCTAAAAGGTTGTATTGTCACTTAATTGCTTGTACTTTGAATTGCTGATATTGGAAGTTTGCATGCACCCCTGCTTTAAGTTTGAGTCATTGCAGTTTTTGTTTGTCTGTTTAATTTCCAAATAAGTGATAGTCTAAGTGTCTGGATAAACTTCATCTTCTTAAATGTATGCTTGCCATGCTTGTTCTGTTTCCATAAAATAAAAGAAATGTTTGAACAAAAGTAACTCAATTCCATTTGGTAAGAAATCAAATAAGATTAAGTGGTGGTATGCATGTTTGATTGAATAGTCAGCTCACTAAGAAATAAAGTTAGAATTGTCACTTTTAGTGGAAATTAGGATGCTGTCTATGGATCTTGATGAATAAATGTCTTTGGCCATGAAAAAGAAAGAAGAAGAAGAAGAAAAAGCCACTGAAAAAGGGCAACCAAAAAGCAAAAAAAAAATTGAGAAAATAAGCTAGGCACCAATGGTTTGAACTTCTGAGACAAATGCCTGTGGTGTTTATGTATTAAGGATATGCTTGGATGAATAGGTTCTGAGGAGTGTTTCAACACTTGGTAACTTGGGTTAACTAACCCGGGATTATCAACCAAAAGTCCATTATCAAGAGCAACCTAAATACAAAACATTTAGTCACACAAAGAGGTGCTGGGTACCAATGTCTCAAGAAGAAATGTGAACTAAAATGCCTGTAGTGGATATGTGTAGTGCACTGATAAGAAAAAGAAAATGCCAAAGGCTTGTGCAACACATGACACTGAGCAACAAGGAGCAAATAAGCTCAAAGAAAAAGAAAAACAAAGAAAAGAAACTTGCCAAGGATATGTGAATAACAAGAGGCCATAGCAGTGTTTTAGTGGAAACATAAAAAGTGACATTCTTACCTAAGAAACAATAAAGTGATGCTGCAACAACTTTCTGCATGAACACCCCATTAATCAATGTCAATTACTTACTGATATGGCTAATGAATTTACTTTCTGTTTCATTCTTTCTTCTCAATAATTCAGAACTTGCTTGGGGACAAGCAAGGATTAAGTTTGGTGTTGTGATGCCAAGGCATCTTAGGCTAGTTTCACTAGCCTTTTTCTTTTATTTTTAGTTGTTTTATGCATTTTCTTGAGCCTTAAGTAATCATTTGGGCCAAATAGTCATGCTTGTCTTAAATCATTCAACATGAAGATTTTGATGCAAATTCCATGAGTTTTTAGTTATATTACTTGAATGCTATGAATGGAAGATTTCTCATGAAATTTTGCAAGACTTTGATGCAATTGTTTGGATGATTTCAGGGAAGAAGAGGCTAAGCAAGGAAGCAACAAAATCAATAAAGGAAGCTTGAATATCAAATGTGGAGTTTAAGTTCCAGTTTAAGCCTAAACTGGAGTTTAAACGCCAGAATCATGAAGGCTAAGAAATGCTAGAATTGAAGTTTAACCTCCAGTTTAACCTTAAACTGGAGGTTAAACGCCAGAATGAAAAGTCTCACCAAAGAAGCATTCCACGTTTAACCTCCAGTTTGACCTCAAACTGGAGGTTAAACGCCAGAATGAGAATGCCAATCAGGAAGCATTTCCACGTTTAACCTCCAGTTTAACCTTAAACTGGAGGTTAAACGCCAGAAATGGGAAGTGCACCAGGGAGCCATTTCCACGTTTAAGCTCCAGTTTGACCTTAAACTGGAGCTTAAACGTGTTCGACCAAGTTTTCTCCTCCAGGGTTGCTTTCTCCATTTCCACGTTTAAGCTCCAGTTTGACCTTAAACTGGAGCTTAAACGTGTTCGACCTCCAGGGCTACCTTTTCCATTTCCACGTTTAAGCTTCAGTTTAACCTTAAACTGAAGCTTAAACGTGTTATATGGAACAGCTTGACCATGCCTTCTTCAAACATAAATAACTTGAGCTACAAAACTCCAAATGAGGTGATTCAAAATGCATTGGAAAGAAGACATCTAGAGATTTCCAAGCATATATGGCATGCATGGTGGATACTAAAAATTGAGGGAGAAAACAGCCCCGTAATGTGCATAGAAGAGCATAGTACCAACATGCAGTCAGGCCAGCTGACCTCTTCACCTTCCATGGAGTATAACTCGAGTTGTAGAGATCCAATTGAGGTGCTTCCAGTTGCGTTAGAAAGCTGACATCCATAGCTTTCCAACGAGGTATAATAGTCTATATTTGGCATCAAATTGGCAAGGTTGACAAGGGAACAAAGTGACGACTCAAGAAAGGGGGTGCAACATTTGAGTGTAGTTTAATGGATCATTATCCTTTTTGGATCAATTATGTCACTCAGCCCTTCAAGCAAGCAAGGCCCATCAACAACACCAAATCAAGGCCACAAGAATCATCTAGAATAGTTTATTTTCATTTGATTGTAATTTGCTTTGAATTTCATTTTCATTTTGTAATTTAGGGAGCCTATTTAAAGGCCTTAGTTTTTGCATTTGAAGAAACACGGAGGGGATTGAAGGGGAATCCAGCCCCTGAGGGGGAGAGGACTGGAAATCATTTTCTTTTAGTTTTGTAATTGAATTCAGAGCTATGACTCACTAAACCCCTTTCATTGGGTTAGGGAGCTCTATTGTAATTCAATGAATCAATAATAGTTTATCTTCTTCTTCAATCTTTTCTCTTGAATTTTGTTAGAAAGCTTCTCGTTCTAATTCCATTGGGTAGTTGTCTTGGGAAAGAAACTACCCATAATTGGAATCCTTCGGAACCTTGGGAAAGGAATGGAGGATTCATGCTAGAGAAGCTTTCTCACAGTGAATTGGATTGGGGTTTGGATGGATATTGTGACATGTAATCCTACCAAATTGTGGTTCATGAAACTGTGTGGTATAATCAGTGATCGAGCATCATCTCTTCTTATGAACATTTAAACCAAGGGATTGGGAATTTGTTTGTTTTTAGAGAGAATTGGTGAGCCAAGGGATTGGGATCCAATCATATAAGATTTCCAAGCAAAATTCAATGAACGCATTGGTTGAGGAAGAGATAAACATGTTTTGATTCGGAGATCTCAATATCTCCTATAACCCAATGAATTCCCCATTTCTGATTTCCAATTTCTATTTACATTCTGCAACTCAATACTTGCAATCACCCCCATTCCCTTTTAATTTCAGCAATTTAGCTTCTGGTCTTTAATTCATGCAATTTAAGATTCCGCTATTTCAATTTCTTGTCATTTACTTTTCCCGCCAATTTTACATTCCGCAATTCTCATCTAAATCTTGATTCCGCTCAACTAGAACACACTTCTAATCCGAATTGCTCACTCAACCAATCCTTGTGGGATTCGACCTCACTCTATTGTGAGTTTTTACTTGACGATAACCGGTGCACTTGCCGGAAGGAATTTTGCCGATCGTGCAATTTCCTAAATCGTAGCATAACTAGTTTATGTGCATCAGGAGCTCTGCTGTTCCTCAAAGATTAATGCAAAGTACTACTGTTTTCTATTCAATTCTTCTTATTTCTCTTCTAAGATATCCATTCGCACCCAAGAATGTGATGAAGGTGATGATTATGTGTGACGCTCATCATCCTTCTCCCTTATGAACGCGTGCCTGACAAACACTTCTGTTCTACATGAATTAAGCTAGAATGAGTATCTCTTAGATCTCCTAACCAGAATCTTCGTGGCGTAAGCTAGAATGATGGCGGCATTCAAGAGAATCCGGAAGGTCTAAACCTTGTCTGTGGTATTCTGAGTAGGATTCAATGATTGAATGACTGTGACGAGCTTCAAACTCGCGATTGTTGGGCGTTAGTAACAGACGCAAAAGGAGGGTGAATCCTATTCCAGCATGATCGCGAACCGACAGATGAATAGCCGTGCCGTGACAGGGTGCGTGAGCATATTATTCACTGAGAGGAGGGGATGTAGCCACTGACAACGGTGATGCCCTTGCATAAAGCCAGCCATGGAAAGGAGTGAGACTGATTGGATGAAGACAGCAGGAAAGCAGAGGTTCAGAGGAACGAAAAGCATCTCCATTCTCTTATCTGGAATTCTCACCAATGAATTACATAAGTATCTCTATCCCTATTCTATTATTAAATTTCGAAAACTCCATTATCACTTTATATCTGCCTGACTGAGATCTGCAAGGTGACCATAGCTTGCTTCATACCAACAATCTCTGTGGGATTCGACCCTTACTCACGTAAGGTATTACTTGGACGACCCAGTGCACTTGCTGGTTAGTTGTATCGAAGTTGTGACAATTATGAATTAAGATCAAAGCACCAAGCTTTGGAGCCATTACCAGGGATTGTTCGAGCCTGGACATCACAATTTCGTGCACCAAGTTTTTGGCGCCGTTGCCGGGGATTGTTTGAGTTTGGACAACTGACGGTTCATCTTGTTGCTCAGATTAGGTAATTTTCTTTTTGTCTTGTTTTCAAAAAAAAAAATTTTTCAAAAATCTTTCAAAAATTCTTCCTTTGTTTTCGAAAAAAAAAAATTTTTTTAAAATAAAAATGTTTTCAAAAATATATTTTCCTTTCAAAATTTTTAAGAATGAATTCTAGTGTTTCATGGAGCATGTTGAAGCCTGGCTGGCTGTAAAGCCATGTCTCAATTCTTATACTCAAGAGAAGAGCTTCTTTATCTTTCTTAGCCAATTGGCTGTTGAATGTAAGGAATGTCAGGCGTGTCATGTCTGAGTTACATACTAAAGCTTGGCTGGCTATTAAGCCATGCCTGACCCTTTGATTGGAGCTTTAGAGCATAAGATTCCTGGAATTCATATTAAAAATTTTGGAATCCTTATTTTCTTTTTCAAAATTATTTTTCGAAAAACATAAAATAAAAATCCAAAAAAAAAAATTTAGAAAATCATAAAAATAAAAAATATTTTTGTGTTTCTTGTTTGAGTCTTGAGTCATATCATAAGTTTGGTGTCACTTGCATTTGCATCCTGCATTTTTCGAAAATAATCATGCATTCATAGTGTTCTTCATGATCTTCAAGTTGTTCTTTGTCAGTCTTCTTGTTTGATCTTGATGTTTTCTTGTTTTACATGTGCATCTTTCGTTTATTAGAGTCTAAACATGAAAGATTTCTAAGTTTGGTGTCTTGCATGTTTTATTTGTATATAAAATTTTTCAAAAATATGTTCTTGATGTTCATCATGACAGTCACGGTGTTCTTGGTGTTTATCTTGACATTCATAACATTCTTGCATACATTCATTGTTTTGATCTAAAAATTTCATGCATTGCATTATTTTACTTGTTTTTTCTCTCTCATCATAAAAATTTCAAAAATAAAAAAAAATATCTTTCCCTTTTTTCTCTCATCAAATTCGAAAATTTGGATTGACTTTTTCAAAAATTTTTAAAATCAAATTGTTTCTCATGAGTCAAATCAAATTTTCAATTTGAAAATCTTATCTTTTTCAAAATCTTTTTCAAAAATCAAATCTTTTTCAAAATTCTTAGTTATTTTCGAAAATTTCAAAAATATTTTTTAAAAATCTTTTTCTTATTTTTATCACAAATTTTCGAAAATAACATAATCAATTAATGTTTTGATTCAAAAATTTGAAGTTTGTTACTTGCTTGTTAAGAAAGATTCAAACTTTAAGTTCTAGAATCATATCTTGTGATTTCTTATGAATCAAGTCATTAATTGTGATTTTAAAAATCAAATCTTTTTCAAAAACTAATTTCTATCATATCTTTTCAAAAAAATATCTTCTTATCTTATCTTTTTCAAAATTTGATTTCAAAATATCTTCTCTAACTTCCCAACTTCTTATCTTTTCAAATTTGTTTCAACTAACTAACCAACTTTTTGTTTGTTTCTTAACTTTTTCAAAACTACTTAACTAACTCTCTCTCTAATTTTCGAAAATATCTTCCCTCTTTTTCAAAAATTTCTTTTTTATTAACTAATTATTTTTATTTTTATATAAAAAAAAATTTCGAAAAAAAAATACTAACCTTTTTCAAAAACTATTTTTGAAAATCACTAACTCATTTTCAAAAATTGTTTTCGAAAATTCACTTCCCCCTCTCATCTTCTTCTATTTGTTTATTGATATACTAACATCTTTCCTTCAACTCACCAAAAATCCGAACCCCCTCTCTCTCTGAGTTCAGATTTTCTTTTCTTCTCTTCTTCTACTCACACAGGGATCCCTATACTGTGGTATAAAGGATCCATATTATTATTACTATTTTTTCTGTGCCATCTTCTTTGTCATATGAGCAGGAGCAAGGACAAGAACATTCTTGTTAAAGCAGATCCAGAACCTGAAAGGACTCTGAAGAAAAAAATTAAGAGAAGCTAAAATACAACAATCCAGAGATAACCTTTCAGAAATTTTCGAATAGGAAAAGGAGATGGCAGCCGAAAATAATAATAATATAAGGAAGATGCTTGGTGACTTCACTGCACCTAATTCCAATTTACATGAAAGAAGCATCTCCATTCCTGCCATTGGAGCAAACAACTTTGAGCTGAAACCTCAATTAGTTTCTCTGATGCAGCAGAACTGCAAGTTTCATGGACTTCCATCTGGAGATCCCTTTCAGTTCTTAACTGAATTCTTGCAGATATGTGATACTGCAAAGACTAATGGAATAGATCCTAAAGTCTACAGGCTCATGCTTTTCCCTTTTTGCTGTAAGAGACAGAGCTAGACTCTGGTTGGATTCACAACCTAAGAATAGCCTGAACTCATGGGATAAGCTGAGTAAAAGGATCACTGAAATCCCTCCTAGTACTCTCCCAAGCAATACAGAAGAGAATCCAAAAGGAGAGTGCAAGGCCATTGACATAAGCGCCATGGCCGAACCTGTGAGGAGAGGAGAGGACGTGAATCCCAAGGAGGAAGACCTCCTGGGACGTCCAGTGATCAATAAGGAGCTTCCCTCTGAGGAACCAAAGGACTCTGAGGCTCATCTAGAGACCATAGAGATTCTATTGAACCTCCTTATGCCCTTCATGAGCTCTGATGAGTATTCCTCTTCTGAAGAAAATGAGGATGTCACTGAAGAGCAAACTGCCAAGTTTCTTGGTGCAATCATGAAGCTGAATGCCAAATTATTTGGCATTGATACTTGGGAAGTTGAACCTCCCTTGTTCATCAATGAACTAAGTGATCTGGATCAACTGACATTGCCTCAGAAGAGACAGGATCCTGGAAAGTTCATAATCCCTTGTACCATAGGCACCATGATCTTTAAGGCTCTGTGTGACCTTGGTTCAGGGATAAACCTCATGCCCCTCTCTGTAATAGAGAAACTGGGAATCTATGGGGTGCAAGCTGCTAAAATCTCACTGGAGATGGCAGACAGCTCAAGAAAACAGGCTTATGGACAAGTAGAAGATGTATTAGTAAAGGTTGAGGGCCTTTACATACCTACTGATTTCATAGTCCTGGATACTGGAAAGGAAGAGGATGAATCCATCATCCTAGGAAGACCTTTCCTGGCCACAGCAAGAGCTGTGATTGATGTTGACAGAGGTGAAATAGTCCTTCAATGGAATGAGAACTCCCTTGTATTCAAAACTCAAGGATCTCCCTCTGCAACCATGGAGAGGAAGCAGGAAAAGCTTCTCTCCAAGCAGAGTCAACCAGAGCCCCCACAGTCAAACTCTAAGTTTGGTGTTGGGAGGCCACAACCAAACTCTAAGTTTGGTGTTGAACTCCCATATCCAAACTCTAAGTTTGGTGTTGGAGAGTCTCAACAAAGCTCTGCACATCTGTGAGGCTCCATGAGAGCCCACTGTCAAGCTATTGACATTAAAGAAGCGCTTGTTGGGAGGCAACCCAATGTTTATCTAACTCTATTATTATTGTTTTTCATGTTTTCTTAGGTTCATGATCATGTGGAGTCACAAAATAAATATAAAAATTGAAAACGGAATCAAAAACAGCAGAAGAAAAATTACACCCTGGAGGAGCATCTGTCTGGCGTTCAGCGCCAGAACAGAGCATGGTTCTGGCGCTGAACGCCCAAAATGGGCAGCTTCTGGGTGCTGAACGCCAGAACAGGCATGGTTCTGGCGTTCAACGCCAGAAATGGCACACAGATGGGCGTTGAACGCCCAAAATGGCCACCAACCTGGCGCTAAACGCCCAGAGTTGGATACAAAGGCATTTTTACATGCCTAAGGGGTGCAGGGATGTAAATCCTTGAAAACCTCAGGATCTGTGGACCCCACAGGATCCCCACCGACCTCCACTCACTTCTTCTCACCACTCTCTTTCACACAACCCCATAAACACTCTTCCCTAAAAACCCCTCACCAATCACCTCAATCTCTCTTCCCCACTAAACCTTCACCACTCACATCCACCCACTCTTCCCAATAAACCTACCTCATAAACTCCACCTACCTTCAAAATTCAAAACCAATTTCCCACCCAAACCCACCCATATAGCCGAACCTTAACCCCCCCTCCATTCCCTATATGAAGACCTCCATTCTTCACCAAATTCACACAACACACCCCTCTACACACTCCTTAGCCGAAACCACATCTCCCTCTCCCTCTCCATATTTCTTCTTCTTCTTCTTCTATTCTTTTGTTTATTGCTCGAGGGCGAGAAATATTCTAAGTTTGGTGTGGTAAAAGCATAGCTTTTTTTTGTTTTTCCATTACCATTGATGGAACCTAAGACCGGAGAATCCTCTAGAAGAGGGAAAGGGAAGATAAAAGCTTCCACATCCGAGTCATGGGAGATGGAAAGGTTCATCTCCAAAGCCCATCAAGACCACTTCTATGACGTTGTGGCCAAGGAGAAGGTGATCCCTGAGGTCCCTTTTAAACTCAAAAGAAATGAGTATCCGGAGATCCGACATGAAATTCAAAGAAGAGGTTGGGAAGTTCTAACAAATCCCATCCAACAAGTCGGCATCTTAATGGTTCAAGAGTTTTATGCCAATGCATGGATCACCAAGAACCATGATCAAAGTAAGAACCCGGATCCAAAGAACTATGTTACAATGGTTCGGGGGACATACTTAGATTTTAGTCCGGAGAATGTGAGGTTGGCGTTCAACTTGCCATACATGGAAGAGAACGCACGCCCCTACACAAGGAGAGTCAACTTTGATCAAAGGTTGGACCAAGTCCTTATGGACATATGTGTAGAAGGAGCTCAATGGAAGATTGACTCCAAAGGCAAGCCGGTTCAACTAAGAAGATTGGACCTCAAGCCTATAGCTAGAGGATGGTTGGAGTTTATTCAATGCTCAATCATTCCCACTAGCAACCGGTCTGAAGTTACTATAGATCGGGCCATCATGATCCATAGCATCATGATTGGAGAAGAGGTGGAAGTTCATGAGATTATACCTCAAGAACTCTACAAGGTGGCTGACAAGTCCTCCACCATGGCAAGGTTAGCCTTTCCTCACCTCATTTGCCACCTATGCAATTCAGCTGGGATTGACATAAAGAGAGATATCCTCATTAAAGAGGAAAAGCCCATCACTAAGAAAAAGATGGAGCAAGCAAGAGAGCCCAGTCATGGAGCTCAAGAGGCGCAAGAAGCTCATCACCATGGGATTCCGGAAATGCCTCAAATGCACTTTCCTCCACAAAATGTTGGGAGCAAATCAACACCTCCCTAGAAGAATTGAGTTCCAATATGGGACAACTAATGGTGGAACATCAAGAGCACTCCATCATGCTTCATGAAATAAGAGAAGATCAAAAAGCAATGAGGGAGGAGCAACAAAGACAAGGAAGAGACATAGAAGAGCTCAAGGACATCATTGGTTCCTCAAGAAGGAAACGCCACCATCACTAAGGTGGATTCATTCCTTGTTCTTGCTTTCTCTGTTTTTCGTTTTCTATGTTATGTGCTTATCTATGTTTGTGTCTTCATTACGTGATCATTAGTAGTAGTAACTATGTCTTAAAGTTATAAATGTCCTATGAATCCATCACCTCTCTTAAATGAAAAATGTTTTAATTCAAAAGAACAAGAAGTACATGAGTTTCGAATTTATCATTGAACTTAGCCTAATTATATTGATGTGGTGACAATGCTTCTTGTTTTCTGAATGTATGCTTGAACAGTGCATATGTCTTTTGAAGTTGTTGTTTAAGAATGTTAAATATGTTGGCTCTTGAAAGAATGATGACTAGGAGACATGTTATTTGATAATCTGAAAAATCATAAAAATGATTCTTGAAGCAAGAAAAAGCAGCAAAGAACAAAACTTGCAGAAAAAAAAAAGAGAAAGAGAAAGAAAAAGCAAGCAGAAAAAGCCAATAACCCTTAAAACCAAAAGGCAAGGGCAAATAAAAAAGATCCCAAGGCTTTGAGCATCAGTGGATAGGAGGGCCTAAAGGAATAAAATCCTGGTCTAAGCGGCTAAACCAAGCTGTCCCTAACCATGTGCTTGTGGCGTGTAGGTGTCAAGTGAAAACTTGAGACTGAGCGGTTAAAGTCAAGGTCCAAAGCAAAAAAAAAGAGTGTGCTTAAGAACCCTGGACACCTCTAATTGGGGACTTTAGCAAAGCTGAGTCACAATCTGAAAAGGTTCACCCAATTAAGTGTCTGTGGCATTTATGTATCCGGTGGTAATACTGGAAAACAAAGTGCTTAGGGCCACGGCCAAGACTCATAAAGAAGCTGTGTTCAAGAATCATCATACTGAACTAGGAGAGTCAATAACACTATTCGAACTCTGAGTTCCTATAGATGCCAATCATTCTGAACCTCAATGGATAAAGTGAGATGCCAAAACTATTCAAGAGGCAAAAAGCTATAAGTCCCGCTCATATGATTGAAGCTCTGTTTCATTGATAGTTTGGAATTTATAGTATATTCTCTTCTTTTTATCTTATTTGATTTTCAGTTGCTTGGGGACAAGCAACAATTTAAGTTTGGTGTTGTGATGAGCGGATAATTTATACGCTTTTTGGCATTGTTTTTAGTATGTTTTTAGTAGGATCTAGTTACTTTTAGGGATGTTTTCATTAGTTTTTATGTTAAATTCACATTTCTGGACTTTACTATGAGTTTGTGTGTTTTTCTGTGATTTCAGGTTTTTTCTGGCTGAAATTGAGGGACTTGAGCAGAAATCAGATTCAGAGGTTGAAAAAGGACTGCTGATGCTGTTGGATTCTGACCTCCCTGCACTCAAAGTGGATTTTCTGGAGCTACAGAACTCGAAATGGCGCGCTTCCAATTGCGTTGGAAAGTAGACATCCAGGGCTTTCCAGCAATATATAATAGTCCATACTTTGGCCAAGAATTGACGACGTAAACTGGCGTTCAACGCCAGCCTTCTGCCCAAATCTGGCGTCCAGCGCCAAAAAAGGATCCAAAACCAGAGTTGAACGCCCAAACTGGCACAGAAACTGGCGTTCAACTCCACAAATGGCCTCTGCATGTGCATCACTTAAGCTCAGCCCAAACACACACCAAGTGGGCCCCGGAAGTGGATTTATACATCAAATACTTACTCATGTAAACGCTAGTAGCTAGTTTATTATAAATAGGACCTCTTACTATTGTATTAGGCATCTTTGGATTATCTTTTGATATCTTTTGATCATCTTAGGATCTGAGGATCATCTTTGAACGCATTGTTCTTAGATTAAGGGGGCTGGCCATCTCGGCCATGCCTGGACCTTCACTTATGTATTTTCAACGGTAGAGTTTCTACACTCCATAGATTAAGGTGTGGAGCTCTGCTGTTCCTCAAAGATTAATGCAAAGTACTACTGTTTTCTATTCAATTCTTCTTATTTCTCTTCTAAGATATCTATTCGCACCCAAGAATGTGATGAAGGTGATGATTATGTGTGACGCTCATCATCCTTCTCCCTTATGAACGCGTGCCTGACAAACACTTCTGTTCTACATGAATTAAGCTAGAATGAGTATCTCTTAGATCTCCTAACCAGAATCTTCGTGGCGTAAGCTAGAATGATGGCGGCATTCAAGAGAATCCGGAAGGTCTAAACCTTGTCTGTGGTATTCTGAGTAGGATTCAATGATTGAATGACTGTGACGAGCTTCAAACTCGCGATTGTTGGGCGTTAGTGACAGACGCAAAAGGAGGGTGAATCCTATTCCAGCATGATCGAGAACCGACAGATGAATAGCCGTGCCGTGACAGGGTGCGTGAGCATATTATTCACTGAGAGGAGGGGATGTAGCCACTGACAACGGTGATGCCCTTGCATAAAGCCAGCCATGGAAAGGAGTGAGACTGATTGGATGAAGACAGCAGGAAAGCAGAGGTTTAGAGGAACGAAAAGCATCTCCATTCTCTTATCTGAAATTCTCACCAATGAATTACATAAGTATCTCTATCCCTATTCTATTATTAAATTTCGAAAACTCCATTATCACTTTATATCTGCCTGACTGAGATCTGCAAGGTGACCATAGCTTGCTTCATACCAACAATCTCTGTGGGATTCGACCCTTACTCACGTAAGGTATTACTTGGACGACCCAGTGCACTTGCTGGTTAGTTGTATCGAAGTTGTGACAATTGTGAATTAAGATCAAAGCACCAAGCTTTGAAGCCATTACCAGGGATTGTTCGAGCCTGGACATCACAATTTCGTGCACCATTGAGCTTTTCCCGCCAAGGTGTTTCCCCAAAAGTGGGATCCTTAACTGCCTCCACGCCTAAGTCACGTGACTTCTTAAAAAAAAATCATATTCGCAAATCGGCGCGCATGCGCAAGGTACGCGCACGCGCCGTCGAGACGTCTTGTAATGTGCGCGGAGGCGTGATGCACGCGTGCGCACCCATGAAGATCCTGGCTTAGCCGCTTCTCAAGCCAGCTCTTGGCTTTGGCTTCACGTTGCCCTATCTGCGCGGGCGCGCCAAGTGCGCGCACGCGCCCATGCGGAAATTTCCAAAGCTTAATCCTCATGCTTCCTTCCTTTGTACCCGTCTTCCTTCTCTCTTTCGGTCCATTCCTACTCTATATCCTGAAACCACTTAACACACAAGTCACGGCATCGAATGGCATCAAGAGAAGATTAGAAATGTATCTATTTTAGTGCAAAATAAGCATGTTTTCATTCATGAGGCAAAACTTGGAAAGGAATGCAAAATCTTGTATTTTCATATAGAAAGTGTGTGGAATCATTGATAAAACCCCTGAAATCAGCACAAGATAAACCCTCAAATTGGGGTTTGTCAAGGCCAGAACGTGGCAGCGAATCTTTGCCCATTACGTCATGCCAACCACCCACTTTACTGAAATTCTGGTGGACATGCTTGTCCTGATCGGATGTGTTATGGAGGAGAAGGAAGAATACTTCCCCCGACTGATCAGGAGATACATGTGGCGAGCACATGTCCGTGGCATACTTCCATTTCCCACTTTGGTCACAGAGATGATTCAGCTAGCCAGTGTCCCATGGGACGCAGATGATGAGACACCACCCCCTGACCATGGAAAGGAGAAAATGATTCCGTGGGGGTCATGGGTGCATGAGAAACCCCCATCCCGGCACTGCTCTAGAGCCAAAGCAGCAGCAGCCGGACCTTCTTCTTCATCAGCTGCAGCAAGACCATCAGCACCAGCAGCATCCATTGCACCACCACCACCAGCACCCCAACCAACGTATCTCTTAGTACAGCATCTGATCCGCTTCATGGAGCGTAGCGAATGCCGCATCATGCGACGCCTGGACAGAGTGGATCAGATGTTTGTGGCGCGGGGCGTGGAGTTGCCCCCTCTTCCTGACTCTTCCGCATCTGAGGAGGAGGAGCACGAGGAGGAGCCAGCTCAGACAGAGGCACCTTTATAGACACAGGCCATCCCAGAGGTTCAGTAGCCCCCTGAGGAGCCACAGCCTCAGCCCCAGCAGCCAGATGCGACTGTTGACCCCCATTCTGCGCCCGAGCAGAAGCATCGAGGACGATGCTTCATTTTAAGTGTGGGGAGGTCACCGTTGTCACCGTCGGTGGATAGCGATTTTGGGATGAACTGATAAACCACTATCTTGTGGTTTATCTTGTGCTAATTTGAGTGGATTTTATCAACTCTTCACTCACTTATGCATACTATTTGCATAGTTTTACAATTCCTTCCTAGTTTTATGCTATGATTGAAAACCTGCTTCCTAAGCCTTTAATTTGCATATTTTAATTTCTCATTTATATCAGTCGATGCCGTGATCTGCGTGTTAAGTGTTTCAGGCTTTATAGGGCAAGAATGACTTAGAGAATGGAGAGGAAGCTTGCAAAAATGGATGGAGAACAAGAAATAAAGGAGACAACCAGTGAGAAGTGACGCGCACGCATGGCTCACGCATGCGCACAAAACGGAGAAAATCACAGCGACGCGTACGCGTGGAAAGGAAATTCAGCCAGCGACGCGCACGCGTGACCGACGCATACGCGTGACATGCGCGATCTGCAGAAAATTCAGAAAACACTGGGGGCGATTTTGGGCCGTGTTTTGACCCAGTTTTCGGCCCAAAAACACAGATTAGAGCCAGGGAACATGCAGAGACTTAATGGACATTCAAACATTCTCATTACGCATAGTTTTAGTTTAGTTTTGGAATCTTAGAGAGAATACTAGTCCTTCCTCTAGGTTTCCTTTGCATTCATAGTTTAGAGTTTCATGCTTTTGCTTTTGGATACTGAGAAGACTCATTACCTCCGTAGAAGTTTCATTGTTCTAGTTTGTTTTCTTACTCTTCTACCTTTTATTGCCATTAACCCTATTTGGATAAGTATGTTGCATTTTGGGATTTATTAATATAAGAACCTATTTTATTTTTAATTGCTTTTTAATTATTGTTTATCATGTCTTCCTTATATTCCCTTTTTAATTCTGTGAAGTTTACAATCATGATAATGGAGTAGTTTCCCAACTTGATTGGGAGTTGATTAAAAGGAGAACCTTGAGTTGAAATACTCAAGTGTTAATCCTCGCGCATAGTTGATGACTGACAACTCTAATCTCTAACTCTAATCCTTCCTAAGGAGAGGATTAGGACCTGAGGATATAGCTTGTTAGTTAGTTACTTGACTTTCCCTTATTCATTAACGGATGACCAGGTAGATCAACAACGTTTTAGGATTATACTTGAGAAAATCCAACAAGGATAGAAATTCTAATTAATCATCTCCCGGTCAAGGCTTTTAATTGAATTAAATAAATTCTCTAGTTAATTTCCACTGCTTAATTTTATAATCATTTATTTTCCTGCTTCTCAAACTCAAAATTTCTGGGAAAACCTCTAACCAATAAGCTGCACTCTTTTGTCAACTCGTTGGGAGACGACCTGGGATTCATACTCCCAGTATTTTTAATTCTAATTTTATGATAACCCTTTTAAATTAATAAGCGGATTTTAGCTGGTTAAGAACTGTACTTGCAACGCATTTCTTTTATTAATTTCTTAACTGGTCAATTTCTGCCTGCATCATGAACATTTCGGACATTTATCTCCTAGTTTATATTATTTTGCTTTATTTTGCATTTTTTAAGGATTTTTGTATATACTAGTATTGTAGATACTTATATTCTAGTTGTTGCATTTTGCACCTTAGATTGGATACATTTCATATTTTTAGTAGATTTTCTTTACATGGTTGTTTTTGCTTGTCTCAGCTTTTTGGTTGTGATTAGGAAAATATTTTAGATTGTTGAAACCTAGTTGACCATTTTTCTGTATGAAATTTGTTTTGATTGAAAAAGGGGTAAACTAAGGAATATTTTTTAAATTCTCAATCACAACATTGCATCAATAAGCTTAGTCAAAATGATGAAATTCTCCAAGAAATTTATCTATAGGGCACCACCCCAATTGATTGAAATTTTTTTTAGAACTTACTTGAATTATACACTTTGTGGATCATGTTTTGAGCTAAGAACACAAGCTTGTGAGATTTGAACCTAATAGTGTGGTTACATCTTATAACCACCTATTTTTCTTGTGTGTAATTGTTCTCTTTCTATAATTATGATTCTTGATTTTTTAATTCTATATGCCCATCATTCCTTGTATATATGCACTTATATGATTGAGGCCATTGTTTTATTAGCTCACTTACCCAAATAGCTTACCTTTTACTCTCTATTGTTAGCCAATTTTGAGCCTATACTTAACCCAATTGTTCTTTATTTTAGCACATTACACGCCTAAAGCGAAAAATAATAAAAGTCCCTTGTTTGGATCTTTGATTAGCTTAGGCTAGTGAGAGTGTTTATTATTCAAGTTTGGGGAGAATTGGGAACATTGGTTGGAATGAAAGGGTGTTTTTGTATTTTCATATTTGGAAATTGGGTGCATGCTCATGTATAGATTAAATGTATTAACCTTAGGCATTGATGTTCTTGTGTATAGTTTGAAAAAAATAAAAAAAAATAAAAAAAATAAAATAAAATTGAAAAGAAAAAAAAAGAAGAAAAACAATAAATAAGGGGACAAAATGCCCCCAAGTAAAGTTCAATAAAATCAATGCATAAGTGTTGTGAAATGAAAAGGAATACATGAGTATGTGAAAAAGAGTGAAGAATGGGTAGTAAGGTTAGAAATTAATTGTATAGGTTATTATATCGGTTAGGTGGGAAGTCTAGGTTAATTAAAGATTCAAAATTTAGTCCAATTAACCATATATGACCCTACCTTGACCCTAACCCCACTATAACCTTATGGAAAGCCCTCATGATAATTGTATGCATGTATTGAATGGTTGTTGATTGTTAGATGAGGAACAAATCTTGGAAAGCATGATTAGGGGAGAATTGAGTGAATCAACCCCTAAACACTTGAGTGATTAGAGCGGATACACATCCGGTGAGGGTTCGATCGCTCAATTACATGGTTTCACTATGATCATTCTTCTTCATGCAAGTTTTTAAATCTTTTTGATAATTCAATGCAATTGTGGGTTTGGTTTGGTTTGGTTTGAATTGATTCCTATTACTCTAGCCCTTATGCCTACACATGTTTTCTTGGAAGTTGAGTTGTTTTGACCAAGTGATTGCATTCATATAGATAGTTGCATTTAGATAGGTTACAATTAGGTAGTTTACATTGAATGAATGTTGATACCCTTTTGCCTCTTTCTTGATTTTAGCATGAGGACATGCTTAGTTTAAGTGTGGAGAGGTTTGATAAACCCCAATTTTGTGGTTTATCTTGTGCTTATTTTAGGGGATTTTATCACCTTTTCTCACATTTATTCAATGAAATAGCATGGTTTTGTAGTTCTCCCGTAATTTGTGCTTAAGTATAAAAACATGCTTTTTAGGCCCTTAAATTGGTGATTTTAATTCACTTTAATTCCATTCGATGCCTTGATGTGTTTGTTGAGTGATTTCAAGATTATAAGGTAAGTATTGGATGGAAGAAATGAAAAGGAAAGCATGCAAGTGGAGAATTTATGAAGAAATGAGCAAAATGGAGAATTGAGGGGCACATGCACGCGTCATGCACGCGTACACGTGCATCGAAGATTCACAAGCCACGCGCACGCGTCAAGCACGCGTACGCGTAAATAGAGGTTTTGCCAGCGACTCGCACGCGTCAAGTACGCGCATGCGTCGATGTTTGCACGTGACCCACTTAAAGTGAAATCGCTGGAGGTGATTTCTGAGCTGCCCAGTCCCAATTCCAACTCGTTTCTGAGGGAATTTGATGCAGAATTGAAGATTGAGCAAAAGGGGGGAGCACTTAGTCAGTCATGGTGGGCCTTTAATTAGTTTTCTAGAGAGAGAAGCTCCCTCTTCTCTCTAGAATTAGGTTAGGATTAAGTTAATCTCTCTCAAATTTATCTTTCAATTCTTGTTTTGATTTCAATTCTCTTTATATTTTAGTGTTCTATTGTCTTAATCTTCTTAGTTTCTCTTGTTAATTTCTTATTTTGCTCTCTCTTATGTTGATGAACAATTGTTGGATCTTGATTTCTTTTAATGCAATTTGATGTTTCCATGTCTCTTTTATGTTGATCTTGATTGTATTATTGATTTCTTGCTTATGTTAGTTATGGGTTTCTTCAATTCTTGCATTTTGTGATGTTTACTTTTCTTGCACACTAGGTGTTTGATAAAATGTTTTCATTAGTTTTTGAGTAGTCTTCCTTACTCTTGGCCTAGGCTAAGGGAATTGGGCAAACTTGAGTCATTGGGTCTAATGGATTTCGTGATTTGAGAACCCTTAGTGGTCAATTTGATAACCATTGCCTCTAGCCTACTACTAAGTAATTGGTAGCTAGGTTAGGACCTATGGATTGATGTTGATCAAGCCATTTGATATGTTTCAAGCATAGAAGTAGACTTAATGAGCTCGGTTCCTCATAATTGTCAATACATGGTTTGTAGACAAGGATGGTGATCTCAATTACCTATGTCTAGCTAAGAGTTCGTTCCCATTTATTTTATTAGTCCTTATCATTTACTTTCTTGTTGTTTACTTTTCTTGCCAATTATAAAATCAAACCCCTTGCATCTTCATAGCCAATAATTAAACACTTCATTGCAATTCCTTGTGAGACGACCCGGAGTCTAAATACTTCGGTTAATTCTTATTAGGGTTTGTACTTGTGACAACCAATATTTTTTTTTTTGAATGTGATGATTCTTTGTTGGTTTAGAACTATACTTGCAACGAGAATTTATTTGTAAAATTCTAAACCGTACAAGAAACCTAAACATCACCCACCCTGAATTTAATGCCCCCGTCCAAGTTGTATTCATCTTCTACACCATCAATACTACAAAGTGGATCCTCTTCCATCATATCAAGGTCCAATGTGTGCTAGTGGCTAGGTACATTAGATAGGTCCTGAAGTGAAAGCGGTGCAAGTAACAGAAATCTCTATCTCAACGTAGTATCCGCTACAAACTCATCTTCCTCAGAACTACTGGAGGACCCTTCGGTCTCAGTGATATATTCCTCATGTGACTCAAAGTCCTCCTCCATGTATTCTCTTTGTGTAGCGTAATGCAATGGAGATGCAGCAATCGATGATCTAATGCTGGTGATATAGACGGGCCTGTTCTATCACCACCAATCTCATTCGACACATAGCTCCATGACCTGCCGCGCTAAGAGTCTCCCATGAACCTCAAACATCTCAAGCACGTGTTTATCGCCTAAATCCAAAAAGAGACTAAACTTGAAGTTTCGGTTTGCCAACACTGCGAGAAACCTGTACCCGATCCTTATAACCTCCCTCCAATCATGAACCCCATCTTTATCAAAATCAATTTCTTCAAAGCCTCAACGGTATCAACCCAAAGGGTTCAAAACAACACAGGACCGAGAGATTCAAACACAACCCCTTTGTCATTATCTCTTATACAACCATTTGCATAAATACTCACAATAATATACTCATTACTAGACATGTTGAGAGAATATGAGGAAAAAATTAAAATGAGAATGGTTAGAATGGCATGAATAAGCTCCTTATATAGTAAAATATTTTTTGTCTCGTGCATATCACATGCACATAAATAACAATGTGCTTAAACACATATCTCGTCATCAATATGCATAAGATAAATTTAAATGTATCTCCTCCTCAGTGCGAATGAGATAGTACCAGCTCATATTAAAAAATATATCACAATTGTAAACATGATACGATGCTTGTGTTCTATACGTATCTCGTCCCTAGTGAGACCGAGATACATTAATATTTAAATTGTTTTTTATGAGGACGAGACATGTAATGAAGGAGAAGAATGTAAATTTCTAAACCCACGACTTTAGTTGTAAATTTAGTATTTGTTTTATTTATTAAACAAAATTTTATAGTATAATACATACATACACATATATATATATATATATATATATATATATATATATATATATATATATATTAAAGCATATAGTATACATTTTCTTGAAAGAAAAAGCTCCATACAATAAGAGTGACACATTTTAATCAGTATATGATTCAGAGTTTGGTGATTTTTAGAAAAATGGTATAATTGATGACATGTCACCATGTCATGTTTTTCTATGCTTTTTCCTTTGTTTTCAATAGGTTTTATGCACTTTCTTAAGCCATAAGCAAGCCAATTGGGTAGATTTCCATGTTTCTTTTGATTTAATCAACCATGTATGAATTAATGCTATTTCATGAGGTTTTATGCTATAATTGTCACATATTATGAAAGAATGACAAACTCATGATTTTGAGCATAGCTTTGATGTGTTTGGTTGATTAATGATAGGTGAAGAAAGCTTGGAGAAAGGTTGAAGCAAGAAGGAATGGCTAGGAGTAAAGAGAGGACAATGGAATAAGTGAAAATGAACCAGGAAGCAAAAAGCTGGACCAAAAGTTAGCCTCAAACTTTTGCACAAACTTTTGGGTGAAAAGTTAGCCCCAACGTTAGCCCCTAACTTTTGGGCTAACGTTGGCACATGAAAGTTACTCCCTAGGCACCAAAAGTTTGCGCCAACATTAGCCCCTAACTTTGTGGCTAACGTTGGCATGAGAAAAACACCCCCTGGCCACCAAAAGTTTGCGCCAACGTTAGCCTCTAACTTTTGGGCTAACGTTGGCACATGAACAATACAAAGGGGGAGCAAAAGTTTGCGCCAACGTTAGCCTCTAACTTTTTGGCTAACGTTGGCGCCATGAGTGTGCAAGGGGTATACTTCCAACAAGAATAACTTGAGCTACAGAGCTCCAAATGAGGTGATTCAAAAAGCAATGGAAAGTAGGAATCGAGAGCTTTCCAAGCATATATGGCACTGCATGGTGGACACTAAAATTGAGGGAGAAAACTGCCCCGCAATGAGCATAAACGAACATGGTGGCAACCTGCAGTGAGGCCAACTGACCTCTGCACCTTCAACGGAGTATAACTCGAGCTGTAGAGCTCCAAATGATGTGCTCCCAACGGCATTGGAAAGTAGACATCCAAGGCTTTCCAACAATGTATAAGAGTATGGGGTGAAAAATATGTTTGAGCCTCCAGAACTGGCGTTTTCGACCACGTTTGAGGCAAACGTCGCCTCAAACGCTGCACACCAAAGCCAGCAACCTTGTCCTCTTCAAATGAGCATAACTTGAGTTGTAAATGTCCAATTGAGGTAATTCCAATTGGGTTAGAAAGCTGACATTCAGAGCTTTCCAACCATATATAATAGTCTATAGTTGGCATGAAATTGGCAACGTTGACAAGAGGACAAAGTAGCACCCCATACATGCACACAAGGGGGCCAACGTTGGAGCAAAAGTTTGACCCCTAACTTTTGCCCCAACGTTGGTATCAGCAAGGAAGGGTGCTAATGTGAAAAGTTGGAGCAAAAGTTAGACCCTAACTTTTACTCCAACTTTTACTCAAGCTTTCATGATTCCAACCCGGTTCAATTCGGTTCTCTCTCCAACTCCAAGAGCAATCAACCAAGGCCTCTATCAACCCAATTCCATCAAGAGCAAGGGCCCATTATCATCACTCAAAGGCACAAGAGATAGTTAGAATAGAAATTTCATTTTAATTGTAATTTATTTTGAATTTCATTTTCATTTTGTAAAAATGCCTATATAAGGCATCATTCTCATTTTAGAAAGTAAGCCCGAATAGAGAGAAGGGAGGGTGACTCCACTAGAGAACTCTCTTTCTCTGAATTTTCATTTTCTGTTTTGAATCTTGAATTGAGATTGGAAGGAATTCTGTTTTCATTCTCTATTTGCAACTTCTCTTTACTTCTTCTGCAATCTTTCTTTTAATTCTCTGCAACTTTTCTCTTGTTGGATCAAGGAAGGATCCACTCCTGAGATCTTCAACATCCTTTTAAATTTCTGCAAATTAAGCACAGTCACTTTGCTCTCTGATCTCCTTGTTCCCAATTTACTTTCCAGCACTTTTGTTCCTCTGCACTTTACATTTGAGCTGTTGTGATCTTGATTTATTCTTCCTGCAATTTAACTTTCCAGTTACTTGATCTACTGTTCTCTTTAATTTCCAGCACCCACTCCCCTTTACTTTCCATGCAATTTACATTTCTTGCAATTTAAAGTTTCAGCTATTTTACTTTCTTGTTCTTTAAGTTACTTGCAATTTTACTTTCTGCACTTTATAATTCCTGCAAGTTTACATTCTGTTGGATTCAATTGTCACTCAAATCATTCAATGTTAGCTTGACTAAACTAATCACCCACTAAAGTTGCTTGATCCATCAATCCCTGTGGGATCGACCTCACTCACGTGAGTTTTATTACTTGATGCGACCCGGTGCACTTGCCGGTTAGTTTTGGGTGTTTTGGAGAAATTTGTTTCTCCACAAAAATATCCCATCAAGTTTTTGGCGCCGTTGCCGGGGATTGATTTAGATCAACAATGATTAAGTGGGTGAGAAGTCTAGATCAAGCATTTTCTTTATTTTTCTTTTCTGTTTTAGATTGAAACCAAGGTGTTTGAGTTTTTGCCTCACTAAGAAATTCTCATCTCTGATATGAGTAATTTCAATTTTCATTGATGTTTGCAAAATACAAATGGAGTTCAACTCATCATTTGGTCAAACAAAATTTTATGGGATATCACCCACCATCACCAATCTCTAATGATGGCTAGGAATATCACCAAGAAAATACCAATTCTGAGCACTCCAATTCATGGAGCTATGCTTCAGAACCACAAGATGAGAAAGAAAATTATATGGGATATTTACCTCCATCACAAAATGATGCAAGTCATGATTCTAATGGTGGCTGGGGGGAGCAAAACCAGAAAACATTTGAGAACCCATATTTCACTTATCAAGAGCCATCTTCACTTGAACGTACCTCCAATTCACTTATACAAAATTGTCCAACCTCACCTTCCAGTTTTTCATCTGAAAATTTTTCATCACTCGACCATACTTCAACCGAAAGCCCCTTTCAAAACTCACCACCCACACAAACTTCCATGAACCACTCAAGGCTTTCAGAGCTTGAGTCCATGTTCAAAAAAATTGAGGAGGAGGCAATGAAAGCCGGGAAAAGGGAAGAAATCATCCGTCAGAGGATGAATGAGCACCTGGAGAACATAAGGAAACACTTAGAACCATCAAACAGTAAAAATCAATCTGCGGGAGAGGAAGTGGAAAAACAAGAACAAAAGGTCCTTATGTTAAGTGAAAGTGCAATGAAGAAGGAGGAAAAGCAAGAGGAAGAAGCTACTGAGTCAAGTGGATTTTTAATGAAGAATGAGGTGGTTGAAAATGAAACTACACTTGAGGTGACAAAAGAACCTGAACACTCACAACCTCCACAAACCTCCCTGGACCAAAACGCCTCAACACTTGAATCCATGATTGAAAGGTATGAAGAGGAGATGAAGAAAGCTTGGGAAGATCAACAAACCTCCTCCATAAAAGAGCTATTAAAACAAATGTTGAGTGTAAAAGAGGAAGTGGAGGAGCAAGAAAGTGAAGAAGTCATTCCAAACTCAAGTGAGGCAAAGAAGTACATAAAGGAAGAATCCACAGAACCACCATTGCAAGAGACTCTTGATGAAGACAAAACTCCAACAATCACACAACCACCAAGACTTGGATTCAAAGAAGTGAAGGCAATTAACAAAAGCACCAAGAAGAGGATTGTGACCAAACTACCAAGGATAACATTCAAGAGGAGGTCAACCACAAGCAATCCAACCCCTGGACCAATAGCAAGCAAGCTCAATCAAGCCATGTACAACAGAAAGCTTGCTAAGAGGAAACCAAGACAGGGGGCAATAGCTGAATCTTCTCCTCTCTTGAAGTCATTCCTCTTAACAAACTGGAAGAAAAGGAAGAAAGTGAATAACATGTCAACCGTAGGTATAATTTCTCTTCTCTGCTTTGTTTTCGTTCTTTGTTTTGTTTAAATTCAATAAATTGGCATATGGTTACATTCTAAGTTTGGTGTTGCCTTGCAACAAATTGTTTTCAATCTTTTTGGATGATTGCATCAAATCAAAAATGAAAGTGACACACCAATATTCTAAGTTTGGTGTGCCACCTATTTTTCTATGCAAATCATTCAGCAACACCACTTGTCTGCATAACCATAATGTCTTTGCAGTGTTAATTTTCTTTTGGTTTGATATTTTGTTATTCTGTTTACTTTAGTTAATTCTTTGTTTTTAATGCTTCCATTTTAGTTTACTTATTTGCTGTGTTTATTAATACATCACCAAGAGAGCTTTATTAATGACAGATTCTTGGCTTAGTGATTGTATTTAATAAAGAACAGTTTCATTTGCTTGGTTTTAATTCAAATAAATGGACATAGGATTGCATTCTAAGTTTGGTGTTGCTATGCAACACAATTTGCTTCAAATCTTTACTGGATACTTGCATTGATTCCAAGTGAAAGTGTCACACTAAGTTTGGTGTGCCACTTATTCTTTATGCAAAGTATTATGATCACCTTCTTAAGCTTGCAATCACAATGTCTCTGTCTCTTGTGACTTGATTATTATCTTTAATTTTGCTTGCTTGAAACACATGTACTACTAACATTTCTTGTGTAAGACATTCATGATCCATCTTAGCCCCATAGCCACGGTTCTAATAGTTGCTTGAGGATGAGCAAGCATTCTGAGTTTGGTATGGGAAGGAGGAGAATAAGAGGAAAATGACAACAATAGAGAAGATGAACTACAAGGTTGTAAAGTTCCTTTTCCTCTCATTTGTTTCAAGCACTATAAACTGCATGATTGTCTTGACCTTCTCTGTATGCATGTGCGTATGAAAAGGCATAGTTTGATTTCTAAATTGCAACATGGTGCTGTGCCATTGTGATTACCAACTTGAGTTTTGTGAATTCAAAAGCAGTAAAGCATCATGATCATAAACAAACAAGGAACTAAAGAAGAGTTTAGCATGTGCATACAAGTATTGGAAAGCTAGTATGATTAATTGTTGCTCAATTTCATTGGATTTTATTTAATTGAAGTTTTCATCTAGTACAGTTTGTGAAATCTTTTGAAAATCATGAAAACCTTGAAGAAGCAAATACAATTAAAGCAAGAAAAGTAAAAGGGAAAGAATGAGAAAGCTGAAGGCTCTGAGTACCAATGGCAATTTATTTGTTAAGTACTTGTGGTGTTTATGTATCAAGCCAAATGCTTGAAAACAAAACACTTAGAAGTCAAGGTTAGGCTCAAAGTGCAAAAGCACTCCCTCAAAGCTCAAGGCTCTGAGCATCAATGATTAGAGAGTCAAAAAAGAAAAGGAAAATGAGCTTAATGAAGTCCTCTAATCAAATGCTTGTGGTGCTTATGTATCAAGTGGTAATACTTGAAAACAAAGCATTTAGAAGTCGTAGCTTTGTTATCAACTCATGGGGCAAAGCACCCAAAAGGAGAAGTTAATAAGAAAATCAAAAGCTTGTTTCAAGGAAGAAATATAAGAAAAAGATTTCATAAATTGAGCTAGATGGAAGCATCAATCATTTACATTTATTTTGTGATTGTAGCATGCTTAGAAAACTAGCTTACCATGAACATTGAGTTGCTATTCTTCTTGCCTTGGATTGTCAATCTTTATTGCATGATTCTTTTCTTGCTTGGGGACAAGCAAGGTTTAAGTTTGGTGTTGTGATGACATGTCACCATGTCATGTTTTTCTATGCTTTTTCCTTTGTTTTCAATAGGTTTTATGCACTTTCTTAAGCCATAAGCAAGCCAATTGGGTAGATTTCCATGTTTCCTTTGATTTAATAAACCATGTATGAATTAATGCTATTTCATGAGGTTTTATGCTATAATTGTCACATATTATGAAAGAATGACAAACTCATGATTTTGAGCATAGCTTTGATGTGTTTGGTTGATTAATGATAGGTGAAGAAAGCTTGGAGAAAGGTTGAAGCAAGAAGGAATGGCTAGGAGTAAAGAGAGGACAATGGAATAAGTGAAAATGAACCAGGAAGCAAAAAGCTGGACCAAAAGTTAGCCTCAAACTTTTGCATAAACTTTTGGGTGAAAAGTTAGCCCCAACGTTAGCCCCTAACTTTTGGGCTAACGTTGGCACATGAAAGTTACTCCCTGGGCACCAAAAGTTTGCGCCAACGTTAGCCCCTAACTTTGTGGCTAACGTTGGCATGAGAAAAACACCCCCTGGCCACCAAAAGTTTGCGCCAACGTTAGCCTCTAACTTTTGGGCTAATGTTGGCACATGAACAATACAAAGGGGGAGCAAAAGTTTGCGCCAACGTTAGCCTCTAACTTTTTGGCTAACGTTGGCGCCATGAGTGTGCAAGGGGTATACTTCCAACAAGAATAACTTGAGCTACAGAGCTCTAAATGAGGTGATTCAAAAAGCAATGGAAAGTAGAAATCGAGAGCTTTCCAAGCATATATAGCACTGCATGGTGGACACTAAAATTGAGGGAGAAAACTGCCCCGCAATGAGCATAAACGAACATGGTGGCAACCTGCAGTGAGGCCAACTGACCTCTGCACCTTCAACGGAGTATAACTCGAGCTGTAGAGCTCCAAATGATGTGCTCCCAACGGCATTGAAAAGTAGACATCCAGGGCTTTCCAACAATGTATAATAGTATGGGGTGGACAATATGTTTGAGCCTCCAGAACTGGCGTTTTCGACCACATTTGAGGCAAACGTCGCCTCAAACGCTGCACACCAAAGCCAGCAACCTTGTCCTCTTCAAATGAGCATAACTTGAGTTGTAGATGTCCAATTGAGGTAATTCCAATTGGGTTAGAAAGCTGACATTCAGAGCTTTCCAACCATATATAATAGTCTATAGTTGGCATGAAATTGGCAACGTTGACAAGAGGACAAAGTAGCACCCCATACATGCACACAAGGGGGCCAATGTTGGAGCAAAAGTTTGACCCCTAACTTTTGCCCCAACGTTGGTATCAGCAAGGAAGGGTGCTGATGTGAAAAGTTGGAGCAAAAGTTAGACCCTAACTTTTACTCCAACTTTTACTCAAGCTTTCATGATTCCAACCCGGTTCAATTCGGTTCTCTCTCCAACTCCAAGAGCAATCAACCAAGGCCTCTATCAACCCAATTCCATCAAGAGCAAGGGCCCATTATCATCACTCAAAGGCACAAGAGATATTTAGAATAGAAATTTCATTTTAATTGTAATTTATTTTGAATTTCATTTTCATTTTGTAAAAATGCCTATATAAGGCATCATTCTCATTTTAGAAAGTAAGCCCGAATAGAGAGAATGGAGGGTGACTCCACTAGAGAACTCTCTCTCTCTGAATTTTCATTTTCTGTTTTGAATCTTGAATTGAGATTGGAAGGAATTCTGTTTTCATTCTCTATTTGCAACTTCTCTTTACTTCTTCTGCAATCTTTCTTTTAATTCTCTGCAACTTTTCTCTTGTTGGATCAAGGAAGGATCCACTCCTGAGATCTTCAACATCCTTTTAAATTTCTGCAAATTAAGCACAGTCACTTTGCTCTCTGATCTCCTTGTTCCCAATTTACTTTCCAGCACTTTTGTTCCTCTGCACTTTACATTTGAGCTGTTGTGATCTTGATTTATTCTTCCTGCAATTTAACTTTCCAGTTACTTGATCTACTGTTCTCTTTAATTTCCAGCACCCACTCCCCTTTACTTTCCATGCAATTTACATTTCTTGCAATTTAAAGTTTCAGCTATTTTACTTTCTTGTTCTTTAAGTTACTTGCAATTTTACTTTCTGCACTTTATAATTCCTGCAAGTTTACATTCTGTTGGATTCAATTGTCACTCAAATCATTCAATGTTAGCTTGACTAAACTAATCACCCACTAAAGTTGCTTGATCCATCAATCCCTGTGGGATCGACCTCACTCACGTGAGTTTTATTACTTGATGCGACCCGGTGCACTTGCCGGTTAGTTTTGGGTGTTTTGGAGAAATTTGTTTCTCCACAAAAATATCCCATCAAGTTTTTGGCGCCGTTGCCGGGGATTGATTTAGATCAACAATGATTAAGTGGGTGAGAAGTCTAGATCAAGCATTTTCTTTATTTTTCTTTTCTGTTTTAGATTGAAACCAAGGTGTTTGAGTTTTTGCCTCACTAAGAAATTCTCATCTCTGATATGAGTAATTTCAATTTTCATTGATGTTTGCAAAATACAAATGGAGTTCAACTCATCATTTGGTCAAACAAAATTTTATGGGATATCACCCACCATCACCAATCTCTAATGATGGCTAGGAATATCACCAAGAAAATACCAATTCTGAGCACTCCAATTCATGGAGCTATGCTTCAGAACCACAAGATGAGAAAGAAAATTATATGGGATATTTACCTCCATCACAAAATGATGCAAGTCATGATTCTAATGGTGGCTGGGGGGAGCAAAACCAGAAAACATTTGAGAACCCATATTTCACTTATCAAGAGCCATCTTCACTTGAACGTACCTCCAATTCACTTATACAAAATTGTCCAACCTCACCTTCCAGTTTTTCATCTGAAAATTTTTCATCACTCGACCATACTTCAACCGAAAGCCCCTTTCAAAACTCACCACCCACACAAACTTCCATGAACCACTCAAGGCTTTCAGAGCTTGAGTCCATGTTCAAAAAAATTGAGGAGGAGGCAATGAAAGCCGGGAAAAGGGAAGAAATCATCCGTCAGAGGATGAATGAGCACCTGGAGAACATAAGGAAACACTTAGAACCATCAAACAGTAAAAATCAATCTGCGGGAGAGGAAGTGGAAAAACAAGAACAAAAGGTCCTTATGTTAAGTGAAAGTGCAATGAAGAAGGAGGAAAAGCAAGAGGAAGAAGCTACTGAGTCAAGTGGATTTTTAATGAAGAATGAGGTGGTTGAAAATGAAACTACACTTGAGGTGACAAAAGAACCTGAACACTCACAACCTCCACAAACCTCCCTGGACCAAAACGCCTCAACACTTGAATCCATGATTGAAAGGTATGAAGAGGAGATGAAGAAAGCTTGGGAAGATCAACAAACCTCCTCCATAAAAGAGCTATTAAAACAAATGTTGAGTGTAAAAGAGGAAGTGGAGGAGCAAGAAAGTGAAGAAGTCATTCCAAACTCAAGTGAGGCAAAGAAGTACATAAAGGAAGAATCCACAGAACCACCATTGCAAGAGACTCTTGATGAAGACAAAACTCCAACAATCACACAACCACCAAGACTTGGATTCAAAGAAGTGAAGGCAATTAACAAAAGCACCAAGAAGAGGATTGTGACCAAACTACCAAGGATAACATTCAAGAGGAGGTCAACCACAAGCAATCCAACCCCTGGACCAATAGCAAGCAAGCTCAATCAAGCCATGTACAACAGAAAGCTTGCTAAGAGGAAACCAAGACAGGGGGCAATAGCTGAATCTTCTCCTCTCTTGAAGTCATTCCTCTTAACAAACTGGAAGAAAAGGAAGAAAGTGAATAACATGTCAACCGTAGGTATAATTTCTCTTCTCTGCTTTGTTTTCGTTCTTTGTTTTGTTTAAATTCAATAAATTGGCATATGGTTACATTCTAAGTTTGGTGTTGCCTTGCAACAAATTGTTTTCAATCTTTTTGGATGATTGCATCAAATCAAAAATGAAAGTGACACACCAATATTCTAAGTTTGGTGTGCCACCTATTTTTCTATGCAAATCATTCAGCAACACCACTTGTCTGCATAACCATAATGTCTTTGCAGTGTTAATTTTCTTTTGGTTTGATATTTTGTTATTCTGTTTACTTTAGTTAATTCTTTGTTTTTAATGCTTCCATTTTAGTTTACTTATTTGCTGTGTTTATTAATACATCACCAAGAGAGCTTTATTAATGACAGATTCTTGGCTTAGTGATTGTATTTAATAAAGAACAGTTTCATTTGCTTGGTTTTAATTCAAATAAATGGACATAGGATTGCATTCTAAGTTTGGTGTTGCTATGCAACACAATTTGCTTCAAATCTTTACTGGATACTTGCATTGATTCCAAGTGAAAGTGTCACACTAAGTTTGGTGTGCCACTTATTCTTTATGCAAAGTATTATGATCACCTTCTTAAGCTTGCAATCACAATGTCTCTGTCTCTTGTGACTTGATTATTATCTTTAATTTTGCTTGCTTGAAACACATGTACTACTAACATTTCTTGTGTAAGACATTCATGATCCATCTTAGCCCCATAGCCACGGTTCTAATAGTTGCTTGAGGATGAGCAAGCATTCTGAGTTTGGTATGGGAAGGAGGAGAATAAGAGGAAAATGACAACAATAGAGAAGATGAACTACAAGGTTGTAAAGTTCCTTTTCCTCTCATTTGTTTCAAGCACTATAAACTGCATGATTGTCTTGACCTTCTCTGTATGCATGTGCGTATGAAAAGGCATAGTTTGATTTCTAAATTGCAACATGGTGCTGTGCCATTGTGATTACCAACTTGAGTTTTGTGAATTCAAAAGCAGTAAAGCATCATGATCATAAACAAACAAGGAACTAAAGAAGAGTTTAGCATGTGCATACAAGTATTGGAAAGCTAGTATGATTAATTGTTGCTCAATTTCATTGGATTTTATTTAATTGAAGTTTTCATCTAGTACAGTTTGTGAAATCTTTTGAAAATCATGAAAACCTTGAAGAAGCAAATACAATTAAAGCAAGAAAAGTAAAAGGGAAAGAATGAGAAAGCTGAAGGCTCTGAGTACCAATGGCAATTTATTTGTTAAGTACTTGTGGTGTTTATGTATCAAGCCAAATGCTTGAAAACAAAACACTTAGAAGTCAAGGTTAGGCTCAAAGTGCAAAAGCACTCCCTCAAAGCTCAAGGCTCTGAGCATCAATGATTAGAGAGTCAAAAAAGAAAAGGAAAATGAGCTTAATGAAGTCCTCTAATCAAATGCTTGTGGTGCTTATGTATCAAGTGGTAATACTTGAAAACAAAGCATTTAGAAGTCGTAGCTTTGTTATCAACTCATGGGGCAAAGCACCCAAAAGGAGAAGTTAATAAGAAAATCAAAAGCTTGTTTCAAGGAAGAAATATAAGAAAAAGATTTCATAAATTGAGCTAGATGGAAGCATCAATCATTTACATTTATTTTGTGATTGTAGCATGCTTAGAAAACTAGCTTACCATGAACATTGAGTTGCTATTCTTCTTGCCTTGGATTGTCAATCTTTATTGCATGATTCTTTTCTTGCTTGGGGACAAGCAAGGTTTAAGTTTGGTGTTGTGATGACATGTCACCATGTCATGTTTTTCTATGCTTTTTCCTTTGTTTTCAATAGGTTTTATGCACTTTCTTAAGCCATAAGCAAGCCAATTGGGTAGATTTCCATGTTTCCTTTGATTTAATAAACCATGTATGAATTAATGCTATTTCATGAGGTTTTATGCTATAATTGTCACATATTATGAAAGAATGACAAACTCATGATTTTGAGCATAGCTTTGATGTGTTTGGTTGATTAATGATAGGTGAAGAAAGCTTGGAGAAAGGTTGAAGCAAGAAGGAATGGCTAGGAGTAAAGAGAGGACAATGGAATAAGTGAAAATGAACCAGGAAGCAAAAAGCTGGACCAAAAGTTAGCCTCAAACTTTTGCATAAACTTTTGGGTGAAAAGTTAGCCCCAACGTTAGCCCCTAACTTTTGGGCTAACGTTGGCACATGAAAGTTACTCCCTGGGCACCAAAAGTTTGCGCCAACGTTAGCCCCTAACTTTGTGGCTAACGTTGGCATGAGAAAAACACCCCCTGGCCACCAAAAGTTTGCGCCAACGTTAGCCTCTAACTTTTGGGCTAATGTTGGCACATGAACAATACAAAGGGGGAGCAAAAGTTTGCGCCAACGTTAGCCTCTAACTTTTTGGCTAACGTTGGCGCCATGAGTGTGCAAGGGGTATACTTCCAACAAGAATAACTTGAGCTACAGAGCTCTAAATGAGGTGATTCAAAAAGCAATGGAAAGTAGAAATCGAGAGCTTTCCAAGCATATATAGCACTGCATGGTGGACACTAAAATTGAGGGAGAAAACTGCCCCGCAATGAGCATAAACGAACATGGTGGCAACCTGCAGTGAGGCCAACTGACCTCTGCACCTTCAACGGAGTATAACTCGAGCTGTAGAGCTCCAAATGATGTGCTCCCAACGGCATTGAAAAGTAGACATCCAGGGCTTTCCAACAATGTATAATAGTATGGGGTGGACAATATGTTTGAGCCTCCAGAACTGGCGTTTTCGACCACATTTGAGGCAAACGTCGCCTCAAACGCTGCACACCAAAGCCAGCAACCTTGTCCTCTTCAAATGAGCATAACTTGAGTTGTAGATGTCCAATTGAGGTAATTCCAATTGGGTTAGAAAGCTGACATTCAGAGCTTTCCAACCATATATAATAGTCTATAGTTGGCATGAAATTGGCAACGTTGACAAGAGGACAAAGTAGCACCCCATACATGCACACAAGGGGGCCAATGTTGGAGCAAAAGTTTGACCCCTAACTTTTGCCCCAACGTTGGTATCAGCAAGGAAGGGTGCTGATGTGAAAAGTTGGAGCAAAAGTTAGACCCTAACTTTTACTCCAACTTTTACTCAAGCTTTCATGATTCCAACCCGGTTCAATTCGGTTCTCTCTCCAACTCCAAGAGCAATCAACCAAGGCCTCTATCAACCCAATTCCATCAAGAGCAAGGGCCCATTATCATCACTCAAAGGCACAAGAGATATTTAGAATAGAAATTTCATTTTAATTGTAATTTATTTTGAATTTCATTTTCATTTTGTAAAAATGCCTATATAAGGCATCATTCTCATTTTAGAAAGTAAGCCCGAATAGAGAGAATGGAGGGTGACTCCACTAGAGAACTCTCTCTCTCTGAATTTTCATTTTCTGTTTTGAATCTTGAATTGAGATTGGAAGGAATTCTGTTTTCATTCTCTATTTGCAACTTCTCTTTACTTCTTCTGCAATCTTTCTTTTAATTCTCTGCAACTTTTCTCTTGTTGGATCAAGGAAGGATCCACTCCTGAGATCTTCAACATCCTTTTAAATTTCTGCAAATTAAGCACAGTCACTTTGCTCTCTGATCTCCTTGTTCCCAATTTACTTTCCAGCACTTTTGTTCCTCTGCACTTTACATTTGAGCTGTTGTGATCTTGATTTATTCTTCCTGCAATTTAACTTTCCAGTTACTTGATCTACTGTTCTCTTTAATTTCCAGCACCCACTCCCCTTTACTTTCCATGCAATTTACATTTCTTGCAATTTAAAGTTTCAGCTATTTTACTTTCTTGTTCTTTAAGTTACTTGCAATTTTACTTTCTGCACTTTATAATTCCTGCAAGTTTACATTCTGTTGGATTCAATTGTCACTCAAATCATTCAATGTTAGCTTGACTAAAC